>NC_090696.1:68953721-70203721 GCF_040954835.1 Lepisosteus oculatus
GCTTTAGTGATGGTCTGTGCCTCTTGTGAACTTTATTTATTATATAGCATATAATTATATATAAATATATTTATATGTATACCGGTCCACTTCTGTTTACTATAGAGTATATACTGTATATGACTACACAACTAAGTACTACAGTAATAGCATTTGTATTTCAGTTTATGAAAGGGATTTTAAAAAGTTAGATCTGCCTTCTGCTTTCTTGGCTCTGTTAAGTGATAGAGAGTTGTACCTTACTTGCACAGGGTTGTGAGTTACCATGTCTGGTTATCTTTAACAACAAATGGTATTCTGTTGGAGAAACAGAGAAACTAGAAGATTTCAGTATCTTGCATAATCGAATGGACAATACAGTCACACAAAAATAGTAGTTATGCAACCAAAACAATCAGGACAGAAAGACAAACTTACACTCACTTCTAATAATCATCTCTCAGCTAACACTTGGCTTACTGCTGAGTTGGTTTCCATATTCAATAATTGAAGTATCACCTTTGTCTTGGAAACAGTAGAGGGTTGTCTTTTGAGAAGCTGATTGGAGGAAGAACTGCTTCTCAGAACTTTTTACAGAGACAAGAGAAACACATAACACCTAGAACAGGAACTTAATTTAAGGTTTAGAGTGTAGAAGGTATAGTGTCTAAATGTTTTAGGCAGCAATGTTAGGGGTACATGAAACAACAGTTTATTTTTTCCAAAAGTTAAAAGTATCTGAGAAGAAAATGTGAAGAGGTTCTGCAAATATTGAGAACTTCTAGAGTAAAACATAGAGTTGGTAAAGTGAAGTTTTTCTAGTAGATTGGTGGTGCACAAACAGAATACAAAATGAATCACTCCATTCTTCAGTATCATACAGTATCCACATTCATGGACATTGTGCTTGAAGTGTTTGTTTTTCGATAATATACAATCTATTTAAACCTAAATTACATAAACAAGACAAATCAAGAATCTGCTTTAAAATCAATGCCCAGTCCCTTTTAAGACTTAAGAGATGGAAGTGGATATACGTGCTCTGTTTGATCAGCTGACTAGACAATGTACTACTATGATTGCAAGTAATGAAGTTAAGTTTTTATAAGAAAGGTTTTTACTAAAATAGAAGAAAGACAGATGCTTTGTGGCAAATTTCTTTTGGTAAGGACCACATTCACATAATACGTGATGAATCCTTCTTCTAAATTGTTTGTAGGATTTTCCAAGTACCCTCATAAATTCTGTATTAATGTTTAATTGTTAAATAATTATGAGCTGAATCACTGAATTCTTTAGAGCAGACCAATATTTTAATATAAAATATTTATTCAAATACTTTGCACATTTTAGTTTTTAAATCATTCCCAGATCAAAATTGTGCAATGATAATTCCCTTTATAAACTGGCATAATTGCTGTAATCTAAGGATGTGCATATCTGTATATTTTTATACAGACCATCTGCTTACAGTATGTTTCACATGAGGCTGCATGCCTAAACATTTTCAGCACCTTTGCTTTGCATGGAAATAACTTGGCTTACATGTATTGTGTGTGTGTCAAGTGTGAGTGTTCTTTCGACTTTTTGTTTGCTTAACATTATTCTCTCAATTGTTTCATTCACTTTCAACCTAATTCACAACGACTCCTCTTTGTGTGTTTCATTTTATTTTATTTTTTACATCTTTATGTATTGTTTGTGATAATAAGGAGGATGTTCCCTGGAAAGGACCATACCTCTTTTTTTGATCAACTTAATGTTTTCTAGTTAGAGGCTTAAAATTCCTTTAGTTGAAATGCCGGTTTGCAGCTGACTCAGATTGATATAGATGCCATAGTTTTGGAATTACAAAATGGTACATTTTCCTTCCTGGGTTCAATTTAAACATTCTTCTGACAGTTCGCTAGCACTGGCTTTCTTTTAGAGGAAAAACAGCTTTGATTGTTTCTGGTATATTTTCTAGACATGAATCTCTTACATTTGAACAATCTTGAGATGTCTATCTTTGTGTAATTCCACTGTCTCCCCGTTTCTTTATGTTTCTTGATTTGTTGGTGTCCTGTTTTGTTGTTTGAGGTTTTTTCTTGCCTTTCATGTTGTACGTATGGATGTGCAATGGTAAAAAAATAAAATAAAGTGTATAAGCAAGTTATTTCCTGCCCATCTCCTTCCCATTTTTGTTAGCTTGCTTTGCTCTTGTGTCCCAAGACCTGTTGGATCCACAAGCCATATCCACCCCTTTCTGTTGGTATTCCCCTTGCTACCATTTGAACCAAAGATTTTGTATTGTTCTGGTCCTGATCATATTTTTCCAATCTCTGTTTTTTTTTTAATTTCCATTTTAATTTGAATTGTTGTTCCTTGAAACCCAAGATGAAGAGGAGACTGATTCTACTGAAACATCTGCTCTGAAAATGCACTTGATTCGGGACTCTCCAGTCCTCGCAAGTCCCGATTTACTCTCTGAGGTCTCAGAGATGAAGCAGGATTTGATCAAAATGACAGCCATCTTAACAACAGACTCCACAGAGAAGTCAAGTCCCGTGGAAGGAGGTGGGCTTGAAAAGGGAACAGATGACGAACCTGGAGAGCCTTTTGAAATAGTAGAAAAGGTCAAAGAAGACTTAGAGAAAGTGAGTGAGATTCTAAGACGTGGAACATATACAGGTAAGACAGCATCACAGAAAAAAGAAGCGATAAGCCAGGCAGCACGGCAAGAGGAAGAATGGGTCTTACTCACTGACAGTGAAATCGAAGAAGCCAAACAAATGGCACCTTTTGAAGTTCAGGAGCCCTTAATACAAGAAGTTAAAATTGACCGAGGCACATCTCGGCCAAAGACAGCTAAAGATGTGAGTGGGATGGTATCCTATTTGGCTGAAGATCTAAATGAGTTCCTTTTGCAACAACCTGCTAAAATCCATACTCCACCTGAAGGCGTTATTGAAGAGCATTTCAAAGAGGTTCGTGTTCAAAGAGGCAGTAAATATATGTCTTTAGAACAGGATACTAAACTTCCTCCATCTGATATTAAAAAACCAGTGAGGAGAAAGTTAAAGGAAAAAAATGACCAAAAAGAATCTCAAATTGCCACATCTGAATCTGACATCTACAGGGTTAGCTCTGAAGAGTCTTTGGATGAAAGCATGATTTTGAGTTCAGCTCCAAAAGAAGTGTCACCAGTGGTGGAGGAGACCCCTATTGGTTCAATTAAGGAGAAAGTGAAAGCTCTTCAAAAGAAGGTTGAAGAGGAGGAAAAGGGGCGTAAGCAAATAAGCAGTAAAGCTTTAAGCAGTGATGAAAGTAAATTATCTCAAATTATAAAAGAAACAAAAATGCCGCACTCACCTCCTGGGATGTCTTCTACAACAGAAAGACTCGAAGAGACTATGTCTGTCCGAGAACTAATGAGAGCCTTTCAGACAGGACAGGACCCTTCAAAGAGAAAGTCTGGGCTTTTTGAGCATAAATCTACAAATCTGATAACAGAACATTCAACTGCAACCAAAGGAACAGAAACAGTAAAAACACATTCCATACAGTCAAAAACAGGATATGTCACCAAGAACCATGAACAAACCACTTCTCTTTCTTTGGATTCATCTGATATTCAAGATAGTGAAACAAGCAAAGAAAATGAATATTCAATAATGAAGGAAGAGATAAGCCCAAAACTTTCAATCAGTATACCTGACATGCTATTGCAAGTTGAAAAATGTGAAGCCAAGGTGATCGATGAGTTCCACAAAGAGACAGATATGCAAATAAGTCCTGACAGGAAACATTCTATGGATTTTAGTGAAGAAATTAAAGCAGAACTTGAGGGAAGTGATGAGTACAAGCAGTTTAGAAAGATATCTGGTCACGATGAAAGTGAACCAAGCACCAAGCATGAAGACTCAGGGGCTGTTCAACATGATCTCACAATTGTCTTCCCTCCTGAGCTTTCCAAAGACGAGTTCCTGCCAGATACAGTCCTACAAAATGGTGCCTTGGATGACAGCTCTGAGAGCCTGAAACACGAGGGTGTTGCTGATTCACCAAGTATTAGCTTAGGTGATGGCACACCTCAGATGAGCTCAGAAGAAAGTTATAAGCATGAGGGCTTGGCAGAGACTCCAGAAACAAGTCCTGAAAGTCTGTCATTTTCACCCAAGAAAATTGATCAACAAATGTTAGAAAGATCTAAGGAATCGGGTAAAGAAAAGTCTGAAAGCTTAGCTAATGATTCTACTGCAGCAGACTCTGGAGTTACAACCTTTGATGAGCAGCAGTCAACAGAAATGACTCTCCCAACATCTCCCACTGAGGAGACTGATGATCAAACCATGAGTGAGTCAACTGGACTCAAAGGGGACACAGTTTTCTGTGGTGAAGACACTAATGAAAAGAAAGGAGTATCTTCATCACCTAAACCATCACAATTTGGATTACATTCTAAAAGGGTTTCCGAAACTGTTGATACATTGTTAAGTTCAGAGGATGACGTGGCACCTGAAATTGCCAGCCAAGAGGTTCCTAAATCTTCTGGATTGCCAACTGAAAAGAGTGCTACATATTGTCATGATGGCCTAGATCTGCCACTTAAAAAGCAAGACTCAGAAGCTCTTAGTCCATTAGCTGATGATTCTTTGACCATTAGTCACAAGGACTCATTGGAAGCCAGTCCAGTTCTGGAAGATAATTCCTCACATAAAACTCCAGATTCTATTGAGCCAAGTCCAACAAAGGAGTCCCCATGTCGTGATTCATTAGAAAGCAGTCCAGTAGAACAGAAGATAGGAGCTGGTATTCCAGTAGTAGAACAGGCCAGTGGTCCTGCTTCCCAGACATTTCCAACAAAGGCAGACTTCCCAGCTGAAGCTGTGCGTAACAGGCTCCTTAGGGACCCTGAGGGCAGCGCGGATGATGATAGTTTGGAGCAAACATCCCAAATAGAAAGTTCAGGAAAAAGCCCTCTTTCACCTGACACCCCAAGCTCGGAAGAAATCAGTTATGAAGTCACACCTAAAACTCCAGACCTGCAGGTCCTGTCTGTACCCTCAAAACCACCTGCGATCCCAGAAGATACGGAGGAAGCAGATGAAGATGATTCCTCAGATAGCAGTGAGCCTCAAAAGAAATTCACCCCAGAAGAAGAAATGTTTAAGATGGCTGCAAAAATTAAAACTTTTGACGAGATGGAACAAGATGCCAAATGCAAAAGAGAAGTCAGAAGAGATTTTAAAACTACAGACGCTTCAGCTGTTTCTGAATTTTTGGAAGGTCAGCCTATAAGAATAGTGTCTCCAGATGAGAGCTCTTCAGAAAGTGAACCAGAGCTTACAAATCTTGAAAAAGATTTGGATTCAGCTCTTTCTGTAGAGCCCATAATTAAAGTACAACCCCCATCTCCTTTGCCCCCAGGCATGTGTGATGATTGTAGCCCTGTAGAACCTGAAGAGCATCATGCATACAGCTATGTAGAAGCAGAAGAAGAAAGAACAGTACCACCTTCAGAACATGAACAACAAACAGAACAAACTATACTGACTCACAGCTGTGAACCTTCTGATGGATCTTTTGGAGCTACAGAATGTTCACTGGTATCTATTTCTCATGAAGGCAGCATTAAGAAAGAAACATCTGATCATCCACAGGTACCAGCTAGCATAGAATTATATGAAGAAACAAAAGAAGCTGAACAAGAAACAAGTCCCTATGACAATGTAAGTTTTCATATGATTTCTATCTCCACTGATAGTGAAGAGTCAAAAAAGAGAACAACTGATGAAAAGGAAGAGTGCTTTGAACAACTGAGTGAAAGTAAGGAGGATAACAGAGGAACTGGCACGGTAACAGAATGCCCTTCAAAACTGTCCTTTGGAGATAGTCCGACAGAAACCAATGCAAAAGAAGAAATCAAAGGAGAACATTTCGAATGGTCTAGTAGATCAGACATTTGTGATGATTCTCATGATGAATTTGATCCCATCATGGAACGTGCACAGGATCCATGTAAGCCAGATGTCTGTGTTTATGATGACATTCAAGTAGAAGATGCACCAGCATCAGGTCTTAAAACTCAGTCCAAGGGAGTTACGGCAAGACCCGAAAGTGATGTAGATACCTGGAGTGCCATTCGAGAAGATGATGATGCTTTTGCAGCACGAGTCAAGGAGGAAGAGCAAAAGATCCTTAGTTTAATGGTCGATCGACAGTCCCAAGGAGCAACTCCAGACACTACTCCAGGTAGGACACCTACAGATGAAGGAACACCCACTAGTGAACAAAATCCTTTCTTATTCCAAGAAGGGAAATTGTTTGAGATGACAAGGAGTGGAGCCATAGATATGAGCAAAAGGAGCTTTGAAGATGAAAGTTTCCACTTCTTCCAAATAGGTGAACAACCTTTTGAGGAGATTTTGTCAGATGAAGCCAGAGAAGATCCTGTTGGATGTGAATCTTCTGAAGGGGAAAGTGCCGTTTCCATTACAGTGTCATCTTTGGATATAAAGACAGAAAATGATCTCCATGACACAACAAATGATGAAATAGATTTATTTCTTCCCCAGTCAGAAGCAAATGATGATGATCAGAGTCCTTGTACAGGCACAATGGTCACAAAGTCTGAATCAAAGTCCAGAATCCCAATTAAAATGGGAATTTCTGCATCAACTAAGACCGTGAAGAAAGATCCCCCATGTCCTGAACTAACAGATGGAAAGCCTGAGAAAAGAGATGAAGAAAGTCCTGACACAGAGACATCCATTACAGATGTACAACTGAACTTTTCAACGGTTACTAGGTCTGTATATTCTGAACAAGATGAGGAGTCTTCTGACTCTTCTCCAGAGGATCAGCACTCAGTCATTGAAATGTCTAAATCTGATACAGAGACAGTCACTACTAGTGAACCAAAGTCAAAACTCCCAGTCAAAGAATCTTCTTTGTCTGCTTCATCAGCTGTAACATCTACTCAGAAGGAGCCACCTCTGGAGGAAGATACAAAATCTAAATCTAAAATACCTGTTAAGCTTGGTGCAATTAAGCCTGAATCAACTTCTGATGTTTCATTAAAACGAGGAGAGTCCCTGAAGGATCCAGATAGAAAGTGTAAAATACCTGTTAAGCAGGAACAAAGAAGCAAGTCTGAAACTGATGCCTGCCCATCAGGAGATGGAAAATCAAAAAGGTCTTCCAAAGTTAGAAGTTACTGTGAGGGAGAGTCTCAGGAAACATCTCAGGACACTCAAAGCAGAACAGAAAGTGATGATGTTGTGAAACCAAGGACATTCCAGTCTAGACTGCCTGTTAAGACCAAATATGGACAAACATTCCATACCTCTACTCCAGCTAAAGAGAACAAAGAACAGTTCTTTGAGCTTTACAAGCATTCCATTGAATTCTTTGAAGAAATAAGTGATGAAGCCTCAAAGTTAGTTGAGAGGCTTACACAAGCAGAAAATGAACAAGAAATGATTTCAGATGATGAAAGCAGCACCTTGGAAGTCTCAGTTATAGAAAGTGAGGCATGTTTTGAGTCACAGCTGCCTCTTCCCGAAGATGTCTTTGACATGAGACCTATCTGGGACGAGTCTGTTGAGACTCAGATGCAACTCATTCCCGATGAAAATGTCCACGCCCAATGTGAAGGTACTTTCCAGCTAATTGGGTTTCTCTGTGCGTTTGCGCGTTAGAGATAAACTTGCGCACCTCTTTTAGCTAAAGCTTTTGTGATTGCCTCTGTGGTCTTTTGAATTATTTGTGTTGTGACTGTCTTCTTTCCTTGTGTGTGTTCTAAAAATCTCAAGATTGATTTAGAACTTTGTTTAAAAACAGGAAAAACACAATTAGCAGACGTGTTATTGTTTGTTTAAATCACCTTGTAGTTCTGTATTGAATCGTCTACTATGTCTTAGAACATAGTAGGTGATGATTACACATACTCTATCTTGCAACGAACCCTTTCTAAAAGGGCAGAATTTAAATATAGAAGTATTTCAGCTCAGAAATTTGTAAATATTTAAAATTAACTTTAACATGAATTAGTATCTATATTGGCATTCATTTATCGAACTGATATGGTCCTTTGCCAAAATGCTGCATTTTACTCTTTTTTTAAAGTGGCATCATTTTTCATTGCTTCAGCACCGTTATCTTAAAATCAAAAGAAATGCCTTTTTTTGACATAAAAACATATGTGGTGAAACTGCTACTCAGTTTTAATTTACCCTTGTTTTAAAACCTTCCAACATATAATCTTATTTAAGGGAAAATAATGAAAATATATCAAAATGTATTTAGTAGATATTAACACATTGAAAGAAAATGAAGTATTTTTTATGTAGACAGAATTTTTTTTCTTATATAAATGTAATTCTCGAACTACTTAAGTGACGGCTACTTTTGATAGTTGTGATCTGTTGTGGTGAAATTTAGATCCACAGGATGATGCAGAAAGAAAGGAGGAAAGATTAGCTGTTATTGCTGACCATCTTGGATTCAGCTGGACAGGTGAGTAGCAATACAATAAATAATACAGTGCATATGTGAGTAGGTTCTTTTCACACAAGATGTGAGACCACAGACAATATTGAAGCAATGCTGGTTTGACACTTGGAAGACAAAAAACAGTTCTTTTTGCAGATTTGTGACACGTCGCCTAGGAACCTGAGCAAGCAGAAACAGTGTCTGAAAATCCCCCCCAAAATTAGAAGCATGTTTAAAAGGAAATAGAATGCCTTATATGTACTATGCATAGTGTTGCGTTCTGGTGGAAATGTGAAACAATATTTTATACCTGAATCATCTTTTCTTATTTTAGGTTTTATTCTTCATTTTACTGAAAAATTGTAGGTTTTTAAAAACTTTTTAAAACTATTTGAATGGCACATGAAATGACAAACTGGGCAACAGTGCTGCAATTCAATGGTCATTGACATGGGTATATGGGTGTAATTTATAGCCCTTGACAAATGAATCCTGGTACTACGTTTAGAAATGCATTTGAACACTTCATGTTTAAATAAACACCAAAAGCAACATATCAAATGGATTTAAAATTATTATTTCTTTAAGTACTGACCGTTAAACCTCAAATGGAGATAAAACAAAACATGTACTCAATATAATTATTCTGATTTTATTTCTTTTTTTTAATATTTGGAAGCCTCAATTTGTTTAGCTTTTTTTTCCCACCACCTGTAGTGTTTCAGAAACAAATAATGGTGTAGTGGATAGCACTGTTGCCTTGAAACTCTTGTTCCTGGGTTTGATTCTGGACTGGGGTGCCTTCTGTGTGGAGTTTGTGTTTTTTCTCTGTTCCCTGGTTTCCACTCATCTTCTTCCAAACTACCCCCCACATCCAAGGAGTAGTTTCGCCAAGAGCCCTTTGCATCCAGGTCATTGCAATCATTGTCAGGAATAAGTGGATTTCCGATTATGAATGGAAAGATGGATGTAGTGCTGTGGTAAACTCTTTATGATACCCATGTATCGTTTGTGTCCGGTTTATTATATTACTTCTGCTTTTATTTTTGTTTTGCTAAAATTCTGAACAGTTATTATTATTCCAAACATACCATTAATTCAGGTTACAACCTCTGATGCATAGAAATACTGAATGTACTGTAGTTCTCTTAGAGGATAAAATCCCAAAATAGCTTTGTAATGCATGTGTCTTTGTGTGTGTGTGTGTGTGCATATGGTCTATGAAATGTAGATTTGTGAATACAGTAGGTCAAAGTGAGTGAGTTCAAGCAGAAGACGAGAGCTCAAAATCTAACAGATTTTTCATTCATCCAGAACTGGCCCGGGAACTAGACTTCAGTGAGGACCAAATTCATCAGATAAGAATTGAGAACCCCAACTCATTGCTGGACCAAAGTCATGCTTTACTTAAGTATTGGATGGAACGAGATGGCAAACATGCCACAGGTAATCTTTTAGTTTTTGCCACTAGCATACAGTATATATTCCTGTATCATATACAGTATATACAGTATAAGACAGTAAACAAAAATGTTTTTCATAATACTGTATTTTTGTGTAAAAATTGTTAAAATGCTATCATAAAAGGTCTTACATAAAGGAATCATCACAGAATTTTTTGTCTGCCATCTGATCACTAATGTTTAATCATGTTTGTCATTCCAAACAGAAAGCTGTTTAATTCAGAAACTCACAAAGATTAACAGAATGGACATTGTTCACCTCATTGAAACAAAAAGCATGAAGTCATGTCAACAGCTGTCCTCACGAACCTATGCTGAGATTGAGCAGACAATATCCTTGGATCATAGTGAAGGTACTGTAAACTGTAGATTATTTTGCTAACACAGTTATCTAAAAGTATTTCGATAAAAGAAGTAATTAACGCGACAATTCCTCTCAAATCCGTCAAATACCCTCACATACAGTAGATAATACATTTGAAAGGGTGGTACCACTTCAAAAGCTTGCAAAACCTTTGAGAAACTCAGAGTACATGTTTTATTTTTACTTTAAAATACAGGCTTTTCTAACTACCGGCTTTTTCTGGCACTTTCACATAACCAGAAATTGTTACACTTTCTAATCGTACTGTTTTTTTTTTTGTTTTAACTAATTTCTAATTTTAGGGGATGAATTTTAAAATGTGTTTTTAAAATAAAGCACATTACAGCATGACCACACCTAATTGTTTCTGTGTTTGTGTATAGGATTCTCTGCACTTCATGAAGACATCGACAGCCCCAGGACTGTGCGTCGTGCTGAGACCACACCTAGTAAGACACAGCCATCTGCAGGCCAGCAGCCACCTGTCGTGTCTGAAGAAGACATATCCGTTAGCTTCTCCTCAGTACATGAAAGCACTCCAAAGGGGGATGCAGATACTACAGTTGCCGATCTCTTGAGACAAGCGCAGAAAGATAAGATGCAAGCTGACATGTACAGAGAATCAGAGCTGCCATTTGAAACATTGTCTCTTGGTCCTAAACAACATTGGTAAGTGTTTCAACTCAGATGTGTTTGTCTTATGACTTTCAATATCACACTGCATGACTGCAGCCATGCAACCTGTCTTCATTAGATGTACTGTATTTCAGTGAGATGTTCCTAACCTTAAGAGCTAACAATATTGTTATAAAAGCATTCAATTAAAACATTCTTATTCAATGTCTTTTCTTTGTGTGAATAACAAAAAAGCAATGAAACATGGATTTGGGTTTGAGATGTAATAATAATAATATTAGGTATCCTTGTGTTCTCTGTGTATGTGTACATTCAGATAGTAATTCCATCACTGTGAGCTTGGGCGCTTAGCTATAGCCATTTGAAATTGGAGCTTTGAAATAGATGGTGATAGTGGTATGTTTTACAAACAGCTAACATGATAGAGTTGTCAGTGTGCTCCTCATTAAAGACTTGCAGGACTCTCTGAAAGAGAATCTCACAATAGTAATATACAGTATAGTAATAATTGATCCTATAGTTTTGATACAGGTTTCAAAGCTGTACAAAGCATGAAATGTATAATTTATTATTTAAAAAGTTTTCATCTGAAGGCATTTTAAATTATGTTTTTTTTTATCAGTGCTGTGGACCAAGAAGCAGAAGTCACAACCCAGCTGGCATTTGAAAAGGAAAGCACAGAGTCAACACTTGCAAACTACATGAGAGACTCTGGTGAACAAGTAAGTCCTCCAGTTCATGAGCACCAAGCATTCACTCCTGAGCTGGCAGCTCAGACCTCAGTGGCCATGCCAGCTCTCCCAGAATACACAGACAAAAGCTTGGCAAACAGACGAGCTCCCGCTGAAACCACAGGGAACACAGCTGAGTACTGGCTAACATCCTCCGAATTCAAGACGTCCTCATCAGACGGCAGACAAATGAACCCTGAAATGAGTCCCATATCATCTGTATTCATCAAGACCATCCATAGTCCCTATCTGTTATCAAGTGAATCTGTCAGACCTACAGATGAATTCAATCGGGTATCACCTGAATGCATTCAGCCTTTCCATGAATGCAAATCCGTATCTCCAGAATTCAGCTATACTTCCACTGAAATGAAAACAATGTCCCTGAAAAGCAGCCCTGACGTCAGCCCCAAATCTACTGAATTTAACAAAGATTCTCCTGAGAGCAATCAGTTGTCAACTGAATCAATCAAAATCGCTCCTACATATAATCAAATGGCATCTGAAGTCAATAAATCTACTCTCGAATTTAGTCAGATATCACCTGAATCACTCAAAAGTGCCTTTACATTCAGTCCTACATCACCTGAGCGTAGTAAGACTACCCCTAAATACCAACAAACATCCATAGGAGTGAGCAAAAACACCAGTGAAATCAGTGAGATATCACACAAATTTAACAAAACATACCCTGACTTCAAACAGATATCTCCCATACTTCTAAACACATGTGAGATTAATGATTCAGCACATGATAGCAACAAAACTGAATTTGGATTTGATGTTATTTCACTTGAATCTGACAGAAATGATCCTGATGTAAAATTAATTTCACAAGAAACACAGAAACCTAATATAGTTTGCACTGCAATATCAGAAGGTGATAGAGGTTCTACCAGTCATACCAAAACAAACAGTGACATTTCTACAGAAATTATAAAATCGTCCCCTAAAGACAGTCAAAGATCACCTGACTCGAACAAAATATCTCCTAAACTGAGTCTAATATCACCTGAAACAGAATTTAACAGAACACAATATGAATTACATCAGATATCACCCGAATTCCAAACAACCGTATATGAATTGGATGGAATATCACCTGTACCAAACAATACATCCTCTGAAAACTATCAAATATCACCAAAACTAAATGAAACAACCTGTAATGTCAGTCAAACATTACTTGACTTGAACATACCTCACACTGACTCCTATCAAGTTACACCCGAATCCATTGTGCTAAGCACTCATAATTACAACCAGATATTACCTGAATCAACTAAACCAATAACTGAATACTGGTCAATGCAACCAGACATAAAACACAACATCTCTGAATTTAGTCAAATACCACCTGAAATCAGGAAATCTCCATCTGAATTCTGTCAAATATTGCCTGAAACCAACCAGACTACCTCTGAATGTGGAGCAAAAGCATCAGGGTTCAATGTCACCCCTGAGAGCAGTCGTGTTTCCTCCGATGTCCATGATTACACTGATGAACTGAAGGAACTTAGCTTTGACTTCATGGAACCAGAGCCTGACAGCAAAGAACTAGCTATTGATTTTAAGGAACTCCCTGCTGATTATGCAGAACCTGTCTGTGATTACAGAGACATTATTCCTGAATACATGAAGCCTGTTGCTATCATGAGAGACACTTCATCTACTCATAAAACAGTTGTCCCTAATATGAGTAACTTATATATCTCTGAATGTATAGAGTCAGTCCCAGGTGACAGTTATGAACCTCCTATTTATACAGACGTTTCTCAGACGTACAACATCGCTGACCCTGAATACACTGAGCCTTGCGTGCAGTACAGGAAAGGCTACAGTGAATATGCCCAACCACCCCAAGAACACCAAGAAAGTGTAGCTGAGGCTACCTGCGATTCCAAGCAGCCTTTTACATGCCAGAGTGAGGCTACCTTTGTACATCCTGAAGCTGAACCAGTATACACAGTACCTGCTAGTTTGTATAAAGAGGAGACCTTTAGGAAGATGACCCCAGGGAGTGAAGAGTATGATGTGACCCCTATTGTGCATGAGCCAGAGGAGGTCCAGACCAGACCACCCACAGCAGTATCCCCCAAAGCAAGTGGCCTAACTATTATTGAAGAGCATCCTGAAAAAGTGACCAAATACCTTGATGATGATGCCCTAGAGAGGGTAAGGACTTGAGCATGGCCTTGAGCTTGTATTCAGCTTGTTATACTGTGAACACGAGGCTATGCAGTAGCAATTGATTAAAAGGGATTCACATGCAGACCATTAACATTGTGGCAGTCTAAACGTTTACTAACAATGTGGATTTTAAAATTGTTTTACACAGGCATGACCCATATGAATGTTACTAACAGATTTAAAGGATTTACCATTTGAAGTGTTAACATGTAAGAATTTGTGCGTTTGCATTAAAATCCTTTTTTTCAATTCTTATTTCCTTCTCCCCTAATGTATGCCATAGATACTCATACTGTATGCAGTATTTTTACCTACAGTTAAGTCACATGAGCTAAGAAGTTGTTCTATTTATTTACATGTTTTGCAGAAATAGATGGATTATTTTTGTATTAATTCAGGATAAATTAAAAGTATTGTAATGCTAAAATAGAACCATACACAGTTTTTTCTATTTAATATACCTTGTAACATCATTGCAGTTTTGCTGTGATTTCATCTTTTCCTTGCTCAGATTGTGAAATGCATTTATAACAGAAATATCTAATGTAATGAACTTGTATAAAAAAAATATAAAATATAAACATACAGGAACTTTGAAAAGCATGTAAACTGTTAAAACAGCAACAGCTATTGGGCACTTTTGGAGGACCATTCTCTGACAGTCTTTAGATGACTTTGGAGCTAAACATCAGATTGTCTTCACAATCCTCAGGAGACATGGCTCAGTAATCTGTAGATTATGATGTGGAGTGTGGTAATAAAGATTTTTGAAAGTCCTAGAGAAATGATAGGATCTTCCCATTCAATGACTCGTACAGTATGTCAACTGTATGATCTTACAGTCTATTGTATTTCATCCAGTCTTTAAAAGTAATGGTACATTTTTTAAATAGAAATTTCAGTTAGGATATATTTTTCTGTCAGTGTCTTTGCAGAACTGTAACATTTGCATGAATGGTTTGGGATTCTTGTGTTTAATAAACTTCGTCCTTCATGATGCAGCAGAGATTAATAACACATCAGATTATGTGCAGAATAACCTTACCAATGAATAATCACAATAACCTTACAATTTAGTACAAGCAGAAATAAAATAATAACAAAGAAACAATGATAAAATGTTTAATTCTGCTCTATGCCTAAAATGACCTGATATTAACAAAATAATCATTTCATGTAAGCCATGTCCAACCCACTATGCCTCTCTGCTATCAATCAGGAGATAGCAGAGGAACTAGGTTTGCTGGAGGATAGTTCAGATGAAGAAGAGATGGTAACGACCAGGGTTGTCCGGCGCAGAGTTATAATTCAGGTACTGAGTGGCAATGAAGAGCATGTGAATTTGCCCTGGGAAGAGTTAAGGGTGTTTGGCATCACTAGAGTCCATGCTGTGATGCTGAACATGTGGCTGTTTGCTTAGTAGTGCAATGGGCATGTGTTGCTTTATAGACCAACATAAGACTCCCCCTCTACTTCCCTTGTCCCCTCCGATGCTTGCTTATGAAGCAGTACAGTAGTTTGCACTGTACTGCTTTGTACTCCGACAGCCTTAATCCTGTTGTAGTGACAATCTCTTTCATTTCAAACCGGTATTTTTTAATTGTATGTTGCATCATTTCGGGGGTATGGAGGTAAATACTTGAAAACCTTTTTATGTGGATGAAAGAGAATAAAGGGTAATATCTTAGTTTGCTCGAAAAAAGCTGGAAAATGAACAGAGGTGGTGACAAGAGGTCTTATTCCCTCTCAGAATTCCCACAAAAAGCTGGGCATACATTTTTCATGTAACATTCTTGTCATTATTATTAGCAATGCAGTCCAATACATGAAGCCTGTTGCTATCATGAGAGACACTTCGCCTGATCATAAAACAGTTGTCCCTAATATGAGTAAGCTGATATTTGGTGAAGTCCTTTAACCTATTGGTCAACTGTAGGTACCGAATACAGGGCTTTAAAAATGACCCAGAAGGAAAGATCTCAGCTTTTTAAGGGTTTTAGTGTGAATAGTAATATAGAATATGTTTTTTCTTTTTTAAGAAAACATATTTTTTAGCATGGGGCTATGGACAAATGCAGTGATTAGTTTTTTGCACACTAATTTTTCATTTTCACTTTTCGTGTTATTTAGGCTGATGAGATGCCAGACATTCCACCCGAGTCAGTGACAGAAGAGCAATACACAGATGAGCACGGCCACATCGTTGTAAAGAAGGTACTATACCTGACCAAATCATTTTCATACAGAGTTCACTCGCCATATTTGTATTCCCTCAGCCCAAGAGAAGAATAGATGTGTTTCAACACAGTGAACATAATGGGGGCAATAATGAAATTAACGGCATGTTAAAATCCATTTTTGCAGGGCATTATAGTACTTTATGCTCAATAATAATGTTTCTTTATTAGCCCTATACAATTTCTTGCATTAGGAATTCATCTTTTCACATACCCCAGCTTTTCTCCATGGAGACAGACAGGGAGAGAAGCTTGGGGTCAGAGCACAGGGTCAGCCATTGTGCAGCGCCCCTGGAGCAGTTAGGGTTAAGGGCCTCGCTCAGGGGCCCAATGGAGTAGGATTCCTCTGCCAGCCACAGGATTTGAACCGGCAACCTTCCAGCCACAGGTGCAGATCCTTAGCCACAGAGCCACAACTCCGAATGTCTATCAATTAATGGTTTGCAACTGCAGATGTTTTATTTAAGAGACTATAATAAAAATGTACGTTTCTTAACTTTCTTAACCAGTTTTATTGATCTCAGGGAAGGCATGCACACTGTAAAGGGACAAGGAATCAGGTTTTCTCCATGTTTATTTTTATTTTTTAATGTAAAATATGGGCAAACCCCTTTCTTATCCATTTATAACAAGGTGCCACAATTATACACTATATTCTAAATGATGCTTTACAAGTGCATTATTCAGATTTAACATCCTTTGATTTTAATTCTACACTTTAAGTTATCCCAACCTTTTGTTTGCCTTTTTTATTGCTTCATCAAATCATCTTGTCATCTGCCAGATGTTTGCCTTGAATAGTTCACATCTTTTGAATTTCATTTGCTGCTTCTGTGGAGTTTGCCGATTCTCTCAGTACAATCTGCAAATATGGCTAACTACTGTATACCAAAATGTAGATTATAAGATTACAAATAGGAAGAGCAGAGTTCCTACTACAGATCCCTGTGGTACTTCACTATTTACAGTAAATTACCCCAATTTAAGTATTCACTCCGTATCTGTATTCTCTGTCTCAATCTAAACACGTAATTTTCAGAATGACTGCCCTCTGTAACTTGAGCATCAATATTCTACGAGAAACTTTATCAAAAATCTGAAATACACTTTCAGAATCTGTATACACTATTTCATATGCTCTTTGGATATCCATTTCTGTCATCGATTGTTCAAAAACTCTATTCTTCCAGTGCAAAAGGACAGAATTTGACCATTTCCTTTGTTTCCTTTTTGTTTTTCCCCTACAGATCACCAGGAAAATAATTCGGAAGTTTGTGTCCCCGGATGGCACAGAGAAAGAGGAGGTGGTAGTGCAGGGACCGCAGCAGGACCCAGTGATTGCTGAGGAAGGTGATGGCTACTCCAAGGTGCTGAAGAGAACAGTGCTGAAGAGCGAAAGTGACCAGACAGAGGTCAGTAGATCTCCAGACTGCTATTTTTAGTCTGCTAGTCATCTATTACAGTGTGGCTTGGGAGCAGCTCGTTTTTGGATCAAAAGGCGTTATAGGGGGTGACCAGGTCAAGCCAGTCCATTATTAAAGGCGAGTACAGCTCGCCTTTATTGTGGACATTTTTACAGAAAGACTGGAAGTATTGCTAAGGATAACAATCATGCTGGATTCTCATTTTTCTCTCACTCTCCCCTTCCCTCTGGTAAGCGTTATACATGTAGGAGCACAAAGGCAAGTAGGCAAGATTCAGTGACAGTTTCTTTCCGATAAGCTGTCATATTGCTGAACTTTATCCCGACCACTGACTCACACTGATGTTTTTGTTTCTCTTCTCACACTGCTTGTCTGACTTGTTTTTAAGTTGTGTGTTATTTAACTTGTTGCTGTTGCTGTAGCTGTTCTGTGTTTATGTTTTGGTGTGTCCTTCATGTCTTTGTATCGGAGCATACAGTACTGTACGTGCAAATAAGCATTTCATTGCACTTGTGCTGAGCTGAACTTTTAACATTTTCTGTAAACTGTAAAATCAAAGCGTGAATAGAAAGAAAAGGTCGCACATCAAAATCTACGTATCTGATATAATGAACTAGTGTGACAGATGGTGTATGTAAGCTTCTAAAAGAGGATAAGAAGATAAATGCAAGTTTCTTTTTTTTTTACAACAGGCACATCTTCCACTTTGCCGTTATCTCAAATATATTACTCGGGAAAAAAAAAAGACATAATGATGTATGTTTTCCTACGGTTAATTGTCGTCTGATCTTGATTGTCAGTTCCATTGACAGCCTCAAAGAATCTTTTTGCTAGAAAAAGTGAAAATGAAAGTTTGGTATGTTGCATGGACACTATATGCAACTAAAATTGTTATTCATATTCCGGCATTGTATACTAATCTTGCTGCGTGTAACAGGAGTAGCCCATTTTTGCACATACATCATAAATATTTAACTGCACATTAACATTAGACTCCTTATTGATTTTTTTAACACTGTGAATGTGAATGAAAGTGGGCTTAAATGCACAAAGGGGGCTACAGCGACAGCAGGAAAAGTGAGGTGATATGCATGAGGTGGCATCTTAATAATAAACTGAATTTTGTTAATTGAATTAATATTTTCCAAGGCAACACCTCTGGGGCCTCAGCAGAAACAGATGTGCAGTTTGGCTACATGTCTTTTCATACATACACTCTAATTACTCACACAGCCATTTTGCCCCACATTCAACTACATAATAATAAACAAGAATTAATTCCTTACATTTCTATATCACTTTTCCCACCCACCTGGATGATGTGACGGCAGCAATAGTGCACCAGTAAACTCAGCACATCGACTATCAAAGGGAAGGAGAACAGAGTGATGAAGCCGGTTCATACATGGGGATTATTAGGAGGCCTTGATTAGTAAAGCCAATGGGAAATTTGGCCAGGTAACATCCCTACTCTTTTAGAGAAACACCCTGGGAGTTTTAATGACTACAGAGAGTCAGGACCTCAGCACCTTTTTATAGTATAACGTCCCTGTCACTATACTGGGGCGTTAGGATCCACACTGACCGTGGGGTGAGCGCCCCCTACTGGTCCCATTAACACCTCTTCCAGCAGCAATCTCAGCTTTCCCAGGAGGTCTCCCATCCAGGTACTGACCAGGCTCACACCTGCTGAGCTTCAGTGGGTTGTCGTTCTGAGCTGCGGGGCGATAAGACTGCAGGCCATATTTATATCGCCGAACCTATTTATATCGCATAATGTGACTGTCTTGGTCGTCCACCAGGTGACCTTCTCTGACCCCGCAGCAGAGGGCAGCTCTTCGGGGTTCCAGGTGGAGCCCACTCATGGCCGAAAGGTCAGCAAGGTCATCAAGACCACAGTTGTCCAGGGAGAGAGGATGGAAAAGCACCTTGGGGACCCCTCACTAGCTACTGGTCTTCCAACGGCTGAAGATGACTTCCAGCAGGTCAGCCCTTTTCAGGTTTCAGTCTGCGCTGCATAGACATCAAACAGGCTCTATATTAAAATCAACAATATAATGTAGTCTTTTATTTCTGGGTGGAGGCACAATGAAAGGCGATATTTCTGTGTATGAACTCCTTTCCCTTTCTTGTTATATTCAGGCCTTGAGTTATGCAGGGGGCTTTGGAAAAATTCACCTTCCACATTTAGTTGAGCAGGAGATTGTGAAGGAGGATGGATCAGTGATCAAAAGGTTTGGAATGGCATGAAACGGCTGTTGTCCAAAACCCTGAGATTAACAATGGCTGAGAATCCCTGTGGAGCAAATTGTGTGATTTAGAAGCACTGTAGTTTTCCTTCTAACAAACTCTCTCATGAATAGTTTTGCCCATAATAATCATTATCAAGGAGAGGGTAATGGCGTATGTATTGTTTCACTTCCCTCCTTTTTCAGCTGTAATTTCTCAACCCTGGGTTTTATAAAAGGATCATCTGAATCTGATTTCATATTTATATGTACATCTGGATGACATAACTCAAATCATAACATATACCAAGTTCTTTCATATTTGTAAGTTTAAAAATGAGTAAACTCAGGAATTTATCTTTACAGATTTAAGAGGAGAAGTGGAACAGCACATTTCTTCCACACCAAGAAGCTTGCATGTTTTTTTTAATGAGTTATTGTGATACAGTATATTTAATCAAAATTAAGAACAATTATCATTGTCTTGAAGTAAAATTGTCCTTTGCTCTTACCTGCTTATATTTTAGTCCAAACTACAGTATAAATACAGATGTGGTGCTTTGCCCACAGTCAGTTAATGACCCAGTAGTCCATTATTTATAATAATAACATTATTTTAAAATGTCTTCTAACCTTTAGAATATCAGTGATTTCTGTCACACTCACTATGTTTTAAAGAATAATGCCTTCCATTTGGTAGAATATCAAATTCCTGCAGGATGGATTTCACCTCATTTCTGATATTTAGAAAAGTCTTCAGACCGACTAATAATTGCGTCAGCTATCAGTGGTCTTTTTTGCTATACATTTCATCTTCCGTTTTGGTTTACAAAAAACTGTTTTCAAATTTTATTGTAGAAATTAGATAACAAGATTTAATTACATTTAAAAACCAAAGCAAAGGTTTCAAGAAATATTTTAAACAAATTTTAAACTCTTAAGAGAAAATTAAAATATAGATGTGAATCACATGATATGACAGTGTATGAATCAATATCCAATATGTAATATGTGAATTTTGTATTGTGTACTTTATTAAAGACAAAGGGATGTTAAAAGGTTTAACAAGGGATTTAAGAATCCAGGTCTTGGGTTACCAGGTATTTCAGTGAGTTAAAATCTTTCGCCTAGTTTGCAGAATGAGTCACAAAGCCTGGAGGCTCAAACTGGCCTTCAGACTTTGGGATACGCTGGCCACTGTGAATTAGAGTTTCCAGTGGCTTGTTAAGCACTGGAATGGGGTGGCTTGTTAAGCACATAATAAGGAGTGATGTCCCTGTGACGTCTCTTAATCTCTTCTGTCTCCATTCTTTTTCACAGTAAGAAAACAAGAGACCAATCTCACACAATATAAAACAGCATCAAAATTCTAGCTGCTGGAGAGGTTAAAGCAAAGAGCCTGTTACCACGAGCGTTTTGATTCAGCTCCCAGCTCTGTCATTAAAACTGTGTTACCCTGAGCACACAGTTCCTTATGCTCTATCCTTTGGATGAGAAATAGAATTAAGTTTCTGCTATCTATCTCTAGTCACTGTAAGGTTCATAGATCAATATGACTGCTATCACTAAGCACAGAACTTCAAAATTTTCACCTCAAATACATGATTTTATTTTCATAGAAATGTTTGATAAGAACTGTGCATTTTAACACAATATACAATAGTGTGATGTTGACAGAACATTGCAAGTACTGTTCTGCTATACATACCTGTACTGTATTGTTGCTTTGTAGTTATAAAGTACTATTTATCTTGTTTCTTTAAAACTGTACATTGAATTGCTTATAAACAGCAGGTCATAAGATATAATCACTGGATTTTGTTATTTCATAATTCACAAATATGCAAAGGAGCTTTTCTCCAGACATCTTGAAACATCTTGTAAAGGCAAGGGAACCTGCCTTGTAACAGGTCACTGCTGTCCTTCAGTTATGCAATGGTTGAATATCAGAAGACTATACGTGTTGAATTATGGTACTCTTAGTTTTTAGAAACAGACACAAATCTGTATGCAACAGAGGAGTTGTCATTCTTCAGATTATGGTCAGTTTAGGGACAGATTTGGAGGGGTCTGGTGTAGCTGGCTTCAGATATTTACTCACGAAGGTGTTGCCGAAGTGAAAGCTGAATATGTGGTTTTTGCCCCATCAACTAGGGGTTTACTAAATACTGTTATGCTAAGTAAAAAAAACATGGTTTGCTATCTTAATGAAGATGTTCAGCTCCACCAGCGAGCTAGCACAGTAAATCCCAGAAGATCATGTTCATCACATGGTCGAAGATCTGATGGTAATGGGGGTGATTGATCTGAGCTCAAATGTGTATTATTATTATTTCTACCTGATTTGACTTCGTGCCAGGCTCCCCATCTGGGTAACAGTTTCTCCTGCGCTGTGCCCTGTGGACTCACGCTTGGCCTGTGTCCCCGTCACCACAGAGCGGTGGTTCCTTAAGCCCGGTTCACTCTGTGCCCGGGGGAGGTGGGGGGGAGGGCGAATGAACTGTCGAAGCCCTGTAGCTCCCAGCTCCCGCGTCGTGTTTTTCACGGTTGTCTTCTCTGCCGGCTCCTCTCTTAAGGTCAACGATGCATAAGGCCTGCTGTCAGAAGAGGACTGTGGTAAGGGACGCGGAGGGGAAGCGGGTGCACGTGGAGCAGCTCGAAGACACTCCCGCGGCGCTGCGGCGCGACGACCTCCAGCGCGACCTGCACCAGCTCCTCAGCCGCTTCTGCACCGACGAGGCCGAGTGACACAGCCAGCAGCCGCCCCCCGGTTCCCATTTCAGCCCCTCGCGCCCATCCTGCTTGACGCACCGGACCCGGTTTGTTCTCGCGCACCTACGCTTTACCTAAAGACGCTGGATTCTTTCCAGTGCTGAATTGGAACAGAGCAGTTTTTGTTTCCCAATTTTCTTCGATTTTCTTTCCCGTTTTCTAATTTTGTGACCAAAGATAGCATCCTGTGATGTTGAGTTACGTAAAAAAAAAAAATTAGATCTTTTTTTTTGTTGTTGCTTTTTTCGCTGCTGTGTTAGAGAATGACTTGCCAACGGGACGGCAAACTACAATGTCTGCTTCATCCACAGACCTCTTCAGAAGGGAAGGACGCTTTTGAACATTTGTATATATTCTGTAGGTTAAGTGCTTGGACTTGGATGGTTTGTTACACTGCCTATCATAACTGCACACAAACACAAAAGTCACTGATCACAACATCTATTTTTCCTAGGGTATCGTTTAACAAAGTAATACCTGATATCACTATATTAATCAGCTGCGTGTACAGGCCCATTACAAAGCACTTATACCATGTGATCGCTGCTGGAGTGTTTTGTCTTTGTATGTCTATAATTGGGAGGGGAATGGTGACTTGTAGGTGATTTTAACAACAACAATAATAACTATCACTAAACTGCAAGTTCTGGGGGAAGAAAGCGAATGAATGCTGTTGTCGCCAGAACCGACCATGGCTCGAAATGGTCCCGTGAACATTCAGAACTGCATAAGTGAGCTACCTTCTGTGTTGCACCAATGCTCAAGAACCAGTAATCTTTTACAAGCTAGAACTGCAGAAGGCTCCGATATAGCCCAGTATTTTCCGCCTAAAGCTTTGCAACCACTTTCTTTCGGTCAGCTTTGTCCATCTCATCCTGTGTGTGCTGTGGTTCCTTTTCCCTCCTCTTCACTGCACTCTAGTAGACCTGGGAATGAGGTGAGGCACTCTATGTGTGTGAAATTACTGTAATGTCTGCATTCAACTATTTATCAGGGTTGTCCTGTTTGTACGTGTGTGTGGTGGACATGACTGCTGTAACCATGTTTTTACTAAATAACTTACGTACCAAGAGGTTCCTCAATAGGACAATGTTTTTCTAATACAGATGGGTACGATGGGGGGCATAGACGTGAAGGCCCACAAAAAAGAAGTGCGAGATCTCAAGGGATTTGATAACAATCAGCGTCATCATTGATCAGGGGGTTTGGGGTGTTTGTTTTCTTTCAGAGATATGAATCAGCCCTGCTACTGACTCACTGTTACAGGGAAAACTGTTGTGAGTTTATTGATGTTTAAAAGGCAGTTATTTTATGACATAGTAGTTGTTCAATATTGTTTTTACACTCTGGGCTCAGAATGGAAGGCATATCATCAGAAAAAGGTATAATTGTTATATTTATTCACATGAATCCCCATTTTATTGGAGCCATGTTTAGTGAATGAGCTAACAAAACTGATCTTATTTTGTAGACTATAAGTAACAAAATATGCTACAGGCCATGTTGTTATTTTTGTGAAAGTGTGCTAGGGTTAAAGAGTCCTTCAACTCTATAGAAATAAGGGTTTATCCGTTAGTACTGCTGTATCCCTATAAAATTACATTTTACATGTTAATTTTTAACAGAGAATTTTAATAGAATTTCAAAGACAAAAAAAGAAGAGTGGTTTTATGGATCATAAACATTATTTTAGGCTGGCCTAATTTTAGATATTTAAAGTTGTTAAAAAATCTCTTCATGGCTTTATTATTATTCCAAAACCACTTCCATCAAGAAGAGTTCAATACCATTTTGTCCATGAGCACATTTCCCAAAAGACAAGTAAGTAAAATACCATACTGTATATCAACTTTAAAGGCACAAAATATTGTTCCATAATTCTCTTAATATGAATTTATTTTCTAGTCAACTTTAATTTTCTGTGGCTTTCTTCAATTATGAAATATTAAAAAAACTCAGAATGTAGATTGAATTTCTTTTTCCAAACTGAGTTGCTAGAATCATATGATACATTCTAAAAAAATAGTAATTTTCCTAAGTGCTTAAACATTGAATTTTGTGCCTGAATATTATTCACAACCTCTACATAATTATTTTCTCTAGACTTTTGTGATATACAGTACTTGCTGGCTACTCAGAAAAAAAAAGTTCTTTCTGTTTCAAGTAATGCATTTTATGATGACAATTATTCCCTTTTCATTATTTAATCGGGCATCATGGAATAAATTTGTTTTGTGGCATTTAATTCAAACAGTAAGATCATTTAGGAAACACGTCAATTAATCTTTTATTTTTGGATTAATCTTTTTTCTGTTTGTATGTGGGAAGTTCTGAATTTCCAACAGTGGTGCAATGGGTCTGGAAAAAAAAAAGCTTTATCCCATACAAATAGATGTTTTCTTTCCTGCTTTATTGCAATCAAAGGTCATGAAACAACTGTTTCCACACTTTTTGTAGCATCTAAGTCACCATGTTCATGTGTGTGAGAGCTCACATTGTGCTGTTCATTAGACAGGGGTGCTAATCCCAATCTCCAAAACTAAAGAAGTGAACACTTACACAGAAATATTGCAGTTATGAACTGAGTGTTGTATTTTTCCCTTTTATTAATGATGGCTTATGGATATGGATCTTATTGGTCTAGCAACCAGCCACATCTCTAAAATCAGTTAAATTATGGACTTTGGGAGAATTAATCACATAGTTCTTCTATCTACAGTATATTGTATTATTACTTGATTACATGTCCAGTAATATAGATATAAAACTGGATGTTTCATATGGTGGATCAGGTAATAAGTTAGTGGAGAAGAAATCAGCTTTCTATTTTATATATATATATTATTTCTGTAACTCACTAGAATGTTGGTTATGGTCTTGTTTATGTTTTTTAAAAAAACAAAACAAAATATGACCTCTTAATCTAAAATAATAATTAATAGTCATGTGATCCTCTTCTTGTTTTAACTAAGAATGCAAATGGTGTAATGGCTTTAAAGTTCACACATGCCATTTTTGTACCTAGCCAGTGGCAGGGACACACACACTGTACAGATGAATTACACTGAAATCGTTTGATAAGATTAGTATTGTTAAATTGAAAGTATCTTGCATGTAAAAAAAAAATCCAAAGGGGACACTTTATACAACAACCGTGAAGTGGAACCCGCACCCTTCACTGATTCGGTTCTTAAATTCAACGTGATTCCTACATTCCTAGGCCACTGAACCTCAGGTTGTTTGGTTGTTTATATGTGTTAGCATATATAAAGAAATATTTTGGGGTGAGATGTTTCCAAAGCAAGTTAGATACCTTTTGGATTTTAACCTCTTTAGAAGCAGTCGGCTCTTGTTCGATGATTATTTAAAAGAGTTTTTACAAATCAAGTCGTTCCAGTCCTACCTTGTAAAAAAGTATTAAATACTTAAATGCATATTGTCCATATTAGGGTAAATGTATGCGTAGGTTTCCAGTTCAATAGGAAATTTTCAAATAGAAATTCAAATTTCATAATTTCATAAGTCCATGCTAGATCAACAGGATAACTACTTTATTGTATGGGAGAAAATTCATTTATTTGAAAGCTTTTACCTAAAATCTGTATATATTTCTTATTTTACCTCTGATCTTTCTATCAGGCTCTTTCATAATCTTCTGTACATCTAATAAGAAACAGTTTGAGAGTTTTTCAACTAAAGCTGTTAATTCTTGGAGAACTCACAAGATTGGAATGCCCCCCAAAATATAATTTTCCTCTGCAGTATGTAATATTGATTTTCTTTTTTACTCAGAGTTCTAGGCTCAATTTTCTTCTAGCATGCTACTACAAAAGTCAGTCATCACGTTTTCGCACGTTCATTTCATTACGCAATAATGCATTTTCAAAGTACTGTACGTGTGACAAGAGCACCTCTGTCCCTGCTGGGATCTGATCAAGGCTGCTCACAGGCAGCTCCAGCACCACAGCCACTTTCCAGACGGCACTGAACTCGGCTATGCTAAAAGATCAGGACTCCTGCTATGGTTGAATTCAGCAATATACTGGATACAAGGGGGTGATGTCACTGTCCGTAACAAATTCAGTGTGCAAATGATCCCTGTACTATTACAATTGTTTTAACCCTGGAATTTGACATTACCAATACATTTTATATATATACATAAATGGATATACAGTACTAGAAATGTAGTTACATCATGTGTAACAACATAATAATACAGTAATTCTATATTACTAGTTTATAAGACTAAGAGCACAACATGCAGTGAAACTGTGAAAAACATTTAGACTTTTTTCAGTACTTCTCAAACAATGCTACAAAATGTGCAGTGCTTGTTTTCTACCTAGTGAGACAGTGTTACATGATTCTTGCAATACTTCATGTTTTGTTTGTAGCTGGAGAGATTACTTTTCACCTTGATTAGCTTCTGTAGTTGCTTTGTTGTCCACAGGCAATTTGTGCTTCTGCTAACAAAAGGGCTTATAGATTATTAAATGCTTTTGCTACTATATGATGCTGTTTTAAAAGTTTTGCTTTTGTTTCCTTCCTGAAACAGCAATCTCAGTATGCAATACAAATTTATCTATCGCTGTCCAAATATAAAAAAGTGTTCATGTCATGCTTAAGAGAAGGCTGCACAGCTTTACTCTGAGTAGATAAATAAGGCATTAGATTCCTAAACCTGGCTCAAATAAAACTGGTACCCCACAGTAAACTAAGGTACTACGGGTATATTGTAATGACTATTTTATATGTCATTAAAAAGTGTCACCTCTTGAAACATGCCTTGAATTCTAAGCCTGCAGTGTTGATACCGGTGCAGACTAGGTTTAGTTCCAACAAGAATTAAATCACAATGTTTTCTTAAGGTGTTTTAAGATTAATGCTGTTCTTAATTTGTAACCTCTGTAATCGTTACATGAATTCTTGTGCCCTTAGTGTTAAGCCAAGAATGTGGGCAAAATCAAATAAAAGGACTTCCTGTCTAATGTAAGGAGCTTCCCCTGAATTCAGGTACACTTCCACGTTTCAGTCCAGAACGCAACAGGCAACTGGGACAGCGACAATGCAGAATGAAGTCACCGACTTGGGTTAAATCTTGAGCAGACCCAAAAGTATCTGTGGTGTATTTGCAGTGCAGACTATATGTAATGATTATGGTTTTTCCACTTTGCTTTTTGAGTGTAATAAAAAAAACCGAAATGTGAGAAGTAAACTTTTAAGTTGATGAATCAGCATCTTGTTTCCATGGTGATAACAATTATATACATATATATATAAATATCTATGAGGGCATGTATTAGTTATTAAATTAATTAAAAAACAACATTAAAACACTAACAATGCATAGCAGCTGCAGTGTGTACATGGCTGATTGAAATAAAATGTACAAGTGTTAAATGTACATGGGTCTGATTGCCTCATTTATTTTGCTTTTCAAAAAAGTCTGTGAATGTTGTGATGATGTGTTCCTTACATGAAGCCTTAGTAAGTTCTCTTAGTGATTCCCAGTGGTGCCAAAAAGTTATCTTTCATTTGGTTATTTCAAACTTTTAAACTATTTTCAGCTTCTTATAGCTACCCACAGTCACATACAAAAGTATTTGGGCAGTAGATAAAAATGCACACAAACACAAAGTTCTGTAAATTCCAACCCTGCAGCTGATAAAAAAATAGATTTAGCTTAATGAATCGACGACCATTCAAAATTTAAAATAAGCAACTATGTGAATAGTACATTATTCACAAAGTCTTAAAGGTGTTCTGTGATTCACTATTTTCACTACATTACACCAGTCATACATCATGGTGTGAATGCAAACTGAGCAAATTAAGCCTGAAATTTAGTTTTCATATACACTGCCCAAAATAAAATGGTAAGGGCCCAATGTCAGACTGTATTTCACTGTGAAATAATGAAAAATATTTCAGCTACTGTATATGTATTACTGTAGGTATTTTCGCCTCATCCAAACCTTCTGGCATGAACCCTAAACACATATTTGTACGTGAAGACAGCTCAGGCGTAGATGGAATCTATGAAAAATGTCTTCAAGTTCTGCTTACATGTGTGCCTATGGAAGACCTACATAATATATTTTTCTATCGTGGAAAGAAGAAGCACTGGAATGTTATGTACTTGCCATTTATTATCCTCTGACCATATTTTAAAAATGCATACAGTATTCCACCAGGTTGAAACCTTACATTAAATTGTGACACAGCAGAAATAAGTGCGGTGGTTCAATTTTTTTTCATAAGCTCATCATATTTCAGTGTGTAGTGGAGCGACCAGGGAAGCACTATACTGAATACTGATTTTCAATAGTGAGCAATTTCTCTCGTTCGCTGTTAATCACACCCATATACAGTAAGACCCCAAGAGGAAAGAAAGAAAAAAAAATATTTGTCTACAGTATATGTCTATTTCATGTTAGTATCTTCCAAAAAAGCTGCATAGTTTTTTATATGTCTTTAAGCGATGCACCTAAGTGTAGAGTATTTTGTCTCATAAAATGGAAACTGACATGCATTACAATCCACTAGATGGCAATATTTAACAAAGAGCAGCAACCTTTATGTCTTGCAAACCCCTTTGATTTAAACATAGGGACTTTGCTGTATTTTCTTATCTCTGTCCATATATTTTATGCCATCTGACGGTGTGGACACCACTGCTTTATACACCACTAAATGATTTGGAAAATCTATTGTTGTACAGGGAAGGTATTGCTTTAAGAGAGGAGCGCTATCATTTTCACACATAATTGTTATCGTTATTGTCCTAGTGTGAGCATGTAAATTCATTTTCTTATCATACGGGAGGGGGGAGGGGGTTGTATAAAACTAAAACGAAATTATAGAAATTATGACATTAAAGATTAAACACCCGCTACGGTCAGAAAGGAAATCTGACCACGCTTATCACATCGCTTCCTTATGCACAGTGTGATGGTGATGCAAAGAGCAAATATTTACAACAGATTATTACTCACAATTTACAAAACTGTATATCCAAGTCTTGTCCTTCGACTCAACATGGACCAACCATAATACAAACTAACCATCGGTTTATGATGGTGATGCCTGTTTCTTTACAAGTCCCTTCACAGGTCAGTCCTCTGGACCTGATTGGGAAATATTATAACTGTTTCTCTAGACCAAATAATAGATACCAGACTTAAAACTGTACCTGGAGGATACAAAAAGTAAATCTGCTCTCCAAAATAAAAAAACAACAACAACCCATTGTCCCTAAATTTACAGTATGTCTGCTCTCTGCATTGCTCAGCAATGAAGTTTCCATGCTCAGAGTATATTCGGTTTGCTGGTGTATTGATGTGTGGGAAGCTGGGAATCATTCACAGTGACTTTTACCTTCATCTCTAGGAAATGAGAGAGATACTATCCAATCCTACTGTACGTCTGAGGCACCAAACTAGTCTGTCTCACTAGACCAGCCACTCACCTGTTGGCTTACCATTTCGTTAGCTTGTTTGGACATCTTTCACACATTTCCATCTAATTGTACGTCACACAATAAGGCATGAGGCTCAGTATTTTCAGTTCCAAGCTGTCACAGATTCCAAGCCGTCACAAAATTCCTCTTCTGTTTAGCTTAGTCCACTTGTTCCACTGCTAAGTCCAGTACTGAAACAAAAGGTGCATTTACTTACAGCACGGGCTTCTCAAAAGATCGAGACAGAAAGTGAGTCAAAAAAATAAATAAAAATGACAAGAGGCCAGTTAACCCATTTAGCTCATTTCCCTGCTAGTAGGTAATGGATCCAGGATTCTCATGCAGGCATTTCGAGAAAGAAGCTAGCAGTATCACCTTTGATAACATGGTTTAGTAGATTTACCTTGACTCCCACAGCACACTCAGTAAAAAGTGACTTCTATTCTCAGTCTTAAAGTAATTTCTCCATAGTTTCTACTTTTGTGTACTGGTTTGCATCAGTGCTGATTCACAATAAGGTCATGGGAGTTTCAGCTGCCATTTGGTTATAGAATTACCCCATTCCACTTATATTCATGAAGTTATTACTAATTTATAACTACAGTATAAGGTGTGTAGGTATAGTACTTGGACATACATTTTTGTAGATGTTTTATGGGGAACTAGTTGAACGAGCATTACAGGGGAAACAAAGCAGGATTCAAAATAAATCAATGACGAGATCAGAAGAAATCACACATTTTATTATTACTTAAATATGCGTATCAATCAGTCCTTTACCGTAATGGCAAGTTTATGTACACTGTGTCCCATGGTAAACTGCAGCTGTGCAAATATAGAAAAAAAAGATAAAGCTCCATCTCATTGTGGTGAAGAAAGAACTAGTTTTGATTCCCTCAAAAAATTCTTTTGGAAGACCAACCTGACATATTATAATACTCCAACACCACATTAGATATTAAAATGCCAAACGCCACATTTATTACTTATTCAAATACATTGTTGCCACACTAGCTGTTAACAGATAAAGAAAAGTTACATTTTCCTACACAATTTTATTGGCAAAATGACATGGCTCAATACACTCATATGCGCAAAACTATCTACAAAAAATAGTAAGATAAAGTGTTAACTAGTTAAAGATGGAGTCTGTAACTACTGTATGTCAATTTTGCTTAAGAAAACATCTATTTTAACATTGTTTGAAACTGAGTTGCTAACACAAAGAATTGATATAAAGATTCCATTCAGGACTGAACTACTTGCTGCTCAGAGTAAGACACAATGGCTTATCATGCACTACACATCACAGCATTATATACTGTAGTTTAGCCCCATATGTATTAAAACAATTTAAACAATGCTAGAGGAAGAAAGAAATAAGAATAACCCAGTATCTGCAGGAATATCTATCAATTGCACAATGTAAAAAAAAAATCACAAATTACTAATAAAATATCATGGTACAAATATGCTTTTCCCTCTGGTGATTCAATGGCATTGTATATGTTTTACATTTTATAATAATAAAAATGTTAATATTGTCAATGATTACGTATTGGCAAAGATGAAGCAAAATACATGATTTATCCCTTCTTACTTTCTAACTCTCTGTATGGTCCAGGTATGCTTTATATATTGGAATACATCAAACCAAAAAAGCTGGTAAACTGAGTTCACAAGAAAGCCCAAATATTCCCATAAAAAGCAATTATAGCATTTTACTTCAATCACAACGTCTGTAAAACATCACCATAAAAGCAAGCTAGTTTTATATAAATGTTCTCATATTGTGAGCAAACTGAATCAGAGATTTGAAAGCAGAGCTAAATGGCAGACCTGAAGAGTATCAAATCACATGGATATGAAAACAGAAAATGGAACATCAGGTTTTGTAAACCCAAATTTGTACATTTATTAACTTTCGTAATTATTAGTCCCATTTACAACGAACTCAGTTTATCAGGAATTGCTCATGGGCTTGTGCACTTAGATATACCACAAGCTGCAGAAAATGTGGCCAAACAGCAATATTTAGGATATCGTTAAAACATCTGAAAGATAAATCAAATTTGAAAGAATAGGTAGTAAACGTATATCTCACCCACCAATAATGACCCTAGCAGATATACAAATGTTGTCTAAATAAAACATTTATACAGCCTTAAAAAAACTCCTTTGACTACTGTCCTGAAAATGAGATCCATTAGCATCACACAATGCATTTGAAATAATGACTTTTTTGCGTTCTTGTCTTTATTTCTGCATGGGGCATTTCCACCAATTAAGTGTAAACAACAAAGAATGATGGATTAACAACAAATGGGAGGGAGCAGACAGAAGACTTCGAGAGGCTGGAGCGTGGGGACGCTGGTCGGCTAACAGGAAGAGACTTCTGGCTGCGTCTGTGTATTGTGAAGCCCATTAACTGAAATACAAAGAGAATTCTCTTTACATACAGTACCATTCTGACACTTTCACCCTCCTTGCTGACCAAAACATGAGGAACTCCCCATGAATTAAGTACTGTCTACTAGAACTAGCCTGAACAGTACCTGGTACATTCTGAAATATATACAGCCCTGTGCCACTCCAATCTTTGAGCAGGAGTGCTTTCAGACAAGGGAGGTGGCCGGGTGGTACTGAACTGGGTGTTCCTTCAGTTTTCAAAATGACTGAGCTTTGGAGAGTGCAGTGGTAAAAGGAGGTTTGTCATCTGCATTTCAAGTCAACACTGCAATGCCTGTTGCTGAGATAGCGTATTCACTTGCCTGAGGAGTCCCGATATTTTGGGTGGTAAGCGTAGAGGGATATTGTGGATTGTTCTTTGTTTTTATTCAGTAACAAAACTGATTTTTCTTCGCAACTGCTTAAGCATTTACACGGCAGATCAGACATACAGTAAGCAGTAAATGTAATTATTTTTTTCACAGTTCAAAGCTTGGAACTAATTAAAAAAACTGCCCTATCATTTTCTGCAGCTAAATGTGAAGTGCTGCAGTTATAATGCTGTGGAGTTTCTTTTATATACCCTCATTTTTCATCCCATATCTGTCTATATTGGACAGCTCTCTCATCCAGCATGATCACTATGACCTTGGCTCTGCTGATGACCAAATTGGTGACACATCGCTTAAACCACACCAGAGCAAATTCTGACCTTTCTCGGCGAAACAGTGGAACGAAAGACAAGTATTTCGAGTCGAAAGCAAATCTTTGTGACGACATCTGCTTTGAAAAAAAAAAACGATCCGTATTTTGTTGCCGCCTTACTTGACGGGCACGGTGGGGGAGCCCGAACGATGGAAGTGGATGTTCTGCCATTTGCCATCCCTGCGGTGCCACACGCGGGTCTCCTCAGACTGCATGGTCTTGGGCATGCTGCCGCCATCCATGTACTGGGTCAGCCGGATGTACGCTATGCAGGCCGCGTCTTCCCCGATCAGATGCACGTGTGGGTTGAGGATGATGGTGTGGATCGGTTTGTTGCTCTTGGACAGAGCTGGATAAGAAAAAAAGCAGCATTAAAATAAGTGGAAAGAAATCCTGATTCTCCTTGTGCATTTTCTACACCTCTGATGTGAGCCACATGGCGTGACTCAGACTTTTTGGAAGCAAACGAAAGTCACCCAAGAGAATAGACGCAGAAATCATTCTACAGTACAGTATTTTAAAACAATAATAAAACTCTCTGTAATATCGCATGTACTAGATCTGTAACAATTTGATTATTTTGAAAATTAAGAGCAACACATCAGAAAATATACTGTGAATTTTCAAGGTCTCGATCTCACCATTTTCAAAGTAGAACCTGTGGAAATCAGTTCCTTCGACCAGGTTGCCTAAGGCTTCTGGCTCAAATGATGTCAGGCCTGGATCACAGATCTTTCTGCAAAGGCAAAAATCAAAAAGGTACTGCTGTTTGTCACTATGAGATGGATGGTGTTTCATATGTAAGATTTAAAAGTAGCAAAAAAACGTTTCAGTGTAACTTACATATCACATAAAAAAATTAAAACAGAAATCACAGAGATGGACTAATGTACTGTAGCACAGCACAGATTCACTCACGTGTATGCTTCGAAGTCACCACTGTTAATAGCTTCAATCAGCTGCTCAGTAACTTTGATAATCTCCTGTTTACGAGCTGAAACACAGAGGTAACAAGACATCAGTAGTGATAATAACAAACTACTTAATCCTATCTGGTCAAAACAGACAGTGAAAGAAGGTCTTGAATGGTAAAGCACGTGAAAGAAATTCTCGTTTCTTTTTTGTTTAACTGAACTAATAAAGCAGGGGAGTAAATTCTAACCAACAAGGGCATTTTATTACTCCCACTTTAAAAGACGGGATAAGTATGCTGACAAAATCTCATACAAATTATCAAAGAGTATACTTTAAAACAAATACAGTAGGAACACAAACCTTTTAAAAAATCCATATTTACGTACTCATGCACAGTGCCACCTCTTAGAAACCAAAACCTTGACTCACAGTATTCTTCATATACTAAACTTTGGCTTTGTCTGTTAAGGTGTGACTGTGATATTATTTTTTTCAAGATTCCGAGAACAAAAAGTAAAGTGAAGTTTGGGCCGAATTATCGATCCTAATCACGCACACTGACCAAGATATTGCATACAAAACCTATTCAATTTGTAAAGCATCTGCCCAACCATTAATGTGATTTTGATACTGGCTGATGCTGATGTTTGGCTCTTACATTTCTGTCTAAGATGTTAAGAACTAGGGCATGACATTGATCTCTAATGTTGTCGATGTGCAAACTACAGTTGTACAGCCAGAGGATGTTTAAACAACATAAGAATTTTCTGTGCTGTAACTACCCTTTCTGTAATTCCCAGTTCTTAACAGCAGCTCCTGTAGTTTCTCCTGCAGTAGAATCTTTACCAGCAGTTTACCATATCTCACAAAACATTCAATAAGTGTTATCTCTTAGCTGGAAATATAGATATTGTACAGTATATGCAAGGACTCTGAATGCCTTATTAACCTCATGCCACCATGCGGTTGCATGGAACATTACCTGCATACATTTTCTACAGATAGATCACAGTCTCTATATGCATTATTATATCATATATCAACAGATCAATTCTATCACCAGAAAGCGGCTTATTCCTGATGAGGGCTGCAGAAGCCTGAAGCCTATCCTGGAATCACAATGTAAAGGCAGGACAACATCCTGAATGGGATGTGAGCCCATTTCAGGACAAACAGGACAGTGTAAACACACCAGGTATCCTAAACAGAATGTGTTCTGGAAGTGCGACGGAAACACAGACCTAGAGAAAACCAATGCAGACCACAAGGGGAACGTGAACGTACAGTCCAGAACTGAACCCTGGACCTATGAGCTGCAAGGCCACCAAGCTACTCAACAGATGGACTGTCACTGCCTAATTAAAATTATGATTAGTACTCTACACAGCTAGCTTAGGATTCTGCAGTCGCTGATATCCCTGATTCATCACTCAAATAGACTTGGCTCCATTGCTGACAAATCCACCTGACTGAGATTGTGAGTTAGTGCAACCTCCAACAAAACAATGTCTAGAATGTCTACAACAGTCAAAGTCACTGTAATGTCAAATGGTCAGTCCTGAATGATTTATATAAAATTATGCAAACAGCATTTCATCCAATACCTACGATAGTACCTACAATAGTAATTGTTCTAAAAACATACATGCATAAACACTGTGATAAGTTTCTTTTGATGCTCAGTATACTATCATGAAATACTTCAAATCCATATTTATTTGTCACAGTGCAGTTTTCCATATTTTGGAGTGTATTAGTAGTCTTATTATTTATTTTATTATTAGCATATTTGCTTCAGCCTATGGACAGTATTCATTCATGTAATTACAAACCCAAATTGCTAAAAGCAGAATAACTTACTGTATATAAGAGATATAGCTACCCAGGCATTTACCTGTGGTTGAAAATATGAAATGACTTACAACAGTGCAGAAAAAAGACATCTGCTTTATCCTGACTACTATAAAGTCTCAATTCCTGAACTCTACACATAAATTCATCCAAGATACAAAACCAGACTTTTCAAATGCTTTTCAATCCTGGCTGAGTTGCTACAGATTACTGCCGAATGGATGTGGTGATAAACATTTTCATCAAAGTGTTTTCCACCTGAATAATGCATCACTTTTATGACTCAGAAACTATCCACATGAATTACTGTCCTCTTCATACTAATGAAGGTCAAGTTCAGAAATGATGACTACATGAAACAAAATCTCACTCTAGAAACCTAGACATCATTTAAGTCCAGCTGGCTATCTTCCAGTCAAGCTGTTAAAGATACTTGCTCCCCACCACCAAACACATTTACAAAAAAAAAACAAGATTCGCCTATTTTACCTCACAACTAAAATGCTGTTTGATAAAGCAGAAAATATACTTAATTCAACTGACACCAAAACTAAATTGAACAATAAAAACATGATACCTCTTGAAAATAGTTTCACTGAGAGCAGCAAAAGCTCTTGCATTCTCAGTGAAACTATTTTCAATTTCATTTTAGTAATACTGTACATGATAAAATGTAAAAGAACATACTGTAAAAGGGCATTCTTTCTACAAAGCCAAAAGCTGCGGATCCATACTAATGCCAATTCTTATTAAGAGAAGAAAACTGAGAGTAACAATTATTTAGAAATACTCATAAATGTAAACAAACTAAATGCATACATACAGTACAAGAACCGGTATCGCCTTAATATAAAACTATGTGGAACAAAAGTGATGTGGAGTATATTTTTGTGCAAATACAGTAATTATGTGTTTTTTTACAACTCACACTATTTGTCATTGTTACAGTGACATCATGTACAGTATATACGGAAAATTTAGTGTCCTATTTTGCGGCCCTGCCTCTCTACAATGAGTGATACACAATCGTTCTGCTGATTTAATGGCTCAGTCTCTGGATTATTACAACTGGAAAACATCTGTTTAGCATCATTAGTAAAAAAATGTTCCATGACCTCTTCTGTACCCTGTTATACAGACTAGTCTAACTTTCCAAATCCGGAAATCAAAGCTTTGCAGCACTTGTCAAAAACAATTACTAGGATTTCTTAAAATTTATTTCCTTTGCCTACTTTACACATTTTCTCTGCCTCTTGCTTTTGTTATCTTCACATATTAGCTTCCAAGAGATAATTCACAGCTACATAAAGCTCAGTATACAGTACTTCAGTTTAACTCTTTGATGATATGAGGAGAAAGTATGTCTGTTATCTGTCGAACACCCCCACCGCTGAGTCGTCCTGAGTAGTTCTGAAGCCTTCTCTGTTGCCAACCAGTTCTCATCCACACAACTTGGCTTTCCCTGACAAACAGCTGCCTGTGGCTAAACAAGATCATTCTCATTTTTCCCCACATTCCTCTGCGCTTAACGCCTGAAGAACGATGGTGATTTCTAAGTGCCATTTTGACTGCAACGCATTACAGACATGATAATTTAGTCATTGTAAATATCTTGATACCATTCAAATATTGGCACTCCCATGTAGAAGAATGCCCTTCCTTTACAATGAAATCAAGAGGAATCTTTGGCAGGAAAGTTTGACTGTTACCACCGAATCTAGGTACAATGGCACAATAAAGGATATTTAAGGAAAAAATACACACACGTAAAATTAACTGTAAATATAATTAAAACTTAATTGCAATTTACCTACAGGTAAAGGACAATGCACAAAGACAAAATCCAGGTGATCCAATAAATTGTACTGTACATAGACGTTGGGGACCAGAAAGTCACAATATACATTATGGCAATAGGACATACTGTACAGTACCAGTATACTGTGAAGGAGCATATTTCAAACAAAGCAAATATGGAGGGTTCAGAACCATAAAAGGACTAACTTTGCACATGCATCTTGAAGGAGGAGGAACAGAACCAGGTTAGGGACCATAAATCAGACTGAGTGTGTTTCACTTGTAGCATCCAAATACAGTACAGAGGGAAAACAATAAATAAAAATAACCTCACCACCTCTTTTCAAATTGTATCTGGTCAAAACCAACAAAGTAATTTTCTGCTCCACGTAGATTTTTGTGAGATTTCAGTGTTTGAACATGCACAGTTCATGCATCTAAAGTTGGCATGATCACACCTTAACCTACTAGGTGGATCAGTGATGTAAAGCATGGTGGAAAGGAAAGATGCAGGGACATAATGTTTCATAATCATAGTCAAGTGTAATAGCATTACAAGAAGAAGAGTTTTTTTGTGGAGTATTGTGATTCACATTTTTTTTCCATTTGCAGGACAAACTAATCCATGTAGGTTCAGGTCTTTACCATAATACTTTTACAGGCAAGTGAAATACAGTATTATCTGGTCCTAGGATTTTCTGATGACTAAAACAAAACTAAATAAGTTCGGGGCCACATAATAGCTCTTCTGTGTAAAGCTAATGCAAATACAATCCCAATTCCAACTGTTATATTACGAAACAATTCCATTATCATCTTGGTTTATAGATGCATTTGTAGCAGACAATCACTATCATGCTATTTGCCAACTCCAGCTCCAGCCAGGACTGCCCCAGATGAAAGGCATTTTTATTTTTTTATGTACATTCAAATTGGCCACAAGTGGACATCGACCAGCTTTTTTATTCTTTAGTGCCAAAAATCCATTAGGAACATGCCTGGAATTCCTGACAAAAGCCTTGTCCAGGGAACAGATGGCAAGAATAGATCAGATAAACATTGCAATGATAACGGAAAAAATCTTACACCACTCAAAAAACAACTGACGGTACCAACATATAAACATTATTAAAATTATAATGATAGTCAGGAGTGATATGAACATTTTATTTAGGTAAGGAAAAATTAGTGTTTCCATGATAAATTAAAAAACATATACTAATATATACTAATACTTATACACGAATATACTAATGGTGCATACAATCATTACAGTGGAATGTTTCCACTTAGAGTACTTTGTCTATACTTTTTTTTCTCTCAAATTAACTTGTAGATAACATTACAAGTCACACTTTGACTTGGAAGACTTCTGTTTAAAACTGACTCAAATGGGAACAGGCTGTGTTGAAGCAAGCTTGCAGATTACTACCAACACGATGGCCAAGATGGCGACACTTTCTCAAGCAGCAGCTCCAGAGCCAGAGTAGCAGCCACAGAAACAGACTGAGAAATCCAGCTCTCTAAAAATGCGGAAGGGCAAACAAAATGGAGGGCACTCCGCTGTTATAAATACTTCAATAGAAAATGTGTAACCAATATAGGTGGCAAATAAAAACACCCTTGATTCTCAATTCAGTCCTACTCCTTCAGAGCTGGCAACTTGGCAGAACAGTCCGCCGATTGAAGGAATTATAGACACTGAGGGCAGAGGACATAGGGGATAGGGGTGTTACTACAGAACTAAGTAATTTCCCAACTACTTTACCCCTCCACAGGACTGAGGGCACACAGCGGGAAGGGAGGGTCTCCCCCTGGACTTACACTGAACTGAGGAGCTTGACGACTGGGTGGGCTCAGACTCATGTGACTGACTCTTTGAGTTTGCACTTTCCTTGCACTTGGCTGCAGAATTGACGGAAAGAAACACAACAAATGAACAAACGAAGGTGAGGAAGTAGAGGGCGACCAGCACCTTCAGGACGCCTTGGCAGCAGGCGTGGCCGCTGGGCCAGAGCGAGGACGAGTACCAACAGGATGAAGTGGTGGAAGAGGAAGAGAAGGATGAGTGAACAGAACGGGACCACTCCGGTGTAAAGTCCGGGGACCAGGCTGCAAGAGTTGGGGGAGGAGGAGGATAGAGGAGGAGATGATTGCGGTGGTTAGATGACTCACGGATGTGAGAATGGAAAATTGATTTAAAAAAAAAAAGAAGGCCAGAAAAAGAAAATGAAGGGGTGGACGATGATGCATTCGAGACGAAAGTTTTGTTTCCGGTGTCGCGGGCGTCCGAGGCAATGAAGAAAACGAAGGGAATGAATGGGACTAAGAACATGAGAAGTGGCATCTCTTCGAATGCTGCAGGGAATTGCCCTGGAAAATGTTTTATTTTTGGCATATTTGCTTTTTTGACCAACCCCTCATGTGGTTTATACACACTCACATTGAATCCATCCTTTTGGCACTTTCTAGAGAACTCTTTTACAGGAAAAGTGATACAAATTAGTTTTTGAGGAAAGATACAGTATAACATACTGTACAAATATAAACCAGAGAGTAAAACATACAGTAAATTGGAAATTCCTATTGATTCCAGTGACTTCAAACAAAAGTGCCACAAAACTACAGGCTTTGTAAAAGGCTTTATATAACGCCAAAAGAGTTTTAAGATATTTCCTTCAACCAGTGATTCCGTTATTTTGGTGCAGTATCTGCCCTGTGATGGCACGTGATACCATTTGATCCTAATGTCTTTAAGTGCAGGAAAGGCTCTAATGACTTATCTAGGAATGTATAGAGATTCCCTTATGGGAAAACACATGTTTTATACATGTGCAAAATCTGTCCTCGGTCAGTTACCAGATCATAGTACTGTACAGTATATCAATTATATGCTCCTGTCTCCAGGAAAAGTGGGACTGTATCATGAAAAACTTTGGCACTTCTATTGTCACACAGCACTACACACCCAAAGATTGTCGAATACATTTCAGTTCCAAGCAAGAGAATCAATTCAGTTTTTTGTTGTTTTTCAAACACAATTTACAAATATTTATACTTGCAATCATAATGCTAGCAACATGACTGAAACTTTTTTTACACATAGAAAATGAAAAATATGTGTTGGGCACAAGCCTCTGTGGAAAACGTAAAGGTTTTTTTTTAAGTAAACGTCTGCATTTTTGTAGAATATAATGTTTTTTAAATCTAAGAACAAAAATGAGAAAGCAAAACAAGGATAATACATTGTTCTTCTTCTTTTCGCTTTGCTAGGAGTTTAAAGAGAAATTCACAGAAAAGATGAGACCTGGTACAGTTAATTCGTCCCTTCTAACATGTCAAAAACAGATACCAAAATAAAAGATGGACCATCCATTCACCACAAAGTAAACTGTAAAACAGTTATCGGCAAACAATGTCATGCTGGAAGCACAACAAATTCTACAATAACTTGACAACACTGTTATCCATAATTAAAATGTGAGAAAGCCATTTAAACAAGCACCAAATGTTTCAACATTTGCCTTTTCATTTTTTAACAACAAAGAAGACAAAATCCAATTTAATAAAAGCTACAATTAAATAGACTAGAAATCATAATTTGACGATGGGCAGCAAGTGACTTTAAAAATATATAAGCAAAACAACATGAAATTTATGTAAACTTGGAAAAGAAACATAGCACAAGCCTGTAACATAGGCAAAAAAAGCTTTTAAAGCAAAAAAAGGAACAAACTAAGAAACCTATACTAGGGGCAGAAAAAAGCACAAAATGCATTGGAAGAGAGCATGCAGTTTTAGGGAAAAATAATTGTTAGGATCTGCACAGAAAAAAAAGCAAAAACATGACAAAAGGGTCGAAAAGATGAATTAATGAAGATGTGAGTAAAGGCATGCATTAACAAAAGAAGACACAATTAATACAGGACGCAGTAAACACAAAGCAAAATCCATGGTAGTGTTCTTTAATTCTCAATGCACTATGCAAGACTAGGTTTATCCAAATTATTTAGAGAGATTTCCTGGAATGAAATGAGACATCTATAAACAAAGTGATGCATAAATAAAGGCACTACTTTAAATTAAATGGATCTTAACAACCTAAATTAAATATATGGGATATTTAGAGAAAAAAAATGCAATAGTGGGTTGTTAAAAGGACACAGTTTCTCGCACTCATTTGCTGTGCTCTTCAAATTAAATTTGCCCGGTCCTCAAATTAACTCAAGTTCCCCAAAAAGGGTAACACTAATTCTGCCAATAACCTTCTTAGAAATCACATGGCCTTCTTGGTCAATTATGAAAGCCCATACCTTTCACATCTTCATCTTCAATAGTGGTGTTGGTGCTCTCAGTAGACTCCTGTAAAAAAACACACACACATAATGACATGCTGGTTTACAGAAAAACTGACCATGTTTATTGTTTATCAGAAAAACTGAACACGCGAGTAACTACACCACAGGAAGACATACAGTATACATCCATTTCAGAAAAGAAGGATGTAAACAAGCTGTTTGCCAAGGTAAAAATCATAAATAATGCCTTAAACACAGTGGCAGAAACTAAAAATGCAAGGCTACTTTGGTCTGTCAACATGCATGTACAGTATATAGAGTAGTACTATAATGGTCACAAAACCCAAAAACTTTTTGTAAGTCCTGTCATTTCTATTTCCTTGTATCTGTATGTGAGGCCGTACGGACACGTACTGTATGAAGAGGGGTGGCTGCTGCAGTCTGTTTTTATGGGCAAGCACCAATCACGCAGCAGCCACAATGGGGTGTGAGAGATCTTGTGTGTGCCGATGAGCTCTAAGGTAGGGGAGTCTCTCCTGTGCACACAAAGGTCTCTCTGTAGTGTCCCCACTTCTGTCTGGGGGCATTAACAGGGCTGAGCTTCTTTCTGTACACTGAGGGAGTTCTGGGGGAGTATTTGGGGTCAAAGTACTTGTCTTCCCTTTTGCCAGCCCTCTTCATCTGACTGTTAATCTCTCCAATAAATCTGTTGAACCAAAGCATGTACTGTACATGGTTCATCACATTATACTGTAATTACATGTTGACACAGACTTTGTAGTGGTTCTCAAAATATTGGCATACTGTATCAGGCTTCTTTAATGAATGGTACTGCTACAAACTAGCCCCTGCAAGACTGTCTTTTGATACATGCTGTAAACTAGATGAAATGTGAGAAAACAAAGCTTCATTCTCGCTCTACTGTATATAGTAGATACCATGTCACCATATACATGAAATGTGAATTTATTAAGTACAGCTATCCCTCACATTATGGATCTAATTTGTTCCATATAGGGAATAGGCTATTTTCTTTATTCCTTATGGAGAAAATTAGCTCCATAACATGTGTAAAGTTACCACACGAAAGGTATAAAGTGCCAAATGTTATAATAAGTATTATATAAGTATATATAAGTAAAAATATCATGCCTTAAGCTGGATAAACATGGTGCTCAGTGTTGTTCTGTGCTCTCAGTGGCTGTCGATTCAGTAAAACAAAACTTGACAAGTTTTAACTCTGGATGTCTGCCTTAGTAATGCGTATTAACTCCGCATCAACTACACTTGCAGCAATTTGTGTGATTTTGTTTATTTTGAAATATGGCATGCACTGAAGATGAAGCTAAATTCATGGCTAAATAAATGTCTTGTGTCTCTCACACCACGCACAATTTATTACACAGCACTTGTGCGGTTTATATTCTGTGCAAAGAAAAAAAAAGCACAGAGAACACAAACAACACATGCAAAGCTCACACAAATTATTAAAATCCTTCCCATCTTCTCTTCCATGCACAGAAACAAGATCATGGAAGTTATTAATCAAGATCAACCCTGCGCACACCCAATGTAGACACAATAAAAACATAAAAGCCAACCACAACCTTAAAAATGCAAAACAGAAAGGCATTATTTACACCGGTAGGATCTGTTTGGCCCATCGCCTATAAAATGTGTGACTCACAAATATGTGAAATCATTTCATTTCAGCACATATTCTGAAACAAGGCTGACTACCTGGAACAAGATTTGATATTAACAGAGAGTATGGAGCCATGTTGTCTGAAAATAAGAATTTGTTGGATATTCTGATGCATTATACTTAAATTTAATGAGGATTCTAAGTGACCTTTTTAATTACCCGTATTCTAATCTAGAGAATAAACTAAACAAATATAACCTGTAGTTTGAAATGCTATGCTTCTGGACTGAACTTCTGCCTTAATTGCAGTGTGCAATAATTTCTTTGCAAAAATCTACGTACAGTATATACCGTAACAAGTTACTTGTACATTCAACTAGTTTGACTGCCAAGTTAACAACTAATACATTATCAACAAACTCTTTCATTTACATTTTGATCCATTAAAAAAAAAGAAAATGACAAAATGTGCTCAGTGACACTTCATAAAATCCCAAAAGACACAGTAAGGCAAGAACAAACAAGAACAAAGGACACAAAATCATGCATAAAGTAAATTTATCTTCACCAAAATAGTGCTGTACAATGCAACACTTCTTTAAAAATGTACCCCCAAAAATATTTTATGAAAAACAAATCGTTCATCACCGTGACATGATGAAAATAGCAGAGCAAGGAAACAGACGCAGAAGAGATGTTTAAAACTATTATTTGCAGCCAATAATATCACAGAATTTCCTAAATGCCGCTTGTTAAAACCAACATGCACTTCTGACATCCCATGAAAGTGCTTGTCCGAATACCTTATTTCCATCAGCTGGGTTGTGGATTACTGTGGTTTGAGGCTCCTGAGCAAGAAGAAGAAGATAAAAAGACAGAATTTTCTCTCATGGTCAATACAGTGTTGAGAGCAGCAAAGAAAAGAAAGTGAAAACGAAAATGATGCTGAAGCAAAAGTCACACAGCAGTGCTGGGGGTGGCTGTATGCCACATTTAGCTTTTACTTTCTACAGGACAAGTTCTATTGTTGGCAGCCAGAGCATGCAATAGACCTTATTCAAGATGAGCACACATTCTGAAGACTTACTGTATTATAGCAGTCTGAATACAGAACACAACTGTGCCCCAGTTCAAGCACACTCATCTCCTACCCATCCACGGTGCAGAAATTTACGATTTCGAATGTTTTCTAAAGTTTGTACTTAAATATAAATGAATTAACCTTAACTGCAATTTTAATGACTGTTTCTAGGTTTAAATCTTCATAACTTCATAACTTAATCATTAAATGATCTGTTGATGCCATGGTACAGAAACTGTACATGAAACCCATTTTCGTTGGTAGGAATTCTATATTTCCCTGAATCGATCAGAAACTTTCAATCTGTTTCCTACAGTCTCAGCACAACTTAAAAATTTAGATTGAACCACTAATGTTGTATAAAAAGGACAGTAATAAAAAGTGTTCTTGACGTATTCAGTATTTGCTATGTGGTTTCGATTCTGTACATACAGTATAGAGACGGCTATACTTTGGATTAAGCAGTATTTGAATCAATTTAAAATTCTCCTTCTGGTCCTGACAAACACACACTAAAACATATTTACAAAGGTATTAGAAAGTAGTAAGCTTAGTGTGGAATACCAACTGCAAAATTTATTGTTATTATTAATATTGTTTTGGAGTTTCCAAAAAAAACTCCATTGACAGTATATGAATTTCTTTTCATAACATTTGATATGACTCCCCTGGGAAAATATCAACAGTACACATTTAAGCAAGATTATCACATGTGCGTTGTAGAACACGTTTTCTGGAAAAACCATATGCAAACAAAGAAGGTAATGCTAAATAGGTTAAGTTGGAAAGAAGATATGAAAATCATTCTAGGTCTGGTAAGTATGACAAAATCTGTTAATACAAGGAATGACTTGTAGCCTGTAAATGTGAGAATCTGAATAAGGTCTATTTTCATTGACTGTACCACACCAATGTTAGCTCTTTGCTATACCATTTTGCTATTATGGCACTTAAGAGCTGGTTAAACATGATCTCTCCTTGGCATCACAAGAGCTAATGGTGATACAAAAAGCACAGGACAAGTCCATGAACTGAACCAAAGCATGCAAGCTTTTAACTACAGTACATCTATCACTAGCAACTCCAACAAGCAGTGTATGTCTAAGGTCGGTATACTGATTCACAATGGAGCCCTCCACAAAAAAGGACAACTTAGAAATGAGTGGGAAAAAAAATCCACGATCAAAGAAAAATGCAAAATAAAAATCTAAAAGCAGATCAGACAAAAGCAAGGAGAATCGGTGGGGACTTAAGAAAGGAGAAAGTTAGAGTCCAGATGTACCAGAGCTGGAGTAGGTATAGGTTCTTTAGGACTGGTTACTACGTTGGTTTTGTTGTTAATCTGCAGGTGTGTAAAAAAACAAAAAGTAGAAACAGAGAAGCCTTAGACTTTGAAACGAACAACAATTCAAGTCCCCTACAAGGACTCTGTAGGATTTCTATAGGAAAAAAACATTAATATCTATAGCATCATCTTTTCAACACAGCAGTCCTTAAATGATACGACCATGTCAGGTTTTCCAGTGGTAAAATGTTAACCTTGGAAATGAGCATGGAATTGAAAAACTGAAACCAGAGATCTGAAATGCTGACTCTTGAAAGAGTGCCTTGGAACATAAATTATGACCATATATCGCTCAACGAGATCTGTTTATTACAAAAAATTCTTTTTCAAACGTGGACACATTATATTGTATGATCATCAGCAATTTCAAAAAATGACTTAAGCTGCTGTTGGTTTTTCTTTTAAAAAACACATAAAAACTAAAACAAAATACAGAAAATTCTCATTGACTTCTTTAATTTGTATCTTGGTAGTGCTGTACTAGACAGTTAATGCTCTGTGTGATTTCTAGGAATTTATGAATCACTGTTTAGAAAACGGCTGCAACAAGATCTGATTTTGACAAACTAAACAGCTTTTTGTGTGAAATTGTGTAATAAGGCTTTGGAAACAATAAGACTCAGTGATTCCCCAAGACTATGGGCTGGATGACATTTTCACACCTCCAGTGTCACTACTGACAGGATGCTAGGAGCTACAGTAAGTTCATACACTCTAACACGCTCTGGAAACTAAGTGGAGCAAAAAAAATATATTTTGAATGTGGTCATAAACATGTGCAAATGAATGCATAGTTTGAGTTACTGCATAGAACAAATTTCTTTTCTCCCTATTTTGACATCTCATCCACAGATGTTAAATTATTAAATATATATTAAACATTCAACATTTACCTTACCAAATCATGTTTTAAAAACATTAAAACAATGTGGTTTGCTACAATCAGAATCTTTCAATTCTATCTGAATGAAATATATTTATTTCACAATGACCACTTTTAGACATGGAGGTAAGCTTCAGGTTATGAATGCAACTCATAGGAGCAATGTGCAAAAAAGAAAACAGAGTAATCTGTAACTGATAAAGATATTGGAACAATACATCTCGCCAATGAACTAGTTGAAAAATCTCTAAAAGAATCCATCAGTCTTTCGATATGTCAATGCAAAGTGATTTCCAAACAAACAGGAAGATACCTCAAATATCAAAATAGTCTATTGACATACAGTATCATTGAGCTCATGGATTTACAGTATACATATGTTTGTCATAGAATGCCCAATATTTTTTTAGTACACACTGACTTCGAAATCAGACATGCTATTTGTCTTTAAATGAAAGTAAGCTTCTCGTTTAAAGTAAGGACTATTCTTTCCCAAATCCTTAAATTCTGAAATCCATTTATGGCACAATAGAAAAAGAAATACCATGTAATGTGCTACTGTATCTAGTTGTCTTAACCCATCCACCTAATATATCCCCGAAACAAACAATATTAAGCAGTGCATTTCCTATAGCAGTTCCTTCTTTCAGGACACGTTTGGGGGGCTGCAGGGTGAGGGTGCAATCTTTTCGAGCAAAATCCTCACCATTGTTTGAATACTTGAGGTGGACTTCCTTTTCTGAATTGAACAACCAGAGAGAAAGGAAAGAAGACAGATTTGACCCGATTAAAAACTGAAACCACTCATATTTCTGCACCAACGTGTTTGTAAGGGAAATAGGGAATAAATCCAATGCAACTATCATAAATTATGTATAATGTATCACACAATAGTGGGCATGGAAATATTTAGCAATGACTAAATGTATGTACTGTATGCTTATTGTATCTACTTAAGACTTAAGGCTTAGGACTGCCCATATTGGTGACATCCACTTACAGTATATCAGCATACAGTACCAAGAACTTGGGAGATTCATAATAAAACTGAAGTCAGGGAGAATATTCAGTTACCCATTTTAGAGCACTTACACAAATGCTCGACTACAGTACATCATTCAAAATGTGAAAATTCTAAGTACTCACTGCAGGTTTTAAAACTATTAAGTAACCCAGAATTGCTTTCAAAAGATGTGAAAGGCAGCCATTTTATGTAAGTTCACTAGACATGCTCATTAAGGTTTTCATCATACATGAGTGCAAAAGTAAAAGAAACCAAACTGCTGTAGATAAATTAACTACATACTAAACTGTAATTACTCAAAACAGCTAGAGCAGCGAAGGTAGATTAAAACAACCCCACATCCCTGACCATGTCTTTATTTCATCTGTTAGGTTCAATTATTACCCAGCAATTCACCAGAAAAAGCCTTGGGAAAAGAGTGCTGTCAATGACAGCTTCCACCTCTGTTTTTAAGCATAGTGTCTCCAACCTCTTGTGTTGTTTTCATTCTAGACAACGTTGAGTGTCAAAGTGCAAACGAAAGCAAAATGGATTTGTTGGTAAAAGTAGGGCATTGTCAATTATTTAATGTGGGACAGCAGTCCCAGGAATTTCTATGCTGCAATGCGTAACTACCCAAAACAGAATATGTAACTGAAATATTTCCAGATTTGTAGCCTGCAAATATTGTTAGGTTAATTCCTTCTGAAACCATGTCTATATAGGAAACACCAACATACAAGGCTATGCACTTAGAAGTTGATGAAGGGACCTGCGTATGAATAACATATTGAAAGTAGTTGCACATTTATCTTACTTTCAATATGCTACTGAAGCAATTGCAATAGGAGAGCAAGCTGCCCAGCACCACAAAGACTCATTGGCTCAATGAAGGCTTACTGACACGATTATTAACAACTTTAATAAACAAGGAAAAGAAGAGGTTGAGGTTATAGCTTCAGGTTTCCAAGGTTATTGGCTCTGGCCGTTTTCAGGGTGCATGTAAAATCCCAAAGTTCAGGGAACCTGTATCAATTCAACAGCAGAGAGAGCACACAAATTGTGCAGCCTTTATTTGCATGTGTACAACCTTTTCCTCTGGTGGTCCATCTTTTTTAAAAATGGAACGCAAACCTGTAAGTGGGATTTTGCGCCTAAACATCCTACCCACTGATAAGTGATACCTGAAAAATAATACTTCATACATCTTATACAGTACATAAAATACACTTTTATATACGTTTGCTAACATTCTGCAATAATGGAGAAAAATTATGACTTCAAACTTACCTGTAATTCAATGTTAAAGGAGAAAAGAAAATGATCAATGTTCTATTTTATTTACAACTTGATTTTCTAAGCAAGAAAGTATTGCTGATCCACCATTTTGATTCGTTTTACACCAGCCTCCGGTATCTATGGGTAGCTTTTTGCCTTCCATCTTAAATTTGACTTTCAACCATATACTGTACTTTCCAAGACTTGTTCTTATGCCCTGTCCAGGAGGGACCACTATGTCTTCTGGTTTTTGCTCCAGCCATTGCTTTCAATCACATGCTAATTGCTTGCAGTTTTCGAGTTGGGGCATATTTTTTAAATTTGCTTTCAACTTAAAAGTTGCATAGGATATACAGTATAACTGGTATCTATTCTTCTGTTGGTATCAATTACACTACCAAGTTTCAGGACTATCCTCACTCATGTGTGCTACCCGACAGGTAACCACCAACTTGACGTGCAGGAGACAAATAAATCTCACAGAGTAAGCATCTGATACATTTTCAGTTCCACCTGTGTCCGTTCATCAAAATCTGCTTACAGTACCTAGCTAGAGCTACTGTAGGTACTGTATAAGCTTAATGGAGAGGCTGCTTTGCGTTTTGTAGGCTGAAGCTGTTGGAAGCAGTACCCTTGAAATCAGAGTTATTTGGAAACTGAGGAATGAATTTGGAAACAAGTTCACCGAAAGCCTAAACAAGCAAGCAGATCAATTAAAGTCATCAGTTACCACAGGAGATTTAGAACTCCATCAAAATGAAAACCAGCAGACAAATTGGTCCCTCTGGAGAGGTTAGGGAAACTACAACTCACACCACATTTCTCCAGCTGACCTCTACGCATCCTTTACAGCTGCAGCTTGCCATGAGACTCCAGTTTGTTTCCACAGGTCACGTCCAAGGAAAAGCTAACTCATTTTTGGAAGCATTTGTATCCTGAGACGCTACACTGACTCATACCGCTAAAGAGCTTTTTTGACCCAGCAATTGTTAACTCAAGCTAAGGCAACAAACATAAATAGTAAGTTTAGTTTCGATTTCAAGTGCCACACATTTATCACAAAAGTAGCTAGCCTACATAAATAAAGATTTTCAAACTACATTTAACTATAAATCCGAACTGAATATAATGCATTGAATCATTACGGGGCATTATTCAGTGATATACAGTATTCACATAGAGAATCCAAATCTAACCATCAGCTGTGTGTACAGTACTAAATTAAAACAAGTTCCAGTTTTTACAGCTACCACTGTAAGTAAAGGAGACGAGAGTAGTACTCCACGCCCTGAAAACATCATTCCAGTTATGAGTATTTAAATTGTTGTGCCACGTCCTGCAATAACGAGCGTGAAAGGTTTGTAAAGGAAAGTCAAAACAAAGGTGATGAGGTCAAACCTACCTTCACACCATCTGGCTTTTTGTTCATCAAACTTTTCACTGCTGTGAAGGCAATTCAAAGGGGATATTTAGTGCATGGCAAGTGAAAAAACAAACAACCATGCATTAGAGATTAGGTTTGCTGCAGAAAAGGTGTAATACTTTTTGCGAGAATTTGAGAGGCAAATTCTAGAATTAAAAACATAGTAGGATAGTTATGTTTCCATAAACAGCTTTAATTTTCTCATTAATCACACAATTATTTTTGTTTAAAAAATTTATAAGATTTAGAGAAATTCGAAGAAAAAACATTCCTCTTCATGACACCATACATTCTTTGAGTAAATCTTGGTTATTTAGAAAGAGAAACGCCCGTAGGTCCTCATGGACACAAACAAATCCAGAAGACATATTTGCATACTTATAATGTGTGATTAAGATTAAAAAGCAATGCCTTTTCGAGATCTGTAATTTGACACTTCAAATTCCATCCCGCAGCATGCAGGCAAAAAGTAAAACACCTGCCCCAAAGAGAGAGCAGCAGCAATTTGACAATACTAGGAATACAAATGAAAGCTACTGTCACCGTGCTTGAGTATTTATTGTCAGCCAAAGATAACACAGGTGGACAGGAGACCCTCAAGGCACTATGTTGTGGACATAATGCAGTTTTAGTAAAACAGGGATTTGTAAAGCAAGCAGGAAGGTTTCTCAATTATTCAGGCAGAGATTTCTGGGGGATGCAAAACATGTCCCTATCTGGGCAATAAACCTTACCTCATAGGTAACAAATTCCAAAAAGGGAGGAAAGAAAAAAAGGAAACAATATAAATATACTGTAATTTGTTTTTTTTTTTGTTTTTAATACTTTAGCTTGGAAAAAAATGATGGAATGACAACAAAAATAAAATTCAGTAGTAAGAAACACCTCAGTGTTATTGTTCTTAATTAAAAAAGACAATTCTGTTGTCCAGAAAAGTGACCATCAAATTTGGGGCAAGAAACGGTAAGTCAGACATACCTAATATTGTAATGTTAATGATCACGTGCAGGATTTACCAAATTTACTTACACAATTGGGTATTACCTTAATCATATTACAAACTTACCAATCAGACAAGAACTCTGCAATATTGCAACAGTCTGACTTTTTTCAAGTCACATTGGCTAAATGTGTAATCAGCTTAGGTACCTCCACAGAGCTTTTACTAAAGTACAGACAAAATACAGCAAACTACTATGAATCAAAATGAAATATATATACTGTATGCCAGTATACAGTATAAGGGATAAACAGTATAAAATACTGAAATTGTTTAAAGAAAGACAAATACTTCCTGCCTGGTCTGAGGAAACAACAAAGGAAAGGCAAATTAAAAGTTAGTGAGCAAGAGCTTTCACCAAAACCATTAGATCAAAATTAAGCAGAGATACTGGATGATAAGATCTACACTTTAGAGGTTCTGTATCCTTTTTAACAGGAAACCTAAAGAGGTTTGTAAAGTTTAGGAAGAAGAGTCTGAGACTTAAATGAATTCAGAAATATAGATATCAAAATAGGGGACAGATGGGAAAATAATTTTTATAATATCTGACCTGGAACCCATAAATTCCAGGGGATATTTTCTCTCTACATGAAAGACAGTTCTTTTATTATTTCTTCCAAGGAGAAGGACCCCACCAATCTGTTGTTTGGTTGAGAATTGATAGAGATAGAGGAATGTCAAGGTTTTTGGAAAAAGGACTCTAACAGGGAGTAGTCTGTGACTGAAATAGATTCTGAATATACAGTATGTTCTTAAATTTTAGATGAACATTATGGATCTGTTCCAACAAACCCTGTGTGAATTTCACTGATCAGATTTTGCACATAGATGTAACTGGTGCACTCAGCATTTACTAGCTTTTGTTGCCAAATTCATGCAGCATTAGACGGGACAAATTATGTTTGCAGTTTAATATGGTCTTTATACAAATCAGGGGTTGTGCAGGTGGCATATTGTTAATCTAATTAAAGGATGAGGTCCGTCAGTACTGCCAACATCTCAACCTGTTCCTTTTGGCAGACAAATCTGACGGCTTTTTGTCCTAAAACGTAATCAATATGTTAATAGGTACAGTATGGTGAACTGTGGAGAAAAAAGAGCTGTTTAGAAAACAGGAAATGCCAAGGGTTCAAGATAGGACTGTCTGACACGAAAGAACACATTCGCAGTTTGTGTCCAAGGCAGTTTCTGAATGTGCTTCTGAATGAAACAGAGTTGGGAAATGAGTGATCTCATGAGGGGTTCAAGCAATACTTAAATTTCCCACCCAGCTGCAAATTATGACTGTCTAGGTCAGGAAGAGATTAAATACATTAGGGATAAACTGACAATAATCCCAGTTAGAAGCACAAACATTTGCTAAAACTGTAGGAGTGTTTGTTTTGTCTTGTGACAATGATACAATGTCCTCATCGGCGTTTGCAAAGCAACCAATAGGTACAGTACCTTTTATATACTTAAATCAGCTTGTCCTGAGAATAGAATGTTGAATGAAAGAGCTTTCACACCAAGCCTCTGCATATGCAGAAATGATCAGACTTGCATGGACTCCTGAAGAAATGTCACATATGGCTACAGTAAGGCAAGTTAAGATAACAGTGGTCCTCACTTTGCAGCAAAATCACAAGACAGGAGTTGTACAGTATATTCACCAGTACATACTGTATCTCTTTATAACAGAAAACAATATTCAAAATCGTACTCATACAGTATATGTGACAAATGAAACTTAACCTACTCTTTGTGAGTGATTCATTCCAAAATAGAGAGCATATTATTACAAAGAGAAGAATACTGAAGTAAAAACAGAAACACAGCACTTCATTTTACAACAGAATTCATATAATCAATAATTTGTCTTTTTAAGGTTATCTCAAACTAAAAAACTTTCATTATCTTGTACATTTTTTTATTCTTAAATATTTTCAATGTACTTTTTCAATAATTTATTCAGGTTTTTATGTTTTAAAGAACATAATAAGCACATTGTTCAAGCTACTGCTTAAGAACACAGAACTTTTTGTCTTACTTCTTATGAACTCTGCATCAATCTTTACAAGGTAAGAGACACCCGGCCAGTGGGATTCTCATTAAATGCGAGATTTGACTTAAAAATCACCACTGCGATCTCCTTGCAAAAAGGTGTGACACCGTGAGGAAAAGAGACAACTTAGAGTTGCTGGGTCTACGAGTCTCACAATCCTCACTTCTCAGCTAACAGCAGCAGAAAGAGCAAAGGTCAGCTGGAAAGTATGAAGCAGGAAGAGCTTCTTAACCCTGTGCTTCGTCTGGGGTACAGAGTCCAGGACAGGCAGACAGAGAGCCTGAAGAAAAGGCGTCAGGTTAAAAGAGAGACTGGAGGAAATCTACTCTTGCCACTCAGAACTGAAGAGAAAAGGAAGACTGGTAAACGACGTTATAAACATAATACGGGACTAAAAGAGTTTAGTAACAGCTCCACAGATGAGTCTAGATTTTTGGTTAGTTTGGTCTGTATGTGTTGTCCACACTGCTATTAAAAAACAACCATACAGCAGCAGCAGGGTTTAAATGCCTCCATAGTGTCAAATAGATTCTTTCAGGCTAGACGATAAGTGCAGAGGAACTCAGCTGTTTTAGAAGCACCCCCGATGTGCCACACTTTAGTTTATTTAGTAATGGAGATGAGCGATAAGAAGACAGGGCAGAGGGAGTTTGTGTTGAGCAGCGTTGTCCCTGCTCTGGTTAATCACACACTCAAAAGGGATCTGAGAACCATCACATCCACAGCAGAAACACACACACTATGAAGTGATATGGAAAAAAAACAATGAACAGGGCTATCAGAAGTGCCAGACAATCGATCAGTATAAATGAGTTTATTATTACTGTTAGACTTGCTACAGGGGAAATCTGATCATACATTGTGGTTCTCAAGCTTGTAACTTGTAAAAAAAAAAAAAAGACCAAAGGCTTAAAACTACTATATTTACAGTATATGCTACTATTGAAGGCTAAGATTTCGTTATTCAAGCAGAAAAGCAATGATGAAGTGGAAGCAAGTCAAGCCTGCTCTAAGTAGAACATTATTTTCATGTCCAATAATTTACAAATGGGCTCTGTTGAACTGTTCACCAGAGATTAAATACATTAGTCTTCATTAATGTCCATGATATCAACACGACAACATAAAGAGAAGGAAAGTCACTCTAAATGTGAGGACAAACATTAGAGGGAAAATGTTAAAAGTTTATCATCCACTGTGCACATAATTACAGTACTGTACATCTGCCTACAGAGTTATCTAAGAGAAAACAGAAGAAATTTCGATCACAAATCAAGCAACTCTTGCTACACCATGTTGTCTCTTTCTATGTCAGGGGTGTCTCAGTTTCCAATCTGAGTAGTCAACTGAAAATGAACATGATTATTTTATTTTTATATTAGACATACTGTATAAAGGATTTTTAAGGCACTTTACAGCTAATTCCTGACAAATGCACGTCATAATAACAATGTAACAGAGAGCTCAGGTGGAACAAACAGAATTCAGGAATTTGTTTGACAGCCCTGTTCTAATATTGTTCTACTTCCCTATAGTTTGGGAAAAAAACCCTTTGTAATGACTTTCTTTTTAACTTTTTTCAATACTAAAGTATTAAGATTTCATAACAAAAACTCCTGAACTATTTTAAACAGGAAAAACATTCTTTTGAATTTTGGAGCAAAAAAAAAACATTGCTGTGAATTTAGTCAGACTTAAAACATGGTTTTGTTTGTGTAACTGTTTCAAACATAACAGAGCAGTCAAGTCTCATTAGCGTGTACACAACTTCAGAAGAATAGAGAACTGCAAAAACATACCTGAGAAGTTTCTTGTGGCAAGCATAGTTGTAAGGATTGCTCCCTAAAACAACAGTACAATTATACTTTTATTATAACACTCTCATTTATGTTATAATGCTTAACATTCTAATATTAAAAGGAAAAACTACATACATTTAAAATATTTTTTATTAAAGTGCTATAGCCCCTTCAATACACAGAAATAAAGGTTTGTGATTATATTTAATAATTTGCAAATACAGTGCTGTAATTCCTGTTACAGGAATGCAGAGTTTGTTTTCCCTTTTAATATTTTACTAATATAGGTTCATAGTTTCTCATATTTACGGTTTCAGTAAAACGTAATCATACCTTCAGTTTTCTTCTGGCATTGAACTTCTTCAGGCATTCCACAGTCTCCTGCCTGTGCATCATAGAAGCCACAGTAGATCGTTGCTGGAAAGGAAATAAACTTGGTCAACTGATCAATGATTTACAATATCCATAATTTACTCATCTGCATTCGTAGTTTTTAATTCCTTGGAAACCAACTTCAACAAATATTTTATGTCTTTAGTACAAATATATTTAAAACCATTGAATAAAATGAATGTTCAAAAATAATACTTCATATTGAAAATGTTCATTGTATGTTGACTTACGCAGATCCATGGGTGTTTCAGTGCTTCTGATGCTGTGATTCGTTTAGCAGGGTTGATCGTTAACATCTTATTAATCAGATCTTTGGCTTCAGGAGTCACTGTGTCCCACTCTGGTGATGGGAACTAAAGAACAAGTAATACATTTTAAGTTTTTATCTATCTTTACATAATTTCTAATATTACAAGAATAAATTTATACATTTTAAAGAATGAAGATGTTCATTTTTAGAGAAACTACAAATTTATATTTATATGTATCTTATGTAAAAACAAGTCACAGGCAGATCTAGCACAATTTCAAACATGAATAATCACATTGATAGGATTTCAACATGATAATTGGCAGACAGGGTTTTTAATAAAGAAATATCTTATATGAAGCAGATCTTAAAATAATTTGTCATTGCCTCTTTGTAAGTCTTAGGTCGATAACATAGATGAATCCTTAGTTTATAGTCACATACACAAAGGTACAAATGTATTTTTGGCCATACTGGAATTTTCTATTCACTGCAGTCAGTTAGAAATTATATTTATATTTCAGGAACATACAGTAATGGAATTTACTTGTCTAAGAGATAGGGGATTCCTCATGAATGTTCTTAAGACTTGACTATGGAATTATAAGATACTGTACCCATTTTGATAAATCCACTTGCTTTGAAGGCTTCCTTATTCCACCCATTAATTTCATACTTTGCATTTACATCCCCTTTCATTAATTCAACCATGTTACCATGCAACATAATTTGCAAAACAGTTACCGTATCGTGAAATAGACTCAGGACACAAATTAAAATGTTAACTATGTGATGTAAGTACAGTACTGTATGCTTTCACCCTACAAAGCTCTGCATGCCTAGGAACTACCTCTGGGAATACTTTAGTGAATGGATCTTAACCTTTAAGAGATAAAAAAAACTAATATACAGTGGAGATGCGAACAGAGCCATAGCTTCATATATTTTAAATGTACCACAGTAATAGGATTCAGCCCCATTTTCAGGAATCAACACACACTCTCAGTGTGTTGCAGGACATTAGTCATTGGCTAGCCATCATGCATTAGGTTTTATGAAATTGACAGGCATCATGTATGACGATGTTCCAAAATGGAATCTGGTAGGTAGACACCTGTTAATGGAGCTGAGTCTCAACACTGTTTTCAGAAATTATTATTTTTTAAATCTGTGACAGGAAAACAGCAGAGCAGTATACTTCATGATGGATGCCCGTAGATCTGCATGAGCTTGAACAAGAGGAAGCAGTCTCATATGTGGGCATATGGCAGTCAGAGGATGAGCTGACACATACTATGAGTCACCAGCGCTGTGTAAAAAGCAAAAACTGTAACGGCAACTGGTTGCTTTTACAGTTCAGTGAATTTCATAGCTGGAAGGAGTTATGGATTAACCTAGACCACTGCAGAACAATTAGCCATGAAAATGAACCAATCTGTGTCTATCCTGACTGAATCTTGTAATTCCAACCCTTAATTTATAAATCCCACAGCCTGTTGTGTGACATAAATATTATCTGATTAGCAAAAAGGAAAATTCTTCAGCACTACTTGGAGAATAAGTGACATTCTGAATAGTTCACTCTTTATTTTGGTGTTGACTGGCACAAATCCTTGCTATTGGCCATTCTAAAACATTATTAATGCATTTTCTTTGTGGTCTCTTGAACCTCCAGTTCCCATCAAAACATTCTTGAGTCTTCGCATTTTCTAAAAAAACATCATTCTTTATTTGATGCCTAAAACATTCCTTGTTGCTCAACCACTTATTTCACTGATATCATCAGCTGCTTCACTGTCATTCAGTTAAGAATACTTTAATTACATTAATTCACGGGGACAGGAACACAACCATACAGTAGCTAGGAAGGGGACACAAAGGGTCATGATTTTTAGGTACTGAACAGACAAGATACGTCAAATGGCCTGCTTATGTTTTAACATTACTGCTTTCAAGAGATACTGCTTTGTTCTTTTATATATTTCTTGTTGCATCTTTGAGTTTGGATTGAAAAGTAAAATAATGAGACCTTTTACACACCATATAAGCAAAATGGTTATGTCAAAGATACTTTGTGGCCACCCCATTAACACAGTGAAGAATCCAGAGACATATGGGTGAAAAAATGTTAAAGATGACGGGAAAAGAAAGGGAACTTGAAAAAAGGAGATGAACGTTAGATCTTGGGCTCTTTTTGGCTTTGTCTTATGCTGGGTTGATGTCAGTCTTTACGGGTAGGTTCATTCAAATTAATAATGGCTCCACCAAGCAAATCATGTGTGTCCTCTTTGTGTCTGTTTTCTAAAATAATCGTGATTGTAGTGCTCTTGTTGTTCATCTTTAAATAACTGTAGGCAAGGATGGGCTGCTACTGTATGTGTAAAAACAGCTTTTTCTCTGCTAAAGGGAGTAATGTGTCTAACTAAATCCCAATAAATTAAATCTTATTAGTAAGAAAATGTATCAGTAGTACTGTTTTTTTGTCCTGATGGTCTATAGAGAAACATCAATGACAATGCCAAGAATTGGGAGCCAATTAACAGTCTTCTACCATGTATAACTAAAACCTCATCAAAATGTATTCTCTTTTGATCAAGTGAAAAAGTGTATTTTTGTTGTTTTTCTCAGTGCCATGCCAATAGGCCTTAAAAGCTGTAAGGTTTGAACAGAAATAACAATCATTAATATTAAATGCAAAGTTAATACATGGTACAATAAGGGCACAGTCCAAAAGAGGCCTTTGAGCAGGAATACTGACGACTTACATCATAGGCTCCTGCCTTGATCTGCTGGTACAGCCTGTGCTGATCTTCATCCCAGAATGGAGGATAGCCAACCAGCAAAATATAAAGAATGACACCTGCAGAGATGAAAAATACAGGGATGAATGAGGCCACCTCAGTACAGCTGATAAATGGATCATCAGGGAAAAACAGAGAAAGTAATAGGAAAGTGGTGAACCTTAACAGCGTTTAATATCAGCTAAACTCCATGTGACACAAGTAACTGATCCACTTAAAAATGCTTTTTATTGTGCTTTTAAATGTTACTATATCTGTTCAATTTTGTTTTCTTTTCATTTATCTAATACCTGTGGTGCTTTATACATGAAGCACATTTTACCATGACAGAACAGTGACACAACAAACAGTGGAAAACTCACCTGGAGCCGAAGCACAGGGAGTCTGTATGGTTTGAGCGCACCAGTGTAAGGGACTATGAGACTACAGGCTTGCTCAATATACAATATCTCTGCCACGCAAAAGCATTTTGCACAATAAAAAGTAACCTTATTGTGCTGAAACCTGCCATAACAACACAAGTAACTTACCACAGGCCCACATGTCAACAGGTTTTCCATATGGATCCTTCCTTAAAACTTCAGGTGACAAATAACCTGGAGTACCAGCAAACCCTGCCAACAAACAAAATCTGTCAGTTTACATAAACAGCGTAACATCAGTGCTGTCAACACGTGCTCAAAGTAATGCCCTTTGAAATGCTTCTCTGTAACCTTATGAAAAACAGCTCTGTTGAGCTGTTGAGACACAACCACCACACACCAGTCAGTCCTCAAAACCCTGACTGTAACTGATAAAATTGAAGATTTTGTTCAAAAATAATATGAACTGCATTTCAGCCTAATGAACAGGAAGATAAATTATTCAGTGAATCTCTTGCGAGCCCAAGTTTTTTAAGATGTTGGATCTCAAAGCCTACTGAGGAAAAATATTTTTGATATATTTATGTTAATGTACAGTATCTCATGTAACATGTCTTATGGTATAACAATGTTATAACTTGCAGGTAGGCCAGGACTGCAATGCACGGTTGATTTATTGAATAAAATCCAAGCTAAAGGGTTGTTATGTTTGGCATGTACCGTATACAAAATGCACTTTCAAGTATATTTGCCCTTACTAATCTTCATATAATGTACTGTAGATCTTTCAAAAATTACAAAGTTCATCACTGGTTTCTTTACCACTTTGTTCTTACTCATTTCGGTCCTGTAGTGTTTATTACTTTACTTTCTTGCCACAATCGTAACAGACATCCACCAGCCCACAGAGTGAGACTGTAAGATCTGAATCCTACTGCTGCTTATACAGTGAGAAGCACTGTAAAAACTACAATCGAAGAAATAGCAATCAATGCCTGTCAGTATATTTTAAGGATGAAAGTTTATATAGTTCTAATACTGACACATTATACTGTATGTCAGATGAGATACAGTATACATGATTTCAATTTTACTTACAGTAGGTTCAGGATTTCTAGATCCTGTTGCAGAACTTCACTAGGGTTCACTGCTTGGAAATGACCAATCTCTAGTATTTCTGGTGATTGCTACTATTTTTTTTTAATATAATATGTTTTTAGATAATGCGACTTGCACAGGAGAAGAGGAGAAAAATAAATTGCAATTTGTTTTCTTTGCCTTCTTGTTTTTTGCAAGTGTGATTATAGCACTACCCAACCTCCAGCTGCATTTGTTTTATGAAAACAATTTTACGCAAATGTGTTTTTTTTATAAACTCAGTGTCTCAGACCTTTGATGTGGTTCCATCATATACTTTTACTGCAATTAAAGCATGTCAGTTTTGTGCAGTTTCCCTCACTCTCATCTTCTATAGGAATCCTTGATGACACATTAGTAATATTTCAATAGGGACGGTGAACTTTTCTGTAATCCGTTTTTTGGAAATAACATTTGAATTTCGTGTCATACAGTACACTTTATGATAGTCATTTCCTCCATTAGGAAAAAAATCTAACTACAACTGTACCACTAATACTATCCTGCATGGCAAAGTCTGGTGTTAAAAAGGTTGCATTAATAATAAGATTGTTAGCACCTCGTTTTGATTCTAATTCAACAGTTTAGATTAGCGCTTATCAGCCCACAAACATTTACTCACCAAACCAGGCTTGCTGGTCCCCTTGAACTTCAATCGCCAGTCCAAAATCTGCTAGCTTCACTGCTGCCCCCTTCAATTTACTAGCTAAAAGTAAATTCTCAGGCTTTGCATCAAAGAGAAGAGAGTTGAAGAAAATTTCAATATTCATCCACTCACAGCAGGTGTCTTTTTTTACCTCACATCTCTCCTACCGTATCAAACTGTTTCTCCAGAACACTAGGAAAGTGCCTTGTCAAGGACAAATCCAATATGCACAGTTCACTTTTAGGGAATGTCAAAAGAAGAAATCAAAATGAAATTCTTAGAATAATTCTGCATTTTTGTGGACTCGTGATAGCTTTCAACACTGTTAAGCACTTGGTAAAAATAAATGTGAATGCATTTATATAAATGGAGATTTATAAGAAGTATGCTATACTGTATATTACAGGACTAAATATATTTTAATTACAGGACAATTAATGCGTTTGTCACTGAATGATTAATTACTGACTTACGCACTTCCCTAGTGCTCTAGGAGTTACATTCATACTGTTTTCTAAAATTCAGAAATGATTTGAGCTCTTTGGCTTTGTAAAAGATCTTCTCTCTTCAAAAACATTATGAGGTATAATGGACTTTCTTTGGAATTAAACTAGCAGGTCCAAATGAGTGTATTAAGCACAGAAAGACCCTACATGCCAATTTAAAATTTTGTAAAACATTTCCAAACTATTTTATATTTTTACTGATACATTGAGTTAAGTTCACATTTCATTAAGACTTTGTTTTCATGATATATGTCAGGATTGTATGTCTGTTTATTTCCTGGATTTATGTTATAACGACTTCTCCCCAGCATAGCCTATGAATTGGTTTTAATCTGGGGATCCTGTAACTTTCAACCTAGGAAACTAACAAAAGGAGAAAAGTAATTTACAGAATGACTGACAGTGATGGGAACAAATGTGGTGGGCTATCTTAAATAACACAATTGCTTTAAAACTCCTGACAAATATAGGTACAAACTCCTAGATAAAGAAAGTGGTAGAAAAGCTTAGTACTAGTTCTGGATTTGATAGAAAACAAGTTTATCTTTTAATTCTGAACATAATTTTCCATTATTACAAGGATATTGTAACATGCATTATTGCTTGGTACCGAGTGAGTCGTTAGTAAGAAAGTCAATGATTCAGTAAAGGTCTCACATGCTTATGGAATGTGCATCAAACAGTGTGACGCAGCCATTTAGACACTCACAGCATATCATCATGCAAATCTTTGCAAACATTTCAATCAAAATTCTTCTCTGCATTCGATTATGCATTCGTTTACCACTTTGACGCTTTTCCACAAAAGCAGGGTTTCGTCTCATCAGTAATTGCTGACAGAGTCGCCAGTCTTTTGTAAAATGCCTTGATTAGCTGACATCACCACCAGTCTTGAACTTCGTTCAGAACCTGGTCATTATTTTTTTAACTGTTTTCATTGAGCTTCAAAAGAAACTTGCCACAACTACAGTACAAATTCACAAAGTTGTCATTATAAAAATATCAATCCTTTGTGCAAGAGCTTCAGCAGACATGTCAGTTAGATGCATTATGCTGATTAATATTTGCTATCGACAAGGTTGACCAACAAATGGTCTACTATGGCACTCATAGCTTAGTAGTCTATGTGGCCACCATCTGAAGAAATATAGGTTGCAATACAGGCTTGATTCTATCCAATTCCTCTTGAAGAACCTGGACAGATGTTGTCTCTGAGCACAAGATGACACATCTCATCCAACATATGTTTAATGGGGTCTCAAGTCATGACAAGGATGGCATCTACAGCATAACGGTTTAATTCTCATCTTGCAAGAGAGCCAATGCTGTACACTATGTGTAGCATGAGGACCTACACTGTCCAGCAAGAATGATGTCACATCAAAATGAGGCAGCAGTATAGGCAGTATGGGAAGGTCTTGATCAATGTAGGTTCTGCAAGCCTTGTCATTAATTATTATTATTATGTCTCTTAGGGGTAAGATCGCTCTTTGTATTGTGTGAATAAAGACTGGGCTCCTGTGTGGGTGCCTGCTTCTTCACCTCCACACATCTAAACTGCTGCTGATTGATTTTTTACAACAGGATTTTTCTGATGCAGTGGAACTGTTGGTGTGAAAATGATCAAGAAGTGGCTGTATAATGATGGGTTGATTTTGGCAAAGTGTTGTCACTGGTAGTCTTCCAAATCATGGACTTCAATTAACAGGCTACTGTACATTTGGCTGTAAATCAATATTTTCTTTAATGTCAGCCATGAATGAATAACACAACCAAAATAATTTAGTCTAAAATCCAGATAAATATACAGTATATATACTTTATATATTTTCCTACGAACATCATTAAGTGTTCAGTTTCTTTTGATGCTCAGTATAATTGTATCATTCACATAAACTAATACTGTCAGAGTAAAATTACGAATTAAAACTCTTGGTAACTTTTCCTTCTTTGACTGATGTAAACAAAATATCAGTTCTTGTTCTGGATCTGAGACTTGCAACGTACTTGCTGTAAGAGCACAAACAACATATAACACTCTTGAAAAAATAATTAAAATTCAATTTGCATTTTCTTTTGCATATTCATACCACTGACTGCACTTTCATTAAATGTGAAATGTTAAATAATTGATAGTACTTTCCATTAATGATCTAAGCTCCCCTCCAAGTGCTGTTAAGAATGTTTTACTTTTTCATAAAAAGTACTCTTACACTGCTGCAACTCTTACTGTGTACAATAATAACATACTATAATGTGTATTATATACATAATATTACAAGTCAAAACATTGTAAGAGTATATTTCTTCTTGCAATAAATTAAAATGAAATTTAAATTGTTTAACTCTGGCGTACTCCAAAGCATAGTCTCAGATGCATATAAAATTTGTTCAGCTTTTTATTTTAATAAAAATGCCTTAGAAGCCCTTAATATTTGTCAATGCTAAACACTAAAGCAAAGAAAACATATGATTCCAACGCAGTCCTGATCTAACGACCGGAAACCCCAAAACCACATTAGAATTGCCCCCCTTCTGCAATATATACAGATGTATGTATAATGAGATCTTTCCAGCTGTTCACAAAATTTATGTTAAGCTGTCACGATAAGCATGAAACCAATGTAACTGAATGGTACCAAACAGCGATCATGATGTAATTATTCTGCATTAATTTAATTGAGGTTGTTGCCCTACAATATTGGACACAGCCCTCATTGTGCCTGTGCTGGGAATGTTAATACTGAAGAGTCTATAAAGATTGGGCAAGTATAGAGCAATTCCCTGGACACTGGCCCTGCATTAACTACCTGCTGCCAATCTTTACAGGTGTTATGTCACTGTACATCTCCTCCATAGCTGTCTTTCTTAGAACACTATAAGAGGGCTGTTTCATTTGCAGAAATGGGATCGCAAAAAGCATATAAGAAAAACAGTGTACAGGAAATACATACAAGATTAATTATAATTAAATTTAAATCAGACCTTTAATGTACTAATCTGTCGCAAATTTCAAAACTACCATTTCAAGGCAGTTTTTGTATTTGTTTGCTAGTTCCTTGCTAGTTTGCTAGTTCCTTGTTTGTGTTTAATGTTAAAACTCCCATTACTGTTTCCAAATTTATGAAAAGCAAGAAGGTCATAAATCACATTTCCTGTGGGCCTATGAATACTCAGTCAGACGAAGGTCATAGGAGCTCCTTGCTTGATTAAGTTATTTTTTTAACCTTTAATCCTCATTGTTTCTAGCTTGGGCCCAACTTTAATAAAATAAACATGTAACACGCAAAACCAAACAACTATTAGCTGCAAAAAATTAAATCCATTGCCTACAGTACGTTTGTACGCGAAGGTAATAAGGCACAAAGGATTTGCTACATTGCAGAATGATCCAGCCTTTCCTTCCCCTGCCACCCCATTATCTAACCTCATTATTAATTTGCAACTGCAGGAAACTTTCTGAGGAGGAAGGGGGCAATTTTATTGTGGTCTGAGCAACTGTCTGTGGATTGTTTTTTTCCCAAAACATAAAAACAGTCTCTTCCCTTTTGCCTCAGATACAGTAAATGTTGCCAACCACATACACCAAAGTGGTCAGTCAGCACTCAGCTACGGCGGAATGAAGTCTCATTAATCGGAAGCCATAGAGATCGCAATTTCATCTACAATGTGTGCTCCTTGATCTTCATGCAGTCGCCCGCCATCAGGGATGGTCTTATGAAGGAGGGCATGCGTGAGCCACAATACTGATCATTAGAGCAGATATGCATCACAGGAGAAGAGAAAGATTGCTAGACTGAGCAGCACAGTGGAGCTGGCAGCAGCTATATCACTCAGCAGAGGAAATAAATTGCTCAATTAGAGTCCAAATAGTAGGCATCTTACACTGTCAGGGGCTTTTTTTTCTGCAGTCTTGCATTTTGTCAGGGTAGTGCACATACAGTAACACACTATTTGAGTGTACCTGTTTATTAAGTCATTTTCCTTTTGATTATCATTAATACAAAGACACAAAGAAGAGCCTTGTCTATACAAGGAACATACAAGCAGTGTGCTGGAATTGCATTCCAAATAGTTCTACTATTGTATTTTATGACCAGGAACTGATTCACTGCAAACGAATACTTTAAATCCCTTAATAATTAATAGTAGTCAATGTAACACCGTCACAGACTTTTGCACTTCTGTACGGATGGATGTTAGGTATTAAACGTGACAAGTACAGCTGGGCTTTTTTTTTAGAGAAGAAGTACAGCAGTGTCATTAAAAAAGAAAAACAAAATGACCTACTCATTTGGTCTCGAAGTCAGGCAGCAATCTAAACAGCTCTGCTGTTCTACTTGTTAAAAATGAGCTAGTTATAATAATACAAATGACCAAGTAGGGTAGATGGAAAATTTCAAAATGTTTTGTTTATACTCTGTCTACCTGGTATTTAGTTTATTCAGAGAAACAGTGTTGGACATCTCTGTTTTTGTTCTGCTTTCCATTCATTTTAGTGATTGGAGACAGAAGCTCACCCATGTATGTTTTTAATTCATAATCTGCACATATTAAAAGGGAATCACTTAATATATGGCAAGGCGCTATTGTCATCTGTATTCTTTAGCTGTTGGTATGACTTCACAGATACAGCATGCATACAGTAGCCATTGAGAAAATGCTCTTTTGTCCTTCTTTTGCTGAAATCAAGCCAACCTGGAGCCTGTCCCATATTCAAAGCAGACAGATTATTTTTAGCACATAATGAGTTCTGAGCATCACCTGGGTTATTTGATTAGCAAATGTTTTTGCACAGGCTGTGATCAGCAGCAGAGCAGAGCAGGGGGGGGGTGAGTTCTTTTATATGGAAATCAAGCACTATCAGCCCATCTGCATTTATCATATTTACACTTCACAATATAAGAGATTTTGCTAAGCACGCTTCTTGAGTTTAGTGCACCATCTTACTTTCAAAATTGCATGAACAAGAGCACTTGTCACTTTTTCAATCTGTGTATGTGTACTACCCTGCATGCAGACGAGGAGCTGAAGAATTGAGGCTCAGTGTGCTCTGTAAGTTCCAATGTGTCTACTCACCTTCAGGTCCCGATGGACTACACCCATCTGGTGGCAGTGTAGCACAGCCTCCAGGATCTGCTGAATGCAATGACTGCATGCAAACACCAGGGGGCGTGTGTTAGTTCCAAGCATACACTCACTGTCTGCATATCCTCATTGAGACCAGGCTGAGTGAAGGCAGCCAACTTGTTCTTCTGGCAATGAAAAAAATAATCTTTCGAAATGGTGATTTTTTTTTTCATTTTCTCCCCAATGGAAAATTGAAAGCCCTTAGCTGCATTTTATCGTGTGCTGAAAACCGACTGGAGTTTCGGAGTCAGACACAGTATTAAAATAGTTAAGGAGTACTAAATAATCCAATTAAAATGAAATGTCTCTCTTTTATACTTTACAGTAGGTAAACAAATTCTCACACAACACAAATGATCAAGTTCAAAGACGAGGAACCAACAGCAGCATAAGTTCAAGGCTGTAGTGATTCTCAGTAAATCACAATTATAATGAATTATTTGAGATAATGTATCAGTTGAAGAGTGATTAATATAAGTAACAGACTTAAAGTCTGTTTTTAACTCTTGCTACGGTGCTTTTTTAGCTACATGTCCCAATTGGTCAGGTCAGCTAGAGGAGATCCTTCCTTGTCCATTGGGGTGCCAGGAAACCAGTTGGTCTGCATTCAACACCTGAGGTCTCAAAACAGAAGTGGTGTTTAATCCCCAGGCTGCTATGCACCTTCCCCCAGAGGCTCAGCAGCTCAAACCATGGTTTAAGGTGAAAGCCAACTTCGCAGCACAAGAGCAGACAGCCTCACCTACTGGAGTGCCAGTGCAGAACAGCCCTGTGGATGGCAAACTGGAAGATGCTACATGCACATCTGCTCTGCTACAGGCAGGGTCTAACCATTACTCAGCTCCTTCCCAAGTCTCATTCATACGCTTGCTGTGTGGATTTGGATTTTAATTAGCTTGCATGGATTGAGTGGCACTATATATACTGACCTTCAGGTCTCTGTGAACTATGCCATTTAGGTGACAATGATTTACACTTTCTAGAATCTGCTGTATACAATGACTGCAAAGATAGAAGGGCAGAGTGGAAGGGAGAACATTTTAAAGACACATCATCACAGCAAAGAAAAACACATTGCACTTCACCTCGGATTTCAAATAAGGCTTTGGTAAAGAAACTATAAAGCAATCGAGACATTACAGTTCAACTGAAAAAAGAAACAATGCAACACGTTTAGCAGGATAAGATTTATTATAACTATAAACTGATATTAATTCAGTTATTATTCTTAACAGAACAAGATTGCCCCTAATGAGAACTTCGTGTAGAAAAATAATCATGCATGTCATTTGTTAAGTCAAACCTAAGCAAAATGGTATTTTAATGATCAAAACAGGGATGGGAGTTACAGTATTAATCAGTAATTGCGGATGATGGATAGTATTTAAAGCTAATGCATTAACTTCTGGAGACAGTCCACGTGGAATGACTCAGATCTTAATAAAACTGAATTATTTACCATCTGGACCAAAAGGAAGGTTGTACTTAATGTCACATCTCCTGATCCATTAAGACGAGGCAATCCTTTTTGCATTAAATATCTGTTTGTCTGTTTTTAAATACTTTTATTTTGTTTGATACTGTGCTACCCCCTGTTATTTAATCAAAACTAGGAGGAGGGTTCTGCTACCTGTATTCAAACACAGATCTACAGACTACTCTTTAATTTTCTATATTAAGTCAAGGAAGGCTGAGATGAAGGGTGCTCCAAGGATCTAGATGACCCACAAATTAGCATCCCATTGGAAGACATACTTTAGTGATGCACCCACTATTATGCAGCAATAGCACAGAGCAGATCAGCAGAATGTTACACAAGACTCTGGGAAAAGGTTCACAGAAAATTGATTATCAAGTGTTAAGTAAAGTCCCAACTGATTTTTCTTATGAAAAATCCTAGTAGTGTTAACAGTAACAGTGGAAATGTTAGGGTTTTGGGTTTTTTTTCCCAAAAAATTAATCTTGTATTTAGAATTCTCTATTTTTATTTCATAAACGTTTCTTATCTAGTTAGCATACTCATTATTTGGTTCCGCATTTCATATTAAACAGCTCTCTATACCGTATAAAATTCTAACATGTATACTGTATATTTCAGTGTTTTCAGTAGGCTTCTACTGTGAACTTTTCCTATCTTGTCTGTGTGAATAAAAAACAAACATTTTCCTTTTAGTGACTTAACAAAGGGTTCACCTTTCAATCTTTATATCTTGTCAATTTTCATGAGAGATAAAACACTTAATAAGTTTGAATTAAACAGTTGTGTATTTTGAAATTCTGCAACTGCAATATTTGACTTGCAGTCAAAATGTGAGAAATCTTCCGGGGAGTGAATGTACCTTCAAATGTGATAATTCTGCTATTTAGACCCATCTCTGTTCAGATCATTAACAAAATCTTTCCATATGCACAAAAATACTAGAAACAAAAATACAGGTTAGAACTTAGTTTGTCATTTTTGTTAAAAAATGGAGAGGTTGACATTTACTTCTTGGGATCAGAAAACAAAAAGTTTAATAAAACAGAGAAATGAAGAGAAAACACTTTGACATAAAAGAAACAGAATAAAACAGTGGTAGAAATCAATTGAAAACAGACACTTGACTCGTCACAATTTTTTGCAGATTCCGCAGCAAAAAAAGACATACAACAGGTTAAATTGTTTTATATTGCAGCAATAAAACACATGCTATCAAACAAAAAGAAACAATAGGAAAAGTGACAACATCCTTTTGAACCAAAAGATCCATTAAATCTCAAGAATACATCTTTAAACTATGTTTGATTTTTTATGATTGTATTATAAAAAAGACAGAAGTTAACACATTGTGACAAATGAGACACAGGATGCCGATTTTAAGCACATGGATATGACAAAAATGTGCCATACTTCACTGTAAACCCACGATGGTCATGGTGAGCTGTTCAGCTAGCTAGAGCACTGTAATTTATTAGCCTTACAACAGAAATACATGTGAGTCATACTGTACTTGGAATTAGTTACTTATAGTAGGAAAAATGCTAGTATTTGTAAAATAGTAGCAGAAGCCACCATTTCAGCCTCCTGCCTTGCAGCAGGCTAGCTGATTTCATAGTTAAAAATCTACATTTAATATTGCTAGAAAATGTGATTTATAATGATAAAAACATATGCAGTAGATATGTACTGTATATACAGTATATATAAGGATAATGTGTTTCCTGTAACTTACCTTGCATCTGCTTCACTATAGTACTCTCTGGCTACAATATCTTCAAACAATTCCCCTCCAGTTACTCTGCAATTAATCAGAAAAAAGGCAGTGTGTGAAAAGACTGAAGCCATACAGTACTGTATATTGCATGTACACCAGGGACCTTTGCCATTTTGTAGCATTTTATCACTTCATTTTCAAGATATAATTACATCTGCCGCATAACAGACATGATTCGAATGTTAAAAAATAAATCCCTTTCTACCGAGATGATTGCCACATTGCCCTGCATGATCTTATAGAGTCTTCTCGTCCAACAGAGGCATGAAGCAGGCATCTCAATAAGCCCATTTGGTACCTATGGTCAGAACCATCGGCAAAGGATTCAATTTGCCCCTTGCTTGAATCTGAAACACCCACACAAGCCCATAAACAAACTACGGCTTGATGACATCACAGCTCCCCTCTCACATACATGGTATTCACGTGGTCCTCTACTGCTATCCATTGGCAGTGGCCCTGTTTGATGATGTCACAGATCTAGTGTGATGGGGCTGGTCTTCACATTGAACAGGGCGAAAAAATGACACCTCAAGAAATGTGAGCACCCTTCCATCAAACTCCACCTCCAAATTCTGGAGCAACCTCAGAGACTGAACCCTATTAGTTTCACTGAAACTGTACTGATGTGGTGTTGTAATGATTTTTGTACATTTTGTTTTAAGTGGAGTAATATAACATTTCACATTTGCTGGGTATATTTTTTGTCATGTAAGGTTCCTGTAACCTTGCCTTCTGCCAATTCCGTTTCTCAATCAAAAACTCTAAAAGTCTGCTAATAAAAAAGGTGCAGTGCAGCTGCTCCTCACGTTTCATTACAGGACCTGTGGTAAGTGTTAGCAGTTCCTCAAGCAGAGTTTACAGGTGATGTTGACAACTAAACCCACAGCCCACAGAGTTCGCCGTTCAGACCTGCAGTTTACCAGTTGATCACAATATACACCCATCCCTTGGGCTGCAAAGCTAAGTTATATTAAGCAAATATGTGAAATTTCGCATTAAGAAAGTTAAATTAAATGACAACAAGTCTACACTCGCACCATCAACATGTATTCTTCCATGGATGGTAAGTTTGCTACCTACATAAATGTTTTGTTCATTGTAGTGAAATATGCTGTAGGTCAGACAAGAAATCGGCAGAAATTGGCTTTGTTGTTGCTAAAATTTGTAAAATGGGGGTTCGTAAATCAGGGGATGTCTGTAGTTCCGGAGGCTTCCATTGCACTTCCACAGAGCAGAATATTATTGTGGCTTTCTTTTTGTTGAATTTTACGTAAAGGACTACTCAGAAGTGTGAATAAATGTGTTTTGTGTTTTAGGAATTCGATTAATTCTGACAAATAGGACTGTGCTATTTGTAATGCAACTACACTTCCATCGAACCATTTTCTAACTGCTTCTGCCAGTTCAAGGCCGCAGGGGAGCCAGATCTCATCCCGGCAAGCAATGGGCACAAGGCAGGGTACAGACTGGACGGGACTCCAGTCAACTGGAGGGCAAACGTACAGACGCACAGGATTTAGAAGCACCCCAGATCGAGAACCGCTGTGCTGTCATCTACAATTCCAGCATAATAATAAATGTAATTTGTTTTAAATAAGGTGCATAATCCAATCCATAACGTATTCTGTTATATCATATTCTGTGCTCCTATTTGATCAGGGATATGAATAAATTTGAAGCGCACTGTACTCGTTTTCAAAGGCCGTGGAGCAGAGTGAGACTAGTTAGCTTTATGTCCCAAAGCCTGCTACTGTAATATCGTTGAAAAGACAGTAAAAGCAGAGTGATTTAGTAACTTTCTCAAATAATAAAAGTATCTTGTTACTCCAGTGAAATGTGATGTTCTGTATTTTAAGAGCTGATAAGGATAAAAGTTTCATAGTGGCATGGGGTTCTTACTAAATGCCAAAACAGCAGGGGGAGCAGGCACCCCTAATGATTTGTCCCTAGAGATAAAGAACACTTGATACCTCAAAGCACCCACTCCAAGGGGATCTGCATATAAAATGATCATTTTAATGAACTTAAGTCTTCTAAACCCATAAGCTCTAGTACTAAGCAAAGACAATCCCATTCTGCTTGAGAGGATGTCTTTCCAGCATCCAAGAAAAGGATTGATGTTGGTGTTTTGGTATCAATGACAGCATGAATGATGTGAAGGAGACAGCAAACCTTATCTGTCACCAGTCCAGTTCTAATAAGTCCCATTTGATTATGATGAATCAACGCAGTCACATACATCTGAAGGCTGCGCACAAGAATGCTGGCAGACTGTGTCTGAATTCATTAGGGCCAGCACACTGAGGCAGAACCGTGTAGATGAGTTTTACTTCTGTTACCGAAAAAGAAGAAATGATACAGTCGCTATGAGCTAAACCAGAAAAAAGATGGATTTAGAAGGAGGAATTCTTGTCTATAAGATTTAACTTAAGATAGATTGTTGGAACAATCAGACCTGTGTAATGGAATATGTTAACTCTAAAGTATGCACAATTTATATTTCCAAAACGCTCTGACAAAGTCACTCATGAAAGGTTATTTCTCACATTAAAGGCCTTAGGAATTCAAGGTGATGAATGCATTTCGATCAAGAAATGGTTAAATACTGCAAGTCGGGTAAAAAAGAGGTATTATTCAATCTTCATCCCAACCTTTCTGAATCGACTCAAGACTGCTAGGATTCAGACTTGATTCTATCCATCTTGCTTCAGTTGGAAGACTCAAATTCAAGCACCTGAAGCTTGACTACAGCTCGGATCTACACTGTACCCGTTGTATGTACACTGTACTGAACATGGCCTAATAAATGAAAATCTTACAAAGAGTATGAAGACTAATCTTACAGGTTAAGCCATGTGTAATCTTGCACTGAATCACTTTGAAAATTTCAAACCATTAAAAGTCACAAAGGTTTTAGAGATGTACAAAATATTTCATCTGTTCAACTGACAAAGGATTCCATAGAGTCAGCTTCAACTGCATGAGGGATTTGGTACAAAACTCCCACAGCCCTCTTTGTTTTAGTGAAGCTTAAGAGAGATCTACTTTTTTTTAATCCAAATGTTCTGCTGCAGTGTGGAATTAAAGTAAAAAAGAAACACAGTCCCTTGTCTTTGCTGCTCCCCAAAAATTGGATCGACTAACCCAGTAAGATATGCCAAACGACCTCATTTCCTTTATAACACCGGCAACTTAGAATTGCTTTTTCTTCCTTGGTTTTAGACCATAAATCTAAACCACATTTTTTTCTGTTTTTTCTTTGAGGCACATAACATAATAAAAGGCTAGATAGCTTCCATCAATTTTGGTGTGACATTAAAGCAAGCACTACTTTATCCATTTAAAAAAGGCAGAGCATAAGCATTTTCATTTTTTGGCCTCCCACACAGATTGAGACAATTTACTGTATATGCTGTTTAAAACTGAGATTGAGTGGTTAGGATATCTTTCCTAATAGTCTTCACATGGTGAACTTCTCTATATTTGAAATGGAATCCACCATTCTGCTGCTGAGATTTGTTCAGGCTGCTGCCGATTTAGCTTAACATCATGGTGAAGAAGCTTCATACATGGGCTGTTCAATCTTGCACATAAACAGCCAACAGAAGGCAGATGGGTTATCTGAAGGACACAAACCTAATACACTAGGAAAGAGAAAGAGGGATGGGAGCATGCAGGGCAGGAGTACTTCAGAAACTGCAGGCATACAGTAAGTAGAGGTTCCTAAGAAAAATGGTGATATGTTCCAAAAAGCGGCATTATCACCAAAAAGAGACTTCTGTGGGATTCTGAGCCCATAGATCACAGGTATGTGTGCGGTCTGTTCCACTGTCCAATGAGGACCAAAGTGTCCACAGAGTGTCAAAGGGTGACACTTTATCGGTTTCAGCTCAGCTCCAGTCTTCGCTAGCCTGGTCTGTTTGCCAACAATGACCCGCTGAGCAGGGCACTTCTTCAGGGAGAGCACCGGGCAGGCGTTTGGTTCTCCTGAAGCCAGTGAGATAGAGTACTGAGGAGTAAGGGAAAGCCCAGACGTAATGGTCTGGGTAGAGTCTGCTTGCGAGACTTTAGTCCTACTTAACAGGTTATGAGCACGGGGCGCAACCTGTGGCTCAGAGACCAGGGAAAATGCATGTGCTTGCCCAGATTATCGCATCTGGGGATATGGTGTAAACAGTACTGTACAGTATGTGCAACTTTGCTTTTGTGGTTTCCAACTTTACCCAGTAGCCTTGTTGATCAGCCCTGCTGATGTGTTGATGACAAATTTACATTAATTAATTTGTAGTGAATCAACCTGTGTCAGGTCTGTACAATAAAATGTCAGTGCATCTGCTGCAAAAAAGATGTTTTCTTGATGATAACTGATGATCCTGAATTTGTTTCAGTTACAGTTAATAATAGTATTAGTTACAAGTGACATTCTTTTGATGCCCAGTCTATCATATTTACTTTTACCTCTTGATCTTTACCAAGCTCATTATTTGTTGGTCAGGTATTAAAGACTCCACACACCTTCCAACGGTATCAATTTCTTCTTAAGAGTACTATAAAAACCAGTACCTAACAAGTTAACTAGCAAAACATTCACAGACATTATTCTCTTTAAAAATGCAAAATGAATTTCTATTAGTTTCTGAGACTGGCTGCAGATGATAATTGCTTTACATTAAGAACACAATTAACTTCGTTTACTTCAGTAAAAGCACATTACACAAAACCTATTCACTGAATAGCATGATTAGTAGAGTGTCAAGTATGGAACGCTTATCTGCTTGTTTTAAGTGGACTGAGGATATGTTAAAAAGGCATGCAAAAACTTTAGCAGCTACTGTATTAATTTCATGCAATACGCTTTTGCTATTCTTTATATTAAAATGACTTATTGGTTTGGTCTTTCATAAACATGTATTTTTAAAGGTACCCTGTTGTATAGGACAAAATCATGTCTTTGAACATCTGTACTGTAGATCATGCAAACACTTGCCCTTTGTATATTAAAAACAATTAAAAACAACTACTGCACAACTAGAGTAAAATGTCTAATGTAATGTAATGTCTAATGTTCAAATAAGCAGCGTGTTAGAAAAAATGTACCCTGTATACAGATGCACAATAGAACGACAACACTAAGGTCAAATGGATTTAATCAAATACTTTCAATATAGATATCAAACATAATAATTAACAAAGACACAGATTAAAGAAACATTATATGTTTGCAGTAGGACAGTTGACATACTGTAGTGTCATATGTGTCCAAGTATTAAAAAACCTGGAAGGCACTGACCAGGTCAACCCTATCAACATTGATAGCCGAGAATATAGATCACACTGAAGGTAAGTAAAATAAATAAAGTATACCTGGCATGAGAAACAACAAGATAAAGATAAAGGTTAATTCCTCTGCACATCACGCACTAACACAGTCCTCACTCTAAAATCTTAAGATAAGCATAAATGCAATCTGATCTCAAGTACTGTAGGAAGGTAGGCAGGTAGGATAAATGAATTTTTAGTACAGCAAGACATGTGTGACACATAATGATTACTATTAAAGCAAATAGAGTTAAGGGATAAATCCATTGTTCCATAACAAGTACAGTACAAGTTAAATAAAAAAAACTATTTTATATACAGTAGAAAACACACGGTGGATGTTTACCAGATCATACATAGAAAACTAACATAATGGAGCTGTGACAAAAAAAAATCTACACGGTTTACTTACAAATCAAAGACTAGATAATGAAATCCCTCTTCTGATATGCTGTCATGGAGTCTCACTGTGGAAAGAAATATTTTGATTAGAAAAACAGCCTGAAGACATGTTCAGCTGTACTATACTACTGTATACTTCATTCTGAACAGAGGCCATGGATTTTTTGCTCTCTGATAGAAAAACTAATTCAGAGTATACATTACTTCAGTTGATATTGAGGTGCCATTTTTTGTTGTAAAAACAGAACACTTGTTTGCTATTGATAAGATACAGAAAAGGTAAATCTTCAGTCCAAAATGAAAATGGTTAATTGCCATGTCATGAAATGTAATTCAATGATCAAAGGATCACCTTAACAATTGCTCAAGAGACAGCTGTGGCCAAATTACAACCCATGCAGTACATGTAACTGCCCTACCTTAGCAAAACTGTAATGTAGTGGTAAACTAGGCATCAGAGATTCACAGACATTAGCTAATGTCTACTGAAAGCAATACTGACTTGTGCTGCAGCTGAACACACCCACTGATAGAAGTATTCTCTCATTTTCTTAGTAGGAAAGTAATTAATAACAACTTCATAAATATGCAAAACCACAAGCTAAAGTTCTTGCAATACTGCATTTCACTGACAATACAGACAGAGATTAGGTAAACATTTGATATGCAGGAAAATGCTGAAGCCTTTACATTTTACCAAATTTTTAAGTGGAATTTATTTTGTACTGGTAAATCACTGGGTTCAGATCTGGTTTAGTCAAAGTGAACAGGAGTCTTCATCTTGACATACTGTACAGTATCTGAAAAGGCTCCAAATCCAAACTACCGAATGCTGGGGAAGGATGAATATACTGTATCAAATCTCATTACTTGGTGTTTCCTGGTTCCTTTTTGGTCACTTTTTACCACAATGTACCCTAGGTCTAATGAATTACAGACAATATTACCCATGCTAAAAACTACCTGAATTTTATTAAAAGTTCTGCAGGACACATTGGCAATAGTATCAACCGACTTTTGTTTAGGACCGCTTAGACAAATTGCAGTCTGAAAACACTATATGTAATTTGTTTTTTTTTACATTTTATAGAAGCCATGATTGCCAATTTGTTAAAACAAGAGTGCAGGGAACTAAATGCATTCATTTTAATTGTATTTTATTTCATCTGAACAGTCATTCCCTAAATCCCTTTCACAGAATCTTAATCTCACATTTCTTCTTCCTTCCAAATGAGAATACACAATGCACAACCTTGATTATGACATGTATTATAAAGCTTAGTGTCTTCTAATAATGTCAAGTTTCAGCCTACTGAAATGATCTAGCAGCGGCTTATGGATTTTATTCTTTTATCTGAAAATAAATACCCTGTGTCTTGATTGAAACGGGAAAAAAAAGTGAAAATGTATTGGCAACACAAGAGCACAAAACCAGCATCCCCTTTCCAACAAACAACACAAAATAATTGAAACCCACATCCCAGAATCCTCAGTTTTAAACACAACCATTAGTGATGTCTTAATCACAGTCTTAGACTTCCATAAACACTCCACTCACGCCTTCATTATTTGGCATCTCGTGCGTAGGTGGCAAGAAATAAGGAGGAACATTGCATTAATCTGCCATTTGTGATTTAATGTTTTGGAAGGTCTGAAGAATAAAACAGACTGCCTGTCATGTGTTTCATGATTTATAAATGCAGTTTCTCTCTGCAATAAAAAATTACATTAAAGGGATACAGAGTATTATGTCATTAAACTTCAGATATTAACACTAACCATTCAAATTCCATACTAGTACTAATATTATGTGTGAATTGCTTGCTTTATTGTAGTTTATATCTTGGAATTTACTGATAAATCAAGAAATCATTTTAATTAACAGATGTTTGGTCATTGACAGGTACTCCTATTTTGGTCCCAAATTATCTCTAATTACTCTAAACCAACTGCTGCCTAATTTATTACAATTAACTTGTTCCACATGTACTGTATGGAAATTGTGATATAGTGATTGCCTATCATACTGTACCTGCATTGGGTTTTTGGGGATGAGAACTATTAGAATAGGGTTGCAAATCCCTGATTTATACTGTATAATAGCAAACTTACTTAATGGGCCTGCATTACAAAACTTAAACCAAAACAACAATACACAAATTTTATTAATGCTATATATTAGCTGTCTTAGTATTTTTCTGAAAAAGCTTAATATTTCAGTCACTGGACAAAGTAACATAGTTTAATAATAAACATAATTTTGTACAGAACCTTTAAAACCAATTATCTGCCTCCTAGATAGCAGACTATCATTTTCATATTTGCCAATGCCTACAGCACATCTCACACCGCAGGTTTCTCAGAACCCATCTCTGTTTTGGGCTGACAAATAAGAAGCTTTAACTGTGCAGGGACACAGGCAAAGAACCCCATGCATTATCAAATAATTGATTAATTTAAGGTAGAAAACTGACATCTGTAAATCTCTTCATAAACAAAACTTGTACTACAGTAACTAAGCTTTATTCAAATCGTATATTGGGATGCTCCATCCTCTGGAAATCTTGCCTGTAAAATACTGTCCCTCTATGCACGCATGTTTCTGTTCTCACTTCACACACTAAGACTTTATCACCATGTTCCTTCCTGCAAAGGTGTAAATTGCAAAATGAAACTTTAGTTCATCCACATCCTCTTGTGCTACTGTCTGTAAAAGCAGTTGTCACTGATACAAAGGTGTGACAAGAAAAGAAAAATCCTTATTCATCCATCCATGCACAGGGCTACTGTCTTTTTAATCACTGGCAGGGATTCGTATAATGCTTTGTGTAACCAACCATAAACTTATGTCAGGAACTAGAAATCCCAACAGTCTGTTTCAACTAGTGCAGCACTCTTTACAAAGGTAAAATTTACCCTTTCATACTTTAGATATTTCTATGACACTTTCACTAGTCTCAAGGGAAAATTTTTCTTTTCTCAGACCTTGTACAGTCTGTGAACTATCTTTTTCTGAGTCCAGCAGTATTTGTTTCTATTTCTCTTCCATACATAGGTTTCAATTTGGTCTATGTTTGGCTGTGGAAGGTGGGATAGGAGCATCCGTCTCATTGCTAAAGCAGTGCTTCTACAATTGTCAAGAAACACCAAACTAATCAGGAAGCTTTCTAAGTTAAACCTGTGTTTACCTCACTGCCACTTCCTTTATATAGAAAATAACAGTGGACTCACAGGAAGGCTATGACATAACAGGAAAATTCAACAGACTGTATAGCCACCCGCGCACCAGACACAGCAGCAGGGTCTGAAAGAGGCCAGCAGCAGTCGACTCTACAGAACGGTATGCTGTGACATTGAAGGACTTTCAATGCAGCACATCCAAGAATTCAAAGAGAACTGAAAGGCAGGACCATGAAGTGGTTTTAATCATAAAGACATTTCTTTGAAGCTTTATCCTTACATGTCAGTTGACCACCATTTAAACCTCTTGATGTTAAAGCCTCTTTAAGCTAATTAAGCCTTTGAAGTTAATAGAGAATGACATTAGGATAGTCAGGCTGAATTAGCCAGCAAGCATTTCTTTGGATACCTACACAGCTATCTATATAATTTGTATTTGACAAAACTGGAAAATCGTCATTATGTGTTAGATGTAGGCTAATTTAGCCTTTTAAATCTACTTGATTACTGCATGAGCAGCAATTCACTACATATGCAGGACGTATAAGTGCTGATTAAATATTTAAGGACATTTTGAGTCCACTAGACAAAACACAGGAATCGTTTGAAAAAGGAGTAACTAATATTTGTTAAAAACAATCAACCCTATCAAATACTGTATGCCAACAAAGAGGCTATAAAAATAAACAATGAAGAAGCTATACAAATAAACACGCACATCAAATAAAGTCAAATTACACAAAATTTGTTGTGATTCTCATCTTTCTTTCCAAAACAGCAGCCTGTGTTTTCAATGGCTGCTACTAAAGCACATTGCAGTATTTACAGTACAACAGAGGCGTTTTAATGATAACATTTCCTGCTTGGGTCTTACAGCATACTTTAAACAATTGATGGAAGAGCATTCACAGACCTTGACCACAATCCTCATCAGAAATTCTTGAGAAAAATGACCCGATAGGAAATGAGGCTGCAGTATATTATCTCCTTGTGTATTTATGGAAATCCAAAACCATGCTTGTAATACTTCAGTAAGTGAGAGTGTATTCTAGTAGGTTATACATTCACTTTCATTTTAATTTTGCCCCAGTCATTCAACACTGAAGATATAAAATCCCCGTAATGATCTATCCATTAAGATCCATTAAGGAGTGTGCTGGGATGTAACAGATCAAAAGGAAATCACATGTTCATCTATAGTTGAGTAAACATCTATTTTGCTGCCATTATCAGCGTTTGCAAATACACAGTATTTCTGAGTTGTGATTTCTCAACTGTAATATTGTGAATATCCTTAGAGTTCTAGTAGATAAGATAAATGTTTTTCTGACTACAGTATAATTAGAACTCAAGTACAACACACTGATATGCAGCTTGAAATGTAATGTTTCACTATAATAACAAAATTAATTGTCCATTAAACAAATGTTCAAATCAATAGCAAACTAGTAGGAAATAAGACTTTGACCTCATTTAATCAACCTCACTTTTTAATATAACTAATTTATTAATATTCTTTATATTTTAATATCCATCTCTGGAAGGCATACATTAACTGAATTGATATATTCAAATAAGCCACCAATGTAATGTAATGTATGTTTTATACTGAAATTCAAACACAGTGCTCTATATTCATGATAAAATGTAAAATGTATTAAGCAAGATCATTTCCTCTTTCTATGGCTTTCTCCCTGAGTTTTGAAAGTAACTCATGGACCTTCATATTTGATTCTTTACTTTGAATTCCTTTCTTGATTGAGAAACCCTACAGAGATTACCTTACATTTATTCTGAAATCACATGAACACTATTATTGCGTACAGAGGACACTTACAGTACCTAAAGGTGGGACTTGTCAAAGAAACTTAAAACCAATTTAAACGAAATCTAAACGAAATTGAGTTTGCCATAGCAAAAGGGGAGAAACATATACAATTAACATATAAATTCAACTTATAACTTAACAATATAGACATTAAACTCCTTTCTCCTATACTGTAGATGTGATTATATTCATCATGCACTACATTAGCTGTGACATTGCTGGAAACTATAAGCGACCTGCTAGCTCCATATCAAAACTGCAGGAAGATATTAAAATGCCTTTGCAAAGAGAGGGCAAGAAATACCTTAAGGGCCCAGGAGCAGATTAATATGATTTTTATACTGTACTTGAAAATGGTCAAAACTTTGTGAAACATGAAATATGACCAAACCTAAGCATACTTCACAGCACAAACACCACCAACAAATCAGGGTTTAATTGAACCATAACAAAATCTATTATTCGTTTCATCCCTGATATGTTCCCAATATGACATTTAAACTAAATAACTGAATGACGTCATTGAATGTTACAACTTAATTGCATTAATGTATGATATTTCCTTATGGTTAAAGACGGTTGTGATATTTCAGACATTTTTTGTGGAAATGTCCTCATCAAAACAGAGCTGGGCCCAGGAATATTTTTTCATATAAAAAATATCATGCTGAATTGTCTGTGATTGAATTTCTAGAATACCTATTTTATAGAAGCCCCCAATTAATTCCAGATATATAAGTTGAGAGTAAAATCTTTCATCATGTTATTTATTCATCATATTGTCTACCATTGATGAATTACTGATTGCCAAATAATACACACCTACTCTATTTGAACTTACCAATGTTGGGATGCTTCAGAAGACGACAAATTCTAGCCTCTCTTTCCAACTTCTGGTGATCTGTGAATAAAAACAAAAGCAATCTGAATACAGCTATTAGGGTGTCACAAAGATGACAAACTGTATCACTGAGAATGCTTAACAACAATGCAAGAAAGGTTACAGGCAACAGGAGGGCACTCAGCTCAGCTCAACTGTAAACCATAACAGGACTGTCACCCATATCTACAGTAGAACCCCCTTTAATGTCACAGTACATGTATTTTTAAGTGTATTTCAAACTTCTGTTAGTGGGTTTGCATTGCAGTTGAAAACTCTATCGTTCAGAACAACAATGAAACACAGTTTCCTTCTTTGATAAGAATGGTAACTCTTAAGGTAGAAAATGGTCACTCTTTTTCACTTTTATTTTCTGTATTAAAAGAATGTGGTATCTCCAAGATCTATTTTTTAATCCAGTTTTCTTTAATCTTATGTTAGAATGGACAAACCCAAAGCTCACCAGAGCTGAGAAATTCATAAACAATTCTTTTGTAGTTCTGAATGAATGTGGAAAAAACGTGAAAACTTAATTGTGTTCAGTTTTTTTTTAAAGTTTGGTTTCAGTATTGTAGGAAGAAAAGAGGAACAAAATCCAGTCTCTGCATTCTAGTATATAATTTAGACCTGCTTAAGGTACTGTACAATTTTTTCCAATTTATTCTCTAGTGTTTATAATAAAGTGTCTTTGTATGTTAGTGTATTATGCTAGAAAAAAAATCATCTCTTAAAACTAAAAAGTGCTGTCGGAAAACATGCCTTCCCTTCTTGTGTTCTTGTTATAACCTATGACCCAACTTAAACAGGCAGAATCAGAACACTGAGGCTTCATGCTTTTTTCAGGTGCAAATAATTCATAGGCATTTTAAAATTCTGGCAGTGCAAGACCTGTTTTTGAACTCATCCTGGGAATTAACTTGCACTTGACTGTTTCCTGCAAGGCTTGTCCTAGATTTTCTCATAGTGGTTTTCTGTTTTTGCTTTCACACAGGGAGACAGACGGCAATACAGAGATTACAACATGTTCATCCCAAATTAGAGAGAGAGAGATGGGTGGAAAGTCAGCAAATGAAAACAATAAGGGTGGAATGTGTCATTCATGCTAAACTGTATCACAGCCAGAAATAAAGATATTTTTTTCTCACTCTTTTGCCTCCCGTGTCTTATCTTTGAGTTATGAAAAAATGGAGAAAAAAAAATTCTTGGCAACAAAGTATTTGACTGCTGTACAGAAAGCTGTCTTTGAGTATCAGTTACTCTTTGCAAACAAAAAAAAGAAAACAAATTACACATTTTTTTCCAAAACTAGGGATTTATTTTTCAGGGGGAGGGGGGTTTTGTCATGACCCTCACCCTATAATATAGTTGGTGTTCTCTCTGCCACTATGAAGCAACCTTGCAAAATCACGTCCTAGTTTTCAACTAGAAAGACACACCAGATAATCGTTGAATGCAAAGTTCTAGAACTGTATTCTAATATGTACATATGAAATGTATGAAAAAATAGTAAAAGGATCTGTTAAATTAAGGCAAAACATGCCTAGAATTCCTGAAAAGTCTTAATAACCCATTTAAAAGGTTACTGATCATAATTAATTATCCTGTTACAAAGGTCCACTGAGTTCCTTATTTTCTTCCTTACATACATTGTGCATACTGTATGTGGAAATCAATTCTTTATAAGCATGGTTGACTATATTATCTCAGGACAAAGAATGATGGTGAGTATGAAATATAACTGCTGAATATGATGCTGCTCACTAATTTTGAAAAACTAAATTATAATTGTGAGCTTGTTTCTTAGTAAAACTGTCTTCCATTCAGGAAAAGCATAACAGCATTACACACTGTGCACAACCTGTCCTATTACTACCCTGGAAGCCTTCCTGTCCAAGTATGACGTCTCCCTGGTTCCCCTGAGGAAGCAGGTCAGTGTGCAAAGCTTTGCAGAGACTATCTTTAGAAGAAATACACCTGCCTTCTGTCACATGTTGCACTTCATATTCCTGCCAATAGAGGGCACATGAGTTGTTTTCAGTATTAATGACAGTAAGCTGCAGAGGAAAGCAGCCTTCCCATTATCCCGCAGAAAATCCTTGTATGGTGTAATCAAGGAACTCATAGTGCACTGAGCTGTAACACACACCTATTACAAAGGCATGCATATTCAAATACTTTGGACCTCAATCATACATACACAAAATTGGTAATAATAATAATAATTCAGGTGGGTAGCTGTGTCAGCATGCGTAGGCTACAGAGGAACAAGTAATAGGTTTATTCTATGCTGAAATAGCATGGAATAACATGGAATCAGCATGGAAGAAACCTATTCGTTGTTCCTATGCATAATAATAAGAATATCCACTTTCACTTTGTTTTATAATTCTAATTAAATTTTCATTCAGAAGTTAACATTTTATATCTTGGTAATAAAGCTATTTTAAATCTAAAGCCAGATTCATTCCATATTTACACTTGAATATGTTCCACTCTATTGTACTGCCCACGTGTATGACTGTTGTTGCTAATGGAACCATTAAACCCATCCTAAACATAACTACATATCATGCAACAGTAGTTACACAGAGATTTTTTTAACAGCATTTCGAACGCACTGTAAAAAGTCAGGATAGTGAACCACCGCTACCTTCTGTTAAGTTTCCTCCACTTCTCTCAAGAAAAAAGTCAGGAAGCAACAATAACAATGACACCAGATACCTAACCTCACACTTCTCCAACACTGCAGGTTTTTCCACAGCCAGGACACAGACCAACTGACTGGAAACTGCTTTTGAGAAACAGGGATAGTCTCTTAACCGCCACCCAAAACTTGTTTTGCTGTCAAATCTGCCCCCAGTTGTTCCCTGTGACCTACTGAGAAATATGAGGGGGTAACTGGTGTTCACAAAAGAGTAAAAAAACAACATGAAAAAAAGCAGGATGCAGTTATTGCTTAACGCAATATCCAAGACAAAATCAAAGCAATGAAGGTGCAACAGGGTAAAACAGCTGTATCAAGAAATTGTGGGCCAGATCAGAGGAAATTATTCCCATTTGTAAAAGAAAGCATAATGGCGAGCTGAACACTGAAAAAAATCTGTAAATGACTTTACAACTTTTACAAGCAGCAGTTATCTTTGATACTCTGCTACAGAAGGAGCTTTCTGAGCAGATGTTCACTCAGAAGAACGGCCATTATGCAGTCCACTGTGTCATGGGAACTGGCTGCAGTTTATGCCTGTGATATAAATATCTGCTGATGTACAAACCTGACCTACAAAACATAAGAACTGAAAGTCTGCAGAACAAACCTCTGTCATGACGAACACAGAAAATTCAGAAACTTCTAAGCCAAAAACGGTTGTGACTGGAGGGGAGACTGAATGTACATGGATATGTACTGTAATTCCCTTGGCTAGTGAGTCTTGCCTGTACCTGTACCTTATCAGCAGCCATATCACCCTGCAGCTCATAACTGACAACAAACTGAAGCAAAGCAGATGTGAGCCTGGCTTGTACCTGGAAGGAAGACGTCTGGGGAAAGGTTGCTTCTGGAAGAAACGTTAGTGGGACCAGTACAGATTGCTCGCGCTGCAGTCTGTGTTGGCCCTAACGCCCCAGTATAGTGATGGGCCACTGTACTGTAAAATGGGCGCCGTCCTTCCTTCAGATGAGGTGTAAAACCGAGGTCCTGACGTTTCGGGGTCATAAAAATCCCAGGCCGTTTTTCAAAAAGAGTAGGGGTGTTAACCCCAGTGCCCTGGCCAGCTTACTCTCATAATTATTATTATGGATTGTTATGGCCAGCAGCCATATCACCCTGCAGCTCACAACTGGCAGCCCACTGAAGCTCAGCAGGTGTGAGCCTGGTCAGTACCTGGATGGGAGACCTCCTGGGAAAAACTAAGGTTGTTGCTGGAAGAGGTGTTAGAGGGGCCAGCAGGGGGCGCTCACCCTGCGGTCCATTTGCTTCTTATGCCCCAGTATAGTGACGGGGACACTATACTGTAAACAGGCGCCATCCTTCGGATGAGACGTAAAACCGAGGTCCTGACACTCTGTGGTCATTAAATCCCAGGGCGTGTCTCAAAAAGATAGGGTTGCAACCGTCCTGGCATCCTAATAATCCCCATCTATTAATGGGCTTCATTACTCTGCTCTCCTCCTCACTGATAGCTGATGTGTGGTGAGGGTTCTGGTGCACTATGGCTGCCGTTGCATCATCCAGGAGGGGCTGCACACTGGTGGTGGTGGAGGGGAGTCCCCGTTACCTGTAAAGTGCTTTGAGTGTCTAGTAGTTGTGGGAGAAATGACACAAAGTACTACAGTACTTGGATTCCACTTTGATGAAAAGAAACCTATTACAGATTGGGCACTGAAGGGGCACAAGAAAAGGAGCTTTATTTTTCATACTTGAGGAAACATTAAATTTACCTTTTAAATTCACCAGGCAAAGCTTGTCATTCATTCTGTAATTTTCATGCATTCTTCGATAGTGACCAAAACCTACCTTTTTTGACATTGTTTTAGAGTACAATGTTCCAAGTAGATGATATTATCTATTCTGTGGAAAAAGCTTTGTGTCAAATTTCTGGCTTCTCCAGAGTAGACTGGGGTTTGTCAGTGTATTAACATTTGAGCTTGGAGCTCACTCCGACTTCACACAGTAGTTTATAAATTTTAGGTTTGTATGATTTGTGTATCTCGTTTCTAGTTTGGTTTAATAAACCAAATACAGTACTGTCTTATTTGTTCCTCAACTTCCAAACTGTTGAGAGAAGCTTAAAGAAAACATGTGACCTTGTTCAGTATCTCTAAACATTGGGGCTGTTTTATTATTAGTATTTTAACTTGCATGTGTACCAACTGGACTCAGGACTGAACTTTTTGTTATCCCCCAGAACATGAAGGGATCATAATGTTCTCCCGGTATTAAAATATGACCACATTTTGCTAAATAAAAAATGATGATAATTTTTACTTGTGTTTTTCCATTTATCCATCTTAACCCATATTACATTGCTGCTCCTTTTTCTTAAATAATTCATCCCTAATGTGCACGCTGAAATAAAATGGGAGCAAATAACTTAGACAAATAACTTATCAACCAGCATGTCTCATGCTACTGCAAGGGAATATAGAAAGTCAACGCCACTATGTCAAATATGACCTCATAATTTCCTCACCACAGTCAACTACTTAAGGTCACCGTTCTACAAACTCTACAAAAACCCAGAAGAAGATCCTTACAGGCTCGCCAGCTTTCTCAAAAAGGTAAATGGACAGGCAAAACTTGTTGACCCAAATTAAATTATGATAAATGTTAAACTATACTTATAATTCTATCCTACTGTGTGTTTTGTAGTACATTGTTCTTTAAAAAGTGCATTACTCTTTTTGCATTAGATTCAAAAAGTGAACATAGTAAATGAAAGAGCTACAGTATGTAGTCAGTGCAGTATACTGTTCCAAGAACAAAGTCAAAATTCATTTTGTGCCGGGCATATCCTATTATAATCCTAAACAGAATACCATACCACTTTATTAATACTGTAATTGTACTGATGTATACCAGTATTCTAAACTGTTAAATCAATAAAAACAAAACAGACGGTAGCACTATGTGCTTGAAACGTCTATACATCCTTGGATATTCAGTGATTCATGGCTGCTACAGCACTGATCCATTTGCGCTATCAATCTACATAAGCGAGGTAAGGAGCTGGTAGTTTTCCTTGGCAACAGTTAAAGAAGCTCCTGTAAGTGTGGAGTGGCCTCATTACAAACACTGACACACATTGACACACATTTTGCCTACCATAGTGCTGAAGATCCAACACTTACTGAGCAATCGCTCTCCTGAAATGCATCCGACCAGAGAATCAATCACACTTTTTATGCTCAACCTGGCAGTAAAATGAGCCACATAGGAACATGCGTTTTTGTGTTATTGCTAAAACGTAAGTTTTTATTCAAGTAAATTCCAGGAAAGCTAAGATGTTTTCAGCAGTGATAAGTGGCACCAGTTCAGCCACTCTATTGCAATTTCTGAACATCTGGTGACAAAGGATGCACACAAATAGACCAAGTAAGCAGTCCTCAGTAAAAGACATGTTGTAAGTCAGGGTAAGTTTGAAAGCCTCAGGGTAGATAGCCGAAGTCTTCAATAATGACATTTCACTTCTATATTCTCTACTCTCACAATCACTGTTCATAAGCAATGTCATTTATAAAAGGCACCATTACCCAGGGAACAGGGGAGGCAGAACCAGCAGTTATTACCCACAAGATATTTAATATGCCTCTGGTTGTTCCAATTTAAATGAAGCATAAGTATCATTATTTGAATATGGGCAGTTGGGTGTTTGATATCAGCATATAGAGATGACCTACTTCAGGATCTTAAGTACATCTGACAGGTGTGCTTTACTTTTGACAGGAAAGAATGCATATGCTAAAGAGCTGGACAAGAGGAAATGACCTTCAATGTGGTTTTCATGTGACAGGCCTTATTACTTCAAATTTTCAGGTGTCTACGGGAATTAATTTTCCTTTTTCCGAGTCAAAGAATCAAGGGAGTTTCATAACCCATCTGTGACGTGCCTTACATTTACTCTAAATACCTCTATCTGACAGATACTGTTTGATTTTTGCTATTAAAATTGATTGTCTTAAAAATGGTAGCTGACTGAAAAGTGCATATTTGCTGAGTAAAGTATGAATAATCCCCATCTCCTCGGTGCTGGTTGCAATAGTAAGACAAACATATTAAAAGCTTGGAATTGCAAAATGCTGACTTCTACTATTTGACTGCATTTTTTAAGGCAATGAAAAAGGTCAATTCTTGTTTGACTAAGAACATGTTTTACGTTTATACTTGACATCTTATATAATATCATATATACACCTGTTTAAAAAATAAATACTTTTTATCAAATACTCATGGCAAAATTTCCGGTCCATCGATTTGAGCAGCACAGTACGTTCTTATGACACAAGAGTGGAAAAAAATAAAACAGTACCGACACCAGAGCTGGTTTTATGAATACATAATAAAGTAACGTTTCTTTCAAGCTTTCTATAAATAGGTGTCTCTATGGCAATATCTCATCCCTTTGTAATACTGGGACCTAAACAGGCAATGAGCTGGAAGACAAAAGAAGGGTTTATAATTGATCTAGATTTTCAAACTAATCATCTGCAGCATGAAAAAAAGTTTTGCAATACCCAGCAATCCCTAAGGAAGATTTACATATTCCCTGAAATCTGCACCACAGATTACAAAAACTGTATCTAATTATCAAATGATACTTAATATAATTTATCAACTATCTACAAAGTTACCTTTGTAGATACAAATAGGGTGAGTGCGAGTGGAAAACAGAAATAATGTAAAATAATAATGTCTACAAAGATTTAGACAGTAATGGAATGGGCAGACACATGGTAAATTAGATTTTACATCCAAAGTTATCAACACTGGCAGCAGAAACACACCGCATACAGTACATATACATAATTTGTCTTTGGAAAAATTATGAACAAATGTAAGATTTAACAAATTTGCACAGGAAAATTCTGATCCAAACTGCTAATATAATAATTAAAATAATTCAATAAAATCGGCAAATGGCAAATGGATCTTCTTACTTCAAGAAACATTTGAGGTGAAATAAGAACTACAGCAGCTACCTTTTTGTAAAAAAAAAAAAGCACTACATATAGTATGCTATGGAACAATAATAAAAATATAAAAAGACAGTATACTGAAATCCGGAGCATAACAGTCTAAAATTGGGGTTAGCAACAATCCAAACCAAGAGTCACAAATAATCCATCAATGGCACAGAAGCCATTTTAATAAGTAGCACTGGCAGTACAAGTTCATTTTATAAAATACTCTCTCACATTTCTTACCACAAATGTACTGTTACAGTTTATGGATGAAAAAAAATACTACTCTGGATTGAATTTATTTTGCATTATTTCTACACTCACTGTTTAGGGACTGTTTATAATGCCCAGAATTACACAATTAGACAATTGGAAAATACTTAATTTTCCAATGCTTCAAGCAAGATAATACATTTATTCTTCTCAAGTCTCCTTGTTACAAGTCATAATAAATGGTGTGATAACAAAGAGCAAGGAAACTGAAGAAAGAAAATCAGCTCATGGCAATGAAATACAGCTTAATGCTTACTGTGCCCACATTAGTGCCACCGTCTGACGTTAACCACACACCTTAGGGCATGAATGGCAGTCAGCATTATTTGTAAAGCCCATTCATAATATGCAAAAAAAATGCAAAGACTTTAGAAGGAACCTGAGAATTCTAAACTGTGCTGAGGTCATATTCATGTGCCATATTCGTCATGACTATTTTTGCAGGCGATGAAAATCTTTTAACAGTAAATACAACACAGACTTGATCTGCATATTTCAAAATCTCTAAAAGACAAAATTAACATTTATTAACTTCTATAATATCTACTGCCAGGATTTCACCAATCTTTTTTCTTCCATTTTCAGAATTTACAAGAAAATAAAGCTTAAAAATAGAAATTGAATCATTTCAAATATTTAAATAACCCTGTTCAGATCGACTAGGCATAAGACAGCATGATGTAGTTTACGTTTGCGCTTCACAAACATACTGTATGTCTGTTAGATTTGCATAACATTTGCAAAATAAAAACAAAACTAACAAATAAGTCCTCATTTTTACCCATTTGAACTGAACTGCAATGCAACTTCATGTACATGAATATAGAAAAAATTAAAAAGCTTTCTCAAAAACACAACTTGTATAACAATTTAAACTAAATCATTTACATTTTTATTATACATGTTTTATTTAAAAAGTATTTTAAATTAGAACAGCAATATTTACCTCAAGGAACTGATGTGTTTTCTACAACAATTTCTTCTTCCCCACATAAACAGTACTGTTGTTGAATAAACACCCGAGACCCACTCTTAAACCCAACGGATTTTAATTGACTTAGTGATACCGACAAAAGCACTGAACTCACAAATAATGTCATCTGGAAAAAAACAACAACATTTAGGGCCTTTGCAGACTCATCTACCACCTTTCTCTTTTGTCTGTAGTATACTAGAAAGGACCCCTGAGAACCTGAAAAGCAGCAGCCAATTTTCCAGACTTTTAGAGACATTTTCTGGTCCCGTCAATAACTCCAACTCCATAAATGTTGTCAAATTTAAAATAAGAAAGTAAGGGAAACACTTTTGTCTGAATCAAAATAAAAGATTAAGGGAAAATAGTACCAGGACCAAACACTAAACTCTAAAAGGTACCCTGTTTCAAGACAAAGACAAAACCAGGCAAGTAAATTCTAAGAGAAATTATATAATAATAATAATGTTGCTTTATTAGCCCTTCTTGCAATTTCTTACATTAGGAATTCATCTTTTTGCATACCCCAGCTTGCTCTCCATGAGACACAGACACACAGACAGGGAGAGAAGCTTGGTGTCAGAGCGCAGGGTCAGCCATTGTACAGCGCCCCTGGAGCAGTTGGGGTTAAGTGACCTCATCAGTGCCTTCTGTCATAGATGCACAGTTTATTATACACCTCATGATGATCCTTTGCCGTGTGGCCATTTTGATTCATCACTGTGAGGGAATGTACTGTAACTAGTACTGATATTAAGGGGTTTAAGTACATCAATCAAGGTGGCAAAGGCATCTCTATTAAAGCTTCTGCATTACAAAATAAAATACTAATTTCAACCTTCAGACAAGATGACAGAAGAGTTACGCTTTTATCACTGTAAACCATAAGCATGATCAGAACAATTGCAGTGTTTGTAAACCTACTGTATCTTTATTTGTTCGGCAGTCCATACATTTACGTATAAGCAATATTACCTAAGACAGTTAAACTAATATCCTGAAAGGAACTCATTTAAATCAGGTTCTTCTTGAAAACGTTCATTATAACACGTCTTGTCTGCTTGTCAGTTGAAGTCATGTACAACATAGTGGCTGATGTTAACATGGTAAGTATATATGTTTATAAGAATCAAGTACTGATTTACAGATATATAGATTAACATTGAAAGCAAATACATTACTGTATATTAACATATATATATGTATATACAGTACTTGTATATTACATACTGTACTGTATATACAAAAAAAAACATCTGATCTGATCCCTATAAATAACATATATTAGATGAATATAGGACACCATATTGAATAAGAGAACATCCAAAAGACTGCAGCACTGATTCATGTTGACTGTAGTTAGCAGTAATTTAGCCAATTACCTGCTCATGATGACATTTCTAATTGTAGCAAAAACTACGTAAGTTATTGTACAGTAGGTGCTTTAACTGTGGTCATCTATTTTCAGCAGACAATAACATACTTCTCTCTGAAGAGCTATTGTTCAGCGATGCAAAGCAGAAGCACACTTCATGAAAATGCTAAAATGAAGTACAAGCACAGACTTCAACTGCTGATGCCAATCAACATTTACCACTGAGCCACTTTCACAAGTGCCTCCTGGGAGAGTTGCAATTTTCATTTTGTGCTAGCACAACACAGCTCACCATGAGAGGCAGAGAACTGAGCGGAGATAAGTTAAAGGTATAATCGTTACACAGCATTTAGAATGAAGTGCAGGAATGTGCAATTATGAACACCATTAATTAAGATATAATTGAGCCCCCCTGCAAAGTTCTTCATTATAAGGGAAGAAGGTAAATCATCTACAGAGACATGCTTTCAAAAATAATTTTATTGTACACAACACTAGCAGGTACTCTACATTCCACCAATTAATTGAATGAACTTCTATTGTGCATAATAGGTCCCAAGGATACTTCATATTAAGGGAGTTCTGCTTAATCACCCACCTTAAGTCCTTAAAAATGCATGTACAGTACATACTGTACAGTAGCTTAGCAAATAACACAAACTGCTGTTCAGTAATTCAAATTTTGAACAGCATAAATACAGTTTAAACATACACCTAAGAACTAAAATACTTGTTTCTTAAAAATCTTAATCTTCTTCAATATTTTACATTTCCAATCCACTAATCCACTGAAACTGTACAGGTGTATGCCTATATCCATAACACATGGAAATGTAACCCACTGTTAGCAGAATATTTAGAGGCTTTCAGAGAACATGCATAAACTAATAGAAAACATCACATGTGTTTTCTCTTTAAATAAATACTTTAAAGCAAAAGGCTGGTGTGACAAAAAAAATCTATGGTAATTACTCTGACACCAGAAATATCCTTACTTGTGTTGGTTCTGCATGTTAGAAAGACAGTAAACATTATCAGTTTATGACTGTACTGTACGTATTACTGGCTGAATTCTGAGGGCATTTTCAAGAATAACTTATGTGCCTGCTACATTGTGCTTTTCAAGCACTAAGTTTTAAAACATGATTTAGTGAATTACTAGAGGGTCAAACAAGTATTACAACCTTCCAATAGGAATCATGTGTGCTTTCTGTAGTCAAGTAAGGAAAGATGCCAAAAAAATGGCAACTCTGTTTTTATGTTCCAATTGCTGTGATTTTATCAAATTAGTCCTGCAGTACCTTGCTTTCACTGATACACTGCTGTGTTTTCAACACACTTTACTGATAAAGCAGTGATTGTGAATGGGTTTATTCGCATTGTCTAATTGAACTGGATAAAAAGAGTAAAGAGACGCCCAAGCTTCCCCACGCCATTCGTCACAACACCTGTGTATGCATACAACCTTGAAACATAAAAATGTGACGACTGGGGAGACATTAAAAATGCTCTGCTTAAACAAAGCTCATTTTTAAAATAAAGTGGGTCATTTAAAAAGTATAAAAAACTGGAAAAAAATATCAGGCTGGAACATGCTGTCCGGTTACGTTTTTAAACACAGATGTATTTTATCTCTTTGCACTGACCCCTCTGGACACTGTCACAGTACTCCACGTCATCTCTGCAGTCTGTATTTTAACATTTCCAGACGGCACTCAGTTCATCAGAATATATCTGTGGAAAAAGCAAGGCTGTTCCCTACAGTCTAGGAACAAAGGGGGTTTAATCAAATGCAAACAAGAACATTAACTTTAAAATCTGCCTGTTAACAAAGTAGGGGCATAAGGCAAGGCTTCAGAAGAACATCTAGTGTTCACAACAGAACTGATATAGCCTTATTAATCACATTTCTCAACTAGAATGTGCACTGGCAAACTACCAGTACTGATCAGTACTGTATTATTTCACATTTCACATACAATTAATTTAATTTTACAAAACCTTTTGACCATTTTCCATTTTACACCAAACTATCAAACTCTTCCCTGCAACCAACATGTAACACATAGTATCTGCATAATCATTGATAGCTTATTATTGAAGTAATTGTATCTACTTAGTACTTTATGTGAATTGCTTATTACCCATCAAAGAGTTATATCTACACAGATCAATCCAAAAGTTTGTCCTCTTCCGACTTTAGTGGCTTACACTACACTTTTCCGATAGGATGATTATCCTCAACAAACCATAAATACAGTTAAAAGTTACTGAGAAACCAATATCTTTGATTTCTGATAGGCGGTGTACTTGAAGCAATAAAATGGTTGTAAGAGTCCTGACATGAAACTAATTGATGATAAACAACGAGATAAACTCTGCCCAGACGCCACTTGTTTTAGAAGAATACAGCTCTCTAGAACCCTGTATTATAGTGATCTGCATGAGGAAAATACTAGAAATTTATACATATTATAATGTCAAGTACAAAATGGAGAACACAACAAATACAGTAGCAGCTGGTGGCAGTCCTGGCCACAATGGAGTGCCAAGCACAGACACTTATGTAAAGAGGCACTTACAGTATACATATAACTATAACACGTGTTATGGGGAAACTTTGATTTCCACTGTGATGGGAAAATTCCCAAAGAATATGGCAGGACAATATATGATCAGACAAGAAAGACAACTCTTCAATATGAATAAAATACAAGTAGGTTACGTCATTCACAGAAATGTGACTTTCTACCAGGATGGTACTATAGGTGGATTCCTTTCTCTGATGAGGTTAACTTAATGTTGTTAACAATTTTTATTAACATGTAAACTGGTAAAAGTAAATATGCATTACCATGCCTGAAACATTTAATGGTGGAGATAAAAATCAATTAAACATTATCTAATGTTTTGATACATTAAGAAATTCCTAAATTCAAATTACTTTTTTATTTACAATTAAGAATCACCAAGCATAGCCTGTTGTGTGTTTTTTTTTATCTCTTCTGGCTGCTACCAACCCTGTATCCGCACACAGGGGAGAATGAAGATGCTTAAGCAGACTCCTCCAGCCCACCCACCTTTGATCCACTCATTACTCATTATTTATCTTGTTGCAGAAAAGGTGCCACCCTCTTCAACAGCACAACATGCTTGTATTTGCCCGGGAGTCCACAGGGGCCGCTGTGTCACTGAGAGAGCCATGGCTAACTAAGCCCACCATATACTTGGTGGGACACCTGGCTGAGCTTGGGGAAATACCAGTCTTACAGCAGGCATGCTCCAATCTCGAACATCTAGCTGTGTACAGGCAAGAAACGTCATGGGTTAAGTCACTGGGGAGGCCCCAGAGTTCATCTGCCTATTAACTCAGAATCATATTTCAGTATGAATGGTGGTTAATTACGTTCCTTGGTTAATATTTATTATCACCATGCTCTCCAGTGAAAATGTAAGAATGAAAAACACTACACAGGATAAGAGGTCTGACTTCGACCACCAAAAAAAAAACCTGCAGCCCCAGATATATTTATTCAAGACCTCAGTTACCACTGCTACTCTATATATAACAAGGCCAACTGCAGTATGAAACAAACCGCAGTTGTCCACCCTACACAATGAGCTGACCCAAAACCTCAAAACCCAGAGAGCAGCACTGATGTGAATGCCTCTTGTCATAAAAACTAAAACAGGCTGTTCTTGCTGCAGACAGTTCACACTTTCTCTCTAGGTTTAAAATAGAAACAGCCAGAATGGCACACGTGGGTGTGTGCGAGTGCAAATCAAGACTCTCAAAATTAGTGTGGTGTCAATGAATAAACTGATGAAACATCAGAAGAAATAAGCTCTTGTAATACACTTAATATATGTTAAACAATACATGGAAATACACAAAAAAAGCTCTTGTAATAAGCAGCAGAGGTTTAAATTAAATACAGAACGTGGCACAAAAACAGTTTTTTTTTAGAAATGTCACTTGTCAAATTCTGTAGGCATAGCATCAGATTTAGACTGATTTCTATACAGGGTGACATTCATATTAACTCTGTTTAGTTTGACATACGACAGCACAACCAAATTCAAGCAACTTCATGACAACTTTGACCAATTCAGCAAAGCCAATACAGATCTTTAACAAAACCACAGTAGATACAGCTAATTATATATACAGTAGTACAACTACAATACACTCAAAAGGAATTTTTACTCGTCTTTACCAGAACTAATTCAGCAGCACCTGCATTACACTGTATAAAGGACTGACAAATTCACATAAATATATTTGTCTAGCTGTAAACAGATTTGTAGACTGCTAATGTTGCTATATTTTAAACTACAGCAGTTGAAATATTTCTTCTAGAACAGTGAACATTTAGGATCTGATAATGAGGTGATTATGAATACACAGAGCAGTATAATTTAGTCATCCTCCATATCAGCTTTGTTTAGCCCCCTATCAATGGTGAACATGTTTTCTCCAGAGAATTTTATATCTACTTCCGTGTTCTTTTAATCAGGTTAAACTAGATTTGAACTAACAAAAATTACTCACTAAAAAGGGTGACAGACACCTGTTTGAATGTAGACTTCTTCCTAGCCAGGACTTTAGGTTTAAAAGCAAATAAGGGTTTCTTTAATCTTTCTTTTTTTTAATTTCTCAGCATTCGTTTATCTAGAAACACTTGAGGCTTTACAAAAGGCACCATCTGCCATTCAGGTTAAAACACAACACAGTAGTGTGGGATGTAGTCTTTAATGTAATCATCCTGTTAAAAAATTAAATGCATTCTAAAACTCCTAGGATGAGTCACTAACTTTTTTTAAAAAAATTGCAGATTAATGTTTTTTCCCAGCTGTGAACAAAGTTAGCACAGTTAAGGAAGTTTTGTTTCTCCAACAAGTGTTCCTTCACTGCTGTGGGGCTTGGAGAGATATTGTTGCAAGTTAAAAAATAATAAACTCTTTTGATGTAGAAATGCTGGATTACCTGGCTGAAAACAGCTTTTTAAATGATCACACCATCAAGTCAAGGACAGACAGAAAACAGTTCTTAAGAACCAACCCAGTACAATAGAAACAGAGGGTCTTAAAATGTTCACTTCTTTTTGTTGGAGGACTGTGTAAAGGATGGGACTTTACCAATTTAAGCTGAGGTTTCCTGTTGACTTGTACAGTCAGCAACGTGCTGATAAAAGTTTTAACTGGAAAATAGCTGATGTGGTTAAGCTGTAATTCTTAATCAGTTAAGCAGCATTAATGTACTGTTGTTAAATAACAGTTTAACCTAAGAAAAGGAGCTTGTAAAACAGAATAAAGTTAAAATTAATCTGGTTTCTTTTTAGAGGCAGCCAGCTAATTAATTAGAAAATCAAAACTGGCAACATTTAATAACCCCACAGCTTGAACAGAAACTGCAAGATGTCATTTTGAAGTGATACTGTATGCAGGTAGGCTCAGTTAATGCAAATTCACCTATAGTTTTCACATTTCACAATCACTCTATGTCTTACTGCAGGGTTCACTCAACAGTTTATTTCACTGTGTGACATGAATTACTGTACAAAAGTTAAATATCAGCCTAAGTAAAAAAAATAGAAAAGAAAAAAGTAGAAGTAAATATTGAACTTGACGGCATATAATCAGCTGTGCTTGGGATTAGGATTGTAACTGTATTTCAAATACAAATGTAATTAAACTGACTGTAATGGTAACTGAAAGTAATTAAAATTGCAAATGTGATTACAATTGTTTGCAGTTGTAACTACAGTTGCGACTAATTGTGTTTGTGATCAATTGCAGCTGTACTTGTTACAAATTGTGTAACTGTAACTCTAACTTTCATAACCATAATTGTAATTGCAATTGTAATTGACAGGTTGTAATCGTAGCTGCAATTGAAATGTTAACATTAATTGTAATTTCAGTTGTCACTGTTATTGTAATTCTACAAATATTTTGAGATTGTAATTGACTGTAACTGTAATTGATTGCAATTGCAAATACAAATAGCTGTGGATGTATTTGTAATTTTAGTTGCAGTTGTAGACTGATAGTAATTGTGACTGCAATTAAAGTTGTAATTGTAACTAATGTATTGTCATTCAAATTGGAGCTGTAAATCTAATTGTAACTGTGTAATTGTGAATAAATGTAATTGTAACTACACCACAACTATGAATTCTACATTCATTTAAACACTACCTTTGCAAGTGCAACCTCGTAACAGCACTTTCATTGGGGTGCAAGTGGAAACTATGTACTGTACTGTAGCAGTGCATTTAAAACGAGAAAAGAAGGCAAATCTTTACATAAAGACTTGTGGAAGTATGGAAAAAGCTACACACCCATGATGCTGAAGCCACTACCCTGGATTCTTTCAAGAAACAGCTGGAAGACATGCTTGGGTCAATTAAATTTGTTCAGGTTATGTTCATAAGATCAAAAGCTTATCGGTAACACGGTATAGGTAACACTTTGCATTCAGGTGATCATTACACAATGATCAAAACCTAGTAAACCCACCATTAGCTGAAATATAAAAGCTTGCGAAACATACTGTATGGACTGACAGAGAAATTGAATGTAGACCAGGGGGATGTTCCTCAATTCAAGTAATAAAGTAACTGCAAAGACAGCAATCTGGTGGCAATGATAAATATAGCACATGCATCTCTACCAAATACGCCCCTGGGAGACTTAATGGGGTTATGATCTAAAAGGGCCAAAACAAGCCACTGACTGAAGCAGAACGTCTTCAGTCTTTAGCTGACAAAGTCTATGCTGATCGTATGTGTTTCTAGTGCATCACTGCTAGAGATCTGTGATGATGCAGGGATGAAACCTGAATGTTCAAGAAACTATACATTGCTGTGGATTCGTTAACATTCTTGCCCTCTTTTACATAGTAGTATCCTCACTGCAGTGCAGTAAAGAGCACTGCAGTTGTGCACCCTTTACACATACAAATATTAACTTTACACCTACTGTATGACTTCACAAACGCACAATTCATACCATGCATCTGTTTTCACACATTCTGTCATTTCATACTCAGGAAGTAACAAGGAGTGCAAAAAGAAAGTAAGGTGCAGAGTATTCTATATGCATATTAAAATCTCTAACAATATCAAACTCAGTTTGATGAGACAGCAATACGTCATTCAAATTTATGGATGAAGGTACACTATGGTAGATTTCTAAAGAGTTTCATTATAATTAGTTTAGCATTACAGTCACAATAAATACCATTGACATGAATTAAGAAGCAGGCAGAACTCCTGAGAAATGGCAGACAGGATCTGCAGGAGAGCTGAATGCAAATGTTTCAGTGGCAATTTTTTTGTCTTTGAATGCTATGTTTGGACAGGACAGAGGCTGTGCAACTAAGCCTGGAAAATAACACTGTTCACATGTCAGGAACCACCAGCAAAGACTATTCCTCTTTAGCTCTGTTCTCTTCCCTGAGATGTCAGCAGTGGTTTTACATTGAAAGACACAGCTGCTGGGAGAAGGAGTGTGCTCTGTAATTTCACTGCCATTGCTTTGCATGAGACACTGTAAGCTTAACAAGATCTGATGTCACAGGTACTGCCCATGCACAACAAGAGTCCCGCGCTAGTCAGTTTAAAGGTGTGCTGTAAATCAGCTATTTCTAAACATCAAAATGATCTATTCTTGAATTGTATTTTTGATACAACGTGGCAAATTCAAATAGTGTACTTAACAGGCAGTAATACAATAGCAACTGCAAATATACATAATAATAATTATAATAATAATAATATACATTTCTTAAGCACAAACCAAGGCATGGTAAAAGTAAATTGATTTCCACAAACATTTGTGCCATATAATATATCCATCCTTGATAATTTATGTAACATTGCATTTTTTTTAAACTGTAACTTTAGTTTAAACCAGAAAATAACAAATCTTTTCCAATATACCTAATTATTATCACCTTTGTGTCTATAGAATAAAATCTCCATCCAATGCAGACTGAATGATTGGATACGCCATCTCATTATTAATCAAAATCAGGATATACAGTACATTTTCAACAGCAAAGCTTCTGCAGTTAAAGATGTGTTAAAGAAACATACTGTACAAAAAAAACATCCAGATCAATGTATTCTGGTCTGGTCTATTTTAAATTTGAATAATGTTGTAATTCTGAACAAACTACCCATTCTTCATGACCAAGCTAAATCTCCTCACAATTCTGGATGCTGTCCAAAGTGTTGTACTGCACACAAATCAGAAGTCATATGCTAATGACTATCATTTGTTTCCATTAAAAGTTACATTTTTAGCCTCAGTGACTAAGCCCAACTCATATAAGAGACAATGTTACCCAGATCACTGACAATGACTTCTAGAGGAAACATCTCTCTCAGCATTGAAGCTGGGTGTCAGCTCTTTCTTCAGTTGCAACAAGATAACATTTCAAGAGGCATTTTGATGTATATTTGATGACCATCTGTGAGTCACCCTACTATTACTTACCATATACTGTGAGAAAAAGATCACTTCTCCCTTAAGACATATTATTTTAGTTCTTTCTAAGGACCTGTACAGTATTTTTTTTAGTTGAACAATCCACATTCCCTCTTTAACAGACATTTTCTAAACAATAACAGCAGACAGAGAACATAACTCCTTGAATGCCAAACCATAAGAGATCTGAGCCACACAATGTCACAGGCATTTCACTGAGAGCTAAATTAAAGATGTTGTTGTTGACACATGAAGCTTTTTATGGATTCAGGCCTACATGTTTCAGCAAACTGTTCATTCCATATGTTCCATTCTGACCCTTGATATTTTTATATCTGCTTTCCCTAAGTAAAGAGGCCTTTGCATTCAAGCCTGTCTATAAAATCCCTTATTTTTATTATTACCTTAACAACTCTAATTATCACTTTAACAAATTTTATTATTTGACATAAGAAGGCTGAACTTGAATAATACCTTAAAGGGGAACTCTGTGTAAAGCAGAGAAATTTATGTAAACTCCTAAGGGCAAAAATATAAAATTTAGATCTGCACTAAAAGACCTTTTAAAATATGCTATGTAAAGTTTGATTAATCAACACATGACACTCAACTAGCAAAATGAAAAAGTAACTTATTAAAAATTATAAAACACTACAAATAACAAGAAATCTAATCCTAAAAGATATGTTTTGGAAAAAAAACAAGCATTTCAAACCTTTTTATTAGCCATTTCATGAGCAGTTTTGAGAATTGGAAAGCATAAACCTGTCACCATTCACAATAAATCCAAAGGCATAAGGTATTGCTAACAGTTATATAAATGAGCCATATTTGTATCAGGTGTTGTTGATTTCAAAATCCACTTTGAATAAATGTCCAGTATGTATCGCCTAAATCATTTTTCTTTTCAAATTAAACCATCATTATCCAGTGTATCAATTTTAACCATTTCATTTAATTTAATGCCAATACAAGAAGAATTACTAATAAAGTACATTTTCTCTAATGAAGTTTACACAATTCCATGCATGAGATAAATCAGAAAAATCTGAGTTCCCCATAGACACCCTGTTAAAAATATCGATACCAAAGATCTAACGAGTCTTCATGACATACAGTACAGTGTTGGGGCTTTCCAAGTACTGTAGATACAAAACAGTGTGCAATCTCAGACAGTACTGGTAACAATTTCAGGCATCCGAGTCTAGGTTAAGATGAGCTCTCCATATCTAGAAACTTCTATCAATGTTCTAGAGACACGCTGATCTCACAGCCCTAACATATGAGTTATGACACAAAGAGATGGAGACATTGGTCAGGATGCAGGATCTACAATCAGATTGTAATATATGGAAGCTTCTATTAATGATTTGGTACAAACGCAGCAAGGACTTAGATCTGTCTTTAGCAAAAAAGAAGCACTCCTTCCTAAAAGAAAGGGGTTGCAATTCCCTAGCTTTTTTAGTAAATATATCAGTAAATATAAGAGGTAAACTGTCTTCAAGGAAAAGTCCCCCAAAAAGCTAAATGCAAAAGCTAAAAATACCCGAAATGGTCAAGTTCACATGGTGTTTTGACCACATTTCACAGACCTATTTGGACAGATAAACACCCTGTAGCACTGTGTTAATTTGCCTATGAAAATTGTTTCCATTTGTACAGCCAGAGACACTTTCAGCATCAATGGAGCTAAGAGAGGACCTGAAGAATAACACTCACTGGGCAGGACATTGGGCTGCGACCAAAGTTTAGACTGCTAGCAGGTGCCATAATGGAAATGTGTGGGCAAAACCCAGGTGTGCATTGCTTAACATTAATCAAACAGAGGTGGTCAATTTGTATCCTGTCCATGGACCACACCTAAAGGTAGAGCTGCCCTACACAAGGTACAAAACTGACCCTCCTGTTAAGAGATAGTAGTTTACAAATCTGAATTGCCAGTTAAATGCAACTGGGGTGGGTGCGGTGGCTCTGTGGCTAAGGATCTGCGCCTGTAGCTGGAAGGTTGCCAGTTCATGTCCCGTAGCTAGAAGAGGAATCCTACTCCGTTGGGCCCCTGAGCAAGGCCCTTAACCCCAACTGCTCCAGGGGTGCCGTATAAATGGTTGACCCTGCGCTCTGACCCCAAGCTTCTCTCCCTGTCTGTGTGTCTCATGGAGAGCAAGTTGGGGTATGCGAAAAAGACAAATTCCTGATACAAGAAATTGTATATGGCTAATAAAGTGATCTTATCTTATCTTAAACCCCAGCAGCATGATCACGTGAGCTGCAGAACATGGTCTCTTAGGCCAATATGGTGCCAACAACAGAACCCATGCAATCTAAAATCTGATGTTAATTCAATTTGCAACAAAAAAAAAACAGCAGGGGAAAACCAAAACCGTGAGATAATCACCTGAAAAGTCAATTTTCATAACAACAAAACCTAATTTGTGAGACACTGCAAGAAGCTGCAAAAACAACACTTAGCTAATGGAGCTTTATATGTGCTTTTTATATAATGGAGCCAAGTAAAAGCATATTTCATTTCTTCATTTGAACTGTGGTGAACGTTGCATTAAATGAATCATTTTCAATCAGGACTCTACCAGCTGATTCCTAGTCTCAAGTACACAACTAGGTGCTCCTCTGTCACAATAGAGGGGTATTAGAATTTAATTTCAATGCTGACTCACAAATGTAAGTGGGTTCACAAATGTAAGTGCTGTTATGTACCTTGCACGTTTAGTGATGTCAGTGAAAAAAGCTAAACCTAATAACCACACTTTTTTCCTGTTATTTCTGCAGACTTTGCTCTCTGCTCAGACCCACTTGTCAGGTTGCACAAATCCCCCCTGCATTCTCACCCTGTATTTGTGAAATACAGTGTGCCTGTGCAGCTGTGATGACAGAAAATTTTATTTTTTGCTTTGATCTTTATGTTTTGCTTCCTTTTCTTTTAATTGAGACACAAAGAGGTACCTCTGCATCTACATCTGGCCCAAATAGCAAAATACACAGTCCTAAGCATAAAATCCAAGACATCTTTCATATTCAGCATTTTATAGCACAAAATGTGCTGATGAATGAATCACTTCTGCATAGGGCAATGAACCCATTGCTGCCGCCAGCCATAGCAGGTGCTCTGTCAGTGGTAATGAACACAAGTTTGTAAATCGGCAACTGTGTGTTGTTTATTAAGTCCTTGAAAATGCCCTCTCCTTGGCTTCTTTCTTTAATGACAGTTTAGTGGATTTCTTCCTCTTTGGTAGTGTAATATCTCCATACTCCTTTCTGGTGCATCACTTTAATATTTCAATTCAACATTTATTATCCCCTAGGGAAAATTTGTTTTGCATTACAGTCCAACGCAACTATACAACAAAACCATCTATCAAATCATCACACTAAAGAGAATAAACACACTCTCGTTTCTGTCTTCCAGAAAATCCTCAGTCCTTATTTCGCAGCCCAGCGTCATAGTATTTCTGAACAGCTGAAGCTGATGCTTAATAGCTAACACTATTTCTGCTTCATTTATACCATCCTGAAACAACGGCTCTGCTGCTTTAAAAATGTCTCTTTTCCATTGGATGGACCATTTCGTCTTCCTTCTTGGAATTAGCAAGTGGTGTGACCCACCCAAAATGACAACATTATTGCTACTGTACCTTTCGAGGTGTGACTTGAAAAGACTAACTGTTGGGAAGTAAAGATGAGACATCAACTTGTCTTTTGTAGCTCACAGTTTGTGCTTTTGTAGTTCAGAAGAATACCCCACTTTGTGATCCTTAACAGAGGAAAGTATGAAGGATTAAAGTTTTCAAACTCCTCAAAGACAATGACACAGTCAACCCACAGGATTTCTTCACAATGATCGGTGAAACACAAACAGAAGGAAGCAAGTTGAAATACAGGTAAAAGGCACTTAAAATCAAGAGTGTTTTCTTACAAAGATGGTTGTGGGACTCTGAAACAAGCTACTGCATACATATTGTTGAAGTCAATGCACTGGCTTCTTAGGAGACCCTGTATCGATTTACTGCTAGCAACAACACAAGCTAGAGGAGCAGGATAGGCTTCTCTGATTTGTTACCATATTTTTGTTCGCATGTAATTATGAATTCTGAAACCGTAAAGACAGAGTTGCTGTCTATAATTATGCACAGTGATCCAACTGGGTGGGAGGCTCCTGCCATTGTACATCATAAAAACTTGTTAGAACTTTGACATACAGCCTCCAGCACAAGGGGAATCGGGGTGGGGTTAACACATTTGGTAATAGTAGCAACTGCTATTGAAAGGGAACCCATTTTTGGTAAGTTATGGTGGAAAACCTAAGTAAGGCATTGCAATGGTAAAATTACTACTGACCTTTAAAGAATGTGAGTCATGTAGGTTTGTATATAGCCTCCGGTTTTCAACAGTCTTTATATTCTTTTGTTTAAAACGACATGAGTGCTTTATAACCACTAGAAATGCTGTGGCATCAAGCCACTTTTAGCACAGGAACAACACAAACATCCATAAAATCACTGCGCTTTCAGGAGACTGAAAAAAACAATACCTTTATTGGATACGTTTTTAATGAGCACAAAGGAGAGAGTGGTGAAGACACTTACAGACTTACGATTTTGCAAGGAAATTTGGTTTCTCCATTTCATTAGGAGGTGACATGCAGAGGTATTTGGATTTCTGCATTTCTCACTGCAGCACGGTTTCAAGGAAGCTATGTAAGCTCATCTCTGCAGGTAGTCACCCAGCCAGTCATCCGTACTATAGCAACTCTTCTACCAATCACACTGTACTCTCTTCCCATAACTGCAGTGGAACCACACCTGAATGCAAATTTTTGTTTTATTTCATACTGGATATGAAACCCTAATCCTAAATCACTTACAGTACAAAGGATAATTAGCAACACAATGAAGACAATACAATGTTATCTCATTAAAAAAAAAAGAATTTGACTCTTTTAATAACCATCATTTTGTTTAAAATATTACAGTTTCCTAGGGCTCCTCTAACAGTGTTAAAATGGTTGGAGCTCATGCTGTGGAATCCTTTAAAGAGACAGATGGAATTGTAAGACAATTAAGCTAGAAGCAACCAAATGAACATGATGGGCCAAAATGCCTTCTCTCATTAGTAACATTTTTTATGTTCTTACATAAACCATTTTAAATCTGTTCCTGAATTTTCAGTGTGTTACTTAATGGCAGTTAAGTGACGGGTTTATTTCAAATGTTCTTCACTTTACAAAAAGGCAACACAGGGAAAGGTTCATGACAACATCATTCAGTGAAAAACCTGCCACACAAAGAGTTATGCTTTAAGGTCAAAGAGGTGGTTTGTGGCTATTCAACACTGCAGAAGAACCAGAGGAAAACAATTAAGAGTGAAATAGAGGATGGCTAAGAAAATCAATCTGGTGCATAATAATGTACAGTACAAAATGAGCTGAAAACTCAAACTGTTGCAGACAAGTGGCAACAGTCCAAGGCAATATTCAACAGCAGAAGAGTGCATGTAAAACTTTATTACAAAAAAAGAATGACTGTACTGTACATATGGTCTCCACAGTCGCTGGCAAGACATTCTGTATGAAAGCTTTACAGTCTCATTACACATACTTTGTCTGTGCAACATCAATGTACTGTAAAAGTGTGTTTAAGTGTACTGAAGATGTTGTCAAAAATAATTATTGGTTTTAAATTCTACATACAGCACAGCAGACTTTCTTATTCTGGCTGTTAATGTTGTTATCCACCCAAAGAGGGCAGTAGTTTTTTGGAAGCTGCTGCACTCCACCTCATGGAAGCTGCATAAAATGAAGACATTCATTCCAACCATGTTAACCCTTGGCCAGTCTCCAGATACTTAATCCAATAAGAATGTAATAAAGTTTACAAAAATAATTTAGCCCATCAGACTCATTTAGGTGCTACTAGTTGCTAATTGATCTGAGGATCTCCTCCATTTGTTTACTGAAAGAAGCAATGGTACCAATTTCAACAACAAGACTGGGTAGCTTGTTCCAGATTCCTACAACCCTTGGTGTAAAGAAATACTTGTGTGCTTAGAATGGGCTTGAGTGCCAATGTATGATTTCTGGCATTGATTAAATGTGTTTCTGTTCATATTTTGTATGCATTCTTTAAAACCTGCAGGATTATTTCTTTATATTGAAGATATCACATAGAAATATAGCATGTTTCAAAACACTGTGAAATCCTATCAGTATCAAATCCTGGACAGTCTACTGTATGTGCTGACACAGGCAATGAAATACTCAGTGAGAATAAATACATTGTTCTACCCTCTCACTCCGGTTTCACTATGTTGACGTGTGGTACTGGTACATTCCAGCTCAGAAAAGTACATGTTCAAAAGAGACAAATGCATTTCAATTTTCATTGTTAAACCTGAGCAATGCAACCCAGGGAGGATAGGTTAAAAATAAAATGCCTATTAATTTAAGTTTTAAAACCTTATCATACCTGAAAAATACATAACATGCATGGTGTTCTTACATAAAAACTTACTGTACTTTAAGTACTTACAGTACTAAGTAATAAGTCATACAGACTTTGGTAACAATTTAGAATGTGAGTGTCAAGATAATAAGCCTGTTGTTCCACCCTTTATTTGGGGTTTTGCGCAATGCTGATTCTGTTGTTCAATGATTTACTCTGGTTACCCCCAAGTCAGAAAATTGTAAACAGTTCAAGAAAGTGTTGGACTTTGCTTTCTTACAACATTGCAAACCTGCAGAAGGGATCTGAAGGATCAGAGTACTGCACATTCGACTTTACAAAATAGGGGACTACCGCTTTATAGAGAATTAAACTATATTTCACTATACAGATAAAAAAATAATTGTAAAACACAAACACACAGGCAAATTATCAGCCTGGCACCACTGGGCCTGAGCAGACCTGATAAGAATCGGCACCACACCTCCCCACACACACAGGCCGGTGGGTGGTATGATTCACTGTCTCCAAGAGATTCCACTGATACTAACCCAAGGAAAACACAGGTCACAAATCTCAATAAACCGAATAAATATTTCTGTACACATCATAGCACCAGGGCCACAACTACTCTTAAGCTGCCTTTCTTTCATTTCAACAAATAACATTTGTTTCTTTTATAGATGAACTCCATATTCCAGCCATTTTCTTAACCACATTACCCAGTACACGGGAGTGGGGAGAGCTGGAGTCTATCCTGCCAACCGCCGTAATACACCCTGGACAGGACACAAGCCCATCACAGGGCACACGCTGGCAAACACACACACCATACACTCACATCAGGGAGGGCGCAGAAACTAATTAACTCACCAGCATGTCTGTGCATGACTTTGGGAGGAAACTGGAGCACCTGCAGGAAACCCAGGTGAACACGGAGAGATCCTACAAATTCCATGCATATAGCACCCCCGGGATTGTACCCAGGGACCCAGTGCAGAAACTCTGACCACTGCATCACTGTGCTACCCTCAACTCCAATACTAACCTACCTTAAATCAGGAAAAGATTCAGGTTCAAACTGAGGTACAAATGCATCGTTTAGTTACAAAACAAAACCATTTTTTAAAAGGAATTTTTAAAGAATTTCCCTGAGGGACACTGAGGGTAGGGACAGCTGACAACATGTCTGGCCCGGCCTCAAGCTTGTTCCAGGCACGACTCCCAGTACTGCCCAGAAAGAGAGATGGACAGTGGAATGATGTTCGGAAGTAACCAGGCGTATGCCTGACCCATGATAAAACTGTCCACATGCTGCACAGTCTTTTCAAGGACATACCTACATATTACTCTGAGGACATGACATGTTCCAAGGCAACTATAGAGTATTATCTCCATATATTGAGGCCAGGGAAGTGCCACAGCAGCTGTACATATTTTTAACTGTTTATCTATTTAATATATCTTTACCCTATGTTGATTTGCCTTACAACTTCACATAAACTGTATTCCTGTAGGAATGTAAGCAAATTTCTCTTGCCTTGGGCCAGCTGTGAGCTTCTTGGAGACAGGAAAGATTATGTTTTTTTTATATACTGTATTGTTACGTTTCTATTATTTGCATAATGCAAAGATACATGCTCAGACAAAACAGCTGTAAGTCAGCATGGTGATTAGAAAGAATCAAAAACACACCACTCCAAATTAACATGCTAATGTTAATCAGCACACAGATCAAATTCAGATACTGTATATGTATGAGGCAGTTTGGTGCCTCTGGTGTTGTAATTTAAAGGAATGAATGGACCTCTGTTAGACAACCACATCAGATAATAAATGAAAAGTACAGCACAATGTATTCTACAGCAGGGAATGGACAGAATTGGAGGATTTAGATAATATGCCCTTTGAAGAAGTTGTAGGGCAAGTTGTATGCACCTCAGAGAGTTAATGCTAGAGATCACTGTCCTGACACCAGTCCTTGAAGGCAATGGCTCAGGACACCAGTAAACCAGAGGCAACTGGGAGGACTAAATTGGTCTGGGTCAACCTAGAGCCTAATTCCCCTAGGAAAACAGGGATATTGATAGTCAGAGACTCCATGATAAGAAAACACACAATAACTGTAAATCGCACAATAACCCTGACAGCTATTCCTTGCAAGACACATTAAAAACACTTGAAAAAAACAAAACAGAAAATGTCCACGTCATATACTCTAGAGTTCTTAAGGGGATCAGTGAGGTCACTAATAAATCCCTAACATAATTTGTCAGTCACTTAAAACCAGAGAAATTGCAAAATACTGGAAGATTATTAACACAGCACAAATACGTATATAAAAAGGGTAGTATATTGAACCTGGTAGTCTAATAAACATGAATATAACGTAAAATGTTGGATTCCATCATTATGGACAAATTAGAATCACATTTGTAGAGTAATGCTGTTACTGGGGACAGTCAATATACTAAACCTGTACCTTATACTGTATATCCCTGTATATACAGAAAGCATAGATCACTGTATCTTAACCCTAACCATAACTATACTAATAAGTATCTTATAGTTAAAAGTGCTTTTGATATAAAGTTTGTAGGAATGTCTCACAACACTAAACTAGGTTAATATAGAAAAATGATCAGTTACAACTAATTATTTACAATTTTCTATTTTTGTTTTTAAATACAGAGCTTCTTTTTCATCCTTAGCATTTAATTGCTTTTTAGATATACAGGTTTCTACACAAGCAATTGTTTTTATTTGTTAATAATACTATGTTACTTCTGCTTGGGTAGAGGGGGGAGTGATTTATTTTGTTCTTGTAGTTTTGTATTTCACTGTTTGAAACTATGCTTGTGAAAACCTAATAAACATGCTGATTAAAAATCCAGAAGGATTTGGTATAAATTTAGCACTCTCACACAACCGACAAACAGCATTTATGCAGGCCTGTACAAGACAAAATGCACCTAGTGGAGGGATCTGATAAAATCCATGTTCCTACAGAATACCACAGTGGTGGCCTAGCCAAGGAAGTGGATTCAAAAAAGATAATGAAAATAACTACTGTATACATGTTTATATTTACTGTAGATCTTGTCTATGACCTCACTTTACACACTCAAATATTACACACCAAAACCGCATTCAAGATCTAACTAGATCAGGGGTTGTTATCATGTTATCATTGTCACTTTGCTATTGCTCCAGATATTCCTTAATTATTCAAATTGATTTGCAGCACTTGAGTTAATTAAGCAGTTCATGACCACTTCAGTAGTCCAGTCATGATCAAAGTCCGAAGTCTTGTAATGGTATGGAATGCAAACGCCAAGTTTGACTACCCCTGAACTAGACTCCAGCATGCCAGAAAGGGAACAAAATGAAGATCAGATTGTTGACTGCACAGATGTGGTGTGAAAAGCCATAAGAAGAGAGCTGAAGTCCTACAGAGCTGATGTGAAGAGAGAACAGCAAGGGACCCAGCACAGAGACTTGGGGGACACCACTGGAGAATCAGTAGGGCACAGAAAGTAAAGTAAGTTGCATCATGACAGTGAGATGTACTGTATATTCAAATCATCCAATTTAACTATTACTGTGTAACTGCTATTAATAAGGATGCATGGTGGCTAGTTGTACAAGCTCTCTTTTTGTCAAGATAAAATGTTCTACATAGTACACAGAAATTTGTCAATGACCACACTACAGGTTTATCAGCCTATTTTTAAATCACAGCCCTATTTTCCAGTCCTTTTGAAATAAGATAACAGGCTGAAACCTACACATGTTTGTTATACATTCTATTCATTCAATGATTGCATAACTGGAAAAAAGGCAAATATGTATAGAGATCATAAGAAAATACAGGCAGTTAAATGTTAGATAATGTTGGATGGCAAGCAGTAACAGGAAGAAAAATTGGTCAACATGGATAAGCAAAATCTGAATCCAGCATTCTGGATATACAATCTGATGGCAATTATTTGGCTACAGTGAATGTACTGTATGTGCAGATCCAGTGCTGTCTGCTATTCTCCCTATTGTCCATAAAAAAAGAGTATTCACATTTTCTCTTCAGTAGATATTGTTTATAGCTATGAATATGATCAAGCAATGCAAAATTTGACAATTTAAACCACAGTAATCCTGCCATCTGGACATACAAGCCAACACCTGGTCAATCTGAGCCTTAGTTCAGTACTGGATTGTGATTATGCAGCCTACAAATCCACTGAGTTGAACAGAAATCTCCAGCATTTGACATGTGGAATACTGGGGACACTCTGAAGCTACAGAACAGATTTTAAAACATCCTCATGGTATCCTCTATCCAAAAGCTGATGAAACAAAGAGGTCAGAGTAATCCTTAATAATTTTCAAAATAGAGCAATACAGCATAGTCTAAGAATATTCTCCTTTTGTGTGTATTGGAAAAAATCACACAGGAATAACCTCTTTTGTGATAGTTTGCAAAAAGGAGAGAAACATGATAGAATGGTATTTTGTAAGCATACAGCATGTTTTGTAGTGAAAAAAAAAGTTTGGAATATAGTCGTGACTTATGCAATATGGAAAGCTATCACAATATCCTTAAATGCTTTTCGGTATTTGCAGAATAATGTGAATTTACAAAAAAGCTGTTTATTTAAAACTGTCTTGTTTTGAAAATCTGTGCAAATCTCCCACAAAAGATCCACATTTTTTAAATTCACCACCACAAAAGCTTTAGAACATACCACCTCTCACACAGAAGGGATGAGGATGAGGGATAATACGAACAAAATCAGAGCAGGAATGCTGAGATGACATAAGGCCAACGAACATTTCCATACATTAAAAACTGAACAGTAGTTTAATGGACCAGGTCACAGAAGAAACAATTACTGCACAAAATCTGTACATTTTTAAAGATGTTAATCTCGCTGTTGGCTACTTGTCCAACTAAAGTGTTTTGTTTTACAGTATGAGGCCACGTTACACACTGCTTAATTGATTTAACACAAAAGTTACACAGCACTCAGCGGACCTGAGTACAAATTATTTTATTTCAAACAACTGCTTAGTGTCAACATGATTGGGGAAAAATGTCACCTTCTAACTTGCGAATGTCAGTGTAATAACAAAAAACAATTGTGTGGCATACATGAATATGATGGTGAAAATATACATACTGTATGGGGCATTATTGCTGAAAAATAGCTTTAAGCAGGTGAAAATGCATTCCTATTTGCTACACTTACCTTTGTATGAAGTTAAAAGTGCATTACTTCAACATCAAAGACCCCATACTGAGAACCTTCATTTCCAGATATTTAATTAATACTAATATTAGTGTTTTTACTATGCAGTGTTGCCCATTCTGATAAATATCGAGCTGTGAGACTGGATGAATACACCTACAGTATCAATTGTGGATATTAAAGATAATGCCTGGAGTCAATCTCACACTTCGCATGTTCTTTGTCTGATGGCATTGACAAAAATTGTCAAGAACACTACAAAGACAGTCATTTTTTTCATGTAGCACCCTATTAGCACTTGTATCGGTAGTTATTAAAGATATACCAAGAACTTAAAGTAATGAACCTGGAATATGCTTGGGAACGTGTGTCATAACAGTGATCTTAGGTGAGTATTGGAAAACAGACGCATACTATAAGATCAATCTGTAAGGTTGAAACAGTGCGAGATTATTTACAGTGCAAACCTCCAAACACACAAAGCAGAAACCTACAGTAGCTCCATTCAAATTCTACATCTGGTAGTTTGTAGGTCTATCTACTAGTCAAGTAGCTAAGATGCTTACCGACTTCAAAATCTCTCTCTCTCTCTGAAACTCTCACATAAACTCGCAACACTCTAGAGGTTCATCAGTTGGTCACTTCCTCCATCCCTTCTCCCTCTGATACAGCACATATCACACGCTCTGCTCTCTTCTCAGAAAGCAGAGGTTGACATCCCACATGGAAGCCTCCACTTCCTGGTTTTAACCCTCACCATATCAATGGTCTTCCTCCAATTGGTCACATCGCCGAGCTGGAAGATGGCAGGTCATTCCCCAGTGCTCTCAGGGGAATGTGGTTAAGACAAGAATTGCCATCTTATCACCACTTTCTGCCTTCTTTCACTAACCATAAACACAATCAAACAAGTCAATGAGTGGGCAACAAGCTTTCATAAAGCCGTGGCCAGAAAACAAATCTTACATGAGCAGCGATTTCATAACTTCCAAGGATTTAATGCGTCACAAAAGACTGCAAGATTCTTTCCTTCTGTAATCTGTTTTGAAGAGCTTTCATGCCCTGTGATCTGAGAGATTGAAATTAAATTAATGGAAAGAAAAATAGGGAGTTTACAGTCACAGAATGGTCTTATGGTGTAGCTAAAATAGAATTTTAGAGAGAATTATTGATTTATCAGGTAGTTAACGCAAGGATTTAATTAATTGGAACTGTGTCAAGAAAAAAAGGAGCCATTAATGAACAGATTTAAATGTTTCTTCCCACCATATTGTACTTATTAATCTTTAAACAATTTACTTTTCTAAAATATTTTTTGCAAGTGAAGTGATGTCCTTGTCTTTCCTGCCTGCCACTTGATACTGAAGTCTCCTTACCATCTGTTTCTCTGAGCTTATTCACATTCACTTCTCATGACCCCATCAGATGAAAAACCTAACCTGCCAGTTAAGACTCCATAAATATCTCTTCCAACTGCTACCAGTGAGAGTGAAATTATTCCTCTTGGAAGAGTGGGATGATTATTTACAGAATACAGGGTATATACAGTACATTCACTTTCTTTCCTGTAGAAAATTTAAATTGGGATTTTAAATAGCAAGGCATCACTTAATGTTGCTCATAGTGTGTCATTGACACATTTCAATGCAACTGCACACAGCCTAATAACAACATGATTTGTCAATAGCCAAGACCTTTCAAATATATGACATACTGTATAGCCATATACAGCAAAGAATAGCTGTATTATCATTTTTCAAATCAGCTTTCCAAATTCGTTTTTCCTTTACATAATATTTAAACAGTACAGATTGCTCTTGCTCATATTTGCTCACTTTTGCTGGTATATAGTTTCTAGATGTTAAATACATTCAATACAATTGACTATTTTTAGTAAATGCAACACATACTGTACATATAGAATGCAATGCATCTGCTACTACTAAATATGTAAAATAAGATGGAAGACTGCCTATGACAAAAAAAAAAGAGAAACTTTCCATAGATTGAAACATGGGAAACGAAGACTTCAACAACTGTTCTTTTTATTCTAAAAATATTTTATTAAAGCTCACTAAGCAATACTAAGAAGAAAAATGATTTTGTAATTTTCAATGTTGTTTGATTAGAGGAATATTTTTAGAGAGCAAAAGCAATACTGCTGCAGAGTATGAGTGCTGAAATTGTCCTAGTTTTTTAGTCTATATCACAATCAATTTTGGACCAGAATTCCCACAAGCATATTAAGATAACAAATGAACTTCGTCTCTGGGTCACCTTGCAATGTTGAAATACAAGCTCTGAAAAATCTGAAAAATCTGATACTTCATAAACTGCTTTTGTGCGCTGTGTTTTTCAAAAAATAGTTTTAGTTTTATTCTGTTTTTTGAAAGACCATAATGTGTCCTTTATGTAAGAAACTTTTAACATCCCACAATATATCAACAGAGAGAGAGAGATTTGTATGTTGTTTCGAGCCCAAATGCAAAGCAAATGGTTTCTTCTATAGTTAATTACAACCCTGCATTGAAGATGAAAGACACATTCAAAGGACAAATTTACATTTTACACAGTGTGCAGCAGGTGCATCAGAATATCTCTGACCACAGAATAAATTAAAATATGACATTTGTTTAAGGATGGGATCTTGTTACACCGAAATGAAACTCACAGAGCTTTAGTATAAGCACAGTAGATCCTGGTTGTAATACTAGCATCTGAATTCTAGATCAGTCTTATTTTCTTCTGCTAATTCTTTTTCTGAATTTCTTTGAGTCAATATTTATAACTATCCATCCATTATCCGAAACCTGCTTATTCCCAGTAAAGAACAGGTAATATCAGACAAGGGTCACAGACAATGTATTCCCATGTTATTAATTGTTCCTTATAATTCATATCATAACTTACATTAGTCAGTAGGTGAGTTAATTTCATTTGAAAACACTGAACCTAAAGCCTAAAAGGCTCAATGTGGTCAAGTAAAAGTAATGCTTCTTGAACTTCCGTATCTTAAAAAAGTCAATGGGACAAGTCCTCAAATAGCAGCTTCCTTCAGGTTCATGTTTTCTATTCAAAGCGTAAAGCAACAAACGGATGTTTACTACTACTTTACATTGAGAGTACTGATAGGGAAAAACCTCAGCCCCTCCTCTAGTTATAGCGCAATAAAAACCCAGATCAATGACGTGACGGCTGAAAAGAAAAAGAGGGAAATTCAGTACATTTATTCCACAAAATCTTATCAAATAAATGTATTAGAATACTTAAAACATGCAACAAAACAAAAACAAAGCAATACACATCATGGGAATTTACACTAAAGAAAAAAGGGCTAACCCATCAGGTTCTGAAGATGCAATAAAAGCAGTTGTGCAAAGCAATACATGCTATTATGGTGTTAAGTACTTTGCTAGGTCTCTTCAACTGAACAAGATAGTATTTTCTATCTGGGTGCCACAGCGCCAAAGGCATTTTCCACAGTTCTGTGACCTCTTGAGTGATGACAATTGTATATAGCACCTGTGAATAATATATAAACCAATGATGTTTGCCTGTGTGCTCGCATAGGTGTGTACACACACCTACTATACATATACTGTATACATGTATATTTCTAAGTAGTGGAAAAGAACGCAAATGTAAAGTCACCTCATTTGTTCAGTCATCATGTGTGGTCAGTACTCCCTGTATGCACTGTGCTATAGAGTCTACTGTGTCTGGAACTCTGCAGGATGCATGTCGCACCATTCATCCATAAGAAAGTCAATCAAAACACACCTGGTTGACGGATGTGGAAACACTATGTTCCTAAATACCCTACAAATGTAGGTGACTGAGAAGGCCATTACATCTGGATAACGTTTTTGCATGTTTTTACTGCTCCAATACACATAAGATAGTTTCAATATCTCCACAAACCTACTGCAACATCCTTATTTGTCTGCCAGATGGAAAGAGGACAAACCCCTTTTGTCAAACTACAGTATATTGCTTGATGGATGCCAAGCCCTGTGGACTTTGTAACTCACAAAGTTAGTTTGTTACTTTCTGGTGCTCTCTGCTGTGAATTTCTGATACCTAGAATCCCGAGAGAGACCAAGTCTCTAAGCAGGTGAAACTGGCAGGCTGTAATTTGGTAGCTACTGGAAATGGGCCGAAATTGGTTTGAGCAGGCTATCAGTTCTGTTCACAGACATTCTTAATTACAGTAAACACTCCTCTTCATCCACAATTTCCATTCCTCTTAGCAGGGAACCGAACACTTCTGCTTAGTTTCTTTTCTTAATGTAGAGGATGAATGTTCAGCCCCCAGAAAAGTTTCCACACTTTGTTGTCATCTGAGCTTGCAATGATGACACTTTCATATACAAGTAGGACTTTATACAGTTTTAGGAATCTTTACAATCAATTCTAAACTTAAGTCAGTTTCAATGTAAAATAATATTTTGAAAGGCTACAAAGCTAAAGCCAGCACATAACTGGGTCAGTACCATCCCAACTGACAAGCATGGTGGTGGCAGCATCAAGTTATGGCAATTGGTCTCATCAACAGGAACTATGTAGTGAGGAACATCTCAAAGAGGAGTGATAACTGAACAAAGTACAAACAAGTCAAAAGGTGATATTCTGGCTGGACAATGATCCAAAGCACAAGGTCAGAGCCACACTGGGTTGTGAAAAGAAGGTAGCGAGTAATAATAATAATAATAATAATAATAATAATAACTGGTAATACTTATAGAGCGCTTTTCTGGAAACTCCACTCAAAGTGCTTTACAGGTAATGGGGACTCCCCTCCACCACCACCACCAATGTGCAGCCCCACTTGGATGATGCGACGGCAGCCATAGTGCGCCAGAACACTCACCACACATCAGCGATCAGTGGGGAGGAGAACAGAGTAATGAAGCCAATTCATAAATGGGGATTATTAGGAGGCCATGATTGGTAAGGGCCAATGTGAAAGTGTCCTTGTGAGACCCAGGCAAAGTCCTGACATGACTGCAATGGAAAATGTATACAGTATTTAATACCTTCACTAGTGTTTTCTGCGATAATGCATTTGTATATATCTAAAAAACATATAAAAAAACTTTAAATATAAAATCCTTTGTAGCTCAAAGAATGGATTTGTAGGTGTACCTGACAATATCAAGCTTGATGAAACAGATTACACAAATCCGTGTTTTGCCTCTGTTTAATCAAATGTGTTTTGTTAATCAAATAATTCTGAACTGAAGCTCTGTGGCAGATGGAATCATTACCTACGACCACTCCATATTCTGATTTCTGCAACATTAACACACCACATCTACAGACAGAACTTTGAAGGTAGACGTGTATTATTATTCAACAAAGTAAAATCCTTTCGACATTTCTCAGTCATATGTAAAGATCAAAGCCACATTCAATTTTCTACCTCAATTTTCAACGCTCTAATAGTGTTACTTTTCTTAATTTATTCTTGTGGTCTTTTTCCACAGCATCTTCCTGCACCAAGGTCATATTTGTGTGGCAGTTTTAGATACAGATTGCTGGCTTTGTAGTGTTCTAAACTCAATTCAACTCATATCCTGTTGTTAAACGTTACAGTGCTAAAACATAAATGTTCTCATTGTCCATATATTAACAATAATAAAAACATTCCCCATATTTTTTACTGCTTTATGACCAAAGGTAATTTAAATTTTTTTTCCAGATGTTTTCCATCTTCTGTGGAATCTAGTTTGCCATTTATATTTCAAACCATCAGACAGGTCTTATCCAAGCTGCCATTTGAAGGACAAAATATTTTAGAACACTATTTATCAAATGGCTGGAAAAACAACAATAATTAACAGGTTTTAATAACTAGAAAGGGTTATTAGAAAGGGAATGTCATGATACAAACATTTTCTCAGGGGATTTTTGCCAGCTTTCAGCTTATATACTGAGCCAAAACACTCTATTTTTAAAATAAATAAAGTGTAGGAATTCTAGATATTGATTATTTCTGGCATCACTCAATAATTAATTGATCATTCACAACTTACCAAACTGCTGTGGACATAAACCTAACTAGAAAAGAGTGGTATGTTTAAACTGAAAGATTACATCTGCAACAAGAAATCCTTTACATGTTTCAACTATTAATTTCTATTCTCTCTAAATTGTTTAAAATAATAATGTTTTGTTCCTTATCAATGATGCTTCTTCATAAGGCACCCAGTGAACATCTTATATTTGTGAATATCTATTTGTTGGGCCACAGCTTTTGAAAACAGCATGAGGCTATCCATACTGCATGGGCAATGCAATGCAGCAAGTTATAAACGTATTCATCCTCTACTACACTTATTAGAACATTTAGATCCATAAGAACTAATATACACATTTTTGTTGTTGTTTGTTTTCTTATTTTAAAAACTGTAATGGTCAAAGTGATCTATGTTATACTGTGAAGGAAGCTGAATTTCAGTAAACCCTGCAGAGAAGATATACAGTACAAAGTGAAATTTACTGATCACTTATGTATTCAGTGCCTTAAGTCAGTACTTGATGGAAGCACCTTTGGCAGCAATTACTACTTCAGTGTTATTTGTCAGAGTCTGCCCTATCCCACGGGGCAAAGCTGTTAATCAGTCTTCCTGGCAAAATTGCCCCAGTTTTGACAAGTCTGCTAGGGATTGCTGACAGACTGCGATTGGTAAATCTCTGGTAAGTCAGGTGTTTTGCCTTGATCACTGAAGGACTTTCACTCTTTTTTTGTCATCAGAACCTTCTGGTCTTTGTCCTGCTGGAAAGCAGATGTTTGACCCACTTTTTCAATTCCTGGGTGACAGACAGGTTTTACTCTGCCTTTTAAAACATCCAATTTCCACTTTTATCTCGACCCCACCAGTTTGAAAAGTTTTGTTTCTTCCTTGGCGAACTGCTCAGTTTGGAAAAGGAGCCTGATGTCAGAAGTATCGGGAAGATATGATGCAAATTCCACTTCATTGCAATCAAAGAGTGAAGTATCCTTATCTCCATGTGTGCCTCTCTACCACATTATTCCTGATTTGTTTCATAAGCTTCCTGATTTTTTATGATGGATACAGTATGTCATATCACTATGTGAGTTGTGGCTTGTAATTCAATATTTCATTGAGGGAATTTATAGAAACATATGCATTTAATCTGAAGTCAAGTTATCAACTTTTAATTACACAGAGAATATTTATACTAGTGTTGTGACCTTACAAACCTACAAACCATACTATTGCACTTTAACAGATTTAGGACTGTCCTAACAAAGCAGTTGAATAGTTATGGAACTAGGAATCTAATTCTTTTTAAAAATCATTTACAGTGCTCTCATCATTTTTTAGCTTTAACAGTTCAGAGTAGATTGTATAGATTTTCAATATTAAGTAACATTTGAAAACATTATTTTTAGATATCAACAGAACGTGGTATACATTTGCAAGGCACTGGATATAATTTATTCTAATTTCCCTCACTTGATTTTTGGACAGCCGTGCATTCTAGTGAACAAAGTATTAAAAACCCTTGAGACACCTGAACATAATTGTGTTACTTTATCTTCAAAGTCCATTTTCAAATGTTATCCATATACTCTTATCCTCTAAACCAGGTAGCTATGAAAAAAAAATCATGACCTTCAAGAAGCAAAGATTGCTGTGGGCTATGACAATACTTGACTGCAAAGATAAGCAATCAAAAATCACAAATAACTGACTGCTTAAACATTCAGGTCCAGTCTGAAAACATAGAAGCATAGGCACAACATTCCACAGGAGCTTCTTACAGTATATGGACTCTACATTAAAAAAAATAAACTATGAAACAGTTTCCTATTCCCATTTTAGAAGCCTATTTCATGTTAATGTTTCTTCTGGTTTTATTGATATTCTCAACTTTCATTTTTGATTTTCATTTCAAGTTCCCAATCGCCATGGTTAACCTGCCTCATCAGATGTTTTCATTTCTAAATAAAAAACTGATGACTCAGTCCATTAACTGAAGTGCTCTGCTCATGTTCAAATTGTGGCCTGAAAAAAGTCTGTTTTTATTCATTACTGTACTGTAGGTATGAGGAGCATATTGGGATACTACATTTCAGGATATTACAGAGTGAAACATTACAATTATAGATACAGTGAAAGGGGCTGCATTTAATTAGTCCATCAATTATCGCAGTTTTATATTGGCATATAAGAGCTGATGAAGCAGTGGTTATTATATGTACAGTACTGTAGGCAGTTATGATTTGAAACCCCACATGACAAACAGTGTGACATCGGGAATAGTTTCCAGTATTTTCTAAATACATTTAATACATTTTACATATAACTGAGGGTGTATCTACATAAACATGCATGTTTCCCCCCCCAGAAATACTGATCTTGAAGTGCTCTTAAGGATGCCTGTCTGCCTTGCGTCTCAGATGAGATATGACAAGACACTGTTTTGAAGGGCCTCTTCATCACAATGAAAAGCATGGACTCAGATTTAGCACAAGTGCACTGAAGTACAGAACACCGGTACTGTACAGTATGTCTGCTTTCCTGCGGTCCTTTGTGAGTTGTGCCATCATGCAGACAGCCAGCACACATACAGTACTCCAGAGCCACATCAGCCGGCAACTGCAGAGGTGTCCTTCCTTTGTTCCAAGTTGATCAGCGAGTGCAGAGGATGACAAACGAGTTCAGGCTCTCAAACACGAAATCGCCAGTGTCCCAGAGTTTGATTTAAACCCATTTAAGTTTGATTTGTGTCTGACTTAAAAAAAAACCTGAAATTCTGATCACATCGCACCTGCGTTTTTTTCCCCCTAGTAGAGAAATGTAGTTAAACCCCTGAGCTCACTTTGGTGTAAAGGTCCAACGTGTTCACAGATGCGCTGAAAGTTGCCATTTTGAGATGAAATGAAATAACATTCAGTTGTCCGCTCAATCATTCAGGACAGCTGGGTGAAGAAAAAGTACTGAACACTTCCTAATTATACTTGTATTTTACATCTCATCCTGGTAATGCTTTTTCAGGCACTTAAAAATAGTTTATAACAGAAAATTATTTTTACTTAATGTAGCCTTTAAAAGGATTTTTTTTTAAAAATCGTGCACGGCTAAGGGAAAAAACAAAATCAGTGGGGGCTGCAGCCTCTTTTACTGCATTCAAGTCTGATACTCTGCCAGAGGGCCACTCCTCTTCCCAGTAGAGCTGGAGAACAAGGACAGTATTCACAGGGGACATGCCTGTCCCCTCATTAGCGTTAACAGAGAAGAAAAACAAAACGTCTTGCAGGAGGGGGATAAAAGCTTTTAACAACAAAACGTGGGGTACAAAAAATGTAATTGGATAAAACCCGTCAAAACTTTTTATTCAAATCCAGAATGGGTCACGTTTGTGACATCCGTTCCTCAATCCCAATCACTCATCTTTAAGATTTGGCTCCTGGGAATGAGGAGCCAACCGAGTGTAAAAAAAGTTTTACACTATCGCATCAAAATGATCGTTAATAAAAATGTTACACTATAAAACTGTTACAGTGGACATATCAAATTACAAGTATTACAAGAAATCAAGATTTTCATTAATGTGGGCTACTCCTCAGACACACTGCCAGCTTTTTCACTGTATATCCAGTATCCAGCCCTGCTCCTTGAGAGCCCCTATCAAGCAGATTTTATAGACCATCACCATCAATTTCTAAAAACCAGGAAAAATCCATTTTATCAATTAAATGCGTCAAACCTGTGACTTGTTAAATTAAGTAAATTAGAGATAATTTGGAAGAGTAAACTGGGCTATCTTGGAAACTTTATGGCTTTAGAAATCAGATTCTTATAGGGTTCCTTCTGGTAACCTTTGCTTTGGTTGGGTGCATGGCAGTTAGAGGCAGCAGTAAAGGAATATTGGCTGATGCCCAGGATTTGTAACTGCGTGGTTGTGAGTTGAAAACCCAGCTGGGCCACCACTATTGTGTCACTTACAGCAAATACAAGTCTGTTTAAATCATTAGGCAAAGTCCACGGTCAAAAATAAAGTAAAAGAGTCTTTATTCCATTCTGCAGTTTCTTGTTCAATGTCCATTCCAATTCAGGTCCAAAAGCCAAATAGTTCTTCACAAACTCTTCAACACAGCCAACTACTTGTTCTAGCCCTTCTTGACATTCCAAAAATGTATTCAGCATGGAGTGTGAGACTTAACATTCACATCACAATTGTCACTCTTACGGACTCCATTGTGAAGCTGACAACAAGCAATTTATCAACAGAAGTGGATACCCATCTGTTTCCTCTTCTTTATGGAATTTTAAAATGTAATCTGTTCATCTGGGTTCATGACATTTTTTGTTTTGACTGCATTGATTACTGTACCAGACTATACTGTTCTTAAAACATTTCAGCCCAATAACTATTTTACAAAAAAAAATGTTATTGACTGCATCCTAAATGGTAACAGTAATTTCCATGTATTCAAAAATGACAAATGCTCTATTTACAGCACTGCAGTTCAAGCAGGAAAAGTTTTTCTTGTGGTTGAATTTGAAACCTGAAGAAGTATAATCTTTTATTAAGACAAGAAGTATGCTTTACCTCTCCAGCAGATTACAAGGTCAATGAAAAAGATACAGTGCTTCTAATTAAGAATGCCCTATCTCTTTGGAATCTGTGGCCTAGTTCATAAATTAGGATTTAGACTGATGCTCTGGGGGGTATGCTTTTTTATATTTTAACAGTGATATTCAGAAAGTGACGAAGGGCTAGAATTAGCTGCCTGTATGCAGCATTGCTCTTCCGAGTTGCCAAAAGCTAAAAACACACACACACTTCCTTCACTACCACTACACTGTTACATTTGTTTGTGCAGGAAAAAGAAGGCACACTGGCACAAAGTACCACCTTGGACTGCTGCCTACCTGAGTGTTAATTCTATCAAATACGGATCATAAATTATTTTAATTAACCAGACCTTTGTTACATAATCCTTCACTGTTACTCTATTTCACACAGTGCTGAAAACACCTCTGCTGACAGGTGTTTCAATAAAAGAAAAAAGCACTTGCTGCTTACCTGTTGTCTCCTACAAAACACACTTCTACAAAATCAGCAACCTATTACTTTTCTAACTCCTGCTGCTTTCATAGAAAGCAATCCGTCCTTTCAAGCAATCATTAATCCTTACAAACCAACGCCCTCTTCATCTGCAAACTGAAGTGATACTCCTAGAGGCATACAAATCAGGTACTGAAATAAAACCCCTGAATCGGTACGATAAGGCGATACAATGTGGTTTTTTATGCAGCAGCAAATGAAAAGAAGCACAAACAAAACATCACTTAATAATTGAATTATTTTAACTGATTTCATGACAGAACACAAATTATTAACAAATATTGAAGTGGGCTTTTATCTCAGCTCTGGAACTTGAAGAAAATCTCATTAATGGATACCTAGAAATCAATACCTCAATTTCTCTATACTATTCCATCTTGGTTGGATTCAAAAACATTTATTATTTGACAGTCTGTAGGAATATCATAAGAATGTCCCATCACAAACCTGTATATAAACATTAAGAGGTGCTCTGTTGCACAGGAGGTTAATATAATACCATCTTTGCACATATATGTACAGCGTCTAGATGTGTTTATGTGACCTGTATTCTATCCTTGTTCAACCAAGGGCTAGATGACTCCTTTTATCCTTTGTCTTTTTTAATGTTTTCTTAGCAAAGTGTGCACATCACATTACCTAATCTATTTAGGGAATATCAGATTTATGAAGAAAGCTACATCTGTGTCCCTAAAGCAGATACGGTACAAGGGTCAAATAACGCAATTAACAATAAATTAATACAAAATTCAGCATCCTTAATTAGTTATGATACAAAGGAACGTATTTTTCTAAATGCTATATATAAAGTCTGTATACACTCAGCATGATGGGTATTTTATTTGTGAAACACACAGGTTCAGAAATTCCCAGGAATTGCAGGTTTTCCACCATTGGTGTAATCCCTTGATGTGTCCAAACTATTTACAGTCTCTATTTCACCACCAGTCTTGGAATGCTTTTTCTTCCTTCTATAAAACTAATCCAACTTAAAAAGATATTTTAAACTTGGTAAAATGATCTGATTTTGTATATACTGTAGTATGCAATGTACAGAAGGACACAAGTGTTCTCTCACAATGTACTGAAATGTAATGTCACTGTTGTCTCAATCCTTACTGAAAGCCTAATAAGGATGAAATTACATTTTAAATTTCTGCTAAATAAAATGAAGATTACATGCACAACAATTGTACAGGTGAAAGATCCAGATTTTGAGATAAATAAATGTGTTCAGTCATTATTCACTTTGTGTTTACTTTGAATGTGGTGACAATTAACATTAGAAATCAGAAGCAACTGAGGCTCTCAAAATATCAAAAAAGTTGTTTTTTTATACTAATAGACTATAGTCCAGGACCAGGTGACCTAGTTAAGTCACTTTGGTAACACAGTCCAATCCACCTTCCATCACAGCTTTCCAACAGCAAAAAAAATCTGTCAAAAATACTTTTACCAGTATACACACTTCTACATTACAATTATATGGTTAGATATATGATGTTTTAGAAGTTATTTTATATTAATATTATATTACATGATCAGACAGCACTTGAGGGATGCAAAAACAAAAACTTAAACCCAAACAACCATTTCAAATTGCACAAAATAGTATATGAAATGCTAAAAAAACAATCCATCGTTATTGTTTACTTCAGCATTAAAAATGAAGTTGAGCCAGACTCAAACAATGGTAAAATACTGATCACATGCATCTGCTTTCGTTCTTGAATCAAACCTTTTGTTGACAGCACTATTTTTTATCATGATGGGTATGCGTTTTCAGAGACAACATTAAACTTAACTGAAATGGTAAATGATGTTTGTTCATCTGTCTTTACTTCATTTCAATAGGTTTCAGGATCTTTCATTTTTCAGAGTTGGGGTCAAAAATAATTTAATTCCCTCTCCTGATCAATTCTATTCAATATTAAATTAATTTAAATCCCTTAGTTATCATTCAATTTCTTCAAGATTAATCTAGTCAGTTACAATTCCACCCATAAAAATATTAAGTTCCCGTGAATGTTGTCATTCCTAATTTAATCCTACCTTAAGTACATGAAATTCCATAAATCAGAATTAAAAGATAAGGGACACTCATACAATATGATATACAGTTTCTTTTCATTTTTTATTGACACTCATAGTGGCAGTAATGGTTATTTACATACAGTAACTTATGGCACAAAGCCCATTCACAATTGATGAAATACAAATGAAAACTGTAAACAAGGATGTGTATTTTGGATTGCCATTCAGCCAGTCCTGTTAGTAGCTAATTGATCCAAGAATCGTGTCCAGCCATTTATTGAGAGAAGGAAGAGTACTGGGATCAACAGCAATGGTTGGTTGCTTTTTCCAGACATTATGGTGAGCACAATTAAACACAATATCATAGATAGGTCTGACTAATGCCTGATAATGATAATGACTAATAATTTTAACATAACACTGAATTAAATTATGATATTTCACCTATATAGCCTAATAGGGTTAGCCCTTTCTTTTGCTTTCAAATATTGTCCATCTATTTTCTAACCGCTTCATCCATTTCATGGCTGTGAGCAAGCCGGGGGCTGTCCCAGCATGCAACGGGCACAAGGCAGGATACATCCTGGACTGGACACCAATTTCCTAACACTGTCCAGAAGATAAATTCATACTGGAAACAAACCAAGATATATACAAACTCTTTTTCCATACATGGTTTTACACGTGCTCTTTAAATGAACTCGTTTTCTTTGTTTCTTAAGTATCCTGACCATTTCAGCTTTAAAAACCCTATACGACTGATAAAGGGACAAAGTGAAGGACAAGGTGTTCAGCACTGCACATACTGTACAAAGCATTCAGAGATAAAGATAACATGGCAATTCACGAGAAATATTGTTACGGTGTGTGTTCCAAACAAATTACCTGTTTAATTTGAACATCCTTAGAACTCTTCTCAGCCTCACTATATTTACAATTGTTTAAATGGCTGCAAAGGGTTAAAGTGTAAATGAAGGCTTTGCCTTACACAAATCCATTCAGATTTACAAGCATGGACAGAATGAAAAAAATACCATCTGTTCCTCCACTCCTGGCAGCAAGCTGCTTTTATGACTCAACATCGGCCTAAGTCAAGTGTTGCTGAAAACCACACACAAGCTTATTTAGGCAAAACACTCTTTTAATGCTACACTGTAGCAGTCTCAAGAAGGTATTATTTATATCTTGACGTAAGCTATTTTTGACAGAAAGTATGGAATGAGAACGTAGCTGTAAGAACCAAAAAAGTCAAACAATGACAAGCGGAAACACGGAAAACCAAAATTGTGCTGGCTCTCCACAATAGCTGAAGTCACAATTTAACACAATAGTAAAAGCCTTATACAGTACTTATACAATTTCAGACAAAACAGGTGAATCACACTGCCAGTTACAATCGCTCACGGTATGTGCAAATTTGATTTTCGGACTAGGCAGGGGGAGCAGCACTTGGCAAAAGACAGCAAGCTGCCTCCCAGTGAGGTATAAAAGAAATCTGCTGAACCTCAGCCAGCCCTTGACATTATGACTCATAAAGACAAATCTGCTATAAGACTTATAGGATATCAGCCTCTTTGATGCAACACTTTATTTTTAATCTACTGTAGATCGAGGATTTACAATATTGTGCCCAACTAACGACGTCACACTGCATTCTCACTTAGTTACAAGAGAGTGCAGCCTTGCGGCCATGATGAAAGAGTCAGAAAAAAAGCCTGGACATCATCAGGTGAGAGAGTCATTACTGAAAGCAAATCAACAAATTGTGCTTGGTCCACGTTTCGGACAACCGATGCAAGGTAGTGACTTAAAGGATTTCCTTCAGTGTAACAAGAATTCACTAACATTAAATTTAATTGGAATGTGTAATGTATTTAGTGGTGTGTTCTCTTCATACCAATTACTGTTTCATTAATGTTCTTATATTACCACATCTAAGTAAGCCCAGCACTCAATCCCAGTGCAATTATTTTTTCATGGTAAGTGAACTGCAATACATCATACAGCAGATATTTGCAGTTTCCAAAGCATTTGCTTCATTATTTACCCTAAACATACATTACTTAAACACAAGTCAATAACTACAGTACATTAGAGAAAACAGTTTAAGATAAGAGCTGCTGATATTTTCTGCTCTACAAACCATTTTAAAAAACCTTAAATCATACTGAAGTGGAGTTATAAAAAGTAGAAAAATGACTAGCCATGTTTTATGCAACAATTCCAATTCCCATTTAAAGTGGAATGGTTATTAAGGGAAAGCTGAAATGCTGAAACAGTCGATCATCTTGAGACAAGCTTCCTAGATATGTTCAAGCTTATCTTGGCAATGAAAAGTAGAATAAAACAAAAAACACATCAGATACTGGACATTTGTGTTGTAGAAACCTTATCGAATGAGTTGACTGTGTTATAGATACAAGGATTACAAAACCTTACTATACGTTTTGGCAGTTCCTTTATTGTCTTTGACAAGCTCAAATATTTCTATTGTCTATTAATGTGCTTCACAGTATAAATCTCAACATCCTCAGAACTAAACATTACAAGCTTGAGTAGTCCAAGTAGGCTTAAGTTGGTATATAAAGGTTCAAGAATATGTACTGGACCGAGCTTGTAAAGGAATAAGTAAAAGGTTTATTCCATGCTGAAAAGAGAAGAAAGAAAACAACGTTTCGGCTGTGGAGCCTTCTTTGGGTGTGAAGAAGAAGGCTCCACAGCCCAAACGTTGTGTTTCCTTTATTCTCTTTTCAGCATGGAATAAACCTTTTACTTGTTCCATTACAAGCTCGGTACATATTCCTTATACACATGACTCATTTTGCACTGCAGGTGTCATGAACAAGCAGATATCCCAGCAATTGCAGTTTATTTCCCTCTCCCCAAACATTTCAGGGTGTGCCAGGTAAAGGCGGGAACTCTTTTTGTGAAGCTGGGCCTGCATTTCTTGGGTAACTGGATAAACCGAAACTTGAAACCTTCCTGTATGATTCTTTCAGTCATCACTTGTCCCACAGTAAGCAAGAATAATGAGAAAATCAGATCTCATTTCTTGTGAAAATAGTGTTTGGCTCACAACACTGGCACATGTCATTGTTATGGCATTGTAAAATTTGTAATTTTAAACTTACTAAATACAACTTAGGAACATGCACACAGCTGCAGGTTCAGTCATGCTACCAGAATTTCACAAATATTTGCCTTCCCAACCCTTCAGATAGTGTGAACAAGTCACATGGAAGGTCACCACATTTAATACTTGAGTTTACCTTAAGGGTTACTGCTTCCTGCTGTTTTGCCCCAACATGTTTATGAATTTAAATGTATGGAATTTAAGAGTAACAATTTTAGTCCCAGGCTGTCAGCTCTTTGTTAACATTTACTGTAACTTTTCTTGTATTTAGAAGTCTTAAGTCAGAACACTCAGGTTTTGAATAAAATATTAAAATATGGATGCATAATTTTCCTCACTTTTGAAGGCATAAATAATTACAGCAGATGTGAGTGTTTTGATGTACTGTATTTAAGCCATCTACTGCTGTTTCACCTTGGGTGTCCCAGAAGACTCGTTTTAAACATTAAGAATGAGATATTCATTACATTCCCAAAACTGGAATAAAAAAAAAATCCCCAAATGACAAGAACTTAAAATATATACTGCGCCTTTAAATGCCATGATGTCAAAGTGAAAAAATAAATTGTAAGCAAATCGCATTATCCCACTGCCCACTCCTACACTAACAGCTTTCCAAGGCAGAAAGAATTAACTGATGGAGGGAGCAGTATGAAAAAACCTCCTTCAGCACCAAGTTTTTCTGAGGTGTTGGCTAATGTTTTCTGAGGAGTGGGCTACGAATATTAGGGACATGGAGTGGTGCTATAGCTTGATGAAAACAGCATAATTCTTTTTACCTGCTTCACAACCATAATGTTGTATATGCTGATGGATGGGTACTACCTAGTCTATTCTCTCTAGTCTGAATAAACCTGGACCAAATGCCATAAAAATAGTAAACTCAAAGACATACTCAACTAATGATCACATTTAGAGAAATCAATTCACAAATGAACCTAAAACATTATATCTCGAGTGAATGACAGTAATGCGTGTGGAACTTCTTAGCTGTTGACGAATTATCCAGGTCAAAAACTGTACAAAGCTCCAAAATATAATTATCCAAAACAAACTTTTGTCAGCTCACCATGTTGCGCAAGAAAAAACATGGGTATACAGAAGTAGAGGTCAGGTGAGATACTACATAACAGCTTAAAGAGGAACTGCAATGCTATTTTTATATTTCAGGGTTAGAAAGAATCAGCGCTGATGAGTGCATTTCAAGCCGCAATGATGTAAACAGTAACTCGGAAGCTCCAATTTACATCACAGAATAGAGAAAACTTCCAGGTATGCACAGCGCCATATTCTGTGATTCAGAACAAGGCAACAAAACTAGTGATGTGTTGCAGCCCTATGACATTGTAAACAAGCAGGCTTGTGAATACATCCAATAGAAATATTGCTCTCGACGTTGAGCCAGTTTCGCTGACAAATACTGTACTACTTACTTGTTAATTCTGCATGCAGATCGTGTTGGAACATTTCTGCAGTGAAATATCTGATGCACAACCTATACTTATTCACTCGTACATCCCATAACATTAGTCAATAGAGTGACTAGTGAGCAGGAAGGGCTGCAACATGTCACAATTTTCACAAACTCTCAACAAAATGGAGACCATTCAATACTTTCACAAAGTTGACGATTTTGTGCTTAATTAAAATTCTTCTCCAAACCATCAAGAGGGAATTCCCATCCAGCAAAGAAGAAACTGAACATCATCTCCATTTTGGGAAGCAACAATGGATTCAATCAACGGAACAAAGAATTCAAAAGGGACAAAAAAAAAACCTACAGGAGTGGAAAGACAGAGAATATTTGCGGATGCAGAGAAGCTTTGCCAACAGAACGGAGCAGAGCAACATGTTGAACTTGACACAAGAAGTGCACATTGAAGCTGAGTGGTGTTCCTGAAGAAAATAAAATAAAAAAACACGAGTGGAAGGATCAAACTCTTTCGATTTCAAGAAGGGAAATAATTAAGCCCGGTAAGTAGAAGGATTCCAATCTTCCTGTGTAGAAAATAAAACAGTCTCTCACAGAGACGGAAATGGCTATCCTGAGGAGTTTATGTTGAATCTTCTCCTTGGTTCAGTGAGCACATTACTATTGTGTTTAATCATAGATTACACTGCAATTAGTAATCTAGGCTTTCACTGTGCCTTGTAAATTAAAAAAATGAAGTTAAACAATAATACATATACATATACATCAACTCATCAATTCTAAAGTAGTGTTCACACCCTAGAAATCTCAGGTATACTGTATTTTGTGACATTTGGGGAAAAAAATTGTGCTTTCTTTTGTAAGAAAAATGCATCATTTGCATCAAATTCAATTTAAATCTTGTACAACCCTCTAGAGCAACAGCAAGTATACACCCAAAATGAATACTGTACTTTGTTACAATCTATTTCAATGCATTTTTTAAAAAAATACAGCAACTGTAGAGGCATTACAACACACTCTACTGCACTGCATGGTAATAAATCTCTCTCCATCTCAAAATGTTTTGCTTTCATTTTCATATTTTTTTATTTTATATTTCTGGTATTTTTCAGACAGAAAAAAACAATTCTAAAAAATCACATGACAAGATGCTCTTGAAGGTATCCTTGCCTTCTTCCTGCAGATACAGTAGCTTGCAGGAGTACTAGCACACAATCTGCAGCAGTAAAACAGACATATATATGCAACAGGAAGGGAAATCCCATCAAGATATGATCGTTCTCCACTGCAACCAACCAATACACACCAAAGTCTCAAATTAATCAATGCTATTACGGATACTGCTACTCTGTGTAACATTATGTTTATATGATTGTCTAAACTTGCTAAAAAATGTGTTGAATGTGTAAGAAAGTAACATTCAATCAAAGAACTATACATGACTGCTCCACAGCTACAGTATGTGCATATGTGTACGTGTCTGTCCATCTGGGAGAGAGAACACAATTAACTATTTTCTTCCTCAAACCAGATTCAGCTTCACAATACTAAATAAATAGAATGTTTTTTGTTCTATGATATTGCTCTGGACCCCAAAGCTTAGATAATAAAGGAGAACACTGAAACCCACTCACAAGCATCCCCATGACTTAGACCTAACTAAGAGTTAAATTGTGTTTTAAAATTCACTCTTGTGAATTAAACCCAATGTTATCCGAATGAATAGCTGATCTTTGATAGCTCACTCAAAATGGGGCTAGATCAGAGGCGGCTCCATTGCTTAACCGAATTCACAGAGGTGATGCAGTGCTAATGAAAATAATATTACTTGATAAATTTAAGAACTCGGTGACCTGTACAGCAGAAATACTTAACTAGCCTAAGAGTTATATATATATATTACTTAACAACCATGTAACCTTGAAGAAGGCTCCAGGACAGAAATGTTGTGTTTTCCTCCTTCTCTTTTCAGCATGGAATAAACCTATTACATGTTCCTTGGCAGCCTATGCATGGTGACGCAGCTACCCACCTGAACTACTATGTAACTAACTATTCACTAAAAGCCCCTTTTCCACAATTGTCATAAAGCGGTACTTCAGAGGAGCCTACAAAGCATTGAAAACATCTTACTATTTGCACACAGCCAATCAGTATCGTGGTGCTTGTCTTTATGAGGATTGGCAAGTGGAAAGATTTCCTAACGAGACATACAAAACAATTAAGACTATTGATATTCAATGGCTGGGACTTTTTTGCCAACATTACTGGAAGGAAACATTCACTGTTAAGATTTTTTTCAGTAATTTCACAGAAGTGCTGGCTGGATTCATGCAGAAGAGCTTTTCATTTCAAAGTTTCTTCAATTCCACACTACACTTTCACATTTCCATAGGTACCCTACACAAACGTGAAAGGCTTCTAGGCACGTACCCCTGGCAGAGAGCTTTTTAGTGTTGATAATTTTGGCAGCATACTCCTGTCCAGTCGAGATCTTCACGCATCTCCTCACAACTGAGAAGGCACCCCTATAAAAATGAGAACAGACACAGAGCACTGCATCACTTGGCATAATATTTACAGTATACAGTATATGTAACATCCAATTTATACATATAAAGGAATTAAATACAGCAAAAAAGATCGACCTTCATATTTAAATATAAATACACATTTAAGATAATATGAACGATCATGAAAATATCTTTTGGACATGAAACATCCCTGCGGAATACTGTGCCCTATTAATAATTAGACCTCAGAGACTGGGCCTTTGGGAAAGAGCGGGTTTAAAAGAACTGCATCCCATTAGAGGTAATTTTTGTGCTTTGACATTTGTGTTTCTAAACCATCTGAAGTTAAACTGAACATATTAAAGACCTCAAAGTCTCTTGGCACTACCATGAATCATCATTTGGACTTAAGTCTAGGCGTAAGGCTGTAAATAGCTCTGCAAACAGAAGAAAGTGAAAATGACCTAATTGCACCCTCCCCCACACATTTTTTTACTGGCAGTACAGCAGATATATCTTTAAACTTATTTAATATGTAAATTGCTTCTTATACCAGCATAAGCATACCAGCTGTTTGCGTAAACCGTATTTAAACCATGGGATTTAAATACAAGCTTAACATTTTTCCACCCGCATTTATAAAAGCAACGTTCAAAATCCTAGGCGATGAACACAGTGGATTTCATTTACAAACGAGATATCAATGATGATATCAATTTGAAACTAAAATTCAAAATGAAGAACTACAGTATGTTTGGAAGGATGTCTAACCATTTTAACGGTCTCCATGTACTGTACAGTATGTGGACGGAAGACAACATCGATTAATTTAAATTCGTCCCATATTAAGACAGAAGCAAACAGCTACTATAATAGCAATTACAAAGACTTACAGTATAAATCTACAGGTCACCTTCTGTTACTTCCAAGTGTGGGGATATGGCAAAGCGTGTAATCCAATCATTAAGAACATGATCACACTATTATACAGCCGGATAGAGAGCCTGTTGCTTTTTATACACCTTAATTACTAGAAATCAAGACAGCGTGTGTTATGGGATATTCTGTTTTAAATATAAGGTGGGCACTGAAACAACGTTATTTTGTCTGCTTAGAGTGAACTCCTTATCGCATTGCACTAGCGAATGTCTAAAACACAAATGCAACACCGACCAACCCTTCGAAGCAGTCCACCAGATATGTACTGTAACAACAAAAATAAACACCCATGTATATGCACACTATTTAGAGCACATAGGTTATATACTGCATAAAGGAACGCAGATCGTTTAAATTTAGTTTCATTCAAGTCAAATTTTCACCAGGAGGTTACTGAATTCAAATAGACCCATAAGCACTGTTAAACGCGCAGTCTTACCCCTCTAGCTTACCGAATAACTTGTGCAATAGCTTACTGCTTGACATAAACATAGGTTTATTAACATCTATTTCCAATAATGAGAGACTTGCTTACTTCCCAAGCTCCTCGAAAAGCTGGTATTCGTCAGTAAACCTGGTACAGGTTGTTGTAGCCATGATGAAGGAAACGGGCTAAATGAAGAAGGAACAAAAATGCCTCTAAAATGTATCTTGTTAAGATCTCCCCGTTCCAGTCTTCCTTCAGTGGTTTCTTGTCCCAAAAAACAAAAAGTAAAAATCCAGTGGAGGAGATTCTAAAACGCCTGACTGCGTCTCAAATGTATATTTATATCACTGAATCTCGCTTGCGTTAGTAACGTTGAAAGCGGCAGATCTCTGCTGACACACAGCCTCTGTGTGCAATAACATTTCTCTGGAGTGCTTCCTGATTTTAGATACTGTACCAGATCTCCCCCTAGCTGTACTACCAATCTCCTATTTCTGCAAGAAGATGTCTACAGTAAATCGTAAATCCGAAGCGTCTATCTCTGTAGGCGAATAAGTGCCCTGCTTCTTATAGCGCCAAGACCTCTGAATCGGCTTTAGCCTTTAAAGGAAAATGTATTTTGAATTGTTCGATAACAACAACAACAACAACAACAACAACAACAAAAAGCAAACAATATGGGTCAGATGTTTGTGTACGGCGTGGTCATTTCGCTGTGTGGTGTACACCTGCGGTACACCAGCTTTAATCTTTAAAGGACTAATTGGTTTCGATCCACACAGAAACACCACGACTCATGTGCGCGCTGCAAAAACAATTTTCTGGCTTATATGTTGCTGGGTTATTTTAAAGAGTGTGCAGTTTTAAAATAATGCGATACATTGTGTTAACCACAATGTCTTGTTGCCCCCCCCCAATCACAGATCTGTATAACAGTGCCTCTACAATACTGCATGTTCGCAACCAGATTTCAGAAAGACGAATATAAATCCTCCCGTTTACCGCGAGAAACGGAAAAAGTAGTGCGAGAGTTACGTTAAACTGGGAGGAGAAACCACTTTTAACTCTCGTTGTTTGCTTAGCGTTATAGATCCGTCTGCGAGGGCCGAACGAGTTCGTCTTGCACAGATTAATATATTAATATTTGACAGTGGCACAGAAGGACGGTGAAATTTCAGCAGAGAATATTGTTGCTCGCTATTATTTTTTCTCATCCGACTGTAAAATTCTCTGCCCCTTATGTATTTTGAGTAAAAATGATAAGAGGAGAAAATAAATAGACGATAGGGATAAGAGCAGTATTGATTATATTGGAGCCTCCTCATCCTGAGTTGAGACCGCAGTAATGGCAAATGAATGCAACAGAATCAGTGATGTACCCGCGGAGGTTGGCTTTTCTTTGGAAATGTTTCAGTGATCATCCACAAAATCCCGTTTTCTTTTCCGAAATCTCTGAAAAATAAATACCTCAATGTTTCTACACTCAAAATTGTTATGAATAGAAACTTCCAGGTCTTCACTTTGTAATGCAGATCCAGCTATCTGTTATGCCTAACTCTACAGATGAAGAGACACTGATTCACCTCTCTTGAGACATAACAGAAGTTCATGCATTTGAAGAATAAGGGGTACCTGTAACTCACAAGGATCTGCATTGAACCATTTTCTGGTATTATCATCAAGCTGTTTACATAATAAACAAAACAACTAACAGGATATTATGAAAACAATTTTGATGAAAAAACTAAAGCAAGTTATCAACGGGGGGGGTGTTGTGTTGCCCAACAGTATGCTATTGCTTCACAACAATGTGCTTGTCATATTTTATTTTGGTCAAGCCACTGTTTTGTGAACACTAGTCTTACCCTACAGATCTGGTCTTGTGTAATTACTACCTGCCTTCAGATCTGAAATCTAACATTCGTGGGGTTCAATGGACTGCCGTTCACTGATGTCACGGGAGGACAGTGAGGGGAGACCATCTGTAAGCACCTTGTTTTGTAGTTAAGTGATATTGTAGATAAATGTATGTCTGTCAGCAGTTGCCCAACCTTTTGTGACTGTGTCTCAAAAACACAGGCACCATGCAGGCTAGGCAAAAAAGAAATCCCTGCTTAGCCAGAATTTAACACAGAAAACCAAGTCAATGCACCTTTATGAAAAAAAAAATCAAGATGAAGGTACTGTATGAGAATTTTGTTGGAGAGGTAAACAAGAGAATGTATGTGCCCTCAAAATAACCTGACAATATGCAGTATTCTGGTGGATATACAGTACAAAGCATTTACTGTAGCTGTTAGGTGGTATTTTACAGAACGCATAGTAGTGATCCATATTTAGGATATGAGTTTACTGCATTGTGTAACTTAGTAACAATTGTATTTATAGCTGAATGTGGGTTACATTATTGTTAAAGTTATGATATATACAGTATATTGTAGTGTGTATATACAGTGCTGTATTTGCAGTCAGCTGCTGTAGTGTACTTACCTTTATTTGGTTTTGAATTACTTCCCTTATTCATAGTTTGTAGGTTTGCAATATAAACCAACTGCCAATTTCCTGTTTCCTAAATATGGGGTGGGGGTGTGTCTGGCCAGCATTTATAAGCTCAGAGAGTCCTCTAGTGGCTTTTCTATGCTGAGGAGAGGGTTATGTTTTGTCCTCTATGGATTTTAAACAGTGGGTTTTATTTTAATGTTAAATCACCCCATTTTGTTTCACTTCAATAGGTAAACTTTGATTGTTGTTTTACATGATTTGCTCACATCTCAAAGGTTTTAAATTTATTCTGGGACATTTGTTTATACAGTACACAGCATGAGCAGGAGGAGAGGATTACGTACCATTGAGTGAATAGACAATGGCATCTTTACAAAGATTCTTCTACTCTGCAACTTGATGAAATCAAATCTTCATGCTTCCTTACCACAACTAAAAGTGAATATATTTATGACGTATTTAAATACTTTGCACAGGTTGCAAGTTGTTTTCTTCAAAAGTAAAGCATAAGTCCTTAAATTATCATACTCACCATTGACCAACTTTCCCCTTTAATATGACGATACTCTACACCATAAGATTCTCAAACATTTGTGTCCATATAAAACAACAATGCATTGTAAAACATTTACTGTATGCAACCAAAGACAGGAATTCAGATGGTTTATATGCTAACTATTGAAGTCTGTATTTAAAGTTTAATTTACAGATGCCCTCATAAACAGGCAAAATCTATTCCAGAATAGATTTATACAAGTGATTGTGCAGTACAGCTTTCATCCCTACAGTATAGTCGTTATTTCTCCAGCGGTCGGTAAAAGGTGACACTAACACATGAGGTTTTTGAAGGCTCATATTTCTCCTGCTTTTAAAAGGTGATTTTTTGTCTGGCTTGGTCTACAGATAGCTTGAGAACTTGTAATGTTATTGCCCAGTAAATGCTTTAAAACCTCAGAAAAACGTTTTGGTTCCCTGAAATTGGGAGAAGAGGGCAAAATCATCCTACACATGAATGGAACAGAACTGAGTAACCAAATTCCACAGATGACTCAGTTTGAGAGGAATGATGAGAAAGTAGAAAGCCATTGTTCCTCTTTTAACCACAGTGATCTGGGCACAGGGAGCTGCTGCTGTAATTTAATTTCTCAGAGCTCTGACATTTTTCAGTTTTATTTTTTTTTTCTTAGCCAAAGGTTGTGCAGTAGTCTCTTGTCAATTCCTGTTTCCTCCTAGCCAATCAACATCGAATGGCTGTGGCCTTACCTCAGCCCACACGGTGAGACTTACTCTTGTGAGCACCAGAGTTTTTCTTGATTTTCTGCCTCACTGCTTCCAAGTATTTAAAGCTAATGAGACAATACATTAGTAAGGAAGAAATCTCCAAATTGATACATGCTGAGTGATTTAAGAAGGGATGCTGCTCCAAAGCTATGCAATTGCATTTGTTAAATATCTGGCATAAAAAAGAATGCATTCATTATTTCATGTATCTTAATCTCTAGCTTTTACACATTATATAGAAAATGTACATAAGGTGTCAACATAAACATTAACCTTTTTCATAAGTAGCTGTTTCCAGCTTAGGAGTTCCCATTTTGTATTTATAGTTTATATTTTTGCTACCTGCATGCAAAGCCCAGCACATGTCTATCTTATCTTCTGAATCTAATGTGACATCCAATTCGTTATAAAAAATACAATTTTAACTCTTAAAAAGAACATATATGTAATATAAGTCCTGCCTGGTAGCTGGTACTGTACACTCACCAGTATCCAGAGGACATACTGCTTGTGTTTAATACATGATATTGTTAAATTACTGTAAATATTTATTCTTACAGACTGGACTTACTGCAGAATGTTTTGGTGATGGAAGTGTTATTTTCAAGGACGGTGAGATACTAATGCTCTGGAGATCCCGGTGGTCACCAACATCTGAGAGTTGACACCCCCTGTTTTTCTTCCAGCCCCAATCCTAGTCGTTTTCCCTGTGTTTGTCTCACTCCCCTCCAGATTCTGCCATCTGCATAGGGTCCTGAAAAACACTTCGTGACAGTCTTCTTCTATCTTCAGACTCCCAGCACTAACAAAGACTGTTCCAGATCCTTAAATCTTCAGCAATGTGAAGTGGCTTATTCATTTTTCCTGTGACATGTTAATACCTCCCTTAATAAGTGCTTAAGCAATGGTTTAAATGTGTCCACCTTGAGCAAGGTCTGTCAGTCTTCCAAGAGCTGGGTATCTACTGTATCTGAAAACTTTAGTCAGCACTCAATGCTACAGTACATGAGGTTTGTCTGAATCACAGATGAGGATATAAGATCATATTGTAGAGCATGATGATGAAATAAGTGGTTATTTCTATTAACTCACAATGTAGAAATGTGAACTATACTCTTTTCTTTGCTTCACTATTGATAAAACAAGTAAAACAAATCTCAAGAACTTTGGCTAAAATGTACATGTAAACAGAAAGTTTGGAAGATAATATTACAGTATATCTTCTTATATCTTTCACACATTTACAGTATATTTCCTGACTTTAATTACTGTACTAGGACACATCTGCCAAAGATCTCTGTCTGATCCTTGCTGTGTAGCGGGTAACTGTGGTTGGTTGAATACAATTATGTTACAAAAAGTATTAAAATTAATATCTTATCAAGCTTGAAATTGTTGCTAAGAGCCTGGACCAAGTCGCTAGTCAGCTGTTACCTGTGTTCCAGGAGCAATACTGCAGTATTTAGTTTGGGTTGTTTTAGCATTCACTGTGATTCCTGGGACCTAACAGGTGACTGCAAGTTTTCAGTGACGTCGGTGAGAGACACACCACTCTTTCAATTGTTACTAACTAGAGTGTCACTAACTGGCATTGTAACGGGACTGAGTGGCATTGAGAATGTTACAGAAGTGAAATCCCCTCTGTTAGAACCTACCGTAGATACTGTAGTACAGTATTCCCATGTGGTAGAAGACCAGGATTTTTGTTTTGCCATTGTCTAAGGTACTGTGTGTGCTCCAAGCCCCCGAAAAGCCATGACCAAATCCTGGTGGTGAGACAGAAAAGCTTCACCAGAGCAAAGTACTGTTTCCAACATGCCAGTAAGTGAAAAATGCTTGAGCTGGCAGTTGGACAGGTGATCATGTTGTAGGCCTATGACCAAAGGCTCTCATGTGGCCCACACACAGTGTCTTTCAAAATGAAAAAAGCGTGTCTGATACAAAAATAATGACGCTACAATAATCAAAGGGTGATGATGGGAGGCCTAGATTTCAGTGTTTTATTTGATTTCAAGAGAAATCACAGCAGATCGGTAAAAACTGCAGTGAAAAGAAAATTTTCTAACCTATATAAATACAGAGACTCACAAAACCTGACAAACCTGACAAATATATTATACAGTTTATAGGGGGTTTATCCAATACTTTGAAAATTAAAAGAAAACCTTTACTGTCACATCATCACTAAAGTAACATGGTCCATAATAATTTCTGTATAAAAAGTCTGTGTCAAATAGACACCTCCAAGTAAATAGAATTATTTTTAATTAATTCATAATTATTTTTTAACTGTTCAACCACGTACACGTTTAACAATTTACTTCACAGTGATATCAGCATCAGTTTAAATTTTGGATTCATGTTTTGAATCAAAAGCCATGCCCCCGATTTGTCCCTCATTAATCGAATTTTCCCACTTGATGTGCGCATCCCGTAAAGTATAATGCTTTGCAGAATAGTGAATCGATGAGGACAGATCTAGAAAACAGAAAAGTTTTTTCCCTGAGAAAATATTCAAATCAAAGCAGAAGACTTTGGCTACATTTTTTCATTTACTTTTAAACTTTTTCCTTTTCACTTTCTTTTTCCGCTTCCTCTTGCCCAGGCGGTTGGTGCTCAGGCTGCCCTCTTGCTCCTCTTCTTCCTCCTCCTTCTCTTTGTACCAGGGACCCCAGACACCCCCATTCAGCTGGGGGTTGCTGCGTGAATCTTTGGGCGGGTACCTGACGGGGACAGCCGTCTTGTTGTACTGGGCCAGCCTCAGCAGCAGCTTCTTGATGACGTGGGGATAGCGGTGAGACAGGTCCACTCGTTCGTAGGGGTCTGCCGTGATGTTAAACAGCCAGACCGACTTTCCCCTGTCCCACGAAACCCGCTCGTTGTGCCAGCGATTGGTCATGAGGCTGGAAAAGGTCTGGGGAGGCACCCAGTCGCTGTATCCAGGGATACCGGTCAGCAGTTTCCAGTCACCCACCCGGATGGCTGCTTGGATGGCAGTATTCCATATGCCATAACCGGCTTTCCAAGATCCGTTCTTGGCCTTTGTATAAATTGGGTCAATGTTGTGCAAGATATCCTGCCGAGGTGAGGGCCTGCCTTCACTAATGGCCTCCCACACATCGTAACCATCCAAGTCGAGATCCTCCTCGAGCTGACCTTCAGCCAAGGTAACCAAGGTGGGATACCAGTCCGTGATGTGCACCAGCCCCCGGCACAGAGTGCCTTTCTTCATCAGCAGAGGGCTATGCACGAAGCCCACGGCACGGATACCTCCCTCCCAGTACGTCCCTTTGCTCCCACGGAGGGGCCAATTGCTTCCACCCGCCTTGGGCTGCCCCCCATTGTCAGAGGAGTACACCAGAATGCTGTTGTCGTAGTAACCGTACTTCTCCAACGCAAGAGTTATGTTGTTGACAGCTTCGTCAAGACAGGTGACCATAGCAGCGTATTTCCGTCTGTGCAAGTTTGGGATGGATTTGTAGCGTTCTAAGTACTTGGCGGGTACCTGCAGTGGAGAATGGACAGCTTGGAAGGCCAAGTACAGAAAAAGGGGCTGCTTAGGGTTGTGGGTTGCCAGAATGTTCACCGCTTTCTGGGTGTACATCAGTGTTGAATAGATCCCATTGTCTTGCTCCCAAGCTGCATGCTCACCTTCGTAAAGGTCATAACCACATATTCCAGGGCTGTCACACTTGAAGTGGCTATAATAATCTCCGCTTCCCAATAGTGAGCCAAAGAACGTGTCAAAACCTCTCTGAGTGGGCATGCAGTCTCTCTTATAAAATCCCAAATGCCACTTTCCAACCATGTGGGTGGAATACCCAACATCTTTCAGCTTCTGAGGTAGTGTCACATTCTCCAAGGGTAAACAGTTTGGTTGAGTTGGTCTTATAATGGAATGCTGAAGACCCGTGTGAATCTGGTATCTACACAAACAAGAAAAAAAACATACAAATCATCAGACATGATGCTTTGTTAAAAAGTCAGTAATGGCACATATTTAATTTTTCAAACATGTACATTACCCAACCACTACTAAAGAGACACTGAATAAGAGAAAGCAGCTTAAATGTCATGTGGCAACTTCTAAGAAACTTTAATTATACTGAAACAAGAAAAATCATGCCTCTATTTTACTTCAGCAGCAAATGGGGCACCTACATAATGTCATTATGTTATTCTTTTCAGATAGTGAGCAAATATGTTAATTGATTGAGTGCAGCTGGTCTTTAGGATCACATACAGTAATACTGAGCTCAAATTATATGATATTGTAAAATGGACAGGTGCCCAGTTGCAAAAACGGCAACAGATATGACCTTGTATCGCTTGAACAACTGAAGACTGCCTGGAAGCTATCAGTGTTCTTGAAGGCAGTCTGTTTGTAAGAGAAGGTGCCCATGTTCTGCTTTCAACAATTTGCAGTATTTTCTAGCAAATTCAGAAAATGTGAGCCATAGGCTATGTGCTAGAAGGCAGAGGGTTACCACACTGCCTTGACACTCATATTGTACATGTAACAAATGCATTGACATCCATAACCTGTAACTACATTGGCCCTGATATCTGTAACCATGACACACTTACTTGTATCTAATAATACTGTTTTTTAGCAATAGTGCTACATATAATCTGCTCGAGGCTCAGTTTGGAAAGGAGAAAAATATTTTAAAATTGAAAGATCTTCTGTTGGCAAATTCTATATAGACTACTGCTAAATAAAAACATTTCAATAATTTCTGCACATCTTTGAAAGAAGGATTCATGGCACCTACACATCAAACACAGCACATAAAACTGTTTAATCTAGTATGTAATTATGTTCACACTGGGGTGCATGGTTAAATGCATGTCAGTAGTCATGTATATAGTTCTGTTAATCAATTTGTCAATGCCTGCAATTTGTATAATATCAAAGCCAATTTAGATGATAAAATAAATTCGACAATTCCTTAATTGGTAACTTAGGAGGTGAAATAACAGTTCCAATTGGGATAGCTACAGTAGCAAAGAAATTGTTTAACTATGAAATGAACTTTAATTGCATAAATATATTAAAAAACCATGCTAATTAATCATCTTAAATTTTGTTACACTAAAACAGCCACTGGTAATTCTCTATTTGCTGAGAAACATGCTGTTTCTTGATGACTGTTAATGAGTAAAATTTGATTGATACGTTTTTCAGATTGTACAACCATTAAGAATTTTACAAGCACTTTAATGGCAACTCATACAGTCCTATCTGTATTTATTATGTATTGAAGAGGAACAAAGGAAACCTAAATCCATTGTATTCGGTAAAGACATTTGCTGTCCACAGACACTTCATTTATTTATACAGGTTTTCTGGTGCTGGAACATGAGTCAGGAGTGGGTGTTAAAACTGATGAATCATGGGAAAAGAATTTCATTTTCAAATTCTCCCGAGGACCTGTTTCCATAGCTCATGACATGCAAAGCAGACTCTTTCACCTTTTTTTGTTTCATAAGCCCTTTGCTTTCCCCATGATCATGCTGGTCTTGATTACTTGCATGTGTTTGCCCTAATAGGGATGTGCGCTGCGTGAGAAATGCAGTGCATTGGAGATGGTAGCAAATGTATCACTAAAATGTAACATAAAATATCATATTTAAGTAAATATTTAAAGTTCACTAGGTTTCGTAAAATTAAACACTTGTTTCTAGTAATGTCTGAGGTCTAGATGAAACCTTTACATAGATTAAAATATATTTCTACGTTTTTAAACGCTTATCAGTTTGCTTGTCAGTTTCCAGCCTGTGACTGAAATTTACCGCAATTACCTGTATAGGATTATTTTTGATCAGATCAATCATTAGTGGATGCAAGATACAAGGCCTGGTATACGGGCATGTCAGTCCTGTACAGTACTGTATGTAGAAATAATGAATCACCAGTACTAGCTGAAAAAACTACCAAGTGAGACTGGAATCCAACACACTAGATACTGTATGTGTGAAGCAGTTTTGGTTGACCTTGTGTACATTAAGGCTCTTTCCTCAATATGGGCATAAGTGCTGCAATTGAAAATGAGGAAATATGAAAACAGACAGAATGGCTGCAATTGAAACCAGGGAATTTATAGTTCTGATAGTTGATAGTTGATAGATGATAGTTCTGAGGGATCAAATCAGAAAAGAAGTGGGAGAGATGTCACAAGAGAGGGTAGTTTGGAAAATTAAGTATATTTACTATATTACACTGATAAATACAAAATGTTTTTTTTTTATTCAGCAATAGTTTGTTCTTTAAATTCAGAGTTTACAAATAATGTATTTTACTACAGTACTTTGCCATGCTGAGTTGTTGAACTGTAGTAGACAATGATAAGGTTCAATGGTTCATCTGTTTGCATTTCAGCTCTTGCTCAAGCTGTCAGACAAAGACCTAAAATCAGGACAGCTAACTCACTGTTCACTGATTAACATTTATTGATGTTCCTTTAAAGCAACATTCAAAATGCACAAGAATTCAGAGTAGGGATCTGTTTCAGTGTGCAAGCTACAGAAGAGTATTCAGTAGTTCAAAAAGGGAAGCAAGAACCATGAATTGTTTCTTTTCAATACATGTAATACTGTATACTGCATTCATTTTAAAACATTTTGAGAGTTTTGCCCTCTGTTGTAAAAGATTATATAAAAAGCAGGTTATAAATCCTAATTTTATTAATATAGCAAACCAATCTTAAGTCAATGTTTGCCATCTGTAAAGGAAAATATACTATTTTCCTGTTCTTAAGCCATAACTAAATCAAGGGTATGACTGTGATTAAGTGTTGGCCCTATTAGATACTTAAGAAAGCGAAAAGCATATAATTAGGTTCATTATCAATATACATGTAAAAATCTCCAATTAAAAAAACCCAAAACAAATTTGGTAAAAGCAGTTAGATTTAGGTGGATGATGTACTGTATAATTACAGTACAATACAAAAAGGAAGTTGTCAGTTTAATATTAAAGACAGAAATCTTTAATACTTAGAAATTAATATAAAAGAAATTTAACAGACAGAAATTAATATAAAAGCAGAAATCTCCAATATTCTGTTCACAATCATAAACACCAAGGAATATTAAACTATTTCTTATGCTTTTATACTGACTAGTTTTTTACTTTAATGGCTTCAGTAAAACCACTTTAATATTTAATTACTATCTCACAAGAAAAATATTTCTGTAGTGCTAAAGCTTTAGGATTACATCCAGAATTTGACGTGGTCAGAACTTTGTAACATAATTCTCAATGTGTTCTGCTAATAGGAATCTCCTGTCTATAACATCTTTCCTATAAAACCTACAGCAGGTCTCTCCCAGAAACTATACAAGCTGTCAATAAAATCCCAATATTTTCAGTGGAGCTTGACGGTTTTCTCAAAATACTGAGGAACAATCTGATGAATACTTCACAACTCCTACCCAAAACAAGAACGGGAACAAAAAAAAACTTTCCCATTCCATTAATTAATCCTCCCTTTAGAAATTCACATTCTCTCACAATTACATCATTAGTACAGTACTTGCTTGTGCCAGGATCTTAGAAACCTGGACATATTGTGCAATTACACAGAGAAGAGGAAATGCAATACCCTTGATTCTAGGACATGGAACATATTCAATAATCATTTTCTTACTGTTACAAGGGCCTCTGCTGACAGATTTAACTATGGAAGCCCCTACTAATAACTGCCTGAGTAAGTTAATCATTTTGAGTTCATCCTTTATCCAATCTATTTTAATGTTTTTAAAAAATCTTTCAATTTAATTGAAAATCCTGCTCAAAACACTATTTTTGACGTGTTTCATATTCAATAACATTATTTTTCATGTTAAAACCAAATATGAAAATTCATTTTCAATAATGTAGTTTTTACAGACATCATTATATGTAATTGTGTTTAAGCATGAGTTTTTATTACTTTCAATTAACATTTATGAAATGACAACATTTATGGGGAAACAAAAATATCAGAAGACACCCACATTAATACTGTATTTTCCTTTAGATTTCTGTAACAGGAAACAGAATATGTTATAAAATACCATATTATATTTGCATTTCTAAAATGATGTTTTCCCACTTCATTGAATACCAATCATGAATATGACTACGATTTGCTTATATGAATAGCTGTCTGTGTAATCAGATTAATAACCTGATCTTAAATTCAATGTTTAGTTTCAGTCTTTTACTATGAAACAAGCTACATAATTTAAATTACATACAGTACTAGGACACTAGCTGTTTTTTAAGTGATGTTTCCTACTTTATTCTAACAGTAAAAGGACACCTTTTGCAATTAGTGTAGTCAAGACTGATACTGAAATAACTGATTTTAAATTGGCACTACATATACAGGTAGTACTTAAAATGCACTTATTTCATTATCTGTGTTATAAATAGCTCTTATTTTGAAGACCAAGGAAGGAATTGTGTGCTATAATTTGTTTAGATATTTACTTGTTTCTTTAGATTCTTTGGGCTGTGGGTTAAATACATCTTCATTTTTTCCCGTTTAAAGCTGTTACCTTATTTGTGATCATATGAAAGCAAAAACAAAGGTTTGCAGCTGTGGTTTGATATTTGTCAAGTGTTGTGGACAAATATCCTAGAGTTAGTTTGCTTTGGGGGGTGTTAGTTTAGCTCTCATACTGTAACTGTTGTGTCCTCATCCAGGACTGCTGTACAAAGGTTTATCAGATATGGGTGATGAGAACAGGAGGTCTGGCTTCCTTTGTCTGTGAATTGGGCTTTTCTGTAGTGAAAAATACTGTATTCACTAAGCTTGTGATTTGATAATCCATTATTTACCTTACATAGTTATTGTGCAGTTTTATCATGGCATTGTGTGGCATTATAACCTATATTACTTCCACTACTGTTTTTTTTTACTAGCTTTTACTGTTGTACTAAGCAAGATGATGAAAGTATCAAGACTTACCGTTGTCAATCATTGCCAGTAGCTACAGTACAGGTCTATCACCCTGCAACTCACAACTGGCGACCCACTGAAGCTAATCAGGTGTGAACCTGGCTAGTACCGGGAAGGGAGACCTCCTGGGAACAAGGTTTCTGCAGGAAGAGGTTAGTAGGACCAGTAGTGAGTGCTCACTCTGTGGACTGTGTTGGTCCTAATGCCCCAGTATAATGGAGACACTATACAGTAAAAAATGTGATTCTTTCAGATGAGATGATGATGTGGTCAATAAAAATCCCAGGGTATTTCTTGAAATGAGTAGGGGTGTTACCCCAATGTCCTGGCCAGCTTTCCCCCTGACCTTTACCAATCATGGCCCTCCTAATAATCTCCATCTATGTGGTGATTGTACTGGCACACTATGACTTCCATTGCATCCAAGTGGGGCTGCACATTGTTGGTGGTGGAGGGGATCCCCATTACCTGTAAAACACTTTGAGTGGAGTGTCAAGAAAAGGGCTAAGTGTAAGGAATTATTGTATAAGTGTAAGGAATTATTAACAGCTACTGCAGTGCTCCGTGAGTGGATTAAATCCCACAACCTCCCAGTGATGATGATGATATTATTTTTACTACTTTGTGAATTTCTAAAGGTAGCATCACAAATCACTTACAAGCAATTTTTGCGGACAGTTGAGACAGTCTTACACAGCAAAATAAATCAAATGAAGTCCACACCCTTGATCTGACATGTAACAGGTATGTATGAGAAAAAATCTCACAAAACAAAGAAGGAACCCCACACATCATACCCTATAAACCTCATAATAATCACCCATCACAGAAATGAAATATTTTAACATGAACAGATACACCTAAGCACCTCACTTGACAATCAAAATTAATTTTAATGGAACCTTCATGTACAGCTTCTAATACTCCGTCTTTGGTTTGGGGGAAACAAAGCTGCGCTTCTGGCATTCAGGGAGAAGAAAAGGGTTGTGCTTTCATTAGTTAATAGTGCTACAGAGAAAAGCCCTCCAGATTTCTGGCTGAGCTCCAGTTTGAAGTCTATTCCTCTGCACAAGCTTCACAGAACCCTGGCCTTTTGCCAAAAAAACCTGATGCTCACACTATATTAATTCACCAGCTCTCGCATCAACTAATTATTCTGGCCTGTGAACACCTTTCAGAGTACACCTGGCCCTCTGAGTCACCAATTCCCCTCCTGCTCTCATCACTGAAATAAAAAAGACAGATTCCCAGAGGTAAAGTATTTTAATCTCCTTTCATTACCTGGTAAAACAATTACAATGCTTTTCCTCGCTTCAGTTAATTAAATGTCAGCACAAATTACTAACAGAAGCAAACATTTTTCAGCTTCTTCACAAATGTGAAGAAAACCCTTTTAACTGAGATACATCATATTACAGTCCTCAACATTTCTGCATATACAGTATTACTGGCCATTCCCTAGCCCAAATTACAGAAATGTTTGGATGTGTGGCTATCAGGCATGTATTATCTAAGTTTTGGCTCCACTGGTGGGAAGAACAGGAAAGATTATTTCAACATGATTCACTCCCTGTATGCCACCCCCCCGCACACCTAAAAGTTTCATGATTGGTGATTTAATTGACTCAGATGTGAGTTCTCCCACATTAGGACGTTTTCCAGTAATGTTAAAAGTGTTTTGGTCTCTTATTCATAAACACATTTAAACAAAAAGATTTACCCTACTTTTTGAAGCTTATGTCAACCAAAAGAAATCAAAACACAGCTCAAACTAATAGCACACTAGTAACACACACCTAGTTACTAGTGTATTATTAGTTACTAGTTACCTCTGAATCTTTAACTATTAGAAAGGAAAATAATCATTTTTAAGTACAATTAATATGAAAACCCTCAAAGTTATTTACAGTTGCCCCTAATTTTACCAGTTTGTTTTCCAAGAATTTAGTTTTAGTTTTCAAATCTTTTGTGTGTTCTTAAAATGACAAATACAGCAAATTGGTGAAAAAAAAAAACTACAAAGGAATCAGATGGTGTGGGATCAGAGATCCTAACATACAGTAGCTGCAATATTGCTGAGTAATATCAGTGTTTATATTTGAAAAAAAGCAATTTAAAAGAAAGATTGTTATTCAACCTATTCAAAAGACCTTTCAATGGCCAAGGGATCATTAGTTCATTGTAGTCATCTTGAAGGATGCTTTATTTCTTCGTTATGGCTTTGGCAATTTGCCATACAAATGCTGTGTCCCACCCATAAGCACATTTTCCAGGTGTATGGATACTATCCTGTATTCCCCCACACTTCAGAGTGGTTGGTAGGCTCAATTATTGAGACAACTGGTTTATCTTTGCTCAGTCTTAGGTGCAACCCAAGCAACCCATAGCAATGGTGACAGAGGACCTGAAGGGACTTAGCACCAATGCAAAGCGCTGTCATCTTCAGGCTCTGGCTAGACTAACATCTGATGCTTGCCTACCTAGCAGACAACAGGGAGAAGTCTTTGGCAGCACTGCCTTCTCTTCCAAATGGAACAGAAATTTAACATGGTGATCTCTGAAACTGCTGGGTCTGATGAAAGGCCTTTCCCCTGTGTTATAGACTTTATTACCTTAACCACATCTAAAGTACAGGAACCCATGAACAACATAATGTAGGAATAAAAAAAGATTTCCAAACAAGAAAAGAAGCAGCCATGGTATCCAGATTTCCCCAACCCTGGGTGTAAAGAACTGTCTTCTGTTCTCAGTTCTAAATGCTTTGGTGTTTCTTATGTCCTCTGGTTTTCACTTCCCTGCTAATTCTGAAGTCCCCCATGCTGACTTTGACAGCGCCTTTAAGGAATCCGGTCTCCTCAGAGATTTAGTTATTTTATCTGGTAATAGTCAGTGTAGGACATTCTTTTGTAGTACAGAAATGTATCCACTGTATAATCTACTTGCTCTGGACTCCAGAGCCGAATATATGTTTTCAGTATTTTATCCAGCATTCTAAATGAAGTTTCACCAGTGCAATGGACGATTCTAACAACTTTGAATTAAATGCAACTCTTTTTACTACATACTGTATCCTAACATTCTGTAACATTTAAGATTTAACAGGCACCTAAATATTTTACTGAGAGGCACTGAAAACAAACATTATTGGTTCCAATTCAGTACGCAGTTCTTGAGTCCTATTTTAAAACTAAAATCACCAATAATATTTGTTATACCCACTAGATTTGAAGTAGTGAATATGTTTATCCTTGAGTCACGTTTTTCTGTTTCTGTTGCAAGGCAATTAAAACTTAGATGCAGCAGTGTAAGGCCACATAGTGCAAGGAATACAACTGGTAAGATTTCAAGCAAAGAATGCTGAGGTCTTGTCTTGGCTAGCTTTTTCTTGACTTGATTTCAGCAGGTCATCTGCATGACCACCATAACACGATCAACAGCAGACAACTGCAATGGCCAAAACTTTGCATATGTTGCAACTGTACAGGAAGAGTGACAGAGTACAGTATATAGTATAATAGGAAACATCTACCAATTCCACGTGGCTCAACCAATAAGAAATACTGTGTAAGTTTTTGATAACACCAATTAATGCAATCCCTTTAATCTCTTTATGTAACTTGAAACTCACATCAATGAAAACTGACATCACCGAAAGTAAACAGAACCATCTGTCTCTACTTAATACTTAGCTACAGTAAATATATATATGTGTCTCATATTCCTTTCGAGATACTCTTCACAAAAGCTTTGTTGGGAAAATGATCCTGAAACATTGCCCTTTATGGTACGTTTGTCTGTGTTATAAGAATATGAATTATCATAAAATATGAAAAACAAAATTATACACACAGCTCAATACACTATTTTGGAGTCAGTCCCCATTTTACTTTTTGATATCTATGTTAAAAATATTTTATTAAATCCATTCCATTAGACTTCTGCTTTGTATTTTTTTTAAGAAATAAATATACCAAATTCCATAAGATTATATGGTTACATTGTTGGTTAAGTGACATGTGATGACTCTACTATATGCAACATAAATGCGCTAGCCATATTCTCTTTTGTTATTTGCTGTTTGTTTTGTATATGATATCATGACAGCCAGGTCTCAATACTATATAATATGTATCATCTTGGATTGCCACCAAAAACAGCCAAAACATGTTTTCTTTCCAGTCTGTGTAGCATTGCAAATAAAAACGAACAGAGATAAAAGCGGAATTATCATAATATGTTACTTGTCCGTTCACTCATGCTGAACACAAACAAAATAAAGATTTAATTAGAACAATTTGTTTCAAAACCCTCCCAAGGGGAAGGGATTTTGAATCCTGTTCAACGCATTTATGATTTCTGTAAAAGCCTAATAAAGAACAAAAAAATAAGCTCTATTATTTGTTTTGCCACTTATGGCTTTTAACACATTATAGTTCTCTCACCACCCTCCACCCCACATACTTATCTTTCTACAAAGCTATAAATGTCAAGTCAAAGCAGGGGGAAACTCCTAGCTGATGATTTGACAGAATTCCAATTTTTAGAAGTCACTTGTTTTGTTTTTATAGTTATGGAAGTGTTCCAACTCACTGTGTCCACTCAATGTGCAATAAAGCACTTTACATCACCATCAAAAACTGCGGCTCTTCAGTACTTCCTGTACGGCACTTAGACATTTTACATTTCCCATAAACTGTTTTGACATTATATAGGCTTAAACGCACACAATTACAGTGATTTTATTTTAAAACAATTTCTTCTATTCTCCTACTCAATTATGCATCGATTTAATAAATAATTCCTTGCATTTGTGCTATATGTCACCATTCATCAAAAAGGATCCTAAGCTACTTTAAACATAGAATGGTAACCATGACATACTGTAACAGTACATTACTGATGTGCAGCTTAACCTGGGTGATAAATACTATCAATCATACCCTATCGTAGTCCTACTCAGCAGATCCTATGGACAAATGAGAAATAACCTTGGTAATTGAACTAAGGGGACAATTTAAGTAGGCCAAGTTGTACAAACTCAAAGCAGATTTTAGCCAGGAAACCAAGGTACAGTACCAACACTACCGAGTAATGAATAATTTGGTTTAACGTCTCTACCGAAGGACGGCTATAACAATCTCTCTGTAGGTTAAAACTAGTTAAGTTTCATATAAAAATAAATCACAGATGTTTTACAAAAAAACAATGCACTACTTTCATAGATGTTTTGTGGATATAAATCTGGGCTCTGAAATAGGGCATCCTATCTGAAAGGATTCAGTTTAATGTCTACTTCTAACAAACCTCAAACCATCCTGATGTGGTACTGTATATAGTACATGTATGAATTCTGAAACTCATGATACCTACTGTGTACTTAGTCTTACTTTTGTAAACCACTTCAATATGCTTTATAAAAAAACAAGACCCTTAATGAAGGCAACCAGGAAGTGTACAACATGGAACTGAGGGCAGGTAGACATCACACCCCACAGACCCACAAAGTTTTGGGAAGAATAAAATGTATTCTTGCAAGTTCAGAAACAAGAAGACTTTAAGTGGCATGCATGATTCTCAAATCCCTAAATAACTTGTTTCAGTAAACATAATAGACAAACCTAGTTTAACACTATTCAGATGGGCAGGTTTCAAAGAATAGCATGGCGCCAAAAACATTTTTCGCATCCTACCGGTGCATGAATGTATTATCCTTATCATCAGTCCTCCTCCTGCCAGTATCATACAGTTAACCATTGTTTAAAGACCTAAAATAAAAGAGCAATTTCCCTTTTTATTCAGACAATTGGTTTGATTAAATAATGAAATTCAAGGGTAGAATGTAACCTCAGGCCCACAAGAACTATCCCTGTGTCCTGATGGACAGTAAAGATTCTGAAGTAAGAATTCAGAGAATATTACAAGGGTGGTCAGAAAAGAAAATTGAACTGAAAGGAACTCATATTTATTCTGATAGCTGCAGTGATCTTTTTGCCATTCAGAGCTTCAATATTTAACCTACCTGGATGTTAGATGCTTCTTCCATTTCGTTTTCTGTGCTCCAGGAGGAAAAAAAAATTCAAATAAAAAAACATAAAAATATTTGCATCACAAATGCTGAGTATTGTGAGCGCTGTAATCTGAGATTCTGGAGGAAGATGTTTTCTTTGTACTTTTAAAGGTAGCGATAACAATAGTAATATTAAAATTGCATGAAAGTACAAAGAAAACCTGAACTAAAGCGAGGGCAAAATTAGGCATTTCCGAATAACTGCAGGCATGCGCAAAAACTCCCTGCCTTCCAATGTTTCTCCACACCAAGCGGCGCTTCCCGTTGGTTTCCGTCCATTTTATTACCTGGTACAAAGAATGTGGTTATTGTTGTACACAAGTAAGGTCACGGTACATGTAATTTACCGTCCCGTTTAATTTTTTTTTTAATTGGATAGCGCGTTTTGGTTTTATAGCAACAGGTGTATGTCTTAATAAATGATGTGCAATCACCATTTCTGGTATGGTACGCTGCTAAAAGCAGACTTACCTGCCAGTTATGAACTGGCTTCTTGAAGGGGTGCAAATCGGTTGAACATAGTAATTTTCCAGTTTAACTCCTTCAGCAGCAAGTCTGTCGAGAGTAGGGGTCTTAATCTCAGAACCATGGTATCCTACATCTCTGAAGCCTTGGTCGTCAGCCAGAATAAAAATAATATGCGGTTGAGACGTTGGCTTGTCTAGTACGTTAACTTCTCTGTTGTGCGCCTTCGAATTAATTTTTTCCCACGACAGATAACCGCAAGCCATCACGTTGATTGCGGACAATCCCACCAGGACGCCCAGCACGAACATTATCAGAAATGTTATTAGCCGTTTCAAATAAAAAAAAAAACACGCCCTTTCACAGAATCAGCTAAGGTTAGCAGCCAAAGAAAAACAGATCACAGTTCCATCATTAATTCAACACAGCCGAACGCGACTGTAGCAGAGCAGCAGTAAACAAAATATCTGGACGTTGAAAAAAAAAGACACTTGGAATAAGTTTTTCTATGTTTTTTTATGTTGTCACCCCCCTACTCGACGATCACTGTTCTTTGAGTTTTCATTATTAATGCCGCGAGTTCCAAAGCAGCACCTGTAGCAATCATAAGGGAGATTCCTGGTCATTTGTTTTGTCCCTACCTTATTCAATGCCCTCCATAATTGTATTGTTTATCAGAAATCTTTCCTTAAAAGAAAAACTTAAAAGAATCACAAGAAAAAACTTATTCCTCCCTTGAGCGAAAGCCAACACATGGTTTCCAGTTGGAGTAATTGTTCCTCTTTTCAGAAGCATTTGATTCATCTTAGGTTTTGCAGCTGCAGAATAACTTGTTTCTATTATGTAGCATATTCCTTTCACCAGGACAAAACAGTCATTCTTTCCTTTACAGTAAGGATTAACTTCCACAGAACACGAAACTTACAGTACATGGTTTTCGGGAGGCAATATCCGCAAGTTTTCCCTTTACGGTTTACCAGAGCTTCCGAGCTGCTTGGAGCGCCTGTTTCTTACGAGCTGTCCTGACTTCTGCCAACGCAGTGAATGCCAGCTGCAGAACAAATACAATAAACTCGAATCTGCTTTTGCTTTATTCCCTTTGTAGCGCCGACCCTCAAAACTGACGGAGATTGCACAGTGCTGAGTGCCTGTCTGTTGGTTGACAAAAAGCAGCCACGTTTATGTTCGTCGTAAAGTACTGCGGCGTTTCTGTCAGTAATACCCCCGATCTCTGCCCAGTTCTCTCTCACTAGGAGGGTGGCTAAGACTCAGGAGGAGAGGATCAATTAACAGCAAGCCAATAGAGTCTGGCAGTGGCGTTTCTACGTCTCCGTGTTCACAGATGTTTGACGCCTGCTTCAAATAAAACAAAGACGCCGTAGTGTAAATAGTAAGAGTATCTATCACAACCTTACCTCCTATTGATTATTTTCAGTTTCAGTAAACTAAAATATTTTACAAGCATAGTTTTAAAACAGTTTACTGTTTTGTGTCTGCTAAGAAGATATTTTAAATTTGTGACAGACCTTAAAGAGTTTTTTTTTTATATTTTTGTACTATTTTCTGAAGGAAGCCTAATTGTGATGATTTATAGGACTACAAGGTGTAAAAGCCTATGTATACACTGGCACAGATAAGGTAGTAGTTTCAAAAGGAGGAGTATGTATAGAATAGAAACACATAAAACACAAAATAAGGTGCTCTCCAAGCTGCCACTAAACTCTAGTATTAACAGTTAACTGTGTGCAATTAATACTAAATGTGGTAGAATTTATTTATTTATTATTTAATATGTGGGTCAAGCCTAATTTGAACATCTAATTTGCCATCATTCTGGCATGTATCAAGATGGTCATAACCACACCATCTCTACTACTAAATGCCTCTTTCATCGACACAGTGTTTCACTGACACTGCAGGTATTGAACTGAAACGTGACAGAGCTCATAAACAACCAGCGCTGCCTCTGCTTCATATCTCACAAGTGGCTGTAAAAAGTTCACACTGAATTGCTTTATCTTCAACTACTTGGCAGATTGCACATTCTTACACCATTTACAGACCAGGCCTGTCAAATCCAAATTTCAAGTATAATTCAAGTGATAATAGAGTTAACATACAGTGCCATGAAATGGATAAACCACATTGCTCAGAAGGCTTGTGATAAAGTTCCCCCTAAAACATTAATTCTCAAACTGAAAGTGGTAGGCTTTCACAAAAATACAAATACCTGGATTGAGAATTGGAGATTAAGACTGGTCTTTTGTCCACGTTCACATCCACGTCTGAGCTGACGTGGAAGGAGAACAGACCCTACCCCGAATAGCAGAAGGAGATACATTATATACGAGGCCAACTGAAAAATTATTCACTGAGTGATTTTTTTTTTCTGCTAATTGCATAGCTAAAGCCCTTTCACATGCCTCCTCAAATGTTAAATCCCAAGGACTCTGGGTTCTCATTCAAGTATTCAAATTTCCTCTAAGGCGAAGACAAAGTCAACCCCACGGACTTCTTCAGAATGAACACTAAAACATGAACACAACTGAAAACCTCAGGGAAGTGCATTTAAAGCCGAGAGGAGGTATTGTTTTACCGAAAGGATTATGGAAGTTTTAAACAAACTACCTAACCTAATGAGGTTGAAGCTGATGTCCTGATTTCTTTTCTTAAAAACATCTGGATGAGCTCTACCAACAGAGCTGGGTGGGATGAATAACCTCCTCATATTTCTAACCCTTCTTACATAATTATTTTCTTAACTCTCTAAGAAATGATAGTTCATGTGGATTATATGTTTACAGTATGTGTGTCTGTTTCTCACACACACTTCACTTTAACACAACTATTTTTACAATAACACTACAAATGCAATTACAAAATGTGATAATCTGATCAGGTACAAATAATAGGTTTGTCGTGTTTTTTTTTTTTTGCTTGATTGTGGTTTTGTCTAATACAGTATGTATTTGTTAAAACAATTGCCTATTTTTTCAACCACTAAACTGTTCAGAAGAAATAAAAAAAAACACTTGGGATTGTTGGTAGTGGCAGAGATCTATGAGTAACAAATAGAAGAAATAAATAAATCATTATAGCCCCACTGTAATCTTGGGAAAACATTGTATTTATAATAATAATAATAATAATAATAATAATAATAATTGCTTACACTTATATAGCGCTTTTCTGGACACTCCACTCAAAGCGCTTTACAGGTAATAGGGACTCCCCTCCACTCCCCAGTATCCACCTTCAACATGCCACATTCTGAAGAAACTCCAATTGAGGTAATTTTGAGGTAATTTTCTCAAACGTCCTGGAAGAAATTCTCTGCTGTGCTGTGTAGAAAACTTTCAACAAGCTACTGTATCATACCATGCAAGACTTGCAACAAAGATTACATTGAGTGTAGTCATTGGCCCCCTGCATTATTCTGTGAAGCCCACTCAGTGGATACTGGTGTTCCAGCCACACTGAATGGAGTACTACAACAAGCCTAACAAGGGATATACAGTAGGAATCTGATCTATTAGCAGAAAATATTAGGACAAACAGGGCCTGTATTCAAAGACATTTGTACATGCATTTTGTGCCTTGCATACACGAATTTGCCAAGGTAAGCTATCATTTAAAATTATCAGTGTTTTGCCTCACAGGCAAGTGAGCCGATCCCTGGAAGTAAAAATCAACATTGTGGTTTTACAATAATGTTCTTTCTGTTTCCAATCATGAAACAGAAAATCAGCCTTGAACTTGTTTTTTTTATTTTATATGGTATACACTGTATTCAGTTGCAATGGTGAATATATTGTATTTGTGTAAAAACATAATACAACACCATAGTTACTTTGGATTTGCACCCTGTTTAATCACTTCTTAAAAGAAACAAAGCTGGATTTGAGACAATGTGCTGAAACCCATATACAGTATATAGTATATACTGTACACACATACATTCATATGTGTATAGCTTTAATGTTTGCTGTGTAACTAATAACACTTCAATTAATGGAATCATGATCACAGCCCCTTTGTAAATATCCTGTGTCTATTAAAATAATGAATAATGCATGACTAATCTGGTGAATTTTTGAACATATCATCCAGTTAAGTTTATGATTCACACATTGTGTATGTATTGCAACCGAGCACATTTTTCTCACGAAAACTGGTGACAAAGGAAGCATTCAAGCATAACATGTCCTACATTTTTTGAATTGCTCAGGCAGTTTAGACCAATTTATTATTGGAACATGTGCAATAACGCTGCAGTACTTAAGATGACATGACAAGCAACCATAAATTTAGAAGAAAGCCTCTTTCGTACACAATGAAATTGTAAGTATGATCATGCAATGCTGAGTGTGTCCAAGTACTGGGTATGTTTCTTCAGAGGTTCCAGAAACCACTTTAGGGAATTCCTGGAATATTAGGATGCCAGTCAGAACAGAAATGTCTCCAGCAGTGTCAACCCTATTACAGGGGGGACAGTATCATCATCCTAGATTCGACAGACAGCACAGTGTGTATCAACCTCACAGTGGATTGTACTGACAAGCCAAGAAGGACATTTTTGCCGGAGGTTCTGTGATGTTCTGGATAGGTATAACATTCATTCAAACACCATACTGTAGCCAGTGATTTTTAACAGCAACTTCACACTCAGAGAATACGGGGACAAGCCAGTAATTAATGCAAGTTCACAGCCTAGTTCGTGCAACAGAACAAGGCAGTCTCTTTATTTTGGAAGTGTAGTATATGAAACATAAAGCAGGTTTTTATTTCCTCTGGAAATTGCACCGCGTATATGAAATTACGGACATCACATAGAGAAATTGCAGACCATATGCAAATCTATTCCTTTATTAAGACTATTCTTTCCCTCTTCTGTTTTGCAGTTTCCATCATAGGATAAGGCAAAGCACCCTTCAACACAATCTTTAACTGGGGAGACTAAGGAATTTGGTTAAACTGTAGTACTGTATTCCTACTTCATGGAATAATCTCCAGATATAGTTAATATTCTGTTCTAGTCTAAAAACTACATTTTAAAAGTATACAAAATAATTATAGATGCAGTATACCTATAAATATATGGTAATATGAACAGCAAGAAATTGAATGCCTTACTTATATACAGTACAGTAAGTTACTCCAATACTAACTCAATAGACCTTAGACTAGAAGAAAGATTCAGTCAGTGACATTTGTGAAAACATTTTAAACAACTAATAATGTAGTGCTATTTTCATCTTGATGCCCAACTATGCCTGTGGATATAGCTTATTCTCCTCTAGCAAATGTAACAAATTAATTACACAACTTTACACCTAGCCTTCCTTTTGATCTTCTCAAACATTCATTCCTGGCAGTAATTACAGTATATTTGTAAAATTATAACAGCTGAGATTCTTCTGAGGTTAGACTACTAATCAAGACTAAAAGGATTGTTTCCAATAAACAAGCATAGAACGTAACCTAAAACCCAGGGAGCAGTGACAACACAGCCTGCAGCAGATTCTGCTCGAATTAAAGCATGAAGAATCTTTGGCGAAAAGATGCAAGATAGTCAAAGCCCTGCCATGAGAAGTCTTTCTTTAAATGGTCAATTAAATAATCTTTCTTTGGGGCAGCTGAGTCAGGATAGGTCAACGTAAGAAGTGATATAGAACCTGAACGTTGCAAAGCAAAACGTGCTGCAAAAACCTGAGACAGCTAATCATATATCTAAAGTCCAGGCTGGCAAATTACAGTAGCTAAGTAATGTGTGTCAAGGTCTGTCACTGCTCCTGATAAAAAGCAGGGCAGTGCATTTGATTATGGTCAAAAGTGTATGATTTTAATTCATTTAAACATTAACTGGAAATCCATGATAACACATTCTTCATGTATGTGTTTTTCTCCTATTACATGAGACCACAAAGTCTTCAAAATGTGTGAAACACACAGACGGAAATCTAGTCGCAACTTTTGTTTTATGTGTATTTAGCTGGTAATCAAAATTAGCTATTTCTGAAACAATAATGCACTGTTTAATTCCATATTACATGCCTGGAGTCCTGTTTAAAAAAGCTCCCTAGGTTTGTTAGTATAGTATGCTAAACATGTTGGAACACAGATATTTAGAAAGCACATTCATCCTTTTTTTTTCCTGGGATGTTTTTCAGGTATTTCTAATTTGATCTAAACCTCCCATTTTTTACATATACACAGAAGAAGGTCCCTGTGAGTCACTGAAACACTGCCTAATTAGTTTAGGACTGATAATTTAATCTGTCCTTTTAATGAGGAAAATTCTGAAAAATGAACCTATTACTGTATCATCAGTCCTACACAAAGTGAGAGCATACATCATCTTAGAATTTTCTTATTTTTCATTTTCCAAATTCACTTGTCACATTCTTTGTAAGTACTATTTTCATTTCCAGTGTAAACCTAATTGCTACAGAAGGGTGGAGGCTATCATTTAAAATGTATATAATGAGGTTCCCACCAAGTCTGTAACCAGAACTACTGTATGTGTGCAGATTAAAACAATATGGAAACTTCAAGTATTTGGACCAGTTAAATAGCTGAGACTTCAATGACTTGATAAATTACAATTTGGACTTCATTTGGCAGACAACATCATGTCTGTATAGAAAGTTTGATTCTTGGGACAGATAACAGAAACGTCTTCAGTCAGACACTGCACTAATACCTATTATACTGTATTTGAAAGAGGCTCTGTAATTTTGTCTGCTTTCTGAAGGAAAATATTTCATGAAAGACAATGGGTGACACAAATAAGTGTAGTGTGGACAGACTTGGTATGACTTTTCTGAATTTATAGACATAACAACTTTATAAGACTATACCACAGTTTTTGAAATGATATCCTCATGGATGATCTTCTAGTTGATTGCAAGGCTGGTACAGGCTTGTGCTATTCATACACAAAAAAGGATAGAATTGCAAAAATGCCATAATATTCTGGGTGGGATTTCAATATTTAAGACGTTTTTGAAGAAAAAAAAAACTACTCATACATCATCTTTGATTTGTACTCAACACAATGTTCAAGACATTTCAAAGGGCAATGCTATTGTTTCATACAAAACTATTCAAGGTCTCCCACAAAAACAATGAAGGGAACAATATTTAACCATACTTTTTGGAAATGCATGGATTGAGCCATATGGTAAATCTCCAATAAAGACATGATATGACAAAGGCAATAGGCTATAATAAGCTTCAGTGCTGGGTAGCTTACTTCTTTTTATTGTAGAAAATAATACGGAGAAGAGCGGCACTAGAAAACACTAACGCACTTTGCAACTGCATTCCTGGGGCTCACCGAGCAGAGAAAAGCCCATCCCTATTTGCGCCCCCTTGGACAGTGACACCAGTCCTCCCTTCCTGCATGACGGAGGTCCCCTCTTTCAGCTGACCCCTCAGTCAGCCCCCAAGAGCAGGAGCTGTCCCACCACTCCTGTTTCTCTCCCTTAGATGGATGCTGTTTGACTGCCCTAGGCCCAACCACAGTTAGGGCCTGTGCATGGCCACCACAGGACTCCCCATCACCCACACCACCTCACACAGAAACAGGACGGAGAGAAAGAAGATGGAGGGAATGCAAAGTAAACTGCGTACAATAACCCCGTCCACATTTTGTCTCCAGAGCTCTGTAACTGGCATAGTACAGTACATAATCCTTCTATGGTTCACATTCTTTGAGATTTCTAAAGAAAAAAAAAACACTGAGCAATTTCATCACACTGTATAACCTTGTATAGTATTTCATTCTGAGAGACCACCATCATATCTCTCTGAGTTCTTATCTCCTGGGAATGAAATTAAACCCACATGGATTAAATTTAACCATAACTCCAACTAAGGATTGTTCCCCTTGTTTCCATAAAAAATATTTTTTTCTTTAAAAAAAAAACTTTTGTCAGCTGTTACCAGACTAAGCTCACAGCTGCTGTATACAATATATTTTATGCTGTACATTTCAATATGTGCTATACTGTTACTATGTTTTATTTGTGTTTCACACAAAGTACTTACTGTTAAGATATAAATTCCTTAACTGCATGAAAAAACAAAGTTAGCATTAATTAAACGCAAGTAAGAAAGCAAGAAGGTAAATGTAAAAGTACATTTCAAGCAGTTTTTGTAAGGCTTCAGAGTTTTTGTAAGGCTTCAAAGTTGATCATTCCCTGTTAAAGTCTGGAGATAATGGACATTGAAAAAAACATTTTTTTTGTTTTCCTTTAATGCTGCACTTCTCAAAAACCACATTTGGGCACAAAAAGTTGCGCTGCAGCCTGTGAGGTGCAGGTCTGAACTAGGTTTCAGCGTTGATGATAGTTGCCAAGTTTTCAATCAATCAGCATAGCAAGTTCCAAGAGAGAAGCAGTCTGAATTATCAGATGAAATGGCGCTCAGACAGCTGTCTTGGTTTAAACAGAAACACCATAGCACAAAAATTAAATTATATTGTCATAAAAAGTATGCCTATTAAATCTGAGGCTGATGTAGTTCAAACATTTGTTGCACAGGAGCAGTTTGTGGTTTCATAACAAATATCAAAGAAAATGGCAACCAGGCAGACATTTTGTTGTACGTAGTAATTCAGTTTTGCCACATAGAAAGCCATTGAAATGACATATTATTAATATTAAATTGCTAGACTCCCTGGTCTTCAAACAGGAACATTTTAAAAAGTTGGAAGAAAAATCTATTTACAATTACTACTAAGTCTGATAATTGGAAGGATTATAAACTTCAAGGTCTTCTAATAATCTAAATTAGCATCTTTAAATTACTGCTGTATTGAAAATATATTAACAGTATGGCTGCTGTTAAGGTTATTATAATAATTTGAACAATTTTTCTTTCTGTGAAAATTAAAAGATGAACTTGTCAAATATACAACTTGTAATAACTTACTTATAATATATTTATTATTTACCTTTTTTAAAGAACGCAGCAGCATACATTTTCAGGTAGCGCACAGTTTAGTTTACTGAGTCGATAACTCATTCAACACAGCCCTTTTTTGACACTCCTAGAATTTTCTAAAAATGGTTCATAGATATTAACAACATTTCTTGCTGTTTTTAAAAACTTCACGTTTTTGTTTAACTTGTGAAAGTTAAGCTGCAAATCTGAGTTTGGACAGCCACATCGTCAATTTCAACCTCAAGAATAATCCAAACTGTCAAATACTCCTTCCTGGCTGTATAGAGAGATTCCCAAATCTGAAAATTATATACAATACATTGTGTAACATCAAAAATGTCACATGGACTACCTGCTAATCTCACTTCCTTTACTAACCAGAGTGTTTTCATGTTTGATTCTATTTGGAAACTAGGATGAAATATGAACTAGTTCCTAAATCACTTTTGCACTTCATAAATTATTATTGCCCACAAACATTCTGGCTTTAATTTCCTCCTGCACTATCTGTTATCTGTTACAAGAACATTGGGTTTCGGTCAGATTTCCTGAGTTAAGCTGAAACCCAAGCTTACTTCTACAGCCTGAATTTGGGGAAAATTAATTAGTACTTGTAATTTTTCTGCTCTATTGACCTCTTGGCCTCCCTTCGTTGTTGTGTGATGGTGTGCAGTGGAAATTCACTCCCTCTTAGTCAATTCCATATAAGGCCATTTGTGACAGTGTTCTATCACACAAAGCCTGTTGAAAAGCACCCTCTCACCAAGTGCTTTTAAAATGGACATTCTGAGGTAATCATATGTGACGCCTCTTGAAGAAAGCCTTGTGTTTCCTTTCAGGTCTGTTGAAATGAAAACCACACATCTACTGGCTTCCCATTTGGGATTTATTACTGCTGTATACACATTGGAGCTGTGGTTGGAATGTTGACAGGAGACCCTTAGCTCCCAGTTCACTTGGGAGGAGTTATTTTCCTTCCACATACAGCGAAACTGTTGTGCCCCTGACACAGAGGTCTGTGGTCCACCGAACACTGCACAAAGAGTCCTGAAAGAGTGCACCTATGTAGAACAGAAATATTAACAGCTGTCCACTTTAGAAGCAGATTTTGAACACCAGATAGGGACCCCGCAATAACTTCGTTAATTTTATATGTTCCAATCTTTACACAAAGAACACTTACTGTGGTTCAAGGGTTCTATTTTTAGTACAGTAAGCATGCTAGGACCTCACTTATAGATATTTATTAACTTAGAGCCATACACTTAATCAAAGAGCTTTGCTTTCTAGGTTTCATTCTAGATGAATAAGTGCTGTTTCCGAGAAACACTGACTTTCTTTCACTATACAGAAATGATTAAAAGAATCCTTTCTCACAGGGTGCAGAACACAACATACAGTATCAACGCAACATACAGTAGACCAAATCTTTTACCTGAGGAGTCTGCTACACTATATAAAGTAAGAATTTTGTTAAAGATATTTGGGTTTATATCTAAAATTTTGGGGTAATATTACTTTAACTAAAATTGAAAGATTCAAACATTGGTTTATCTATTTGAGAATAAAATATTAGAACAGACATTTCTGTTTTACTTCAATTACCACTTCTACTGGTGTGTACGGTTGAGTCTCAGGGTTAAGACTGAAGAAACTTCCAGAACTAATTAATACAAGAGAGATGCAGGCTTGATTATCAGTTACTATTGTAGTTTTTAAATAAAAAGTCTGTAAAAAAGAAGGGTGACTGGGGGAGGCAGCTACCATGGCAAAAGAAAAGAGAGAATATGATGACTATGTGTGTGTAATAATAGCTGACAGCTAAGTGTTTTCAGGCACATCAGTGTTTAGTATCAGGCATTGCAGAGCACAATCAACAACAAATACAGTACAAAAAGCTGCAAGCAGGACAAGAAAAACAGCTGAAGCAGAAAGAGATTGAAAACTAAAAGGAGGGACAGAACGATAGTTTTAAAGTCCATGGCTACATCTTTCATTAGAAATTCCTGCCTGATGCCAAATTAAATTCTATTTAATATGTCTCAAAGGAATCCAAGATATCCAAGGAATCTTACAAATACATGTTTGAAAAAAACAGGTAAAAGATCATTGGCGTCTACATAAAACATGGAAGTGGTACCATGAAGACTTGGAGTTGTTTTGCCAGGACAAAAGACACTTAAGCCTACCGTATGTACCCAGTCGTGTGATCTAACAAATATGTAATTGTTATTAAGAACATCAGAAAGATCATGAATGAGAGGAGGCAATTCAACCCATGTTGCTCATTTTGTTGAAATTTGCGTTTTGAACCAGGCATCATAACCAGACAGTTTTTGAAGGATTCCACCGAATCCTTGTTTAGCACTATGGCTGGGCAGTTTGTTTCCCACTCTGAAATACTTTGCATAAAGTGTTGCCTCCTGTTTTTACCTCTAAAAGCCTTCTCTCTTAACTACCAGGTGTATCTTTGGTTCCTTATGTTTTTCTGATGTACTCCTCCACGTTGATTTTGTCAAAATCTGTCAAGAATTTATATACTGCACTTCTATAAAGAGCCTTTGGGCTCATCTCGGTTCAAGAAATTCTATTTCTTTAACCTCCATGTTTACAACAAGTCCTGGAATTAATGTTTATTCCCTTTTTTGAACTATTTCCAAGGGATCAGTGTTCATTTTATACTGTGGCAAAACAAACTGTACACAGTCTACTAAATGCTTTTTTACAAATGCAATTGCAAAAGTTCAGTTGTAACATAAATCCCACTGACTACAATTCCAAATTTGTCACTAATATATCCAAGCAATTTATGGGTTATTTTTACTTATTTACTAGTTTATATAAATGGGTACACCGAGGAATCCACAGGTACTGTACTGTAAATCCTCGTCATTAGTCACTTCTTCAAAATAAGTTATATCTCTTTTTTTTAAATGAACACTTTTGCCATTTGTGTGCTCTGTCTATGTTAAATCTCAGTTACTTCACTATTAAGTTTGGTGTGCATTATTCTGTAATTTCACAAAATGGGACATCATAGGAGGGATCTGAATATTTGTGCAAGGCACTTCCTACAGTACATCTCCCTACAAAAAACAGTTGGTGATTACAATTTTCTCTCACTAAATCAGATAAATGTATTCTGCAGGAGAAATACAATATTTTAGTTCCTTTACATATATATTTTTGGGAGCGTGTGACTGTATGACCTTTTCAAAATATGTAGAGTATATTGTTTAGAAAAAGACAGAAGCAAAATAAATGTTAACGTTAACTTATTTATTATTAAACATATACTATTGATAAATTAGTAGACTTCTGGCCTTTGTTTAGAGAAGTAGAGGCGTTACACTGATATATTTCAGTATGCTGTCCCCTCATTTTTTACTAGAAGTGCACATGTTTACACAGCTGTACAATACACCAAACATCCTGCAATCTGTGTGATGTAATGCTTCATCTGGTGCGTCGAACTCCAGCTGGCAGCCGTATAAACCCAAAGGGGATCAGGGCGACTGGCCAAAAATCCAAAATCAAATATATAATCAACAGGAAGATTCAGGGCTTCAGGAGAAGACCCATTTTAGTTAAATGTTTTTCATTAAGACTCTTAAATGCTTGACTTTATGCAATAAGTCAACAAGCTTTTTCCCCATATACTGTAGTTCAGTCAAATGTGGGTATTCCTTCATTGTGAACAATCACTGTGAATTGTATTTCTGAAAACATACCTCTGCTGTTTTGCGTATAATCACATTCACTGTAAAATCTGTCCAACTGTGAAGTTAGTAACAGTGCAATTTGTAATACAATTCATCAGCAAAGTATTGTAGCTTTTAGTCTGTGACTTGTAGGCTGAAAAATTGATTGACAAGTTTCAGGACACATTTCTCAACTGAATCTTTTCACTGATTGTACATGACAAAAAATAACAGGGTTGGATAGTGTGATTTTATTTCCAACAGTGCCATCTGCCAAAAGACCTATTTACTACAACAAACTGCACATTGTCTGTACGCTGCCTGGCCAATTAATTCATAGTCATGGTCTGGTCAGAAGCAGCCTAACCGCTGCACGCTTGTAAGCACCAGGTTAGTTAATTTGATGTTTGTACCTGCAGGGTGCTAAGTGGGCTGATGAAGCCGAAATCCATTTTTTTGGTTTAAGTTTTGGTTTAGTCCGAATATTGGTTTTGGTTTGTACCAAATATTGCCATGGCCACGGTGCTCTGGGGAGGGGAGATGGGACTGCAGGCTCTGTGAACCCAGCCTGTGAGTCAACTGTTTTAAATGTTCTTCTGTCCTCGTCACCACCATTTCCGCATATCTTTTTTTCCGATTAAGGCTGGGTGTGTGCTTACTAACTGCTTGAGACTCTCGAGACTATAGTTTGTACTGGCAAGAAGTCTCTCAGACTGACCATGCTTGGGTGTAGAGGAGTGAGAGCCAGGATACGCTGTTCTTGACGTGAACATGGAAGGGAGTCTGCTCTCCCTGTCATGCTATAATGATGTGATTTGTAATAACAAGCTGGGAAATGAGCTCGTCATTACAAATTAGGATTTTATTATTGCTAAATAAAAGATTTTGTTTCTTGTTCCACTTTAAACTAAAGATTCCATCTCCTCATTCCTCTGAGCCCATGTGAGTACTTTTGATTGCCACAGAACTTATGGATATGGAACTCATTTACTTGTGCACCCTAGGGACCAGAGTGGAAATAAATATGCTGAGATTTTCAATATTCCAGACTATGAATTATATAGTATGATCTGGTTCTGTAAGATGCACTGTTAAATTGGTTCATTGATTTGCATGCAGACAGCTGCAGTGAATGCGAAACTGATTTCATGTTCACAGTTTTTGGATTCAACTTGTGAAGCTATATCTGTGCCAGAATGTTTTTTCCACATATTACAATACATAGTATTACATAGCAACCATCTGTTGCAAGACCATTGAAGTTTTTCTCACTTCCAATGTGTTGTCTGTGAAACTCTAAACATAATGTTGACATGGTGACAGGCAACTTTATTCAGGATTTTTGCTGAAGTCCCTTGTTTGTACTTGTACTGTGATTTTATTCACAACTAAGAGTACAGGTCTTTGACCTTAGGCAACTCCTGATGAATAAGGTTGATGTATGATTTTACAAATGTGATATCATCTAAGAATATGCATTCAAAATGCCTGTAAGAATGTAGGGATGACAAGCATGTGCTGTCAGCGTTAGTTCACAGAGTTAGTTAAGGTTTATGTAGAAATTCTATATTAGAATATGTGCATTTGATAAAGGATCTGCATTTTTGTTATGCTTGTGAGACCACCTAGGAGCAGCTATGTTGCTTTTTGCAATATATTTACAATTGTTTTTAGAATCACTACTCCCAGGGGTTATATTCATAAACGTATCTTAAAATGTAAGGCCAAGAAAACAGTTTATGTCCTCCACACAGAGTTTCTCATGAGTAGCCGTTTCTGGTTGTCTTCAAGCAGTGCTTTTGCTGTCACATACAGTAACTCACCGTTGAATCTGTAGTCTCTCAAATTCAAGAAATATTTAACATAGGTTTTTAAAGTAGAAGACATCAACAGCATGCTCCATGTTATGGAATGATCTCTGTCAGTACTGGGTAGTTTTAGTATAATTGAAATTGATTCTGTGATGGGCTAAGGCAGCTTAATACTATCAGCATGTTGTTATATTTCCCCATTTGTATTCAAGAACATGGAGGATATTGTCCATAGACCTTTAACTAGGATGTTTCGTCTCTTACTAAAAAAGAGAACTGTGCCCACAGATGTGATTTAATACTGTATATTCTCAACAGATTTAACCCTGAATTATTTTCAAAGTACCTACTGTAGATCTTCATAGTTGAAACTTCTGCTTGAAATTTACTAGCTGACTGAGAAACTGTATAGAGTTGTACTTTTTCTTAAATCATGTGAACCACTATTATATTATAACAGACAGAGGCCACTCAACTAGTTAGGTTGCTTATTAATATTCATTTTGTGCACCTGAATTAATTTGGTTTACCCCAGTAAAATATTTGCTTACACAATTTAGTAAATTTATATTTTTGTTTCATGTTAAATATCTGTTCACTTCTTTTTGTTTTTTTGCTGAGTGCATGAAATAGGTTGTGTATAAAATAAAATAGGAAAACTGTATGAGGGTCTGAATACCATTACAAAGCACTGTTTGTATAGTGTATGTACAGTATAGGAACACCAACTACTGCATGGCCAAATCAGAGCTGGAGGAAGCTAAGCTTGAAAAAGTTCTCAGTGTTTATGTAGATACTCCTGTGTTCTGATCATGAAGTTGATCGAGTTGGAAAACCAATAAAAAAGCAAACAAAAAGCTTACAGGTCAGTTTAAGGAACATTTGAAATTGAAAGTTAAGCTCAAGATTTACAATGCACTATTTAGATTTTTTTTTAAACACAATTTATTAAACGCTTATTATATAACTGCAACTCAAACTTAAGTTTAGTAACACAGTCTCCACTGGTTATTTTTTATGAAAATACAGTCTTAGGATTTATCAAGTTGTTTTACATGTAGTCTGTAAATACATCCCAAGTGCAATTTGTCAAATGTTTGTGGAAGCTCAGTCAGTATAACTTGCAGATATGTGGAAACCAATGAATGCCAAGGGCTGTACATTGTCTCAAATTGTCCAGCAGGTGGAACCACATTTCCAGTTTTGTCCCTGATATTTTTGCTAGGAAAGGCAGCAAATTACAAAGAATTGATAAAGTGGTGTTTCAGACCTAAATGTAATTTTTACATGGTGATTCGAGGGATCGCAAGGAGTGATTCTAGCCATATGAAAAATTATTTGGAAGAAATATAGAAGCACTTTGTGAAAGAAGAAAAAAAACAAATTCACACTCACTACAGGATAGTAAAACCATCCACTAAAATTAATTGTTGAGTTTGTTTCAAAAGTTGTTTTAAAAAAATTAAAGATTGAATTAAACGGCATACAAAAACAAATATTTTGTTTCCAAACAGCTAAAAATGTTTTTCATATTTATTATCTTATACATATTAATTCTGGACTCGTATTTGAAGTACAAACAAGGATACTGAGTGCAAATTACTTTATCTCTCATGTCCTTTACATGTTGTAATATTGCACTTATATTGCACTAAAAATGATTTGTGATGGAAGTGTTTCTAGTGTTTTGCTTGGCTCTTATTTTTTAACTTTTTCCACAACTAAAATATTAACATGATAATAATAAAAACGTACAAGGACCATCATTTACTGTAGGAAAAGCACTTTTTACTAATGTGTACTATTTATTCATACACAATGCTTCTTTTTAGAAAGTGTTAACAGTAGGTACAGTATTACAATACAAAGCTTTTTAACAGAATGCAAAGGAATTCAAAGAAATACAATTTTCATAGCTCTAAATCAATAAACACACTACAACAAAACACAATTGTATTACATGAAAGTAGTTAAGACTTTTATACAGATATAGTTCAAGAATACATCAGTCAAAACTTCTAGCTACAAGGCAATAAGAATATTTTCCCTCGCACAAGAAATGTGGACCATAACAAGTGGCCTTTTGACCATTATATTACTCTATAATATTAAAATATAAAAGGTGCTGATTAGTTCAAAAATAAATATTGTGCTAGTGAAAGTATTTTCTAGAGTTTAAATAATCTAAAATATAAACTATTCATTTTATGTGACAAAAATAAGCATGAGACGTATTACAACAACATTTAACAGAAAATGTATAGCCTTCTTTAAGAAATACTCATACAAGGCTTCGTTACTACAGTATGACAAGTTCTATGGGTGGATACAGTTTAAATCCCCAAAACATGTTCCCATTTTAAATTATTTTCCTGTTATTAATATATGGAACAGTCTTGTCACTTACATAGGCTACATGCTGCTTGACATTAACTCCTTTTTTACATTCCCTCATTTACAATTCTTAAGATATATTAAAAAGGGGCTGTTACGTTTGAGTCGAAGTACTGTGTCAATGAAAGACCCCAACAAAAGTAAATTGAGGTGTTATCCAGGTTTAGAACTTTTCTTATTACATCTTATTATGTTGCTACAAATAGATGAATGCATACAAAAATATTGTGTTGCAGTCTATGAAAAGATAAGGCCACATATATAGTTTTTAGGTGACTTACTGTCAGCTCAAGCCATCTCTAACCTGGGATCTTTCTCAAGTGAGTGGTGACAGCCTGATATGTATTTTGTCTTTTTTGGCCTTGGCCTTTTAAATTTGGAACTGTTTTGTGCTTTTTAACCCCTCAGGTGACCATAAAGCACTAACTCCACTCTTCACCAGAATTGAGATAGACAGAACGTGATAGGTTAAATTAGGTATAGGACGAGATTAAAAACAGTTCAAAATGAACAGTAAAATAAAACACCTATAATGTCCCATATGTATTTTTAGGAGTTTATTTTAAGATTTGTTAGGATTTAGATCAGGTTTTACAAATGACATTTCTAAATGTTGTATAAATCAAATATATATTATTAATAGAGAGGCAAGAAGTGGATTACTGATTGACAATAGGTACCTCAATCCAGAAACCCTGAAATTGAGGGGCTTGAACCAAGCCCAGAGGACAAGGTTTCCCCAAAAGCTTAGTGACTATGTCACAGTTTGACCTAAGGAAACAGGGTTATGTAACAGAAAGAGAAACAGCTGATTTTGGTCATGCCTTGAATGCTGGAACCTAAGCAAGCAACTCATATTCTCATGATTATACTTTGTTTTGGTTGAATGTAGCCAGAAAAAAAGACAAGGAACAGAGATTTGGACAGAATGTTTTTGTATCTTACTCAGTTTACAGTTTAACTTAACTGCTCGCCTGACAGAGAGGACAACAAATACAGCCAGAGTGTGCTGTTTCCCCTGTTCAGGCCATTGGTTCTGACAGGACACATAATCCTATAAGATGCCATCTGTTAAAGTAGTCCCCAGATATTGCAAAGGACATACATGTGACAATAGCCTACCTCTACTTTAGATCAATTGGATTTTAGAAACAAAACTATAAATCTGACCGTAGCCTACACCATATCCCTTACCCTAACTCTGGAGTAAGGGGTAGGTAATATTTTTAGAACTGTTCATATTTTAAAGTAGCATGTTAATAGTAACACCTGAAGAAGGCTCCACGGCCAAAACGTTGTGTTCTCTTTCTTCTTTTTTTCAGCATGGAATAAACCTATTACTTGTTAATAGTAACGCTGTCATTTAACAGTCTATAAATAAAAGCAGAAAACAAAACAAAAAAATGTTTGCAAAGCCCACAACATACTGTACATGTAAAAGTCTGTCCATGTGATCTCTAACAAAGTGAACTCACCTGGATAAAATGCTAAAACAACTTACTAAACTATACTTATTCACAATGGCCTTTTTATTTCTGTCAAAGTCTTGACGGGCAGGACAACATCTTATGAAAATGATGTAAATCATAAACCTTTGTAGGTTTATGTAAAAATGTAATTGACAAGAAACCGTTGTATAATTTTTAGAGATGTACACTTAACCACTATATTCCCTGGATTGTTTTCAGAAACCAGTGATTATGTGACAACAAATCAAGTGAAAAGAAACTGTATACCTAGTATGTGCCTACATCTACTTTTTAACACGCTTCAATCACATACTGTATTTATAGTCTTTGGCTTGTAATGTAAATCAATTGCATTGAAATTTTCTCATTCATGTGCAGAAAGGTCTACAATACCACATGGCCTTTTAAACAGAAGTGTTTTTCTTAGGTTACTTGTTTAAAAGAGTTAAGCCTTTCCGAGGTGTGGTGTAAATGACTTGGGGTACAGCTGTGGTCATGCCATTCGCCAACTGTGGCCAGGAAGTGACAGACAGCTGGCTGAGTTCCACTGGCTGAGGTCTTCAAGAGCCAGAACTGGAACATAGGGTTTTCCCAGCTAGACATTTAGGACAGCTGTGGCTCCATTGCATTAATCTTCCAGGCATCTGCAGGCTTGCAGTGATTGGTGTGAGAAACACATTGTTCCTTTAGTCTGCTCTAATGACTTTAAGGCTCATAGAACCTTGCAGTGCATCAAATGACAAATAGCTCTGATCGTTAGGTGTGTCAGAGGGGTGTCTATAAATGGATCCTCCTTCTCCCCGTGAAGAACAAGGACTGATTCCATACAGCTGTGTTGGTAAACAATTGATGATTTCAAAAATAGTGTGGGTGTGTAATAAAAATAACATAACTGTAATGTTCAAATTTAATTTAAAAAGAAAAGAAGGGAGATCTGAATGTATGTACATTCAAGGCTTAAAACTTTTGTTTCCCATCATTTGAAAGACAATCAGTTCGGAGTTAAGGAGTTTACATTAAATTATACTTAATAATAAAATATTTCCATAAGTGTCATGGTTAATAATTGTAGTACTTTGGAAAAGGAGCATAACTGGAAGATTATAAAAGATGTGTCTCTTTGGCAATTTCATTAAATAAAAGTTATGTGAGAGGATGGTAGGTTTACGATGGAAAAAAGTACATTAAAAATAGGCAATTTACTGAAAGATACAGTATCACATTTAATAATAAAGCTCCCCATCCCTCATGTTAGACCAATAACACAATTAACAGGGGCCTGAGTTAGTTTAAGCAAATGGTGAAACTGAAAATGTTATATTAATACACTGAAATGGAGCAGGGTTGTCTTTATATCAATCATAACCTAAGGAGGATACATTTTATATCAATTATTTTACAAAGGAACCATATAAGTGTCTATGTATGAGGAGTTATAAAGAGTGTATTTGTGATCTACAAGCAATACATAAACAGCTAACAGTCAGTTACTATTATATAATAGACCAGAAAATCTCCATTTTTATAAAGACAGTAACACTAAGCTAAACCTGAATAACTTTAGAAAAGTATACTTCAATAAATATTTACCGATGCAAACATAAAATACAACTAAGAAGACTTTAATCTCTCTTCATTCTGGGGATTCTATATTGGCTTTAATGGTGTTTTCAAGAGTTAAAACCTTCAGTCTACATAGTTAAGAATTCACAGGCAAAGAAAAGTCCAATTGTCAGCTAAAATTGACCTAATTGGTCATTTTGATGCAGGAAAGTCTTTATTTTCTGTATTTCATATTTCCAATAAAGGTTTGAGTGTATTGGATACACCAAGATGTTCAGAAAAAACTTTGTGCAAAAAACAATAATAAATATAGCTTAAAAATGTGAAAGTCCTAATCTTCTTCTACTGCAAAACTAAAACTGTCTTTAAAAGACCCTGAAAGGGATCATGGATCAGAGTGGTGTTTCAGTTAAATATCCAAAGTGCTATGATGCTCCATTGATCTCTTTCTCACCCTGTTCTGCCAAGAGTTTCCAATTCTGTCGATTCTTCTTACAGCCTTCGAGTAAGGGCAAGAAGTTCTCTGACATCAAAGCAAGTGTCTGCAAGGCACCAGAAAGAGAAAAAAAAAAGATTATTGAATTTTCTGTAGTAACAGTAGAAACAAAATGACCTTCAAAAGGAAAATCAGAAACCAAGAGCAGGATTATTAATAATAAAATACAGCCTGTCCTTTGAATTACAGCTATTAGTTATAACTTATAATATAAGGTTTGGGCTGTACTGTGTACAAACCTCATTTTTATATTTCTTGTTATATTTGTTTGTCTTGTAACCCCAGATTAAATGGTTTATGTATTAAACTGTGTGAGATGTTTTTTTCAAGCATTCAGAATTATCCGTGATATCTTTTAATACATGTAATAATGCCACACTGTACATTTACAGAGTGCTTTTCATTGCAAAGAACCTCAAAGTTTTTTCACTTCAGCGACCAGGGAAGTAAAGCACCCACCATTATGAACCACCTGCCACACTCCACAGTTTGCGTGTGAAATTCAACCACCTCATTTAAAAGGTGACTTTAAGAATACCACCCAGAGTGGAATTTAAATATGACACTGATCCTAATACTCTCACCCTTCTGAACAGTGCCATGGGATGTGACTTTACAACCAGGCCTGCGTTCTAGTATTTCATCCAAAAGATGTTGCCTTCTATTGTGCGGACCTGGGCATTTTTGAATTTGAGAGAAGTCAGTATATCGGCCTCAACAATGTACCTAATTTAACAACAGTGTAATGAACAACAAACATAATAACTGAGCCAATGAGCTGCTCTGCTTCCTGTGCCGGGAAGATGTGTGGTAAACAGATACTAGCAGAGAACATGGAAAAGTTTGAGCACACAGGCAGCAACTAGATACCCACTTCACTTACTGTCTCTCACTCCACATATCTGTTGTGCAGTGGCTGGGCTGAAGTCCTTGCAAAAATTTAGCAAAAAATAAACGCCTCAGATGTGCAAAAGATTAGATTTGCACATTTGCTTTCGAAAGTAATTGTTTGTAGTTGTAGAGGCACAGCACACAATGGACCATTTATCAGTGCAAAGCAATTGCTTTTCAGCGTCTGTTAGTGTCCAAATGAGTGATCTTCATATAATCTGTCTCATTTCTCCATGCCCACATCCTGCCTGACCAAGCTTGGAATATAGGGTTCACGAAATTCAAGAATCCAACGGAATCATTATATTCTGAGCAAGACCTCATTTCACAGCCCTTCAGCTTGGTCACCTCACATTCCACATTCACCAGCCTTGTCGTGTGACTGTTCAGTAATCCTTTCTGCTCCCTATGGTCACCTGAGACCAAATTGACTTTTGAGATCAATTGCTGAACAGCTGTCACCATAACACTGAAGCTCAATCCTATAGCAGCAATCCACGAGCGCAGAGCTGCCATCTCAATTTTACATGCAGCTAATGCTGTTCCCCTGACTGTTCCAGTACAGAGGCTGTTTTGCCTACTTCAGAAGTGTAAAACTATATCAGCAATAGAATAAAGACACAAATAATGTAGCAAACTAGGGGTTATCATCACTGTTAATGTAATCTCTCCACACAAATGTATTACTGACACTGAAATGCCAATTGAACATTTTTAACCTAGTTTATACAAAACAGATATTATCTATGTGTTTGTCAGAAATATAAAAATAACACATCCATAAAAAATAAAAATGTGAATGTCTTGATGAATGTTAGGAAGAAAGCACACAGTAAAACCTATACATAACAGTCAAGTACTATAATCTTCATACATACCTCATATAACTGTATGCAGATTGCATCAATAAATGCCACCTGCATGCTTGGAATTTTATCTCTCTTCTCTCTGTTCATTAGATCCTGGAAGAAAAGGAAGATTTACTGAAATGTCTCAGTGCAAAGCCTTTTAAAGGATTATTCAATAACCAATGGGCTGGATGCCATCCTCTTCATTGTAACTTTTCTTTTGTATGTATGAGAAGGATTTCATGTTTCATGGAAACTGCAGATAAACTTCTTGAGCTTTTAAAATACAGGTGCATCTAGTCATGTTTCTCAAATGCACATTAAAAGGTGGATTTTTAAACCATATTCTACTCTTCTTAAATCTGAAGAAATTATAGTAATTTAAAAATCTAAAAAACAAGGGAATTTATAGAACACTTACAATTGGCTCTATATTCAGCTCTCTTCTCTCTTTATCTCCTTGTTCAAAAAATTCTGTGGCAACCAACTCAGCTATCTAAAAAAAGGAAAGTCAGATGGCTTACAGAGACATTGATGTAACGGCATTAGATGGGTTTGTAAATAATGTGATTCATTTTATTTATTCTTTGAAAGCATCAAAAGAATGTATTGTTATTTGATCTGTGAATTTGTGCATGGTTCATTGTACAAATCTGTACTGTATATGAGCATATACAATTAATGATTGGTATTAACAAGAACAATCTAGTTTATAAAACACTAGGGAACATTCCAATACAGTTATAGAAGTACCAAAGTTTCTGGACTGTCTTCTGTCTTACACTTGTAACTCATTAAAACAATAATAAAAATAAAAATGAAATGCATATTTACAAGAAAGTGTTGACTTGATGTATTCTGAAAACATGTTCAGTATTGTTTTTTTAACAGTGGTCAGGCTGAGTAGCATGTGTGAGACAAATCTGTTACAATGGTGTTGGATAATTAATTCTGTTTAAACTATCCCTGCCTTATTACCAATTGCCCTAATATGAAGCTGAACAATAATAACAATAATGAAAGATTATGATAATGAACAACATTATCAGGGGGGCTCTTCTATGCTGTACTTATAATCTTCGTCCCTTTCATAACTGTCTGTGCAGATTGCCTTGTGAATACCGACACCTTTAAAACTTCTACAGGAGTCAGGTGCTGTAACCCTGAAAACGTGAATCTGTTATTTGTTAAGTTAGCTTGATTCTTACCCTTCGCTGGACAGGCCAGGGTTTTGTTATTGCGGATACATCACACGCAGTCATGAGCATTGACCTAAAAGATAACATCGGTGAAACTCGGTGGATAGACAAAAAATGGTCCCACAGTGATATGCACAGTTCAAGAAGGGAATCTTGTTGAGTTCGAAGAGTGATGGAGGAGAGAACCTCTTTAAGGGCTGAACTTGAATCACACCTGTGGGCCTGAATGTCCTCTCCTCCAGTCAGAAACATGAGCTTTGTGAGTGACGGTGAAACATGAGTGAAAAATGACTACAGGCGACAGTGGTAATATAAACATTTTCCAGTGGTGTGTTTTGAAGATCAAATAATTCTTTTAACATGATTTCATTCAATAAAGAAGGTACGCCGGCAAAGCTTGGATAAACTCAACACTTTCAAGTACAGTATGTGGAATCAAGTTAAAAACAGCAGCCCTCTCCAAGAATAGCTGAAGCTGAGGCCTGGTTCAATAATTCATTCCTAAAACACCAACCTTAAAAGAGGAGATTTTTTCAGCTGAACCCCACGTCTTCGTGTGGCTGACTACTGTTTATATTTCACTTTTTCAGTAACTAACTCTGAGGTTAATTTATTGTAACAAAAACTTTTTGCACAGTCACTGCAAGCAGCGTGTAGGACGTTTTAGAATGTTTATATTTGGCAGTGTAATCCCGGTCTGACCCTTCTGACCTTAACAAGTCCCTGTGATATTCATCTTCCCAGGTGAACCGATTGCTCTTTGTGAGTTCAAAGAATTCTCCTCGTTTCCTGTCAAGGAATGAAATTATTATTACTTTCCAAAGTTACACCAGCCACTGGTTAGATACAGTGGAAAAGCCATACACAATGAGAAGTGAATACAGTAATTGCACTGTTCCTGTATCGCATAAAAATGATGCTCAAATCCAGATACTCCCTATGGATTTAACCCCCCACTGATATCATAATATCATACGGACATGTGGCAGCAGTCATCTACAGAATATACAGAAAAGCTCCAGAAATGTTTGAATATGAATTTAATGGAATACATTTGTTTATTCTATGGATTTTCCCAGAGTTACATCATCTCATCATTGATGAACAAGCACTGGGAAAGAAACATCGGAGCTTTCCCAGAGTGTATTGACATTCCCTTTCAGCAACACCTCCTGTACAGTAACATCATTCCAGGGTCATTGAAATCAACAAACCCATGACTTTTAAAACACTGTACTGTATGTTTGTATCAAACATCACCTTTACACACATAAACTCACAAATATATTTTTCCCTCCACATGTCAAACATTCTCAATCAAGAAGTAATACGGAGAGAAAAAAGAAATGTGGGACCTTCCATTTTCCACATACATACAGTATAGTATCACTCCACTCATTACTCAAACAGGTTATTCAGTTAATGTTACTAAATTAGTACTTACAGGTGAAAATGTACAATGGATTTCTAAAGTATATTGTGGTATGGAAACACATATTTTCAATATTAAAAATGCATGTATTAAAACGTCTTATGTCACATTCTAATTTCTTGTACTTAGTGAATGGCAGAAGTTATTGCACATGCTCAAACAAATTTTAAACAATGCTGAGCACTAACATGTTCTGAAATACATGCACAGTGAGTCACACTGTATAATGAGTTACTCAAAAGCCTGTTTAAAAATGTATGACAGTTTTGATTTTCAACATTTTTTCCAAAGTGGACATAAACAGTTACTTTTTAAAACGATTATATAAGTCAAATTCGGTTTTGCAATTTAATTGCAATGAAAACAGTGGGTACGCACTGTGCAACACAAGCTATGAAATAGGTTATCTAGCTCCCGTTTCAGAAGCTTTCCAGGCTGCATTTTTCCTGAGTCCCTGCACCTGTCACCTGTTACGTACTTCATATACAGAGCCAGGTCTGTGGCAAGAACAGCCCTTTCAATCATCTTCAGGGTTGTTTTGTACTCCTCTAGGGAAAGGCCGCTCAAAATCTGGTTTCCCTGGAAAAGAAGGGGTTGGTAACTCATTAATATAACGGGAATATCCGGTCGCACAATTCTCTCATACAGCCGCATGTGACAGTGCAGAAATAAGAGTAAAACAAAGGAGAAGCAGATGCCTCAATACATAGCTGGGTCTCCTTTATACAACTACAACAGCCAGAAAGAAAAGGCAAGGGAAGAGGCTCAGCACCTTAAAAGGCAGATATTTTCAGTGCAGTGAACTCTTGAGCTCCTCCCTCAGATAGAGAATGCTATGGGTAGGATTTCTACTTTTGTCTTTATTGCATTAACAATATTCTTCAACTATTACTTATTCCATGAATTGTAGTTCCACAGAATAACATCAACCAGTTGATAATTATGACAAAGAAAAATGTTTCAGGCCATACTGCCACTAGTAGGGGTTTATTTACGGGACTCTAATTAACTTAAAGTGTCACGAAATTGTAGTGTTTGTCAGTTTTGGCTGTTTTCGTAATGAATTGACTCCCTTAATGACTCCATTCACTCTCTAGGGAAAGCTGTGTTAGGAGTAATTATTGGTAATACTGTACGTCTTCAAGAGACATACTCTTAGCAATATTTTTTCTTAAATTGGGCATGATGAGCTGATATGCAAGTGCTTAGCAGTTCACACCTGCTCAAAATGAGGGGCTGCATGATTTCATTTTTTCTGCACTAAAATGTAATTTAAAAGTCCTGTTCTTTTAGAGCTGTCATCAGCATAGCACCGGCAAGACAGTGGACATTTATGAAAGTCGTACAGATTGCAAATAGAGGAGGCTTTTCTGCCTCTATTTAGCAGCTTATTAATACAAGGATCTTATCCAGCTGTTTCTGTAAGAAGCCAGGGTGTCAGCTTCAACAACATAGCTGATATGGTTAGCTTTATCCATGTTCCCAATTTGTGTAAGGAAAAGCCTCCTCTTATATCGCACATATTAATTTGAGTGACCACAGATTTTCTGGGCATTTCTGACTAACTTAACTCACTTGGGGTGACAACAATCAGGTTCATTTTTGAGGTCACATTAATACTGACACATAAGGAAAATAAGAATATCGGTTTAAATATTAATACTGCTATGATAAATCTTTAAATCATATAGTCTGGGTGCACTATGTTCAAACAAGAAATGGCCTTGGAGATAGTCATTTTAAATGATCACTGTGGGCACACTCTAGCATTATTAAATGGCACATGGTCCAGGTGAATTATACTAAAAAATAACAATTGCACATCACTAATAAAACATGGTGAGACATTTCTTCAGTAAGCACTTACTGGGCTGTTGAGGATCATGAGGCACTGGTCAAAGTGGTGATGCTCCATTGTTGAATGGCAATAGAGTTGCGCTAGTGGGTGATCACTCCTGATCAAATACACAAAAACCTGCTTAAATATGGATGTATAATTGACACAGTATCACCTGCAGACAGTTAGCTCATTAGAGATCTCATTGCTCTTCAGATGGAAGTGCCATTATCCAAGTATTGTTTCTGAGTTTATGAATAATTTGTAGGAACAAAAAAACTAATAAAGGGTTTCAAAGGGATTTTGTTTGGCTAACAGTTAAAGGAAGATTAAATGGTTACCGTGATTTATTTCTTTTAGCTAATTCTGTAACTTAATGTTCTTTTCAGATCAAGGTCACAGCTTTGCACTGAACGAGCATAACCAAGAATCTAAGGAACTGTATTCATAAAAGACGCTTTCAAAGGAGAAATATTGGTACCTTTGAATGTAAGAATTATTTACACCTCTGTGATCCAGGTCATGACTTAATGTTGCAATCATCAGTGCCAGAATCTCCAAGTCATTGAGTTTATTCTGAAAAACAAGAATATTATGTTTATTTCATTCTCTGATTATTCAAAATGATAAATTATTTAAAATCTAAAATGCTTTTATATGGTTCACTATGTTGACTACTATAGAAGCAAGAAAAAAATGAAATGCCACCCGAAGAAAGGCTTACCTGAAAACGACCAGTTTTGAGAACTGCAAACATACACTGAGCAGTATTGAAAGCATGTCTCCAATTGTGATAAGCTACATTTTTTCGATAATTCTTTTTCACACTTAAAATCCACTGGCAAAGGTTCTGTCAGGAGAAAGACAACACATGCCGTCAACACATTATCCCTGCAAAAGACTAGAGTACATAAGGCCCTTGGGTTACCGAAATTAGCCAGTTCGTGCAGGATATTTGGGCAGTTGCATGTGTTTGATCTACGGGTACAAATGTCAAGATACAGTAGGCTATGCCTAAGTTTTTCCGCAGTTGCCAAGATGTTAGAATACAGTAGTTCATAATTATGCACAAGTTATGCTGTGAGCAGATGGCTGTTAGAGTTCAAGTGTTCATATACGGTAGGTGACCAGTAAGATACATAATATCAGTGCAGATTTAATTAGATTGAAAGCAAATGGAAAACAGATTTATTAATTAATATAAAAGCAAGAAAGGTCCTGCCTGTTTAACTTAAGCAATTTCTTTTTCTAATAACTTGCAACAGTGGGAAGCTTTAAAAGACTGTGATTGATTTCAGGTCAACAAAAACCAAAATTATATTCTGCTATGGCAGGAATTTCTTCTAGAGAGCCAATCTGAACGAGGAGTCTTGCCATCTTTTCAATGCTTTTTAATGAGATGCAGTTCATGAAAATTAAGGACTGATTGTACGCCTTCGTTAGGGGTTTACTTTGGCTGGACGAATGTGTGTTTCTCAGTTTGATGTGTGATTTGCCAGTACCTCATACTTCATCTGGAAATTCTGCAGAAGGTTGAGGTCTGTAAACATCCGAATTGCGGCCTGTGTCGTTTCCACGTCAGAGAGATCAAAGTCACTGAAACTGAAGTCCAGCAGGCCGAGGGATTGAGCAGAAGGCACAGTGGCAGCCTTTGGAAGAGAAAACATGAAGCTTGAAAAGAATGCCACACATCAAGGCAGTCAGGAGAAACAGTATTGAGACAACAACAACATCACTTTATTGGCCCTATACAATTTCTTGCATTAGAAATTCTTCTTTTCGCATACCCCAGCTTGCTCTCCATGAGACACACAGACAGGGAGAGAAGCCTGGGTTCTGAGCACAGGGTCAGCCATTGTACAGCGCCCCTGGAGCAGATGGGGTTAAGGGCCTTGCTCAGGGGCCCAACGGAGTAGGATTCCTCTGCCAGTTGCGGGATTTGAACCGGCAACCTTCCAGCCACAGGCTCAGATCCTCAGCCACAGTGGCACTGCTCCACCCAATAATAGGCTATGCCCAATAATAGATAATAATATCGAATAGATGTGACAAATAGATGAAGGTTCTGAAGACACTGAGGTATGGTAACATTTATTTCTAAACAAAAATATTGAACTCTGTTCCTAATTCATCTTTACTGAGGCAGCCGATTACTATCACAACAGAGTGCACCAAATGAACTTTGAAATGAATTGCATTCTTTCCTACTGCAGGCCACCAACGTTGTAATTCATTATCAGGCTATTATAAGTAAATATTCATGCTGCTTTTCTTTAGAAAATGTTTCACTGAAAAACAAAATAACTATGCAATGTTTATAGAACTTAGGGACACCATAAATTCTGAAGTACCTGATAAAGACCTATGAGTCTTTCAACATCTGACATTTATGTGATTCTAAACAATACTGTTTTGGCCTAGAACTTGACAGAACAGTGCTCTATAAAGAACTACAAAGGTTTTGGATAGCTGTGGTATAGATGTGGATAGGTTTCTTTTAAATTAGGCTATTTCAGTTTTTAAATGGACAGTGTGCACAGCTGAACACCTGTTTACTTTGTTATGTTGTTATGTCTTATACAAGTTAAAACTATCAATCAAACAATTGTTGACATTTATGTGCTTGAATAAAATATAGACAGTATAGATAAACTGCTTAAAAACGATATCTTAGACGTAAATGTGTTTTAGCTAACAACTGAATGTTCACATGCCCCACTGGAGTTTTCTTTTGCAATTCTGAAAAACATCCTAGAATTGAATGCTTTCTGAACATTTGCAATACTTAGTGAGATAAGTTTGCCTCACACCCTCGGTTAATGCTGACATTTAATCTGTCAGCATTTAATTACTGTAGTTTAAGTACTGGAGGCTTGAACCCATTCAGAGAGGTGGAGGAGGGATGCTTGAGACAAATGCAAAGGTAGGCGTTTGAGGTCAGTACAGTATATGTAGCTAATATGATAATGATGGTGACTAGGTACAGCTGTGTGAGATTGATTTGTCATCCTTATCCCTCCCATGTTTCGATTCAGAACATCCATTTATTTAAAACAGGTATGCTGATTCAAGAACGCCACTTCTACAATTGTCACAGCTGTCTGAATGAGGTTAGGAAATACGGTACAAGGACATCAATATTTTTGAAGCAGGTTACGTTTTCATGACATAAAGAAATCCCTTTTAATTTCCTTGCCCTCATACCTACCTCCCTAGAGAGTGCAGAAAGCTTTCCCCAAAGAGGCCCTGCATCTCTCATAAATGTTAAATGATCTTTGATCAGTGAAGCTCACATTGCACCAGACTGCAGGCCCATATATTACTCTGGATAATGTCAGACAGTTCTGCTTTGAGGGGCCTCCCTCCAGTCCCTGACCAGACCACTCAGGGAGACAGATGGCCAGGGCAGTTTGCAGGACTAGCAATGCACGGAGGTTTCACTCCGTGAGTGCTGTCACTGTACATGAAGCATGACCACAGCATATAAGAACTCATTCACAAGAGGTTCTAATTAACTTGCAAGCATAAAGCCAAAAATAAAGTACCTGTACAATGAAATGCCATATTCACAAACAATGAAAAGAAGAATCTGTATGCCTTAAACATACATGTACACGCTCAAATCTGAGAAAATGTGAAAACTCACACATTTAATCACAAACTCACCCATGCTAAATGTGCTAAATGTGCTAAAAGTGCTAATGTGTAGCACGATAGTTTTGAGACCTACTATCTTCAGGTGTACCTTATGAATTACAGTGTAATTATTAAGTCTAACCGTGTTTATAAGCTTTGCTGACGTTACTGGTGTGCATGAATTAGACAGATGCCAGTATATAATAATGGTTATTACATGTGTCTAATAGGATGCTGCTTACATAATAATTTACTGTATTTTTGAGAATGAAGCCTATTAGATTTAGTATCCTTTCAGAGTATTAGTATTTCTAAACTGTCCAGTAACAAGGTATTGAACAATGTTACAATGCCATTCATATAAGCACAAAATACAATACCTTATAAGTATACATAATGACATGTGTTCATATTTATTCATATATGTGTTCATATATTTTTATTATGATATACAGACTCATATACAGAATCAGCTCTAGTATTGCTCTATCTGCTTTGACATTGATAGTGTTAATTTACAGTGCTAACTTTAAAAAATCCTAAAGGGAAATATGCATTCTGGTTATTGCTTACATGGTTTTCAGGTCTTTACTGGGGGAAAAACCTACATTTGTTTTGCAACTATATTGATCAGCCTGTATCTTCAAAACAACTTTGTATTTCAACCATCAACCTAAAAAACTGCTCATTGCAACATGAAACTGCTCTGCCTAAACAATCATGCACCATAGTAAGCTCTTCCGTCCGTAAAGACGTACTGCTTTGAATAAATAAAATTCCCTGTGGGCTCTGAAGGCTTGCTTGAACTTCTCCCGTTATTTTAAACAATTACACTGCAGTAGAGAGTCATTTCTGTCAACCATTACCTGTATTATTTTCTATTTGTTGAGGCCTGCTGTCCACCATTTAAAATGAATTATTTATACAGCAAAAATTATAAATAATATGTGATTCTTATATTGGAATGTTCTTTCCTAAAAAGGGGGTATAATTCAGTGAAAAGTCAATTATTTTAGCAACACTTAGAAATAAAGCCCCTTCAGCCTAGTCCAGTGGTGAGCACCTTTCTGGGTTTATCTATTTGTCCAAAACCTACAGGTCTTTCAAGATGAGGAAATTTTAATCTAAGCATTGCTTACCCACACATATTGCCTAACATAACTTAAATCACTCAGATGCTTTAAAATCAACCACTAAACTTGCGAATGGAGATTAAGCCATTTGACTTTATTCCTCTGAGGAAGTATGCTAATGTTATCCACAATGGCTTAGATGTACAGAAACAAATGGAGTGGTAACCCAAGAAGGATAGTTTTTTGGATGGGAAGGAAAATGGGAATTAACATCTGCCACACAGGCACATTATAGGAACCCAGGGGACCCTGTAGAGTCTGTCACTTTGTGGACATTTTTGTTAAATTAGGGAGCATAAGGTTTCATGTCTAGTAACAGAAAACAGATGAAAGCCTGCACTCCAGTGCATTCTAAAATAAACTGGGATGGCTGAGCAAATCCTTATTTGGAGTTCAATGAAGACACGAAATCTCTGCTCTCTTGTGTGCGAAGCAGTTTTTTACACATAACTTTGGTCTTTTCAGACTCCAGTCCATGAAAGACTGTAAAAGTATAAAATCAGCTACAGCTTATACATATGAAACAAACAGAAATATTCCCTTTAATATCACTAGGAACACTTTTAACTCAACTCAGATAAATTAGGAAGTAAAAACAAAATGACTGAAGATCTCTTAGGGATTAATAATTTAATTTAATTTTGTGCCATCCATTTTTTTGCATTTTCTCCATTTAGACACTGTGTACTGTACATGCATCAAGTAATTAGGATATTTTTGAATATGTGACAGACTGAATGTCTATAAGTTTATGTCCTAAAATATTTAAATGTTATTTTAAACAAGCAGTACAGCACTACGGCTCCATAAGTGCTTGCATTGAATTAGAAATAAATATCTGTTTCCAAAAGCCCTGCTAAAGCAGTTTAAGTATTTTATTATCATGCTGGATACATTAGAATGGAAGTTTTGTTTCCTTTTTGCATATTATTAAGTATGGTAGGTCACAGCATAGATTTTAAAGTCATTTAGATTCCTCTCTGGGCTTGTTTTCCCAGCAGTTTCACTTGCCCTCTATGCTCAGAGCAATTTTTAAAACTATCCTTTTAAAATGGGATGATTTCTTAAGAGCTCAAAAGGATTTTAATGTTATCTAAGCAGTTAAGGTGTTAGCATGTTGGTCAGCCTTTTTAATTTTTTCTCATAAATATCATGTGTTATTCTGGGACCACAGCCTTGGCCTGGTTAAATCTAATTTCCTTTGGTGAAAGAGCAGCATTACAAGGCAAAACCAGAATCCTGGCAGAAAACATACCTTTGTGACCTGTCCTTAAATTTTAAAGCAACAGGTTTTGAAATATACTTTCCAGATACTGCCATTACACTAGGGAAATCAAACAAAAAATCATCGTACACACGGCTTAATGTGGCATAACAAAATCACTCTCTACAGCTTTTCAAGTATGTGTCACATACTGAGAGCTGAGAGTTATTGGCTTTACTGTATGTTCTCAACAAAGATAACCACTCTCTATCTCTGATGATCCCACTCAGAGTGAAAGATCTCTAACAGAATACAGGGGCTAAATTCACCAATCCATGACTTATATTGCAAAGAAGCATAGTACAAAACTCTAAAAGCAAACCCAAGTTTGCTTTTTAATGTATACAGTATATAAGGAAATCATATATCTACTGTACCAAAGCAGTAGAATAACTTTTGATGAAGCTAGAATACATCTAAACTTTTGGAAAGGTCTTGGTATAGGTACAGTATGTTGGAACTGGAAGACAGTCATACCCCGCAATTTACTTCAATTGAATGTGTATCAATACTTATGATCACTTGAAATCACTGGGTTGAACACAAATTATAATTTTCTAAAATGATTAAATCTATGTATGGAATGTACATATGTAAATTATATTGTATTGATTATTTGAATTGATCCCAAACACAAATTGCTTGACTGCACTTCAAGAGTTTTGCAAGAGATTTGCCATTCCAGTACCTTAGGATGTCAATGTAACTAGAACACAGAGATTGAAGCTGTGTTTAAAGCATATATTTTCTGGAATGAGAGGACAAAAGAACAAAATCTGGTGCACATTGTTTTTAGTGTAATCCGTACTGCACATGTTCCTAAATCCTCTTATCCTTTGTAATGATGATCAGAGAGCAAGACAGAACTTTGACCATTAGACCGTAATACATTCTGACCGCAGCATAGCGATAATTGCATGTTAGTACTGTAAGTAAACACGGAGCATAAGCAAACAGGAGCACTCCTGCTTGTCAAAAGGATGAAAAAGATGGATGAATAAAATGGAATTTACCGCTGTTACCTGCAGCTCCTGTGTTTCCTCCTCAGCTGCTGATGCGTGGTATGAGAGCACCTGTAAAAGAAAAGAAAACATTTCCCAAGAAAAGAGTGTAAGACTGAGAAGAGGAAAAGCCACACAAAATGTAAGGTTTTCAAAGAAGGAAGGGGGTATTTTGTTATGTATATCCACAGGGCTCTTCTTATAAGTGTGGCTGGTAGCCCCGGAACAATAAATTCTTAGATTTCTTAAATTCAGCTTAGAATTAATCGAGTGATTCCAAATGCTGTACACAACACTTACTGTAGGTCACTTGTCCTTGCCTGCCAGATTTTACAGACTTGAATTACTGTGGTTTTCTTATCTTTTAGAAGCATCCTAAAGATAAATCTATAGACCTAACCCCAAACTGTAGATCTTCAAAACATGACAGGGCCAAAATGGATGGTCTACCTTTCTTGAACACCCTCTAAATCATTATTAAATACATCATCACGAAGGGTTTCAGACATTCAAAAGACAATATTTCTCTTGGAATAATTTTTCTGCCAAAGCGTGCTTTTATTAAACAAGAGGTGAAAGAAATAAGAAAAAATATTATTAATATTAATTTCACTCTCAGATAAAGTACTGCCAAAGTACTAAACAGGTCACCTGGCTTTTCCAGACATAATCTGATTTAACATAGTTATGAAAGCAAAAACAAATAAAATATGTATTTTCCATCATCCTGACTATGTTGTAGCTTTTGGCTGTGCTTCTTCTTTCACTTTCACAGAGAAAAAATCAATCCCAAAACTCATCTGGCAGCTCAGGCGACAGACAAAGCTTGACTATTTATCTTGTCAGAACCAGCTCACAAGACCTTTGTGAAGCCAGATTTTTGTACATGAAGAATATGCAATGCCTACAATCCTATCTTTCCTATAAAGTTCAATCTTTTCAGTAACGAGCAAGGCCCTTTGAGAACACACTGGTGGGTGTCAGCTGCTGTGGAGTGCTGGCGTCACTCAGTACTCTTGACTGTGACAGCTCCAGAACAGGGAAGGTGAAGACTGCTTTTCGGTCTTTAAAACAATCAGTGGAAGCAGGAGAACCGAAAAGCAGATTTACTCTTATATTCATACTGCACACAGAAACCATGAAACCTTTGCAACATAAAAGACACCACAGGAGCATACCCATCTTTTTACTTCTGGTGTTTGGCTTCATTCATTCATTTTTACTTAACTTTTAATAGGAGCAACAGTTAGTTTACTTTTACAGGTTTTTAGATCTGGCACTTGGTCTGCTTACAGTACCTCCAGAGTAACCACTTGCTTGGCCATGGCTCTCTCCACTGTTTCATACATCTGTGTGTTCTGGATTCCCAGCCCACAGAAGATGGCAAAGGCTTCAAGGAACTGCTCATCGTTTCTGTTAAAGGCTTTGATCTTCCCGGAGGCTTCATCCATTTTGTTCGTCAACTGACAAACACCTACGAAACAAGCACATTTCATACTTTCAGAACCGAAATCGATGATCATAAAGACTTAAAAAACACCTCTTGTCGAGTTATTCTATAAAAGTACAAATATAAAATTCGATCCTGTTTTTCTAATACACTGTAAACTCTAAGTTCTAAAATCTATAAGCTAAAATTACAGTCCTCATCATTATCATTCAGTAGATTTTTACAAGATGTCAAAAGCAAATAATCATTTTTGCTATAGCCACCCGATCAGGAATAGTCAATTGTGTGATTTTGTAGGCTGGCAGCTAGAAACCCTGCAACCACACACAGGAGAGTAAGAAAGCCACTCATTTTTTGGCTTTACAGGCAACAGAGTCCTGTCCTGAAGCTTCAGCACCAACTGAAGAAGAGGCACAGCCTCACTGACAGCACGGCGTGCCTACAAGCGCCCATGAATTAAAAGTGTGGTAGGTATCTGTTTCCCCACTTGCATTACTCAAAGCTGAAATTATTGAACTCAATTCACTATGTCAATAAATTAATCTTCTGATCTGTTATTTGCATAATACATTCATATGAAAGGTATCACATCAGCCCAGAAAAGGAGGGGTATATACTGTACATTTCTGTCAGGAAATAATTTCCAGTTTATATGTAATATCCACTTTTGTCATCCAGCAATACTTCCTGAAATAGTGACTTGATATTCATAGTACCATCACTCTTACAACTACAGCTACAGAACATAATCCAATTTACCTTGATCTTTCAAAGATATACTTTTATTATTAGAATTCATGGTGCTTTTCCATTTCAATATTATTTTCTATGTCGAACAGGATTGTTTTTTTTTTATAAAAGGAGATCCTATCTCCTATCTATTCATACATAATTGTGGATATAACTATTCATAATTCAATTTTATTCCTGTTCCATTCAGAGTATAAACTCATAAAAATGTGGTGTAAAAACAAAGATTGATTTCCTGTAGACTTTGTACTCTATTGATTATAGCCTGTTGTGTACAAGCTGTATGAGGAACCACAAAGATAATGTTACAGTCACCTTCTGTCACTGCCTCTAGTAGGGGATGTTATATTTTATTTTCCTTAAAGTTAGTCAAAAGAAGGAACAGACATTTCTGAATGTACAAATAGTAAAACAGGTGAAACGTCAGATGAATGAACTTAGAAAATAATAAGTCAGTATTCAATTAACATTCATAATATTTCAGACTGTTACAAATATTTAATAGATTTAAATAGTATTTAAAATACTATATTATAAATATACACCTATTTCTAACTAGACAAATCCAAATTAATCACTGCTTATTATCTGTTCATTCATAACAGCCGTTTTGATATGGATAGGCCACAACAAAAAGTTAAATTAGTAATTAAATCAAAACTAGCAACCCACACATACACAGTATCATTCAGAAAAATGTGAACTAATGAGAAAAAAGTTTATGAAAGAAAGTAGAAATACCTATCACTTTATCCTTCTTCCCATTTCTAATTGGGGTGCAGAGCAAACTTTTTATTTGATGGCTTGAATTTTCTGTGTTCTCATTCTATCAAATAAATAACAAGAGGGATAAAAGACATAAAAAACAGGTCAGTTTCTGTGGCAGCAGAAAACAAATCGTGTGATTGCTGATAACATAGCATTTCCAAAGAGAACAGCTGTGTGTACTCACTGTCCAGGGAAGCCTCTTGTCTTTTGTGACGTCTCTAATATTCAGGGGCTCCATTGTGTTCTTCACATACTGCGCATACATGTAGTTTATTTTACTAACATCACAGTCCCTGGGGCAGAAATAAACACATGACGAAATGTTGTAGGTTTGGAATTAGGGCTTCTAATAAAAAGATCTATTGAAACAATTACAATACATTTACCTTCTATAAACTGTCTCTGACACTGTTGGTCTGACACTTTCTGTACGGAAGATGCAGACGTTGTCATGCATGTGAAAATTACATTGATTTGTTTTGTGAATCAGCATATTTCCGTTTTCCCTGAAATGAAAACCACCGTGCTCACATACAGGTACAGTATGTTGTACTTCAGGAACAGCGACGTAACACAAATGTCACAGAGGGTTCCAACAATATACAGTTCCATCTGCAGGACCTTCTTTGGTTGTGACCACACTGTTTTTTTTTTACATTAATTTTAAGTGCTCACACACAGAACATTAAAGGGTACATACACAAGGATTCCCTCCTGCAGTCGGTGGAACCCCAGTCTGAGGATCAAAAAAGCAACAGGACTCCAAGCCTGGCTCATACCCCAGTGGCACCATGGGCCCAAGCATTGGAGACATCCAAATAAACAATATCAAAATTGGCTAGGATCCAGTGTTGCCAAGGAAGGGAATATGTAGGCTCTGAACATAGTGCCACTACCCTTTTAGCTGAGGTCAGACCAGTCAGCTACAGTTGATCTGTTTCTGCGGATGTTAGAGGACTGAGTCATTTTCTAGCAAGAGAGCCAAGAGAGAATAACGAATATCCCTATTTAGAACAGCGGACAAAGAAAAAAAGACCTGTTACCCTATATTTACCACTTCCAGACAATCACATAACATCAGTAAAAAGATGCCCCACAACACTACCTGGACAGAACTTACACAGAGCACTAGGGACTACTTTCTTGTGATATAGTCTATGAGAGATCAAATGTACTCCGAGGAAAAAAATTAAGTTGATCATTACATAATTAGGATTTGTGGGAGTAGAATTTATATACTGTAATCGCAAATACTCTCCCAAGAAATAACTTCATTGCAATCTTTGAGTCCCTATACTACATAGTAACCATTTCTAAGAGTTTGTATAAAGTCTGTGTTAAAAACTTTAAAAAGAGAGAGTCCTTTGTTTTGTCCCTGAAGTCAAATAGATAATGTACTGATGTCTTAAACAACCCTCAGGTCTTAACAATCCCCCAAGGGATGTCATGGGTATGCTTCGCAGGACAAAGAAACAAGTATAAAATTTAAGAGAAGCCAGAGATCTCATGCATGAATGCAATTTCAACTTTTAGAATAATTCGCTTGTTCTAGGAGTTGAAACTGCATTTCGACCCCCATCATCGAAAATGTCTGCTAAAATGTAGAATAGCTTTGTTACTCCGATGAGAAAAAGAGAAAGGGGAATCAACTGTAATAAGTTTATGATTACGGAAAATAGAACAAACATGAACCAAAGGAGTCATCGCAGGACCTTCTAAGATAATGGTGCACTAAGTAACTTCCTGGATCTGCATGTAGATTTGCAGAAGGAAGAGAGTAAGACGTTTCTTACTTTCCTTTATGAAATTAAGCCAATTCCTAATTTTACTTGAAGTTCACCAACAACAATCATCCTCCAAAATGGTACCAAACAATTTTAATTTGAATTGAGCTTTTACTTGCAATTAGCTAAACATTTTCAGATACTGTGTAGACGTAGTAGAAACAGAAAAAACAAAAGTACTAGTAAGGATTAGTATTTGTTGTTGTTTAATAGTAATGACACATTTCCTTACTAAATGTGTCTACAAGATTGCTAGCTACATTATAAGAGATACTCAACACTAATTTTGAGCATGGCCATGCAGTCACATACAGTATATAAGTATTGGCAGCCTTCCTCTGTGCTAATGTTACCTACTAATTTCTAATAAGGAGAATCACATTTCTGAGGTATTGTGGATGTAGGGATTTCCTCCCTCTGTCTTCATTTAAATAATGCCCTGGAAAATCTGGAATACTTGAAGGTGCCAAACACTTTGAGTGTACCTCAGTTTTACAGGCATAAAGACACTAAATCTTCTGTCTGAAATCCAAGCATGAAAAGTGTGCAAGTAGATTGTTTTTTCCAACATTTATAAAACATATGATGATAACCTTACTATAGTATGGTGTCCTGAGCACAAAAAAAAACAATCATTGGCCAAAATGTAAGGATTCACCAGAAAAACTAATAGAATCTCTCTGTCTGGCAAAGTGCAGGTGGGTTAGTAATTATTGTTCTGTACCTTCTCTTGTCAGAACAGTGCCCAGACCTTAGTCCTAGTGAAAATTAGTGGAACCTCCAGAATGCAGACTTCAGTGCTACACCCTATTGCTCCCATAACCTCATCTAAATGTGACATTTCTTCATACAACAGTAGCTACTATTCAAATATGATACAATGAGGTATTGACCTGAAAATAGGTATGAATAAATTGGATACAATAATGGTGCATCTTGATAAATTGTAACTGTGGTTGTAGACATGAACCCCATCAGCATGTTAAAATGGCAACTACTTACAGCATTGCTTTGTATCATCTTATTTTTAAGTATCCTGAATCGCCATTAGCTTTAGATTTATTTTTTTGATTTCCGAAATGCAGCTACAGAAAGATATAACCCTGTCTTCTGATTTACTGTAAATTTCTCAAATTCAAAAAGTCAAAATTTTTAAAGGTTTTTAGAAATAGATTACCAAACCACAATTTTTCATATAGACTATGTGCATACATCATTCAGCTCATTGAGTTAATACTGGGTAGAAGCACCTTTGGCACCAACTACAGCTAGTTAAGTCCCTACCATTTTGCACACTTATCAATAATGGTTATGGTATTTTCTTGTCACTCACCCACATAGGCCAGGTTTGTGCAGATCAACAATAATTAGGACGCTTTTGTTGTGTAAAAAAAGAGATATAACAGTTACAAAGTCACTGTTTGTTTCACAATGGTATTCCTAACCAGTTTCCTCCCTGTCCTTATGCTCGGTTTGAAAGGGTGGTCTGATCTAGGTAGTGTCTGGGCGGGGTGATGCACATTCCACTCCTTAGTGATTGACTACATTGAACTTAAAGAGATGTGAAACCTTCACCTGATCAGCACTTCTTCTCGGACTTGTTTCAAAATATCCCTGGTTGACCTGTTACATTGCTACTGTATAGTTGAAATTCAAAATGTATCTGGAGTAACTTACAGAGTCAGGTGCATTAAGTCAAATTAAACCACATGCACATGATTTACATACAGGGATGATTACAGTAATTTTGTGATCTTTCATACTACGGTTTTGCATCTGAACTGATTCAGAATTATAAGAGAGATGGAAAAAAATGAATTTGTTAACTTTTTCATTTAAAAAAAATAATAATTGATTCGCACAGTTTGCATTTTTTAGAGTAGATTGTGAATATAAAGTTCTACCTGAAAGTGTCACAATACTCTGATAACAAGAAATAGTGAAAATTTTACAGGAAGATTAATCTTAACAAGACACATTATGTTCAAGTGTTTTGTTTTGTAGCAGTTTTAAAGAGTATTAATGCTGATCTGGTCTTAGGGTTCAGAATTTTTAACAAAGAAGTGTTTTAAGTTGCCATTTACTACAGCTAATTCTGAAAGTTTATTATGGTATGAAATGTACAGTTGGTAAATTAATAGAGAATTCTATTTAAGCTATATTTGGAATAGGAGAGTTAAATGTTAAAATGTTTTTTTTTCTTTAAGAGAGTTAACTGCCTTTCCTGCAAACTGCAAAACTGCAAACATTTTAGAAAAATGTATTTTACCCTTAGCGTACTCAAAGTTCAGTTGTTTAACAGCATTAAAATAAGAGGGTAGGGACTCGCTTAAAAGCCTTCATAACTAATTACAGTTTTCTATTAATTAAACTGGTCTATGAAAACTGACCAGAGCAAATTATTAGGCAGGCATAATGGGACAGATAGGGTGTTTATCCTGTATCTGAAAAACTGAATCAAACAAGTTAATTGACCTGCATATTTAAAAAATCTTCTTCAAATGAAGTTGCACTGAATCTTTTAGGGTTTTGAAAACAACCAATCCTGAACAGTTTTACAATTATTTTTACACCAATATGCACTGAGAAACACTGTCCATCTCATAGGTGGATTCCTATTAAAACGTATTAGACCAATATACTTCAACCTTTACACATACTGTACAATTCTAATTTCTACTGCATACATGATGAATGTATGAAACATTGCTGTTAACACTAACCCTTGTACAGTACAGTATGTTTCACGCCAAACTTGGTAGGTATCATGGTAGTCCGCATACAGTTAACATCTGATCCACAGTCTTTCCTGCATATACTGTACCAAGATGTCCACGTCTATTTTGTCACACAACTTAAACTGCTTCTCTTTAATGAAAAGTTGCACCAGTTGAATAGCAACTTGCCATATTTTATGCCCACTCCAGGTCATCATCTGCCTGGTGAAAACTTCCGCTTAGTGCACACTGATCAATGAACCATGGAGCTATCAATGTAGTAACAATAAAATGAAATATTACAGTGTGGCAAAACTGTACAAACCAAGCTGGTCAGCCTCCTGCTCCATCATTCAAACTGCTCCTAGTTAAACAAGGTTCAGAGCAATACTGCATGTTATTGTATGCTTATGTATTCCATCTGGCACTACATATACTGTAGACGTCATATCTGGTACTACATATACAATACATATATTGTAGAAGCCTAACTTCAATATATTGCACTTCTGTTGATACTTTCATGGTTTACATATTACTGTAAGTCACAACTACTATAAGTGTATAGAATGTATAAGTACTATACATTCTTTCTGTGCTAATATATTCCTTAACACCTTTACTGTCACATTGCTTTACTATAGTATTTTATTGTGTTGGAACTTGCTAGAGTGCCTTCAGAACTGCTTTACAGTATTCACTTACCTTTTTGGAACTTCAGGAGACTCACCAAGTTCCTCATATTCCATGTGAAACACACTAGAAAACGAGTTCTGTAATGAAACATGGAAAGATTACCTTTCTTCTGGTTATAGTTAGTGAGAAAGTTAATGTACACAAATTTGTTATCAGTCGCCAGTGACACCAAATGTACACAATATGAGCATATGGGATAATATACGTAAGTGTGTTTTTCTAAGCATATCAGATATCTGTGCAAAAACTGGTACGCTGGCCTAAGTGAAAATGTAATAAATAAGAGAGACACATTTTGAACTCTTAACAGCTGTTCACCATGAAATGAATATCTGATATATTACCCATCAATGCTGCCAACATTTTATTTCATTTCAGCATTCCATGAGAGAGATTTATCACCTTATAGGGACTTGTTTAGAGAGAACATCCAGTGGAAAGATTTTTAGTTTTTAAACACAATGAGATGAATCACACTGTGTCAGCAGTTTCTATCACCACCATTGAAATTAAGGCTTTTTCTTCACTTGGGCCTTTTTACTGATCAACTTGTTGTCAGGAAACCCAAACCACATTCACAGAGAAAACACAGAAAGAGTATGAGCACAGAAGCTGAAATTCATGTTTGTTTTTTGCCCATTTCCCACACAAATATACTGTAGGCTCCCTGTGCCAGTTCACCCATTAATACTCAAAAGTCAGATATTGTTATTTCTATTTTTTATAGTTTTAAAAGTAGTTTAAAAAATTTTTCTGGACATAAAAGTTCAAATCATTGTTTTTCTCACATTCTCACATTCTGTATATTTTTATTATTTCTTTCTGCATTCATCACATTACAAATGTTTTTTAAAAAACTTCATGTACAAATAGTGTCAACTTACAGTATACTCTGGCCTCAGAACTGGGAAGCTGAGCGATTTAACCCCCCACAGGAGGGTTGAAGCACTGCTGTTAATACAGTAAGTCCTTATGCTTATATACTAATTCCTAACAGTTATATAGCCCTTTTCTGGATACTCCACTCAAAGTGTATTATAATAGGCATTAGGAACTCCCCTCCACCACCACCAGTGTGTAGCCCCACCTGGATGATGACATGGCAGTCAAAGTGCACCAGTTCACTCCCCACACATTATTTTTCAGTGGGGAGAACAGAGTGATGAAGCCTATTCGTAGATGGGGATTATTAGGAGGCCATGACTGGTAAAGGCTGAGGGAAAAATGCGCATGGACAATGGGGTTTCACTCTTACACTTCCCGTGAAATGCCCTGAGATTTTTAATGACCACAGAGAGTGAGTTTTATATCTCATCTGAAGGATGGCACATTTTTGTTTTACAGTATAGTGTTCCCATTTCTATACTGAGGCATTAGAACCCAAACAGACTGCAGGGTGAGCGCCCCCCTACTGGTCCACTAACTCCTCTTCCAGCAGAAACTTTAGCTTTCCCAGGAGGTCTCCCATCACAGGTACTGGCCAGATTCACACCTGCTCAGCTTCAATGGGCTACCAGTTATGAGTTGCAGGGTAATATAGCTGCCGATATACAGTAGCTGTTGGTTAGCAAGGTACTTCAATCATGCAGCTTCAATAAAATACTATATAAATGGTTAAAAATGTAAGCTGGCTGGGACAAAAGACTCAGCTAAATAGATGAATACTAATAACAGTTATTGAGGACATCTTCATTCTCCAGGCTATAACAGATGACAGGTGTTTTTGATTAAATTTCTTCAAGTCTTTTTCTTGACCAAAACATTATAGTTCAAAGGACATTGTGCTGTGAAATAGCACAATTAGACATTGGTGTGTTTATCATTTCCTGGCTGTTTTAATTCCATTTAATTTAAGCTGTTCAGCTGAGTTTCATCACCCAATTATAAGCGTGTGCGTTTCACTAGCATCTTGTTTCACAGAAAGCTTTGAAATCTTTGAAAATCTATCTTTTTTAGCACTACATGTATATCAATAGCAACTGTGGGGGAGCATTTTATCCACTAAACCCTTTTGTCCAGTAATGTCAATGACAGAACAGAACAGTTTTCTGTTATACTGTATGTGATATATTTTATTATGTGACAAAACTGCTTAGATTAATAATGCACCAATCTATCAATTTTATCAGATTAAAAAATCACACATTATTCCCAATTCAGTTATTTATAGTCCTGAAAACAAACTGTCACCACTGGATAATCAAGATATTGTTTATTTTACTGTCATTTATTCATAATATGAAACAAACATGGTTTAATAACCATTTTTGATTAATAAAAACAAAATTGTTTTTATTAATCAAAAAAGTATTAAAATCTAATAAAGATTAGATTAAATAAATTCTAGAGAATTACTGTGTGCTCTATGGGAGAACAAATTCATATAGTTAACTGCCTTAGGGCTGTTTCTTTTCTTTATCTGATTGTCTGGGTTTCATTGTTTGAAGTGGATAAACTATTATCTTGGATTCTGTAGAAATTACAGCCCAATGACCAATTTCCTTTTGGGAATTTTGTACTATTGGCAAGTTCTGCTCTATTTGTGTTAGACATGTTTGGAAAAGATGGATCTTGTCAGCCCACTTACATCTTCACAAAGCATAATTCGTAATTCAAAAGATTTGAAAAAGTTTTCCTTATCGTCTGCTTCATTCCTCTCATACTATAATGATAGTATTCTTTGTTAGAAAATTCGTCATCAGAAGTCCTACTATAAACGTCAACACAATGAAGTATAAAGGGCAGAAACAGTGACTCCCTGTAGTACAATCCACTTACTACAATATCACATTGTAATTGAAACAATGTGAAGCCTCTTCAGTTTTGTATAGTTATTTCACTCACCATAGAGTCCCCATCTGCTATGAATACAGTGCAGCCCTGCGCTTGCATGAATGACAATATTGTTGCTGCAATCTTCTTCAGAATTACTTCAAGGGATTGTTGTTCTTCAAATATCAAGCTGGCTAAATCAAGCAGCACCTAATGTAACAGAAAGAACTAATAAATTAGTATCATACTATTTGCAAAATTACTAAACTTCCGACAGAGACGGGTGCAAGTTGTATGTCATGCATATTCTTCAGAACGATATATCAGACTATAACATTTAAATGACTTAAAGTTAAGGTTTAACAATAGTTTTGGATGCAGCACAACAAAATAACTTGTGACGGATTAAAAATGGAGCAAGTGAAAGGACTCTGTAATAGGATTTTGGTGTATATAAAATTATGACGAGTGAAATAACTTGAAATGGCTTGCTAATAACGCCTCTCACCAACGGAAATGTGTCATGACTCACATTTCAAGACTGTTTTTTTGCCTGTGCTTTTAAATTTATTTTTATGTTTATACTGCTTTGATTAAAAGGTGTTATAAAATAGTTCACTTTCTTCTTCCCCTTATTCATCTAAAAATAGCATAGAATGTGTATCCTTAATCTTATTAATGACTTGTATGTAGTCTTAAGCATTGCATTTCAGGTAATAAAAGAGTCATTTTACACACAGTAAGAAAGTAGAATCACAGGTAACTTCATTTACTGTAGGTCAGGATTAAATCATAATTTACTAAAAACACCTACTAAATGTGAAATACAGTTTTTAAGGCTGTATCAAGTGCATCAAGCTGTGCTTTTTCCTTTTGCAGAGAAATTCAAGGTTTGTTGTAATCTGCGCCTTTGTGGAAAGCAGTGTAGATTGCTTTGGTCCATTATTTTATTCTCAGTAAACATATTTCAAATTAAAATGCTTCTGTATTCTTAATAAACACTTGCATCATGAAATATGTAATTCTCGGGATCATACCTGATTACGGCGGTTTTCAAGCCTTGAAGTCTCATACAGCTGGGCGTTGTGGAGAACAATCCCACAAAAGGCCAAATATGCTGAGAAATCCTATAAATAGATTCAGGTTAATTATTACTTTAATATGCACTTTCTGACCATGACCCTTACAATACGTCCTCGTAGCATTTGAATATACAGCTGCTCAAACAATGCAAACAATACAGCAGACCTACAGTAACTTACGTTATAAGACTTTAGTGTAAACACACATGGAAACCTACGAGATAATAGATAAAGTACCAAAGAATACTAGAAAAAAAGCAAAAGCAGTCATGAAAAATAATGAGAAACTGATACAAAATAGAATTTACCTTTTCATCTTGTTCAGTAAAAGTGCCATTTTTGCCACACTTTTTATTTATCGCCTGTGCCACACCAACAACCTGTATGGGGAAATAACAAAACAGATAAAAAAGTGCACTAGATTTAAAAATATATTTATTTTCATAGTTTCTCACGAAACTTTGGCATATTCATTTTCGCAAGTCTATTCTCCTGCACCTGCTAAGGAATTTCTCTGGTCCCATGTAAGTAAAATATACTATAGGAACAAGCATCAATTTAATAGGAATCCTACCTACAGTTTACAAAAGCTTTAAAAAGCAAAGCACTCCAGAAATCTTGGAATTTCTAACTGTATATTATACTGTATACTGTAAGTTAAGCAATTGGTATTTGTGATAATGAGATTAACATGAATGACAACAACAATTTACAAATTATTTTTGGGTAATTACATGTATACTTTTGATCACATTAGAAAAAAAAAAACTAATGATGGCAGCAGCAGAATGAATTCTGAATCTGTTTGGAGATACATACTGTCTGCATGTGTAGTGTACTGTGAATGCTTTCATACATATTGGGCAGCACTTTGACAGACAGGATAAAAATTACTCAAACCATGGGACACATACTGTACAGTACAACCACGAGGAAAAAAAAAATCAGGAGAAAAAAAGTGTAAACTGTTACATTCATCAAATCAGTCTCTGGATTTAAATGAAACTGTTTTTGCATTTTACACACTACAGGAAAAATGGAAGTCAGAACAATGCCAGGAACAGGCAAGAACTCAAAGTGGTCACAGAAAAACATCTCCAATGATTAAACAAGGTACTTGTGTTGTAGGATTTTTGTACTTATTGCCTCAAAGGAACATGCAATTAAATACTTACATTTACTCTGAAATGTACTTAATGTTCTTGTGTAGCAACACACGTGGTCACTTGGGTGAGCTGACTGTTTACTGGGTTAAACACAAAGACTTTGTTCTAATGAGATAACATTTATGCAGGAAATTGCCTATTTCTCTTTTGCAGGACTGTCTGTCAACAATATCAAAAAGAAAATTTGAAAATCACATAAACCAAACTGTTCTGAGGCCATAGAGCAATCTATTATGTTTCACAAATGAACAGACATAACAGAAACACTCCAAATGGACCCCTGAAAAAATGTAGCTGGTTGATCAGCATTTTTAATATTGCATTTTTCCTATTTTTACTGAAATAAGTGTTTCACAAGATTGGGCCTCCCCTTAATACTACCCAGGACAATTAAGGTAACGATTACTTGTTGGCAGAGCAATTACCTACAACAGTACAGAACCTTGTACTGTTCTTTTCTCCATGTGTTTTAACACTCACAAATCTTACCTGTCAATAGGAAGGAAGACAGAACACTTGCTAACACTACGAAGCTCTGTCTGGAAGCACAAAGTTAGCTGATTCTCCAGTCATCTATGACTCCATCCAATGTGGAGCAGACCTACGTACAGTACAGTCAACAGTGTGACCTTCAGATCAAAGCCATTCTCCTGGATGTAGGAAAAATCCAGCACTCCAGGCAAAATAAAGACTCCAAGAGGATTAGGTTTGAGTTCAGGTAATCGGCACTTTTCTTTTTTATACATGGGGGATTTCTCTTCTGCCCATTCAATTCTTTTGACGTCTTCCAATGGAAATTGCCTTTATCTGCTCTTGGTAGAACAAGGGTCAAGGGGCATTAAAGTCCAAGGAAACATCACGTTACAGGTCTCTTTAAATCATCACATGGCTTAAGCCTGGGAAAAGAGTTGGCATTGCTCATTTAAACAAATAATGAGTTCAATTAGTTAACGGAGGACCTGATAAAAAAGGCCATGCCACTTGAGGACTGGAGTTATGAAGCCCAGTAACAGACAAAACGAAACTTGTCAGTTAACAAATATTCAGCAAATACACAAAGAAAATGAGGAAATGAAAGACATACTGTACCTCCTCTCTGTGGTTCTTAATTGGCATGCACAAAATACTCTGTGTCTTGTACCCTGTAATATGATCAACCTCTGCGTTGAACCTTGCATCCTGCAAAAATAAACATGATTTGCTTGTAAGGTAATATTATTACCAGGTTTGAAAAAGAGATAGTCACGTGAAGTCTAACTATGAAATTCAATTAAACCTTTATTTCTGTATTCTAAACTCCACTCAAATGCAGATCCACATAGGATAAAAGCAGATCCAAAACAAACATTCCTCAAATTGCCTGTCAACAGTTTTATCTTTGTGGGAACATCACGCATTTAATCTGCTCTTTTATACACTCCACTTTCGTTTACTTAAACCTGTGATGTAGTTAAGAGTAATGAACAATTTCTCCAACAGTTTGTTAACGATCAAAAAAGGTCACCTGATATATAACCCCTCTATCTTCAATGTACATTTACTGCCCAGGGCACATTTTAAACTACATTAGTTTCACAACTGAAAAAAATATTGCCAGGTTAAAAAAAGTAAAAGTGGAAATGCTGCAGAGCTTAAGGCAAAAGCTGAGTCAAGCATTTTTTATAAACAGTTCAGCCATTTTGATTGACAGCAAAAAAAAGTTACTTCCCAGTAGAATACGAAATGCCCAATCACGATGTAGCTGGTGAAAAAAGTTCCCTGTCATTTCCAGTTTTAATTAGCACAGTGAAGTTGAAAGCATGAGCCTCAGGGACCATAGAAAAGCAGCACAAAAACAATCTAATGCGAGCTAGGATATCTAGTCAAAATAAATTCCCATCACAATCAGATGGACACCAGCAGTTTATGAAAGCCAAAATATTTTTTATGGTTGAGTTGAGTCTAGCTGAGTAATGTGTCTATTATGACGCAGGAAATCCAGTATCTGGATCACATTTCAGTTTACATGATAGCGGTTGTTTTTTTTGCTCCCAAAATCATGTCACACTTGCCTGCTTGAATGCAAGATTACTGCTCTAATTGGCCACAGGTGGATTTGAAAACAACAGGGTTTCTACTCCCACAGAGCCTTGGTGAAAACAGACTGCAACCTATCAAAATGAGCATCTTATTAAAACAGTCGAAAAAGCTGCCATTTTTGACAGTTGGGCAGCAATGAATGTAACATACTGTCTGCAAAGCAAACAACACAAAAAAGGAGAGATTTATAGGTGGCTTTTCTACTACACAATACATACTCAACTCTGAGGCCATTTTTTAACAGTTACAGTTCATCAATGTCATTTGTGTCTTTTTAAAGACCTGTTCATGTACAGTGGATAAATACAGTGCAGAGAAAATGCTTGTGAACCCCCTAGTTTGGCCCATATTATTGTATATTTTAGACTTAAAACATTATTAGATTTTGATTAGTCTTTGTAAAAGGGGAAGACAACCTGATTAAGCATATAACACAAAGATATATTTATTTGCATTACTAAATCAACAAAATCATCCAACCTCCTTGAGGAGCAATGACTTGAACTAGACATTTCCTGTAAGTGTTTTATTAGTCTCTCAAATTTGCAGGTAAAATGCTGAAATCATGGTTCCATCAATAAAGCAGCAGAACAGCCCCAAACCATGATTACTACCGTGTTGCATTATCACCGCACAAAATGTTTCTCACTGTGGCTCAGAGTTCAACCATTGACCCGTTTGTCCAGAGAACAGAGATCTTCCTGTAGTCTTGTGGATCATGCAGGTGATCTTTGGTGAACTTGAACCAAACAGCAAGATTCTTTTTAAAGACCACTGGTTTCTTCCTGGCTTTCCTTACATGAAAACCAATCCTGTTCAGTCTTTTCCTGGTGGTTATGGTGTGAACACTGATATTACCCGCAGCAAGAGAGGCCTACAGACCCTTAGATGTTACCCTGAGATTCTCAGTGACTTCCTGGATACTTTTCCAGGTTGTTCTTTGGGACTTTAATGGTGGGACTACCGGTCTTCAGTAGATACACCATGTTCTTGAATATTTGCAGAATGTGGATTGTCTGAGAGTGGATGGGTGGATTTCCAGTGTATAAAAATGGTTTTGCAACACTCTCTGGACTCATTTGCAGAACGACATTTCTGAGGTCCTATGAAATCTTTTCTGATTATAACATGCCAAATTTCCATTACATTTATGTTGAAGACCAAACTTACAAAGTTTCTCATCATTATACATTATAGGGGTGTCCAGACTCAGTGCTTGTTTACTCAGTTATTTAACCACCCGATTCTTTCATTGTGCTTCACTTATTCTTTTATACATACAGTAAGTCTTATATTTTTCCATCTTTCTTCTTAAAATACAATACCTTTGTGTCTTAAAGATAAAAATGATAAATATAAACCTTTTACCTCTTGGTTATTTAAGAAAAGATCAGTTTCATGTAAAATATGAAATCGTATTGGGCATTCATACACATTTTCTCAGCACTGTGTGTATCTTTTGTGTGTGTTGTGAGAAAGGTGTTTCTGTTTATTGTTTATTAAAAAAGAAAACTTTCCTAAGAAAGTTCTACTATTATGAACTTTCTACAACATGTGCAAATGTTGTATCTTTCCCTGCAAAAAGCAAACAACAGAGAATCTTCACAAATCTTATTTTTCTAAGTGATAACTGAAAGCAATCCTATCGTGCCATGAGGTCCTCCAAACCAGGTTAGCCATTTGAGATGACAGCCTGGAGACTTACTTGTAAAGAACAGAATTGACTGGAAAAATCTGAGTGACATACAGTACTTAGTTCATGTGTACAACAGAAGCCTCCCACACAGTAAGCCATGTGTACAACAGCAGGCTCTCACACCATTTGAACCCATGACTTTCCTAGTCTTCCCAGTCTAAACGGGGTTAATTCTGAAATACAGATGTTCAAGAACATAGAATAAGAATGTGAAGTGTGCATGTGCAATAGAAAAAGTCAAGATACTTGTGAAGGATATCTGTATTTTAGTTTCGACCTACACCACAAAAACAAGGAGAACATGGAGTACATTTGTTATAACTTCAGATTCCTAAGTGATTAGAAGTATGGAAAAAACTTATTTTTTCCACAAAAAAAGTAGTAATTGAAAAGCTCAATCAAACTACTTTTTGACTAATATGCACATCTTTGCTTGCCAACATTTCAGCACATCCACAACCATGCCTAAAAAAAGCTTCCCAATCTAAGTCTTCAGACTTCTTGTAATACAAAATGTAAGATCTGTTTATTTTAAGTACATACTGTATGTGATTCATCATCAACATCCTTAGTTCTATGCATTCACCTCTCTAATGATCATTAAAGTGGGCAGATGCACTTTTGCTTTGACAACGCTTGGTTTAGGGCTTAAGTATTGCTATGGAGACATTAAAGCTCTGTCTCATAACACTTTCAAAGTCACATCATGCAAACATCAGAACAAACACACTGTAATATAATCCTAGAAACAAGTGTTGTTCAAAACACTTCTGAAGTTAAATGAAGTTAATTTTTTAAAGTTAAATAAGCTCCACACTGAATTTTTCAAAGAAATTAAGAGTAAAGAAATTAAGAAATCTTGAGTACCTCATAAGCATTTTTGATATTGAGTGGCTGTCCAGTAGCTGCCACATAGCCCACAATGCCCTTGTTCCACTCCAGACGAATACAGTTGTTTGAAGCTTCTTCTAATGTTGAGCCCTCTGCCAAGTCAAACAGTCTACTGACCAGGAATTTTTCATTGGAGCTGTCCTCACAGACCAGGAAGAGCGAGTACCGATCGGCATCTATAAGTGCATTGATGTGTAGGAAAATCTTGTGGCAGAGTGCTGTTACATCCAGGTGGCTGGAGATATCCTTCACCAGCTCCAGCAGCCGAGTGCACTGGTCGCTCACCTGGACCTCACCTGCCTGCAGCCTCTGGGCTTTTAAGGGCACCTGGACCTTCTCTGAGTCACTAACAAAAGTCAAGGAGCCCTCCGAGTCTTTGCAAACAATGGGCCGCAGTGGTCTGTCAAATTCAGAAGCAGAGATTTTTCGGGTGGGGGTCCCGGGGGTAGCGGTCTCCTGGCGGCCGCTCTGATGAACAAGGCCCGGTTCCGCCTGAGCTCTGCTTCCTTCTTTGGAGGGAGGGATTGAATGGACTCTTTCAGCAAACCACGCGTTGACCATCTCCCTGCAAAAACCAGATCTCATTTACAGCCCCCCTTGCTATTCTATGACATTCAGGTAGCTGCGTGTTATCACATTAACATTTGTCATCAGACGCAACATAAGAAAAAGAGTGTATAAACTAATGAGACACCTGTCCCTTATAAATTCATTTCCAAGCTGGTAAACCTAATGTACAGTATAAGGTCCAGATTAATCTGTGACTCAAGTCATAAAGAAAATCAAATAAAAATATCTGATTATATAAGTATCCATAAATTGACTTAATGTGTTAGTCATCTTTTCTATGATTAAATCCTGAGATTCTCAGATTTTGGGATGTTTGTTTCTATTGGCTACAAAACATGATATTCAATTAAGCTAATTAAACACTGGGGAAATGCTCACTTCAAAAGTCACCTACTGTACAAAACTAGGACAGCAACTACCCATGAGTGGAGCCTGTAATAAATCATTAGGCAGCTTGGAAAAGCTGAGCTTTCAGCAGATGTCTGACATTTTCCTTTGAATGCTTTTACTTCTGTTATGCTCAAGTGTAAACTGACTGATAAATAAATACTAAACCTCTTCATTTCAACAAAAAAACACAATTAATTTTTAAGGTATATGGTCATAGAGAAGAGATACTAGAAATAAATTACTAGCTTTTTGTATGAATGACAGTGGTCATCTGGCATTCTGGCCTTTGCACCCTCCAGAAAGCCTGTTTCTGTGAAATCCTCTAACAGAAATCTGAAGTCATCAGTTTTTAAGAAGTACAGAAGTTCACCACCAGTGGCTGCTACACTATGTCATATTATCTATAAACCTTTTTAACTCTTTTTCTAAATGAATGGGTTCATCATTTCAGCTCAAAGGTTTCACTAAAATGGGTGTTAAAATGCAAAATGTGAACTGAGTGTCCAGATTTTTAAAAAAAAACAACAGAAGTGGGAAAGGGTTTCACTCAAGATTCAGTTAATGCTGTTACCTTGATCACTTTCTAAAGCTTTGATATATAATGCATACTTAGTAATCTGTTGAACAATTTACAGGAATAAAAAGGATTGAGAAAGGAATAATCAGAATCAGATTTTTTTCCTAAAAAAAAATATTAGTCTGATTAATATAAAAGATTAAAATGGAGGTATACATTTGCTTACTTAATAATATTTTAATAATTTAGTCCTTGGAGTCTAAAATGCAATTTCCTACATAATTAGGAGCTGAATATATGCACTGAAATAAACCTTTGGGCCTAATGTCCATAAAGCCTCAGTGTTTGTGTAACTCTGCTGCATATTAAAATATGTAACCTTAGAAGTCTTGCTAACTGCTGCTCTTTCAATAAAACAGCATATTTAATTTAAATTAAAAGTTCAAAATCTCAGATCAATCAACACTATTTAATCCTTTACGGTCTTACAAGTTCTGTTTTGTTAGCATTAACAGTCAATTTTTAAAATACTGTATATTTCTGCTTGTAAGTAAAGGATGAAAACATGCTTCTTAGGATTACTTTTTATTTTCTCTTCCCATTGATCCTTAATAGTTTATGGTTTCTGCTTCTTCTTGTTTTGTCTGTTTTATTTGATCTTCCTTGATTCTTTTTTTCTGTTTTAATGAACAGCAACTACAGTACAAAGAACACCAAAACAGAAGGAGCAATGATTTTAAAAAGCACTATCTACAGTATGTATTGTTTTGTGAGGTGTACAACATACAGTAATTACAATCTGATGTACTGTTGTTCATAAAAAAGTTATCTGATAACCGTAAAAATGTTTATGAATATTATTAGTTACCGACTGACGCCTTGTCATGCAACATAAATGCACTGCTGAATGCAGAATGAAAAATAAAATTCTGGAAAATAAAGACTACTTTATTGCAAAACTCAGTTGACAGCATACTTCCCACTTATATTCTTGTATTGTTTTCACCTCCTGATAATCCTAAACAAAGCTAACGCACATTAATTAAAAATTTAAAAGCAGTGATTCCTCATAAAATGGTACATTACATCTTTTTTAAAAAACCTTTTACATCAATATAGTTACAGCTTACTTTCCAAAAAGAAGCCAATTCAATATAATTTTGATTCTTATACTGTACAGTCTCCTGACATACCATAAAAGGCACTATATAAATTCTATATAAAAAGTTATTACAGGTATCTCTGATATTCTATGCAGATTACTCTGAACACAAACCATAATGAGATGTCTCTGTGATAGTATAAACTAATGTAAAATAAAAAGGATAAGGAATATGAGGATTCTTAGATCACAGAGGATTTTTAAGTGTTCGAGATTGCATTTAGGGGGAAAAAATAAAATGAGGACCTGAATAAATGTTCACTGAATCGACTAGATTTTCTTTAGGTGCAGGTAAAATGTAAGATGTAAAAAGTACTTCTTAAATATGTATTACTGTAATTATGCTACATCAGGTCAATTTCACTGCAAAGCAAATATTTCAAAGGATATACTTTGGCAAGGGAAAATAAATATGCCTGCGATCAAATGTATATAGATGGTATTGATTAATACTATGTGAGAGTGTACTTCTGCCATTCATTGCCAAAACGCCAATAACAATAAAAATAGAATAAATTGTCAAAGTTGTGCACGAATTTACTATCATGGAATTAATATTACTATTAAGGCTAGTTCTTATTCAGAAAACTTACTCAATTTTAATTATTATTGCAGTAATAGTTATAGTAATTATTGTACTGCAGTTAAACGTGTGAGGTACTGTAGGCAAGAAATGAATGGACACAGGATCAGAAAGATTTGGTCCGAATAAATTATTACAAAAACTGGAGCTCGGGCGAGGTGAATACCATTGTTGCGCGAATTTCACATGCAATTACTCAATCTGTGTGCGAGTAATTACGAAACACAGTTTAGATTTTTATTTTTACGGTATTAGTTTATTTTGGCATCTCTACTCCTGACCTGCGTCTGTCCTATGGCACGAACACAAACTGCGACTAAAGAGGATGAGATCTGCGTTAGTAGCCAACGGAAAAAAGCGAAAGACCCATTTCAGCAATACAGTTAACAACGATAACATTTACGTGTACTTAAAAGAGGTACCTTTGGAATATTTTTTACAAAGCAGTTAACGAACACATTAACTTTACAACCGTTGTTCACGACACAAATTGCAAAGACACAATTACTAAAATACTTTGAGTTGACAATAGAACTGCTAAAGAAAAAGCACCTGGGATTATTCCAACTCTACAGACAAACGTGCCTAAACACTAAATTTAATACAATATTTAAATACATAACCCTTGTGATTTTGTGACATCGTCCGAACTTAGTGTTGCAGTATTGCAAACTACTGAGTACTCCTGTCTACTCTAGACAGGGATCTGCCAAAAGACTGCTACTGGTAAAAGTGTTGCAAATTATGAAAAAATATTTCATCTTTCATGTTATTACTATACCTAAATGTTTGCATTTCAAACGCAACATAAGTCTTAAACTGCAAAAACAAATGTATTTTTTAAAAACACCTTTTTACATTATCAGCACATAGGAAAGTAGATGAAAGTGCAAAGTATGTTTGTAGTTTTAAATAACAAATGCATTGTATTATTACTAGTATAATAAAACTAAATATTTTCCTCTTTCACCGCTGATCAAGCCCTTTGCTGACCTTACCGTGTAGCTTTTCTTACAAAATAAGAATGAGCGAAGTCCAAGTGATCATCCAGCCATGCCTCCATCCTTTCGTTTTCAGAAAGACAGAAATCTTCCCTGGTGCGGGACAAATCCCAACGAGTGTACAGGAGAAAACGCTCAAAACCGGAGGGGCAGTACAGCCGGTCACCCGAGCGGTGCTCTTTAAGAGGAGTCAAGCAAAGAACAGAACTCTCTCAGTGTGCATGGTGCGACAGAGGTAACCCACTCCGAGCCGCCTCGCAACAGCTGGCCCTTGCATCTGACAGCGCTTCACCCAGTCAGGAGAAAGGGAAAACACGGAACTCTACACATTGTGGAACTGCGTGGGGCAGCGCATCTCGCCCTGATAACGCGCAACAACCATAAAAGAACAGTACAGGAGGATTAAACAAACAAACAACTTGGCATATAACCACCTGATTTACCAAGCTCCAGCAGAAACTCGCTATTTTTTCCTCACTCACTTGAACCACTCTTAAATAAAAAAAAATAATAAATCCTATCGTTTGTGTATCTTATACTCTTGGGTAATTTTCGTCTCCAACGCAACGTTATTAGTATTGTGCCTATCCCGTAATCATAAGATGGACATTTGGTACGCTGTAAAGAAGCACATAGTGAATGTTTCATTAAAAAAAAATAATTGGAAGAAAAATCGATTCCTAATGAAAATAGTGCTGTCACTCCTCGAAGAGGAGTAGAGTACAGAGACAATGTGACAGGAAAGTCTTCCAGTCACTCCTGGCGGACAAGAAGGCGTTGTCGCACACGGCCGGCAACAGCATCAGCAGAAACGCGTCCTGTGATGTGACAGAAGAAGCATTACCCCGTGCTTCTCACGAACCTTAACATGGAAAGCCCCTTGCTTCTGTTCCCACTTGGACCATATTCAATACTCTGGTGTTGTTTTACAAACAGATGGTAGTATTTTTTTTTTCCTCATGAGAAAACCCACTGTGCTGAGATGCATATGTGTCTCCCGTTTCCCCCTTCCAGATGAATAATTTAATATCAGGATTGTTCAAACTACAGTAAGTGTGCCCCTGGGGCTTCATAGTAAATATTACTGTCTATGGTGGATGCTTCCTTTTTCCCTCACTTTTTGCTTTGGCCTATCCTTCTACAACAACTTGAGCTTTAGAGGCAAAATGCTCCTGAAAAGCAGGGTTTCATGTTCTTACCAAATCAAAACCTCCAACAACCAAAATGCCCATACTCTAGAACATCCGTAGGAGGGATTTCTGTCATTAAAATGCATTGCAGAACAAACAGGAGTAAGATCACTTTATTGGCCATATACAATTTCTTGTATTAGGAATTTGTCTTTTTTTTTCGCATACCCCAGCTTACTCTCCATGAGACACACGGGCACACAGACAGGGAGAGAGAAGCTTGGGGTCAGAGCGCAGGGTCAGCCATTTATACAGCATCCCTGGAGCAGTTGGGGTTAAGGGCCTTGCTCAGGGACACAACAGAGTCGGATTCCTATGGTGGCCGCAGTGTACAAACCGGCAACCTTCCAGCCACGGGCGCAGATCCTGAGCCACAGAGCCACAGCACCACCCAAGGAATACCTCAACGTAGGTTCTTTCAGTGTTTTAAACAACAATGTTGCACGATTGCTTTCTTGTCACCCTGTATATAATTGAAGAGACTTATTTTGTGGCACAAAATATTTAGGTGATCAACAGTAGGTGACGGTGAAAGGGTTATAAACTCGAACCTACAGTATACTGACTTCATTTGTGAATACAGGAATCCAGAGAGATGCTATGGCTTTGAGATGAATGTTATTTCTAACAATAAAGTTAGTTATGTTTAGGTTTGAAGTTCATTTATGGAGTAGGTTAGCTAAAGGCCAAAGGTTTGTTGAAATTACATTTATTATTGATAAATGCAATAAGCAGATCAAGGTGAAAATATGCCACAAGCTGTTAAGGTCCTACAGTGAAAAGGGCACATGTACAGTACTACATGCTAGACTTTCCCTATATGAATAGATGTATAGAAAACACTTGTTTTTCTTCAAGAAAATAGCCTGCTTTCTCTTTCAGATGTTAATGAAGCTCAGATGATTTAGAAATAAAACAAGAAAGATCAACAAGTTGGTTTATTACTTTGCAAGGAAGGCTTCTGTTATCTGAGTCATAGCTACACAATGTTTTTCATCATGTCTCTCTGACATTCCTCCTTTCTATAAAACACGCAATACATGATGACAATCATGGTTTATTCATTTTATTTCCTGAACTAAAATCCTCTCTATCCAAAATAGTTCTGCTTTAAAAAGAAATATAAATGCTTTGCATGGAAGAAACTCATCTTGATCTTGGAGAATTTATCAATAATAATATACTGTGCAATTGCAATTGTTTGTTTAAAAATAATGACAATCTTTCATGTTGAAAGAAAAATAGCAATAGAGACACCTGCACACACATGATCATTCAAATAAAAAATCTGAAAGATATACATATATTTATAAAGATACAGTATTTAGATTTTTCAATGACAAAACAGAAATGGCTGAGTAATAGCACTCTAGCATAATGAAGAAACACACTATGTTGCAGGCTATGATCTTATTCTAAATACTGTCATTTCTGTCAATAAATAGATCACAAATGTGAAACATTGTTGACATATTTTTTTTAAATGAGTAGGTTTATCATTGCCTCATACAGTATGTTGCTTATCTTAATTTGCAGCTGTCTTGCTACTGTAGCTAAGCAAACCCCTTACACTCCACTGCATCTGTATGAAAATGGATGTTGTCCACATAACATAATGAGAAAATAAGATCTTTATTTAAGATACACATCCATCGAAACAAATGCCAACTAGTTTACTCCACTTAAGATTTTGGCTGAATTAAGTATCCAAAATCTGTCTCTTCACCTCATTTGAAAAAAAAGATCTTTACAAATCACTGTTACAGAAGGTGAAAATGTTCTGTAAATCTTTGCCATAAACAGTGTTGTCGCGATCATCCTTTAGGTGCTAGATAATAAGGACACATTATGTTTGATGTAATATGAAAGACATTTCCTTTCATACTCACAATGAGAATCATGACAATTATTGTAATACACATACTGTACTATCAAATGCAATTTCAATATATGCAACCTCATTATAAGAGAAATTCAGTGTTTCTAATACATTGTATCTGGCATCTGGAAGGAAAATGTAGTAAGGTTAATAGAATTTAATGCAGATGTGTGGAGTATTGGAGAATCAGGTTCTCTTTTGGTCATCTGTTTGTGACCAAAACATTTTGGTTATTTTAGGCTGTCAACTTAGGAGTCTTCTGGTCCCTCTTCTCTTTCCAGAGCAGCAAAACTGAGCACAATATTCTACCAGATGACATCTGACTCCTGCACTGTACTATAGTGTGTTTATCCCATTCTATGTTTCTTAAACTGTGTTTCATTTCTTCATATTCCACTTTCCAGAAATTATGGCCTTTGTTTTGGACTCTAAACATGCCCAGACCCAAATTCCAAAGTACCTCTTATATACACTGATTTATTGTTCACAAGTCAGTATACTGTTGGACTGTGGTCCAATTCCACTTGAAAGAATAAGATATATAAATATGGGATTTATACTGTAGGAATGACACAGCTTGGAACAAACATATGTGAAACTATCATGCAGTACAGATTAACTTTGCATGAAAAGGGGTAAACAGCCATTTAAACCTGAAATAACACAAAACAACAAATACTGTATTTATCTTGTGTAAAAAACATTAAGATGTTTGATGGTCAGGATATTTTTTTAAACGCCTGTTGGTAGTTGCTGCAAAAGGCAAATTCACATTAAATTGAATAGTATCGTACCTTTTACAAAGCTACATCCACAATCAATATTAAATCAGATTTAATCTAAACAAAAGATACCAAAGACTTTCTATCAGGGTATCCATTCTTCCTTCCTGGCACAATGAATACGAATGCACTGTCCTACAGTAATACCTGCTGTTGCTAAAATCTGGGGAAGTCAGAGTCAAGCTGTGGTTAGTGGTTTGTGGTCTCTGTGGCATTACTTTTCCATGTCTAATGTCACTCTACTTAGGTCCACAGCAACATTAAATATGTGCTTTATCTTTGTGTACAGGCCTGCAGTTCATTTTTGTCCTAGCTAAATGTAGTTTCAAGTCAGGAAACCTTGAAAACATGGCCTAACCGGGAGAATCCATCTTGCGTGTTGCTTTTCCAATGAAAAGATCTTCCTAGGGGAACTGATTGTGTGGAGATTTCAGGAAAACAAAGTTTGAGAAACAGCCCTGAAAGGGCAGCCCGTTCCCAAGACTGATTTGCAGTAAAAGATATTACGGTACTGACCACACATACTGTAAACAAAGTGAAAAGAAAAAGAATTGTGCTCAAAAGATAAACCATGTAGCTCACAATAAAAGATATCCGATGCCATGTAATTGTACAGAATCTCTACATAATTGTGTCTTATTGTTGTTTTATTTCCATCTCCAATGCAGAGGGTAAAGATCTGCATTGAAATATACAAAGTTTAAGGGGATGCTGGAAAAGGGTAAACACACATATTACCTGAGTAAAAGGTATACATACACCACATGTTGTAGCCTGTATGGATACTGTCACTGTGGTAAAATGTAACTAATTCAATGATAAAGTATTCTTCTAGAAAACTACTTCAGTACAAAGGTATGATCTCATAGTAGTATTTAATTATCAGAAGTAAAAAAGTAGTCATCTTTAAATTCTTCCCTTGGAAATCTGCTCCTTTCATTTATATTTATCAGAAGGCATCACTATATTACACACACTCACAGTTAGATCTAAACCTCAAATTGGGAAATAAAATTATTTGATCTATAACGAATCTGTTATTGTATTGTACGCACAAAAACATTCTTTTTTTTCAATTGCTAAATCCAAGACCTCTTATTCAGCTTCAGTATCAGTTTTGTACTCCTTGGGCTAGAGAATCTAGAAACACTGAAGGATCTGTCACAGACAGCTGAAGCAGCTAGAGGTGTGCCCTCCTTTGAGTGGCTGCCCTTTCCTGTGTGCAAGAACACTTCATAGAAGCAAAAGCATGAGGAAATGTGAGGAATTCATGTGAAGCTCTACAGGGTCCAGCGAAAGCTTGTAAGAACAACTGTTTGGTGTAGTTCAGACCTGTGAGTGAAAATAAATTTTATCCTCATTACACACTGGCAATATATCTCTCTTAAAGCCTCTACCATGTGATAAATGAACTTCTCTTTCATTGGAGCCTACAATACTGTACATTTAGGACATATTCCTCATAATACTGCCATACACCACATGGTGTAGTCTGTATGGATGCGATATTTTGCTTGAAGTTAGACTCTCTTACTTTTTTGGATGATGGTACAGTATCATCCTTGGGCTAACGGGTCCTGAACATGGATACCATGGAAGACAGCAGCTGCAATCAATTTTGCTTTGAAGGGTCTCTACCAGTTTGTTACAGAACTTGAAGGATCCTCTTGAGGTTTGAGTCATGTTAATTTTGAGGATTGTAAATGTATTTTTGAATGTCCCCTGTCCTTGTTCATTCAGCATGTTCAGAATTCCCTCCACAACATCTTGTCTGAAAGAGCTACAGCTTCTTCTGTTTCAGATGCGAGAACCGATTGCTTGGGATCGGCACTTAGCAAAAGTAGGAGCTGGAGTCAATGTGAAAAACATTTACAAAAGACACCAATCAAGTGGAGGGCATAATGTTTTTCTAGATACTCAAGCCTTATATCCACGTCCAGATTCCCTGCTGTTTTGTGAAATTCATTCTCATTTTCTGTAAAGGCTTCAGCCTCTGATTCCTGGTTTTGTTCTTCTGTTCAGTTTTAAATTGCTTGTTTGTGGAACAATTAGTGCAGGCAGCTTCGAACTTCTAACAGTGTGTACTGTATGTTTATAGCTGATGCGGTACTTTCTCTACAGAGAAAATAACAGAAATATATATACATTACAATGTACTGTAAATGATCATATGGTATTAACATTATTGCATAGAAAACATCTATATATCATAATCAATGCCTAAACTAGAGTAATGAGTGGAGAACTTTATGTTGTATTCAAATTCTTTAGTTTCATAAATGAATTGCATACATTTAATAAATTAAAGGTTATTCTCTGGACAAATAAAATATTACCAATTCATTCATTTGTTTAACTTAGAAATTCATTTGTTACACATATATTTTTATTTTTATACACAGTATACCCTTAGCATCTACAATACACTCTACAGGACTTTGCGTGGATATATGGTCCAAGCCACTAGGACAGAATTTCAAAGTCCTCAGACTCAAGTAAATTGTTTCAATTTCAATTTCAATTCATCACGTAGGGCTTGACAATAGAAGTCTTAAATTAACTCTTAAAAATAAATAGCATCTTGAAATTCTTCAGGTTTGTTTTGTATCTAAACTCTGTTTGCAGTCAACCTTATTTATAAGCTTCATGTACACTGTCTTTATACTACTGTTGTAATTTACACAGCCTTCTGATTAAATGTCATTAGTTTTGCATTGTTCACTTTGCAGATGAACATGTTAGATCAGTAGTCTAACAGTAATGCCATGTAATTGTACAGAATCTCTACATAATTGTGACTTATCGTTATAAAATTTTAATCAAGAGAGCTCCCAACTTTTTTGAAAGCAGTTAACTGTTAATGATCAAGTAAGGTGGAACCTAAGAAAATTATTTTTTTCACATTCATTTAGGACTAGTGCAGGTACTACATAGTAATTCAACACCAATATCTACTTAGCAAAGCTTTTACACCCCATTTATTTATTTATTTATAATAGTTCAATTTTAAGGTGAAGTTACAATCTTGTTCTGTCTCACAGTGTCTGAGAATTGGAACTATGTAACAACTCTAATAGCATGAGCTTTGCAGCGAGTTAAACTCAATCCAACAAATTACATTGTATCAATCCAAACAGAACTACCTAAATTAAATCATATAGTTATAAAAAAATAATGTATTTCCTGAAATCTGTTGAGAAGTTGATGTAAGGTGACATTCCCACTACCCTTGGAAAACAAACCATCTTTTGATTCAAATTGATCTCTCAGGTAAAGCCATGGCTATTTTTTGCAGTTCTCTCCCATCTTTGATATGACGCACACTATATCAGTATCTTCCTTTTTGGTGTTTTTCTTGTTTTTGTGAACTGGTTATTTGAAAAATCATTTGGCTCTCTGGTGGGATACCAATATGCTACAGTATGTCACTAGAGGAAGTTGACTCTTTGAGGGCGTAGCTCTGCTTTATCTAATCACACCCCAAGCCAGTGCAAAAGCCAGTGCAATTTGATGAAAGAAGAAGTTTAATGGAGGTGCCTCAAAGGAATAGTAAAGGACAATTTGTTCTAAGGATTGTAATTTGAGTACACGCATCCAAAAAACAAAGCACTTTAGTTAAGTACACATTCTGAAAATAATGTTTTTGTTGTTTAACAAAGTATTTAGGCTTTGTTGGTTTGCACCCCTGCAAACATGTTAGAAAAAGAAATCTTACAAATAATTAATGTGAACAATTCACAATGCACACACAAAGCACCAAAAGTATAACATAGTGGCTAAGCAGCTACTGTGTAATTTTGGTTGAAATCAGTTTGCAAGGTATTTTCAATAATTATGGCTCCAGAGTCACAGATAATGGAAAATATATATTTATAAATAAAAGTTAAATTAAAATTACAATTAAAAGTCTGAGGCATCATTGACAAAGACAGTGATTAATAATAACTCTCAAAGGGTAAAAGGCAGTGTATGAGGTTCACAAGTTTGATTTAGGAGAAAAACAAGCATAGCTTTATGACAACAACACATTTGAAGAAGAACGGGACAAACAAATGACAAATGTCTTTATATCCAACAGTGAAACATGGAGAATGGTTGTGGCTGATTAACCACACTTGTACTGGAATGAAAAGTCTGTCTGAGTTATTGACTCCATGATAATATGACTGTGTTTTTCCCATCGATTGGGCAATCACTCAATCTGCAGCCTGAAATGAGGAACTTCCAGCTTCTTTTAAAAAGACAGAGGATCTGTACTTAAATTTAACTCAGTTAAGACCAGTGAAGTTACAACCTCATTCTTAGTTTGATGTATAATTTTTCAACTTCTTGTGCTGGGCTGGTGTTCCTATTCTATCGCACAGATTAAGTTCTGAAATCCAGATATTGTGCTTTCAAGACTGGGACATGAAACCAAATGACTATGACTGGGATAGCCCAAGTGGTGGTACATGATTATTTTGACTGTATAAAAAAGATGAAAATAATAAAATTATCTTAATATGATTGTGTTGAAGTGCGTATTGATAACAGAAATGCTACATCTCCATAGTATACCTTTACCTTAAAGCCACTTACTTTAATACTGTGAGTGCATTGCAAATAAATTAAAAGTGAAACTAGAATATTATGTATTAAGCTTGGAGTTCACTGCCCAAACAGTTTTTTTTAACAGAAGCAATATGCAGATGGACTTCATTTCACAAAGCAGTTTATGACCTATTTCAGGCATAAAAATAACAGTAGCAATTCAGCAATTGCTAATTGAGGAATAAAGTTTCAATTGCACACAAATTTACAAAGTTACCTTCTTTTTACATTTTATCTTTTATCTTTACAGAAAACAAAACAAAGTAATCCACTATGCAATACTGTATATTGAAGAAAAAATACAAAAAAGCAGCAGCAGTTTCATAAAATATGGAACTATAGAGCCTTTTGTCAAAAAAGAGTAGTTGGGAACTGCAACTTGAAAATCGACACAAATGCATTCTCAATTAATGATAAACAGTGACAGTTAAATGTTAATCGATCACAGAGCCGCATACTGTAAACAGTTAGATTTCAGGGTGTACTGTACACTTTAAAAGACTAGGCTTCAGTTTTGCTCTTGAGTCTAGTGCATTCAGTCTGACAGCCATTCCAATCATAAAACACTGACTGATTGACCTGTATTTTCATGATGTAACTGTTCAGAGATAAGACTCATGAAGAACAATAAAACAGCTTCCTTATGACTAGGTGAAAAATATGTTTGATAGCATTGCAGGCCTGTACTTAAAGTTACATATTTTTTATTAAAGTTAAATGTTTTACCGGGTGGGATTGATACCAAGCAATTTAGGTACATGGTTAACAAAGCAGCAATATTTACAATTCATTTAAACATACTTTCTAACAATCAGTTTTAAGTCTTTAAGTCTTTGCATCTTTTAACAGTCCAGGGTGTGTTTCCTGGGAGGGAAATGTCTGTTCGCTGTTCAGTGAACCCAGAGCTTGCTGCTTTGGCCTGGTTCTTTGTCCATTGTTACTAAAATCGCACTGTTACATTTAGTCAACAGGTGGGATTTTGTGTTTCTAAATAGCAATGATATTTCAAGTGTACTCTTTTCTTGAGGTCTGTCACATTTGATGACTTATTTAATTATTAGATGAGTAGTAAATTCTAAGGAAGAAATCATTCTGTCAAAGGGCATTAAGGAGGTGCCAAGTACAATAACACTTGTGTTCACCACACCTATTTGGTTTTTTGCATACCATTATCTGGCGTACCATTATCTAAAATTTACAAAGTACAGTGGGAGGTTTCCCCATGTAATGATTGTAATGACTAGTAATATGCCAGTAGAGTTCACCAAAATGGACGTCAGAGACGTAAAAGATTGTACACCAATCACGTGCACATACTGTAAGTAGTCTCACCTGTATGCGCCTGCATTATTTAGAATGGAGAACTCTCACATGGAGTTATATAAGAGCGTTCTGTCTGTAAATAAGGTTGTGGTGCCTTGCTGGTTTGCTACTGAACACCTTTATATGTCTGTTCAATATGGATTAGAGTAACAATTTTGTAGATGACTGTTTTCATTAAGCAACCTTGAAGAATTGGTATTATCTATGGCTGTTAGTTTACAAAAAGCCACACAACCACAAAAGTGGAGATCTTTAAGAGGATGTACAAACTAAATTAGCCAAAACAGGTGTGATCCTGGGGAGAAACAAAATGGGAGGCTAACATAGCTGACAGAATTATCAAGAAACATCCAAAGGAAAAGGTGTTGACTGTAAGCACTGAATTATGCACTGGAGGCATTAAAGAATTATAAAACATCTAATATAAATATTGATTAAGGATATCATTTAAGTCTATTTTTAACCTGAATGAAACTTGCTTTTAGCTGGATTCTGTTCAGGTACCATATAATTTGCAGCGGGAGAGATTGTTTTTTTATCACAATAACCTGTTTCCAAAAAATGGAAGAGTAGATAAAACAGTACTGTTGAAATACACACAGCGGGATGAGAAATGGCTTAGAAAGCCTGTGAATAACTGGAATAGAGCACTCAGGGGTCATTAATCAGTCAGCTGAACCTAATGGGCACTGTACTATAGTCTATGGTCAGCTGCTGTTGTTTATACCTTTACAGGTTAACTATTACTCTTCAAATAGGGACCTATAAACCCTAACCCAGTACTGAGGCTAGGGCTTCGTTACCTGCTTCATCTCCTCACATTATCTAGACGAGGGGTACTCCAGGGAAGAGTGGGGGGTTCAAACAACAGCTGGCAACTGAATGAGGTGTAACATGAGAATATCATTGATTAATATTAACAAAGTGCTAGAATAGATCTATGGCATGTGTGCAGTTTCTTTGTGCAGGAGAGTTTTTACAGTTTGAGTGTTACGCTATAAGAATAGAATGCAAGAGGTAGATTCAAAGTTCCTCTATGTAACCATCTGGAGTGAATTACTGTCATTTGGTGCTCATAATTTACACGATTATGCTGTTATTTATATCATATGATTCGATGAATGCAGAGTTATAGGGAAGAATTATATAACATTTCATATGAAGAAAGTATACTTCATCTACTATATTCATGAGCTGTGGAAAGAATTTTCCTTACTAATCTTAGCAAGCAAAACTGATCATTATTCATTTAATATAATTAAAAAATAATAAAAATAAAAGAGCACATTGGCAATAGAATTTGCTTAAAGCACAGACAATAAAAAAACTCACAGGGGATTAAAAGACAGGGGATTTATGGTATGTCAAATTTAGTCTTTAACTGGACTGGATATCTACATTGAAACATAACTGAACAAGATCAAAATTTCTACAAAGCAGAACCACACTAAGAAACTGAACCATCCTGGGAAGTTCAGATGTTGGTTCACCTTGAATAATCAGTGCTGAAGCCTTCTGAGGAGGAAAGAAGGGGTACTTGCAAAGTCTTTTCACATCTACTGCACATTGGTTATGGGGCAATATCAGTTTATAATCCCATGATAAAAAGAGAAGTCCCTACCAGCTGTACAAACATATAGAGGCTAAACACAAATGCACAAGCAAATAAAGTCAGAAACTAAAAAAGAAGGGTTAGATCAAGGATAATATTAGTTTTAAATTAAGCATAACTGTTAATTTAGAAATATGTTCTAATGTACGTACTCTGTTTAAACAGAACAAGATGTTATTGCTTATAATATTCATATAAGCACAAGCCTGTTGACACATACCTTATATTGTTTCTTGTTTTGTTTTCACAATAACTTGAATGTGATTAGATAAACCACTTTTTATGTTGTCATTGAGTTGTTGACACCCGTTGTCGCAAGATGAACATGTAACATGTATTGTAAGTAATGGCTTACTTTTTAAAAGTAAGTTTTCCCAGTGCTGATTGTTATTTATGACTATGCATCCCCAGAATACTCTCACAATGTATAATCACCCTATACCTGTTGCAAAATAAGGAAGATGAGGGTTCCAGCTGCATTCTATAAAATAATGCATGCTGGAAAGAAAACCTGCAAAACAGAGGCCATTTGGTGCATCTTAGCCTTGGTTAGTAGCTAATCCAAGTATCTCATCTACAGTATGTGTTTCTTGAAAGAAGCCAGGGTATCAGATTTAAAAACATGGTAGGGTCGCTTGTTCTGTACTCCCACAAACCTTGCAAAAGAAATGCCTTCTGATCACAGTTGTAAATTCACATTCACATAGCTCCTACTTGTGTCTACTGGTTCTGGCTTTATTGTTGATCTTGAAGAAGTTCAATCGAGTTCTCTTTGTCACTGTCTTTGAGGATTCTGAACAAATAGATTAGGTTCCCCTGCAATCCGCTCAGCTCAAGGTCAAAAAAGGTTCAGTCTTTTTAGTCTATCAGCGTAGGACATTCCTTGAAGTTCAGGAATGTATCTGGTTGCTCGTCTTTGGGCTAATTCCAGTGCAGGATTCCAGAAGAGTAGAGTGTTTGAATTAGCTCTTATCAGAGTGAAAAGGTTTGGAAATTTAAGGAAAACTTAAACAAATACAAAAATTACATGAATATAAACACTTTCCTTTTATACTGTATATTGTTTGGGTTTTCCCGAATAATCATTAATTTGGCCACATTTACAGTTTAGTACATTACATTGTGCTAGGTTAATGGTGCAGTACAAAACTATTTAATGTGTACCTAGCAAAGCTGGTTGCAATATGAGTCTATAAAAAGCGAAATGACCTAAGGAGAGAATACATTAAGTGCATTGTATTTCTGCTCATGAATAAACCCATCTGTGTTGCAGAAACTTCAAAGCTTTTCATCTTATTGGTCTTACTCACTATTTTAAAAGTTCAGCTGCTCTCTGCTGCAAGGAAAGAGCTCCAGGAGCTCTTCCATCATAAGCAGCATCTGTCCAACAGTTTTTACAACTCTCGTTAGAGTTGAATACATCTGTCCTGTTAATATGTCAATAGATGTTTGTGCCTCTTGTGACCTCTTTCAAGATTTTTCATCTGTTTCAAGACAGCTCATCAATGGTTATGAGAATCCTCGAGGCACTGCTGATAAACATGGTGCAGCACCAGCAGAAGTGAGTATCACTAACCCCATGTGAAAGCTAACATTTCAGTTTGCACTATGATGCTGAACCGTAGGTCTACTGAGGCATGTTAATTGCAAGACAAGCTTGTTATTGTTTTAGCCTTTTTAAATTATTATTCATTAAAGAAAGATATACAGTATGTGGAATATAACTAAGTTACTGTAAATATCTTCTTTACACATTAATTCCTCTTAACCAGAATATAGTATAAACTTTTTTCTTTGGATGTAATTTGTTCTTTGTTAAGAATTCATCACAAGGGTGATTTGCATCACTACATTAAGAATAATTGATATCATACCAACTGATTTAAAATCAAAATATTAAAAGGAGTGGTAGCTATGGCTTATAAGCTGTTGCATGATTCATGCCTGCTTGTCAAAGCAATCACGCAAAGTAAGAAAAGCACTTTGATCATTGATGTTAATTAACAAGAGCAATGGTCATCTTATAGATTGCCTTGGTACTCCACTAATGAAATCAGCCCTCATGCTTTTACGTTTTTTAATCACTTTATAAAGTGTTAACTTTCTTCTTTATTATGTTCAATTGATTAACCACCCAGACCACTACCTTTTAATTCTAAGCTGAATCTGTTCCATGTTCCAGGAAGAATATTTTTTAAACTGTTGCCATCTTTTACTACTGATTCCATTTCTACTTTCTTAACACCTGTATGATTTCTTCAAAGTCTGTTGCTCTGAAATTATAAACATTTATGTTGGAATATAACTGCAAAGTATCCACATATTATTCAAAACATTCAATATTATCATTTCCACTATCACCCACTCTGCTTTACTCTATCATAATGGCTTGGAGAGTCTATATCAATACTAACCTTCCCTGTATTACTGTAGGTGCTCTGGCAATCTGACTAAGAACACAATTGCTGGCTATGTCTAAAGTTTCAGTTTAAACTGCTGATATCCTTTATGTGACAAAAATTAAATTCTCCCATTATGACCACTACATTCTTCATGAATTTCTGATTTCATTATATAAGACTGCATTATAGTTCATATTCACATTTGGTGGTCAGTAGCATACAGCTGTACACTATTGCCTTTGAATGCATTTTAAATGTTCTAACTCAAACAGATTATAATATATACTTGTTTTAGTTTGGTTAAGATCCTGTGTTATAACACGCATTTAGATGTACTGTATACTTTACTTGTACTTTACTCGTGCTTGACTGCTGTTTGGAGCCAGTAATACTTGTTGCCTGGTAATATTGTGTTTACTATTACTAAAATTACTAAAAATAAATTAGTTGTCTAGCATCTCCTGTAGGTTGTGGGGTACAGTACATAAAGTACATTCGAGCTGTTTGAACAAAAAGGTTAGTGTCAAATAGGTGTGGGAAAATTGTGGTTACTTATAATAGCTTTGAATTCTCAAAATAAAAATTGATTTTGGTTTGTTTTATACTGCAAAGTGATACTGCCAAGACAGTTAGAAAAATGTATTGTTGTGAAGATGATTTAAGATGTAACAGGAGAATAACTGCTGTCTTTACAACACAGTGCAGCCCAGCAGTTTGAATGTTAAGCAGTTGTTTTCAATTAAAACAATGAAGTCCTCTTGTAAGGCTATAAAAATTAGAGGCAGGATTTATGGTTCTGCAGATGCTAGAAGGACAGATGAAAACCAGAATATTTTTCCTCTTTTTTAAAAGGGCAAAACAATTAGATAAATGAAAATTCAGTTAAAAAAAACTCAGATTCTAGAGTGGCCTTAGTTTTTTGTCACTCTTTTATTTTGCTAGCTGTGTGACATGATGAGTAAAGAGAGAGAGACAGCACTCGATATGAAAACAGTGAACAATATTCTATTCTAAAACACATCCATTACAGCATTTAAATGTAATAAGCCAAACCAAAGGTCCAAACACTCAATACTGTATATACACCTTATTACACACCTTATTAGAAATAATGTTCCTCTAAAAATGTCCCATCACTATGGGGATGTCCCATCATCAGTGTTGACTCACTCCCTTATTTCAGGCTCATCTCTTTCCTACAGTGGCATTTACTGTACCATGTCACATGACTTCAGCGCAGTTACCATGCAGCTGAAGGACCATGTTCAGAAAGCTGTACACCCTTGAAATATATCACTTAGTTGCACATTTCAGGGTATAAGTGCAAATTCAGGATCAAGAGTATGGAGTGCTTGGATATCTTCACTGATTTTATTGCAGCAATAATTTAATATATTCCACAAGCGATGAAAGAAACCAAATGTTTGTGATGGCAAAGCATGCATACAACTTTGGATTTCCTTTTCAATTAAATGGAAAGTGTGGATATTGCATTCATCAGGTTAAAATGATCTTGCAAATGAAAAAATACCTTGTTAAATTTGTAGTCATCTAATTCACACTGATTTAGATACAGATTTGGGCTCTAATATTTGAGGCCTTATTAAAAGAGGCAGCATTATTTCTGACTACAAACTATTACACTGACAGAGGTTACTGAATCACTAGCTATTTCTTAAATAGAGAATAGGTTTTAATTTACTAACTCTAAGTCCCATCAAGCACAGGCTTGAACAAATTGATTGGAACAGAAAAAATATCAAAGCATTTTAAGATCTATGCAGTCTCCCCACCACAATCACCATGAAACAATAAAGGTAAACTGACTTCATTTCTGTGGCATGTTGTGGATTTCAGAAAAAGATGCAGTATTCTCAACTTGAACATTGATGAACATTGGGTAAGTACAGTAGATAGCTCAAATCATCCAGCGTTTAAGCACTTTCATCCAAATATACAATGTTAAACAATCTAGTACTGATTGATTGTGCATGGCTGTTACACCCCACTGATCTGAAAGGCCCATTTCAAAATTAAAGCCATCCTGTTCTCTTGATCTGCTCCTCTGATGCGCACAACCGAATATGGAACACCAGAATGTATTTTTTCCCATTCCCCTCTATAAGCTACTTTGAGAGATTTAAAGAAGCTACACAAGAATAAAAAGCTTTTTGCTGCTCAAGCCAGGATAGCTCTCAGACACTATGATAAATCGCCACTTCAAGTAGTGCTGCAGTAGTGCTGTAGAGAGCTGCAGCCCTGATGGTTTTGTAAGTGTATTCAAACCACCATTTGCCTTATTGAGCAATCAATTGGCTTGAAGAAGTGAGAGCTTTACTTGGGTGGAATAAACTTTACAGAACCCTGAGATCCTGTTTGGAGTTTGGTATTTTCTCCCCATGTTTGCATGGGTTTCTTCCAGGTGCTCCATTTTCCTCCCACAGTGCAAAGACACACTAGTGGGTTAATTAGCTTCTGGTGTGTGTCTGTTGGTGTTATGTGTCTCTGTGTGCCCTGCGATGGATTGACCTCCCATCCAGTGTGTATTCTGCCTTGCATCCGGCTCCCCCTCAAGCCCTGTATTGGATAAAGTGGTTAGAAAATCGAGGGATGTAACACTGAGACCTTCAGGACAACTACTGAAGCACAACTGATCCTGATCCTGATCCTGCCCACTCAATAACCAACACCTCAGTGGGTATTGAACAAATAACAGGAACTTAGCATGTCCTAAAAGTACAGCATTCCTTTTTAAACAAAGACATATTGCAAAATACATAAATTATTCATCTTGTCTGTAATCTTTACTGGCATTTCATTATCAAAGCTATTTGATGAAAATGTATGAAAAATGTATGAGGGAACAAGTTTTCACGTTTGAATTTTTGTACAGTAAGTATTCTTGAATTCCACATCCCATAATAAGCTGTAAAACTGACAATTTACTCCACTGACAGGCATGATTCCTGGTGTGACTTGAAACGTAGTTATTATTTTTGCATTTATTATCACATAGATCATAGAAAAATCACATTGAGCTGTTCTGTTTAATTTCGTCTTATGAACTGTTCTATTTTTTCTATATTGCCACAGTTTTTTAGCAATACTACTGAGAATTAGAGATGCCAATGAGCTGTCATTTGCTACAGTCATGTCCACTATTTCCATTTTGTCACCTCAGGCCTGTGGACAGGGGTTTTATGATTAATTATACAGCCCCTTCTATTTAAAAGGACAAATAAAGAGTCATTAAAAATAAAAATCTAAAAATGAAACCCTTGTGAAAATAATGGCTTGCGTGTTTGTGCTGTAAAGTGAGGACATGTGTCTCTGAGGGAATTCTATAAAAAACAGTGGGAATGTTTCTTTAGTGGATGTTTCTTTGAATACTTGTACATTATAGAAGTAACATAACATATAACGTTAACATATACAGTCATTTTATGTAAAGGTAAAGTTAAACAAACTACACACTCATACAACACAAGTATAGCAGGTCATGACATTACCTCCGCCATGCTTCAGGATGAGGGTAGATGAGACCAAGATAAACCTTTATAAAATGTGACTGAATGGTTAAAGTGTGGAAAAAAAGTCCAGATGTTCCAACTAATCTGTGAAGGGTGGACTGGCTTGAGGATGCAAGATCACTACTGGAGCTGGCTAATGGAAGCAGCAGTTAAAATGTGGGTGTTTACAGAACATCTTTCTGCTTAAGTAGAAGAAAATGTTTCCATACTTACTGGTTTATCATAAAACATGACAATGACCCGAACCATACAGCCAGTAGAACCAGAAGAGCTCATCCAGAGTAAAAAAAAAAAGTAGAGAATTTTAGACTGACAATCTCCAGATGTAGATTCATTCAAGCCAGCATTTTAATGCTGAAGAAAATAATTAAAATTTAAAAAACTGGTAAGAACACACACTAGCTACAACTAAGCTTCTCAAATGTTTACACAGAGAGTTCAATCGATTACAGAGTTCATGGCAGTATACAGTAGCTACAAAGGGATATGTACTGTATGCCTGATATGTTTCCATTAGCATAAAGGAATCCATTTCATTGTCTCCAGTAAGAAAACCACTATACTGTATGCATAAATTCTAGAGAGATCAATAGAATGTTGAGAATGTTCAAAATTGGAGTCTTTGTCCATTCATTATTACTAAAAAAGCAGGACATTATTTTTCTTCTTGTTACTGCACTTTTCAATCAAGTAATCATACCTTTATGCTTGGCTATACTGTCCTTTACACATCAAACGATAAGCCTGGCAATAAAATGTCAGTGCATTAAATATAGATATATCTTCTACTGCCTGTTCCTGAAAATTCAATTAAATTATTGCCATTAAGCAATCACAGAAAAGTACTTTTTACCATTAGATCCACTCAAGATACTTTAGTGTGCCGCCTTGTTTATAGTTCTCAGCAATTAGTCTACTATGCACACTAGTGCAGTCCAAATTAAAATGGGTTCTAAAGTAATTTTCAAGTACCCAATACATAGTTAATAATGTTAGGAATAAACATGTAGCAGTATTAAATATTAAAAATCTTTCCTTTATTTATATAGTCTGTGTTTCAGCAGAACACATGCACATATTATTTTTCAACCACCTGTTACTGTCTAAAGGCTAAAATAGGCCTGCAAAGCTCTTTTCCTTTCTAGAAAAATCAAAGCTTGATTTTGAAATTAGCATGAGTGAACCTTTTTTAACAAATATCTGTGAAGAAGGATGATATTATGATGTTTAAGAAATGACTGCAGTAGTCAAGCAGGAGTTAAACTGCATTATTTACCATACAGTATGTATGAGACTCTGTCTTCCTAAATTCAATGAATAAAATTTACAGTATATCCCTAAAGCAGTATTGTTTTAACAGATCTTGTATTGTATATTGTATTATACTGGGTCTAAAAAGTAAATTTATTCTTCAGATTATAAATGCAAAATGCCTTCTGGAAGACTTTATATATCGCTGCCTTTCCCCAACATTAATATTGTTAAAGTTGTACAGTATATCCTCTTGTATTTAAGATAAATCAGCTGAAAAACTGTAATAAAGAAAGAAGTTTTTATGACAGGACTTGGAACATTTCAGTATGAGCACAAACCCACTGGAAAATGTAAAAGTTCAACATACTATATATGTAGCAAAGAGCTGACAACACTCAATTAAACATCTGAACTTAATGCGTGTATGACAGGGCAAATTAAATTCTTTACATTTTTTTAAGATTAAGAACATGGACAATGGTTTACATAAGGCTGTTTAATGAAAAAACAAGAGGCGGGTGTTTATACTTTCTCTTTTGTTAGAAAAGATTTTCTACAAACCCTCTCAGAGATGATATTCCTTTTCAATAGCAGATATCAGAACAAGAAATTAATGTTTTCAGGAAGTATAAAAATGTATCTTTTGGCCTTTTTTATTGGAGGATCTCCTCTCATGCTTCAAAACATGTTGTTTAGGTACAGTATATTTTAAGCCCTCATCTTTGTAGCACCGCTTCCATGCTGTTATAAGCCCTGTTAATCATGGGAGCCATGTCAAAGAGGTCTCTGCTTATACAGAACATTTAGGAGACTCCTATCTAAATCTTGATGTGATGTGCTAAGACGTGCTTCTTGATGTCCTCGGTAGGAGTGGAGGGGCTCCATCACACACTGGATGGGTTACAGAAGGCCACTTATCCTAAACAGGCAGGGTTAGTCCTTCAGGACAACATGTCGCTGAGCATCATAACAAGGCCACACGCTGCAAAAAGCAATGTCATGCCTGTTTATGGCTTCAAGAGTGAGTGGTGCAGAGTCAATGTCCAGCAGATAGCTTGTTGCAACTGCTTGTTTTGTAACCATGAGGAAACCTTTTTATAATTATTTTAGATAAATACAATATTCTTCTCTCTTTCTTGGCTTTCCTATTATCATTTATATTTGCTAAATCATTTCATTGCACTCCATTTCTTTAACTGGATGTTTATTTTAAGTGACTTTATAAAGTAGGTCCTTTGTCATTCTGTTTTTCTATTTGGGAAACTGTTTTCTACAGTAGCCACTTATTCACATAATCTTGGGATGAATCTCAAGCACAATATCTTTAAACTGTTATCCCCCGTTTCGATACATTTGCCATTATTCCATAATTAAACCATTTGTATCCATAAAACACACTTTCAGTCATTTTCACTTAATGGTACTTTGTTGCTGAAATATTATTAATAAAAGCTTTATATTCTATAAACTCTGTCCTTTATGTACATACATTATTTTTAGTTCATGGTCAGTGTTAACTTTAAAAATAAAACAGTAAACAGTCAAAAAAATAAAAAAAGATTACTACAAAATAAGATTTATCCCCATCAGAATGAGTTTAATTTGGAAGTCTCCAAAAAGAAACAAAAGCTACCAACAGCTCTGACAGGAATTAATACAATGTGAAGATCCAAAAGTGTTATTACAATATTTCAAAACCATAGATGTTAGAAAACTGGAGAACACCGTGTTTCAGTTTTGTTTTATATTGTTTTACTTTCTTTTTCATCACTTGAAAATATATATAATGTTTCTTTTCTTGTCCAGATTTCTGTGGTGAACTTTGCTCTTGAATTGTTATTTTCCACTCTATCGCAGAAAAACTGTTTTCTGGAAAGACTTCCAAAAATAGGAGTCAAGTCTGGGAATTGAAGGAGCGTGTTACAATTCACAGAAACAATAGCAAAGCCTTTCCTTCTCCCATAAACAGTACTTCTAATATTTAATACCTTTGCTTTCAACTTACGACGACTGGGAGCATTTGGTTGTAACAAAATGTCACCAAAATATAAGTTGATTTGAAGACTCACTCGGAACACTCTCACATTATACTGTAGGTCATGCTCTATCTAAAGTCATGTTTCGCATGCTTCTGAATAAAAAGAGACACATGAACTGAGAAGACTGGGATTGTATTTAAAACCAAAAACAGGAGGCCCTTCAACAAAGGGTCTTAGGTGTATGGAACACTCTTCCCAGCCATGTTGTCGAAGCTGATACCTAGTTTCCTTCAGGAAATGGCTAGATAGGGATCTTGAGAAATGGTCAGGATCAAATATCCATCTACTAACTACCACATGGACCTCTCATTTGGAACTATTCTTATGTTTTTTTGACATGTTATATAATACTGGAAATAAATTGACACTCTATTCCATTAGCCCTGTGTTTAGAACAGTGTGACTCAGAGGGGTTTAGTGTAGCGTTTTCATCATAACATTTGTTTATGTTCTTACATTCTGAAAAAAGGTATGTGTAAATATTTTCTTGAATAAATGTCAGCCTGGAAAGAAGGATGTATGGGATTTAAAAATAGCTTAATGCACAGTCTGGAAGATCTCCCTTTCTCTGTGCAGACATCTGCTCCATATCTGCTGGTGCCATGTTTGGCTTTGTGCATTATAAATGCAGTATTTCAAGTCCTCCACGGTCATCAATATCAATTCTATTAACAATATCAGGAGGTCTTTAAAACAATAGCTGCTGGCACACCTGTGATTGATGTCACAAGCAGAAACCAAAGCATCTCTTTTCCTCTGCAACAAACTAACCACCTGTTCTCCTTCACACTCCTCTGTCCTAATTGTTCTAGACTTTTTTTATCAGCTTTTGACGGACTCACCATTTAGATTTCAAACAGTACTCTTGTCTCTGCACCTGCTTCTTCCTGGCTTTGTCGTATAGTTTACTCCCCTCACTGTCACGGTACAAAGAGAATGACAAGCAAATCAAGACTCTAGAGCAAAACAACAGAAGAAACTGTGATGGCAAAAAAGCAGCAAAAGCCTGAGGAAAGAGGGCATAAAGGTGACCTAAAGCCTATTTTTTACACAGTCAGTGGAGGTAAATTTGGAGGTAAGTTGGCAAGCTCTCCCTAGTGCACTTACAAAGTGGAGATATTGCAAAACTGACAGAGGCAACAAATGAGAAAGAAATGGAAAAGATGATTTAAGAGGAACATTTAAAAGAAATGCTCAACCACATTCAACTCACTAGAGACAATTTTTTCAGTCACGTACAGTACACCCCAGATCACAGATACTAACATCCATCCCTTCAAGATGAATAAAATCTGAAAAAAGCCATCAAGGGGCAGGAGATCAGATATCAATGGGCTTTGACAACATGTGCTCAGAACTGGAGAAGCTGACCGGGTCTCAGGAGCTGACTGAATGGCTGTTTGAGCTAACAATACCTGGCAGACAAAAAAACAGTCCCAAGAGAGGGAAAAAAAAGAGAGTGAATAATAAAACTACTTAAGAAAACAGATCTGAAAAACCACAACAACTGAATCCAGAAATTATCTGGAGCAGAATGATCCTATGGTGATTAAAAATCCAGGTCGATGATGTCTGGAGGGAAGAGCAAGCAGGGGGATACAAGAAGGCTTTTGACAGCTTAGATAGAGATAGCCTGTGGAAAGTGTGACACATAGTACCGCACAAAGTGGTTTAAAGTGATAACAGGTGTCAAACACTTTCACTATTCATTTTAAAATGTGTTGGATAAATGGATCTGTCAAGTGAATAAATAAACCTAACGAATCACGGAGTCTTCCAATAATGACAGATGTTTTGAGATAAAATTTCAGCCAGTAATTGCACCAAGGTTGTATGCTGTGTGAAATGTTACAGCCAGCTCTGGTCAGTGTCTCATGGATGAGCTGGCTGCCACATAAGAGGTACAAGTATCCACAGGTTTCCAAAGAATTTAAGTTTCTCAGCATCTAACCTTGACCAGGCAGGCCAGAAATCATGATAGGGGACAGTGGTGCTTCAGGCTTCCCACTATGAAAAATCAAATAATAATCACCTTTGATTTTAATCAATTGTACATGCACTGCATGCAATTGGAGAGTATTTACCCATAATGCTTTACCAAATAGGATATAACTGCTGTATGTTGGATTATCCTGTACTATGGAACTAAAAATAATAATAAAAGCAGAAACACAAGAAAGAGATATGGAATATTGACATGGTAAATTAAACAGAATTAAAAGCTTATATAGAGTATAGAGCATTAATGCATTATAATACAAGAAGTTGAATTGTAAACTTTGTAATTGCACTCTACAATGAGCAACTGTCACAGACAGTCATCACATAAATTAAGAACAATTTTGAAAACGTACCTCTAATGAATTGCCAGCATGCATACAATATGGTCTGATGGCCTGAAGAAATTTAGAGGATCTGTATATCAACCACCATAATCAAATACTGTTACAAAGCTGGGAGTGTTGTACAGTGCTTCAAGGAGAGTAGTCCTTCAGTCACTTAGAACTCCTCCTTACCTCTGTCCAGGTAATTCTACAGATCATTTTTGGTAATTTCTTAAAATTAATTAAAGCTTTTCCTGTTTTTCAGGAAGTCTGAAAGGCTTGAAGAAAACAGAAAGAAATCCTCAAAGATCTTACAGGTATATCTGTTGAATTACACAACTTCATTAAGTTGTATAAATGGAAACACGAGCAAATACAGTAGGCTGATGGGCTTCCTCTACATTTTATGTTCATACACATAATAATAAATTATCTTCACATTTCTAGGCAGACAACAGATAATACATGAGGGCAGAGTTTTATTTACATTCACAGGAGAAAAGAGCACAGCAAAGATGCATCGTGGTCATATGGTACTTTTCACTTACAAAATTCTGTGAAGAACTTGAATTTCCACAGCGGAATGTGGACATTTATATAAATCAACTGAATTCCAAACTATGACAAACCCTTTTTTAACTTTATGATAACAACAGTTAAGTGTTTTGGCATTTGGTGTGACTCAAAGTTCGTAAGAACTACTCACAATATTTTAGTTCTAGCTTGCTAGAAACCTAATGCATGCCATGGACTTCACTGTATGTTTTTGCAACATCTACACATGGTAACATTGACCTAATATACAGGTTATACATTTCTTATATGAAATTTTAAAAAAGCTTCTGACAGCATCAACCTCTTCCTTTAGTGCTTATTTTTAAAATGACCGCACACCACACAGCTGTGTTTACCTCATTTAATTTCCCTTTCTCATCAACTGTTACGTAACACCATTTTTATTATAAACATTGCATAAAGCTAGGTTTCAAGAGGAATCAAGCAAAATCTTGGAAACAATGTTTACCTTCTGTTTGCTGGTAACAGTCCAACAGACTATTAACGAAACTAATATAATAATACGAAACAAGCAGATTGGGCCGTGGGAATCTACAGTATATACTTTTGTAACTCTGTAGTGTTAACCTCTCGTTTCTGGATCACACTGGTCAGTTGTGTCACCTAACATAACACTAACGTGTCATTACGTGTGGCATTATCACAAAAAGCAATATCTTCTAATATTGTTTACATCTGGGTGTAACGATAAGCTTTAATAGAGGGAGCATGGAGACACTCTGTCTCTGGTTTGTATATTTAGTTTTCCAGTTTAGCTCACACAGTGACCTTCAACAAACTGTGGTTTTTAGATTCACATGGCCAAGAAGTACCGACTATGGTGTAGGGGAGGGGGGATAGAAATATCTTAAGGTCAAATATTTCTAAGTTGTGAGAACTTAACATGTCTGTGTACAGATATCTAGACTTAGGGATTCTTCTTATGGGGACATATGTTGTCAGAGCAACTATACTCAAAACAGAAAGTGCAAAAAACCCACTTTTAGAACACAAGTCCATAAGTAACATTTTAATCACTATTAATTAATCCTAAAACTGAGAACGAACTGGTGTATGCATTTTGTAGTACCTGATTTTTATTTTTATTATTTATTCTACTTTTTACCTTCCCATTTTGAATGTGCCAACTGAGTTTATGAGCTTACCTTACCAGAAAAACCCCTGCATGTAATGAGAATGAGGAGCTGCATTTGTTATTTGAGATACTATGAGTGAGCTCTTCAGTAGTCTTCGGTAGACTGTTGCACTGTATATTTTACTGACAATGCTGCAAGCCTCCACACAGCTGACACACTTCAGGAGTTGCTGTTGATGCACATCAGTTTCAAACCTGTTGCTGGGTTCTTGTGTCTTTGTTGATCTTGAGCCAGACCACTGCTGATCTCAGTAATGTGTCACCACTACCACATTGTAACATACTAACTCTTTTCCCGTATTAACTGTACAGTTCAGGTAGGTAGCTGCATCAGAATACATAGGCTGGCTGCAAAATAAAGATTTATTCCATGAAAAGAGAAGAAAAGAGAAAAGAAAAGAGAAGAAAACACAACGTTTCGGCTGTGGAATCTTTTTAGATCTTGTTGTGTTTCTTTTCTTCTCTTTTCAGCATGGAATAAACTTTTACTTGTTCCTTAACTGTACAGTACATCGCCGTCTTCTGTTGCCTTGTTTACTGCTTCACTAATACTATCCAGATGATTAAAGTATACAAAAACTCCTACAAATCATAACATGTAAAATGACATTTTCCTTGTTGCAATTAATACCTTGTACTTTCCTTGTGCCTAGATGTGAAGAGTGACAAAGTCCTCACTTAACATTTCATTATGATTAACAGAAGATGTCTCAAGTCTATCAGTAACAAGCACATTTGGGATGTGATATTTAAATTGGCAAATATAATATTGACTTTCTGTTGGTCAACTGTACAGGCGGGTGCAAATATGCAAATAAATATGCATATTTTACAAGAAGTTAAAGTTTGATCATGCTCAATTATATTCCAGTTCTATTATCAGTTAGGAACATAAAGCATTTTTAAATAACTGTAACAAAAGCAGTGCAGAAACCAAAAAAGATAATACTCTCCTTCCCCTTTTTTGCTGCAATCAAGACATAATCTTTTTCTCCTTTTTGGTGCAGTATATTGCAATTCTGTCCAACTCGTTGTTTCAAAGACAAACTGTGTCCTGCAAGAATTATTTAGAGGTGACTACCTGAACCACTGAGTCCTGTAGTGAGCGAAACAGGTAACTTTAATGCCTACACCACATAAAACGAATATAAACAAGATATTAAAGCTTATTTCCTGTGAAACATTCCATATCCCCTGTGTTTTACAGTAAAAAGAAACATGTACTCACCCCATTGTGTTCCTGTCAGATCCTGCGTCTCAAAGTCAGCTCTGGCTTGGTCAGCAAGTCTTATTTATTGTTACTCTCCTCGCTGCGATGAAACTTGAGCCTTTGGCGGAAATGTTTATTTATATCTTTTTTGGGGGACCTGGAGGATGGAAAAAGTCATAATTACCAATTACTAACGTACAGACCTTGACAAAATCCCCTTGAAGCAGCCTAGCTATTAATCTAAGATCTTTTTTTTTCCTATTGCTTCGCCAGATATTTCTGCACAGCTAAACCAAGGATGGTCACAACTCCAGTGATGCAGATAAACATCCATAAGACTATCATCATTCTCTGTTCTTCCTCTGTCCATAGACAGTCTGAAACACTCATGCCTATCATGCCTATTTAAAATTAAGCATTTTAATTTAGGGGAAATACATAATGTTTTGTATTGATTGTCACTCACTGTCTATAGTATTTATATCGTTCACTGTCCAATTGTTTTTATTTGTGAGTGACTACAATGTCAGCTCTTTGCAGATTTACAGAAAGGTGTTTCCCGTGGAGATGATATCATCTTATCACTGAAGGATTGCTTCAATATTATCAACATTTTAAATGACAAAAGTAATTGACCACTCTTGCATATTTATCCCACAACTGTAGGAAGTAAAAATACAAACTACAATAAGACCATATGTTTTAATATAGAGTATGTTTGCTACACAGAACCCTCCCGCTATTGGTATTGCAATGACACTACCACAATGTCCGTGGGTTCTCAGATATTTTAGGCAACAGAAGCTGCCAGCATTGCTCAACTTTAGTGTGAATAAGAATGAACATAAAGTAGCCAATGGCACAAGTGAGTGCTTGAACACAGGTACGCAGTCATGAAGATCTTCGCTACAGGACTTCTATTGTACACCTGAAGGCTCTTTCCTTCTGTAAAGTAGCACCCCACCCCTTGTGCCATCTTGAGTACACTATGACTCAAACAGCCCAGGAGCCCCAAATATCCAGACCCACATCCATGACCACTGAAATGTTTCCCTTTTTCAGGGAAATTTTCATTTTTCAGTTTTACTGCACCCCTCACATGAAAAGAAAGGCAGGGACCACAGCTGTAACAGCTTTTTACAGCTATAGCCATTTGTAGAGTATTACCAATGAAAACTTTTCAGCTAGGTTAAAATAAAATAAAAACAACTAATTATATATATGGCAAAATGACTCTTATTCCACGTGATGCTATTTCATTCATAATTAATGCGTCCATTCTATCTTGAAACAATAGATTTTATTAATTGTGCATTTCGAAATACAATTAAGATAATTACAAAAAAACTATTTTTTAAATAAGTCCATTATTTAGATGCAGGATATTTGCAACTTGGGAAAATAACAGATACTGTATGAATATTAAAAAAGCAAGACTGAGTAAAGCAAACAGTGGTAGCATGGATGAAAGAGAATCTAAGCAGATCTCCCATTTTGACAAATCCTTTCTTCAAAGGTTGTTACAGTTCAAAGACAAAGCAGATGTACATCATTATAAAAAGTTTAAGTTCAGGAAATCCGCTGTTTCATCAATGTGGTTCCTTCTGTTCAGACAGAGGTACTGTAACGTAGATGTCAACCAACTTATTTACTGAGTGAAATTATTTAGTATAATTAAACAATGAGATAAATTGTTTGTCTGTCAGTGAGTCTCTGTTTCGTGCCACTGTAAATAATTATAAGCTTATAGAGTTTTGTTTTGATTATGCTGTTACCTTGTTTTCAACACCCTGATATTATCAGTAGTAAAACTTCAAAGCAGTTTTTGTTTATACTTTTCACAAATAATGTATATGTTGGACAGGAATGGTTGCACAGTATTTAGCATTACTACCTCACAGTGCTGGGGCCCTAGTTTCAATTACTGGGGTGCTATCTGCATGGCATTTCTAAGATCTCCCCTTTGAGTATGTTTCTTCCTGGTGCTCCAGCTTCCTCCCTCAGTCCAAAGACATACTGGTAGATTAATGGGCTTCTGGGAAATAAGACCTTATATGAACGTTTGCCCTGTGATGGACTGGCATCCCATCCAGGGAGCATGTTATCCTATGCTATCTTAAGCTTATTGCTTGCCAGGAAAGACTCCAGCTCTCTCCTGACCATGAATTGGATAAAACGGATAGAAAACAGATAGATGTCAATAGTCACTCCACACTGTTCTATCTCAACATAAATCCCTTAAGGTAATTTTGTGAATGCTTCTTTTATTGACTGTATTTTCTTGGTATGGCACAGAAATAGCAGAGAGAGCATGTCAAACTGTACCTTTTACCACCATGCTCCTAGAGATATCAATGAAATATTAAACATCTGCTTGACAACTTTGATTTTACAGAAGGCATAAAGGAACATGGCTTCAGTGAATATGACAACTAATCAATCTAGGACTAATAATACACATACTGTACAGATGTAGTCAGTGATCCAGAAATAACTGTGCCACTAACCAACAACTACAAGCCTGTCTCTCTGTGCACTAAAAAATCATTAAAAAATCCCAAGGATGTATATTCACTTTAAGCTCTATGTCCCTCATAGGTAACTAGGTCCCTTTTCAGGCCATAAAGGCCCATGGGAGATCGGGGGCAAGGGCCACCACTTTCTCTTGACCATCCTACACTGGAAGTGGAGGTAATGTATTCAGCATCACGCTCCGGCCGGCCTATTAACCCAGGAGGGATTAACACCTGATATTAATTCAGGCTGAGCGGACCTGGGAGCTGTCTGGAAGGAAATAGAGCTCCATCGCTTGCCCCTACCTGGGATTGAACCCGGGACCTTCCAGTCAGGAGCTAGACGCCCTCGCCATCTGAGCTAACACGGCTCTGGCAATCAAGGGTGGGCAAACATAAATTACTGTAGCTTTACTCAACTGGGCCCTCATTTTGCATTTGAAGAGAAGAAATCCGCAATGTAATCCGTAATCCAGTCAATTATTAGAACAGTTTTGAATTTGCTTATAGTGCATGAAAACTATGTTTCATAAATATAAATTGCAGTTTTAGGTAAATCAGTAAGCGTGTTGAAAGGTAGTGAAAAAACAACAAATTTCCTCAATGATAAAAGTAATATGTTTTCTAATGTAAAGCCTTTTTAATTTAATATACAATGCACACATGAAGATGACAGAGTGAAGATAACTAATATAGAGCTGGGATGTTTTCCTAAAATGTTGAGGATTGTTGCTCTTCTTCAATGAAGGTGCAGGATTAACCCAACATGTTGATTAATGTTTGCAACAGTTGTTCCCATTTGACTTCAGAAAAACAATTGAATGTCATGGATCATTGACTAACATGCAGGTAGAGCGTTAATGTTTTAGAATGGAACTTATAATGTGTCAGTCTAACTAGTCAAATTATATTCAATTATATCTTGCAGTTTTTTAGTCTACATTAAAATATAAGATATAACAAAATAAGAATTGCTTTCCGTATCACAGCATAGGAGTCTCAGTTATAAACACGTCAGTTCCTGTAATAGACCTATCAGCCCAGAAAGCATTTTCTACTTTGTGCCAACATATCTTTAGAGAGTAATATAAAACGAGTTCACTCTGAGATTTGATTCTGGATCATTCAATGTTTACTTGAAAGATCCAGGGAAAATGTGTTGCTCGGGTGCCCTAATTCTGTAACTGCTGAAACACAATAGTCTCTCTGCAAGCACAAGTTTTTTTTAATCCAAATATTTTACATTTTTTAACACTAAGGTGCATTTCTTTGGCTTGCAAAAAAGATACAGTGCTGCTTTAATGAGCAAGTTCATGTGTTATAAAAAAAATCTGTTTACCTAGAAAAGTATGTGAAACCGCAGCTTGTTTACAATTAGGTTGACTGACGATTGATGCGCTGCACCGAGGAATAAGAGAGTTGAAGAGGTTCCTGTGCAGATCTTCCTACATCATATACACAAGGACTCTGTGTAAAAGTTTGACTTCTAATAGATTACACTAACACTTTGCTGCAACAAAGAATAACACTGTCAATAACAAAGAACAATGCTGTCATATCTTAAACATAAATTCAAATGAGGAACAGAATACAAAATCTTAAACCAATTTCTCATGGAAATCCATTTGAAAAAAAAACGCTATTTTTCACCCAGGATTTTCGGCACTTTCAGTATATAACATTTTATGGTCTAAACTAAAACCTTTGCAATGTGTCTTTCGGAACTTGTTCTATATGTATAAAATGCTGAGATATTTACTCCTTCTAACAATGTCCCATTGTGTGGCACCACAAATGATGTACACACTGTTTTGAACGTGAACGTTTGATTAAAAACTGTTAACGCTCAAAATGAAGACATTTAAGGGTTAAAAAAGTTAAATATCTACCTTCGCCTTGTCTGAACCTACTGTACTCTTACAATGGCTATAACCCCCCTACTGCATAGAGAAAAGGACTTGTGGACCTACTCCATTGACATACCCAATATCAGAACTTCTGACTTTTGATAGGCTGCAAACTCCTCCCTATCTAATATCAATTGGAGGAGCGGCATCTCTCACTGACATCACTGCAACCTTACCAGGAGGCAACTGGGTGGTCCCAAGTATTGCTGGTGCCTCAAAAGCCAAAGGACCCTCGTCAACTAAACCTCACACCACCCCAGCAACTGCTCTGGTGCTGCTTAATCTAGGTTATGGCTAGTTATGTGCATTTAAATAGACCGCCAGAAGAAGTGATAAAGACACTGTTCATTAGGGCCGGATTAAGAACTTGGACCTGGATCTGATCATTGCTTTGAGACACCCTTCAGTGACCTGTACTGAAGTCGTTAACAAGCAGGTTTTAAGAAAAAGGCAAGAAAAATAACCCGAAGTGTTCAAAACTGAACAGCAGAACCATTGCTCAAGCTATTTAAAATGAAGCACAAAACAAATATAAATTAGAATGTTCATTTTAATGTCCATTAAAAAATGGAAAGCTGCACTCACAGAGTGCTTTTGATGAGATTAGCACAATGGTGCTAAAATTATCATTTCACCTTTTACTCACAGTGTCCAGGAGATCAAGCTGAAGCAGAGATGAAAACAGATGTTTTTGAAATTGCAAAGGATTTGTCTTAGATGTTCGATTCAGCCACTGTACAAATAACAGCCTTGAATAAAAGCATCAGGAAATTAAATAGCACGAAAACATAAAATATTCAGAATATCATCCTCTGCTGCTCCTAATTAGCTGTGAAGGATGTTAAATTTATAGAATGAAAGGAGCCAACAACAGGAGGTCCAGTCGATAGGTCATAGGAGTGACAGCTGCTCAGCTGTCAGAAGCTTTCATCTTGGCTCAAATTCGGTCTCCTTTTTCAAACTGAAGCAACAGCTGAGTTTTTGATGTGTGAAAGGAAACGCACACCTTGAAACAGGCAGACCAGGAACCAGACGGCAGCCCTCAAACATCTTATTTCAAAGAATTAATTTCATTAATTCAGTTAAATAACCGCATACTGCTAAATTTAGATTTGAATGTATTCTGCATTTCAAAGCTAAATCCCATGGGAGTATCAAAATAGTCCTTTCTAGCCAAGGAAGAAAAACAGCAAGAAGCACACATATTTTTAATTAAAAGTGTGATTTTTTGAGTGTTTCGCTGCTGTGGTGGAGTTTTTCCATGGCCCCAAGAATGTTTTCATTGTTTTACTATAAATTTGAGTATAACTGAATATAATGGATACAAAACTTGTAAGCAGATGTCCAATGAGTGCTTTTGAACCTGGCTTGATTACTCAGCTAAGCTGTTAAAACAGAACTGAGTGAATGTTTTCACTGAAGACATTAATCTCTGCATAAGAACAAACTTGGTCCTTTTCACATCAAATAGACCCCAACAGTAGCCCATGCATGATGAAATGGAGTTTAAAAAACATCTAAGATTCATGGCTATTGATATAGATAATCACCTCAATCTGGTAATTATAACTTAACACAAACACGTTGTCGAGAACCCGGTGCTTAGGAAATCAAATCAAATTCTGTTATCCCAAGGAACAATACTACTTAATTAACATAATCATCTTCTCACAATTAAAATGTGAATGTAAACTTAAGGTAAATAAAATTGTGTGCCCAACAAGCTACTGAACTGACTGAAGTCAATTACATCTGCCTGCTGTACATACAAAAGAAACTGTTGATGACTGAATTACGTCCCTTACTGATGGCTGAGACTACACATGAATCATCTAGAGTTTTGATTTTGCTTGAAATTTAATTATTTAATTTATTACTGAACTTTTTATAGTCTACAAGGTCCTATTAAAAGTTGACTGCGTCAAGTACTGCTTTGACTCCATCCTGTACATAAAAATAGCATAAAAGTGATACACAAAGGACAGCAAAAAAAAAAAAACATTACCTGGTACCCATTTACATTTGTCCAGTGATAAAGTGACTAGTGTTGTCAGGCAATATTTGAACTTTTTAAAGAATACAAGAAGATAACATACAAGATACTATAAGAGTTACAAAACTGATAAAAATAAAAAGTACAGGAGGAGAGCTTGTGCACTTCTCTGCTGTGTGCCACTACTCCCCCTAGTGATAAAGAAAAAGAGTCCAAAAAGTAAACGGCAGAAAGTATAGAAGACAAGAAACATCAACAATACTGTACATTTTGTTTGCAGGTAGAACCTGGACATTTCCTGCCAAGATTAATTTAACTGGTCTCATTTTTAAAAGTTACAATGCTAAGAAAAGTCTCTTAAGTCCTGAACCTCACTTTTTTTAAATTTTCCCAAATACCAGTTCAAAAGTGACTAATGAATGAATGTGCAGTGTCTCTGAATAAAGTCTGGAAAGAAATGGAACAGTCTTCTCATACATCCCTATTGTCTCTAATATTTTCTTTATTTTGGACTTCATTTTGTTCTTTTGGACCAGTATTTTGCTCCATCACTAATATTTCCATGTTATGCCTTCTGTGATCGCACTTAGGGTTTCCAATTACAAATACAACATTTCTCTGTATCCTTTTTTGTGAATGATGTCTGTACTCAATGCATGCTCCCGAAAAATACATTAAGCATACTGGTCAGGACTCTCTCCATCCTGCAATGAAACAGACTGTACCCAGCTTGCAGCCCTGATTTCAAATTACACTACCTGAAGATCACATGTACTGTACTGTATGTGCTATTGTTTTCTTCACAGTACATTCAGATTTGCACTTGTAACTAGTGCAGGTAGAGGTCTTTAGAGTGATGAAAACTAGAAAATATTTGGATTTATAAGTGGACTAATGAAGTTTTAAAGAAAAATTGAAAAATGCATTAAAATCACAATTAAATATTCAATAGAGAAACATATAAAGCTGTTGCATTTTCTCAGTGTATTGTTAATACGCAAATAGTTAAGTCAAACAGCTACAATTTTACGAGACCAAGATGTGAGAGAGTCAAACCAATGGCTGAAACTACTGCTCTTCATTACCCGTGCTGAAGCTACCATATTTTCTGTTAAAGAATTTTGTACAGCATGTAGGTTGTTCAGATATGTTATTTTTGACACTGTTTTTTTTTAAATATACTGAATTAAAAAAAAATGAAAAGCCAGTCCTCTTCACCTGTTCTTTAAAAACATTTTACTAAACTGCCCGTGAGACAATTCCCTTCTACTTCTTTAAGTGAGTTCGCTCACAGAGAAAAGAAGAATAATCATGCTATTTTCCTCTTCTTCTTCCTCCTCTTCTTCAGTCTTATCCCAGCAGCCCTTTTCTCTCCCGCTGTTTGTTTACAAGGCACATCCTTTTCTGCCCCAACTTTAGCCTTCTTCCCAGCAGCCTGTTTTCCCCTGTGCAGGAAAGAACAAAATGAGACCAGCAAAGCTGCTGATGGGATTGCGTTTACACGGTCACCCAACATTCACCCTGAGGGTGAAAAATGAGAATCCAACATCCACCCTGAGGGTAAAAAATGAGAGCTTTGCCTTTACAAAAGGCTGCTCAGGCAATTCTCAGACACATACGTTTAAAGCTCATATTACACAAATACAAGCTTTAGTTGAAAACAATATTTTAAAGGTTCACATTCTGAATGTCATTTATTTCTTCGCATGTGGGAGTAGAAGTGTATGAGGACCTTTAAATTTATGGTTCACTTATCTGAACTGATTTTTTGAACACTTAAAAATGTAACCTCTGCCAAAAAACACACATCTAGAGGAATGCTGAATTCTCACGTCCAGAAAGATACCGAGAGATGAAACTACCAGGGTACAGGATCTAGCCTCCTTACAACACTTTTAGTTTTAATTACTGGTGTATTTAATTACAATAAAAGATTAAAAAAATATAGTGTTTTTTTTAGAACACTATATATATTTTAAGAAAATATGATGGCTGTCCTTCATGGTATTCCAAAACCTGAATGATCTATACTTTTAAAAGTAGAAACCTTCCTGAAACAACACGTTTTGAAACACTGAATGTGCAACATTATGTGCCATCCACCATACACACATTGATAAATTAAAATGTTGGGGTGTAAATTAAATTTCACTCTAGCCATTTGATATCATTTACTTACAGTCTGGTGTCTTTGGAGCTGAATGCTTTAGGACAGGCTCTGCGCTTGTGGTCAGCGCCTTTACAGATAAAGCAGCCAACAGTGAGCTTCCCACAAGGGTGATCCTTAAGAGCGCACTGATTACAGATGGTACAATGAACCCAGGCTGGGGAAAATAAAAAGATATTTGCACATTACCGAAGCCATTCACAATCCAATTTTTTTCAAGAATATTTTCTAGAGAATCTTAAGTAGACAATCTCTGCACTGAAATAATCAGATTACAAGGCTGTCAAAAAGGTACATTAGTATCCTCATCAGCTTCATACATGTATATAAGCAAGTAATACTGAAGAAGTACTTTATTTTTGCTTCATTGAACTAAGTAAAATGATTTCAATAATAATTTCTTCCAGGAAGAATATACCATTCATTTATTAATTTAGTTACTTGAAATTGGACTGATATAAAACACAGATATATGTTATACAAGTCTTTTTTGTTATGGTTCCAGATGGATTTTGTTAATAGTATTATTCAAAATTTGAAAAAGATTGTGCAATAAGACCAACTTCACATTCTCACAATATCAATACAACATCTTAACTGCAAGATGCAAAGATTATGTTTGTACCAATATCCTTAATTCTACACTCCGGGTCGATTTCAGTGCAAATCAGTAAGGCTGAAAAATGAACCGCTATTCTGTCGGAAATCCAAAACATGGAAAAAAAAATGTGGAGCATCCAATTAAAGAAAATTAATTTCAGGTCAGAGAAAACAAAATTAACATGCAGTCTGTTTTAAGACATGACAAGTAGGTTGTTGGCAGACAGATTCAGCTCAAATACATCTAACCCAGAGAAAAGTGTAGGAAGATTAATAATAGCATGCAAGCTTCAAATTTGTACATATCAAACTTAAATTTAGATGATTTAAAAACAGTGGAACAGCCTGAAGTATTAAAAAACACATTCTGAAAAACATCTTTTGACACAGGAAAAGATGGGAATTAAACAGTCATGTTTGGAAAATGTATTTTAGCATCTTGCTCTATAATTCAGTACTATACTTACAAGGCTTCACACACTTGTTGCACAACGAGCAATGTTTCCAACTCCTGCCATCCTGAAAAAAGGCAGAGCAAAACTACTTATTTCCATCAATACTAAAGTTAAATACATTTCGAGCCTAATTCTGCAATATGGATCACTGTTTCCTATCTTCTTAATAAAAACCTACAGTGGCTGTGAATCACATCTTAAATTTAACAAGCAAAGCCAACCCATCATTTCATAAAGGTAATGTTTCGATGGTCTACAGTCACAGATAAAACAGTATATCACTCCTCTAAGCAAAAGCTGATTTTGAAGATCTGAAAATTAAATTCATAAAGTCATCTGGGTGAAGCTTAGTATCGGAAAACTGTCCACCTCCTGAATTAATTGGTAAAGGAGACATTTTAAGTATGACCCCTCCACAAAAGGGTGGTGGTCCGTCTCAGAAAATCATAGTCTTCAACCTTAAACATCTGGTCTTGTTTCATAACTGATATTTTATCTTCAATTACACACAATAACAGCAAAATTAAAATACCAAAGCAGGAAGCTGTTTAATTTGACGTAAAATGAACCACTTGTTGACTAGAAACTTTACCACATCAGCATTAAAAATTCAGATATAATTTACTTAGTAATCATTCTATAGATCAGTACTTACTATAAACAGTTTCTTTACCAGTATAATTAGTGAGGCTAATTTATGGTCAAAATAACAAAACTCAAGACGATTAGTAGAAACACTACCTTGGATGTACATGCATTGCAAGTGAGGCAGTGTTTGTTTTCTGAAGAAACATATCGTTGGCAAAGGGAACAGAATCTGAAAGCAAAATGTTTTTAAAATAGTGTTAGCCAGCCAAATACACAAATTGCATTCAGTGCGAGAGCTTTTTCTTCTTTCCTTACTTTAAAAAGTTTGTAACGGTCGGTATGTACGAATTAAAGGAACAGGAGTTTTTCAGATCATTTTAAATATGTTTCATTTAGCATTATGAAAGGGAGGAGAAAACACTTTAAACTCCTGTCAAACACATTTTGTATTTTAGTATTCTGTATTTTAAACATTTTGTAAGCAGTAATTGAGCTTTTTTTCAGACAGATCTTAAGACGTCCTTTCTTGTTTTACCTGTAGCCCTCCTCTGCAGGAAGAGCCATAAGCTTGGGACAGAGGTTAGTGAACATCCTAACTGGAGACTGCCTCCGACCAGTTTTCCCATGCTTATAAAGAGGGTGATTGTCATAGTCCACCTGACAAACAAAAAAAAATATCAGGTCAAATTCCTGGGATGCATGTTTTCCTCACACAAAGGTAAAACCCAGAACCAGTTCTATGTGTGGGAGCAACAGAAGAAATCAGGCAAAAACTGATTTGGATAACAGTCCAATGGGCTTCATAAGCAATGATTTCCCTTCCCTAACAGACTGACAAAACAGCAAAAGGTATTACTACACTATAGGAGCATTTAAATGGGACAAGCAGAGAGAAACAGCAAACAATCCCTCAAGATGACTAGAATCTGCAGCTTGAACCATCAACCAAAACAAAACACTCTTAAACCTCTGACATCAATAGAAAAAAAATACATGCTGCTGTAATTATACATTTATAAATAAAAATAAAAAACTTATTTGTATTACAATTTGAAGCAGTTCAACTACAAGAAACACATCTCACTATATTGCTTAGTTTTTACCCCCACACTATCAAACTATTAAACTCCCAGCCTCTCTCACCTACGATCTGAACTTCAGTGCCTTCTTTTTTATTACCAAAAACTCAAACACACATTGAAATCTACCTTTGCCTCACAAGTCAAGAAGCTCACTCCCCATAATTTTCTATCCTCCATTTCATTCTGTTGATGTACGATTTTGCACATCTGATGTTGTTTTGCACATTACCTGTTACCTGTTGTTGTTTTGCACACTGCCTGTTGTCTCGGTCTTTCTTTTACTATATAATTGTATTGTTTTTTGTACTTCTTATTGTCTGAGAGCTAGCTAAATAGCATTTCGTTACACCATATACCTGTATATGAGTATAATGACAATAAACGTGAACTTAAACTTGCTTATGAAACTATTATGTTAAATGGACTCTTATAGCAAAGTAGGTTTAATAAATGCAAATTAAACCTCATTTTAAAGTAATTTATTAAAATCTTGATTTCCTTAAACCTTAATCTTAATTTTAATTCATCTTTAAACTACATTATTAATGTTAATTAATAATATTTCAAATACCTGATAGTCCAGCATAGAAAATGTTGGAAAACATTCAAGGATGCGAGACTCAAAGAAATAAGGAAATATCCAGAACATGGGCATCTCTTGGCTTCTCTTATCTACACATGCAAAGACAAGTTTAGTTGTAGGTGTACAAGAACAAAGTGTTTTGGTCTTTAAAACTACTGCTCTGTTACTGCTGGAGGTTTAAAGAGAATTTTTTCACAGTCCATAAGACATTCTTCACAGCTTATTAAAGGCTCTCCAATAGGGTTGGCCAAGCTGTAGCTCTAACAAAACTGCTCCAGCAGACTTTACATGGCTAAGTATCTGATCTGTGAGATGAGCATTATTTACAACATTTATCTCACTACCTGAGGAAGTTCAATCTTCACAAAACAGTCAAGGCCAGTTTTAATTCCAAACAGTTCCACTTCTGCACAAGGCATCCTAATGCTTAAGTAAATTTTGCTGTTGACGCAACACTTACCTGGGGGCTGCAGAGTTTTCCATTTAGAGGAGATAAGGGCAAAACTGTAAGCCAAAGGCTTTACCAGGCCTCCAAATGGTGGGTCGGCAACCATGACAACCTTAGCTCCGTCCCCTTCACTCAAAAAGGAATTGAAAACATCCTCTGCTGCCTGCAAAACAAGCTTCCTATATGAGATACACGGATAAAACTGCAATCAAACCACAACCCCTTAGAAGTCAGTCATCAAACTTCAAAACTGAGGCACTGTTGAGAAAACAGTGAACTGAAGGCCATACAGAAAGACAAATTTGATATTGTTATAAAGTACATATTTAGAACAAATATTAACTATAGCAATAAGAATAATGCATTGTATTTGTATAGCAGAAATATTGCATTGCATTTATATTATCATCCCAAAGGGCCCCAAAGACCTTAATTTATCACCAAAGTGCAGTGCCATTCATGTAGCAAAAACCTCACTGTGCAGCATATCGGGTACAGACATGAGAGATTGCTTCATCAACTGAATTAGGGAGGAACTTTAGCAAGGCAGGTTCACGCAAGTCCAAAGAGGAATTCAGTCAGAACATGGAGGCGAACATTCCTATGGTTACAAATGGGCACATGAGATCTTTAATAAGAAAGTAGTCAGTCAGTTAAACACCTTTTATGCCTTATACCCCTGCTTGCTGTATTGGAGCACAGGTTGGCAATTCTTATCTGGAGGCAAGGGTGCCACCTACTAGTCTACCAAACAATACTTCTAGTATTAAGCTATGAAAAAAGTCACGTTTTCTTACCTTTCCATTAAAAAAGTGATGATTGAACATGTTGTAATGGCAGAACTCATCCTCTGTATAAAACTGTGAATACCTGTCAAGATAACATGGGATTGTAGTTATATATGGAGGTTAAACTTTCAAATGCCAGCACTACTTATCCACCATGAGAATGGTTTTCAAAGTCACAGCATATTGAACTTGAGCTGTCACACTGAAGGGTGTTCAAAAAGGATATTCAACAAGAAAATATAATTTCTTGACTTTATTTTTCCTTTATACTTTAAAGTAAACATGATTCCTCCAGTAGAAATGCTTTGCAAAATGGATGCTATATGGCAAACAAAATGCCATTTAAAAATTTAAGAAAGCAATCACCAAATGTGTTTTACATTTGCTCAGTAAAATGGATTATACTGTGAAAATAACATGGTAACTTACCGTATGCAATTCTCTTACTTTCAAATCTTAGACTCAACCTTCCAAGGCCAAGACTAATGACTAATCCCAAACATATTTCAAGAAGTGCTTAGCTAAGAGTGATACACCACTTGGGAAATCCTGGTCACATCTGGCTAGCAACAGAACCTAGGCTTAAATCTCACATCTGATTCACAGAGCTTTATCCACTGGCTTTGCAAACTGCTTCACTTGGTACAGAACAGCAAAATCAACACATCATCATCTTCCAGCACTTTTCCCTAATGCTTTTATGGCCATATGAACAACACAAGTTTTGTAATTGCATTGATTCAGTCTTCATCTCAAGTTACTAGTGATGGACACGTCTCTTGGCTGATAAAATGATGACAAACTCTTTTTCTGCCATACTTTGGTGGCAATCTTGGAAGCCAAGGTTACAGGGGCATCAATCAACATATCCACAAGTAATGGGTAATGGGTAATGGGTCCAATACTTCTAAGTGACCACCCAATTTCTTCTGAACTTTCAAAGCCTTGATCCAGTGATCACATTAACTATGTATCCCAGAGAACCAACTGTTCCTGAAATGTTTGCAGTGGTCCAAGTGTTATTCAGGCCTGGGGACATCTTTGATCTATTCGTCGCCACACTGAACCTCCCTGGTCCGTTGTCTCTGTGAATGGGTGAGGGGTTCAAATAACACAGCAAGCATGCATCCTTGGCATTGCTTATTCATTGCACCCTTCACAAAACACATGATGTGACTGCAGCACATTGTTCAGTCTTGGAAATATCCATCAATGACCTTGGAAAGACCATAATGGCATTAACCATCTAAAGGTGGTGATACAACATGAAATTAGGAATGAATTATAAGTACTTATGCAGCTTCTAATTAAACATACAAAGCTGCAGTCTTTATAACTGACTTTTTGTAGAAGTCCAAAAGTTTATCCTTCAACATGAAATGGGTACAAACTGCGCACATGTGAAAACTAGTCTTACATATGCACATTTCTGCAGCAGCTTTCAACTATGGCCCAAAGGAAATAATATATAAAAAAATAGTTTAATTTTATAACACATTCCTAGTTTTACATGTTTTACATATCTGCAAGGGCAGGAACAGGACATAACATGCTCCTGCTTGTAAACCATCCTGCTTTTGCATTGTAAATTCCTACCTGCAACAGAGTATTTCTGAAAGACAGGGCAGAAAAGAACCCCATCTTTACAAGGAAAGTAAGTATCTATTGAATACTTTGAAATATATTAAAATTACATTTGTTAGGTTATTTAAACTGTTTGAAATTCATTTTTGGTATATTCTCCACTAGTTGTCAGACTATTTAGAACTCACTCATAGAAATGTTTTTGTTTATTTAGGTTTTACTTTCAGCTCTATGTCTTTTGTATGAACTCTGTTCATACACATTTATATATCCAGTATTGTAATGTTGTTCATGAAACAATGTAATGATGCAACAGACTGAAGAAAATATCTCATAATATGCATGAATGTGGGGTGAGATAAATGTTAATAGGTCACTTTTAAGTGAGAACTGTAAACTAAAACTATATTCTGACAGCAACAGACATTCTTATAGCAGCATATTTATACAGTATAACTGTATGTTAGCATCAGATAAACTGAAGACACAGGCACGTGTAAAAAGTATCTAGGAAAAGCTTTATATAAATACAAGTTCCATATTTTGCATATTTTTCCCCAATACTTTTATTTATGATAAGGCTTGGGGTTCTGGACAGTATATGCAGCATTAACATTCTTTATATTTTTGTCTTCAAAGTCTAAATGCTTTTTAATGTTTGCTAAATTTCAGCTAGAAAAAAGTATTTTGCTGCCCAAACATCTCATATTCGAAAAAATGAGATGGAAAATTAACTTGGATTCATCAGGTCCACCCAGATAAGAAATGCTGTTCTTTGCTTTTTTGTTTTGCCTTCGAGATCTGACCCATCAACCTAAAGTAAAAAAAGTGACAAGTGACCATGACTAACACTATCAGCCTGTGACTTAAGATGCTGTTGAAAGTTCATATATAGGAGCTTGTTTAAGAGTCTTTGAGATTATTTTGAAAACGTTTAGGTTCTTTAGATGTTCATTTAATCATTTCTGGAAAAAACATGAAATTGTTAACTCCTTAAGAACCTAAAATTTGATTGTGGTTTTCTAACAGTTTGTAATTTTATAAAATACAACTAAGTGATATTTTGGCAATTTTGAAAACGTTATTGTAACACAGACCTTTAATTTCCACACAAATTCGAAGCCTAGTTTGTGTTCCAAACTAGTAATACTGGAACTGGCTGGAAGGTGTCACTTTTTACACAATATCCAACTTCATCCAAGGAAAAGACGAAGAAACATAATTAATTAATTTAGATTTAAGTAGCACTTTTTTATCCTTCATGCAAATAAATCAAGCAAAAACAGACGGAATGAGTGAAGTACCTAGTTTGAGAGCATGACAGCAGCAACTGCCCCGAGATTCAAATCCACAACCCGCTGGTCCAGAATTTATTTACACAGTGATCTTTTTTCCGCAATTTAAGTGACACTGAAGGTAACAATGAGACGCACTGTTTCATTTCGTTTAATTCATTTAACACCTACAATATTCTTCTTCAAATCCTGTGTTTGTCTATTAACCAGAACAAGCAACAATGGCAGAACCACAGCAGACGGACTCTACCGTTCAAGACCTTGAAGGAAAGTCTACAATGTCCCTGGCACCTTCAGTGGTCCCCTGTGTTTCTTCTCCCCCTCACCAAGGCCCATATGCTGATCGCTTCAAGGACAAGCCGGAGGTCAACCCACACTGCCTTCGACCTCAAGAGGGCCCTCGTGTGTCTAACCAGCCACCCCCACACTCCCCAAAGCTCGAGCGACTGGGAATACATCCAGGCAGTTTCATAAAAGGCAGAAACTCAGAGGTAAAATACGGAGCGATTAAAAATTGTTACGGGCATTAACTACAACCAGAAAACAGAGCATAAGAGGTGAATTTGTTTTCAACGAAAAAAACCCTTGGTATTTAGAGACTGTAAAAAGGTTGCAACTTTCCAAGTATCAACTAGGAAAAATATGTAAGGCGAGGTTAAAAATGATCAATATATACACTATTTTAACGATTATATTTTAACAATTGGCAATTACAGGAGGTACTGTCGAGACACCTTGAAGACCTACGTAGTGAAAAAGCAAGAACTGAAGCCCACTTACAATCTTTAAAGAAAAGAAGTGCTAATCTATCAGTAACTGCCGACACAATGAAGCAGCAGATTTCTGAAAAATACGAAGCCATAAGAAAAGCTCTGCATAAAGACGAGATGGCCATGCTAGAAACCATTGAGGAAGACCAAAGAGTAACCAGTGCAAAGCTGAACAAAATCATGAAGGAATGGAGTCAGCATCTTGGCCAGGTTCAGAGGGCCATGGCAAATACACAGAAGGCACTAGATCAGACCAGAGGAGGCTCCATACTGCAGGTAATTCAGGGTCTTCCCATGTCTTCTTAAAACTCTGTTTTGCAACCCTTATACTCTCAGTTACATTAAAATACTTTAGTACCAAGGTAGAGCACTACAAAATTAACTGTTTTTATTCTGAAACTATGATCAATTATTGTAATGTTACTGTATCACACTGTGTTACGCAGAATATAAATGACTAACTTTCAAAATGCTGTTAAATGTTTTTTCTCTTTCAGGATAATCCTGGGGAATGCAGGTATTTTCTTTTCTTTATCAAAATTTTAAGAGTAAGGATTATTATTTAGATTATGTTCTAGATAAAGCAAATTTCCTTAGGTTAGAGAGAATAAAAAGAACAAATCCCACCTACAGCAGTGTGACAAAACCTCTATATATTTTAGCATATAAATGATAAAAAGGTAACAAATGAGCTGCAAAGTACCATGACTCATCTTCCCTCAGAATTCAGTAAATGCTATGGTTGAGAATATGAATAAATGTATTACAGTTCAAAAAGAATTGACATAATATTGATAATCAATATTATGATGTATTGCCAAGGTAAAAAAAAAGCTGATCTGATTTTGGATAATATAATGGCATTAGGTACTGTTGCTGGAGCAGATGTGTTTATGTTGTCCATTAAACTTTCAGTCCCCTTTTTAATGCAAAATCACTACGTATATCCAGACTTAAAAAAAAACAATTCCAAAATTCAAGACATACACTCTTCCAGCTGCCCTAAGAAAAAAGATGCTGCTGAGCAGGGGATAAAGATGAATGAGGACAGATTTCAGAGACTTTTGAAAATACTACACAACATTTCAAAGGATCTTGAAGCCCAGATGCACAGAAAAGTACTCCTGTTGGGTAATTGTTTCATCATGTTTAACCTAAAAACATCAAAGCAAAGTTATAGCTGTAATTATAAACATAATTTTGAATTATTATTTTACAGTATTATGTGATTGTTTTCCATTCACCTTCAAAACATTCAATATAAACAGAAAATAATCTATGTCAATATTATGCATTTGATTTCCTAATCCCAACCTGAAAATGTCATATCCTTCTTATATCCGTTTTTGTACCAGATTCTTCTGCAGTGACGATCGACAGTAAGTCGTCTCACAGAAACATCGCAGTGTCCAGGGATCAGAGAAGTATGTGCTACAGCAGTGAGCCACAGCCTCTGCTAGACAGCCCCCTGCAGTTCGACAAGGTGTGCTGTGCCCTGGGCTCAGCCAGCCTGTCCAAGGGAAGGCATTACTGGGAAGTGGACTTGAGCTGCTGCTCTGCCTGGAGTGTGGGCATTGCCTACGGGTCCATCGAGCGCAAGGGAAACCAGAAGAACGCCAAGCTGGGAAGGAACCGGCACTCCTGGTGCATCGAGTTCAGGGACAACCAACTGTCCGCTTGGCACAATGACCACTACATCAGCTGTGGGAAGAGCCAGGTGGCCATTAGGAAAGTGGGCATGCTGGTGGATTGCCAAAAGGGACAGCTTGCCTTTTACAACGCTGTTACCATGAAGCTCCTGCAGGAGTTTTCTGGCGCCCTGACGGCAGTACTTGACCGAATGCATCACCAGTTCGCTGAGCCCGTCTTTCCAGCGTTCCGGTTTTTTAAGCCAGAAACTGGACAAATCAAACCTAACCACATGGAAATATGCCACAATGATCTTTAAAACTTTCCAAGACATTTCCAAGCTATTAGAGGTGGTTCATGGGATAAGCTGATTTTAAACTCATTTCCAAATATTCATCATTTAAGAAACAATTTAATGTATTATAGATCACAAAGCATGATCAAAACTAAGAATCTAACTGAAAAAAATATTCTTTGTGTTTAACTTTCACTTCCTTTCCACACATAGTATTTTATTCCAGTTCACTGCTATTGGGAACACCACAACTATTTACTTCAGATATTTTCAGAACATTTTATAACCTATTTAATGGAATGGAAATTCAGAAACACATACTTTAAAGTACCCTTAGTGCTTTTAGAAACCAATGACATACAGTATTACATCCCATTGAAAAAAAATCATGATAGTGAACTCTTATGTACTTGAATATTAACTCAAACACTTCAGTAGAATATTACTGCAAATTAATTTCAACCTTCTGAAAGTGTAATCTTAATACATTTGTGAAAAATATGTGAACATTTTCAAAGCATGCTTGATAAGGGTTCCTTTGGAAAAATTAATTACCTGTTGCTTTTTATAATCATTACAAATAATTAGCTTGTTTTGTTTTATTATGCAGTTAATGGTTTGAAAAAAACATATTTACATACAGTAGAAAGTGTAGAATCTGATATTATATGTAATCATGATAATTTCATCATAGTAATGCTTTTAAACTAATGACAGATTGATACCACTTCCTTGCTTTATTCTATCAGTCCTGCTCTGTGGCTAAGGATCTGCGCCTGTGGCTGGAAGGTTGCCGGTTCAAATCCCGCAGCCGGCAGAGGAATCCTACTCCGTTGGGCTCCTGAGCAAGGCCCTTAACCCCAACTGCTCCAGGGGCGCTGTACAATGGCTGACCGTGCGCTCTGACCCCAGACTCTCCCTATCTGTGTGTCTGTGTGTCTCATGGAGAGCAAGCTGCGGTATGCGAAAGAATTCCTAATGCAAGAAATTGTAAAGGATTAATAAAGTAATGTTATATATATATAACTGATAAATTCTGCACACACTCAATAAAAATTACCTGAAATCAATGTCCAGGAGCAGACTCTTGATGATTTGGTTATCTCCGCACATGTTCCTGATCTTAATTAGCTCATGGAGTCTGAAATGCAATCAGAATTCATAATGAAACAGAACAGCTTAACCATTTAAAACGACATAATATTAACTTTATAAGACAAATGAAAGTTTAAAATCTACAGCAATGTATTTTTCAATTCCTTATTGATTCTGGCTTTTTAAAAGCCATATCACATTATATGTATTTAGAAATATTTCATTATAGACTTTAAAGTCATCAGACTTCCTAACAGTAGTGTGATCTAAAAAATATTTAAAACTCTGAGGTTATATATCCATGTAGTTATTTTCTAGACGTGAAAGTTAAACCATTTCAGATAACTACCCCTATATCTTAGTCAAGCTGCATCTTCCTCCTAAAAAAGGTAATGATTTATGCCTCAGCCCCTTAAAAAAACATTCATCTGTTTACAAAAATAAAGAGGTTTAACACAAATATTTTTCAAGTATGATGCCACTACAACATGATACATAACTACATAACATAATTAATGACAAAAAGCACTTTCATGAATGAAATCAATTACACTAGATGCTAACTAGGAACCAGTAATACCATTTTTTGGTCTTCTCATCAGATCTAAAATCTACATTCCTTCTCTTTGATTCCAAAGTTTATTGCAGCCTCAGTTGCAATTTCTGTTGATGTATTTTTCCCCAACAACCAGGCACTGCTACAAGACATGAAGCTGCCTGAATGAACATGCTGTATAGGCCACGCTTGCTGTTGTCTTTAGCAATGCCCACAAAAAACCCACAGTCTTGCCTCTCGAGAGGTCAGTGACATCAGCCATCTTTCCTGCAGCACAGCACTCTGAGGAACATGCCTGGCCTGCTACTACTCATTATGGACCACTTTATCCTTGCAGAGCAAGCGCTATTCCCTGCACTTATAACTGCCAAAGGTTACCCGATTCAGCTTTAAATCCTTTGTAACAGCACAACAGGGTTGAGAACTATCCAAAACAAGCAGTTCAAACTCTCCCACCACCTGGGAGATCACAGATCCTAAAGCAAATTTAACACCAATTGAAGGAGGGTGTCTTACTGACGATGACATGCAGTTGTCAATTTGACCGACAAGTGACTAAGCTTAGATTTGAACTACCAGTTCCATCCACTCAGGAGACCCTGGCCCTATAACTCCAACACTTCTTACTGCACCAATGAACAAAACAGACAAGAAATTACTTTAAGTTAAAACATTACATTTTCCAAATGATCTGAGCCCTTGTAAGACCTGAATCATGAGAAGCAAGCTATTATAAAAAATACAAATAAAGCTAAATGAGTACATACCTTGGTGTCCCAACACACAGCACCTTTCTGAATCCTAAGGCTGCAAACAGATTGAGCAAAAAATGACAGCTCCTATCAGCAAACAAGTACTGTGCATTAGTCTTCTTATTTTCCAATGGACAAAGCAGCTGGCTGGGCCTTCTCAGCTGGGAGGTGGTAATGTCAGGCAGTATATTGTGAGTGGTGTGTTTTGCCCAGTCTTCAGGAAGCAAAAGCAACTGACAATCCTGACAAAATCTCTTCTGTTCCAGCGGTAGTGATATGAACTGCAAATACCTTTAATGAGAAGAACAAGCTAATCTAAATATTAAAGAACTTCAGAAACAAGAGGAGCCACTTTGTCCAAATTTAATTGATACAAGGATCAAATCCAGTTGTTTCTTGATAAACGTAACAGTGTAGTGGCTTCAACAACATAGCTGTGTAGCTCGTTTCATACTGCCTCAATTATTTGGCTAAAGAAGTGTCTTCCTGTTCTTCTCTCTAATTCTTGAAAGAATGTATTTTGTATTGAAAAATACAATTTACAGTGGAAAGTGAAAGGAAAAATATATTTTCAGTACTAGCACTGAAGAATAATTGAGAAAACATTTTGCCCCCTTTCAGTGTGATAATATATTTCTTTAAAATTAATTATTCATGTCTCACTATAATATGTTGACAAAAAGGAAAGTAAACCTAAAACTTTGTAAAGGAAAGCTTTTGTACGTGAAACTGAAACATTCACACTACGCTAAGAACAAAATTAGAAATGACCAAATGTGCAAAAACACAGTATTCTTTTTTCTAATAAATATAGAATAAAATATAGCATGCAACTTACCTTGAGCAGTAATCGCTGTGAGTGAAAGGAGGTTGCTTTGCTTTATTTTCTTCTTCTCTGGCTAAAAGCCTGTCTTTCGATATCTACAAGCACAGATAATCTTCACATTTTCCAGACTTCAAACAATTATAGAGAAATTACATATCAGGGAAATTTTCATTTCACCAACACAGAAAAGACTGTTCTATGAATCTGCTCCGCTTCTTAAAAGGTGACAGTCAGAATCAGTCAGAGGCCGTGGAATTAAACAACCTTTTTGGAGATTAGGGAAAAAAATAAACCTTTAGAATAACAGTCATTCAGTCATCATGATTAGGAGAAACTGTCCTCCTTGGTTAACGCCTGCAGCTGTTTGAAAAGCAATAAGTGCACTGCAAAGCAAGATGTCACCAAAACCTAGCTTCTCAAGACCTTGTACAGGACATATCCACAAACAGAAGCTCTAAAACCATTTCACAGTACAATAAGACATAACACAATAACCAGTAAAATACAACCTTTACAGAATTTTCCATTGACATTTTGACATCAGCGGACAACAGAAGTCCTGAAACCTCTCATACATTCTGACGCACCTAGTAGAGCACGGCAATGAAATTAATATATTATACATACTACAGATATGCAAACTGATTTTTTTGTTTTAAGTCATACTATGTTTATTTTTACATGTAGATCTTTTTGGATATATAAATCTAAATAAACTAATTTTCTGTTCATACCTTGTACTGATATGTAACATTGCAGTAATCTGGAATTTAGCTAAAAGGAGGGAGTCTGACAAATTCATTGGCGCTTGGCTTCATATTGCAGTTGACCTGACACCTTTGTTTTCCAGTGGTCAGTATCAAAGATCAGATTTCCGACCCCACCAAAGTAATAAAACACAGGATTTACACTTTATGGTTCACACAACCATATTAGGACAAAAAAAATAATTGTGCATGGTTATCTTCATTTGCTTTGTTTTAAAATAATCATTTTTTCTCACCTTCTCATCCTCCCACTGAAAGAAGTTGCAGTCTTTCCTGTCTCTGCAGGCTGAGCAAGCATAAAACGCCCTGCCTTGCTGCTCTCCTTTACTCATCTTCACAAACAGCATAGTAGGACCTGACAAAGACAAGCAAACATTAAGCCAAGTACATCTTCCTAAATATATTATAGTACACTTGTAGGAGTTTACTTAAATACCTTTTAAGTAAATCGGATTAATTTAAGAATGAGCTACAAATCACCAAACGTGTGTAAATTTGATATCTACACATCCAACACCAGGAAACGAAAGGCAATAAAAACGTTTATAATTATGTTTAATCATTGCTTCAGCTTAATCGTGGTAAGACAGATATTTGGCCTGATATTAAATACCTATTTCGGAAACGCTGGTTTTAAGGTGAGCATTGCTGTTGTTACTAAGATCATGTAAAATCTGACTCACGAGTTGACTTTAACGAGCAAATTAAGCCATATTTCAGTGACCTGTGAGAAGTTGTCATTCTGCGAGAAATCAAACTGACTGGATAAAACCCGACGCAGCGAATTATAATGTACCTCGCATGATCACCACAAAATATCAAGATACGGCTTAAGTTATTCATTAGGGTCAAAGCTGTCGCTGAGCGAACTGTCGCAGTTATGAAAGTTTTAAGTCGAGTGACAAGACCCCAATAACTTGCCCAATTCTTTTAGTGAACCGTGCCTCTAAAGCTACCACATACCGTGAGGACAAAATGGGTTATTCCCAAACTCTCCTTCTTTAAGGATCACTTCTATTCCAGTGCTTTCGCTGCCTGACATATCCGCTGTGTCCATTATCATCCAACACATAAAACACAAAAATGCAAGAAAGCGGAATCAGAAACACCATGCCGTCACCGGTGGGAGCCACATTACTTCCACCTTCCCATGAACCTTTCACGGCGCGGACTTCTGAGCTCATCAACAAGAGCAGTGTTGACTGTGCCGGGTAGTAGAAACCCAATTGACTGCTATGGCAAATTTGTTCCCAGCTTGATTTTTATAAGGTTTTTGATACGGTAGAACATCCCACTTTCTCTAATTTCGTTGTAAGGCCTTCTTCAGCATTTTTTAAACGCATCTTAACTCGTCACTAACGAGTAACCCTTACGTAAACGATACCTTTGCCAACTATTAATTCTTTACATTAACGGTGCTTTTCAACCTGAAAAATGTCAGCGCACCAAACGTCACTTCTTTTCCACCTAAAGATAATGAAGAACTCTCACAGACAGAAAGGGACAATTTATCTAGTAATTTGAAACAAGTCTATGGTTGATCTTGTGACTTGTTGTCGCGAATCTATGACGTAACCAAAAGCGGCGCTACTGCAAAAAGACATCAACAAAACCTCTGGATCATCTAGTAAAATATAAGTTGTTGTATCACCTTTCTTCTTCGATCTCAATGGGTGCTGCGTTCCTCTAAGACACCTTTATAAAGGCTCTAGATTACTATTTTTAAAAACACAGAGAAATATATTTATCACTATTGAATTGAATACAATCCTGCAATGTTATTGTATTCTCTATCCACAATTTGCTATGGATAATATCGTGTTTTAGAACTTTTACCATGGTTTCGACTTTTGCTTTTTTCATTTTACCATACTGAATCATGAGGAAACACTTTGAAAAAAATATTTGTTGAAACGTATCATGGGAGATCATGGTATTTACACGGTCCAGTGTAATAACACTTGGTAAACGCATTTAAAATCAATAGGAAAAGTATTCTGAAGACTAGTGGAATTTTATTGATAAAGTTGATTTTGAGACAGAATTTGACAGTTCTAAAATAATTACGCCCTTTAGTCATAATTTGGAATCACACATGTAGAACTTGTCTAGAATGACATTTATACGAACGCTTAGAGGTTGAAGTATAAAGAATAATTATCTTCCACTAAGAAATTCCTGGAGTGTGATGTCTCACACTTTGATATTTTCTATACAAAGTGACTTACATTTGTACCCATTTACACAGCTGGTGTCAATGGTACAACAGCAGTATCCATCTAGGGTTTGAATCCACAGTGTTCTCAATTTTGCCCTTAAAATATCAATATTGAAGTGCTCCCAACATCACCGAAACAAAGGTTCCCTTACAGGAGTAACATATTAGGAGAGACAATACAACCTGCTGTTGACTACGGTGTAACCTGCCCGCCTTTGCTTTTTTCTACTGCGAGATTCTACTGCGATTGTCTTTTGTGTGTATATATATGCTTTCTACCTCAAGTGATGTTTGATCACATTATTTCACCATCACACCCTTTGACAAAATCTACCTGTAATTGCAAAGAGAGTAGTCATTCATTGGTGTCACAGTCTTAGTTGCTTAATGAGTTTCCCTTCTAATATATCAAACAGGCATTCAAATTATATTTAGAAATGTAAAGACTTCAGAACTTTCACAATAAAAACACCCAATCAGTGACTGTTACTGTAATTGAAACAAAAGCTCTTTGTAAGAATTTGTAGATCAAATATGACAATCATATACCAACTATCATGTCCTGCAAGTAAATGCTCTTTTCATTAACATACTTGCCCATTTGTTGCTGGTTTAACAGTTTATCTACTCAATAGTAGTAGTATCTGTCACTATGCTCTGTTAATTTGTCAATAGTTAATGTTGCATTCGTTGTAAAGGTGCAAAGAATTGCAACTGTAAATCATTTCCCAGGTCCATGTGTGTAAATAAATTGTTCTAAGTTCTGCAATCTTAAAAAAAATATGAAATTGTCATAACGATAACAATGTAATCAAATGTATCAATTTGAAAATGTATTTAATTCTTTTAAGTACATGTATTAAACAAACAACTTTTCTAAAGCTTTACAATCATGAATTTCCAAAAACAAATCTCAAGATGCATATTATAAACCAAAGTTGGCTGAGTGGATGCATACCAGTCCTCTGTAAGCAGCAGGGGACATGAAAGCTCTCCGCCTTAAAGTTCTCACACCCATCAAGTATTTAAATACATTAGCAATACAATAATTGTAGAAAAATACTATATCAGTTGCAGGTTTCCTTTACACTGAAATAACTGGAGAAAATCCTGTAAACGTACAATTACATTCAAAAACACTTTAGCAAGTATTCAAGTTTTTTGTGTTTTGTTTGGCAGTTGGAAGCTGTTGGCATTTTCCAAGATGCTTCATGTCCGTTTGACTTCAAATACAGTGATCTCAGGAGAACCGTCTCCGTGTCCCTGCAGGGAAATGTAGGCGTCCTCAAGTGCTTTCACGTGCCCAGAATCTACCACGAGGAGAAGAAGGGTCTCTTGCAGTGGAACGTCTGTGTGAAGGCGTTGCCCAGCTGAACAACACGTCCCTGGCTGCCACTGTGACTTCTCTCCACCACCACGCGGGGCATCTGCACCAGCTGAATGGGGCTCTTCCCATCCTTCATCGCTTGAGTGAGGTTCAGGATCTGCATGGAAAAGAGTTTTCAAACCCTATGCTTGTTTCAAGGAAAATAAATGCATAGCGTCCTTCCCCATTTCCTCCACTCCCCGATCAGCCATTACCACTAAATACTTTTTTCAGCAAGCCCTGAACATGGAAATAATGCATTAAATGTAACAGGACAGGATAATAGACAGCTCGCTGTCACAGTAAAACATGAGAAAAAAAATATTTATTTTTAATGCAAAAAATAAAAGAAAGCTTGAAACTTAGTTAAATATAAAGTAATTGACTGTCTTTGAAGAAACACATACTTGTCCTCTCATTACGGACATCTGCTTTTCAAATGTGGCTTTGTCAAATCCTTTGTCCGTCTAGAAGAAAAAATAATTTTCTTATAATCATGCATCAAATTCCATTCTCCCAAAATGAAAACTCAATGTGATGTCATTAAAAAAGACCACTTTCCAACACAGATTAAAGATGTACTGTAGGTAAGACTACTGTCATCTAAAGGTAAAACACTTTGTAAACACACAATCAATACAAAGGCACTTCACACATGAGCAGTTGCCTTTACTTGTAAACACTGCATTGAGTCTAAGGAACACAAGAAAATCTTATTTTTTTATTCAGAATCAATCCCATCCTATGCACCACAAATCAGACGAATCAGCCTCACAGCAGTTAAATCACTTAAGGCATTGGGCCTGCACTAAAATATCAAAACAAATACTCAAAAGACTGGATGAAAGCATACTTAGTCCCCTTGTTTAAATCAATAATGCTCAAAAAGCAAAAGGTTTCTTTTCAAACTCAAGAATAATTGAAAAAATGGGTGACCAAAATATGTTTTCATACAATATTTAATTCCGATTGAGTGTGGACTCCTAGATTTTTAAATGAGTTATATTAAAATAGTTCTCATACTGTATATTCCAATTTTCATAAAGTAAATAAAAATCCCTCTGTAAGCACAACATACATATTTGAACAGGAGTTTAAACAAGACGGCATTTTTTTGCATCAACCTTGAACATCTCATAGAGGTCTTCACAGAGATCCTGAACAAAATTCATGTCAGAAATCCGGGACAGCACTAGATCGCGTGTCTCTTGAGAAAACGGGACTTTAGCCTGTGGAAGCCAGGCCCAGTGAAACGGATCTGAAGGAACAAAATGTGAAGAATAAATGTATCTGTATTGTCTCTCCTAATATGTTTACGATAATAAAAATAATGCTTAAGGATAATTATGTTTCAACAGATATTTGTCCTCCAGTGTAATTGAACAATGAGGCATATTTAAAAGAACATCTTCTTTTTTATGTATACATGGATAATACTTCTAAACTGGGCTGACAGATATCATAGTCTGAAAAAGAAAATAAATTCTGTCTACCTGTAAATTTTTAAATGGGTCTTCAGTTCTCCTTCTAAATTACCCTCGTCTTTAAATGAAAATCACTACTTTCACCCTAGTTTTTCTTTTTCCCAGAATGCAGCACTAAGGAGGACTGATCATGATGGCTCATATTTTATGATTAAGGCTCAGTTAATGTAATGTACTATACCCCCTTTTCATTTGCTTAAAATTGCTACATTGGCATTGATAGACATCCATCAATCTAAACAGCGCAACTTTTGAACAAGGGAGGAAGACACGATATCCAGCATAAACCCACGTGAACCTGGATGTAACATCAATGCAAAACCTAAGGATTTCAATTTGTGGAGAGAAGACTGTGAGTGTGTGCAAGTACAGTTTTATTAAATTGTAATTATTTCCACATGTTCTCTACTCACAGGCTCTCCATTCATCTGGATGCTTGAAGGGAAAGGCCAGACCATTGTCTATAGCCGCTATTTTAATAGCAGGATCTTTCTTCGTTGCCCATTCAGTGTCCTACGGAAGTATTTGAAATATAAAATTTGAAATATTTCAGAATATATGGAGCTTCAAAAACACATTACCCAAAATTGAAATAAGTGTCACTCAGAATAATACACAAGGAAAACAAAATAATGAAGCTGCTTATAAATAGCATTTTTGATGAACCGGTTGATCTGGTTTATAAGCCATGTACCGATGTTGGAAGAATTTTTAATGCAATCTAAATGATCTGTTCTTTGTTCATAATCATGAGAGAGTGGATCTACAATCAAATGAATGTATTGTATAGAATATCTTAGTGGTAAAAGCAGGCTCCTGGTTTTTGTCCTTTCCGAGCCTCAGTTACAATAATGTAACCGAACAGCATTTTTCCAGGTCTGATTAGGCAGTGACTGAAAGAGACCAATGACCTGCAGAGTTAGGGTCCTGTAGAAGCAGGGAAGCCCAATTCTGAGTGGTCAGAGGAATGGAGCTTCAAGCTCAGAACATGATCAGTTTGAATGGTACAATGTTTAAAATCGTATCAACATGTAACTTTCTAGTATTTTATTTTTGTACAGCATTTGTTTTTAAAGTAAGTTTACTATGGCACCCAAGAAATGTATTAATTTAGAAATGAATGTTTGCTTTTACCTCACCTTCTCAGAGACTTCAGTATTTCCCGGTTTCTCATACTTGATCAACCAGTTGTCGTTTCCGCGATCTGGGTGGAGAGGCAGTGAAAAAGGATGAATTTTAAATAAACCTTTTCATTACCATTTCAAAATCTCCATACATCTGGAAAACCAACCAAGCAGGTGATTGTATTTCACCTGTGCTGCAATCTTTGGTCACAGTAATGTTCTTAGAAAGAAAAGGCAGTAATGCACCTTTAAAGGTCAACTGATAACACATTAAGTTGAAAAATTTTAGAACAATACTGAAATACATATTCTGAACATCGATAGAAAGTTTGTCACAACTGAAGCAATTCACAAAGCTATCAGGAAACTGGCAATCGTTTTGCACCAGGTGTTGTGATATAACAATGTAAGATAGTAATCATGCTAATGAACATCAGTCATCAACAGGGAGTCTACTGTTAGTCACTGGTTAGTTGCATGTGTGGTTAATGAGGGAAGCAATAAAAGCTGTGCACTTGCATTGCATACTTTACACTAGGTTGTCACAATGTTGCCTTGTAAGATTTGGTCACATTCCATTCATTGACCCTAGAAAAGCAGATGCTTCTTCATTGGCCTCTTGAGTCTTAGAAACCACATGGTATCCCAGCTCATCCCACAACTATCCAGTGAGGTTCAATTCAAGGTTAAGGCACAACTGAGTTGGGCATCTATGTCATAACTCTCACAATCTGCCTAGAAAACCAGTCTTACATGAACATTATGTGGGGACAAACTAACTCAATACCAGTATTCCTAATGATATAATCCAGGACCACCAGTCTCTCGAACTGATTCTGAAGTTGCTTTCTGATATTCTCCGGAAGGGGATCAGTTTCGAACTTTCTCAGCCAGTAGTCTGCTTCATGATAGCCTTCGACAAAGAGCTGGAAAGAGCCAACCTATAGAAGAAAAATACTACTATAAAACAAAATCCCAAACACTTAGAATTCACTAATGCACTCTTATACATATCCTAAAAGCACAGTGAAAAGAGTCTTAAAAAAATTAAAAGTTTCTCAGATATCATATAACTATGACTACACAACAAAATACTTGTAATATGTAAACTGCTGACAGCACAGAACAAGGTTGAACTGATATGTTTTACTCTCAACATGTGTCTCTAGTGTTATAACATGATAACTAAAGTTAGAGGTTTATATGCTCTAGTACAAGTGAAATAAAGACATAAGCCCCCATAAATTAATCAATTTGAAGCAATATAGTGCTGTATTGACATTCTACTGAAAACTATTTTATAAACTGATTTAAAGGACTCCTTATTTTGTCCAATATGCCAATAGCAGATTCTGTTTGTATGAAAGTGAAACAGTTTGGTAGTGCATTTTAGAAGATCACACCCCCATGCAGGAAGAAATAAAACAGGAGTAGTGTCACGTGTTACAAGATGGACAATTGTGACAATAAGGGAAGATGCAAGACCAGGATTTCAGTGGATAATGGAAAAGGGAGGAAAACAGATCTAAAAACAACATACTTTATAACACTGTAAGGACAGGTGAAGCAAATGTCAGATTGTCCCCAGTTACGTTACCTTAGGAGGCAAGCCAACTCTGTGAAACCTTCTGCCAACTTTGGGTACTTTTTCTAAAGCATACTTCTTCCCTCTTGATTTTGCTCGATCAATTGCACTGTAGTGAAAAGTCTCGCTAACCAGGTATACCACCTGAAAGATAAAAAAAAATCTTATTAAATAGCCCGAATCTAGTACTATATAGCGTGAAAATGAATGGAAATGACAGTTCATAACTGACTCTTAAATTCCTCTTCCCTGTTAACATTGGGGCTTTACAAAGGTCAATAACAGGCTTTCAACCATGGAACTACAGAATCGGAGTTCAACGGGGTTTATAGATCACCATTAAAGTGCCGAAGTTGTAAGTCTCATTGTGATCAAATATGCATGTGATTAATTAAAATAAGCAATTTAGAGATCAGTTGGGACCAAAACCTTAGTAGCATGCAGCACTGAAAGATCACAATTTTCTTAACTGAACAGATTAATTGCATAACTAACCATTAACTCACAGGTGATCCTAACTAACAGTTAGCTATGCACTTAACTGGACTGGAGCTCTCTGGGACCTGGGTTGCAGATTCCCGGTTTACATGTTTATGTCATGCTTTGCTCACAAATCAACATCTAAGCATCTCATTTATTTGCAATGATCCGAGAAGTACATTTCTAATGAAATTCATTCTTGTTCATGAAACGTTTAAGAACGAAAATAACAGTGCATTAGAAACAACCATTTGTTTCTGCATCCTTTCCTCCTCACCTTGGTTTTGGGCACCACGTCGAGCCCTAATTTTTGGTCTACAAGTGAGGCCGCAGCTTCCGACAGGTAGCCCTGATTGGGAACGAGGCATCCTCTTCCAAAGCAGCAAGGACAGCACACCTTGTGGAAATACTTGGTCCACTTGGGGTTCAGATGTCCGTACGGCTCTTCAGATTTTGGTTTGAATACTCCAATAATATTCTGTAAGAAAAGGAAAAAAAAATAAATGTATTTGTTATTTAAAACGAATGGTTCACCTATGATGATATAGGTCAGACCTCAAATCTAAATATCAGGGAGTGCAAATTCATTCGAGCTTAATTTAAAGTTACAAATCCAGTCCTGACACCAGTTTGCCTAATGAAGAAAAGTCAGAAGAAGCATTTATAGTGTGAGTAATTCTGTCCAGCTTTTAACAGAACCAAGAGTGACAGGCCATGCATCTCTTAGCTTGTGACTTAATTAGTATAACAGGGCATCTTTTTCTGCAAGTTTCCCCTCTTCATACCATCACACTCAGAGTGTTTGTTTAGTGTGCATGTACTATAGCACCTCCAAATCTACAATCTAGGCCTGACTAAACCATGAGCTGTGAAAGACTGTTGACTGGCATTACAATAATTTATATATGTATCCTTTACACCTGTTTGGTACATGTTTTTTTTTCCATAAAAATGGGAGGAATCGAAAAGCAGGGAACTAAAGATATCTTTTCACCTTACCCTGACATCAGTTTCCATGCCATGACTTTTCAGAGCAAGTTAGATTGGGCAGGACGATGCGAATGACACACTGAGCATCAAAAGAAAATACTCTACTGATGCATCTATGCATCTTAGAGAACCAAGAAAATACATGTTTCGGGTTTTGATTAAGTGGTCTTCGCTGTCATTTTGATAAATTCGTCATTCATGATTCACCACAACAAACTACTGTGACTGCTGCTTAAGCAAGCAGTATTAAAAGCTCACCAGCGAAAGAGTCAATTACAGATACAGGTGAGGAGATAAATGGTCAGATGAAATTTAAAACAAACAACACAAACATTTACCGCACTGGTACTGTGCGCTATGTCCTCTTCAGAGATGATTCAAGTTTTTGTGCAGACCACCCTGATGGATGTTACTGGTAGTGCCACAGACATGCAGATCAATACACTAACTGCATACAAGAGGCCAATCGATGGGGAGGTCTAGGTGCGATGGCCTGAGCAGGAGCATCTAATCACTGCAGAACTCCACTTACAGTAATTGATACAATCTAACTGCATGGAGCTACATTGTTCACGTACTGGGACCTTATTTGCCTCCCTTGATAACAATCTAGTAGGACAAAACATGTCCTTGTGCTGCTTGTGCAATAACAGTTTTTCTCTCAAGATGCGAATATGATGGTTATGCTGCGGATGCCTGGATTGCCAGACTTAAATTGCATCTTATGGTATCTAGCATTCAAAAACCAGCAAAGAGGCTCATACTTGTCCAGGGTCTACAATGCAATGGGGCAGAATCTTCCAAAACAGAACTTACAAGCTACTAGTCTGTAACTTTTACAGTGGTTCCACTGTTGGTGACAAAATGTTAATATCCCTAACTGATATGTCTCTTCAATATGACGCTGTTGCATCTGCTACAGAATACATTCTGAAATTTCTATTGGTTTTAGTGAAAAACATGAGAACCCAGTAACGCTGTTGTATGTGTGAATCATTTTCAATCTAGCTCCAGATTACTGAAACAAAAGACTTGCTAAAATAATAAAAACTATCCATTCCCACACTGGATTTCTGTCTCCAACTGCCACATAGTAATGGATTATAACTAATGTATGTTATACTTTTATTAGGTAGGGACAGATTTGTTACTGAATACGAAATGTACAATCCCTGAAAAAAGGATGAAAATGACTCAAAGGTTGACATGGGAAGTTAGTTATCACCAATAACGCACCCATTTATCAATCTGACCTCATAAACTGGATTAGCAGGATTTCATGAAACATCCATAAATATTCTCAAATATTGGTTTAAAAATTCATTAGGTGGGGCACAAATCTTTGTTAAGCTAGTCTGACATGTACAGAGCATTGCTGTTGCTGTTTGCCTACTCCACCTTGTGCCTACTGAGTGTTAATAATATGATGTTTAAAAGGCTTTGTTTTCAACAAATCGGTTTTCCACTTGGAACAAGGTCGAACAAGCTGCATCTGTTTAAATGATGAAATAGTGTTCGTGAGAGTCACAGCTTGATGAGCCTCAGACCGTCTAGAATCCAGTGGAAATGCAAACAGCACTGAGAGAGAGTGGGTGTACAGGACAGGGCACTGTTGTTTAGATTGACAAGAGCACAGTCTGAAAGGGGAACGTATGGCGAGGTGATTAATTAATGTCCACTGTTCTCTGCACCACGCACACGAAACGTGAAAGGCTAAAGATTAAGGCACTAAATACACATCCATTATCAATATGGCACACCACTGACTCCAGGCCCAGCTGGAGTGATCACATGGAGAAACTGAAAATATCAATTTGGAGAATAGGACAAATATAAACATAGCTTAAGCAAGAGGTATGTGTATTCAGGCTTTGAACCAATATTCAACCCCACAAAACAAAGATAACACGAAAATATTTGATAAATTACCAAGTGCTTTGTCTGTGTTGCTCAGAACTGAATCCAGAGGCTGTGTCCTCTGCTGTCAATACCGAACATTAAGCAAATAAAGAAATGTATTAATTTTGCAGATCACATTCATTCTTTTTCCCTTTCCTCCCTACAGCAGCTGCTGTCAACCCCTGTTAAACTTTGCAAGAGGTTCAGAAATCTTCTACAAAAATGGAGTCACAATAATCTTGAACAGAAAAGTGTTGGCGGCAATATAATTATAGCAGAATCAATGCTTCTGCATTTTTATCTAACATATGCTTGTAAACTATTGTCAGCCACCCCATATTCAGGTAGTTTGTGCTGTAAATAGATTCTTAAATAATGATGAAAGGTGTAATTACAGTTCATGCCATTATGCAAAATGCAGCAAGGACAAGATTACTATAAGTAAAATAATTCTGCTAAGAATGTGATCAGCTGAACTAATCAAATTAGGTTGTTGCTTAGACAAATCAAGGCGAGTACATCAAAAAATTTCCAAAACTAGAATTTTGTGGCATGCTACATATATCCAGCGTAAAACACAGCTGTGTTGCTGGGGGAATTCTTGGTGCAAGCAAGGACAAGGCCTGTTGGGCAACAGCGCAACAGCACATTTTTCATTAGCTTTTTTAAGAAGCATTATCATCTGTGCTGCATACAAAATACTCCTATAATAAGTCATTTGGATTTTTATAACCAAGTTCAGCACTTAAAACCGAGACAAATTCACACGACAAGATGAGATGGATTTGCTATATTATGCTATCTGGTAACACTTTGCTGTGATAGGTTTGGCAAAGGGCGAAATGTAAATCAAGCATTTTTTCCCCAGACATTCCATTCTATAACAAGTTCAACAACTATTATTACCAAACTACATTTTTTAAAACAAAAAATTCCCTCCTGCGTTTAAGAGCACTGGATAACATTAAGCACACTATACTCACTCCTTTTGGGTCCTTAACAAAATAGCTACCACTGGACCCCTGGGAAATCCTTTCTGGAAAGACTCCATTCTCAATGGCATGTTCAGCCCTCTGGATGATCTCTGCAAACTCGGGGTCTTCAGGAAAAGAGTTCAAGTCCCCAGTGCCACCAGCACTTCCTGAAATCAAGAAGATCAGAGAGAAAATGAATCATTAAAATGCCGATGTTCATTACAGTTTTGTGAAACCCCAACAGACACATATAACATCCATACCAAGGAGTTACAACCACAGACAAAGCCCTGCAAAAGTTCTCCTTTTAATTTCACGGTAGTACCATTACATAGCGTGAAAAATATAATACCCAGGTACAGAAATATACTTTCTGTACCATCTCATAATGATTTTTTCCACATTCCAAAAGCAAACAATTCTTGAGGCTGATGCTGCAGGCATAACTGTACACTACAAACCAAGAGCTGTTCTCACCAAATGTTCAAACTTGAACTTTAAAATTTGGATAAATTATCTTCCTGTTTGGTCACACACTTGAGCTCGTAGTAGGAAGGCAAAGTTTAATCGTGTTACTATGGGTGCAAAAAAAGCCATCACCCTGAATTTGAAATCCATCCATTCACCCCTTTTCTAACTGTTTTTTCCCCCAATATAGGGTCACAGGGGAGCCGAAACGTATCCCATCAATCAATGTGCACTAGGCAGGATACACCCTAGGCGGTACGCCAATCACTCAGAGACAAACACAAACAATGCACAACAGTCATACTTGGGCCAGTATTCACAGAAGTTAATTAACCTACCAGTATGTTTTTGGATTGTGAGAGGAAGTCTGAGCACCTAGAGGAAACTCAGGCAAACATATAAACTCCATGCAGATAGCGCCCCAGGTCTGGAATTGAACGCAGGGTGACGTTAACCACTGCTCCACCACGCCGGCCCAATTTTAAATCAATCGGACAAATCAGAGCATCCTTTTGGTGTGTTTGCTTTATGACCTTCAGTCAGTCTCAGCTCATGAGACCCTTCTGGCGTCCATTGGAGAAACATGACTGAATCTTAAGCGTTTACTCCAAGTAGGAGCTCTTCAGGATTTTAAATCTTCAGGATTTAAAAAGCCCTGCCAGCAATTTCACTTTATGCAAAACAAATTGAGTTCAAAGCTATAAAAAATTAAAAGTGACAACACTTTTGTATCGGTGTGCAAGTGTTTAAATGCACCAGCTCTGTATATGTTTTGTAATATAGTTAGATTACAACACAACCATTTGGGGAGTTTCCACATTTTTGTTTTGGTGCAACACATGCATTTTTATATTGAGGAACTTTAAAATGTGCTTTTTTTAAATGCGGTCTTCAAACTTTACCCAAGTGCTTCTTCCCTCTGCCTTCCCCGCACCTGTTTTGACGGAGGATATCGGATGCACACACAGACACTGAAAGTGCTGTCTGGGTCTTATTACTTGTAAATCCATTCAATGCTAATCCAGACAAAGAGCTGATTGAAACTGACAAATACTCCTAAGTCCCATAAAGCCACAGTTATTGCATAAAAGACTAAGAAAACTGAAGTAAATGTTCACGTCTCCAGGTGAAATATGAAAGCATTTAAAAAAAAATAAGTTCTAGTACAATTTAAAATGCAATGCAGGCAGGTTGATGGAGCTAAGGGCTGTTTCATTAAGCTTCATCAGCCTGAAAGATACTTTCAAATTAGCAATAAAGATTCATGGGAGATTACTGATTGATTTGTAAGGTGTCAGGTTTCATAAGTATGAAGAAGCCCAAGGTACTGAATTAATAAAAGAATTATGAGAACAGCAAGAAATGGAAATAACTGCATGACCGTGAATTTAAAAAGTCTCAAAAAGCAGATTAGTTAAGTGCTTTTAATGAGCGCTAAGTGCTTTGAGAAGCTAGTTTTAAAGGAGATATATTAAATAAAATGTATTATTATTAGTTGCTCTTTCTCCCTTTCAAAACACTTAAAGGATAAAGCCCTTAAAGGCCATGGCCTTGACCATGACATCAAAAACATGTCATGCACAAACTTCAGTAGCAGCAAGTATAAAATATTTAGCCACAAAATAAAGATTATCCTTAAGATGGCAACACAGCACTTTTCCAGCTGCATGCAGTTGCAGAAACCAGATGATAAGCATCATCTCACAGTTTCAGTCTGCAGCGGAGAATCTAGATAATGCTCAAGAGATGCAAAATAAAGCTGGTCATGTGTGTTTTCAGCTACACCGCCATTAGCTGTGAAAATTCAAACATTTAGGGGCCTATGAAAGTGGAAATTGGAGAGGAACTGTAAGCAGCTAAAGCACTAAAAAGTGAAGATACGTTTTGTTAAAAAAAAGGGTCTGTAGATTTAATCACACCCTTGGTGAAATAGGAACAAAAATATAATCGAACCAAGACTAGATAATGAGTCTAATTGCTTAAAATATGATAGAAACATTATACTGTAATTTTCACAGCTGCATACAGCACACTCTATTGTAATTTAGAAGTGGGCTTTCGGCCACATGTTAGCTCACAGGGAAAAATTAACTCCATTTTGCACATCTAAGCAATAACATAACTGGAGAAGGAAAAGAAAGGGGATTATGCAAGGTGGTATATGTCGCTGATAAAATATGCAATGACCTGTACTCAATATAATTAACAACTAGTGTAAAAACTCTCAATATACATCTTGCAGCGTTCAGCTAGAAAGCTATGAGGCAGACACTGGCATTCTTAGTAAGGGCAATTATGACCACATCGTCAGCACAAAAGTGGACTTTGGACTACCTGTGGAGGCCATGATTATACATGTTCAGTGCTCCCCTCCTAGAAGTAGTCTGCTTTTGAGATACTCTGGCATGAAAACCACATACATTGTCTGCACTGGACAAACATCCTTTCAACGGCAGAGCAACTGAGCAGGAATTATAACCCTAAAACGCATCAAGCATTTACGTGCATTGACAATATGAAAAACAAACCTCATTTCCTCTGTCACTGCTCGCTTACCGGTGGTTGAATAACTCAAACAGCAATTAAATTTATAACCCTGTAAGACAAAACTACCAAACATCCAGGTCGCTTCAGGACCTGTATTGTAAATTAGCTACTTCCTACCAGGTGTGCAGTCAAAAGACCGGTGACAAGGCAACTGATTTTACAAAAACCGATTTCTAACAGGGTTTACAGGATAATAATACAAGACTTAATATATGGTAACAACTTGCTGTTTCACGTTTTGGAATGTGTCGTTTCGTCCGCACCTGAAGTCGGAAAGTTTTCCCTATCGGAGGAGGAGCTGAGCCTGTTCCTCCTCGTCCTCGGGGACGAGGAGCTGGCGGGTGCCGGCAACAGGAGCTCTTCTTCCCCGCAGCACTCCCCTTCCACCTCCGGCAGCCCGCTGTCGCTGCTCTCCGAGACGCGCACCGCTCCCCCGGGGCTGGCTCCCACTGTGAGGGCGGCCCGGCCGAACAGCGCCGACGGAAACCCCGCCGCCTGCGAGCCGTCCCTCTCTTCGCACCCACGCATGAGAGCCGGGGCCGCCGTGCTAGAGCCGCAGTCGGCCATCCTCACGCCTCGGTGGATTGGTTTAACTGTTGAACGAGTCTTCCCCCCCCGCCGCGATCACATCTCCATTGTTTCCAAATACGCCCTATCTACAGCAGAATTCAAACCCTCTCACCTCTTCAGTATCCACATCATCCAAACCTTAAACACAGCTTCCTTTTCGCTGAGCCTGCGTATTAGAGGTCCTGCTTTAACTACCTGGAAAAAATTTAAAGACGTAGTAACATTTTTATTTTCCATGCCTAAGGAAATCTATTTCTCACGCTTTAGCGCAATCGGTTACACTTGTTTACGTCTAATTATTCTCGTGTACTATCCTTGCATTCTCACTGGGCGGTATAATTATTTAATTAGGGACAATGGGTTTGTAAACTGTCAATATCAACTAGGTACAGTTCATAGAAGAACTTTTTTTTTCAGGAATGCATGGTGCAAAACAGGTCTTGAATTTTGCTGGAATATTTGTTGAGAAGCACGTTTTTATTTTGTCATTTTAACTTCAATTTTTTAAAAAATATGATTATCGGTGTATTTGACAGATTAAAACACAGAGACAACACACAAAGTGGGGCTCAATGGAAAAGCATGATAAGGTGAAAGCAGAGGACAGGAGTCAGGGATGATCATTCCAACCTGTAAACAAAGGTGTGCGGGCAGTGGAGGTTCGGGATTACTCATTCTCCACGCAACCAGTTTGCACAACAGACTTTTTACTTGAAGTTTGACCCGTCAGCAGAAGGTGTTTTGCACCACGACTGGTAGAGACACTGGAACTGCCACTGACCAGGACCAGTAGGGGAATGGGGTCACGTCTACAAACACTTTAAACTAAAACAAAACCACCAAAAGTGCATTTGTAACACTGTGCAACTCCATTTCAATTTTAATCTAAAATCGGGGAGAATAATTATAAATCTGTCAGATGCTTTTTCCTATTATATCAATTTGGGCAGCCTTTCAGGTAGTCGGGCTGGAAGCAGATTTCAGCTGATATACCCATCTCCAAGAGGGTTGGTTCATACAGTAATCATACCAGCTCACCAGTTAAATAAGACACTTATTCATTATTCAGTACCAGTTTAATAAGAGACTTCCCCATTTAGAAACATTTCAAAACCTCAAAACATCAACAGATTGATTTAATCTGATTTACAGGATATGGACTGTAAAAAGAAATGCAAGGATAATATGACCAGAAGTCCTCATTATAGTGATCCCCAGGTGAAACAGGTTTTCATTAGAATTCTGAAGGGGCAATATACAGTATATCTCCTAGTTTACCAGGGGTTTCAAGTGTTTTATATGCTTATCTGTCATTGCTAGTTTGCAGCAGCAAATGTGAAACATGCTTGCTGTTTTCGCAAATAATCATCATTTTGAAAATGAGTGAAAATCTTTTTACATCGTTTTCCAACAACCTTTTGTTAAAAGAAAGGCATCTCTTCTGCAGACGAGACCATGGAAAAGTTAAAGGGTGACAGGCCCGGCTCTCATCATCAGCATTTTACATTAAAGAACTTAATTGTAGAAAATTCCTGTTTTATAGCAAAATAGACACTTGCCCAATACTTATATATATGTGCCCTGCTAAACATTGAGTGCCAAATAAAGAAACAATACTTCTTTACAAAGTTTTTCCATTGACAAGCGTATTTTATTGTTCATGTTTTTATATAAGAAATTGATCTTTTATCTCCTCTTTAATATCAGTTCACATCTTCTCTTTTCAGAGACAGAATTTTTTTTGGTGCTTTCTGTGCCATAGTTTTAAGAAATAAGCAAAAATACATTTCCAAATTAATGAATGCGAGAAAATATAATGAATGGACTAAGAACAATATGCGTTTTCAGTTTAAAATGTTATCGTACATTATCTCATTTTGAATTATTATTATTATTTGTTAATTAATGTTGCCATTAGAGGATATGCACAGAATTTAATTTCAGCTGTCTTTAGAGTTCAAGTGTCTTGAAATTGCACATATTCAAATTACTTTTCCAATCCACAGTGTATTATTGAGTTTACACATTAACCATGTTTGTCCTCATACAATTGACTTTCACATATTCAATGCCAAATGAAAGCTGTATTGCATTAAAATCTTGTATGGTAAACTTCAGCAAGTAACACATTTTAAAACTATCGCTCTTACATGAAACATTGAAATAAAGATGACCATTAACTTAGTAACAGTTTTTTAAAAGATTAGTATAAGCAAGAGGATATTTTATTTTCTATCATAGCTCATTGTATGCTTTACACCTTTACACTAGAACTGCGTGTACTATTAGTGCAGTTTAATAAATAGAAAACCTGGCACAGTATAAAAAATAAAACCTTCGATTTTTAGAAATAGTTTCAGCAGCAGTTAATTTATAAAATTGAAGCTGAAGTCCTGTAAACTGTTAGGTTCTATGGTTTCATCTTAGTCCTTACTCCGTTCTAGGATTTCCCAGCTTTGGGATATGGGTAGAACTTTCAAATAAAAAGTACACCAGATCTTACATGTTTCATTTCTAGAACACACATACATGGGGACACGATTCTTGGCTCCCAATCTCCTTCTCCAAAGTCCTCCCAATCCCAGTGATGCTCAAGAGCACAACAAGGCCGAGATCTGGGTTGTTCAGCCACTGTTCTCCTTTGGGCAGCAAAACTTTCAGAACGGAATATTATACACAAATGCACAAAAAAGGCAAATATAACTATGTGCCATGTGCTACAGAACACTTCCTTGTGATGTAAAAATTTCAGTTTGAAAGATCTACAAAAATACAAAATTTCAGCTGTACATTTTAAACAATGGCCTCACATTTCAGGCTATGTTCCACATGATATGGTGTCTTTTTCTATCAAATTAAGATAAAGACAGTGAGTTTTTATATCAAGCCAGATCACTGCTTCCCAGTCAATGTTCCCAGAATGGCTGGGCTGACAAAGCCCAAAAGTCTTTTCAGTATCTATGATTAAATCTTCCAGAAGATTTTCTTCCTGTAGAGCAGGTAGGAGATGAGAACCCAGACAGAGGTAGCCACAAGATTCTGAGTCAGGTGCTCAGCGTGAGACTGGGTGTCTGTCATTTTCCATCTGAAGGGGAAGTAATCTGCAAATACTTCATGTCCAGCGTAAATCAGGATGGAGTTCATGCCTTTTAAAAAAAAGTAACAACAACCTAAATCCAAGTACTGTTCAGAAGCACATTTACCAAATGCAACACAGTGGTCCTTTCTGCACTCCACCCCAGTCAGACAAAATCTGACGTGTGGAAAAAAATAGATTATCCACAGTGGTAATATGCATCACCAAGATAAAAACGGCAACTTCATGTCATCAGAAATGAACACAGTGTTATAATAACAGCCTTTCACGAGAACTAAGCAAGCGTACTAACATGTTCAGCAACAAAGACAGAAACATGTTAGAGACAGAAATGAGGACATAACTCTGAACATATTTAAAATGCTTTTGGGAACAAAATAAGGTTAATTTAAGTTGACAGCACTTTAAAGGTATTACACAAAAGGCTTACTTTCTCCTTGACACCTTTGGTGTAAAACATAGACTCAACACCAAACGACCAATTCATTTTATGCTGGGTATGCTTAACACAAGAAGGTTATTTTAAATTCAGGCCTATTATGTGAATACACTTGCTTATACATGTCAACAAATATGCATTTCCTGCTGCTAGCCCAGACCATTCTGTTATGACATTACTAGCAGTAGAACCACTTGCTAAGCACACTTGTTACTGGCAGATTCAGGTCACTTAAAAGAAGTGCACTTAGAACCGTAAACAGAGCTGCCTTTTTACTCAAAGGGCCATGAGAGTGTCGAACAAGTTACTTAGCCATGTTGTGGAAGCCGATACCCCATCACCTTCTAATTTATGGCTGCGTGAGATCTTTGGATCAAATAGATTTGAGCAACTAAATAAGCGAGCTGAGCCGAAAGGTCTGGGGAACTTTGCTGTGTTTTGTCCTGACCCAGACAGATAATTCAAACAAACAAGATGCATGATGGGTGGAAATGGTGTTATTAATGTAATTACCAATTCTTTTAATTGTCGAATTGTGCTTTCCAAGAAAAGAAAAAATCTTACATTTCTTTCTTAGATACAACAGTTTTGTGAAGAAATTCGGCTGACAACACTATACACTACTATTTCCATTTAATCAAAAGGTTTGCTCCACTGTGTGAAAAGGGTAAAATGCTGAATTAGGAAATGTGTAAAGAATAATATCTAAACATTCTTGGTGGAGAAGGCCTTTAATTTATTCTGTTCTGTACAATTCACTTTTTACGTAAACATCTAGAATGTAGATGCTTGGGACAATCACAAATACTGCAGTATTTATTTAAATAAAGTCATATTATTGAAGGTATACTTCCATGGCTCACTACTTACCAGGGTAAAAGAAGGGAGCTCCAGACCACCACCTTCTCACATCTACCATGTAGTAGATAATGAGCAGAACAACAAAGGCAAAGCAACTGAGTGTTGTGACATATGAAAAAGACCTGCAACACAGTCAATAAAGAGAAGACAGTGTATAATGGAGAGGGCAAACAAAGGGTAAGTGTTCACACTATAATGGACAAATAAAAAGACAGTCAGAAGGGCTGAGTAAGTGTGACTGTCATGTGCTGAGATCTCTGGAAATAAAAAAAAATTGAGTTAAGGTCCATATCAATCTATACCCATCCCAGGAAAAAACAAAGGGCAATCTGATGCAAATTAGGTTAGGGTTTGCAAAAAACTGTACTTGACAGTTATCCAAAACTGATTCAGGAAGTCTGTGTAAGGCTGTTTCTTTATATGATATGGCTTTGTCATTGGGTGTCCTTCAGGAAAAGTGGTGCCTGTAAAAGCAGGACAGATTGCATTTGGGTCAGTGAGGCACAGATATCCTGGGAAGTCATATGTTTAAGCAGTATTCAAACTAAGGCAATGAGAGACAAGAAGCTCACAACAAATCACAACTGGTGGAGTAAAGAAAGCATAGCACAACACTAAGAAAACAAAATAGCATGCAAGATAGTAAACTGAAGCAACCTCCAAAAAAAAATTCTAACAGGTTATCTACATCATACATTTCCTGTTAATCTAATCCATATGCAGGTGCAAACCGTTTACTGTGTATTGATGTCAGGAAGGTATATATCAAAGGTAATGTGGTATGAATAGAAGAGTTCAACTTCCCACATATAAATTAGGATACTGTCTTAGGGAATAAAGAAGTTAAAGATGATATGTTTAATATTATATGACATTATACACGTATATTCACAGAAACCATATGATAAAGGCCCACCTAAAAGGTGAGTTATCATACTAAAAGCTGTAGGAATACAATCATGCATATATTCTTATTTTAAGGAAATTTTAAGGAAAGTTCGGTATTGTAAGCCTGGACAGTACCATAAATTCTTGTTCACAGGAATGTACCCGTGGTCTTTTGAACACTTGGTCAAGATGGCTGAAACGATCCCCTGTAATGTAAAAAAAGTGAATTAGGATTTGTACTCCTAACTAAATTTGAGTGCTTTTATGGCTAAATTTAGGAAGGTTTTTAAAAACAAAAAAAAGAGACTAAATTTGCAACTTCACAGCCCTAGTGGTAAGCATGAGATTGTCTTCACATAAAAATTAATCAAAAACAGTAAAAGAAAAGGATTAAAAGAAGGGTTATTAAGCAGTAAAACAGAATTCTCAGAGACCTCAAAATGATTTTGGCTCCTGTTCTCGTGGATGTGCCTGAGATGCTCCTTGTTTCTTTATGAACAGTTAAAACTTTTACACTTGTACTTGCATCAGACTGATTCGCAATATCTCTAATGGATCATTACCAGTCATGTGGGAAATATCCATTGAGGAACTGTATATTTCTTCCAGAGAAGCTGGTGTTTACTTCCTGGATTACTTTGTTAACAGTACCAGTTTCATAAACACTGATCTTACACACCAGTACTGTGCTAGGTGAAAGTCCCACCTAATTGTTCAACATATATTTAAAGTTCTACTGAGTATGTACTGCCAGTGACAATGTAGAATATCAATATTACATTGTATTAGGTAACAATTCTTACATAAAATTGATTCTTTTGTAATGCACAACTTGTTTCCACAGCTATTTCACAACACTGCATACTGCAACAGTTCAGGCTTGTTTGGCAGAGAAGCAAACCTCTCTACCTTACAGTTCAGCAGGAAGTGATGTCAAAAAATATTTTCCATTTTCAACATGGCGCTACTACTCACCAGCACAAAGCTCCACATAAGAAATCTGGCCATGACTGTCATGTGGAGGTCCTTGTAATGCAGAAGAATCTTTCCAGCCTGTAGAAATGAAATGTTTGAGTAATATATCCAACAAGGTCTTCTGTCATGTTACCTCCAATCCAGAACTTCATTCACATTAAGAAATACTTAAAAAAAGAGAAAAGGACTTCAGTTAATTAGGCAATGAGTGGAAAGTTGTAGAATTCCTGAACATAGCACAATCCTTTCTTGGTGAGAACAAAGAGTTTTTGTTATAAGCAGAGAATTTATCGATCAGGCTCAGAATCTTTCGTAAGAAGCTGGAATGCATTTTATGCTGTGTGACTAAAATATGAAGAGAGCTCTTTATTTTTATTAAGCCTACATAAGATCAGAGATATTGTATTTCTTTATTCAACGTATACACATAAATATGAATACTCTATGGAGACATACTACAATTAGGTAGGTTGTATGTGTATGAACATAACAGTCATGTTATCTTGTGTGAGGTAAATGGTGATCAAAACCTCAGTTCTATAACAAAGTTCAGTGTCTAATTATTCTGTCAAATACCTTTCAAGGCTCAGATAAGGAGGACGCATGACTGGACTAGGATACAAAAAGATTCAGAGACTTTTTACAGCAAACCATTAATAGAAATAGCGAATTGCCACATTGTAGTAGAGGGGGAAAAAAATCAATCAGGCCAAAGTTAGTTCCACTGTATGTTCAGACAGGGATTTAGTTTGAAATTTTAGTTTTCAATAAATAGACAATTGCGAACTCTTCTTGGTCCATCAATATTTGGAACAGGAGAAGGAAGATCTGGTTTAAAGATTAGAAAGGACAGAATAAACACCTGAGATGGGGACTCCACAGAACCTCCTAGTATCTTGCCAAGCACGCAGGGTCCTGTATGTTACAGACGTTTTAGTGTTGAAACTGAAAGACTCCTTTCTGAGTCTTCCTATTTGAAAAATCGGCTTATTAAATGTCTGATATGAGCTGACCCCGAATAAATCAGTGCGCCATGTAGGGTATCTCAGATCCTCTCCTTATGTTTCAATAGTGTTGAAAATGTAATCCTTGTCCATTTTTTTTAACTTAAATATTTACTTAAATACCCAACTAGAATTTTACTTTTACTTAAATATTTACAAAAAACTTCAAGACAGGAAGACAAAAGTTAAGGGAGTGTCTGGTTTTTCAATACGTAGCATGACAATGGCCCAAAGCAAATAGCCAATACCACCAAGGAACCTGTCAGGTGACTGATGATGGGCTTTGACTGTGTACAAATTCAATTTGAAAATACCATAAATATATTACACTCACTGAAAAACTCCCTTGCATGATAACAAAACTTAAGCTTTGGTGCTAGACAAATACAACTCGGATAGAGAAACAAAAGGAGATGAGACAGCAAACACGAAAAAATAATACAAACTCTTTACAGGAGTCACAAAATACTGACCTGCAGTCCTAAAAAGGCCATCACAACTGAACTAATGGTCCCCAGTATCCCCTCTGGATCATATGGCACTCTGGACTGGTAGAGGACCTGGACAAGCATACAGGAGTGCACAAATGTGTTTACATATAAATACTGTTAGAGCTAAATATACAGAAAAATGTTATCACTACTGTATTTTTATAAGGGCAAAGCAAACAACAACAATTAAGTCAATGATGCCAGTGAGGACCTCACTTTGAAACACTTCTGATTCAGAAGACTTAAGTTTATCTATCAGAGATGATCACACTTAGTCTTAATTATTGGAACATGTTATACGGTGTAATAAAAGCATAAGTTACAGTACTTACGCTTGGTACCACAAAGTCTAAACAAGCATACTAATTAAAGACTGAGTAGACCCATTTCTAGGAAATCAAGGCTGCGTTCAGGGTTATGTGCTCAGTTGACAAATGTATACGTCTCTCAATCTTCCTAGGCAGAAAGAAAATTTCAGGTCACAGACAGCCCTCTTCATTTACTTACATGAGAAGACGGGTTCTGATAAATGTGATTTTTGCCTAAGAGCAAGTGATCGATGTATCCTGCTGCCCCTCCTGTGCAATTTGGATACTGACCAAAGTCTCCTATTCCTCCTGGTCCCAGGTAGCCACTATAAATAAAATGCAAGAGGAGAAAAAATATTTTTTACTCAAGGTGGAGGAAGAACACACAGGTGCTTCAAAGTCATATTCTACAGACAAAATGTTTCATCAGCTTACAAATGATGCCACATGCTAGCAGAATTTTTTATATATGTTAAGCCTTGAGTTGCACAATTAATCATTAGGATGATATCTAAAATATCTATGTTCTAAAGCTATATCTAAAAATAATAGCTCATCACCATCACTTGGATTGCACATAACTTGTAATACGTAGATACACAAATAATGGAGAAATAGCTAAAGATGTGATCTGATGCACAATGGAGGGTAACATAAGCACAGCAGCAGTAACACGGGCAAATTAAGAATTTCTCTCTCTGGCAGAAGACTCTGAAATGAGGGAGACAGTAACACAAATTGGCCACTTGAAAAGAATTGGATTTCCCACGTTCCTCCTTTATTTAAAGTCGAATGCTGCAGAGATACTCCTTTTAGTTGTTTTTAGAATTGCTCTAGGAACAGCTGGATATATACAGCAGATCACACAAACATACAGTATATAAACTAATTTTTCTTTATTTCTTTATAGGGGAACTGCAACACTTTTTATATATCTGGGTCAGAAAGAATCAGCATTGAAAAATGCATTACAAACCACAATCAAAGTAAAATGTACACACTACCTTGTAAACCCCCGATTCACGGCACAAAATAGCTTAATTTCCAGGTACGCACGGCGCCATATTGTGGGATTTAGAACAAGTCAACAAAACGTCTGGGGATGTAATGCAGCCTTATTACATTGTAAACAATTGTGAATACATCCATCAAATACTACTTGTTGACACTGCATGCAGATCACGTTGGAACATATCTGTTGGAACACTTATTTGCTTGAACATCGCGTTACATTAGTCATTACAGTGACTAGTGAGCAGAAAGGGCCACATCACATCGCAACTTGTGGGAACTCACATGCGAGTTTGCGACAACATGGGAGACTTTACGGTACACAAAGTTCACGATTTTGTGCTTAATTCGAAGTAAGAAATTGGGACTGCAGTTCTTCTTTATCATTTTTATTATTATTTAGTGTGGCAAGACATCAGAGATGGCGAGAACTCTCACTATCCGTTTAGGTTAACCTGTCATTGTACAGGGGTATCTGTGCCAGTGGTACTCACAGTGGGCAGTTTGGGACTGGGAGCAGGAAAGTGAGACAGAGCCAGACCGCCTCCAGGACAATGACGCATAGCCAGGCTGGCCAATAAAGCACCAGCTCTTGGACAGGGAACCACCAGACATCCTGAGAACGAGAGAAAACACATTCAAATGAATCTGCTGTAGATTACTGACAAAACGAAACTTGCACCGCGGCTCACTGTTACAAAGCTCAATCCCAAAATGCAGTGGCATGAAGAATCACCCAGAAGTGGAATGGAGACTGTGAGAAAAGGAGCATTAGCCAGTTAAAAGTAATTTCGATAAACAGTGAGACTCAAATCCAGCTGTACAAAATGCAGAGAAATATACATTCATATTTTGTAGAGGTTCAAACTATGTGACAGCAAAATGGATAATAATATAGAAATATTACAAGCACAACATCTTCTGAAACAAAAAAGATTATCATTTTCCCACCAGCAGCTCTGATCCTCTGGCTACAAGCTCTTTTGATTTAGTGCACAGCTGAATATGTGCTTTCTATACGTTATAAATGTATAAACTGAAAAGTAAATAACTTCTGTAATTTTCAGACATCCTTAGCAATGTTTAAGAGTGTAAAAGTCACATGTGCAATGTTCCATACAACACTGCATAATTATATTGATGAAAAAGACTAGTCACTTGCCGTAGGGATGCTCTCTACTTTGGGCTTGGCAAACATTATTTCCAGAACAGCCACTATCAAGTAGGTGAAGGCCAGTCGCTGCAGGACTCCTGGTATTCGGAGAGAGTCTATGGAAACTGGAAGGAGGAGCACAGCAATAGGCTTAGAGCTAAATATAGCATGCACGGAGAGTGAGAGGTGTACATAAATTGCCTAAACGGTTCACTAAAAAAAAACAGTGGTATGCTCTTAGCAATGAAATCCCAGAAAAGTCAATATGCTCACTCCAACTCTAAACATTAGGAAATCATATGGAAATCTTGCATCGGCTACGGACAGAGTTACAAGATCTCAGACAGAGCTGGACTTCACCCACGCACTCCTGGATTACATGACAAAACAAATACCTGAACTTAAAGGTACAGTATAGTGCAACACTTACAAAACAAAGTAGATTCTGTTACCACAGAAAAGAACACATTGAAAGGGAAAGTTCTCAACTTGGAAATACAGTAGTGTAGAAAGTTCTTCTGGCATTTAAGGAAATATCAGGTAAGATTCATCAATGATAAACTGCACACTGGAGGCAATGAGGCTGAGGGGTGAAACCAAACTGGTGGCGAAACTGAGCGTTTCCCCTGTAAACTTGGGGCTCTGCCTACAGAGTAGACCAGAGAAAGAGTGCTGGACCTTCACAAATAAGAACCCCCTGGAGCACAGAACTGTTTCTATAGTTCTTTAATGTGTTTAGAGCTTATCCTCCTGCACCTATAGTGATTTGTTAAAGCAAATAGAAAAGTTAAAAAACTCCCGTCCCAGTATAATTCACAATTCTTTCAAAATAAAGAGGTTCAAAACTATAGATTTGTTTAATCGACCCCAGAGGGTAGAACAGAATTGACTTTTTTACATAAAACACTCACAAGTTGTACTTTTCAGTCATGTAATTTCCATGCTTTTGGAGAGCAGAGTATGATTATTTCGTGCTCACAAAGGAAAACCAATAGCAGTTGCTGCATTTCTAATGTTTTTTTTTGGTGTGAATCTACACTGTTCCCTCAGGAGACCAAAAAAAATCTCTAGGTATTTCTGCAAGAGCATTGAAAAGATATCTGATCAAAGTGAGGAATTTTTACCTCAGAAAAGGTGTGATTGGAAACAATTGTTATAGTTAGGCTCTATATACAGTATGTTGGGTTAAGGAGAGGAGTCACTGATTTATTATGCATTTCCTAAGTTTTTTTCTTGTTTTTATGTACTCTTATGAATAAAAAGTGCTTTACATCTCTTTTTTTCCTGCACCTCTAGACCTCATTATTCTTTAAGGATTTTATAAGTCAGGGTGGAGTCTAAAAAGAGCTTGTGAGGAGGACAGTATGGTGTACTCACAAGGGCCCTGGCAATAATTAGGGTTAATGATAAGGAGTCCAATAAGGAAGAGCTGCACCGTCCTCCACAGCACCTTCTGGAAGAGCTGGAACTGACCAGAGCCGCGACGCAGGGCAGAGCTCAGGGACAGGGTGATTGATGTGCCCATGATGAACACGAACCTGGGAAAAGAGACCGTGAATCACAGTATCACTCTGAGAATATGCACCAGCATACCCTACTAAGGAAACACGTTTCATAATTTGCACTTATTTCGCCATGAAATACCAAAAAATCAATCTCTTGTACCAAACTTGAAAATAATATTTACCTCCATATGGAGTTTACCATAGTGTTCTTTTTTTAAACAACATATTTCCTTGATTAATATATAGCCTTTACTTATTATTCATCTCACCCAATTACCCAACTAGAATTTATCACTAAGAGTTTCACTTAATTTGCATTGACAAGGCAGATAATTATCAGAGACCAAGATATTCTCATCTTACCAGGGAAAGACCAAGTCTGCTACTGTTAGTCCTAGAGAAGCAAGAAAGTGTGGTTAAGACAAAGCATTTCAACATAACACTTTTGAACAAAATGGGTAAATCAGAGAAAGTGCCTTCAAACCAAAAAGCACTATGGAATCATTTTGTGATGTGGCAGCTTTGAAGGCAGAGTAGTGCTGGGTGATATGGCCAAAAACATTTTCACAATAAAAATTTTCATATCCATCGATATCGATAATTATCACAATAAATGTCAAATCATTATTTCTTTCAAGTTTAAAGGCAGATTTTTTCTCCTGAGTGAAAGTTAAAGAAACCAGACAGTTAATTAGTAAATTAAACAACTCTTTATTTTAAGAACACAACAAACACTTGCCAAACAGCAAAAACATTAAACAAATCTGTTAGCTGCCCAGTCTGCAACACACACGCGCACTCGCGCAGCATTTAGTGCGCATGCGCATATAATGCGCAAAGCATAAACATATACATCGAACATTTATCGAACTTTTGTTAAAATTACATAGAGGAAAATTATATCGCGATCATTATCGTTATCGAATTATCGCCCGGTTCTAAGGCAGAGTATACTTCAGTTGGAGAAAATCTATGTTGAAAAGTGGCGCACACAATACTGTCAATACTGTCAATACTGAATGGGAGAACACAGAGATATACCAGATACCATGGCATAACCTAAATTCCAACAGCCCACGATTAAACCATATTGTTTTTGGTGTAGAATAAATGTATTCTTCTGTAAATAATTAAATTACACCAACAGAGGATTTCCATTTTAAAAGGCACTCCCATGAAACATTAACATCCAAACCATACTGGATGAGGTGTCAGCAGATGGCATACTTACCATTCCAGCTTTCGTGCCTGAAGAACCAGTATCTTCCTCCTCCGTAGTTCACGAAGATCATGATCACAAGGGACAACCTACAGGACCAATCGTTCAGCAGCTGTAACCCACGTTATAAAACACCTACCTGCGGTACAATAAAACTGCATTTTGGAGTAAGCTGCAGTACTGGCAGCAAAATTAGCAATGACTTTGCCATTGCACCTGAAGAGCAGAACAACTGTATCATTATATAAAAGCACTGCACCTTGGCGTCACAGGAGACTACATATTGTTTTTCAAAAATTTTCCAAAACGCCATATTGACAATGAGAAAGAAATAAACATCTAAGGAAGCAGGTAAACACTCAGTGAACTTTGTACTTTGCCACACTCCAACCTACAGGACTGACCTGCTTTGGGCTAGGTCTTCTGGGGTATCAGACAGCAAAGACAATGGACCCACTGCTTCATAACTGTGTTGTTGTGGAGAACCCACAGCTCTGGGGCGAGAAATATGAATGTCATACCCTCGAAAAGTGTCCAGAGATCGCAGTCTGGAACTGGAGGTTACTGGGCCAGATGCATCGGCAGAGTATTCCACTGTTCTGCTAGGGGACCCCAGCTCCTGGAACAGAGATCAGATTGAGTACTGTGGAGCATCTCCGCGGATCTACATGAACATGGAAAAGCCACCTCAATAATGAAGACAGGTGCGTCTTTCAATTCAATTCAATGCATCAATTTTCTAAACCGCTTTATCCAGTTTAGGGTCGAGGGAGATGCTGGAGCCTAATCCAGTAAGCAACAGCTGCAAGGCAGGATACCCTCTGGATGGGACACCAGTACTTTACAATACATACACAGACCCAAAGGCACACGCACCCATACAAGGGCAAATTTTCACAGAGGACAATTAACCTATCAATATGTGTTTGGACTGAGCACCCTGAGGAAACCCACATGAATATGGGGAGATCATGCAACTCTAAGCAGATACTACTCTAGAAACTGAACCCAGGGCCCCAGTGCGACAAGGCAAAAACGCTAACCACTGTGACACCATGCTGCCCCTGTGCCTTTTCCTTCAATTAAAAAAATGTGAAACTAAAAGAGATTTGGAGTATTCTGTCTAACATGTATCTTTTCAAATGATGGAGCATCAAAAAATAACAAGAATTATGTACTTCACACTTTCAAGTTTTAAAAAGGAATGAATGAAAAAGGAAAATCATATGCAGAGGCACCTCTCCAATTCTGTATTTTTCATTTTTGAAAAACAACATCTTGGTCAGAACCCTAGTTGGAATCCTATCCCAAATTCCTTGAATTTAAAAACTACAACACACAAATAATATACATAAACAATTCCACCAAAAAATGTGAGTGAAGGCTAAGCTATCCGGGATTGTACAAGAGCATATAACTCCCCAGTGAGAGCTGGTGTGTGGTGAGCGTACTGGCACTCTTAGGCTGACGTTAGGTTGCATCATCCAGGTGGGGGGCTACACATTGGAAGTGGTGGAGGGGAGGCCTTATTACCTGTAAAGCTCTTTGAGTGGAGTAACCACAGAAGTGCTATATAAGTGTAAGGAATTCTTATTATATCCATTTCAGAATTTGAATGTGCTGATGTGTAAGTATTATTATAATCGTTGTTGTTGTTATTGTTATTATTATTATGAAACGCTGCTATAAAAAGCTGTAAACCCAACTTTTAAATTTCTTTTTATGAAAGGATGAAGACATTAACTTACAGAATTGATCAGTCTCTCAGTCTCCATGGTACTTCCCATCCTGGACACAAGGTTTCTCACAAAATCAAAACTGAGGATAAAATGGAAATCAGCAACACAAATAAAACAAATTCTCTCTTTACCTCTTACACTGCTATCTAACCCTTCTCCGGTTAAAATGAGGCCTCTCACTGATATCACATGGCAAACATCCAGGATGATGACAAGAACTAGTAAATCATTTTTTTAAAGCTATTTAGTTGTTCATTTTAACCTCCACAACTTAAAATAATTAAGGAAGTAAGCTGACATCTATAACCCTTGCATGGGAAAGATCAAGATAACATACTGGGCATTACCTGTATACAAAATATTACAAAAAATTAAATTTAAAACATTGTTCCAACAGAAAACTTCATTTTAATTGAATTCAAGTTTAATTTTATTAACAGAAAATATTTAAAGAACAATTAAGTGTTAACACATCACAAGATCATACAGTAACGATGCACGGGAATCATTAAAATATTTGTAGACCTACAACCATACAGTATGTGCTTGGCAGAGGTGAGGGGTTGTAACATCATGTCATGCTGTACCTACCGCCAAAAAATAATTTATACTAAAGTAAAGTGAAATTTAAAAATGTGTAAAATTCCAGTTATGTCAGGTTCAATGAGTTTGACACTTCATGCAGATTATTTGTGTGCATTTATAAAAGTGGACTTGTTACCATCTCAAGAAAATTCACAAAGTAAATTCCCTTACCCCATGAGGAAGCTTCCAAAGGCTACAAGAATAGCTAATCCAGTATACACCAGGAAGGCAACCAGAATGGCTGAAGGAAAAGAAGATAAATAATGTGTGACTGCTCACACAAAAGTGAATGACAGCACAAAACCAAATGTTAAGTCATATGATGTTCAATAGAGACTGATATATTTTTCAGTCCATTTGGCATTTTTAAAACCTTGATGGCAGTAAGTCAGACAGTAAACATAATATATGACATTATCAAAAGGAAATTTAAAAGAGACGCTTTTAAAGAATTTCTACAGAATCAAAACTCACGCAAGTTGCTGTTCACAGGCTCCTTATCTGTAACAATGGCACAGGTGATGTGCCTGGATGCGTCACTGAGATTTTTTATCCACAAGGAGTAATTTCCATGCTCTCCAAAGTTAAAGTGAACACTGAAAACAACAACAACAATAAAATAAATACTGTTTCACTCCAGAAAATATAAAAATATTATTCTCACACACAATGAGCAAAGTGGAGTTCAAACCATGTTATTGTAACCCATTTTCTATTTTTAAGTGCAAAAGATTATTAATTCTTTCACGTCATGTCCTATAAACTGATCACAGAATTGAATTTACTTATTGCTGAGGTTTTAAGTCACCTTGCAAAACATCTACACTTATTATTTTAATTTATTTCAAATCAGATCAAATTATGCATCTTGCTTTATTGAGAAATCACACAGGTCATCCCTCTCCAGTCCCTCTGGTAAGACTGATATCCACACTTTGTCCCTACATGTGATCCTTGCTACATGAGCATTCAATATAGTTTTTTTGTGTCCATTGTTGGCTTGTAACAAACACTAGTTTATAGACTAACTGTTCAACAGCTGTCATCTGAGTGCAATGCCTTCTAAAGCAGAACAACCATTCCATCCAGGTCAAGAGAATGAAAACCACTTTTTTCTTAGATGTGGAAGAGGTGGGAAACAACTAACTCCTTGGGTCTCTGCCATCTAGGACAGACCCAGAATTAAAAAAAAAGGACTTCTGGCTTTCGGCTGCCATTCTGTGAACCAGGTCACGTGATGAACAATTAATGTATACATAGCTTCTAAAAATATATGTCCTGTAGGAAAGTGATAGCACTGATGAATCATGTTTCAACCTCAGTTAAGTATTTGGTCACAATTTACCAAAACTGTGCTATCTAGATGGGGAAGTTTTCAAAGCTTTTCACTGCAGGATAAAACCTGTCCATTTTCTATAACTGCATAATCCTTAGACAGTTCTGCTGTACCGAAGCCCAGGAGACACCTCAATAAAATTCATACTTTTAACTTTTTGTAAAATGAGAGAATGTTTGTGTCAGAAAATATAGGTCACATCTTGCACATTAAGAAGTCACTTTAAAAAGTTGGATGTAAAAGGGCCATTTTCCAATGTATTATCTATTTGGACAACAAAAGACTTCGACCTGTTGTTTTTTGTGGAAAGGAAATCCTACACGAGGATATGCTTTTGCTTTCAGACCAAAGCTTCCCAGTGCTAACGGTATACTGAGAAAACGCCTTATCCTGACATCAGCAACTTCACATACTGTACGCCCAGCTGTGACCCCACAAAGTGTTTTGATTCCAACCATGATATATCTGACATTGAAACTGAATATTTACATGAAGGTACAAAGTCTCTCCTGAGCCCCTACCTGCACAGCTCTGTGTTTGAGATGGTACTGTTGACCTGCAGAAACAGGGGATGCTGTGTGCTCACAACGAACATTGCTGAGCTGGGCAGACCAGGCCCTTGACTCGCTGGTACTGTCCCCAAGATCTGGAATAGGCACTGTGCCACAAAGGGACAGAAAAAAGGAAAATGAAACAAGGATGAGAATTCCTGCTGTTATAAATTCACTTTATTTAGTATGTATGAATATTGCTTTATCTTAAGTGAATGTTGTTACATGCAAAAAAAAATCTAAAATCCAAATGCAAAGTTTTTAAAAACTGTAAGTTAGTATAAAACATGCTTCTAATGACTTTTAACTTTCTAACTGGGGGCTTAGGATGTGGAAAATCTGCAAAGGCTTCACTATGCACTCTTCTGAGGCCTTCTAACAAAGCAACACTGACTGACCATTCTTTTGCTGTAGGACATGAACATGCAGGTTGATAGTTGCATGTAGAACATGACAACCTTGTCATCGCTTGAAGGCATTTCACTGCTCCTGGAACCTGATTAACAGCTTCACAGTCAGCTGATGCAGATTCCCAAGTCAGTGAGAGTCACTCCTACCCACTGCCAAGGCTAAAGCCCTTTTTAAAATCATCAAATAAGCCCCTGCCTTTCTCTGAACAACTGGTCAGTCACAGCAAGCCTTCAGTCTTTGCTGCCTCCAAGGCAAATGGCCAAACCAACTGTGGTTTTTGCTGGCAAACTAGAATAGGGACTCAACACGTTGGCCGTAACTAAGCAGATCATCGAACTGTAAAGCCATGATCCACAAAATCTTACTGTATTCTTAAGTCACTGCATATTAAACTAAGTAGCTAAAAGTCAATAGATTTTTATGTTTTTTCTGTTTGTAATTTTAATTTTAAGCCAATTATGCATAGCTCACTTTCATATGTACTTTGAGGTTAGTCTTCTGTTACACATATCTGTATCTGCCACACGTCTTGAAATAATCAATCACAAGTGATACAAATTGTCATCATACTGGACAATCCATAGACAAAGCAGTGCCAAAGCAGAACTGATGATCAAGGTTTTAAAAGTCCAAATTATAGAGTTGTAGGTTAATTTAATGAGAAGGAAAATACTTCTTAATTTTGAAACTGTTACTGCAATTAAAGTACCTAACCTGGAATTTTCTTACACACAGTCTGGAGCAGGTCAGCAAACCATTTTATGCAAGGATAATTTAAGTGATTTTTTTTCCAAAAGCACATTATATAAAGATTGTGTATGAAGACAAGAACCTCGTATGGCAACTGCAATCAACAATAATGTCCTGGCATAGGTAAGCAGAGAATATTCTGGAATTTTTCCCGGGATGTACTCATGTTGCTTCGGTAAACTTTCCCCCAAAGAGTTATATGTTGTATACAGATGTTTCAAAATAATCCGTGTCTATATATTAATAATTAATCCGTGCCGTTTCTCTTCCTACAACAACTGCACAGCAATACATTTACTAAAACAATATATGAGCAATATATCAACTATCAATATGAGCGATATATTGATAAAAAACAAGCAGCAATGTGTCCATGTAAACCTGCCATTTATGAGGAAATAAATGTAGAGGAGTATGCGCAGTGTCGTGGCCATCTGTTAATGTGACATTGCCATATCTACAGAGATTACTAACTCCTCTCACCTGGTAGCAGTGGTCAGAGAGAAATGACAGTGTCAGAGTCTCATTCAGCAGCTCATTGTGAACCATCAGGGACGCCTCATCCATCTTCAATGCAGTGACTCTCCGGTGGGGGTGAGAAACTGGAAGGAAGATGCAAACAAAAACCAACCATGTATAAACTTTCTTATCAAACTGCCTTTCGCCAAAGGTTTCAAGCTTTTATGTTCTCACTTTTCAGAGAAAGAGATCTTATATGGTTCATAAAAAAATCTCCTCTTGAATGAAACATCATACAAAAGGACAATCAAGCAGCCAGTAGTGTACGGTTATAACTCTCCTTTAATAAAATATGTTTTTTTACCCATGTTAAAGCATATGGTTCCCTGAAGAGAGAGAGAATTCTGTTTTTCCCACATACATACTCCCTGCATAACATAAATATACTGGTTTAAAATAAAATTATGTTTATGAACATTCATACAGAACGGATAATTAAACTTAAATTATTCAAGCTTGAGTACACAAACAGTGTACCAGAGCTTAATTCGATTTCCAGACAACACTGAAAGAATTCTCAATCTTGCCAAAATCTTCAAGCTCTACCAACGCTAGTTCCGATCACAGGTTTCGCATTGTTAGGTTTTGTGTTGCTGCTGGCCTGCCTTCTCCCCCCTTTGTCTCTGCATCACAACGGCACTTCTGTAACAAACTGCTTCTGGGGTTCCAGCCTAGTTACACGCACAGTTGTCACATGCCTTAATGTAGCTCTGCAAGCAAGGCAATGTCCCTGATTAGTTCAATGTCTTAAGAAGCCTTGTGTGAGAAAATGTGGCAGCGGAGAAGCTATAGTAGTCCAGAATCTGACCTGACAGCGGATGTGGACGAGTTCTAATTTACAAAAAAAAAGGATCAATCTTTTAACTATCTGTTCCTTCGATTTGGAGACATAAAGAAGAACAATCTTTAGATATATTTTAAGAAATTAAAATGTAATATTGTATTTGAAAAATAAGGCCTTCCCATTGCTGAAACACACAATTTTATACCAGTAATTCAGCAAAAATCCCTCATAGCTGAACCCTCATTGGTGACAGGATTGCAGCAGAAAATGATAAAGGCTTGTTTTGTTAAACGACAGACTTTAAATAACACATTCATTACATGTCATAAACCTGAGTCAGTCAATTCCATTCCTAGAGGTTCGGAGTCCTGTAAGTTCTAACGGACACTTCTAGAAGTAGCAATTGAGTAACATTTAAAAAAAACCCATGATAAGTATGTAAGAAAGGTAACAAACAAGATAAGACCATTCAAGCCATTGAGCTTGCTTGGTTGCCAAGGATCACATCCAGCCATAACCTTTGCGTAAATATGTGTCGTCTGTTCTCATTGTTCAAAACATGTTTACATAGTTTCCAGGTCTCACTATTGCACTTTAGTTTTTACAATATTTTTGGCCCTGGGTTCAATTCTGGAGCTTGGGTGCTGTGTGGAGTTTGTATATTGTCGCTCATTTCACATGGGTTTCCTCCAGGTGCTCTGGTCTCTGTCCACAGCCCAAAGTCAAACTGGTAGGTTAACTGGATTCTACAAACACTCACTCTTATGTGACTGTGTGCAAGTCTGTGTGTGTCTGTGCCCTGAGATGGGCTAGTGTGCCGTCCACGGTGTACCCCAACTTGTGCCCACTACTTGCAGACATCCCAAGACGTTCCGGGAGTCTCCTGGAAATCAGCATCTCTTCCCTGACTCCCCCAAATGATCCATAATTTCCCGGAAATCGCCTCCCCCCAGCCCACTCCCAATTTTTTTCTCAAATTTGCTAAAGAAGCCGCATCTCTGTACAACCCAAATGGACTAGTGAGTTATAGTATTGATAGTGTATGGCATATATACACGTCCCCCCACCCCAAACCGCAATTTTTCACAGCAGGGATGACCCCTCTCCCTGAAATCAATTTTTCCAAAGTTGGGATGTCTGTAACTGCGAAATAGAATCTGGCACCCCCCGACTCTGAAATGGAAGCAGTTAGAAAATATAAAAATCTGGAATAAAAACCTATAGGACTCAAGTGTATTTTGGTGACTAGACCTGTCTACCTATGGTTTAAACTGTATACATAAATTATAAAAAAAGTTTAGATAAATGCATGAATTAAATCAGCTTTTACATACATAATGTACTACAATACATAATGTAAACATAATGTACTGAAACACTCCATTTCCAATAAGAAAAAATAAAATATAAATATGATACAACTATATTTGACAACAACAGGCCTGTGTTTAATTTTAACAATGCTCTGTGTAGTTAATTTAAAAATTGTTCATCTTGGCAAGCGGTAGTGGTACTTTTAAAGATCTGTCAAATAACTAACGTAAGATACAGAACCTGACTGTACAAACTTTCTGAACGTCACCCGAGACGTAAAAACAATTAATACTTATGCCTAAAAATGTGCAAATATACGGTAATTCCCAAGGGGAATTATTCTTTTCAACCCTTTCGTCTGCTTAAAATATAATGAGAAAAACGAGGTTGCTGAAGTAAATGCATCTCAAATCATATAATCAATATTCCATGTGATACAAGGGATACAGTTTATATCAGTTTACTTTTTTCATTTGACCATTTTTGTTTTGTTTTAAGGTCAGTTCTAATCTGCAATGGAGACAGACAATATTCAGGGACAGACCAGGAGATCTACCGTTTGAATAAAGACGTCAGCTTTAAATCTGAACAACTCAGTGTTCAAACTTTTATTTCTGAAATACGCGTCTTTTCAGACTCATTTCTTATTTTCCAGGTCCACTACGGTAGACAAAAGCTCACTGCAACTATGAAAAAAAAAAACAGATTTTCTTTCAACTTAATGTAGGTAAACATGCGGTTGTGCATTACACATTCTTCGAATAACTGTTAAATCACAGCCTATTTCAGCTGAATGAGCTCTGCTGTTATGTGTCTCCCCTCCAATTTTCTAAAGTTCGGTAAATGCACTTTCGGGAGGTCTTGATGTGAGTTTTACATGTCCTGTTAATCTTAGCTACGGAATAAATTACTCACCATCGAGTTGAGCGGCGAGAGGAGCCACGCAGAGGGCGAGGAGCGCAGTGATTGCAGACAAAATCACCGTCCTTTGCTTACCATCAGTCGAACTGGCCATTTTTACAGATTTTGAGTCTTCTCCCACACTAGCTCTACCACCCTTCAGTTTTCTTTTTTTAATATGTCTTTCGGTTTTCATGACTGACACTTCCGACCCCTCCTTTTTGTTATTTTTTGACACCATACTAGGGGGAGAGAAGAGGGACAAAGTACGATCAGATACAAAGTTTAGGCAGTGATTAGGATGACTTTCCTGATATTCCCGTATATGCTATTTCAAACAAATTATATTTTAGCCCGCGTTTGGCTTTATGTAAAAACTAAAACCCACTTGCACGATGACAGTAGCCTGGTTTATCCAACCAGAGGAATGGAAAATATCACGTAGTGAACCGTTGGTTTAATAATCACTTATATCCCATAGTGTGGCAAATGTGAATTATTTTTAAAACGTGTACTTTGAATTAGTCTGAACTGTGGACTGAAACAGCGACAGCGATAAACCCTCGCCAGTTTTGACTGAGTCCGGTAAAAGGAATAAATCACAGCGTTTGTAAAATGAATGTATCCGATAGAACTGCAACACCATACAGATCAACCGACAGCAAATATCTATACCAGTCGATTTAGATAGACACTGGTTACTTTATCAATGTGAAAAAGCGTCTTGACATGCGTGTGGTCACGAATTAGTTGGACTTAATGCTGTATATGCATTGTATTTGTTGTATATCACTGTAAGATGTTTTGAATAAGGGCTCCTGTCTGTATTGTTTTTGGTGGATTAAGCAATCAGTCCTTTATTAAGGTGTACAGCTGCGTGCGTTACTTAATAATACGTCTCTTAAAAAAGTCTTCTTTGAAGTCGCCTTTAGGTTATGTAATTCCTTAAAAGTAATTTGTAAATACATTAAATCTAGGAAAGTTATTGCTCTAATCTACTCAAAATCAAATTTACTGAAATAGAAAATTATGGGGAGTGAGCTTCTTGACGTGTGTTTGAGTTTTGATAAAGTGAGAAGGTACTGTGAGGGTTCAGATCGTAGGTGACAGAGGCTGGGAGTTTAATTGTTTGATGGTGCGGAGATAAAAACGGTCTCTGAGTCTGGTAGTCCGGCCCCGAATGCTCCGGTACCGTTTTCCAGATGGCAGAGGGTCAAACAGTCTGTCATGATTAGATTTAACGGGATAAAGTCTACAACTGTGTTTTGTAATACAAGTATATATAACACTGTTATAACGTCTGGGTTATTTTGAAATGATATTCATTGTAAACCTTGTGAGAATATTTAGTAGTTAATGAGTGAATATGCTCGTCTATTAAAAATCTCAAACCGCATATTATCATTGTTCAGTTATTTCGAAAATAATAACAACATATAACGCCCTTGTAAAACAATCTTGAAAAAAATATTTTTTAATAGTGACATATTCAAGAAGGTTAAAAACTCAAGGCAGACCTTCCAGATCTCTGAGATTTATACAGTATGCTGACTTGTGTTATTATGGGATTAATCTGTTTCCAAACCTTTGGGAATACAATAACCTTGACCAATAACCAGTCAATTTTATTTTTCATATCACGCCCAATGTATCTTTGTATTTATACATGCAAAAAAAAGTGTCCTGTTGTCCGCGTATACACACATAAACAAAAGCCAGCCCGGGCGGCCATATTTCCTCTCCTTGGACTCGGAGATCAACATTACGTCATCCAGTGAGTCCTGTGTGCGTAACAGACGCTGCTAGTCGAGAGTCGAGTGTGAACGGTGATACTCGGAAGCAGCGCACTCTCGCCTCCAGGCAGCCAGTGTCTGTCGAGTGTATAATGGAGCAAACTAAATTTTTCTGAATATCGTTTGCTGAAAATTTAAACTATTTATAAAACTATATTTTCCCTCCCTGTAGAAGCAGCTGGAGACAAGGTACTGGAAAATTCTTATTTTGATTTTGTATGTGATCATAGTCGACAACACATTATGTAACGCTTTGGTAGATGTGAGCGTGTAAATAATAGTTGCTGGTGTGCTGGGTTTGTTGTGTGACAATAACAGATCCGGTGGTAGTGTTATATACATTGTTGTGAAGAATTCGGAAATGTTAGATTGACTTAGGTTTATGCTATCGGTGTTTATTTGGCGATATGCTTTGGTAACAAAAGGTGGTAACATGTCATGTTCCGAATGTGACGAGAAACTACATTACTGGAGCGTAGAATAAAATAATTACTACTGACTGAATTTTGGAGACCAATGTATTTCCCAGTGACCAAAACTGATATATTTTTAAAAAAACCTGTCTGTTTTGGTTATTAGTTATAAAATGTTTTGATCGTTAGGGATAAAGCAATCATTGGAATCTAACAAAGAAGAGAAGTAAGAACAACGTATAAAATTGATTCCACGACAGTTCAGATATACAACATAATCCTTTCGCACATTTGGTAGAAATACACTGTAGGAATTAAAATATCAATACATACTTCATAAATACCTCTCTAACAAGAGCTTGTTAAAAGAATAACATTTACACGGACGATTATAGTTTCTTGTAATCATGTGGTTAATCTGTATGGCCTGGATTGCTTCATAATGTTTCATAAGACTTGTTGGCATGTGAACGTGTAGCAGGAAATTGTTTTATTTTCATGTCCCCTTTTTAGCCTGTTTAGGATGAGCTAAACTAGCTCTTGTTTCATACTGTCAAAAAGTTCAATTGCTAAGGGAAGGATCGCTAACTTTTCTACACTGACAAAAAATGCTATATAGGACTATAAAGAGCTTGAAGCAATCAACAGTGAGATGTATATCATGTCATCAGCACATTCAAGTTCTGAAATGGGTATAATAATGATTCCTTACACTTATATAGTGCTTTTCTGGACACTCCACTCAAAGAGCTTCACAGGTATTGGGGATCCCCTCCACCACCACCAGTGTGCAGCCCCACCTGGATGATGCGACAGCAGCCATAGTGCACCAGTACACTCAACACACACCAGCTATCAGTGGGGAGGAGAAATGAGTGATGAAGTCAGTTCATAGATGAGGATTAGCAGGAGGGCATGATTGGTAAAGGCCGGGGGGGGGAATTTGGACAGGACAAGGCCTGGATTTATTGTAAAGCTGGTAAATTCGAATAATAGCCTAGACTAATTTGCTGCAGTTGTGTGGGTGTTGTAGCTTGTGGTGTGTGTTGCCTATGTGTGGCCGAGGTGAACCTGGCTGTATTTTCTTCTTCACTCTGTGTGCTGGCAGGATGGATCCGGCTCTGCTCCGCGAGACGGAGCTCTTTAAAAAGCGAGCTCTTTCCACGCCGGCAGTGGAGAAGCGGCCAGCCTTTTCAGACTCCTCATCCTCCAAGAAAAAGAAGGCCAAATACGACCAGGCGGGCTCCTCTGGATCCAAACATGGGACAGGTCAGTACGCATTAATGATCACAGCGGTTGCTGTGATTCTCACTATCAGTAGCTGTTTTCGGCGAGGGATGGTGGACATGGTGGCAGGCAGCCGCAGTGGGAGTATGTCACCAACAGAGCTGCAGTTCTGCCACTGTCACCCTTTTTGGGAAAACATGAGTTGAGCCCCATTTTACAGAGATCTGCTGTTTGCAGAAAAAAAAATGTTATGGATATTGCTCAAGGGGTCTCCTGCTTTTGACACAACTAGTGCAGTAGGGCACGTATTTAATATAATGAGCTTGCTACAGTCTTAATGTACCAACAATATCATATTTCTTTCCAAAAAACAATAACCACAGCTTATGAGATCATGCATGGTGTTAAATAATTTTTTTCAGTCCGTTCAGTTGAAAGTACAATCACACGTACTGCCCCGTAATCTTAAAGGTGTGAGTTCAATGGTTCTGAATGTCAGATCTCACAAATTAAATATACATTTAGTGCTGATGGTATTATTAGTTAGGATGAGGGCAGTTGCAGAGCTTTGTAATTTGGGGCTGTGAGATAATCAGTGATAAGTTTGCTTGCTGCAGAGAAGGAGTGGCCTGCTGTTGCTTGCTTTAACACCACTGTTCATTTTTGAATCAGTAGTGTGCTTGGCTCAAAACCTGCAATTTGTTTTCTCGTTTGTAAACTTTCTTACGTGTAGTGTTATGTCATTCAAAGAATCATTAGAGAATTGCAGTAATTATACTGTGGGATTAACATTTGTTCTACAGAATCATTAACAGTGATTAAATTGACATTTCAGCTTCATAGTTAAAATGAACATTTGAAATCTTAATTTGGAAAAATGTTAATATTTCTTTGCAGAGGTTTTTCTTCTTTGTTAAGAGGGTCCTCAGGATTGATCCAGCAGTTTGTGTTTCCTTTTCCAGGGTACTTGGAAAAAGCTTTTAAATCTTTCTACCTTTTGACCTCTATTTTAACTTTTATAACCTTAGTTTTTATTTTATTCTGTAAATCACTTAAGCCCTATGCTGGACTGAAAGGTGCAATGGCACCTTCTCTGAGACATGCTGTAAGACATTCACTATGGAAGCCTTATGGCTTCCTCACTTCTGAAATGAACATGCCACTAGGTGTCACAGTTGTCTGGTAGTCTTGTTTCCTTCCCCATGTTACTCCAGCCTTCTCAGCTGGTAGAGTCTACACTAGCAGTCTGGCAGTGTACTGGGGAAGTCTTACCACTTCTTAGGTTAGATCAGTCTTGTTCTGGAAGTCCTGGGATGCGTCTTCATCTCTTTTAAAATACTCCTTGTAACAGTAGATAAGCCATTCAGGAGACCTTCATTCACACACTTTAGGGGGTCTAGTTTCTTTATGTATTTCTGTGCCCATCATCTACACGAACATATTATCAACATGCCGTTATATGACAGTTTGTATGGATGTTAAATGTGAGTATTGTTTTAAAATACTGCCTTTAAAGAGTGAAATGGCTTGAAATGGTTGCTTTTAACTTTGTTTTTGCATTTGGTGACAATCTAGCAGAACACATTCATTGTATGCATTTTTTTACTGTGGCATAATATGTTATATGAAAACAAATATTTGCATCTTAATGCATGCCTAGTTGACTCAAAGGGGTGCCTGATGGAATCGATCAGGTATAAGATAAGATCACTTTCTTAGCCATATACAATTTCTTGCATTAGGAATTCAACTTTTCACATACTCCAGCTTGTTCTCCATGAGACACAGACACACAGACAGGGAGAGAAGCTGGGGGTCAGAGCGCAGGGTCAGCCATTGTACAGCGCCCCTGGAGCAGCTGGGGTTAAGGGCCTTGCTCAGGAGCCCAACGGAGTAGGATTCCTCTGCCAGCTGTGGGATGCTTGCTTGTTAAGACATTAAGGACACGTCTAGAGATTGTAATAGTTTTAATTTAAATGCACACTGTCTTAAGGCATGTGTATGATACTGTAAATGCATAGCATATTATATCCAGGCTGATGTACATTAAAAGCAGAGTTAAGGTAGTTTTTTAAGACTCTTCAAGGGAATAATGACCTCTCAGGCAAAGCAGAGCAAGAACGGTGAAAGTGCATGGCGCAGATGTTAATGAATGAGGTGGTGCCAGATGGTCTCCATATACCTATAAATCTAGGATAAACAGCATACTGTAAACATTCTGTGAAGGTGAGATATCAGTGATGAATTACAAAACAGTGATGAGGGGATTCAAGTTCATATCCTCCCAGACCTGATCACGACATTTCAGTGAAAATGTGTTTCAGTGAGAGACAGTCCACATCTGTTTGGAGCATTTTTAGCATTTTCAATTATTTTATATGGATATAAAAAAAAAAACAATATAGTTTGCAGGGGCTGAGCAGGAAAGTAGTCTGTAATGCACAGCAATTCCTATCGTTATATCGTGTAGACATGTTACGATTATTTGTCCGCAACTATCAGACGGTGTTGTGATGTTTTGCTTCTAGGTTATTTCAGATAGGTTTGTAGCCAATGAGCTCAGAATTTTCACTGCCATTGATCTATAGCCTCAGAAGAGGGGGAAAAAAAAAGTCTGGACCCTCCTTAAGGCATTTCCCTGCATTGCTCTTGCTTGCATTGCGACGCGTGCTCTGAACAGTAAGGACGGAGCTGCTGTCCGCTTGTGTGTGGGTAGCCCAGGCGGCTCCAGCCCCCCCCAGCCGTGTGGCGAAGAGTCCGGGTGGGTTGGCGTTCCGTCCTACACCACTTCCACCCGCCGCTGGCGCACGCTGCGCATCATGGCGCTCAGGGGCCCCGGCTGCTCCCTCAGCTCCCTCTCCGTCTTGCCCTTGGCGCAGCAGCCGCAGTCCAGCAGCTCGTACAGGAAGGCCAGCGCGGCCAGGGAGACCACGGTGAGGATGAAGAGCAGCAGGATGACGAAGCAAGCGGTGTTCCAGCCGTCGTGGAAGGGGTATATCTCCTGCACCTGCAGGGACAGGTCTCCCGAGCGGCCGGGCGGGTGCCAGGGCTGGCTGCTGTTCAGGCTGCTCATCGCCACTGGGAGAAGGACAGTGGGGCACCGGGCTCCACCGGCTGAAAAAGCAAGACGTTTTTTTTTTGGTTGACTGGAGCAAAGCAGTGACTGTCAGAAGTCTGCATTCAAACAGTGAGATAAATAGTCAAATAGAACTCTAGAAATCATGCAGCACTTTTTATTATAAAGCACCATGATAATAATAATAATAATTAATAATTGCTTACGCTTATATAGCGCTTTTCTGGACACTCCACTCAAAGTTCTTTACAGGTAATGGGGATCCCCTCCAACACCACCAATGTGCAGCCCCACCTGGATGATGCGACGGCAGCCATAGTGCGCCAGAACGCTCACCACACATCAGCTCTCAGTGGGGAGGAGAGCAGAGTAATGTAGCCAATTCATAGATGGGGATTATTAGGAGGCCATGATTGGTAAGGGCCAATTGGAAATTTGGCCAGGACACCGGGGTTACACCTCTACTCTTTTCGAGAAGCGCCCTGGGATTTTTAATGACCACAGAGAGTCAGGACCTCGGTTTTACGTCTCATCCGAAGGACGGCGGCTGTTTACAGTATAGTGTCCCCATCACTATACTGGGGCATTAGGACCCACGTGGACCGCAGGGTGAGCGCCCCCTGCTGGCCCCACTAACACCTCTTCCAGCAGCAACCTTAGTTTTTCCCAGGAGGTCTCCATTCCAGGTACTGACCAGGCTCACACCTGCTTAGCTTCAGTGGGTTGCCAGTTGTGAGTTGCAGGGTGATATGGCTGCTGATAATACTTCGAATCTCAGCTGAACCGTTTTTTGTTTGTGGATGGCACAGTGGTGGAGTGGTTAGTACTGCGGCTTCACAGCTCTTGGGTTCAGGGTTGGAGTCCTGATTGGGGTTCCTGCTTTGCGGGGTGTGGGGTTTTTGGGGTGCTGTAGTTTCTTCCCACCTTGAAATGTTTCGGTTTAGATGACGTATTTAGATTGTGTGCAAGCATGCCTTGTGATAGACTAGCTTCGCGTCCAGACTTTAGTCCCACTTGGTGTCCTTTAATTCTGAGATATGCTCTGGATTGTTGTGACCAGGAGTAAGCAGCAGTCTCATGGATGTTTGTATGTCTTTGTCTGGTGCCATCCAACTCAAATGGGTGTTTGAGATAACACTGTTTAAGTACAGGGAAACAGAGGCACTGATAAGATAGTTATGTGTAACATAAACTCTGTTTAATGGGTCAGTGCTGCAGTGTGAAGCTTGTAGTTTTGCCTGGAATATCTAAAAGGATGTGCTTCCTTTCCTTTTTGCTCTTGTTTTATTTGAAAACCCTTGAAAGAGATTTTGATTTTGGAAAGAGGCTATGAAAGTATTTTCAGATGAGCATGGCACCCTTTACTGTCATTTTTAAAGATATGCAAACTCAACTTTTTCGAACAACAAGATTTGTGAATCTAATAGTGGATTTATTATAGATAAATATAAAAAAGCCACTTTTCATTGTATTTTTTACTGTATGCAATGAAGCAACATTGTGGAGTTGGGTTAGTGCTCTGGAATTATTATCTAATATATATATATATCGTTTTGCATTGGATGTGTCTTTCATGATTTCACATTTTAAAAATGCAGTATTGGCAGAAAAGTTAAAAAAACAAGTCAACATAATTTTTGACGTCTAAGTAAAATTATCTAGAGTAGAATTATATGTACAGACGTGAATGTAATAAAAGCATTGCAAAAAATCACATACGCAACAATAATAACAGAAAGGCTGCCTACTAACATTTATGATAAATACTGATATTTTCCCCTGACATGGCAGTTGCTATGAATATGAAAGTATGTATTTCAAATGAAAAATATATTTGAAAACCAGATATCGGCACTTAACACAGAGAAATTAGTAGAAGGTAGGTGGCTGACGGAGTGGCATATTTCTCATTCTGGCAGTTGTTAATCTTAGATTAATATGTCATTGTCTTTGGAGGCAGTTAAATGTACAATATGGGATATATTTAAAATTTCAGAGCTGCTCTTTTTTTTCATACCCTGCTCATTGGTACCTGACTGTTTGAATGTGACATTGCTTTATGTTTTTTTGCAAAAACGTGTATGAAGTTTTGTTATGTGAATGTTTGTGCACTCTTGAGTATTCAGACAATAGTACTATACTAAAGTAATGTTTTATTTATGGTTGTTGTGTGAGTGTTAGACACCTGTGGAGTGTTGAATTTCCCAGTTATCCAGTGAAATGGAATCGTGGATTCTCTGTTTACATTTGTTTGTCTTACTGTGTTTTAGAAAAAGAAGTATAATTACAATAATTCATGAAACTCATAGTTATTTTTCCTTCTCCTAGACATTAAGCCTTGGCATTTCAGTGTATTGCAGGAATAAGAGTTACAAAAGTGCCTTATAATGTATCAGCTCAGTCTTCACACTTAATATTATGTAGTTTTATTTTTTTAATTTAAGAAAGAACTGATGCCAATTAAAGTTACTTGTAAAACTAATAAACCCAACATAACTATAATCACAAATTGGGCTCTGGAAGACATTGAAAAGTGTAGTGAATTATAATTAATTACAGAAGTAAATTGAGCTTGTACCATTACAAATAATGTTAACATATTCAGTTAAAGTGAGCAGTTAAGGCCTCTTGACTTTCAGATACTGTTTGAACTCCTATAATGTCCACACTATAATGAAATTTAGTTCATTTGGTAGCCTTCATTACCAAGTAATGAAGTAGAGACTGAGATCAATACCGTGCAATGGGTTAACTGAAAGGATGCAGTTTCATCAGCTCAGTGTCAGCTCTAGGTGGGAAAGAGACTAGGCCCTGTGCCTAGCCTGCATCGCAGACAAAAATAATCAACAATCCTGCATGTTGAGTGGTCATTGCTTTCAACCTTCACTTAATTTAATCTTAGAAAATGACAAACCACCATTCTATAAATACCTCCCATCCTCCGCCCCAGCAGTGCTGTTGACTGCTACCGGCCTGTGATTCCCCATAATCACTCTCTTTTCTTATACTTTGCATTACGCTTACACTGAACCACACACTTCACACCAAACATCATTTCTTGCTTCAAGGGGGTGAGGTTTACCTTATGCATTCCCCAGTATCAGTTAAAAGTGCTTTTTGTATTTCCCTCCCTCATTTTTCATGGAACTATTTTCTTTGAAAGAAATTGTTTGTCCTTTTCATCATGCCTCACTTCTCATTTCAGGCAGTTTCTTTTAAGTACATTAATGCTGTTTCAGTACTGGATCTTCACATAAAAAGCACAGTTCAGCCTTTTGTCGGCTAAAGCATATGATTCCATGACTAGAAGTTTTATTGCCCACCAAAACAATATATAATAAGGTTGCAGTTATTGGGTAGCTGTATTTATAGATTGGTGCACTGGTTGAAACCCCAGCAATAAAATTCACCCAGATTTGGAAGAAGCTTGCAGACATACCTGTGTGTCTTTTGGAGGGGATGCTGGAAAAGGCAGGCGTCTCCTTCCTGCTGCTTGTGGCCTGGATGACACAGGCAGTAGCAACTGGAAAATGGAGCAAGACGCTGATTGGTTGAGTTAGAGCACAAAGAGAGGAGCCCGTTCCCTGCATTAGCATACAGCTCCCACCCTAGGACTGCATCATTCATGAGGCTGAAAAATGGGTTGATTTTACATAAACAAATAACATTCTGAGCCAGGGGAGAGATACCTCGGTTTATTATCTTTAGTGACAGTTCAGATTTTGTTGCATCATTCACAAAGGATTCTGTAGTTTCTGCAGGGATGATGTTGGAGGACTAAGAAAGATTATTTTATTTTATTTTAATATTTTTATTACACCTGACTTAGAAACACTCTTGGTCAGTCATTATTCAGTTTTTTTTATTTTGTTATTAGCTCAGTGGCAAGAAGGAGATGAAATGGGTTTTGCATATTTTCACCAGCTCAACCTGTCAGCCCTTAAACGTGAAGAAGGACAGAAAAATACTTACCAGTCTCCTGTCCTGTCTGGATGGGCAGGGCTTTCCTGTCTGGTTAGGCAGACATTGTGATCTTAGGGCTGTCTGCCATGGGGGCGCCTACTGGCTGCATTACAATATTCAGTGCAGAAGCAGTGAGACTGCGGAGTGTCTGTCGGTGATGGCTTTCTTCAGGCTCCTATTCCCAAGGGTTTGCCTCTTGAACATTTTAAAGGGGCATGCTGAATGCAACTGTTACGGTTCCTGCAATAACACATATCAAAACTACACTAGTATGGTAGGGATTCTCCTTTTGTATGCAGTTTGTCATGCTCAAACCAGTGTTTAAGGGTGGTCGGTGTGATCTTGATATTTTAGTAAAAGACAAAGAAGCAAGGTATAAAACTGTAGTTGCCAATAAGATATTTGAGTTTGTTATTCTTTGAGAATATCACTTATTTTTATTTGTTTTGGACAAGCTTTTTATATCATTCTTTTTATTTCATATTATAATGAAAGGATTTTGTATTCTTATTACGGTTAGTTATAAACATGTCAGCAGTTGATTAGGCATTTATCAATACATAGTTAAAACCAAACTTTAGTGTTATGTTGTTCTCCTCTGATCAGCTATATTACATTCACACACTGGTCAAATATGATCATACATGTCACCTTCTTGGAGAGATGTGGAATCTCAGCTAAATGTTATTATTTGAAAGCCTTGCACAGGTTGTACTGTTTTCTTACATGAATAGGTCAGTACGTTCGCAGAACAAGGTATTGAAAATGACTGTCACCTTTAGCGTGTGTCCTCATAGTTCCCCTCATGGTCAGTGTGGTTGAAGCATAGAATTCAAACCATTTATTAATGCCAATAGAGAACCTTGAGCTTTCTCCTTTAACAGGATTTTGTGGAAGCCTTTTTCTTCACATTTTATACCAGTATGTTCATTTTCCAGATTTCAACATTTTAATTACACGGTGCCTCGTCAGAACTTTACTTTATGACTTCCCGATTTTTTTCATGAAATTGACTTATTACTATACTTACATCTATACCGGTTGTCTTGTGTGATATGTTTACATCTTCGAAGCTGTCTTTGACAAAAAAAAGTTCATTTCAATATCTATTAAAACTAGATTAAATGAAGTCTGGCAAATCATTGATGTTTTCAAAGCTTATTGAACACTGACCCCATTCTAGCAGGTCTAAGTAAAGATTACAGGTGAATCAACTAAGGTGTTTAAATATACATTTACAGCTCCATAGAGATACAACTGCATTGTTGCATTTTCCTTTTTTATTTTCAGATTCCAGCAATGGATCATTTAACCTAAAAGCACTGTCTGGAAGTTCAGGCTATAAGTTTGGTGTACTTGCAAAGATAGTGAACTATATGAAGGTAAGGAAAATGTATATTTTTTATTTTGTATGTATGATGCTTTTACCTCTGCCTTGTGTTTCTGATTAAGTCATTTCCCAATTCTTGCTTTTTGAGCGTTGCTTCTACAATGTTTTTCAGATTTAACTCAATGTCTAAATAAAGAAACATGGTACAAGTGAATTATTATTCAAGAGGAGGACACAAGCGATAGTTCTTCCTTAAGAACATACATTGATGTCAAAAAGAAGTACATCCCCTTATGATTCTATAGTTTTATATTTTAAGACATATCTAACTTTCATCTAGTCCTTATCAATTGCAAACAGTGGATAAATCTAACCTCATGTGACAGACAACACACACAAATGTTACATTATCGTTATTGATGACAAAGTATTGCTCGCCGACACATTCCAGTGGTAGCCTGGTGAGCTTGAATCCAAAAACTTTTCTTGTGGGTGACTGGTGCAGGACATCCCAGCAGCTGTGAACTGAACTTGTCCCAGTGTGTCTGGGATAGAGCTGGCCTTGGCACATGCAGCATGTGGTAAAAGATTACAATATTTTTTCTTTTGTTTTTTAAAATCAATTAACAGGGAGTATAATTAACATAGTGGCAAGGTTTTATAAATAAGCCCTAGAGCAGAGTCCTTCATTTCCCCAATTCCACAGCACAATGAGCAACAATTTTGAGTTTTAATTTGCACTCCCAGTTTGGATTTCCAATCTAAGAGAAGCATTGCTGTTTCAAGGTGAACTGTCAGTTGTAAGTATCTCTTGTCCTGCTGACCTGTGTGATACAGCTAGTCTTGCCCAGGTGATTCAATTCAGATGCATTTTATTGCATCCCAGCACTTTTAGATCTGTGCCATCTAAACTAAGAAGTTGTATGGCTAATTTCGTATGTGAGGCAAATAGGTTGTCTTGTCCGTGAGAAAAGCAAGGCCAAGTCAAAGTGAGCATCTGGTCTTTATTGTAGAATAATTATTTCATGCTTTTTTTCCCTAGACAAGACACCAGCGAGGAGACACCTATCACTTGACTTTGGACGAAATTTTGGATGAAACTAAATTGCTGGATATTGGTTTGAAACAGAAACAATGGTTAATGACTGAGGTACAGTATTAAATTACTGATTAATCTTTACATTATTTGAACACTTAATCTGAAAGCATTGTATCAATGAAAATCTTGATGCCCAACAGAGGGGACATAGGAAAACGTTTAGGTGGAATGATTTGAAAGGATAAATTCTGCTTTCGTCACACTCCATTTTTTTATAATCTGTTAGAAATATTTAATAACTTTTCTGCTTGTATGGTTATGCACTGATGGAAAATCTCTAGCATTTTACATAACAACTATCAACAGATAAGACAATCAAATCAGTGCGTGAGAATAAAATTTGCAGATTATTGTCTGTTTATTTCGGAGGGTTCCAGTTATTTTATTTTTTGCATTTATTAAATGTAAATGAAATGTAAATTAACAGTGCTTGAACGCTTGAATTCTCTTTTTGTGTTAATGTTGAATTATTGAAATAGTTTATCAGTACACCTAATAAATTGAATTTTCTTAATTCACTTTGCAGATTTAGGTGACAATTTGGTAGTTCGGTTTAATTCTATAAAACTTGGTTTTTCAAGGTTTGTTTTATATTGACATTGTACTGTGCAGTGATGCGTTTCTTTCAGTTTAATGGGGAGAAGAATTTTGTAATTAGCTTCCACAAGAGGGAGCCAATATCAAGCCTAATAAATATAAATATTGCTTGCTGTACAACTTATTTTTTCAGTTCGGGCCAAGAAAGAAATAAACATTTTCCTCTCTGTGATTGAAAATCCTACTTCAGCTGCAGGTTAAGAAGACGCCGAGTTGCTTTTGTTGTCTAGTAGTTTCATCAAACTAACGGTTTTTCTGGGGATCCGCGGTCCTGCAGGCTCTGGCCAGCAATCCCAAGATTGAGGTCCGGGATGGGAAGTACGGCTTCAAACCCAAGTACAACCTCAAGGACAAGAAGGCCCTGCTCCGGCTGCTGGACAAGCACGACCAGCTGGGGCTGGGCGGAGTGCTGCTCGATGATGTGGAGGAGGGGCTGCCCAATGCGCAGAAAGCCATCAAGGTGACCTGGGCCTGGGGGGGGGTCAAGGTTCAGTGAACTACGCTCATACCTCCGAATCCTAACTTAATTTGTTCTCCAAAATCTGTTCGGAAGACGGGAGATCGTAAATCGAAAACGAATATTTCCATTATTTCTTATGGGGAAAATTCTTCCCCCGTGCCGAACCGAAGACAAGTTCACTCAAAAACCACCCTAAACATATAATGCCATACAGACCATTATAGCAAGCTTAGTGAACAGCGCAGTTCTAATCAAATAAGCCAGCTGTAGCTGTAAAATAATGATATCATATTAACATTTTTCATTCTTGCAAAAAAGATCGCTATCCAAGCGATTGACTAGAACGATGTGCATACTGTATACTCGACTATTATGGCTGAAGAATCTTTTTCTCTTCCTTAAGACCCCATAATGAACAGCAACTAGCAGACAAACACTTTGAAAATGAGAGCACAAGCTTTCGCTGTGATTATAAACAAAGGACTGCTGCCTCACAATGCCTGTCGCCCGTGCAGAAACACATAGCTGTTCCGATGTGTCGAATTCAACAGTTCGCTGAAGGTTCACTTCCGAACTTCAAAGTTTGGATTAGCGAAATGTCGTTCTTATAACAAATCACAAGGTACAAATTCTTCATGTTCGGATTAGCGAAAATTCATATACTGAATGTTCTTTTACTGTGGTATGAGTGTAATTGAAATGGTGTCATTGCAAATCTTACGCTAGTAAAGAAACAAACCTGCAGGGTATTTGCATCACAGCAGCCATGACACTTCTGTTAATGTGAGAAGAAGCTTTTGTGCTGACCTGATTTTCTGTTCTTGTGATGATGTGTTGCTGGGTATTTTTGAGTCGATGCTGTGGGCTGCGTTCCTAGCATAAGAACCATTGCACTTTTGCGAACAACGCATAATTCCACCATATCAAAAGACCAGTCCAGTGCCACAGCAGAGTTCTGTACGGTTTCGGAAGATTTCAGAAGGGGGTGATGTCACTTCTGTAACTGTCTCAGTGCATAAGTTAAAGACAGGCAGGAACAAGGAGAAGAACAGGAACATGAACTTGCATGTCACCCCAGAAGCAAACCCAGGACCAAAGGTCTTTGAGGCGGTAGTGCTGACTGCCATCAAACTATGTGGCCTAGCATCAATAATAATTTGCCTTTTTATATATATATATGTTAGGGTTGGGTACTTCCTCTGGAAAATGTACGTCCCATGGTATACTGTGAACTTATGCATGTTTATATTAATATGGAGACTCTCTCATAGTTTGATTTCATGATTAGCGAAGCATATTGAGTTGTATACAAAATAAAGTAATGAAAATGGTTGTTTTATTGGAACCAAAGAACTAGAACAATTTAACAACATGCAGTTTTTTGTCAATCATTAAATGATTAAATCTTTTTTACAATGTATTGGAGGTTAATTTTGCTTAGCAAGATAATGTTAAATTCAAAATATGAAAGGCGCTTGTAAGGTGTAACATTTTTTCTTTACAATACGTAAAGTTTACTTTCTTTACTATAAGTAAAGTTGACATGCACAACCTTTTGAAACATTTAGCATGTTCGATTGCGCTTGGCTATTTAATCTAAAACTTCAGAGAATCCTCAATACTTGCTTAAAACATTGCTGAGTCAAGACTTTCTGTATTGACTTAAATATCTTAAGACAATCTTACTTGCAAAAAAGAAAAAAAAAATCTAATCATTTCTAATAGTAGTAATGGAATTAAAGACATGATCAAGACAAGACTTCCTTCCCGACTAGAGGTACAGTAGAATCAGGAAAACTAGAAAAAACATCACACGCTCAATGGGTCATTGAAAATAAGTACGTTACGTACCATTAACAGCGTCAATGGTAAACAACCCTTAATATTACAACAACAGCTGTACCCCATGGATATGTAAAGGAGTATTTGATGATGATTTTCTCTGATTCTCTGTAAAAATATATGGATACTCTTAGAAATTAGAATTGCCTCAACAAGACAACTCTAAGGAATAAACCATATGCTTTTCAGGAGAAGTAAGAAAAATAATCATCAAATACTCCCCAATTCAGATAATTTCCATGTGATTTCCAAAATCATGTCATATTTCTAAATTTACTAGCCAATGATATACGGGAAATACTTTTAGTATGACTTTTTTTACGCACCCTTTAACGGGTTATTGACATTTTTATCGCAGTCATTTTGTTATTTGAATCAAATTTTATTTTATGTAAACAAATTTAAACAGTAGAAAATCTTTGTTCAAATCGAAAAAATAAAACCGCCGATGGTAATTGCCGGAAATTACCGAGCGTACCGGTACAGTCTAAAACTTACCACGGTATGTACCGTGTGACTAAAGAACCGACGGTTTAGCGGTATGCCGGTTTTCCCTCACAACAACAACTGGCTTCTTCATTTTGATATCAGTAAGGAAAAGTTTAGAAAACCAAGAGTGTTCTACCATCTTTCCAAATATTTTCCAAAAAATAAAAAAGAGAATGCCATCCTGCTAAACTCTTGCTTATCTCACTGCAAGTATACATAAAAAAATATTCCTTATGAAGAAATAATTCAAATACCATCATTTTGACATTTCGTCTGCATTGTCATTGACAGGCTTTGGGTGACCAGGTTGTTTTTGTGACAAGACCAGATAAGAAAAAGATACTTTTCTACAATGACAAAAACTTTCAGTTTGTGGTGGATGAAGGTAGGTGGTCTTACTTTGTTGGAAGCTAGAATTAAAGATCTTTAGAGGAGAATATTGTAAACATTAATTCATAAATCATAAATTAAGCGGTAAAACAACTGCTTTACCGGAGTTTGGTATGTGTAGCATCGTTAGGCGGTGGCAGATATAATTTATGTTTCATTTAATTTATTAATATATTTTGTGCTTATTCCAACTGCAGATTAGACACTGAGATTCCTTCAAGATCTCTGTGAAGACAATAGCATGTTAAAGGGTTCAATTTATTTTGCAGCCGATTTGCAGTTTGTCTGCTCATCTTAAGATGTGTTTTTGAGCCTGTGAACGTTCGTCTCAGTCATGAAATCTCATTTATTTTAGGGTTTAAAAATTATACAGCCATGTTCTTTTGTGCCTGTTGTATTATTTCCACGCTGTCGTAATGAAGTGGTAGGACAGGTGCTGTGCTGCCCTTGGAATCTTTATGGACCAGAAAGAAAAGTAGAGTTAGTGCCATTACACACGCTTGCACATCATCATCTCCACAACATTAAAGAGCATGCTCACCTTGAGAAAGTGTGGATAAAAGGGCTTGTTGCTGGGGTCACTGAGAGCCTACTGGCATTATCGGATGCTCTTATTCCTTCTTCCACCGTCACCTAGACACATCTGTACAAAGGCAAGGTCAATGACATGTGCCCTCCGCCTGTAGCAGAACTCTATTGATTCGGCTCCAAGAACTCAGCATCTAATCCCTTTGCCAGCAGCCTCGTCAGAGAGGAATTAACAGTGATATAACACCTAATCTGCTCCAAGACAACCTGCTTTGAAATGAGACACTTCCTAAGCGTATGCCGCCGAAGACTCTTCTGTAGAACTTTTTTCTTAGCTGTGAGATACAGAAAGAACCGGAAAGGAACTTCAAGTTGGTTCCAGAACTTCAGTCACAAAGTGTATGCAGATGTTGTGCCTAAAAAAATCATTACAGCTTTCTCAGTTGTGGTTGAATTCAGATATTTTAATGGACCAAAAAGAACTAAGCATTTTAAGGTGCAGGACAATTCTAAAAGACTTAATGAAGGTTTTTTTTTTACCAGTGTAGTGAACATTTTCAGATATTCTCAGTTAACTCACACTGTTAAAATATAATACTTATGATACTTTTTCTTTTCTTATGCGTGTATATGAACCTTATGAACCTCAGTAACATATGTGACTGTAATTGTACACCTGTTGGTGTCAGGTCTATTATGTAGACTTAAATATTTAACTAGTTATAACTATCAAACAACACGGCTAGAAACATTGTGAGCCATCTGAAGAATATTTCCTGCTTCAGAGTTTCAGAAGCTTTGGCGGAGCATTCCAGTGGATTCCATGGATGAGGAGAAGATAGAAGAGTACCTGAAGAGACAGGGTATCTCCTCCATGCAGGAGACTGGACCAAAGAAACTTGTACGTACCAGAACACTGAAACACACAGGCACTCCAGGTGCACCCCTTAATGAAACACGGCTGTACACTCAACGCACCTACTGTGCACTAAATATACACGGCTGTATATTGAAAAATGCAAACAAATGCTTGACCAGACAGTCCTGCATTACAGAAGCAACAAAACGTGCCTGTAGAAGAAACCAGTAATTACCGAAACGTAAAGGCTAGAATGCGGGATGAAGGAGAAGCTGATGCGGGACGATTGGAAGAGTGAAAGGAGATGAGTGAATGATGAGCATCAATAAGGCTGCCTTCCTTGCAGCGGAGAGGCTGGCTGAAAAGGGAGCTGTGAGAATGAGGCAGTGGAGAAGGCTGGGGAGCAGGAGCCGTGCAGCTGACCGCGAATTGAAAAAAGGAAGGAAAAACATGAGCCAGGACAGAATGCAGCAAGGACAGCGAGTACCCGCCGATTCAGTGCTCGAAGAGTTGGGGGGGAAAAAAAGGCATCTGTAGGACGAGTCTTTGATTGACAGCAGAGCTTACACTGTGAGCTCTAGCTCCAAGTCAGAGCACCGAATAAGCAGGGACAAGGCCTTAAACAGCTTGCTTCATTACCTGATTGATTTAGAGATTGTCTGGCTGATCGAAAGAGAGGCGGTTTTTGGAAAAAATGAGCCCTGACTGCATTCACGTGGGTTCGGAAGGAAGCTGACGACCCGTGTGAATGTGCTGGTGGTCCAGGGGCAACGTGGGGAATGGTGTTCCTCCCAGCCCGGGGCGTAATAGTGGTGTTCCACACAAATATTGCTGGTTTCAAGTGCCCCATACAGTATGTATGTTTGTGTCCCCACAGGCACCAATCCAGAAGAGAAAGAAGCCTGTTTCTCAGAAGAAGAGGCGTTTCAAGACTCACAACGACCATCTTGCTGGGGTTTTGGAGGACTATTCCGAGGGGGTCCCCGCCAAGAAGTGAGGAAGGGCTCCCTTTCATTGCCAGGGAGCCGGGGCAAAGGCAGCTCAATCCAGTGGGGGAGAGTAGTGGTGCTTCTGAATGATTTTTGTTTTGGCATCTGCCTGGAATTACATCTTAGCCAAAAGGAAAGGGGGATTGGCATTTATTAAATTGTATAGCTTTGTTTAGAAACACACAAATGTCAGTCCAGGTAAATATGTATTTTTTTCTTTAATGCCAGCACACAGTAAGACATTAAACCTAATATGATTTGCAAGGATGGTGTATTGCTAAGGAAAATTGATAGCTGAATGGCAGCCTCTTCTCCTGTTTTTTCGAGCACATTGTACATTTTACCTGAACTTCTTTGAAGAATGTTTGTTATAAAAGATAAAACGTAATAAAAAAAATGAAACCTATTTTTTAATAAATTACTTTGCATTCCTTCTTTTTTCTTAGACGGAGTGGATTTTAAATCAGTGGATTTTATGTGACATTGATAATCTGGAAACTAATCTTTTTTCCCATAGCTTTTTGTGGAAGTTCAAGACTCAGAGTCTTGTTTATTCAGATAAATGTACGGTTAGTTCTAGACCAATTCTGTTTGAAAGCGTGCATTTATTTTTAAAAAATGCTTTAGAATTGCAAGAAAACACCCTGAAAACTTGCCACTTTTTCCATTTTGCACAGGTAGACAAAAAACCCATGTAGCTTATTGGAGCACAGGCAAACGACCATGCCTTAATGTATTCATGACTTATGTATAATTCATACACATTTCCAGGCTTTTCAGAAGTGTAGCTTAGTAGGGGGTGTGGGTGGCATGCAGCACCACCGCCCACAGTGACTGAGTGTACACTCCTGAAAGAGCGGCCTGCTTCTGTCACTCCAGATAAGTGCAGGCAGATGGTTGCTGGTCACAGTGGACCAGAGGTCTGGTGGAGTGCTCTTGATACCTGCTGATATAGAAGGTCTGAAAGACTCAGATGACAAAGAGAAAAAATATGGTAGTGACATCTGATTACTTCCAGTCTTGTGGTTTGAACTCTGGTCTTTTTAGGAACTGGTGAAATTCCCCTGTGTGTGGTTGCTAGGAGGCAGCTGACAAGGACCCACGCAGAGCTAAATGTGTGAAGTGGACTTGGGGAATTATGAAAATGAGACATTTTTCACCATTTATTTTGAGAAAAGAAAATATAAATATAAATGTTGCCAAGAAATATTTAGCTTTCAAAGTATAACAACATCAGGGGCGGAACCTGTACTCCTGGTTTCTCTCTGTCCAAAAAACAGTGCTTATGACAGGTATTTACCAAAACAACCATATTCTACACACAGTCATTACTGACGGGAAACCATGTCTTAGGCTGCACATGAGTACACTGCAGTCTCATAATGTCCAGTCACATTTCAGTTACTCTGTTTCTTGTGTATCGTATTATATTTCTTGATCATATTTTCAAAGATGGGAGCTCTGTAGAAAAAAAAAAGCTGAAAAATTATAAGAAGATAACAGTCATTAAAACAATGCTTTGAAGTCAACTGATGTGCAACTGTGTAATGTGGCCTATGTAATACTGTCAGATATGCAGTATCGTATTTTAATTTCTTTGCATTAGTGATTAATCTTTCTAAAATAGTTTTTTTCCCTGTGGTAACTAGAATCAATATAGCAACAGGTCTTAAATAATACTCAGTTCACAAGAAGCAATGATAAGCAGCATGAAAAGCAGATATTTAATTCTATATTAAATATCAATTATATGACCGGACGTTTTTAGGGGGTTATGTATTAGACTTCTTTGAAAAAAAACTAACATTAATGCCTTACAGACTTTCAACTGTTTATAATACTTGTTTTTTGTTGCGTGATATAGTTATCAGTAGGTGTATTTTGATAGAAAGTTATTTAGGACTACTGGGAATAAAATAAAACTTGAGAAGAAGAAAGCATTTATTACAATTCAGTGGTGACTGTGCCCTTGAAGTACCAGGCATCCTCAACACTTGGCACTTATTTGAAATGTCACCGGCGTTTCAGGAAGATTGTCGGGGGTCTTTCATAATGCTGCTGTGTAGAAAGTGAAATGTGGCCGTGATTGGAAATCAGAAGCCGAGTACTCCAGGTCTGTTTGGAGAGCAAGCGCTGAAAAGGAGTGAGGCATGATGGCAGGCTGGGCTGCTGACACAAACCTCCAAAGTTCAGAACCTGATTCTGTGTTTGTATGTTCACTGTGTGCTGTGTGCTGTGTTTCCTCTGACCTCCCAAAGACATGCAAGTGAGGTTTGATTGGCTGTAGTACTAAATTGTCCCCTTAGAGAAGGTATGTGGTCAGCTGATCTCATTATTTGCCTGAGAGCTTTCCCTTCTGACGGGTTCTGATTGTGGGACTAGATAGCCAGAAATTGAAAGGTAAGGAATGTTTTGTGTTAAGGCAGAGACACTTCTTAATAGCACCACAATTAAGCCAAATAAACATGACATTAAAGTTCAAACGCTGTCCTCTACTTCTTTGGTTATCCAACATTAACAGTACAAACATTTTAGTGTCAACCCTTCCATTGATACTGAGAAGAGGAGGCAGGGAGTTATCCTTGAATAGGTTGTTCAGACTGTTGAATCCTGAGTCCTTTTTTAGTGTTTCCCACTACTAAACCATTTTAGCAGTGGGCACTGTGAGATAAACCATTAAATGTGATTCATACTGAACTACAAAAATACTAAGTAACAACAAAACCTAAATCCACATGAAGTTTCACAGCAACAGCCAACAGAACATAAGAAAACAATCAGTATGGCCATCACATACCAATTAAACTACAGAAAAGAATGCAATGAGCATTCTGTCAAACTCAATCTGTTAGTGACCTGGATTTGTCCCAGAGTAAAATCTAATGGGAGTTTTTCCTCTTCTGTTTCTGAAACTTATTTCAAGAAATAATAGTTATTGACAACTACTAAATGGCTTAAAATATGTATCTGATCCATGTTATACAAAAAATAAGATATGCAATTTAGTTTTTTATAAAGTAATTTAAAATACCTTTTTTTACAATGGCTTAATAGCTGTGACAATTGTAATGTAGGGAAAAAGCTTTTATTTAGTTTTTTTTTTTTACATTTTAATTTTATAATATGTTTATATTAATTTTCTTTTTACGGCCAAACACACTTGGAGAAAGAAAATGGGATGAACATTCTAATTACAAATTAAAACCATTTAAAACAAATATCAAGATTTTATTTTAAAAAACATTTTTACATGGTTTCATTTCCTGTGATGTAGCATATTTATAATTACTAACGTTTTAATGGATTCTTAACATCGTGGTACTGATATTTTGTAATGTTTAGTAGGGCTATAATAAAAATCTGAGTTTTATTTCATTATTGCTTGAGTATGAAACTACATTTTTCAGTTTTAAGATTAATTTTAATTGTACTGTAAATTACAGAATTCAATATGTGAAGGTTTTCAACAACAAAACCTTATTTTTCATCTAAATGAACATTTTATTTTTTATTATGAGCAATCCTAGTATGAAGATACAATTGTTTTTATTTTGTGATAAAACCCAGTGTTTTATAACTGTTGTAAATTGGGGTGTAATTTCAGAAGAATTTGAAATTCACAGTATTGATGGCTAAGTGTTATTAAAGCATACATCACTGGTTCCATAAACTTGCATCTCATACAGTGTTTGTTGTCTGGAGGTGCAAAATTGGTGCATTAAAAACTTGGAAAATGGTGATTATAGGTTCCAAAGTGAATTGTATTACCTACGGAGCAAAACATATTTTAAGAAGCAACAATAAAAAGTGTTCAAAGTATTTTACTTAACTGCTTAACATTAAGATGTAAGCCTTATTTTTTAAATATTGCGACACCACAGTTTAGCTGTTTGGACTGTCTATGCTTAGCATGAGATATACAATAAAAGAAAAACACAGTGTTTTTTAAAGCTCTCCAATAATGGAAGTTTGCATTTTTAAAAATCTATTTGAGTATCTCACTTGAGAATTGAATCAACCTCTTTTGTATTACTCATTCAGCAACTATTGGTGTTTAAAGACTGTTGGATGGTGAAGTTAAAATAATTAGCCAAGGTTAGCTTTCTGGTTTAAATGAGAGCAAAGCAGCAGGATAATGCTCAGCAATTAGCAGAAACAAAAAGAGATGTTTTATAAGAGGAATAAAATACTTAAACATTTACATGTTTATATGAAGTAGCACGTATTTATATTAGTGCTCTTCCAATGCACTATAGAGCTTTAAAAGAGTTTATTGCTTAGGATTTTCTATGCTACCCTCAATCAAAGGGCACACTGCATGATGCACAGTTATTAAACTTTTTTTTGTGTTTGTTAGAGATACCCCTGTTCAGAGTTTCACTTATTAATGGTGGAATCCATTTGGAACTGCACTATTTTCTTGCTATTCCATCAGACTTAGGAGAGGGAATTTCCTACCGTGATTTCTATATTGAACCAGAGAGGATCGAACCATTGAACCTTGGATGGACTGAACCAACCAAGCTAAGATTAAGATTTATTTGCACAATATCTCATTTAGAAGAAAAAAGGGTTTAGTTTTACAAGAAGACAAGCTGCCCTGAAAGTCAGAGTGTGCTTGCACAAGAAATATCTATATTGCAATGGCTTTCCAGTAAAATCTTTGAGAATCACAGGACACCCTGGTCTGTAAATGAGGCAATTGTACTCATTATTAAAGTAAATTTAACCCTTTTACCACGTGTGAAAAAGTAATGCAATCCTTTTGGATTGTTGTTCTCAAGGATCAGATTGTGAAAGGATTAGAAGATGAGAAATATTACAAATGGAATGTTCAGTTCATCTGCCTGTCTGATTGCTAGGACCTTAATGATCCAATAAGTCGAGCTTATTTAATAATTGGACTTAAATAAAGTTGACTCATGGGAGCAGTACAAAATACTTCTGTACTGGAAGTTTCAGGCAGATGCTAAAAATTTGGGAATAGCATGTTTGAGATACTGAGGATGATACACTATCATGACTTTTAGAAAATGTATGTTTTACCTAGCCATTTTTACTGAGTGCTTGCATGCTTGCAAGAGTTAATCAAAACAGTTCCACAATTAGGAAATATGTTAGTGACTTAGCAGCCATCTTATTACAAAGAGAATCCATTAAAAACGTAGTACAAAATATACAACACAGGTTAGTGTAAAATAGAACATTTGGGTAGTTTTAACATTCCTGAATAATGTTTAATACATTGGCTATCAAATCCATCTTTCCACAGCAAAAGTGTTAAGAATATGAGCACGTTTATCCTACAGTACATTCACTTAAACAGCAGCAGTGTACTGCTGTAACTGCTGTACTAAATTAATTTTTTTAAATCATAACACAAAGCCAAAAAAGCAGTCATTTAACACCATCAATCAATGACACAAAAACTGAAGACTCTGTACTCACATTTACCTTATACAAAAATACTTTTTTTCCCTCAAAATATCTAAAAATTTACAGCACTGTTTTGGCGAATCATGCTTCAACATTTATAATAATAATAACGACAAAATCTTTTGTATACAAGAGTACAAAAAGGAAGGTAACTGTGTTGCTTTAAGGATGTGTGATAGAGGTCAAAGTGAAGTCTTGAAGGTCCTGAAGCCCATGGAAGAAACCTGGAAAAACCACATACTGTATAAATAAATGTTATTAAATAAGTCACAGCAGCAGGGTGTCATCTGAAAATCAAGAAACACACTAGTCTGTGTCAGCCACATTTATGAAAATGTCATTTGTGATTATTCAATTTATGTAGGTTAATTATGCAAAACCAACATTGCAATGTTCATCACTTCATGCCCAGTTTTGATTTTGATTCAGAAGTCCTCAAATTTGAAAAGGTGAGTAATTATAAAAACAGTCATTGTCTCATTTTTTTAATTTAGTCCTATAATTCATATAAAACAAAAGGAGAGTTTTTGTACCCTTATAGAACCAGTGGAAATAGTTGGCAAGCTAGAAACAGAACAGCAATTTTGGAATCTGGCTCTCATTCCCTATGCTTTTTGAGAACATGTCTTTCAGATTGTAGTGCTTCCTAAGCTTACCAAGTCTTAAGATGAATAAAACTGTTTTTCTTTAAGCTTCTCAAAACAAGTCAAACCTCAATCTAAGTCATGAACATTTTGGCATTAATGCCATGACATCATTCTGCTCATATATATTAGTATATTAGTCTGGCTATACCAAGCAGTTTCTAATGCAACGAGTACTTTTAGCCATTGTGTTTGATGTTTCATGGGTTTTGTATGGAGACAGTAGTGTGGTGGCTAGCACTGTCACAGTCACAGCTCTTGAGTGTGATTCTGGCCTTGGGCTGTTTCTGTTAAGCATGTTTTGCTTGAATGTGTATGGGTTTTCTGTGGGTTTCTTCTGTCACCTAAAGACACGCTTTGATGGCTTAATTTGATTTTCTGTACTACAACCAGGGCTGTTCTAAACTGTCCCTTTTCTCCTTTCTCTGTGGCCCTGCAATGAACTCACACACTGTCCAGGGGAAGATCAGTCAATGTTTTTAGTCCTGACCTGCATTTTGTGCTTCCAGGATAGGCTCTGGCTTACTGTATCCCTCTGCAGGGACTCTGCAGGGATGTCCTGATAACAGAATTTCTGTTTTTTATAGCACTTCTGTATTTTTAATAGCAAGGCGTTGTATCAAGAACATCAACTACATTTAAAAGCAAAGATTCATATCTTGTTTTATTTTACATTAGAGTGACTGTGGAATAACTTAACATGTTCTAAAGCCTTATGATACTTTTAGAAAGGGAACTTACTGTACTAACAGTCCATGGTTTTGTCAGCAAGATCCGAAAATCTTGTGGTTGCCATTCAGAATTTAGATCAACACCAACAAGACCAACAATTGCCACCATCACACATCAGAAGCCTGAAAAAATAATGGAATAAAAATAATTAATTTGACATTTGTCAGATATAATGTGAAAAATCCATATTTGGAGGTCAAGGAATTGGAAATTGCCTTGGATTAAGCTCTCAGGAAACAATAATATCATCAATATAAGTGTAACAGGGCTGCTACATAGCATCCTAGGATAGCCAATAGTAGTGTTAAATGATTCCCTGTGTAGGACAACCTGCACACAGCACATTGTAAAAAAGATGTGGGCTCTAGTGCATGTTGAATCGATGGAACAGAAACACAAACATTTCGTATTAATGCATGGCTTCGCTGATTTGCATTCAATTAGGTTACAATGTTGAAATAGGACCTAGTGTTTGTGTATTTATTCCAGTTTGGATGGGTAATATTTTTTTCTTCCCATTCCACAGACTAACATCTGTTCCTTTGCGCTCAGACCTATGAAATGTTTACTGTGATCTCAATTCGCATATTTCTGCTCTTTTCTCATGGCTGGCCTTTAAGATAATATATGTTGTCTGCTTCAACACAAAATGACTTTGAGAGAGCATGAGGTTCAGATTTTGAATATTTATGCCGATCCATTTAGACACAGTCAGGTAAAAACAAGACTGTGCTTTTCATACCATAAATGTATTTGGCACCAGAATAGCATTTTGTTGTTTCATTGCATCTGGATTCTTGCAAGACTGTGAAATGAAGGTCAAAGCACAAGTCAACCCCCACTTCCTTATTTAAAGGAACCTCTGCAGAGGTCACGATATTTCTGAGGTGGGAATTATTTACAAGTTAAACAGGAACCACTGGAATGACTCTGTTACTCAGCAATATGCCTTTAGGCAAGCACTTTTAGTACATGGCCATATAGCTGAAAAATCTCTACTGATGTTTTGTCAAATGGCAAAGCATTACATATTTTTTTCTTTTCACAGCATATTAGTATTTAGTTACAGAGCTCATTTTTGTTTTTTGGAATCTATTAAATACTAGATCCATTCTTTCAAGGAGCCTTGTGTTCAAGTTAGACTAAAATGTTTAGACAGGCAGGAAAAAATGCTACAGAGAAGTATACCCAAAAAACAAGATATAACCTTTATAATGGCCACAGATGACGTAAATACTTCTTATTTTGGGTATTGCATGCAGGAAGCAAACACATAAAACACAAATGGGAAATGGAAAATATCGGGTTTAAGACACTTCTTATTAGAAATATATTTATTCAACCACAAATCATGCACTAAAGATCACAGGTGGAAACCAATGTTGAAGGTCATCTAAAACTGACAACAGGAGACACCTCTATTTAAAAATGGGCGGTGGGAGTATAGAAAAAGCTATCCATAATGATTGTGAAGCTGATATCCTGGCTTCCTGGTCCAAGGGCTGGTTGTGATCCTTGGATCAATTAAATAATAATAATAGTTAGATGGGCCACATGGCTTCCTTTCATTTGTAACCTTATATTCTTACCTATGTAAATATCATTCAATTTGGAATTTATGATCATTAGATAAATATGAAGGATAAGTACAACACATGGATTACTTTTTGGTAATTCCATAAAAACATATGATCATATTAGGACACAAACATACTTTGTGTTCAATCTAGTGATTTCAAGTGACCATAAGTATTGGGACACATTTACTGTAAGTAAAAAACAGTTTTGTTCTGTTTTTCTGTTTTTGCTGAAGAGAGGCAAGGACCTTCTGCTCTAACTTTTGTGATTCTGTTGTCTACGTCTGCTCACTGTGGATTTTGATACCTTCACCCCTGCACTCTGAACATTGGTGGTGATTTCATTGACAATTATTTTAGTGTTTTCCTTGGCAGTTCTGCTAATTTTTCTGTCATCAACTCCAGATGTTTTTCTTGGCCTAGCTGGTCTTGACTGATTAGTAATTATACCTTCTTTTTTAATATTTTCCAAAATGCTTCATTTTTTATGCACAGTTTTTTTTTTCTATGGTCCTTATTGAAACTTCCTTTTGTTTAAGATTCAAAATTGCCTTTCTTTAACATTTCTTTGGTTTTAGCCTTCGGTTCATTTTCTTGACCCAACAGGCTAGAAATGAGTTGACCTTATTCAAATTTTTTTTTTCCAGAGTCATGTCTTTTCATGAGGAATGATCATTAGAGTTCATACTGAAAACCCCAATTTAAATTTCATATACTTTTGGAGGGCCAGTAGAGTATGTAGGACTTACAGGTCTTGCTTTACAAAAACATCACAACCCCCAAAACAGTTGAGCTAGTGGAGCTGCCCAAGTTTTCTTCCACAGTTGTACATCCATGGCATAAACTGCAGCATGACTGTGCATGTCAGGCCCTACATTGCTCAGAAGGTGAAGGTACAAGTTATGGATGGCTGTAAGGATGCTCCATTTTGTGCCAGATTTCTATATCATGTCAGGGCACTGTACCAGTAGCTGGAAATATCAAGATGGGATAAACAACCTCCTGCTCTTTGTTGCTTTAATTATGTTCTTAGAAGTATACAATCAATTTTGCAAACAACTCCACTTTCTCCTCCCACCCTAAATGACTTCCTTGTCTCTCCCACCGGAATTCACCGAGGCAGGATAAGGAGGCAGCTTCTTGTTTGGTCTCAATTTTCATTTTCCTCACTTCTCTCCACTGAGGATAAGCAGCGTGAAATAAAAGATGTGAACCTCACGCTAATCAACGCCGTGCCTGGAGTGCCTGTATCTGGTCAAGATAAGTCAAGCCGTGCCCCAGGGAAAGTGGGAATGTGTCTGTAGGACAAGCCCCTTCCTGTTCCTCCACTGCGACTTTCATGTTTATGAGAATTTTTTCAGGGATACCACATCGATTATTAAATTATAATATCAGTGGAACAATATGAATACAGGTAGAGAAATCCATTCTATTATTACTCATATTAGTCATATTTTCGCCCATTTATGTCACGTCTCATTTTGAATGTCTGTGTATAAAGTACAACATCTTTAACAAAAACAAACTTTAATAAAGCGTTTAACACAGAATGAGGACAGTTTGACATATATACAGTATATGTGTGGCATGGACAGTCATTTTTGTGCCCAAGGCAGTGATTTGGAACTGGAGTGTGGTTGCATGTGCTAGCCTTACAATAAGTAGGCAGACTTTTTAAAACTCATGCCAATTGGAAAACAGTAGGAGCATGACTTGAATATAAATGAAAAACACAGCTATAGCTCCCAAGTAACTTAGAGACAACACAAAGTGCACCTTGGGAATGCTTTGAAAATAAAATAAAACACCTTCTTAGTAATGGAGTCTTTCCTTGCATTCTTGGATCATGGTTTCAGATGCAGGTGCTGGCTCAGAAGAGCAATTCTGTACGTTTTTTATTCTAGTGAAGCAGGTATAGAGTGTAATCGTCCCACAGGTCTCCAAAATTTTAATGTTTTTTTATTACTTTCTGCAGGAGCCATTTACAGTGCCACCAGATCATTTGTGACATCTGGTGTCTAAATGTGTGCAGGATGTACTGGATTTATTATAGCATTTTTTTCCATTTATCGCTTTAAAAAAAGGGTGAGTATTATTAAAGCTGTGCTTTTCGCATATATTACTGACTGGGCATAACAAGTATTTTCATACATACAGGATAGGATAGCAAACTATTAAGTTGCACAGATATATACATTTAAGATTTGTTTTTAGATACAGTTCTATATAGTCACTAATAAGAGGTTATGCAAAGGAACAAGTAATAGATTTATTCCATGCTGAAAAGAGAAAACATAAGGTTTTGGAGAAGGCTTCACAGCTAAAATCTTGTGTTTTCTCTCTTCTCTTTTCAGCAGGGAATAAACCTATTACTTGTTCCTTTGCAGACTACGCATGCTGACACAGCTCCCCACCTGAACTAAATAAGAGGTTATGCTGTGTTCTCATCATGCATTCGAGAGAGGGCTCTCAGTTCGGAAGACAGCAGGACATACTCACACAGATTTCAGCAGAACTGCCTAGACTTCCATCCCTGAGGAGCAGCATCCACAGGAGGGATCCAGCGAATCTGGACAAGCGAAGATCAACAGGTGATGAACAGCACCTTACTCACCTGATCCCATGGCCTTCTAAACTCTTGAACCTGTCCTCTCACTCTGCCACGCCTCTGTGCTGTTTCATAACTGTACCTAAACTCAAACCCTTTCCAGCACCCCATCACTTAACAGCGAACCCTTTCACCGCAGGATGTCCAGCAAATCTGACATTTAAATCCCCCCCACCAGTACTATTCCACCAACGTTTCAGACTGTATTTATCTATGACCTATCTAGGCGTTCAGGCAGGGGGAGGGTGGATCTCGTCTAATATCAAGTGAAAACATGTGAATTAGGGAAAATATGCAAGTTAAACTGCCACAACCAATTTTACAATGGAGAATCATTGAAAGAGACCTTTAGACTTTTAATACTGTTGAAACTATATTTTGTCAAGCACCTATAGAGAGCTACTTCACCCATGGGTCGCAGGGATTAAGTGTCCTCAGAGCTCACCCTTGTGACCCACAGAAAGGATTTCATTTCATTTCAGCGCACAAGAAAGTCAATAAATTCAGAATAGGATTCACCAGAAAAATTGAGAAATTTGGTTCATGGCTCATTTGAAACCTTACTTCATTTACAACTAATCAATGAAAATAAATATATCCGTGGACCTCACAACAAATGAGCTTTGGTTTTCTGCATCATTACGTTCCTGATTAAGGAAATGTATTGTTATGTTTCAATAAATGGTGGGTTTTTATTGTGACAGAGCCACCAAATATTTAACAATAGCAAAATCATCAGCTAAGTTTAAATGAGAGACCTTTTATCATTCAAGGTCTAGACATCCTGCTGATGTTATCACAGAGAGGTCCAGTCCAGACCTTAACACTGTACGTGTTGGCATTTCAGAGAGAGGTTTTTACAAACTCACCCACAAGGGTTTCAGTGTGTCTAAGGTCTCTTCCCAGATTCCCTCTGAAGTTCAAGAGTTTGTGATTAGAACCATTAAAAAGAATCAAGTTGTCAGCTCCCATAGATCTTTATGGGATCCAGCTAAGCTTTCTGCTTTCTGGTTACTGGTGATAAGACACAGATTCATCAATGGGATGCAGAGACCACAGAAGTACCAAGAGGTCTCTAACATCCAAAAGACTTGGCACACAGCTGTCAGAGTATAAGATCATGGGAACAATTTTCTGGGATTTGGAAGGAGTTTTAATGACTTAATATGTGCCTCAGAAACTATCATTTCAGGCATGAATTATATCAATTAGATGTAAAAAGTCATCCAGCATCTTAACTGAAGGTCTCCTGATGCTTCATAATAAATGCACCTGTTCATGGGTCCCTTGCACAATCTTCCATTTATTAAATCCAGCTTCAAGCAGCTAAACCTGTCCTAAAGTAATTATTGTTTCGAAATTTGAAAGTGCTTTTTAGAGGTATAGAGTTTCAAAATTATGAAAACCTGATGTTTACCACAGTTTTATAACATCAGTACAATACATGCTGTAGCACTACCCCACAAATTGCCCAATGCTAGGTTATACTGTAACCTACTCTTGTACTGTATACTGTATTCTACAGGTCATAAACAACAATCAGGTCAAAACCTTAATCTTCCTTTTAATACATTTTTTTCGGAATTAAAGAAAGCTCTCTTAAAATATATCATAAAGTATAAAATAATTATATTAAAAATAATAATAAAAAGTAAATGTTTGTTTTGCTATTCGTAGTATGCTGTTCTAACCATTACTAATCCAGTGAATAATCAGATCGATAAAAAATGTAGATCTCCTAGTGAGGCTGTACTGTGATTGATTTCACTGATTATCTCAACATTCCAAAAGCAAAGCTATTTAAAGATATATTCTTACTCAGGATTTCGGAAAACCAAAAAATCTACATTCATATCCATGAAATATTAAGAATCCACATACCTGGAAGAAATAAACTTGGTTTTACATGAGTTTGAAGTGCATTTAAAGGCACCATTTTGTCAGGGGCATGAAACAGTTTTTCACAGCTGAATGCAATGCTGTCTCTTTATTTGTGTGTCTTCTCCTCTAACATGTCATAGTTGGTCATGCTTCAAATATATTTAAATTTAAATATCTTTATACACATACATTTACAGGATTTAATATTTATAATTAACATTATATTGAAGTAGATAAGTGCCATTGTCCCAGAATTCAAGGAAATTAATCCACGATCTTGAGACAGTGCCTGTGTTTCCAGAATCATGAGATACATTTTCCCATGATCTCAAGAGAGCAGCAGTGTTTTTCTGAATTCCTGATATAAATTATCCTGTAATCTTGAGATAAAGACCATGCTCTTCTGAATTCCAGAAATGAATAATCTCATGATCTCACTAGAATTTTTTCCCTGTTCCATATCCTGAGATGACTATTTTGTGATCTCGAGATAATGAGTACAAAAATAATAGAGCAGCCTTAACCTCAAGCTACCATAATCCACGCTAGTTTCTTCCTTAACTTCTGGTGACATTACGTGAAAAACTGGGCATTACAAATATTACAAAAAATAGAAATGTCATTTCTAATTTAACTAAAGGACAATTTAAAAAGATGGAAATTATTTTTGTAATAAGTTTAAGTAGTAGAGCAGAGACTCTGCGTTTTTCTATCCTTTGGCACAGTGAACTCAAAGGATATCTTTGAGTCAACTTGCTAACTAAGTATTGATCCTTGTTTTTAGTCATGAAATCATTCTTCACTCAGATATCATATTGGTCTCCTGTGCTGAGGACATAGTCAGCTCTTCGGGAATTTAAAAACACATCAAGAGAAAACTCTCAGGTGTCCTGTTTATCTGTTGATCCTGTATTTTTTGTGCCATAAGTACAAACCTTTGGAGAAGCTCTTGGAGTGTAGGTTTCACACCAGTGCTATGCACCTATGGACGTTTGGGAATTCTAGCCCTAACCTTAATCTTCAATTGTAGTTCAATGCATCTAGGTGCCTTGCAGTGGCCTCTGCTCTGACAACAACATAGAAGAATGTATTAGACGGAGAGTAGGGGGAGAAAGTAGGGCAGGGACAGCTACAGTACCAGCAGAGCCCATTAGCCTGGACAGGGGGTTAGGTGAATGGAGTGTGCCGTGGGTCTGTGAAGGGAAGAGTTGGTGAGGCTGGTGGTGCTCAGGGAGATTACCTGAGCATGCAGTGAAGAAGGGTAGGTGAAAGCAGGAGGAGGTAGAGCAGGTGACAACTCCGCGGGATACAGAGGGTATGGAGCCCAGACATCGGGGCTACCTGGGTAAAGTGCAGGTACTGTGAGCTCATCTGTAAAACAAGAAGAGGGACAGGCAGGTAAGTGATGAGACTGTGCACAGACAGATCAGAAAGATGATCATGAAAAAAAAGAATAAAAAGAAAAAAACAAGAGAGATGTGTTGTACAAAGGCTGAGAAAGCTTATTGAAGAAATGGAAATGTCACGGACAATTCTACATTGTAAACATTATTGTTTAACAACTGGATAGCATTGAGTCAGAGAGGAAAAATGATTGATTCTGAAATAGGAGAAGCAAACATGAACAATAAGGTAAAACAAAATACTTTAAAGAAAACATCAGAAATGTTCATCAATTGGCGCAGCAATTAAAACAATGTTGATGAACAAATGTGAACCGCAGCTAATCTTGAGCCAAATTAATTAAAGCATCTTTCACATCACACCTGCTATCAGCAAGAATATCATTACCAGGCTCTTACTAAAAAAGCAAAAGCCAGGAAGAAAATCCCTTGAATTTCATTACAATTGTGGCCATAGAAATCTACGATTGAATTTCTCACATTTAACTTTCTCACATTAAACTTTCAAAAAGCATTTCTAGTATGACTGTCCTTGTGCCTAAAGTGTTGACAGTAAAAGCATTTTAACATATGTAAAATTCTTCTCTTAAAATGTAAAAATATATTCTTATGATAACACATCAGAAATGCAGCAACCACAGAATCCAGATAACTGCTAGTTGGGATAAAGGTGGGTTTATTCAGTATGTTTAAGATGTGGGAATGTTTCATTTTTTGCAAATGACTTTCTCCATTAATAGCTTCACATCAGGGATGGAAGCTGTAAGGTACAGACTAGCAGTTATCTTTACCAGAGAGACGTTCTAATTAAAGAGGAACTGCATCCCTATTTTTTTTATTTCAGGGTTAGAATCATCATTGATGAATGCATTTCAAACCACAACGAAAGTAAAATGTACACATTAACGTACAAAATTCCAGTGACCTGTGTGGCCCTGTGACATTGTAAACAAGCAGGCTTGTCAATACATCTCTTTTAATCTAATAGAAATAGTACTCTCAACTTCAAGATGGTTTTGCTGATAAGTAATACTTACTTTTTAACTCTGCACGCAGATCACGTTGGAACATTTCTGCCATGAAATATCTGCTGCATAACCTGTACTTACTTGCTCGTACATCACATTACAATGACTAGTGAGCAGGAAGGGCCACTTCATGTCACAGTTCACGGAAACTTGTGCTCTCGTCTATGGCGATACCAGTGGTTTGCAACAAAATGGAGATCACACAGTGCTTTGAAACGTTTCACAATTTTGTGCTTAATTCAAAATTTGTAAAATTTTGTGAAACCGTCATTTAATTTATTTTGTAAATCAGATATAATAACCGGACTGAGAAATTCAGACAGCACTTCCCCTTTAGGGTATTAGGCAATATTGGCAGTGAAGTGCAGCATGAATCTTCCTGTCTTGTACCATACCTTTGTGATTAAGTTAAAATTCAGGAATACAGCAGGCCTTTGCAAAATGATTCTAGATTGATATGCAGAGACTAGAATGACATTTTCCATATGGAGAAACATTCTATCATGTTGAAGAAGAAGCAATTACATTGTTATTGTTCTAATAATGGGTGGAACACAGTTTTGGAATCCCAACTGTCTTGATAGCCTGCAGTGAAATAACCATCAATAACAAGTCTTCTCTTATGGCATTAATGTTCCACCACATCATTACACTGCCACTGCTAAAAAATGTTTTTTCATACGCAGACCAAAGCAAACCTTTAGTGTATCCCCCAGTACACATGTGCTCTGCCACTGCCAAAAGCCTTAATCAGTCACATCCATCACCGTTTCTTACAATGTGTTATTTCATATGTGTTGTCACACTTTTTGTTTACTGAGGAGGTAAATTGGTTTGGTGTACTATGATCCAAACTAGGCACATTCAAGAAATAATACAAAAATACTAAACTACAGTTTCCCAGGGTATACTAATTAAAAGGAATTTTAATGAGGAACTGAACTGTACAGACAGACAAGGTCACACTGACCAAACAGGGTTATTTATACGAACCACATTGTTTTACACTAATTTAATTGCACTTGGCATTGTTAAACCTAAAGAAAGCCACATAATCATGGCAGAAGAAAAAATCATTTGTATTTTAGAAAAATGTATGTAAGAGACATGGAATTAAACATATTTAATTCTGTTGACATTTTTGGCTTTGGACACAAGAAGAATTTGTTTGCCCTGCTCATAAAATCGAACAGAAAACAAATAACGACAGTGAATGTTTTTGGACATTTTTTTAAAACCCTGCTTCTGTTTCAAGTCTGTTAACATCAATATGCCTCTGAACTCTCTGTCTGTCCAGTGCTCCCTTGGAACCAGTCCAGGTAAGAACAACTAGATACATTCCTGTGTTCCACTCTCACAGGTTAAAAGAACTAAGCCTATTAGTCTTGAACAGTATTAACAATTTTAAAAGACATTGGCACTTGTCACACATACGCAATACCACTAGGCCAAAAAGACAGAATCTAGAAGAATGAATATGAAAAACAAACAGCACAATTAAGGGCAAATGGACCAAGTACTATACAGTTTAAGCTGTGTGCGCTCCCGATTTTAAAAAGATCTTCAAGAAAGAAAATTACTACGGCAACGGATTCAGGTATGTCAAAATCATCAAATGCACTGACAAAGTCAAGCCAATAAACACATTTGAAATTAGCAATGAAATATAAACAAGAAGTAGAAATTCTGGGGAGTGCATTTAAAATGAAAACAGGAGGTACTTTTTCCACAGAGAGCTGAAGGAGCCCGGAACAAGCTACTCAGCTAGACAGATGGATGAGATTCTTGGATCAACTGATCGTGTCGAATGGCCTCCTCTCCTTTTGCAACCTTTTTTGTGCTGTTATGAATGAAGTACACTCTGAAGCTTGTAAAGCATTTTATGAGCCCATTCCAATGACATTTATATCATACCCCATCAGACAATTGTGTTTAGTTGACTAAAATTAGCTTTTAATCTTGACATTACATCATTTTTTAAACTAATTGTTTCCTTTTGTATTTTTGCAGAACAATCCAAACAGAACGAGGTTTACTTAAACTTATGTTTCCAGTTAATAGCTAGCTTGCTCATTTTGTAGGAATGCACAAGTGCACTTAAAAGTGCAGCCTTGTATACAGAAGTCTTTGCCAGTTTTATACTGTTTACACAGAATTAAACATAATATTTATCTTAAAAGTATTTCAGAATACAGTGCCACATACTACGTCAAACTTTAACTAGATTCTGTGCCACAGACACTTTAAAACGTAAATAAAAGAATTTCAATTGAAATTTTGTGTTCAATATGTTGACTTAAAGTATGCATGGTTTAAAACCAAATTCAATGCTATTTAAAAAGAATCTCTGAGTAAAATGTATTAATTTTAATGAACAGAAGAGTTTGATAATCTCAAAACATCAAGTGGGATTGGTTTGCAAATCTGTAAAACATACAGTACAAGGACTAATTTCTGATATACAAAAATAACTGTTATGTCTTACAGAGTAACAATGTAATGTTCTGTTAGAACTCTAAGTACTTAAATGTGATATACTGTACATGGCACAGGGATAAATTGCAATTCAGCAGTTCACTGTCTTTTCTGCCATACAGCAGTCACAAAATCACTTTTGAATTAACCGTTTAGTCGGGAAAACCATCATATAACCAAATAAATGATATCATCGTTAAAAACGTTTTTAAAAATTCAAAACACCTATACACTTTTAAGGGCCTTTTCTAATTTTAAGAACATTATTTTTCACCCCTATTAAGTTATGACTAATGCTTGTAATTGTTTTGAAGCTGAGTACAATTATTGTGTCATTTTCAGGAATGTTTCAACGCAATAATATTTTGGAATCATTCAGTCTTTTCTGAACTTCATAAAAACCTCAAGAGAAAAAAAACTTAAAATTACTTTTTTTAGCCAACACATTACAGTACCTAACGGCAAATGAAAAGGAACAAACATCATCCTTTTCTCTGAAGTACGATATGGAAGGATCGTGTTTAAGCGCTATCTTCACCATAAGGTGATTATTACGTACAGTAAAGTTATATTTAATTATTGTCTTACAAAAAAAGGATGAATATTCAAAACGTAAGTGTCGTGTTCTGCTTTTTTGCTTAGTAGAGTATGATGTTGACTACCAGTGCATTCAACTCATGAGGCTTAAAAATACTATTTTCTTCTTAAATAAAAAAAAAATGAATTATGCATACTTAGAACATACTTACAACAAATGCTCTGACGATTCCAAAAACTTTATGGCTCAGATATTTATTTGGGATATCGTGAGTTTAACGACTAATTAGCTTATTCAGTCTTGACGAATCTTACAACTTGTCTTGCCACAGCCATAAGGATGAAGAGTGGATCAGGGGCTGCACTCACATGGTTCCCTGGTGATGAAATGAGGCCCTGGGCTCTGCTGCAGTGGGCCAGGATTGGGGGTTCCCACCAGCTTGTTTTTGGCCATTTTGGTGTTAGCTTTGGCGAACTCCAGCCTCAAGGTCTGAGGAATCTCTGGGTCAAAGCGGATACCCTGCAAATGGAATACAGAGACAACCCCAAGGAACAGTATGAAGAGAGCCTCAGAATATTAATTTCAATAAAATAAGAAAAGGTTGGGATGATCACACTGATGAGGAACAAATAAATTCCTCTACCGATAATAAACCAATACAAGATAATCAAACAAGACTGCTCAAGGTTGTGTCACCATCCATATTCCTGGCACTGCTTGGTAACATTGACATATTCCCTGAAAACAGTCTAATAGGATTCAGTGGCACTGAGCCTGTTACAAAAACTTGCATAATCCTCTTAAAACCTACACAGTGTCGAAGTCTGTCACTGGAGGGTATTCAGTTGTGTGGCATAGCAGAACTTGCTGTTGTCTGTGAACGGGTGCGGTGTAGGTATGAACTGTGATTGAATCCTTGCAGGTGCAGAGCAGAGCTTGAACTTATCATATCTGTGAAGTCTCTGCAGAGGAGGAGAATTTCACAAGGTTCATTGGGCCTTTTGTAAAAGGTGATGTTACCTGCTTGAGACCTAGACAATGTAGGATCCTCCCCTAGCAGACAACTTAGTCTTCTGGCATAATGGAAATTTGCTTTTCCATTTACTACTGTCTGTAGAGTGGTACTATGGTGCTCTGAGCCTGTGGGTGACTGTGATTAAATCCCAGCAGGGACAGGGTACAGCTGTACTGGTCAGAATAGCACAGCAGTATGCACATGATTTTTGGTGAGTTTATTATTGATCAAAAAGTTGTTTTACTGATAAATAGCACCTAAACAAGAATTTGGTGTTGAATAAGGTTATGGGATACGGCTTGTATTTTGAGCAATTGTGAAACTGTGGTCAGAGTGGTGGTTTAGCACTCCTTCATCGCTTGGAAGAGCTAGAATAATCTAAAGTGCTTTGATTTCAATACTAAAGGATCTCAGTTTCTGTTGGTAGTTGTGGTTTATTGTAGTTCATGTGGGTAGCTGCGTCAGCATACGTAGGCTGCAAAGGAACAAGTAATAGGTTTATTCCATGCTGAAAAAAAGAAGAAAGAGAACACAACGTTTCGGCTGTGGAGCCTTCTTCAGGTGTGAGAGAGACAGGGCAGTAGGCAAAGGTAAAGGCTTTACCTTTGCCTACTGCCCTGTCTCTCTCACACCTGAAGAAGGCTCCACAGCCGAAACGTTGTGTTCTCTTTCTTCTTTTTTTCAGCATGGAATAAACCTATTACTTGTTCCGTTGTGGTTTATTGTCCCCCTAAACCTTCTACTGTGAGAGCTACTAACTCTGCTTTGATTCCCAACAATCACATTCCATCTGTCAAAAAACAGTTATTTCTGGAAAAAAGTACATGGACTAAATAAGAAGCATCAGAAACTGAGAGGGACAACAGATGAAGGAATTGGTCAACCCTAAACCCTAAAAGGACAACACCTCCCAAGATACTGATGTTTAGACATCAGTCACAACAATCTCAATAAGTGCCAATGCAACAAAATTACCAAAAAGAAAAGTAGTGTTTATTGTAGACTCTTTTCCACATTTCAAGTGAAACATGAGTTAAGGACCCTGAGTAAACAACAGGATTCTATCTCTCTGTCTTTCTGGGGCTGATTGACTTTACCAAATAAACTGACAGCAAAGGTGCATTAAGATATAAAAACGCAGGGTTGTCAAATGAAGGACCTTGTCTGCTAATGCACAAATCTCTGCTTACCCCTGTATTATTCCTATCATTTTATTTTTTGTTGAATTTCTGCTTATGTTAATAAACCACAAGCTCTCCAGAGTTAAATTTCCACTCCAGTTGCGTACTGGCAAACACTTTTGAACGGCACATGCAGCAGACCAATAACAAAGAAAAAAAGAGTAGTCGAAATGTGTAAATGGTTTAGAAAAACATTCCACCAGAGCTGCCATTCTTAGAATGTTGACCTGTTTAAAACCTCTGCACTCTCCTCTCCAAGGACACTTACTGCAAATAATTTCAATTCACACTATATTAAGTGTTTAATTTAAAACCTCACCTATCGCTATTACAGCTATATCTTAGGACAATATTTTTGTACAGTATATGTAATGTCTGCATTTTTCACTCAGATCCTTGGAGAAATATTAGAGTCTGCTATCTTTACTATGACAATATCTCTTTTTTTTTCCCTAAAAAGGAATAAAATAAAGAAGAGACAATATGTCTTCTTCAAAACTAAATCGTTGGTCAAAATATAACCTGGTACGTAATCAGTGACACTTGAATAACGTGACATTTATCAATGGTATTTTAATGTCAAAATACTTTGTCTACACTTTCCACCTAATCTCTAAAATCAATTATTGTCTTTAATCTATGCGGGTGGCTACATATTTGTTAATGAATGAAAAATACTTGGCCTGAGGAGCCTTTAGTAGTATTCTTCATTATTGTAAAGTAAAGACAAGGGGTTTCATTTTTAGGGCTCATACTCTATCATAGCTGCAATATCTGTCTATATACAGTATATTCATACAAGGATCAAGGATTTGATGAATAAGACTAGAATGAAAAACATAAATATGGAACACAATATCCAAAAGATCACACTAACAAACCAAAAGCAGATACTGTATATCCATAATGATTGCTTACTAGTAATTGTTTAGCTCACAAACATAACAAACATAATTGATTCAGAGATGAGTTCACAACAGAGTTTGTTGATATACAATATGCACATTACTTTGTACTTTGTACATTTTGACTGCAAGTTTAACATACTTAACTGAACCATTTCTATCTCCCATCTTTAAAAAGAAATTAACCAAAAACAAAATCTGCACAAACATGCTACTGCTACCCACCTATTGTTATTCAGAACAGTTATCAGCATTTTTAATTAAGAACTAATAAAAACAATATATTCTTCTTGTCTTAAAATTGTTGACCTCTGTTACCATGAGCATCACACATGCCAAATGCCTTGTTCAGCTTTGTCAAAGCTGGATCTTGATTTGAGGACTGCCCTGAACATGCACAGTAAATCATTCTGCCTGCCCCTTGTAACACATTAGCCATTAGGAAGGCTCCCTGTTTCGTTCAGCTCTCTGGGTAGGAGCCAGATTGGAGTTTATATAAACTATGCCAAGGAAAAGAGACATCTCTGGGAGGATTACAGATCATTAAGCTCAATCAGAGATTACCTCAGCAAGACTGACATCACAATAAAATCACAACTATTTCTACTGTACAAGTCCCAGCCTGCTAAGCACACAGACATACTGTAGGTGGTCTGTATTTGTTAACCAGACCTACTGTATCACCTTTAAGAGGTCGGTTAGTTAGCTCTTGAAAGATATCGTTCTCGTTCTTTTTGTTTTTCAGAACAAGTCCTGAAGTAGCATGTGCCAATTGACAATTAATGGTCTGTTTATTTAATAAAATAATAAATTTCTTAAGTACAGTGTCTGTTTATCATAACTTTCTCAATGTGCCGTCCGACAATGCAAGTAATGGAAAAGTCAGATTCCATCTCTGCTTCATGATCAGTGCTCTAATTTTACTACTCTAATGAAGTACTTTGGCCTCCAAAATGAAATAAAAATGTTTTATTAACCATGTGTTTAATTGAGCTGAGTTTTTTTTTTTCTTTATACACTTGCTGGTAGCACAAAGTACATTGTGTACTTATTTTTTAGATCAAAGCAGTATTTTGCTATGCATTTTAAAACAGTGTACATCATAGACTTAAACAAATGTACAGTACATACGTTTCATGAGGCTTTAATCAACAGTTATGAGACTGTTCTGGCAGAACATTTGTTTAAAATCTCCTTAGTAACTTCTCTGAAAAACAAACTGTTGTCATGTTCTTGAAATGTTACTCCTTTCTTGCCTAAATGAGTCAGGAACTGGCAATTTCATTTATAATACATGGGTTATTTACTATGTGATAAAACTGGCAAAACAAACTTAAAAGCTCTTTAAATTCAGTGAAAAAAGTCAACAAAAGTAAAACAACAAAAACAATGTTTTCTGCAAAACATCTGAAATTAATATATAACCACAAATGTTGGTTTCAGCCACAAATTTTGTTAATAATCAAACCATTAGAAAGCCCGTTTTTATTACATTTTTTCAGTCAGCTACATGAAATCAAGCAGCAGAAAGTGTCTGCTTTATTTTACTTTGTTATTGCAACACATAAGCAATATATATATATAGCATTTTTTGAATACATGTTGTTTTATTAAGCAAAAGTCCAGTAAAAGGTGACAGTCTCATGGCAGTGAGAATAACCATGAATATCTTCAGAAAAAAAAAAATAGAATTATATTTTGCAGTAGTTTGGTTAATTCAAAATCAGTCTGCTTTTAAAAGAAACATTTTCAGAATGCTTTAAGGAGGTTTATGCCAAGTAAATAATTTAGGATCTCTTTGGTAGCAGGCACAGTTTTTATTACGGTCATACTCACATTCAGAGCATTTTTAGCAGCCTCTGCTTCTGACCGACTGTCAAAACTCACAAATCCTACAGGCTGAAGAGAAAGAAAAAAATATTGAATTATTCATCATTTACAGCCCCGTTAATCCACTATTACTGTGGTACTCACATGAGGGAAAGCTTATAGTACAACACCAGGTAAGGGTAAAACTTACACTAGTTTGATTATTACACTAATTTATCAAGTATGATGATCAAAAGTAAATTCTCAGAACCATTTACTAGAAGACTATGAGTGAAGTACCTAACTCATGGATATAAGAGTTTTGTCCCACTCAGGATTTTAACCCAAAACCCACTATAGGGGAGTCCAGAGCTCTATCACTACTTTACACTCCTGCCCTCTGCATTCAAGCAGTAATAAAAAAAAAACGACACAAAATTAAATCACTGTGAGTACATTGACTGCTTCATTCTTTAATGAAAGAAAACGCTGAAAACACCAAAGTGTTGTGTGATATGGAAATTAATTATGTGTTAAAAATCACCATAATTCCTCAGTGACCTAAAGTACTGTACAAGTCCCTCCCTAATACCTACACAGGGACAAAATGGAAGCAGCCTACCCACAGACCAAATAAAGTAAATAACACAGCGCTGAAAGGCTGCCCCATTAATTTAAGATGTCTTTACCCAAGCTGTCACTTGGTTGTGGAAAACATTGCCGTGCTGACATACAGATTGAAGGCATTCCTCCTCTGAAGGATTCCATAACAGAGACAAGGATTAAAAAGCCCTTAGCAGACATTTCTCGTGAGGCTACTCAGTGATTTGTGTAGAAAAGAGACGTCATTGTAGAACAGGAGAACGTTTTAACCAGGCAATGACTATAAGAAGTGTGCAGAAGTCTGATATAAATAGAATTACAATTGTAAACGAAAAGAGCTGCGACCATATATAGAGATAATTGTCTTACTGCCTTAAAAGCAGCCTCATAATCAAAATAGTATTAAACAAAGTAATTTATTAAAGATAAATGATTAAGGTTAGCTTTTTAATGTTTGAACTTCTTCAAAAAGTTAATAAGATGACCTTTTCTTACTTTAACTTTCTTATTGTCTTAGAATATGTTTGGAGTTGCTTTTAAAACCTTGTCTGAGTTGGTTGAAAGCATGTGCAGTTCATATGATCATATTTTCATATATACAGAACTTCCTTTTTATCCTTTTTTTTATCACATTTTTACCAGAATGATGTTAAAAGATGTTTTCCAAAACCCAAAAGAAAGTGCAGAATGAAATTTTCTGAAATATGTTAATGTTTATGATTTGAATCAACTGATGGGGCAGTGTGTTTCTAAGACATCTAAAAAAATTATTTTATTATTAAAGAAATTTGAAAAAAATATTACTAGTAGTACTTTTGACCAAATATCCAATCTAAATATGTACGTCACAGTGCACAATAGCATTTTAACTCCATCACGCAATTGTTTATTTTTCTTCCTAAGCAGACACTAGTGGGAAATTTGGGACATTCTGTATGAAATATTTTAAGTCAGTACTGTTTGCCTTAACATCAATACTTGAGGACAATGAAATAAATATATTTCATATTTTTTATTATTTTATAAATTATAGGCAGAGATAGCCCTCTTCCCCTGAAATAGTTTTTTGGATAGATTGGGGGAGGGGAGATAAGTTCATAAAAAATACAAATATTAGTCCTTATTTGCAGAGTTTTTATTTTCAATTCACAATACTAGCAGTAAAATTGTTTCTGTAACACGTTTCTGAAAGATTAGTGCTGTCTTGACCTTCATTCTAGATTATGTACATTCTTTCAGAAGGCGGAGCTATTGAATATTCCTTTATATTTGCTCTATCAAACAAAGTTAGATTGTTTGATACTTGGCTGAAATGCTGAAGACAATGATATACTTTCACCATATGCAATCATAGTGTGCAAGTAAATAATCACATTTTACACAAAGCTGTATTCAAGATGCAAACATGAAAGTAACAAACAATTATGATTACCTGTTTAGAGGTTAGCTTAATTAGTGAGCCTTCATAACCCTTGAGAAAGAAACAAAAACAGTAAGTCATAGTAAAGAGAGGACAATACAGATTTATCAATTAAAGTTGATATTATGATCTTAACAAATATAATAAAAAGAGATTAGAGAGTGTTAAAGGTAAGGGACAGTGTTTTTCACAGATTCAGCCATTTGCTTTCACTCCTAAAAAAATGGAAAAGGCATCAGGAGCCACATAAAATTAATCAATTACTGCTCTTGTATAGTGAAAGTGTAGTTGAAGTGGAAGAAGGGAATTTTTAGGGAAAAGGAACCTACATTTTAAGGGGAAGAGGCAAAGAGAGGAGAGGATCGTGGGGGAAAACTGGAAGGTGGGGTGGATGAATGACTGAAGTTGCTGGGGGTATATTTGGACGTCTGCTGATGAGATCTGGATACCTGTAGTAACAAAGAACCAGCAGGGAGGCTGAGGCTGGTTACTTGAGGAGAGAGGAGGACAGTGCTAGCACTTGTAACCATGCTTGGAGGGACCTTGTAGGGGTTGCATCAGTACAAACTGGACATGGGCAGTGTGAGCCCTAGACTGGACATCCTTATCGAAAACACAGGCGAAAAGTGGATAGCAGACCTACAGGGGCATGGAGGAAAGAGGGTAAGGCTGGGGAGACCAACACAAGGTTCAGAGGACCTGCCCCTCCATCTGACACAGATAGTAGAGGGGAAAGAAAAGCTAAAGAAATAGAAACACGAGCAGAAGGAAAAAAGGCTGTGGCCAGTGGCAAACAGGACTGGACAGATGTAAGAGGAAAAACACACTTAATAGAAAGACAACAAAATGGAAAATAGTACAGCTCTCCTTTCACACTCCATCTCTCCCTCCAACTGTCACTCCCACAAAAACTAATCCTCCTTTTGCTTTTGAAATCTATAAAAATCCACTCTTCAAACACAAACAAAAAAACACCCCATAAGCATCACAAACACCAGACCTACACACGTAAGTCTTATTGGTCAATAATTACTTTGTTAGGGTTTGTCACCCAGTGAAGTACAATAGAGTTCAGACGGCTGCATTTTATAAGAGACATTTTTACTTTTTTGTTTAAGTTAGAAGACATAGTTTGGTTGGCAGTGGTTCAGGATTGATCCATATGTAGAAAGCAGCCAGAAACAGTAGGAGGAGAAGGCAAGTAGCAACAAGTAAAGAGAGAATAGATAGAGGGCAGCTGGCAGACTGTCTAGTTTAAGTGCAATGAAAGCTGGGACTGATTGGACTAATGGCTTGTATTTATACTGTGCCTACAGTAGGACTGGCAGGAATAGGAGTCTTTCTTAGAATCTCCAATTATGATTGTGCATTTGAATCTTTATGAATTTCCCGTTGTTACACTTTAGCCCTTTTCATTATAAATTACATTTTGATAATGTAGTATTTCCCGTTGGGCTCTTGCATTGCATGACTACAATTCATACAACCGCAAAACAACACAAGAACTCTATGTATTGTAACCTTATAAAATACAATTATTTATTGTGTGATTTTAGTTCCCCAAATAATAAATACAGTAAAACAATTTGGTAAGCTCATTCTCTTGTTTTCACGAATCAAAAGCCTGAAATTAACAAAGGAATGCAAAAATATTAAACATCACAGGCAGAAACACATTAAACATAAGTGAAGCAACTGAATCAAATAAAAACCTACCTTAAATGGTCTAAATAAAAGATAAAGTTCTCGTGGCTTGATATCTAATGGTAACCCACTGACAAATAGAGTTCGGACCTAGAGAAAAAAATACAACATTACACTTTGTCAAACAATCATTGAAAAATCATGAAAAGTTCTCAACTTGATGTTACATAGCAGTGGAAATCACCTAAATAGTTTTACAGAACTCTGCTTTGTGTGAATGTATATGTAATTTGGGGATTATCAATTTCAGATTACATCATTTAAAGGCTCTGTTATTCTATTTAGTCTCTTTATTGTCCTGTCAGCAGGGTTTAGTAAATCTACAATATGACTGATATCTCTGAAAACCCTCGTAAGTGTTAAACCAGCCTGAATAAGGTATTGATAATGCATTTATCAAATCTTTCCCCCCTCTCCTGTGTGCTAATTATGCAGATTATGCTGAATAAGGATTTGGAATTTTAGGATATATGGTCAAAATTAATGCAATCAAATCAAGGTATGGTATGTTTCAATTGCATAATGCAATCAATAACGCATAATTTAGGATAGTGAGTAAAATGTTGATCACTACAGTATAGGAAAGATATTGCTGCTTTGAAATGAGTCCAGAGAAGATCAACCAGATCAGTTCCAGTGCTTTTCACCCAGGTACTATGGGCTCATTGCATCTTTGTGGTTCCTTTAATTTTGGTTTGTAGCCTGTTTTTTAATTTGAGAAAGGAATCTGACAAAGATCCTGTTTTTTATTGGCTGCCACTGACAGCCTGCTTATTTATGAATGTAAGTGTAAATGTAAATGTTGACAAGAGTCTGATAAATAAGAGATCATACATAAGAACACACAGTTTAATATTTTTCAAAATCTGTGCAAAGTGTCAATTTATACTTGATAACATCAAAGTCAGAGAACTACCAATACACAGAGTATTTTAAAGCTTCTTTATTGTCTTGGAGCAAAGCTGATAACATACCGCCACTATTACAACTGAGTTGAAATCATATTCACAGCCAAAGGTGTCTATGTGAACATGAAAAAGTACTATAAAAAGAAAGAAAAAAACACAACACTTTGGCTGTTAAGCCTTTTTCAGATATGTCACACCAATAATATTCAGTGTTCTGTAACCGACCAGAAACTGTTATTGATGGCAATTGAGCAAATGAATTGTACCCAAGTGGTATTAGATCAAAAGGTGTACATTGCAATCACTTTTTCAGACTTCATGACAGCTTTTAGCAGCTTAGACAGAGATTGTCCATGGAAAGTTAAATATATGACATACTGTGCCATAGCGCTGTACAGACTGGGTTCAAGCTAAATTTCCATTAAATAGCAAAAAGATTCCATTAACCTATTAATGTCTTAATAAGAATTAACAACTAACATACTTATAATACGTCTGGAATCGAGGAATTATTGTTGTAGACCCGGTCACACGTTTATTAATGAAAGCTGGGAGGGTCAAGAGTGAAATCAGAATAATATCAGTGGAAAACCAGAAGTGTCCCTTTAAGACACTTACAAATAGAACTACAGAACTATGATAGATCATTGGCAAAGGTGAAAATGTACTAAGACTAAGGGAAACAGGAATAATAACCAATGCCAGAACTGAAAAGGAAATTGTATGAGCTGATAAAACAAACTTATGATCATACAGAGGAAGCTACCTTTTTGGCACACTAATATACTGTATTTCAGTTAGATACTTTCTGTTAAAGCAAACAATCCCATTGGCTGTTTAACCTGATGGTGAACAATTCTGAGTATTGTCAGTTTGTGTTTTTTAAAGTAAAATGATTACAGGAAAAAACATGAAACATTTAGACTTTTTAAGGGTGTGATCTCAATGAATGTTTTTGACCCTGACTATGAAATGTTGACTTATACAATTATTTGAGGCTGGTATAAGAATGAACATACCATCTTTGGGTTTTTCCACCTGTTTGGTATTTCAGTTATTAGCTTACAAAACCTTTTAACCTTCTTCTTATCTTTGGTAAATACATACTGTATTACCCAACACCCAATCCAAACTACCCCTCCCAAACCAAAGGAATTCACAAAATACAGTTCCCATTACCTGTCACACTCAGATGTACAGAACACAATAGTCTCCTCTTAGCAGTTCTAATGTCTTCTAGTTATGCCTTGACCTCAGTAGACTCCTTATTATCTTGAGGCTTTTATTCTGTATGCTATTGAGTATTGTCATCCTCCTGATTTTTTTAATTATTTCTACACTAAAGCATCTACACCATGTTTTTTGAGCACTTATCACGTTTATGACATGATATAAGCTTCCATTGACTGCAGATCCATCTGTATCCAGTTCATTGATTATATGCCCTGTCTCATTCCTTCATACCTTTTTTTAATTAAGAAGTTTAATTTTAGGCTCACATACTGTATAAGAGATTAAAATATTGATCAAAAGACAGTGTTTTACCCTTAGTTTCCAAGTTAGTAGACTAAGTTCCAAGTTAGTACACTTAGTTTCCAACAACTTAACATTGCATCATAAACATTTCTTCCTCTGTATGCCCCATCACATTATTGTGATTTATGTGTGTAGAAATAATAGCCCCAATAATATAATATTTTTTATTATTTGCTACATACCATCCTGATGTCATCATACGTAAGCTACTGTACTTGCTCCCATGTCTGCATGTGGTCTACAGCACACTCCTCTTGTTATTAAGCCTTTAAAATTCCTTATTCTCAGTTTAACCAATGTACTGTAGATTCAAAACTACCTTTACTCTTGTACTTTTCTTTTTCAGTTCTTTAATTTCCACGATATTTTTGATGGATAGTCGCATACCACCCCTTTCTATCCTGCCTTTATATGTATATATGTACATCCGTTAGTTTTATATTCATTCCCATCCTCCTCCCTAGTTATATTTCGGTTATTTCTGTAATGCTGTAGTTTTGTATTTATATATTACTCTCAAGCTCTAGAATTTTTGACCAGACCTTTCATGATCCCAACAAAATTAACCTGGTTGAGTTCCCTGCTCCTAAGTTCTCTAATTTAGATATTCTTCACCTACTTTACACATTCAGCTCCATAATATATCAACACCTCTTATTCAGAATGACATCCAATGCCATGAAACTAATACCCTCTTCTCTGCACCAATGCAAAATGTTAAATTTATATTAATATTTAACCAAGTATTAAATCTCCTTAGTTCCCGTTTCTTCCTGGCACTTGGATGTGGCACTGGTTGAATTCCTGGGAAAACCACTATAACGTTTAATTCTAATAAATCTATTTTATTTCTGAAGTCTTTTTAAGTAACTCAAAGTGCTAATGTGAAGTGTAACCAAAGTTCCCTGCTATACTCCTTTGCTCGGATAGCTTTGCCTGTTTTTGTGTACTTGTTTCAGTTATTTTTTTAAATGTAACGCTTTTTATATTAACGAAAATATTTTCTTCAGTTAATTCTACTAAGGAAGAGCTACTTTACAGTACTGTGAAAATAATTGATCTAAAATGTTTTGTTATTGGATAAATTACATCTGAAAATGATGGTCCCTGAAAAAGAAATATGATTTTTTAATTATTTGTTCTTACTGTTCTGTTCTGTGTTAAGCTTCCTTAACCGCTGGAGCAGTTTCACTTGTAAGTTTGTTAAAAGCTGTTTTTCGGGGATATTAATTTTTTTACTAAAATAAAGTTAAAGTGCCCCTTCTATAGAACAAAAAACTTTAGAGGAATCATAGTTTTTAAAATTTAAATGATCACAACATGTACTTAAAGACATGCCTTTGTATATTGTTCACAAGTTCTTTCTTTCAGCTGTTATTGCTAGAAGTACTGTTGCGAAAATTACTTTTGAATAATGCTGAATTAGCCATGTTGCTCATGAATCATTTACCATGTATGTTTCTATTAACCTCTCTTTGTTTTTCATGCTAGAAAAATACTCTTGGGAAGAAAAGGAATTCATATCGTAAGTAGGTTCAGATTTTCAGAACCACAACATAGTTGCCTAGCAACCATGATAAACTTTCATGAGCTAGAGTCCTTAGAAAGTTCAAATCCTATTTAGGAAACCTTTCCTACATTCCCTCCAGGTTACATAAAGTTTTAATTTCCTGTATAAGTTGTTGTTTTTAGGTAATACATACATCCCTGTTTTGGAGTAATTGTAATGTTAGAAATTTTACACTATTTTATTTGTTGATATTTGTTGAAGTGACAGAAAACATTAATCAGGTAATAGATTTCTAAAAAGGTTTGACTCCCATCAAGACAGTCATAACTATTATGCAATGGCTACAGTGGCTTGAGGAGAAAAGATATTTTATCAGAATGAGGCTTGATAAAGTGCTTTATTCCTCTCACTATTTGGCACTGATTTTTGTGTAATGTTTGCTTTTACTATATTTATTAACGTTTCTTAGTTTTGAGAAATGACCCTTCTTTAGGAGTCTGGAGTCTGACATCCAGACAACATGACCAATCCAATGGAGCTAATGAGCATTAACTCAATGCGTGACAAGCCCAATTTCTGACCTTCTAGTAAGGAATTTATATTTACAACTGATACCTTGCCAATGATCCCACTGCAGAGAAAGGCACTTCATCTAACTCTGGCTTTGAAGCCTTCAAGTAAAATAAGTCTGTCCATCTTCAGGATTCCACAAGAATTTGGTTGACATTCACTTACAAACTGCCCTTGGTTTTGTCATCTGAATCTAGACTAAGAGCATATGCACAAATGTCATTGTTGTACTGGTTCCATGGTCATTTGAGATGAAGAGTCAGGATGATATTCATTGATTCCAATGGGGAACTCATAAAGGTGCTTTACGATTTAATTTCTGAAATCCAACTCCATCAATCCAACATCCCTCCTCTGACTTTCCCTTCCAGAAGTGTATTCACCTCCATGTACCTTGAGTTGCCCTTCTTTAGCTCATACAGTATGTTTTCATTGAGAATAATGATATTAATATCATACCTCCTGGGTTCTTGGGTCAAACATGCATTATGACCTTCTGGACAGTCATTGCCTGGACTGGCCACTAGAGTCCTAATGTTAAGTTCTGAATTTTAATGTTCTATTCTGTGCTTTCCAACTACATACGTAGATGTAACCTCTCCAGACAACACAACCCACTCAAAACTGTATTTAGGTAAGAAGTCTAGCTCCTTCTCCAAGGGCTGCTCATTTCCAGTTACAGCTGCTGAATTGCACTTCTGCCTCAATCCAAGTACTTACTGAACATCTTCTATCAGCTTCCTCCCTTCCAGATCATGACTAGGGTCTTCCATACCGTATCATTGTACCCCCATTATTGTTCTCCGGATGTTCCAGGTGGTAAATTTTGATCTCCTTGTTCCTGGCTGCCAGAGGCAGTCAAGCTCTGGTATTAACAGATCTTAACCCAAACAAGATCCTGTGAGAAAGCTTAGGCAGAAGTCAATGTCTTCCACTGCAGAATCACATTGTGGAGCTAGCAAATAACTTTAACTTCTCTGTAGTTTGTGTACTTCTTCTTTTTTGTATTAGAGCTAATCATGGGCTCAAATGATATTGACTGTAGTGTAGAAGTACCTGACATGAATATAATATTGTATGTGACCACAACAGACTTTATAATATTTTGGACAAAAATGTGTTTACAAGTAATTTAATGCCAGAGCCAAGGTAACTAATGCCAGAGCCAAAAACATAAAGAGCAAACCTAGTTTTATCCCTTTTAATGTTAATATTTAAACCATTAGTATTCAGTATACTTGCTACTGTCACTGTATATTTACATTACACTAACAATAATAAGATATCAAAGGATAAACCAAACTTCTATAGATGTAATTTTTAAAATAATCTAATGTAAGATCTATTTCTTAGATCTTATAATTTACGTAACACTAAAAGTAGATTAATGAGGAGTAAGGTGATCAACAGATGATCAGAAAACAAGTTATACATAAGTGTTTATTGAAAAGCTGGGAAAAACTGGGTATAAGTTTTGTCTTAACCATCTTGGTTGAGGGCCAACCCCCTGGCCATAGGATGAATTAGGACCCTCATACAGAGACGGAAAGAGAGAGAATGTAACCAAGGGGTAATGCAAAAGTGGAGACGAGGTGGAGGAGAAGGGATACAAAAAAAGAGTATGAGTAACGAAGGGGCTTACTGTGTTTTTTATAGCATGATGTGATATCATGGTGGAATACAAGTTAGAACAGCAGAAGCAAAACAGAACTGACTTAAACAGGGGACTTGTCCATAGAAGGCCCTGTTGGGGACTCCATGTTGGTGGTAGTTGCCATGACTACACCTGCCAGGACAGGAGCCCCGCATAAATTTTGGCATCTCAGCTGGAGTAAGGGATAAAAAGGGAACACTCCCCTCTGGAGAGGCAGATAGCTGCTGGGCTGTGAGACGAGTGCCTTTTGTTGTTTCTTTTCTGTGCCTGCTCGTCGCCACTGAAATTCAAAGCACACACTTTGCTGTTTAGGTTTGGGTTTAAGCCCTTGTGCATCCGTATTCCTCAGACCCCATGCAAACTGAACAGCACTGCAGCATTATTCAAAATGTCGAAAATTCATGGATATAAATAAAAAGCCTAACATAATGACAAACATAACCTGTAAGTTCTGTAAAACAATCACTGTGGAAAGGTTTTGTAATGAGAAAACTGTTTTTGCAGAGGTAAAAAACACAGCTTGTGGTTGTCTGTTTAAAAAATCAAAAGTGTAAAAACATTCACATCACAAAGAAAACCTGTTCTGAGAAATTCCATTGAACAGCATGAATTTTCTTTTAAGAGAATTAGAATTGATTTTTTTATATCTTAACTGCAATGTTTGTTAACTTTAGAGTTTCTTGTTCCGATTGCTATACACAGTACTCTAGAGGACTTGACAAACAGGACTTTGGATCCAAAATTTCTTGAAAAAAATGACTAACAGCATTCCAAGTCAGCCTGCGGAAGGAAAACAAGATAAGTCACTGGTTTGCCTTTTATTCTCTAATTTATTCTCTTAACATATTCTGTTACTGATTTCCACTGAAACATACTGTACTGTGCAATTGGGCCTCGAACTTGCTGATTCTGGAATTAAATAAGTTATCAATTCATGCTTCCCCCCTGCATGTATAGCTGGTGATTAAGAAAGAGGTTTCATTGCATTGCTTTCGGCAGCATTTCCTGCAAGTTATTCATCTGAGCAGCCAGCAGCCTTTCCATGTACTATTCTGTCATGTTTGGCTTCCATGACCATAAATGGACCGTTCCAGAGTTTAGGGTCATGTTTGTGTGATATGTGATAAGACCTAGTGCAGTGTGCCAGAGGAGCAAAGGCAGGAAAAACAAAAAGGAAAATACCAACTGAAAAAAGGAGGGCTTACGAATTAAAGGGACTAGGTAGTGTAGGAGATTCTAAAAGCCAGCTGATTCTTTCGTCGTCTAATATCAAATAAAAAGTGCTCTCCTCTCTGTTTTTTTTTTAGGTGCATCCCAAATATGTATTATGTAACATGAGTAGCAACATGATGTGACAGAGTACAGTAGTTCTGCGCAGAGAGGCCTCTCAATGGATGGCAGAGGGGGTGAACTTATCAGATGGGCTTTTTAACAGATTCATCATGGAATGATCCTATTCTTAACCTAAGTGCAACAAGTCCCACTGCTGTAATCTGCCTAACACAACTTTATGAAGCAAAGCTAGTGAAGTTCACAGGCTTAAAAACAGCAAAGGCTGTCTGATTTTATATTTCTTAATCTACATTAATAGTATGATGTAGTCTATCTATTGCACAAACTAGTGCGATATCGTGTTGTCATTAAAAAAAATGTAATATACCATATGCAAAAGAACTAGTAATTACAAATTAAAGGAGGAGGTGAGGAGGAGAAGAACCCAAAGAAGGCTCCACAGCCAAAACGTTGTGTTTCTTTTCTTCTCTTTTCAGCATGGAATAAACCTATTACTTGTTCCTTTGCAGCCTACGCAAGCTGACGCAGCTACCCACCTGAACTAATATACAGTTTGCCTTCCTGCTTAGAATCAGAGAAATCAAAGTTGATTCATATCTTCGTAATACGTTAATCCATTTAAACAAATAAAGTTCAGCACTCACAGTCCATATGGATGTTTGGGTTTGTCACTATAATGGAATTTGTGGTAACAGTCAGAATATGAGAAAGCCGTAATGTACATGTTAGTTCTACTTGATTGATAAACTAGCACTTGACATGATCTGCAATGTCTCTATAAAGGCTCACTTGGTACTGATTACCTTCTGTCAGCAGCAGTTAATAAATAACTAATACACACCTTTCATGTTTCACTAATAGGACAGCTTGCAGCGATTTACCAGCGCTCAACAAGCTGTGTTCCAGTAATAAATTAGTAACACATACTTTTCGGGTTACCCTTGTTCTGAAGTGTTTCTAAATTTGTCATCACCCTTTCACCTAACACGCAAATAAGGATGTGATTTTTGATTCTCGCATGAATGCTACGTAAATGCCTCATTTTTGGTGACATGCTTGAAGAACCTTTTTTTTTACAACATTAATATATCCATTTTGCAGCCGTCAACTAATGGCCGAGATAAGATGACTGTTTCCCCGGCAGAGTTTTATAAATAAACTGCCAGTGTCTGAAGGCCTACTCTGTCATGTCCGGCTCGAGGCAGGAGCTGTTTCCTGTGCTTCCTGCAAACCCTGCCATTTTAGGAAGACCTGTCAGATATGTGTCTTAACGAACATTACGGTCAATGTAACCACACAATTCTAGGACTGCCACATGCCCCATGCCAGCATTACTGAGCTTCTTCTTCATTCTGACAGATGCAGCCAAATGTCTGTATCTCCACTCTGCAATGACATACAAAAGGTCTGACTGATTGCGAGACTTGTCATTTGACAAAGTGGATGCAATCCTACATCAGACTGCAACATGCTTTTTTTTTATGCGGTTGCAAGAGTAAGCAGATCCACTTGCTATGCGTTTAATTCCTTGTCTCACTGTTTTCAATTTCTGAAGGACCGCAGGAAGAGATGGCAGCAAGTGTGTATTATTATTATTATTATTATACGTGTTTTAGAAAGCATATTTCGTAATTGATTAATGGGATGTTGTAATGTGACCATTGCGGTTCTGTGCGGGCTCGTGCCCTCCGCCACCCGTTTCATCCCACAACACCTGGGGCACAAACCTGGGACTCCAGTGTAACACAACAGGGAACCAGCCGCATGAGCTAAAAGAGACCTTCCTCAGCCCAGGTAGCCAAGGTCCCTGCTACGCGTCGTGAGGCACTGACATCACTGTATCCGAACTAGCTCCGCTACACCAACAGCATCACAACATAATCACAGACGAGTAAAACAGGGTCATAGAGTACTGTATTATAATAGAGCCCCTAAAAATCTACAGAAGGGAATTCTACAGTTGTAGAACCACAAAAGTGAAGACTGCAGCACACACAGATCTTAATTGAATCCTTGGACAACACAGAAGATCAGAATCTGTGAACCTCAGGTTCAGACAAGTAGTACAGGAGTTAGTAGTTCTCTTGAATTTGGTAGGAACTACAGTAGGCCGTTCAGAGTCTTGTATGTCAACAAAAGACGCTTGCTATTCATTCTATGCTTGACTTGGAGCCAATGAATAGAAGCAATATGGGTATAATATGATCACTGAAACCAGTCCTTAATAATACCTTGGTAACAAGAATTTTGAACATCCTATAATATTCTAAAAGTCTTCTCCAATACTCCAGCAAGGATATCACGGTTCTTAAAAGGGTAACACTACATAAATTAAAGGCAGACACCTTTTTACATTTAACCTTATAGCATAGTCATTTCAAGAAGAATACAAAAGATTTTTAATTGATGTCAAGGACTCACTAATCCATCACCAGTTGTCCTAATGCTGCTTTATTTGTTAACCGGCAAGAATAAAAAAGAATAAGTGGAGTAAAACAGGGTAAACTAAGTACTACGTTTATACCACTTTGTAAGCTTCACAAACATAAACAATTTTTTGATAAGACAAAGAGTTTGCAACTAATGAAACCAATTATTGGCACTAATTAATTCTTGTTCATAGCTTGAAAAATTATATTTCTCATGTCAAGTGATTTACTTTATAACTAGGAATTTTGTAGAGAAAGTTCATGCTATTTACATTGGCAAAACAGCAAGATTAGCCAACTGTTTTAAGGAACATGTCAAAGCAGAGTGATCTAATGTTCTCTCCAAGCCAATACCTTCTCATTTTACCTCTGCAGGCCATGACTGCACTGACCTTTCTACAGTATCTCCTTCCTTTTACAGGGTCTGAAGGACTCTTATTCTAGGAAGACATCAGAATTTAAAGCTATCTTAAAAATAAGGATCACACATTCCACAATCTCTCAATGGTCAAATCATCCAATTTAAAAAAAAAACAATAATGTGTTCATTGGAATTAAATCTGTTGTTTGTTTTGTAATAACTTCTACGTGTGCTTCATGTGAAAAAATCTGAAAATCCCAAAAAGCCTTGAGATCTTTTATTATAGGCTTTATCGCACATCTGAAAGCTGAATGTGACAGAATCTCTACTGTACATCACCTGACAAGAAAACATCATTGGAGATGTTTGAAGAAAACAATGTATGATTTCTACAGATTTTTATATCAGTTGTTTGATGTCAACACCTACAATCTGTGGCCACAATTTTCATTTTAAGATTGCTGAACCTGAACATGGAATCACATGTATTTCTTTATTAAGTATATTTATTGTTCAGGGTACATTTTTATTAAAACAAAACTGAGTAACAATTTAGTTGTCTGAAAAATATGTATTTCATGACTTTTAAGTGTATGCTTCATTTCTTTGTTACTGATAAGTTACTATAGTTTTGAATTTTAATAATATTCACTAATATATGTTTTCACTAAGAACAAATATTCACTAAGAACAAATTAAAAAATACAGAGACAATCTAAAAATACTGCCTACTGACATTGTTAGAATATGAAAAATGTTATTCATTTTTGGGATTCAATATCTCAGCTTCTGGGATATTGCAAGTCTAACACAATGTGCATCTGTGTTCTAAATCGACTAATAAATGTGATATTTGCGACTGGCACTTTGATGAATAAAAACTGTTATCGCTTGTTCCTTCTTAGTATACTCTTACTTCTATGGATGTTCAGTTTTTGTGGGGTTTCAAACAAATCCCCTCTGGGTTTTAAGGAAGGCCACTTGGCAAATACCTTAATTATTTAATAACCCCATCAAACCATTTCATAAAATTCACTTGCAAAGTCAGCGTCATTAATATTGTTGATGAAATTGTTCTCGATCTCCACGATCGTCAGTATAAACATGTCTGTGGATTACACTGCATTTTCAGGCTCAGATTCAGACTGACTGAAGATGCTCTCCGTGTTGTTGATTTTGTAAGTACACTAAATGTGCGAATCCTTTTAAAATGAGGCACCTGAGGTACCTGAATGTCTAATCTTGTCTAGCAATTAGCAAATGGTTGATTGTGAACCTTTTAGCACAGTAAATGAATGGGAAACCACTACCTCACTTGTAAACTCTATGTTCTGGAGAAAGTGCAACCATTCCCAACTGTCCCATTCCCATAAGGGGAATGTACAACCTCCTTTGTTGTTCAACATCTGTCTAAATGAACCACCTGCGGTCTTGGCGTATGAAGATTCAATTATGAGAACATACATCTGTGATGTCTGCATTGACATACAGTATAGTCCAAAGAAATTAATCAGATAGAAGTTATGTTAGCATCAGAACTAAATGGGTTATTAGGACACTCCAGAATACGAACAAACTGATTCCATGTCCTAAAAAATGTCTCCAGCCTCTTCCATCTCCGAAACCATGACCTTAGCAGACTATGGCCTCAGAAGATGGTCTGCAGTCTCCAATCTGAGGAGTTGAAGGCAATGAGATTGCTGTTGTGTGCACTGACATTAGGACATCATTCCATAGTTACAGTATAGAAGAAGCATGTTATTTACACTCATTGTCATACTTTTTTAAATGATATCTGACAATGAATATGTCTTTGAAGGTGGAGGTGTTAAAGAAGGCAGCCGTCGTTGAATCAACTGATTTATGAACTACGCACATGACTCATGAATGTGACCCTTTATCGCGTCTTTTTTCTATGCGCGCACCCAAACACAGCTTGTCTCTGCAGTGTCACAGCAGTCTCTGAATAGAAGCAACACACTTTAATCACCCTTTAACCTACACACAAATACTACTGCAACCCCAATTTAGAAAAAAATAACTTAATTTCTATATCTGCTTTTCTGAAATGCACTTGTTAACAACTTCAAGTAAGCATTAATTTCCAATAATAAAAACTGGTAAACCAGTTACACCAGTCATTAATATCATCATGTGCTGATGATGAATTTTATTTGATGAATTCTAAATATGTTTATAAACTTGGCGATTTATGTATTCACATGGGTACGTAAAGAAAACTGAAAAACCTTTATACAGTATAAAACTAACTTTACGACGAAAGATTTTTTTGAACAATAGACATAGTATTGAATGAAGTACATTATAAATATTAGAAATAGCGGTTCGATATTGGCAATAAAAAACTATTGGAAATACATTATCTAGTTCAGCGTTCATATACGATCAAACATTTAATATGCAAACGCGTACGCCTGCAAAATGTAATAACATTTGGTTTAAAAAATGTTGATTGTTAATAGTGAGGTTAAGATTAACACACATTTCTTTGGTCGAAAACAGGCGAACTCTTTGTTAAAACGATGCTGCACTGGTTGTTTTCAATATATTATACGATTTAATTAATCATATATTGTATACAGTGATTTGATGAATGGATTAGTGGGTGCTTTAGTATTGGATCAACTACCAATCCAGTTAAATGAGAGCAACATACGCGTCTCCATTCACAATTTCGGGACCAAAACTTCTCAAAGTCAACATCCAGTAGCTCGGTTTCGAAAAGGGTACACGAAGTACTTGATCTCGAGTGCATCAGCTTTAAAGCCCGAGTGCACACTGTATGTACTATTAATACGTCTTACAAACCTTAAGACACTTGGAAGTAACAAAATGTATTAAAAGTTTTCTCACGGGATTTATCCGGGATCTATTTTATATGGAAAAATGGTAATATGTCGCGAATAGAAGGAATTGAAATACAAATGTTACCTCTTCTTCTTGGCTGTTATATTCATTTAACTCGTTCTCTTTTTCAGTTTTGCTGCTGTTCATTTTGTAAAGCCCGAATTCAAGTTTATGTAAGCTTTTTTTTAAGGATCCAGCTGTCAGTACAGTTGATATCCAGGAGGCAGATTAGACCCTCAGTATACAGTCCAGAAATTGAAGAATGCTAATCTCTTCAATTAGTCAACATCAAAGACCTTCGGCGTTGAATGGAAACCAGAAAGCCAAAAACAACGAGGAAACCAAGATCAAGAAACGACTAGGGTCTCAGAGTCTGGGTGCCAGGGAATCCTGCCAGTTTCACTTCAGGCTGTTACTCCGGGAAGACGCCTATGAACTCCAATTCCTAGGTCTCCAGAATACTCCACTTTGACTGCTGTGTGAAGAAAACCTGATCATTTCTCTTTTGTTGCTGGTATGGCCAGAACGTCAGACAGATCCCGACAGAAGTAAGCTTTCTCTCATTGGGAGGCTGGGTACAGAGAAACAGGGGGCAGGTCGTACTGTATGTTGTGTTCCACTTAAGCCATTAGGAATGTTTCTAAAAACGCAACTTGATAATAAGGATACGAAACAGAAGAGCGCTTCAGGCTGAAAAAGATATGCTAAGAAAGAGAGCGAGAACCAGCAAGAAGGTTTTTTGGGGGTATTTTTCATGTAGCTGTATCAGCGCAATCTTTCTTATACCCCGATACAAAACGATTATTGATCAGTTGTGATACGCACTTCAAGTAGGCATATAGATACTAAACAATGAACACGGGTCTTAAAATGTGTTTTAGTTCTAATTTTAAAGAAATTTTTATGCGCCTAAACTACATTTAAAAGACAGAAACAGCTTTCGCTCACCAGCATACATTATGCAAAATAAGGAATACTGTATGTAATACGGAGGAAGTCAGTTGTTGATATTGTCTCTTGATTTTTTTCTCCTTTGTTTGATGCAGGCAGTTTAAAGTGCATAGGCTTCCTGGCAGGAACAACTTCCTTCAAATCCCCCTTGACATTTAATTGAATAATAATTGGGTGGCTGAGATATCGTGTATAGCTCTGTCCAAGCAGTCTTCATTCAGGATCTTTAAGTCAATAGTTTGTCTTGGAGCTACTTGCAACTTTATTCAGTCTTACTTAAATGATGCCAAGATTTTCAAACTGTGAAAGGCCAAAGTTGATACAATGATCACTATGCTTAATACTTTCTACAAAAGTTTTCTTTTTCTTTGTAGGCTTCACCTTTTCGTTTTTACCTGCTTTTTTTATCTTTGGAAACAGCTCATCAGCTGATTGCTGTCAAAGGAGATACAGTACCAGGCATGTCTATGTACACTACATTTTGGTCCTGTATACGCTTATCTTTTGGTTTTCTTGTAAAGTAGATTGCACTTTGCAATGATGGTCCATATATATATATTTTAAATCCATAGGACTCATATATAATTAAAACTACAATCGACATTTCTTGTTTTATATTCATCCAATTTGCAGGATATACTGAAGGCAGTACAGCGGCACAGTAGTTAGCATATCTGCCTTGCACTGTTGTGGCTCTGGGATAAATTCCAGACCTATCTGCTATTTCTATGGAGTTTGTGTGTTTTCCCCATGTTTGCATTGCTTTCCTCTGGATGCACAGGTTTCCTACCACAGTCCAGACACATACCATTAGGTTAACTGGCTTCTGTGAAAATTGGTCCTGATGTGAATGTGCGTGTGTCTGTCTATTCTGCAAAGCACTGGTGTCCTATCCAGGGTGAACCCTGCTTAGCTCCTGTTGCTTGCCAGAATAGGCTCTGGCTCCCCCACGACCCTGAATTGGAAGAAGCAGTTAGGAAATGGATGGTAATTCTGTATATACACCTCCAACACACCCATCTGTCACGGACATTTGACCCACCAGAAACTCCACAGTGCTCTAGAGAGCAAGTGGCATTCTAAATGCACAAATGCAGTGGTATGCTCAGCTAGAATACACTAAAAGTGATGCCAGACTGGTCTTAGTTTAAACACACTTAGTAAACACATACTGTATGAAACTAATGTGTGGGAGATTCTTGGTGTGAACACACACAGTGAACGTGTGTGAAATCTGCTACAAGACAACCGAATCCCTCAGACCAGAAGGAAATTGTGACTCAAGATCAGGGATCAGAGAGTTGATCAATGGACCCACAAAAACTACCAGCTACCCTCCTTATTGAGTGAGGGTATAATTGAAATACGTTTGACTACATGTTTCAATGTACTCCGTCACCAGTTCATATTATCATCTCCAATGCCTTTAACACCTGTATGGCAAATGCTGGCCCATGTTCCATAGCAAAGAACTGGAAGATCTGATAAAGCTTTTAAAAGTTGTAAAGTTAGAGTCATCCAAACAAAACTAGTTGATTAGCTGTATAATTGTGGGTTCTAGTGGATGTTTAACATGGATTTAGAAAACTTATTTCTTGCTTGACTAGTTACAGTTATTTTAACAACCAACAGTAGTAATGGACGCACACAGAGCCTACTCTTATGTGTTGGAAGTAGTACGGATGTAGAGTTTGGTCATTTTTACTGCATCTCATTTTGTAGAGGTAGTTTGACTACCGACGAGGAACATAACTATTGAAGTGTGTTTGGACAGTTGAGGCATTTGACTAGATAAGCTTGCTACATATTTAAGGTTATGCAGATCAGTGAAAACCAGATAACTTGGCAATTTATGAGACTGGAATTCCCCTCCAGCCAGTCCATTCAACTAACACTATCTGTAAAAAGACGGACAGCAAGAAATGAAAAATATAACAGGAAAGAGAAGAGATACAGTTACAGCTTTTACAACTCACTGGGTTTTAATCATATTTGCAAGATAAAACAACAACATGGGTTTACACTTGTTTATTGTCCCTGCAATCCTAGAGCAGGTAAGTGCAAAATGCTACCTTGCCTTTTAACTCTTTCTAACTTCAAAAGGAGGCTTCTCAAAAAGATTTCTCTGAGACTTTGAATGGCATTTTAAAAAATAACAATAATCCTGATATGAACCTCCTTTGCTTTCTTTACAGGAAGTTACGAGCTTTATGAAGGTACAGCTTTTGCTTTAAATTTGAACAAAAACACATGGAGTGGATTTATTAGTTAGAAACTACATTTCTGAGTTTGACCCAAAAAACATTCTAGGTTAAATAATCAATTAAGTAAAATATGAGGACTATGAAAGAATTGATTAAATTATTAAAAAGTACAGTTTGGTAAAAAGAAAAAACAAAAAAAACAGGAAAACAGTTTTCTCAGAGATAATCATGTGAAACATTCCTTCTTTTATTTTCATTGGCTTTCCCTTGCAAGTAAGGATGGTTGTCGTCTTTGGCTCTGAATGTGACTAATGAGGCCAATACAGCTTCTTCGAGCTTTTGGGTCAAGTCTTTGTGAACTCTCTTCAATGCTCTTGATTTGCTTCTTGTTCTTTCAAATTGGTTCAGTTATGTGCCATAATCTAATCCAATAAAGCCTATGTTTATGACATGTAAGATTATGATGATAATAAATACAAATAAAATAGAGGATTACCTGTAAAGCACTAGGATTCTAAAGGATAACTACTATGGATTTGGAAAAGATAGGACTTGCTTAAGTAATCTGATCAGAGTTATCTGATCAAGCAACAGCAGTACTGAATTCAAACAGCATTTCTGACATGGTACTGTAGGCCAGGTGTAGATTATTGTGTGTTCAGAATCAGTGTAGAGTATGTAACGGGAGCCCGTCAAAGTTCCCGTGAAGCATAGTTCAGGACCCTATGCAGACGGTATAATCTGGAACTGGAGAAGGACATCTGGTGGAGGAGACGAAGAGGATCAAGACGGGATGACAGACAGGAGGGTGTGACTACGGTGATCCATTGCTCGTGGGGGCGTGGCGATGGCAAACAGGTTCAGGGAAGTCCAAATGGGGGAATCCGGGGCGCAGTCCAAATTCCAAAACGGGAATCCATCCAGGACAAAACAAACACAGTTAAAATTCGGAAAGGGATCTAGAACAGGGAGAGGGTCAGGGAACCAGGAAGATAAAAACTGGATAACGAGGCCGGGTGCTCCGAGCCCCGGACTCAGCTTGGTCAGGACACCGTTAGGAAGCCTACGCCTTCAAGCCGTGGACGTAGGACAACTTGATGGTAAGTGGTTCTCCAGGCATCTGTCTTCCAATGCAGAGCCAGGAGTAGCGAGAGCGCCCGGCTTAAATAAGGAGGGACAAACAGAGGGCAGGTGCACATAATCTACTAAAATACGAAAGGGCCGGAGCGCCCTTAAGAGGAGGGATTCTGATCATGACATAGTATGTCTCAGGACCTTAGAAAATGTGTGGAGAAATTTCCAAAGGTTCTGTGTCATTTGTAGTGATTGAATATTCTTACAGTCCTGATCTCTAAGGGGAGGGAAAGAGGACCCACATGTTGGCACAGTCCCCATCATTTGATCTGTAATATGATAGTTTTCACTCCATCCTTGTTCTTAGGTATATGGCTGGTAATTTATATTCCCTTGGATTACAAGCCTACAAAATTCTACAGAGACAGAGGCTGGCAACAATCTAGAGGGATAATTTCCAGTACAGTAAATGGCAATTGAACTTCATTAGCATTAAACCAGATGCTCCCTTCTTCATTATTAGATTACCACAAGAATAAAATCCTTTTGCTCCAGATGATGATTTGTATAAGATAAAGGATGTACCATTTTCCATTCCCAATACTCACCTGCTACATAACCTTATTGATGCACCCATATTGATGCCTATTCTGCAAAAGATGACCAAATGTAGAAGATGCAGAAAGCGCAAAAGATGAAGAATAGGAAGATTAATAATAAGATGAGAAGATGAGTCCTAGAATGACGATGCTTGCAGTACTCTATCACTGGTCATTCTACTCTTTTGGTGCACTCTGTATTCATAATGTTGTAATTAAAATAAAAAAGTGACATTTCTAGAAAATTGCAACTTTAGAAACTTTAAAGAGAACGAAATAAATGTAAGATGTACTGTAAATAAAAAATGCCTGTCCTTTAACAATGCAATACACAATGCAATGTAATATTGCTTTATTAAACAAGGCAATTTGGTATAACATGATGTTTTTATTCATGACTTTGAGCAGTTAAATTTTAATTATTGTCAGGGGCAGTAGGTTAACCTACCATATTGTAGTAGTTGCAGAAGCTCTTTTTAACCCATTAAAATTGATTTGCCAAGCAACCTAAGCAAATGCATCTTTAGGGCATAAAAGACAGCATTTTCCTTCCTCAATAAATAGTGAGAGAACAACTAGACTTTGCAGCTATTTCTCGACAGTAAGACTGTCATGTGGGTGTCTCAGTATCAAAACTAAAAAGGATAGGGTAGCTTATGCAAAATAGAATTGTATTTGTCCATATATCTCCCAGTCAATTATTCTTATTGATTATTAGAATATTGTCTCACTGTGAGAGCTTTCTGCTAATAATGTGTGTTCAGTGTACTCAGTGTTAAGTAGTCTCTGTGTGTGTGTTTTGTGTTAAGGTAGTGTAGCAGTTAGGGTTGGGACACGGGAGGTAAAAAGTCTTTATAAATATTTCACACCAGTGTTTGTTGGGAGGAAACCTACATACAGTGTGCTCTGCAGTCTCTCTGTTGCAGATGGCTTTGTCCTACCCAGTGAGTGTCAAGATATACTGTAGAGAGGATCTCCAAGGGTTACAGAGGAATGGCAAACTGTATTGTCTGTACCACTCCTTTTCCTTTGTTATTTTGAACTTGTTGGTCACTTAATCCCAGTTACCATTTAAATAACATGTTAAAAAAGGAACAGCAAAGTTAAATAAAACGTAAAGTAATTGTAGGCGTCTTAACATAGTTTTGTTTCTCTGTGCACATTATTTGTGGTTCACATAATTTCGTAATTAATACACCTGCCTTCACAAAGATCTTCAGTCAGGTAGTGAATTTCAAGCACGTGCGTATACTGTACATCAACAAAACTGGACATCTTTGTAAGGGGGTGAATACTTTTGGATGGTACAGCACGTAATCAGTACGTCCCGTGTCCTTTTGAGCAAGAGGCAGCAGTGCAGTGAAGTGCCATTGCTTCTATATATAGATTCAAACCACACGGCAGCAATTCTCACAGCACTTTGCTCCCACCCGGTGTGCCCTGTCATTTCCAGACTTTCTCTGATCAAGCTAACCTGCTTTGCAGGATGTGGTAATACTGTTGGCCCACAGTTTCATTAAAGTCAATGAAGCAGATTGAGAAAGGCTGCCTTGCCATTGGCCTGCCATTTTGCTCTTTTCATGGCTGACTTAGGAAATGGGTCAAATTGTAGAGCAGACACTCTGGCCAAGGCAAATCACATTTCTCCAGCAACATTTCCATTCCTGGCAGCTGGCCTCCTTAAAAAAGTTTAATTTCATCCCGTATTCCTTTACAAATAAATGAAGGTGGATAAGGGCTTCTGTTTTAACGCTACTTGGGGCTGTAAATGAATTTGTAAAATGCTTAAAATAAAAAAAAAAGCTACAAGAAATGACCCCACATGGCAATAAAGAAAAATCTTTCCAGTGTCTTTAAGAATCTTGATTCCCAATAATGTTTATACAAAGTAAAAAAAACAGAAGTGAAGATAATTGTTTTGTATGACTAATACTACAGATAGTGGGGGGGTTATAATCAGTCCATCTTGTTGATGCCTTAATGTTTTCTCTAAACATAAATACGACCCATATTCTACGCATCATGGATACGTTCTAATCCTTATGATGTATAGGAGGTAATTTAAGTGAACTTTGCTCTGTAAATTGCTTTATTCCAATACTTCATTTACAGTTAATTTAATGCTACTTTGTCAAGATTTGCTTATATTTACAGGAATGAAAAAGGACTGCTTTCTGGTTTGTTATGAGAACCCTTATCAGAACTGCTCTTTTATGGCAAACCTGCATGAGTGGCAAGCTACACATCTGCTCCTGACATGAACCACAGTGGAAAAAGCACGGTTTCTTTCTCTGGCAGACGAGCTCTCTGTCTAAGTGATGAGCAACATTCCAGCTAGAGCTGGCACCAGGCAGCTACGGTAATTCCTGGATGTGTTGGCTGTTCAGCACAAGTTCCAGAATGCACTGGGCCCATTCTGAATGTTGCCCCACCACAATGTTTGTGCAAGATGTAAGTGACAACAGCCTAATTTGGAGTTTCCAAATACATGTCACCAGACACTTCAGTGTCAATAGTTAACTCAAACGTGTTATTTCCTATATGTTTTCTGTAGACGTCTAGACATTACAACGTTACTTTGAAATACAGCAAGATTGTGGGAAACATGTTCAGTCAACTGTGGCATGATGCTGCCAGTGCAGACCCTGTGGTTAACTGTAGGAAATTGCCAGTCTTTTTCCATTCCCTTAAGGAAAGTCATAAGGCTTTTTAACAGCTGACCAAACTCCTTGGCACTCCTTTTCCAGCCAGATTAATATTTTGTTCATTTTATAACAATATAAAATGTTCATTAACGGTCAAAATTGTTTTTTGAATTTTCCAAAATTAATTTTGATGAGCTACATTTATTTAGTGGGAGGGGGCTGGTAGGCAAATTTCAGTTTGTTCACACATACAGTAAATATTACATTCAGATCCATAGGTTACTTCCTCATGGATGTGTGAGCGAGGAGGACATTTCCTAACGTGATTTGAACAAACAGATACTACCGCATACCTCTTTTGTATTTTCTAATGTTTCTTAAAGAATGTGGAGAATCTTTGTGACACAGAAACATCCACAAAGATAAAAAAAACTGGCTTGTACCTACACTGTTTTGCAGACGGTGAGATCATGACATCTTGCGGAAAACATTTTGTCAGGGTTCCATGCATACTGTAGGTGTGTGTACGTTGCATTGTGAAGGATGGGGTAAAATATTACTTTTCAAAGTAAGATAAATCTGTACACCAGTAACCCTTTCAATATGGGGAAGCTACAATAGTAGTGTGCTCAGGAAAACAAACCATATTTTCCAAAATTCTACTGAAACATCTTTAATTTGTCAACAGTGACTCCTGGAAATATACGGCACAGAAAGACTTTGCAATATTTTTTTTTCTTTACCAAAGTAATGATATAGCATGGCACAACTGTCTCAGCTGAGGAAACGGTGAAAGGGTTAAGGAGAAGGCAAGACTGATAGGAACCACCTTAAGCATTTTTAAATGTGAGTTCCAAAGTGTTGACATATGTTTCTATAATGAATTACAATTCCCCCTTGGAATGTTTTTCAGCTCTTACAATTGCAGATCAGGGTAGGGGGAAGGGAGAGATAAATCAAAGAAAGGAAGGTCTGCAGAATTTTGGTATTACAAAATTCTCAACTAATATAGCTCTGGAGTAGTTCTGTTCCTAATGTAGGACATCTGTGACAGCCTTTCTTTCTTGATTTCACAAAAAGGCCATCAGCCAAATGTTTAAAATGTATCTACGTACAGTGCTCTCCAAATGTATTGGGACAACAAAGTCAAAACTGTGGAATTGGGTAATTCCAAGCATTCCTTTGATCATATTATAACAAAAACATACTTTGTGTTCAACCCAGTGATCTCAACCGACCAAAAGTATTCACTTTAAGTACATTTCAATGTTTATAAGTCATTATTATTACCCATCAATCATATTCATAGCTGGATAACAAATACAAATTGATTGATTGTAATTTGTAGTGTATTGTATATACTGGACCAACACAGAATACTACTGCCCACTGTTCTTATAATTTGTAATAATTTGTATAATTAGATACACTACAATGTGAAGAAGAGACTGACTTGATATACCCTAGTTAATGTTTAAGAGAATGAAAGTTAATACATTACATATATTGGATGTTAACATCCTGTACTTGCCTAAATGAAATTTCCCACGATTTTATTTTGATAAACTTGTAAACATTAAATTCCCTAGGGACATCAACATCCAAGAATTGAATGCATTGTGGGTGTTTGGATTACTTGGTGAGATAAGTTTGTCTTAATCCTCCTGGCTAATGGGTAGCCTCCTGGCCATAGGACTACAAGGCTCGGACCCCATTCAGAGAGGAGTGGACCAAGGGTCAGCTGCAAGCTGGGGATGGAGTGGAGGAGGGATGCTTGAGACAAATGCAACGGGAGCTATTTGATTTTGGTATCTATAGCTAATTTCATAATGATGGTGTTACCCCCGGGCTGGGAGGAGCTTGCAGTCTGGCATTGTCATGGCAACCCGACGTATTCCCACAAGCTCTTGCCCGTCCATCGGCCCCATGAGAACGAGCTCGGGCCATCTTTCTGTCCCTCTGACAATCTTTTAGCCAGGTAGCAAATCTAGCAATCAATGGCCTGACTGATCCGCCTATTTCAGGCTCAGTTCCCTGCTGGACCAGCGCTCTGACATTGAGCTCTCTGGAGCCACCTGGCCACTAGCTTTGCATTCGTCTAGCAAGCGCTAAATCTAATTTTTCAAAAAGCATCTCGATCTAGTGGAGACGTTTATTTTCTCTCCTGTTCTCTCCAGGCAGCCTCTGTACAGCTTCCCTGCTGCCTGCTGTCGGGGGCAGCCCTCGTTCACCTGCGCCACTTCCTGCTTCTCCTGGTATCCCCTTCTTATCCGGCTGAACCTGCTGCCTGCCTCCCAGCCAGCCCCTGCTCAGTGGCTCCACTGCCATTGACCCCAGACAGCCGTCATTCCGCTGCCCTGCTCCTGTCACCCCAGACAGCGCTTCAGCGCTTCACCACCTGACCACGCTACCCTTCTCGTTAGGCAATCAGCACACGCGTCCGTTTGTCTTCACAACGCTGTTGCTCTCATGTTTTGGAGTTACTGCGTTACGGCACTCAGCCGCTATGGCTGGTTTTTGCCTTTCACTGTCAGTGCACAATGAAGAGCAGATGTATGCGAAACCTGTCCGCTTCTGTCCCTGGTTTTCAGCGGTGTAACTGTCACTCCTCTGCCACCTGCCTTTTCCCTTGACTGACCAGCCCGCTTGCAACACCTAATCAGCCTGCCTGCTGAAGCTCACTACCACTCAGCTTTCCAGAATCCCCTCAGAAGCTCCCACATCTCCTTTTCTGTCATGCTGTCACAATGCATGTCTTCCATTTACAGTAAATAACCTACTCATAAAGTATGAATAAATTAATGCTCAAGTACAGTACATCCTTATCCTTATCCGTCTCTAGTCTCTCTCGTCTCTTAACATATAGAACTACTGAAATAATAAAAGACATTTCTTCTGTCGTCAGGATTTTTGAAAGAGACATCTTTTTTTATGATTAAAATGAAAATTTTGTTATATATTCAGCAAAATCTTGGAGTTAGATACCAGTACAGTACAGCTGTGTGTAGTTCTTTAAAGGGCTCAGTGGCCTTGGCATTAAGATACGAGATGTATATTTATAATCAAAGACAATTTGAACAGAAATATTAATGTATGAGGTGGGTGATTATTTTACTGAACACATAATTGCTATACAGTACATTGTTTTTTAACAAATATTTACTTATACTTTATTACTAATTTCAGAACAATAAAACTTGCAGGAAAGCAATCAAAAACGGCTTAAATTTTTGTTGTACTTGAGTTCATGGGGAGAATTAAAACAATTCTGGCCAAATAAAATGTATACCACAGATATTTATAGGTCACCTTTCACTGTTAAACTGGAAAGGGAGTCTGGATGTAAAGGCCAGCTGTCAGAAAAGTTTTATCTTTCCAGCAGTTTGTGGCCTTTTGAACATGACATATCAGTTTAAACATATATACAGTATGCTGTGTTGTGGTTGTGGAGTGGTCAAGTATTTTTTTTCCAGGTAACCGAAAAACCTTGAGTTTCAATTTTTGTATCTGGAGAGGAGAGTGGAGTGTGCTTGTCAGCTAAAAAAAATGTGTGCTGTTCATAACAGAAACATGGGTTTATAAAAAAATGTAATTTTTCTCATTCTTTATCAGCACAATTTATGAGTATATATTGCATAAATAACTCTGTTCAAAATATTTGGGGATTAGAAATTAAGAGCATATTAAACTATTCAAAGAAAGAAAAAAAACAATGTGTGGCAGCAATACTCTCTTCTTGTTCTGGACAGCCACATCCCTAAAAGCTTTATAGTGAACAAATACTACAATAAGTAAATTATTGAATTATACCAGTAGGTCCCCAGGTAGAATGAAAATGAGAAGACTCTGGCTTTCCAAGACCGATTGTTTCAATCATCGCCTATCGTGAATCATTGAATAGTTGTCTACTTTTTCTTGGGTAAAGAAAAATACATTTATACATACATTATACATACATTATAAATGCATTATACATTGCATTTCGGAACACGAATTACCCAGAATTTTTTTCTTGATTATCTTTGGCTGCTCAGGCTTTCTTAGTTTAGAAATTCCTTGATGGGTTCAGGTATGGCAGAGCTAAATGGAAAGTAAATAAGATGGAAAGATTCAGTATTGAAAGATTGGGCCACACTAATGTAACAGGAACTCCATTCTAATTAAGCTGAATCAAGAAACATACTTACTGTAAATCAGGGATTAAATCAGGAGGATTTATTTTGCTTGGTAACCAACTAGAGACCAAAAATACACTTTGTATACTGTAAATATGGGAAGGGATTGAAGCAAGGCAGATTTTTATTAATGAAACAGAACAATAATATATACACTGTACATCATATACAGTTACCATTACCACAAAGGTTAACCAAGGCCAGACACTAACTAAAATATTTTATTCAATTTACATCATTTTCTTCTGCATCACTAGCCTTTGTTATTACATTATTGTAATAGAAAACCTTAGCATACAATATGTTGCCTCTGAACGCTCCACCTTCCAGTGCAATTACAAGTAAACCAGGACCGATGCTAACTGTATGCATTTATGGCTCAGCAGCACCACCTTGTGAAACTTAAAGACATGGCAAAAATAAAAATGAATAAACTGTTCAGACAGACTGCGTCCCAACCCAGGGAGTACCCAGCCTGGTGCGTGTTGCTTGCCAGGCTCTGGCACAACCATGAAGCTGAATAGAATGAAGATGTTATGGATTTTTAAAACAGGAAATATCCTTTTTAAAAGGCTCACTGCATACTACAAAGGAAATGATCATATGTATGACGAAGAAGGGGTTACGTTTGATATAGCTATATCAATATCTTGAGTTTTTTTCATTAAAAAATGTTCATGCATTAACAAAAAAACAGAAATGGGATATTTGATGCCTCTCTTACTTATTTTTTTATGGTGTGTCAAGCAAGCAGCTAGGATGACACAATCTCTAAGGATGGATTCTTACTTCTTTTATTTATCAAGCATGGAGAAGAATCCACTGGAATTAGATTGCATCTGTCCTAACTGAGTTGGTAACCTTAACACACACAATAACTACAGGATTGTGAAGGTAGCCAGCAAAATTATTGGTGCACAACAACTACAGCTTCAAGACATCTACAGAACGTCAAATAGTGCAGAAGGCCAGTATGATCATTGACTGTCATGACCACCACCAATTTGAGCTCCTTCCATCAGGAGAAAAACAAACAGTAAAAAAAGAGATTGGGAGAACGTATATATGTCTGCTGATCAAAGTGGATATATAACTTGGAGTGAAACATACAAAAAGGGGAGTTTATCTGCACAAGATGAGAGGAACAAAGTGCTGATACACTGCCCATATCTGCAAAACATTTATTTACAGTGATGCCCTAAAAATTTTTAACTGGCTGGGTAGTGCTTTCATAACATTTTTTTTTATTTATTTCCGCATGAAAAGCTATTAAAGCTATTAAAGTGCTTTTTAAACACACAGACATCTAGGTCTGACTATAAGGATAAATGCATTACCTTTACACAAAAGGAGTATTAATATGCAATGCTCTGGCTACAAAAACTAAAAAGAAAATATTATTAAATAGTTATCTTTATTTAGCGATAACAATGGTATTACATGAAAACATTAACTGTTTCTTAGCTTTATTTTTTAGAGTATTGGAATGAACAGAAGGGTTTCAGTTTTACTTCAACAATTGTAGGTAAAAACATAATAAAGAAACATTATGATGCATAGGTTTTTGTAGCTACAGCAGCAACTACTAAAATAATTTAAAATATGAATAATGTGCACCACAAAACATCTTACAGGCTCAACCTAAAAAAAAAAATAACTTCAGTTTCATTTTTCATTTCTAAGGGTATGCTTTTCAAAAAAACATGCTGGGTGTCCCAAGGTTTTGTTTTTTCATTCATGAGAAACATCACAATTGTTAAAAGAGGTCTGTTCAGTATAAACATAAAATACCTTTATGGTGTGCAGGCCGGGTGATGCTGAGAACAAAATCAGTTCACATAACATTCAGTTTTTTGTAGGAGTAGAGTTTCCTTTGACAGTCTTCTTGAGATGATGATAATTGGGAAGAATCTTCATTAGAAAATCTAGCTGGAGCGTCTGAGGCTGTAGGAGAGAAATCCATTGAATCTTTCCATGTATCCACATGCAGGAGAAACGTTAAATAGCAGCAGCAAGAGCCTACTAACAGTGTTCAAGTTTTTAGGTTTAGTGACTAGTAAGTCTTTTCCCATGACCTTTTAAATACGAACAATAAATCAAAACACAAATGAAATCAATTAAACGTCTGCATGAACATTTTTAAAGTAAATGTGCAACTCAGTCACCTAAAGTATTTGAAAAACATAGTACCAAAAGCTTAACTAATGTTATTTTAGAAAAAAAGAAAAGGTAATCACCTTACTTTTTCTTATTTACTTATAATTTTTCAATAAATATTTTTAGACAGCCTACAGGGCTATAGGGCTTCTTATGTCTTTGGATTTACACCTCATTCCCCTCGGGCAGAATGTGTGGGAATATGCCAACATGGAACTAACCTGAGGTCTTTCAGTCTGCACACGGCGCATGCACTCTGATCCATAGATGACCGTATTCTCTGGAATGACCTCACATGTATTCACCTGGCAGCAGGCTCCAATGATGCAACCGCTGGTGAGGATTACATTCCTACCTACTTCAGCTAGATGAAGAAGAGCAACCTTATGTATCAAAGGAATTTAGATGCATACATAAACCCTGCTTGTTAATTGTGAATTGCTTGAATTCATTATAAAACAGCATTGTGACAAACGAATAATAGTTGTAGCTTCAAACAGAAGAGATGTCTTTAGTCCGAAAGAATCTTGAAGGATATCCCTTCTCAGAAAGTTCCTTTTTTAAGAAAATCACTTGGTCATACCTACATGTGGAACTAATTTAATTTAAAGAATATGCAGCCTGTAAGCTTCTAATGAAAATAGAAATAAAAAGTGAAGCACGCACTCTTTAATGGTAACCCATATAATGCCAACCTCATTAGTTTTCAATATAATTAAATCATTCATATACAATTCATCGCTGTCACTGATCACTGTCCTGTAAAAGCTATGGTATAATGCAACATTAATCCTCCCTTATATGATGTATTGTTGTCTTTTATCGAAGAAGGGGAAAGGAAGATTCAGGTCTTACCTTTAGACTCTATGACATTGTTATCGCCAATTTTCATAGCTTGTGATGCTGTGCAAGTCAGTCAAAGAAATTTTTAAGTACACACCCGAAAGCATTCACTACCCTATGACAGTTTGATATTTTACAGTGGTTTTTTATCAAATCACTCTTCACATTAAACAAAGCATGCATCTAACTTTTCTATTTTTCCTGCGAAAACAATAGAAATTAATTATTTTCTGAAGGAATCGACATCTACTTGATCGTTTGAATTCAAAATGATGCATCACATAATGTGTTGAACATTTTGCGAATATGTCACATTTTAGAACATGCAATGCACCACAAATTTGGAATGTTACTTTCTGAAAGAAAAGGATACTGCATCCTACTTCAAAAACATTGTTTGTTCCAATTGTCATAGTCTTGGGCTCCCAACTGTCCGTGTCTGGTGTGATGTTTTCTGGAAAGCTATATTAAGATAAAAATGCAGTGTAAGCAAATATTGCTACCATGGAAATAGACTGATGGGGAAACCACAGAGCATCTCCTACCCATTACAAATCATAGCCTGTTCTTCAATCAGGTTGCCTTCTCCAATGACAATGGGGCCAGCTTCTGCTATAATGCGAGCCTTGGGATGTACCACTGTCCTAGGACCTGTTAGAATAGTTCCACAAGGAATTTTCAAAGGTTATTTCTGCCTTGGGAAAATCATTCAAACTTACAAAGAGCAAGAAACACTGTTTGACTGTCATATGAACTGTTTAGCCTGTATTGTATATACACTAAACAACATTTACTGCACTTATTGGGGATCCAATTTTCACATATTTCATTTACCCAAGAGAAATGAAAGAAGCTAATTACTCGTAGTTAACCAGGACCACAAACTGCAAGGATGCCTATAGCGACAGGAAGAACTCAAAATGTAGTTGCTGAATCAAGACGCAACACTGATAATGCATATTTTTATCGTGGACATAAGCCTGATATTTAATAAGATTAGGTATGACAAGTTGTGAAGGACAATCTGATTAGAAAGCATTCCAAATGCAGAAAAAAGAAAGGGTAACCTACCAATTGTAACGTCTCCTCTTATTTCACTCTCTACGCACACCACTGCTCCTGCTGCGATCTTTGCACTATAAAAGCAGATTAAATCAACACGAATAATCATGTTATCGGCGTAAAAATGTGTAATCATAAAAAAATATTAAAAAAGGTCGCAAATGACAATGTGAATATTTGTTACCACTCAGACCCGGAAGATAATGAGAAGACATGCTATTTCCAAAGTTATTCCAAAATATATTTAGTGTGATAGATATACAATGAAATATAAAAGCGCTATAAAGAATTAGATACAAACGATATGGTATCGCTTTCTATGAGGCTGAAATTTAAACAGATCAATGGGAAAGTCATCGGTGAACGCAGGAAAAATTGGGGTGTTGGCTGCTATCACACTTTTTATCCTGCAAAATAATAAAACAATTACAATGTCCCAATTTGTTTTACTTTCCGTTATTCGAATCACTATGCCGAGAAGCGAGTTTTAAAAATTAAGACCACAGTCTTTTATTACCTTTTCTGAAGCATTTGTTTCGTATTTATATCCGCCATCTTGCTGTGAAATCCGTATATCGATAGTTGATTTAATCCCCTTTTAGCGTCATAAACAGCGACTACACACTTGGTGATTGCATACGTCTTGACTTGAACTATGAGGCTGTTTTCTCCTACTGCCACCTGCTGTATGTTGCGTGGCTTGCGGTAAAATATATAACATATAACAAGTATATAACATCTGTTAACCTTGGTTGTTGGATCTCAAAGCCTAAGGGCAAAGGCTTTAAATGTTTATTAAAGATAATTTCATCGTTATCCTGAAGTCTGCAAAGATTAGTCAAATAGAAGTGAGTCTACGTGACACTAGCACTGAAAATGTATCTGTATGAGCTGATTTACTACATTTCTGTTTACCGCATTTAGCAACAACACCATTGTACAATGGGTATTTTGAAGCTGACTCCCTGCCATTGGACCGGTCCACCTCATCTGTGATACAACAGTTAAATGCATGATATTTTCTTTCCGTTAGTAAAGCAAACCATGGATGGCACTATAATACAGAGTTAAATAAATGGTGCATATTTACTGCACAAAAAAGGTATGATCCAGTAGTATGCAGGATTTGCTAAATTGTTAAGGATCATAGGAGTGTTAAATGGGTATAAATAAGACTATAAATATTTCAACTAAAATCTTGAGTGGAACAAATGCCAGTGAACCCTAAAGCCCTTGAAATTCGGAAGCTGTGCACTCACACTTAACGAAATTAAATTTTATGCATTATGGAAACATCAAATGTAATTGACTTCGGAGTCCGTGGGTTTGATGACTTGAGTGCTGGTTAACTCTAGGACTGATTTGTCAGAAGATATGTTGAATCCTAATTTCATCTAGATAGACATTTACGAATGAGCCTGCGTAAAACTGCGATTTTACCTGGATTTAAGTACAGTCGGTAGGCTTTGTGACATCAGTGATGAGCAAACAACATGAATGATTTTTAGGACAGGTAAGAATAGATTTAAAACCCTAAAAGAGAGTCAAGGGGTGGGGTGGGGGGGCAGCAACAAAATGTTCCCGATGAATAATGACACTCAGCAATTCAATATGTTTGAGGATGTTTATTGAGTATTTAGATGTAGTGAGATCTGACATGATCTGCTTGGCTCAGGGCTCAGGGACCTCATGCAGAGATACTGTAGGAGTTAACTAAGGGGCAGCTGCAAAGGTGGAGATGGGGAGCATGAGATGAACTACAGAAAGAGAGGGATTTTTTTGTGTGATACTGTATATATAAAACTAACAAGAAATGGCATTTGGAATGATCATGATTCGGAATACCTGTGAGGCAAGTGACTTGGCTATCATCACCCCTGGTCATCATTTTACCTTGGTCATGTGGGGGGGGCAGGGGAAAACGTGACATTTGAGACTGTATACCAAGTGTTTACACAGGTAGGACTGTAAATAGTAAGGAAAATCCAGGGGGCTAACAGGAAACCTACAGAGGGCAGAACAGGAAAATGAAAATTCAGGAGTGAAGGCTGGTACAGTAGGTGTCTCCAGGGGTACCTAGCAGTGACAGTGTGCCTTGGATAAGGGCCAGACTGACTCAGGCTGACACCACTGTTTCTTCTGCAGATGACTGCAGAAGAAACGGGCTATATTGTTATCAAGACAGACCCACTGTGCTGTGTTTTTCTGCTGTTTTTAATGTGATAATCTCGACAAATACTGATACCTACCGATACATTACACAAGCATTTTAACATATTTATATGTTTGGGACATTTGTTAAATACACACAAAAAAAAACATACTTCTAGCTTTATCTTATAATTTGGAAATTAATTTCAAATGTGTCGCCTCATGGCAGTACGTACAGTAGCTGTGATGGTCAGAAACTTGTTGCCCATTTCCAAAGAAAACGGCTGTCAAAATCAAAATTTATGACTGTGGGCCAAAGGTTTTATTTAGTCTTGACCCTATTTTCTACAGCTCTAAAAATAGACTTGTTATGTACTGTATAACCCTTTAAAAATTGGTTATACTTACCGTGTATTTGATTACCGTGATTAAATATGATTAATGATACCTTAATATTAATAAACAAATAATTCCATAGACAAAAAGCTTTAATATATATTATCTATATCTTAAATATACATTTAGTAAATCATTTGAAATACATAATATGTATGCATAATATACATTTTTGTATATAGTATATAGTATTTATACAAGCTAAAATAGGAACCAAATGGAAATATTGTAATACTTGTTCATAAACCATATATATATAGTAATAAGCACATCATCATGCAGCTGAAAGCCAGGATTGTCTAAGTTTTAGTAGGAAAAAATAAATTACAGTAAGTCCATAGTTAAACTCTTAATTTATTAATTAAAAATTTGTCGCTAGAAGGTGAAATGTAACGTGTTTTCAGAAATGATCATGTTGTCAGAGTTAAGTCTTCTGATTTCCCATGTCACCTTAGAATGGAATTGGTTTAGTTCTGTGGTTTCCTTTTGATCAAAAGACTATTTTTCTTTTAGTTTATTCTATTCAACCACTTACAAACCAAGTCCTTGTTTAGATTATGAGTTCTGACCAGAGCAGGCTTCTGTGTGGTATATTGGGCTGTAAATCACATTAAATGGTTGTCCTACCTCTGTTTGAAATAGGATTGAAAATAATATAGCCCAATTACTTGGATGAGGCAGCAGCAGCTGCTGCCAGATAACGTAGGTAGTTATTCCAATGCAATATGCCAAATTATTTCTGCAGTTTGCAGCATCCAGCACATTTATTACAATCATGTCATGAGTTGTTTTTTTCTTTACAACATCTGCTCTAGTCTTTCTGAATGTAATCCTCTTAATGGCTGTGTCATGCGTGATCAGTAGGGCCATACTTTGGTATCTTCTGTCTGGGAGGACACCAATACAAAACAAAGACAGCAAAACGTTTTGACTGTAGAAAGATATTCTTTCTTTGGGTGGCAGGGGTAATACTTCTAGGCACTTATTGTTGCAGTGCATGCCACAATCTAATAAATACTGAAGCACTCAGAGGCAGTTTGTGAGGAGGGTAGCAGGCTACATTAAGATGAATTTCCGGTATACCAGCCCTCTGACACCTACTTCTTGTCCTTAACTTGATTTTCAGCTTACTAGTACATTTAATTTTCGGCAGTTTTTGTGAAGGGGAATAACCTGCTCTGAAATCCCCTAAAACTAAATGAGGGCCACCTTGAGATTACATAATGTATTAAAAACAGCTTGTTTAAAACAAAATCCTCTTTTGCCGTCGAATGGCTATACATCCCAGTGAAGCTCTTTGTGTATTGACGGATTTTTTGATAGCCATAGTCATATATCATAATCCTAGGTGTTCCAAAGAGTGACAGGTTTGCTTACAGCACAGCACAGAGTATATATACTGTACATACATTACATTAATAAGTACATTAATTAGAAAATAACAACATGAGAAGGGTTACAACTGAGAGAAGGACATTATGTGAGTTCAGTGCTCATATATTTATACTGTAGTTTATGTTTTTGCCACATTTATGCAAAATCCCACACTTGTTTAAATTAGAAGTAATCTACCAGGTGTTTTGTCCTTTTCATGTTTTGATGTTCCTCCTGGTTTAGTATCATCTGCAAATTCAACTAATTTACTAATTATACCAAAATGTAGATCCCTAAAGTACCTTATATAAGTTAAGAAGAGCAATGGTTCTAATAGATATCGTTGTGGTGTTTTACAAATGACATCACCACAACTTGAGTATTTACTCCTTATCTGTGTTCTTTGTCTTCTATCAATTGACTAGTTCTCAATCCAAACATACACATTTTTCTGTAATGCCTATCAGCTGTAAGTAATCTTTTATGAGAAACTTGATCAAAAGACTTTTGAAAATCTAAATATATTTTTCTAAATGTATTTTTGTCAATTACTTTAACGTCTTGATTACTAATATATTAGAGTTCTTTGAACAAGCAAAAATAAGGATAGGATACAAAATAAATTAAACTTAAAGTGAAAAACATATTTGTGATCTTGACAATGTGGGGAAACAATTATAATGGTTAAAGCCACCTCCTTTATTTATTTAAGAATGTAATAACACATTTTATATTATGTGAAATTTCCTCAGTTTTAATGACAACAACAAAATCTTCAAAGCTGTTACTTCTAATAACTTCTTTAATAACTTTAAGGGTATCACATAAGATCATTTGAGTTTATAAATCTGAACTGTATTTATGTACTATTATGCATAACTTTCTTGTGCTTTAATGTTTTCTGAAATTCCTTGCATTTTAACTGGAGCAGTAAATGTGTGGACTTCATAATAATAGTTACAGTATTTAAGATATCAACAATTAGTGTTACTACTTTGTAAGAGGTTTTGATGCATTTGACATACTTCTCTCCCAGTGTCTTACAGAAATACTGCACAAAAGCAATCTAGGTTAATTTTCTTAACCTAAGCAAAATTATATCCAAGGTGTTTTTTGACAGTTCTCATTTCTTTGTTATTGTTCAAAGAAGACTGCATTAAATGATGTGGTGTTGTCAGTTATCTTTCCAAGATTGTATGGACATTTATCCTAAAAGTCAAAGCAATATCACATCTTTCTATTGCAGGGGTTGATTATAAAATTTAATAAATATAATTTGCTGCTTGGCGTCTCTCAACAGCTGCTAACAACGAGACTTTACTTGAGCTGTCCCAAGTAACACAACTACTGTATGCCCAATCAGCAATGGCTCTGGAAATGATCCTGCCTAACATCTTCACCACTGTGATAAGACTGGAATTTTCACAATTGCCTGTTCTGAGTGCCTCCTGGCTCTGAAATCTTCATTGAAGGACCTTTGGCTTCAGCAAGGCAGGATGTGAAGAAAAGACATGTGTGAACTGAAATGTTATGCACTGAGATGAAAACAAGACATTCTGACACACAATTACAAGTTATATATAGAACGTGATTAGATAGTCATTGTTCTCGGTCCTGCTGAATAAGATTATGTACTTCATATGGAATGTCATTTGACATCTCTGACTGCGTTTGGCTCTCACAAGCTATTTAAGTGATTGCTATGGTCCTTCTGTTTTTGGTTAAGTCCCTGTGTAAGTACTTCAGGCACAGACAGGTCTTTTCTACTCATTCCAGGTTGAGAAGTAGCAGGTCTCTGCAGAGAAACTGAGCCAGAATGTCACCTGTACCACATAATGTTCCCAGGAGCTTCTACAGTTTCTCCCAGCTTGTCCTAAATACATGTCCTCTGGGTTTCCCACAGCTCACTCGGCGTACCAAAATTGCTTACTTTGAAGTGGAGATACTGGATGCTCATACAAGAAAGCAGGTCCAAGTCATAGACAAGGTAATTTTTTTTACTGACCTAAGAAAATGTTTTTATTCCCAAATGTACTTTTTACAATAGTACAAAAGGATAAAGCTACAGTATGCCTGTTGGATATGCAGATTTTATTGAATACTTATTATTCTTAAGATTACTTGAATGCAATACTTCATGTTTTGTAAGTTAAATATGGTTTTTCTACATTGAGATATCACTGGTCCATTGAGTAAGTATTTTTTGGGAAAAGGTCTTTTAATGAAGATTTAAGGTTCAAAATGTTATGATCACAGAATCTAGTTTTATATATACAGTATCTTATTTTAAAGTTTTTGGTATATTTTTGTCAGAACAATTATTTAGAAAATCAAAAATTGTGTACACAAGAGATATAAAATAAATATTCTTACTATGCACTGGTAAAGAGGCTATATATTGTTATACTGTGTCGCACTATCCAGCTGGGTGGTGCACATTGGTGATGGTGGAGGGGAGTCCCCATTGCCTGTAAAATGCTTTGAGTGGTGTGTCCAGAAAAGTGCTATATAAGTGTAAAGAATTATTAATATAATTATTATGTCAATATTTATCTCGATGCTTGACACACATAGCATACACATAGATGAGGCATACCTCTAAACTTAGGCTAAGTACAGTACAAGTACTTATTGTCTATTGCATTTTTTTCAAAAGAAGTTTAATGGACATTGCCATTGTTCTGAATAAACAACCTCAGGATAACTTTTATATGATAGTTGTTATCATATAAAAGTATATAAAATGCTTTTGAGCAATACAGCATCACCTTGAATCAAAGCTGATTGCTGAAGACTTGTTTCATTCTCTTAATAATACAACTTTGTCTTATAAAGTTTTTTTTTCAGATCTTAATTTATAGGGGGATATTATACAAACAAGCTAGTAAGAAGATATTTTTGAAATAGTAACAGAAAAAAAGGAGTCCTGAAAGGAATCATAGGGCAGGAGAGAAAATTATTAAAGGGCAGATCAGGCAAAAATTAAAAGAAACATTACTTAACATTTGTCCTGTGCTTCTAGGACAAGCTGTGGTTTGCCAAAACCATTACCAGGAATAAGCAGTGTACTTGAATGGCTGGATGATTGTGTCTAATTGAATTTAAGTATTTAATGTCTACATTTGTACATTGATTAAACAGTGTTAACAGCTTTGTTTATTTACAGACTGTTTAATTCAGTGATACATTACCTGGCTCAGAGATATACAGTATCACTGCTTAGGACAAGCTTCCCAATTGGTTCCAAATGAACCAGAAAATCAAAGAAACACTTCTCTGTCATTACCCTGTTAGCAGTAGTGCTGTTCTGAGGTGTCTACATGAAATATGATCCTATGCTTTTTGACCTCCTAAATGAATAGATCCTAGATACTCTATGGTCCTATATTATGTATTCTGTATCACTCTATGGGTGACAGGGCCTTCTCCTGTTATACCCCAAAGCTTTGGAACTCTCTCCCCAAGGATCTACCCAAGGAACCCCCATCTACTGTGCCCTCCCAATGTGTATTCTCATTGTGCATCTGTTGTATTTTGTCATTGTTGTTGTTATAGTTCTGCAGAGCGCTTTGAGAAGCCACCTTTAAAGGTGCTATGTAAAATAAAGTTTATTATTATTATAGATTCATCCAAGTTCAGTTTCACTGGTATAGTGAACTCATCTGGTGAAACTACATTCACTGTGGTAATCTGCTTTTCTCTGACAAATAAAAAATTGAATCCTCTCACATCAGTGAGACATCATTGAATGAATGAGAATGAGAGGGCACTCATCAGAGCATGGAACACTATTCTCCAAGGTCAGATCTCAGGCCGGATTCGGTCCTGTGTGTGACCGCCGCGGTTCTGCCCGGGCTCGTGCCCAACGCCGCTCCAACCCACCCGTTTCGTCCCGCAACACCTGGGGCGCAAACCCAGGTCTCAGGCGTAACGCAACAGGGAGCCAGCCTCATGAGCTAAAGGAGACCTCCCGCAGCCCAGGCGGCTGAGGTCTCTGCTACGCGCAGGCAGGGCGATGACGTCACCGTATCCGAACTAGCTCCGCTACACATGCAGTATCAGTGTTGTGTAATCTTTGCTTTAATGAACTGCGCACAAAAAATTAAATTCCAAAAATAATATGACAATAACAAAATAAACACTACCTGAAATTGCTTTAATCTTCTATTGAACATCAAACAGGACTCAGAAGTCAAGGTGGTATTTCATTTGAAATGAGCAAGATGACTCTATAGTATTATGCCATATGAATGAAAAAAATAAGACTGTAATTTTCGTTTTTATTTTCCTATTTTTATTAATTCTGTAGAATTTATAAACCAGACAAAACCAATGTGTTGTGATATTTACTCACAGCTCCAAATATTCTAGATTTATTCAGATCTAGTGTTCTTAACCTTCTAAGAAACATGCTGTTAACTTTATTTTTTTAATTCCATAGCCTGCTGTGTATCAGCTTTTATTTTGCCAATTCTGTAATTCTGTCATGGGTCAGAATGCATTACATCATTTTCTGTTTTTTTTCGTCTCGGACAAAACAATCTTACTGAGCCTGTCACAATTCATCCTAATTTACAGGACTTTGACAGCTGTTGGACTGCAGATGGATCTTCCATGGGTTAAACCCTAAACACAAAGTCATTATATTTGATTAGTTTGTAATCCACAGGAGCATGGCAGGCATAGCAATGTGCAGAAGCCCGACATTTTGCATGCTTATGATGTCTTTGTTCTTGAACTGTGGCTCAGTGAAGGGCTGCAGTCCCACAGTTAATGTTAATTTCTCCATTACCAAAATTAAATTAATTAAGATTTGAAGTGAAGGTTTCTAATACGAAAAGCGGATTATTAACTATAATAAGACTAGAAGCGGGACCTTCTGCAAAGTTAGAGCAGTCATGGTAATTAATGTGCATCTTCTCTAGTGGGCTGGTTCCTGAGACATTATGATTCATCAATTTATTCCATAAACACATGGTAACATCTGCCAAAGGCACTTAAAACGGACATATTGGTATTGAAACACTGTACAATACTTCCAATGCTACACAGACTAATGCTGCGGTACATTTTTGTGTTTTTCATTTATCCATAGAGTTTGCTTTAAACCCAAAAGAAAATGGAACCCTGTACATTATCAGTGGCTTTTCTGAGATGAAGTGTAGTGAACAGAAGACTTTTGCATGCAAAAGGGTTAACTTCACAGAGCATTAGTCATAATGAACGTGCTGTACAGCTGTTAACATGGGAAAAATCCTTGCAATTTGTGGCTAATTGAGATGTATAGCATGAACACAAGCATCACTGCTGAAAAAAGCAATTTTATATTGCTGTTAAAATCAAGTGTGTGAGCACAGCACATTTTCTGCTGCGTCTAGATTTTACAGGATTTTTTTAAAGCCTCCATGAAGACGATGCGGCGTATCTATCCATCAGCGAAGGATAAATAAGTTATCTACTTTAAGGAGACATTTTCTGATGTCTTTTCCTTTGAATTGCTTGTGGTGTATGCCTTACTACAGAAGCTAATTTATTATGCTCTACCGTTACGACCTCATGTCTCTAATTTACAGATGTGTTTCATTTTTTTCTACATAGTTATGTCGCATTAAGAAAGGGGAGTACCTCAGATTTAAACTTCTTTGTGTTTCAATGTTTTATCAGGCTATAATATGTTATGCTTTACCAAGGAAGTGAAGTTCCTTACTGTACCTATAGTCTGGATTACTTTGTGGAAAGGATCAGTTATGAATTGATTCCATGTTCCAAGCCTTTAAATATAAATAGTATAGAAATATAAAATACAGCTACAAATTACATCTTTTAAAGAGTAGGGACTAAAGCTTCCTCATTGATACACATTTTGACTATCATCTTTTGTAAACATTCCCAAAATTTAACATGTAGAAATACAGATGCAGGATGTTTTAAGAAGGGTAGTTTTATACTTTAGCAAAAGAACAAAAAATGTAAATATAACATCCTTTTGTTAAAGTATAAAGTATCCTTTTCCGTTAAATAGCAAATACCTCATAAAAGACTATGCGCATGAATAAAATTACCCATCTCTGCTGCATGGTGGTATTTGTCTACCTTTGTTCAGAACACCACATAAAATGATTTATTAAATGCCATGAAATAACTCCACAGAGAAGCTGAAGCTGCTCGATGTGATCTTTGGGGGCCCCTATCATCTTTTCAGCACTCTATTTGGCATGAATAATGGCATGGACAATGACACTGAGATAATTGTCAATGAACAAGTGAGGCCATACTGTACTGTATTGACCATCATGGGATACATTCTTCGAACCTTCAGATGAGTACAGTATGTACTTTTTTTGCAAACCATATTTGCAAGGCGTTATTTCCCATGTGAAGTGTAAATGTGAACTATACTCAAACACATAGGTATGCACATGATAATTTTCTACTCATCGTTCTAGGGTGGCTCTCTATATACAGTATGTGTGCTTTCATGCCGTCCATTTATGCAGTACATCTTGTGACGCCATTGTCTATTGTCTAATAATTAAAAAGCCCAGAAATTATTGTGATATGCAGAAAATTAAAGCCAAAAGCATCCACAGTCAAGATAAATAAACATCACCTAATTTTGAATTGTATAAATACACTGTGACACAGACAGACAAAGCACTATATAACTTTATATCTATAACCTTGGAACACTTGTAAATATGCCCTTCTCCATTTGAGTAAGCTGAAAATATGTCCCTATCTCCATCTGATTTAATTTGCAGACTGGGGCCTATCATTAGATTAACTGTGGCCTGATTTAATTAAATGTCTTTTATAGATGTATTATCAGTGATCTGTCTTCTTCACAAAAGATCAGAGTAGAAAATAAACTGGGATGTTTCTCCACTTTTAATATTAAAACAAATATTTACTGCATCAGTATGAGGGATGCTGGAGTGCCCTTGCTTTAAATAATTCACAATTAATAATCACATTATATTTTGCACTTTTCATTCTAAAGGATCACAAAGATGAAGATGAATAACTACTATGAAATAGTTCAAGTAGGTAGCTGCGTCAATATGTTTAGGCTGCACAGAAACAAGTAAAGGTTTATTCTATGCTGAAAAGAGAAGAAAAGAAACACAATGTTTCGGCTGTGGAGCAATGTTCCCTCTAATTTTAAATGGCCTGTGCGTGCAAAAATTTCAAGTTGTGCAAATTTGTCCCCCAGTGACAAAAACCTGTGCGTAATAAATTGAGTGTATGTAAAATTGTAAACCTGAAATTATTTTTTGTCAATATAATCATTCTCATAGAAGCATAGAGATCCAAAAGACAGGGACAGCGATTCAACGAGCCCAGTCATAGAGACTGAGTGTCGAGCGAGCATGAGCAGTGAGGTACGAGACTACAAGAGCGTAGATATCGATTATCGAGTAGCAATAATAATGCACACAGCCAAGTTGGGCCTCTCGCAGCCAGTCTTGTGTGGTCGATTTGGTATTTTTCAATTGACAACTGTGTTTATTTTATTATTATCACATTTTTTGGGAATTAATTTTTTTGTGCACAGTTCAATTTCCTACTGTATGTGTGCTGATTTCATAAACTGTGTGCGCGCGCACATGCACACAGGTTAGAGGGAACATTGCTGTGGAGTCCTTCTTTGGTTTTGGAGCCTTCTCCTTCACCCAGGGAAGGCTCCACAGCTGAAACGTTGTGTTTTCTTTCTTCTCTTTTCAGCATGGAATAAACCTTTACTTGTTCTTTCACAAAATGAAGCAGGGAAATAAGAAATTATTTCAACAGTTTAATTAAGGTGTAAGGTAGTTAGGCCAGACTGTACAAAATTGGAAATGGTCCCAGCGGGACCTTTAGTGACCAAGTGGACAGGAGCTTGTTTTAATGTCTCATTTGAAGGACAGCATCTCCTAGAGCACAATGTTTCCTGTCTCTATACAGGGGCACTGGATCAGAAAAGCTGGTCCAGAGGTATGATGTCCACCTAGTGGTCCAATAATAACCCTTGTAGTAGCAAACTGATTTTGATTGCAAGTCTCTCATCCTGGTACTGACCTGGAGCAACTTTGTTTAATATCTGAGATCTGATCAGATCAGACTACTAGACTGCTGATGCTGTGGCTATGCTAAGTGTTTCCTTATTACTTTAGGGTTACTTTAGTTTAATTAAGACATCAGACTATGGTATAAATTAGGGGTGTCTACAAAACTATGAAGTATGACCAATGGGGCCAATTGGACAAATTGTTATTGATAAACTAACATTCTAACTTCAAGCACAGTACAAATATATTTTACGGTAGACAGAATTTTTCATTTCTTTAAAATCTTAATTAGACAAGACTTTTCTAATATAAAAATATTTCATTTGTACATTTAGAGTTTTTAAAAGTATTCAGGTTAATTTACAGTATGTTGCAAGCAGTAATGTGTGGAAGGCATACTGTAGATCTGGAGGGCTGGATAGGGATTCAATTACTGACACAAAATGGCTACAGTGAAGAAAATAAGAACATTTATATTGATTTCCTGACAACTTCTGTGATAGATTACAGGATGACAAGAGCAATATATGTGAAAATAAAATGCAATCTGGATTGAATATAAAAAAAAGCATTTGTAATTAAATCAACTATTTTAAAATCCAATAGCATTCTATATTTCAAAATATTTAAATAAAAAATGCTATATATTTTTTATTACATATTACTGTTAAATACTTTGAAGTTCACTTTTTGACAGATATTTAAACTTTGACAGACATTTAAGCTCAGCACCTCTTGATGTTTTACATTTATTAAATAAATATTTACAGTACATTATGTGATCTTGAAGTGACCAATTAGTTTTTTGTTATTTGACATGTTGAGTATTTTACAAAAGCTACTGTTTGTCAAATGATGGACAAAGAAAAACATTTTTCCAAACCCCAGCAGTCACCAAAAAGGAAAACACATATACCTACAGATACAAAAAACATCCCTCAGAAAACACCATCAGCCTACTTCAAATGTTTCTAGACAGTTAATTTAATAAAAATCAAAAATGCAATGGCTGCCTTGCAAGGAGAATTATTATTTAATTATGGGTTCTTCATTTTACAATAAGAAAATAAATCAGAAACATAAACAAGGCAGCAAATCCCGTAAGTGGTCCTTAAGTTTTATAAAATATCTTGGGCCTTATGTATTTAGTTATTACAACTGTTGCAAAGAATTCAGTGAAAGTCCTTTCATTCCAATGTAATTAAATGTCTGTATGCTGAGAATAACTTAAACAGAACATCACCAGAACAACATCTTCATTTCAAATATACTGTAAAAGTGGGAATTCCAAAATAATTGGCAAACACTGAAAGCAGAAAATGATAAACAGTGGTCTCCTGATATTCAAATTAGATTAGGATGCCAGTAAATTGAGGGATTAAAACCACAGACAGGCATTAAAAACACCTAACAGGCACGTCTCCCATCTACTACACTACAAATATGGCAGCTGTAATCATCCACAATTAACTGAAAGAATCTGGACAAAATGGCTATTTCACTGCCAAGACACCGTGTTTCTTTGAAATGAGAGAGAACTAAAATACAGGTAAAGGCTTGCTTAGTAGTTTCACATAATGACAAACATCAGTATTTCATCATTATCAAGTTCTTAACGGTTCAAGGAATAGGACAAAACTGTCACGGATGTTGGAAAGGCATGCCGTGAAATGGCAGGAGAGCGAAAAAAAACCCTATGCGAAGTGGTGAACTGGACAATGTTGGGTAGAAACCTATGCCCTCAGACTGCCGAAAAGACGACCTGGTGCTAGGTGGGTCTCAAGACATCCAAACCCTCAATGCTGAGCGAGGAGGAAAGGTGACCCGGAAATATATAGCCCCAGACAGAGACACACTGGAAGGACAAGCAAAGCACAGGGAAACTAGGACAGGGCAGAGTAGGAGCGCCCTCTAGCTGTAGAGGGCGTGACAAAAACCTCACATGATAATGTATTAATGTGGATCTATTGCTCGTCTGTTCTAGTATTCTGCGATTGACTGTCGCAAACACAGAACTGTGCATCATTCACATATTTTCAGGACTTTTGCAAGCCCCTACTAACTCTTGATCACCTTTCAGACTATTGTGGTGAGTAACTTTATTAGAAAATTCCTAGTAAAATATGTGGCATAATGATAGACTTTGTTTTGTGTAAATCATAAATAAGACTGACACATTCATTATTACAATTTCAAAGAGTACACAGATACAATGCAGTTGTTTTTAATCTTTGATTTTACATTATCTAACCATTCATATTTGATGATGTTCGCTGGTATACAATTATTGAGCCTGACTTTATTTAATGATGATATAAATAAATAAAGTACTGTATGTGTTTCTTACAATCTCAGGTCATTTTGCCTTATATTTTTCCTATTGTTTTTTGACCACAGTGTCTGCTTATATAGTTTCATTTCTATGAAGTCTTTTAACTCCTTTTTCTGAAGTTTCACTGTGGCATAGTTCAACCTGCTGCTCAGGTGTGTTTGCTGCTTTGTGAACATTTTGTTGATTGAGAGGACACCTGTTTCTCACACTATTTCTTTGCTTCTGTGTTTAGCACCTGTCTTTATTTTCTGTGCCAAAATCCTGTGATTAGTATGCACTGTCTTTTTTCACCAACAGCCTTCATTTGCAAAGAACATCTTATTACATCTGGTCAGGTGTTGTTATTTTGAGCTGTCAGTGTGCTAATTTGTGCTAACTATTTTTGAGCAAAGACAGTTTTTGTATCAATACGTTAGGCCACCTAATTTTACCTTCCCTTTAGTTTTAGGCTTAAGTGTTTGCCTTAGTTATGCCTTAGTTAAAGGAAATGTCTCCTATACAACACTTAAGGTAATTAATATTTGATGAATATTATAGGAACAGATCCTGCTACACAAAACCATATTAAAAAATAATTCCATTTGCATTCCAAATACAAAAGCATAAAAAGTAAATCTTATCCAAATTTACTAATTAAAGTACAAAATGAAAAAAAAGGCTTAAGTTAATTCTACCAAGAAATTCAGTCATGTAGAAGAGAAAATTCCTAGGTTGTCCATTTTTGATTGGCCTTAATACATTATGGAACACTATTTTCTTTACTTGAACTTTGTATGTGCTTTGTTACATGAACTGGAAAACAAATATTAAGCTTAAAATCCAATATAAAAATGGATGTGAACACAGCCGTGACTGACACATACAATAAAGCAATACGGTATAATTTATTTCTATTTTGAGTATCATGTTAGAAATAATACCAGACTATCTGATTGAATCCAAACATCTCATGCAAACAGTGACAAAGGAACTAGACTAGCTCCAAATTATGTACAGTATTTTAATGGTTTTAAATCTATGGATTGGCTTAACCCTGAGCATTCATTAATTAGTTAATTCTCCTATAGAGTAATATATGGAAAATGACTCTTACTCTTAAAAGGTCTATATGTCTTATTTATTGTATTGAAAATAATTTAAATTTTGTATTTGTGTAATTTATTAATGATGAAAAGTCTTTTGAGTCCAATAATTGCCCAGTAGATTTATTGCAGTGTGTTGATCTACAGTATATTTTAGTTCAACAGTCAGTGTGATGGAAGGTATGTAGGCTTGTGATGTGAAAGCTTTTCAAAGCTGAGGTCACTGAGCTAAAAAGCTGCTAAAAGGAGAGTCCAGACATGAGCTCTATTTCTGGATGAATTCCAGAACTTTTTCCTGATCTGTGTAAGTCAGGGAACAGTGGGGGTAGTCCTTGTACCACTTTCTTCTACCTATATAAAGGCATAAGTACACTTGTGTGCTCTATAATTCCGTCCTTCAAACTGCTTATCTTTTGCACGCCTTAAATAACCTGGCATAGTAAACCTACAATAACAGACAAATACTGTTTACTTTTATAACTAGATAAATATTTTGTATGATGACCAAACAAGATCTGTACCATTCCCGAGTATTTTATAGACAATAAAGCCCAGAGCCATCATGTGCTCCTAAAATAAAAATACATTTTTCCCCCAAAGTTAATCATTTTTAATTGAATATCACTGGTATAATTTAAATAATTTGCACGTTTTAAAAATATTTTAAAATATGAAAACCGTTGCCTAAAAATATTTAAATATTTAACTGTAATTCTAATAAACTACAGTTGTAATTACAGTACATACATTTTCATTAGCAAATGTTCATCATTGTGTTGTTGTGATATATCACATTTCTTGATAGATGGCACTATGGCACAGTTGAAAATGAATAAAGATCTGTTTCCATGAGAACATCCATATCACAGACAAAACAGGGAGCTCAACAAAGGTTCAAGTTCTGCTTTGTCAAAAACCCGAGTGCCTTTTGCTCAGGCAACACTGCTGAGAAACACAAGTCTTTGTACAAAGATTACTTTCAAATGCCCTGTGGTGAAAACCGTTCCTTTGTTGCTAACTGCATTTCAGATGTTGGTAATTTTTGACTAATGATGTCTGCAGATCCATAATAGAGAAACATCTGCTGATGTGGGGGGCTTTGTCTGCTGGCATTTACAAAACATTTCTTTTGATGCCCACTGTGCATCTATGACTGTTCTTCCATTCCTTTTCTCCCTTCCTTTTGAAACTGTAGCTGAAGGCCAAACAGTTTCTGTAGTAAGCTTCCTCATAGTTTAACTATTTTCAGAGAGCCATCCAAAGCAATTTGCTCTAGAGATAGAATTGCTTTCTGTTTTCAGAAACTACTGTAACTATGGACATTCAAGACTAATCAGGAGACAATTTTCATTTTTCTCTTAAGAATAAAGGTGAGGTAAGCCATGGTTAATTGGGAGATATAATAAGTGGAACACTTTTTACATGGGATCAAAACATTTTCAAAGCATTTTCAGACTGAGAAGCAGAGAAATCAAACTAGTACTTTGTACTAGTAATAGTAATGGGAGTTACAGTGTTCATTGTAAAGGAAAAAACTTAAATGATCATTACTTTCCATTACTATCTGAAGGATGAGCAACTTCTTACAACTGTATTGATATTATGATATTTATAAATGAAATATTGTATCAAAAAGTTAATAAAAATATTTTTGGTATCATAATCTGTAGAATTATTGAATACAGTACCTTATCTAGTTCCAAATTGGTTAATTCTATTTTTTGCATTAATTTGTTTCCACAAGATGAAATTTAAGTGAACGCAAATAATGAAGTGTGCACAAATCATGTTTAAATAAGAATATCTCCCATGTAATATTAGATATATGATAATAAAAATGGAAAAAATATTAAAATGAAAAAATAAGACATTATAAAAATATTGAAGAGGTTATACATTGCAATATACCACACTAAACCAATTTTAGATTCTTTTTTAAAATAACATAAAAAATACATTTTAAATAAAGTTGCACTTTAGGAAGAAAAGACAACATACATGTATAAAAACTGCTGACATAATACATTTTAAAGGTGTTTATACAGTAAATGTCAAACTTTTTCAAATTACGTATTGGCAGTGGTTTGTTACTCACTGTGAGTCAACTAATTTTCTTTAATATATGCCAAGTTACACATAATTTATAACTATAAATTTCGCCCAGAAATCTGAGGCTGCACTCACAGTTATTTATAGACTCTTTGGTGTTACGAACCTCTACTGAATAAAATGATGAGTCTCTGCAAGCAGCAGGAACCACTTGAACAAGACTTGGCCTGTATTCCACATGGCTTTGAAATATTGGCAGCTCAATCCCATCTCTTTCAGCTGATGCTGTGACGACAGTAATGGTGTGTGGGACTTATCTGCACATTATGCCAGTACTTCTAGGTTTTTAATAGGACTGAGATTGAGGATTGTTCTGGCTACACCAGGGTGATGAATGTCCATGACGTATGCCTCAAGTGAGTCGCGCATTTTCTGTCAAGGAAGTAGTATATAAATTGGACAGGGGGTTCCTAGTATTCTGTCCAGTGACTGCATGACATAAATTCTATGGGTGCAATTTTGAATTTGTTATATAAATACTGGAAAATAAGTATACAGAATATACAGTATATTTATATATTCGGCTGCTGTGAGGATAAATATGCTGAGATTTCTGTTGGTACAGCATTTTTGTTCTATACAATGACCCACTATCTCCGGTACTATGAGCCCTGAAAATAATGAAAATCATGAAACCATGTAGCTCTTGTGTCAATTAAGCAAATTGATCGTATTAAACCTTTTTGTTTTAGAATGAACAAAAGTAATCAGGGCAGTTGGCTAACAGGTATCTTTTATTGGTCAGGTCTTTGTTGACATAAAAGGTCTCTTAGCATCCTATCAGTCTGACTTGAGTTTTTTGGGCCCAGAGTCTAATGTCATAATGAAAACCAGATTATGTTCTGTTAAAGAAAGGCAGAACATTTTAAAGCTGAAAGGTGAGAAAACATCAGTCAGAACCGTTGCACAGAAATTGGCCATGCAGAAATCAATTTGGAATATACTTGAGAACTAAAGATACCAAAAGTATAATTACTAATCATCCAAGTCTGAATCAGCCAAGAAAAACATCTGCAGTTGATGACAGGAAAAAATAATCACAGCTGCCAAGGAAAACTCTAAAATAAGTGTCAGTGAAATCAAAAACAACCTCCATTCCTTTGTACGGGGGGGTGTATACTGTAAAACTGAGACTGCAGAAAGAATAAAAGGGCTAGACCTCAAGATTGACATCAAGAACAGAAAAAGAATTTGCTCAGAAGTACAAAGATGAATACAGCAAGTTTTAGAACAAGGTTTTATGACCTGATGAGTCCAAGATAAACCTTTATCAAAGTTCTGGAATGGTTAGATTATGGAAAGAAAATGAACTGTAGATTCTCTGAAGAACATGTAATCTGTGAAACGTGCTTGTGGGAATATCATGGCCTGGGCATGTTTGGCCATCTAGGGCCATGACTCATAAATTATGTAACTAATGATTTAACGGTTGTAAGAGCAGAGTGAATTCTGAAGTATTTATTGGGTGGTGCCTTACCATGCAGCATGACAAATACCCAAAGTATACCATACGTACAGTATGCCAAATGCAACTACTGCAGGGGTTTCATCAGGAGAGAAAAAGTGATTTTACATGCTGAAAAAAGAAATTCAAGCAGAAAACCCCAAGAAAAGGCAAGAACATGGCTGTAACAAAGCATTTCAATACTTACACAAATGTTTGACTAGCTGATTGGACTGCAGACTTCAAACAATTGTTGCCTCAAAGGATTATGCTAATGATACTGATTTTTACACTCTGACTTTTTTGCTTAAAGTTAATGTGTGTTATAGTATAGTTGAAGTATATGTGTGTTCTAACATTCATGGAATTAACCAAATATACAGTAAAACACAAATTTTCCTATCATTCATATTAATCTGATAATCACAGCTACATTTGGACTTTAAAGAAAACCTAATGGATTAAGTAATTGTGTGTGTCTGTCAGACAAATTAACATAAATTTAAACTTGATTCTTTGATTGATCCAATCCCAGATTATTACAGTAATTTTAAGGAAAAGGAGAAGTAGGTTTATAGAAAAAAATCACTTCCATTAGGTAAATAATCTGTCTGATCTGTGACCTATGAAGTAGAGTGTCTCTCTGTGAATCGTAAACTATTTTTAGGGTATAAGTTCATGCCTTGGATTGCAACAGAATGATAATAGTGTAACAGCATCACAACATACCACCTAGGATACAGGGCATGAGGAGAAAAAGAGATCTGAAGCATTGAGTTTGATTCATGAATAAATAACAGACTAAGCTCAGCTATATAAGTCCATTCGGTAATGGGGATAAGACTACTTAATTTCTGCAATCTCACTACAATTTAATGAAGCTACATTCTACAGCTAAAAGAAAAATCTAATAAGGAAATTAATCAGAGTATGTGTATGACCAACACTGTGTAAAACCAGTCTGGAAGGAAACTGGTACCAGGTTTAATCGCTGGCCAAATCTTGGGAATCCACAAACTGAATTAAATTTGCCTCTTCATCATCTTGGGGTTGTGAAGCCTCTTCAATATTATTGGGCGACATGACTCACTTTGTTTTAGATTTAGTGGCTTGGTAACAATGGCTCTGTCTATGCAATGGGTGTCAAAAAAGTTGGACTGCAAAAAAAGCCCACTGTTTAATAATCTTCCCCCGCCGCCCTTTGTGTCGAGGTGTAGTTTAAAGTTAAGGGGGAGACAGCACATACATTCAACAAAAGTTTTTGAAGTGAAACTTAACATCAAAGAAGAGATCTGTGTGCCTAATGAATGACAAACTTCAGATACATAGCATGACAGCTTGAGTGGGGTAGGAAGGTACCAATCGTTCGCTGTTGTTGCCTAAAGCAGAAGTTCAGATAGCTGCATGTGTCACTGAAGATGAAATTAGGACAGCCTTGACAGCTGTAAATCATTCCAGCATGATTTTAAAGAATTCTATGTACATTGTGGGCCAATCATATATATTTTTTTTGCAGGTGCATCCATCCTCAACAGTTCTTGATCTTAAAAATAGGTTTCACAAAGCATGTAAGTATTACCTTTCAAAGAACACAGCATTGTGTTAAATAAAAGTGCTGCTAGGAGTTTTGTGAAAGGAAATCATTTATACTTTAAAACTATTGCAATAATAGTATTTTTTGCAGTTTCTGTTCTTGCAGCATAGACTGAGAAATCACAGCCAATTTTTAAAGTACTTAAAGCCCTTTGGCAAGTGTTTTGTATTATGAGCATCTGACACCAGAAAATGTTATTTAATTAGTTTTCTGATTTATGTTTATGGAATGAACTGTGTAAAAGTAAGGTGTGAACCATTTTTTTCCTCCACGTGCATCAGTTTACCAGTTGGAAGTCTTACCTGCCACCTCTCAGTTTAAAGAAATCTATGGTTTAAGATCTAGGTATAAAAATGTTTTATTTGCTTAAAACACGTAAAGAAATTTCTCAAATAGTATAACTGCATTTCTGTAAACTAAGTATGAACGTAGAGCTGGATGTCACACAGTTTTTAAGAAATCTAGATTAAACTATCCATAGTCTCAAACCAGCTGTGCATTTAGTAAAGCTGAATAAAAAAGTTAAAATATTCCTTATTGGTTTATTTCAATTTTTTTGGACACTCCTTTATTTTCTATTATTTTTATTTTGTTTGAAATCTATTAAAAAACATATTTTTTTAAAATAAAGGTTTTGTGCTGTTATGTGACCACTAGGGAGCAGTAAAACATTGTACATACAAAGCCTTCCATTTAATGAGGCCTTTGAGATTAAATAATGGAGACAGTCTTTTAACAACAATTTGAATTCCTAAACTGGGAGATTGTTATCACATAGGTAAGTGACATTTTTAAAGTCTTTACACTTTGTGGTGAAAATGTTAAATTGATATACGAACTCAGCATTACATATTGATGCTAAATGTAATATGATAAAAACTAAATATATTTAGTTTTGTTTAATGAATACATGGAGCCACAGACATGAAATTATTACTTGTGTACAATTTAGTAATGGTATTTATTTCATTTTCAAGCTCAGAATAATTTAGATGAGGTATTGCTTAATGTTAATATACGTCATACTTAAAAACCATCTACCTTAGCTGAAGAGAACATTTCTAATTATATTTGCATCCTGCCAAAACTCAGATTTTTTGAAGTGCTAATTATCAGCATTGATGAGGTGGGTGAGGATACTGACATATTGCTTACTGGGGACTGCTGAATACTGAACATTTATAATAAGTTTTCTATGACAAAGTTAAAGGCTGCATCCAAGGTTTCTATGGAAACACAAAGCCTCATGAAAACATCAGTTAATTTCATCATGCATTGCTAGGATAAAAATCAGCAAAGGTAAAGAAATGGGACAGATTTATGAAAGCATTCACACTAAGGGGTAATTGTCTCCTTTCGTGGCGTGCCTCTAATGTCAAAATGCCAGTAGAAATGTTCATTTCAAACAGTAATAAGAATTCAAATTATCAGCATAGTGCTACTGGGTGGAAAAATTGGATTACTCATACATTTACAAGTTTATAAAACCTTCAGATGGAGGATTATATGAACATTGAGAGACATAATACAAATGCAATACTGATGAGTAAGAGAATAAGAACATTTTCAAAAGATCTTGAAGATGTCACTCTGTGTATTAGCTCTTTCGATTGGGTTAAACTGTTGTGCTTTATCCAGTATAGCAATAAAATGAGAATTTTTCAGTACTGAAAACATCAACCGGGATGTTTAAAAAATGAAGAATTCCAGTAAGGAAAGCTTTAAAACCTGGAAGCAAACATGTATAATCATGATCGGATGATCTAGGAAATGAAATAGGGACAAGGAACACAACATTTAAAAAAAGCTCATTGTATAAATGTGTTCTGTATGTGGTTGTTGAAGGATTTTCAGAGGTCAGAAATCAAGTACAATTTTAAAAATTCAGTCAGCTGAACTTTGGGGTTAATTTTGCTCTTTTTTATACACACACAAGATGGAAAGCAGTTTTAAGTTTACTGTTTAGTCGTTGGAATATCGTAGCTGTTGGAAGCTAACATTTTAGTACACCCTCAAACCCTTTACAAGAATCTTCAATGTGCATAGAATGACTGTTTATAATCTCAGAAAATGATTGCTTCCCTACATGTGACTTGTCATGACTCAATTGCCCTGACCCAATTCTTCAAAATGTGACATCTTCCAGAGTGTTCAGTTAGCCGCAGGGATGCTCTGAATATTTTAAGATTAGAGTATATATACAGTATGGAGAATCCACTCTTGTCAACTTGTGCTACAACTGTTTCATAGCATAGCCCACATTCAAGCTCAATGGGCAAATCAACACATATTCAGTCATCATTTTTTCAAAAGGCGAATGTGCTTTTCTCTGATGGTTCTCATGAAGCACAGCTTAGACAGCCTGATTAAGACTTTTTGCTCTTCGAAGTCATTCCCAATCCCCAGTGGAGTTTGAGTAGGATTAAATAACATGAATGCTATTGTACAAAGACAGATTTGAACTCTCAGTTGGTCCTTGCAACATCAATTCAATGCAGTCATAGCTACAAGGGGTCTACTGTATATTCCTAGTTTTGAAACAGTGGTATTTTTTTTCTAACCTTATCTAGGCATAATGTGCTCAATCAGTTAGACTGGTTGTTTAATTGCAAATGAAGTGTGAAACAATTTGCTTATAAATTAAGGCAATTATGTACTGTTTTATCAGTATTACTGTCTACTAATTGAAAAACAAACTATATTTTCTAAAATATGGTACTATATTTTTGTAGTTCAGGAATTTCCCTTCAAAGTGGAAGCAGACATCTATGCCAAGTGTATGACAGATTTCACTGTAAAACACACCTAGGAAAACAAATGTCTCCAAAATTTTACATGAAAAATTCATAGCAAGCTCTTTCCTCAGCTGCCAGTCATGTTGTGTTAAATGGCATATGCACATTTGTTCCCCTGCTTGGAAATCAAGATTCACCATGCAAATGCCTTTATTTGGTCTGATCCCCCGACCTGTCAATTTCGTGCTGTTGATGTGCAAAAACAGCATGAAAAACTCTTAATCCAAGTTGAACATGCAAACCTCACCATTGACTAGCTTTCTAGGAGGCTGCTCTTCGATCCTAGAAAACCTTGGTTTTATGTCAGGACTGCTGCTCAAACGCCCTTTCTAAATGTCAGTGAGTGAATGCCTCCTGAGGTGAATTACATTTGATAACCTGCAAGCCATGCTGGTCTTAAATGAGGCCTGAAATAGAGACTTGTAAGATCTGAACCAAGTAAGGTGTTTCTTTTTTAATGCTATTTTTAATACTGTCATTGATCATTGTCACACAGTGTTGAAGAACTCTTTTAAACTAATTTATGAATAATATGAAAGAAAACATTCCTCTTAGTATATCCTTGTTCTCACACAGGTGGGGAATTTATAATTAGATACATTATGAAATATTAAATGCTGAGCATTAACATTTGTTCTTATATATACAGTATATATTCTAACATTTGTTCTATCTTATTATATACATGTACAGTGTCTTGCACAAGTATTCACACAGTTTTAATCAGAACTTCAATGCTCACTGAACATTTTTAGGGGTTAAAGAATTAGATGTTAGCAAAAGCAAAAAAATATGCAGATTCACTATATTGCATTTTCACCCCCTTAGTTTCAGTATTTCAGCACTTTTGACAGCAATTACTGTACAACCACAAGTCTTTTTTTACAAGCCTCTACTAAACTCTACTTTGCATGCCAAGGTGGTGCAAGGTTCATCTATATTTTTCTTTGCAAACTTTCTCAAACTCTCTCAATCTGGTCATAGATTGTTAATGGACATCTTGTCAGTTCTTTTTTATCACATTTAATTTAGGTCACTCAAAAATCTTCACTTTACTTTTTGTTCTGATCCACCATTATACTTTAGGCATTGTACTTTGCATCATTGTCATGCTGAAAGGCGAATTATTGTCCTAGTTTTAGGTCTTCAGCAGACTGAAGCAGGTTTCCCTCTAACATTTGCCTGTTATTCGCTCTATTCCATTTCCTGTTCAATCCTGATAAGCTTCCCTGGCTTCCGGATAAAAAGCTGCCCCATAACATAATACAGCCACCACCATGCTTGACAATAAGGAAGATATTAACTGCACTGTGTTGGGACTGTCAGATGTAAGGCTTTACATTTAGTACAATAATGTTGCCTAGTCTGAACACGAAAACCTTTGGCCACATGTCTGCAGCCATCATACTTCTGGCATCAGAGGGGGTGGCAGTTTTTTTTTGCCACTGTAGAGCCTCTACTTTTCTTGGAAATACCCAGAACAGAGGTCACGGACCTCATTGTTGGTTCTTTGGTGAGAGTTTAGAAATGCCCATTTTCACATGGGTGTAATAAGAAGTTTTGTTTTCGGCATTTTTACCAGTATGCACGGTGCTGGTCAGGTTTAAAAGGCAAACGGTACAGCTTCTTGGACTGCACTTCTCTTGGCCATCATGTCTTTTTGTCCTGTATTACAGACCCCTGGGACTACCCTGCTTGAGGTTAGGGTCTGTCACAGCTTTCTTAGATTTCTTAAGTAATGACTTCCTTCTTGTCACTCTGGCAGACAAGCCAGCTGTGTAGAGTGACTGGGATATTGACACATGAACATTTTATCCCAATTCACCTATCGAACACTGTGGTTCTCTGAAAGTTACTGTTGACCTCTCAGTGACATCCCTAACCAGTTTCCTGTTTTTTCCAACATTACATTTAAAAAAAAAATCCAGCATCTTTTTTAAGATAAATATGACAGTACTGCCTTAAATATCTTGCTTAATGGGATGATTGCCCAGTGGATTGACTGCCTGGGTGCATTAGGCTTGATTGGTAAACCAAGTAGTTCGTGTGTGGATTGTGGCCGGTAGTATCAGCGTGCGAATGTGCTGGTTGCCACTAGCAACGGCAGGACTCGAGCCGTTCCCAGCGCAGGCATGACAAAAGGAGGTGAATCTGTAAATTGTTATATTTTAGCTTTTAATTTTTCTTCGTAGTTTTTACTGACATTCATGACATTTAACGACTTTCACTCATAAAAGTGTTCAGTTTGTGTATTTCTGTTTTGATTCAAAAACTTTTTAAAAAGGTACTGAAATCAAGGGGAGACTAATGGAAGGTGCACACTTTTACAAGCCACTGTATAAAGGTTTAGCAAGACTACTGGCTCAAATAAAAAAAAGTATTTTTTACTGAGAAGATGTGTATTTGCAGTCATTTGTACAAGAATTAAACATTTCTTAAAATTCCACACACATTCTTAAATTGTTATAATGTTCTTTGAATATCAAATTTTGGTGTATTTTTACCAGATTGAATGACATGATGAAGTAAAAATTTATATTAGTCCACAACTCTAAGTCTTCTGTTAAGACCACACAAACAATAAGATTTCTGACCATATTTCACCATTGCTGTTATTAACTTACTATTTTAATCATCACCTCATATCACTTTCAATAAACGCTGAACTAATCTGGAGTCATGGCCTGGAGCCTATCCTGGAAAGCATTGGTCACAAGGCAGGATACACCCTGGATGGGACGCCAATCCATATTTATATCATTTGTTGCACATTAAAGTCACCAATAAAACACATGGTTTTCTGATCAGTTTAGTCACTATCATGTTTCTGTATTAAAGAATTTCTTTATCATTGAAGACTTTAGTCCAAGTATTTTTATAGGTGTATTTAAATTATCTGCTTTCTGACATGAGAAAAGTGTTGAAGTGACTCAACAAAGTGTATAATTACTTCCATTGTTAAAGAAAGATATCAGGTGAAATAAAAACCAGACTATGTAATCCTGAAAGACTAAAGCTAAGTATGCCAAGCTAGACTATAATGCTTCAGAAATGTCAAAGTAGGAGAAATTTAAATGGATATTTAAGAAATAGTCTTCTCATCTTCATGAATATATTCATTTGACTTTTTCTTACTCAATGTAGTGTTGCCATACTTTTGTTTTGCCTACACCTTTGTAAAACAAATCTAATGTGTTTTACAAATATACTGTATTTGCTTCTTATGTGTGCATCAGTTTAATGGACTCTTCAGAAGAAGTTTTTGTTTAAACAACCTCTTCCACACATTTGAATAATCCCCTCTCCCCAAAAAATTAAAAGCTCTCTTTATATGCTAGAAGCCCCAGGTGATTGAATTGGAAGAGACAAACTCATTGCTGCTCAATTAGCCTCATACAAACAGCCACAACACCTCATCTGTACAATGCAGTTACCTGCTCCAAGTCACAGTATGCATTTCTGTACACTACAAAAGAGGCACACAATAAAGTACAATTTACAGGTTTCCCAGGGTTGTTTATGAATACACAGGGCTTCTTTCCAAATGTATGCAGACAGCATTTTACTTTACTTTACAAGTCCATTGTTTCATTTTTCTCCATATACTGTAGCTTACATGTACTCTACGTGCATAACTTTCCTTATACTGCAAATGCATATTGTGTATAGTAATACCATAGCATCACATTGTGGAAATATTTTTGAATGTTAACAGAAGTGATTAGAAAAGCGGCAGGGCTCTGTTGCTGATGCTGCCTTCTGTTTTAAGCAGGTCCCCAGTGGTATCCTTCTCGAACAGGCCTCAGGGTTGATCGCAGTAAGTAAGCCTTATGCACTTCAATATTTAACACTGAGAATTATCTGCCAATTAGTATCAACACATATCTTTGCATGAGATGCTGACTACTTAATTTCAGTATATATTGCAATGAGTAATGTCTTAAAGGTAATATGCCAAAAAGCTAAATGAAATAAAGAAATGGTTCATTAAGGTCAATGATTGCAGCTCTTAAGCCTCTGCTAATTAATGCATTCACCCTTAGGGATGCACTTGAAGGTTTTTTTTGTGGAGTTTTAATGATTTAAAAAGGCCTTTGAAAAAGAACTACACCACAATTTTCACTTTTCCAGCCAAAAAGAAACCTGGCCAGTTATATAAAAAACATATTATTATCACACACAGAAATGCACCCTTACTATAGAGTGTACTGTAAGTATATGTTGCACCAAACCATTTTCTATTACAGAGCTATTGTACTTAATTATCCTGAGCAGGAAACTGGAAAAATATGGCTGTTATCCTTTTGGTAGCCAAACAAGATAGTAAAATTCAAAAGTGGCTTTAAACAAATCAATATAAACATTTTATTTGTATGCATAGCTTTCTGCAGCTAAGAATATGATTTGTATAGTGTATGTTGTTACTTCCTGTGTAGATCACTTTCCGCTAGTTCGTGTTAGACTTAATTTGCCTTGCCACTGCTTCTCTGCTCTTCAGTCTCCTTGTTTTCCTCTCACTTTAAGATTGAACTAGTTTGCTAACAATATCAGAATCTAAATCATTAATAGAGATCAGTAAGAGCAAAAGACCTAAAACATGTCTCTGTGGTATATCACTGCTTACATTGGCCCACATGCATAAATTACTTAGGATTCTTACAGCTTTTAATTTGTTGATTAACCTTTTATGAAGGACCATATCAAAAGCTTTCTAAAAATCTAAATATAACATCAGATGCTTTAATGTTACCTATAGCTCTTGTTGCTTATTCCAGGAAAGCTTGAAAGTAATGCTTTTTTTTTCTAAATCCATTTTCACTGTCTCTTTTGTTATTATTTTGTAAATATTCTAGTTTAACTCCAGCAATAACTTTACCGATAACACATTTAAGACTACTGTTTTGGCCTACTATCTCCTGGTTCAATGTTTTTGTCCTCCTTTTTATGAATTGGTGCCACATTTGCAATTAAAATCTGATGGTACAGCTCACACTTAGTTACAGTTGAGATATCCCAGTTGAAAAACATCTCTCATTTCCTCAAATGCAACTAGGAAAATACCATCTGACCCTTGAGATTTGTTAGTTATAAACCCTTCTAGTCACTGGAATACTTCAGTGTAAGCTACACTGAAATTACTTAATACTGATGAAGCTCCTTCAATACTGTCAGTAAAGTCATAGTACCACTATTCTGTTATACCTGTAGCGCAGTGTAATCCTTTTCTGGTATTGAAATGTAAGCTTTTTTACACTGTTTGTAGAGCACTTGTGTTCTTTGATTTTATTTTTCTTAATTTCTGCATTAAACCACTCAAACAATATTGGACATGTTTGTTTTAGGGATTAAATTAAAATTAAATTAAAAAATTAATTTATTTTGAGCATTTCACATTATGATATCAAACTACAGCAATCCATCTTCTGTTGACTGTATTGATCTGTTCCCTGTTCACTGTTTGTAAGATCTGTCTCATTCATTTATAGTTTTCTTTTCTAAACAAATGTAAACTCTAATTTTAAATTCTAGATTTAGAACAACATATTAAAAAAAAAACAAATTATGGTTAGAATTCCCCAGTGGTTTTAATGAAATATTTTTTTACTCCAATCGTTCTATCACATTTAGTTTTCTCCCTTAATTCTCTCCTAGTTATTATAAAAAATCTTGGTAGGTTCCTTTACAAACTGGGTTAATAATCAATTATTAAGCCTCTGAGGTTAATTAATTAATATTCCCTTTATGTGTAGGAAGTTGAAATCTCCCATTAATAACACCTTTTCAACGTACCTTCATTATTTCATAATGCAGTAAGATGTTTACACCCATTTTATGTCTATAGGTTGCAACATCAACCACTATATTACCTTATTAATAGTTATATCCTGTTCCGTTTACATAGCTTTACCTGGTGCCAAGCTCATTTTTAACAATTAAGAAATAGAAAATTCAGCAAAGCCAGGAGAGTATTCAGTCAAGTCAAGCTGATGCTGAGCTGAGCTCTCTAGTCTTTTTGTGTGATCTTTCTTTCAGGAATCTAACCTCTTGAATCAGAAAATAAACGAATCATTATGCAAGCATATTAGTCCCTGTCATAAATAATAGTCAGGTGATCTATTTTCTGAGCAAACCAATATTTCTGTGTTTTTCGGTTGTTGGAAATCCTACATTACTTGATAAATGATACAGTAAGTGAAGTGTAAAGTCAGTTCAGGTACAGTATATTCACTTTCTTTCATTAAGAAATAATAATGAATACTGCTTTCAAAGTCAATGAAAACTGCAGTGGGAGAGATCATCCTAATGCTGAAATACATCTTGGGCTACACTTCGAACTCTGATAATAGAAGATTCTATAAGACTCAACATAATTTCAACTGATAATTTTTTATTTCTGAGGGAATACGACGATTGTTTCACCAATGTGACTTATTTTTTAGTGGCTTTCTTAGTGTACAAAACTCAAGTTTGATTTGTTGGAGAAGGGGTCGATTTCATTTCCGTATATTTATTGAATGGCTCCTCCAGGTCCGGTATGGCACAATATTGACCTTAACAGGAAGAAACAGAATGTGAAATACTATGTAGTGACATGTTCGTGTGAGTAGCAGGTGATGGAATTGTCACCTTTTCATTTATGTACTGTATTTGTTTAAATACTTTTTGTGCGGAATGGTGACATGGCAAACATTGGTTCTGCCTCAACTCCATCTCATATTTTATGGTGGATTCAGGGTTTGCATTTTTAAACTTTATTTTTAATTTGTTTATAAACTATTTTATGTATTTGGCTATTTTTTGATTTGACTGCTATCTCCTTGCAGTTTGAAGTTTCTGTGCTTACGAATTGTATTTCCAATATTAAATTCTGGACACAACTGAATTTATTACAACTCAATTATAACAGCATCTACTGTGTAAACATGAACTGTGTGAACCTGGCATTTAATGGTGTTCAGTATAATATTTGCTTAAAGATAAAAATTTCACAGTCAGCTTTGACCCCAGCTTAACTTTTGAGCCTCACCTTGAAAAAAAACATATTTTTTTAAATCTGGAAAATAGTGCATAGTTACACCCTCATTTGTTTATGCATGATCCAGAAAAATGGTTGAAATGTTTTACTTTTCCCATCTTGGCTTGTAATATCCTGCATGCATGCAATGTAACCAAGGACACCATTAATATATTTCAATGTTATATTAACCAGGACGCCTTGTACTTCTATTTTAGAATCTGAACAATAGCCTCAGTAGTAGTTCTATATTGTAATTCTACAGAATTAGAATTTATATTATCTCAAATATTATTATAGGAAATAATCTCATTTGTGGTATTAAGTCCCTATTTTCCAAAAATGCTAATAGGATTTCATCTTTTATAAGTGCTGACCCTGGAACTCACCCTCCCCTCCCTCCCTCATCCAGTCAGTTACAAATGTATGCTGTCCCCTTCAGAAAGATGAGAGAAAGAAAAAGACTACATTCTTAGTCTTGCTACATCTGAGCTGTTAGGACTATCCATTTAGAAGCGGTGAACTCTTCAGCCTCCTACACTGATGTGAAGTCCGCACTAGCATGCAGGACTGTACACACAGTCGGGTACATCAAGACTGGACCCACATCTTCTTCAGTGATCTCCTCAGTGCTGCAAAGGCACATTTACATTCGGCTTCTCCTCTGGACAGTAATTCGGGTAGAAGCAGAGCATAGATTATTCTGCTGAACAAACAGGACTCGCCTGCCTACTTTCCCTAAAAAATAGCCCTGTCTATGTGCTCACTAAACTTCAAAATAAACACACAGGTTTTGTTGTGGCTTCCAGAGGAGCAGCCTTCATGTGTGCTGTCTCATTGTACCAGATTTTGGGTCCACTTAGGGATGTCGTGGTTATCTTGCACTAAACATGTTCCGGCTTTGCTGCATGTGAAAATAATATCGTATTTTGTATCTGTTACTCTTCTGAGACATAGCCTAACTGGCCTAATTTAGAGGCCAGTTGAGCACCTAAGTTCTCAGTCAATGCTGCAATTTGCAGACCTCTGTAACAAAACCACCATTTTAATGACTTTCAGGGTTTCAAACTGAGGAAGAAATGGTTGAGGATTCCTGCTTTTATATAATATTCAAATGTAATCAATATTAAATCAACTGCAGGGGTATTAATAAATAATAATAAGAAAGTACACCAGTAACAAGAGATGTAGTATCACGCTGTTATTCTACTATACCCGTAAAATGATTTTGTCCATAAGCATTAAATGGTTCCCTATATTTCTGTGATATTTTATCTGTTATGACCTCTAATGACAGCCTTCAATTCTAGTGTTTTACTGTGTGTATTGTGCCTTCTAAGACTTCATTTTGTAACTTAATTTTCCTATCTACATTTCTATGTATAGTACAGTGCTTTGAGATGCACTGTACATTTGAAAAACCACTTCATAAGACAGATATTTTTTCATAATTAAATAGTCTGGAAATGTAACAACATTACTGTTTTTTAATGCCTTAAAGAACTGGCTCTTATTTAAAATGATATACAGTAAGAATAGTTTAGAAGCAAATTACCTTGAGTAATTATTGACCTGTAGATATAAAAAGAAAGAGACTTCTCTATTGAATTCAGTTAATGGGCGTTTAATATAACAGGATGCTATGTTAAGGACCATGTAAAAAAAAAAAATTCTTCCATAGTCCATGACAGACAGCTTGGATTACAGAAGTGACCCAGAGAGTCGAAGAGAGCAAGAAGTCAGTAGTATGGTTTTGATTTATGTTTTACACTTTAATGCATTAAATCTGCAAATTTAAACATTTTTTTCAGCTATTTAGAAATCGTTTTTTCTAAAGTATATTGTTTGTTATAGATAAATAACAAGAATCGAAATCCTCGTTGGGAACAATCAGCTGCTAAAGTTGGTATTTCAGTATGTGCAGAAATAAACCAGGACTACACCAGACCCCCAGACACTGCTACTGTATAGTTCACAATTCTGGCAATAATAGCAATAAGGTTATTTCAATTAAATCCTGTATTGATTTTCTTGGTGCATTTTTATTTGTATATGTACAGATTGGCAGTTGCCATATTATGTTGTTTTTTTTTTGTTTGGCAATGGCACTCCAATTAATTATTTTGGAGCACAACTGAATCCAATTAATATCCCTGAACCGTGTAGCACACAAACACTTCTCAGATCTTATAAAGCCTGAACAGAATTTCAAAACAAATACTGGGCTTTTCTTTCCATGTCCTTGAGTCCACGAAGGACTGTTACAGGTTGAAGTTTTTTTTTAAATAGAGCAGTTTTACTTCTGGTGATATATTATAAAAGGAAATACATAAATCCACAGTGAAAAATAAAATAAAGTCATTTTAATGCCAGTTCCCGTGAGGTTCAGACTAATTATTAAACCTAGTAGAGAGGCTATAAAGGTTTAGACATTCGGATCATCATGTAATCATACTTGTGGGTAACAAAGCTTATATATTTAATTAATTATATTTTATTGCTGTTAATGCTTCTCTGCTCTGGGATAATCTATTCTGGTGAAAAACATAGATTTCTTTTTCACAAAATGTAAATGCTACAAATGTTTCGTTTTATTGCAAGTGATTACAGACAACCCCTGGTAATTTATTGATTAGCTGTAATTCACCTTTATTTTGCAAAGATGGAGAAAACTAAATTGAAGCTTTTTAAAATATTTTTATCCAATTGAAGCATACAATTATAAATATAAATCACTTTGACAAGGTGTGTGCTTTTACTGTACAGTACCTGCCTTCTGTCAGTCACAAGTGTTTATGAATGCCCCTCATTTAAGCACATCCATATGGTAGTGCATTGAAATAGATTGGTCTCCTGAGGAAAAAGGCTACCAATGCAACCTTTCACTGCACTTTATAGGCACAGCTAATGTGGCAAGAAAACAAACACTATTCATAATGCCAGTCACATCGCTATCTCAACTGGTCATCCAGATGTTCATCTTGAGCAGCTGTGTTGATACTAACAAACTGTGAAAATTCAAATAAACTCTTAACATGAGAAAAGACTAAATTAAAATCACATCTGAAACTATTGAGGGCATATGCGGTTGTTTCTTACAACATTATATTGTGTTTAAAAAGTAACCTTCAAGAGCAAGCTACAATGGAACAATGTTTCTTTTGGGAAAAGTAATGATTTAAACAAAAATATTTGAGATAGAATAAGAAAAAATGTTACAATGGCATTTCTTAAGGGCAGACTTCAGAAATAACTAACACAAGTTTTGAAAAAAATTATACAACATTTTGAAGGATCTAGAAATCTGACCATTACATATACTGAGATTCGAAATATACAGTACTGTCTGAGGTCTCTCGTCAGAAAGTCCAGGATCCAGTTACAGAGGGAGGTATTGAGATTCGGCAAGCTAAATTTTCCTATCAGCTTCTGGGGAATGATTGTATTAAATGCTGAGCTGAAGTCAATGAACAGCATTCTTACATACTGTACTGTAAGTATCCTTCTTATCCAGGTGGGACAGGGCCAGGTGAAGGGCAAGAGATACAGCATCATCAGTAGACCTGTTAGGGTGAAATGCAAACTGAAAGAGGTCCAAAGAAGTAGAGAGTCTGGACTTTCTGAGGCCCATGACTAGTCTCTTGAAGCACTTCATAATAATTTGTGGGAGCCACGGGGCAGTTATCACTGAGGCAGAACACAGCTCACTTTTTCTGCACTGGTATAATATTGGTGGGCTTGAAGCATACAGGGATGGCCACCTGGCACAAGAAGATGTTAAAAATATCTGTAAAGACGTCAGCTAGCTGATCTACACATTCCTTGAGTACGTGAGTATATTGTCAGGTCCAGCAACCTAAGCCTTGCAGTCCTAAGGGTGCCTTGTGGCCTGATCTGAATGCAGCACCACGGGAATCAAGCAAACAGCACTCAAAATTAATGCAGATGACTTTTTGTCTCTTTCAGGCATTAGTTTCATTTTTTCAAGGTTTTAGGTTTTTAAATGTTTTCTTTTTAATAATGGTTTGAGGATCCATAATAAACATACTTTTTCTGTAAAGAGGTTTCAAAGTGCTAAATATGCTAAACAACAAGAGCCAGCAATCAGACAATCTCAAAACCAGTTATATAATTTGCAATGATTGTTGAGGAGTAGAAGTAGAAAGAGAACAGCTAGGTTTATTGCAGATTAATCAGAAAAAGAAATTGCCAGAAATATAGTTTGTTGCTTGAATTTGTTTCACTGTCTAATACTAGAACTTTCTGAAATATTTATATACTGTACTGTAATGCACTTATTAAATCTTCCTTCAATAGTACTTTAAAATAGGCTTTTATTATTTTTCTTAAATAATTTCTAAAATATGTTCACATTTTATATAAAATGTAATAGGACCTGTAATAAAGGTATTTTACCTAGAAAACATAGACTGCATTTAATAAATATAATAGTTGTAGCTTTCAAAATAAATGATATGGACATAAACAGATCTATTCTCTGGACAGCGTAAGAAATAAGAAATGGAAACAGAAAAGACATTCCATTGCCAATTTATGGAAATTCAATGCTATTCATTTAATCTCTGACTAAAACAAATGATAAACATCATACAGGGTATAACAAATATGCTGCAGACATATTTGTCATTATTGTGACCATTCTCAATATTAACAAATCAAGAGCTCTCATGTGTTTTTAATGTCCACTTAAGTCAAAACATTATTTAAAGCACCAGATAAGTTCATCAATGTCAAAGAAGCCACTGGAGAAGATACAACTTGCATAACATAGATCTTTTATCTACATAAAGCCAGTCACAGCATTAATAAGACATTCTCAGGAAACATGACATTCCAAACTTGCAATCAATGCCCTTAGGTTGTACCATTCCAAGATAGAACATCAATTTCAATTTGTTCTTTATTTGTCAGCACTGGAGATGGTCACAAACCTGCTGCACTTTGTCAAGCACTTTACCCTGTGCTGGTGAAGAAATAAAGAACATTGATTATTCCATGAATCTGGCATTGAAGTGACCTTTTGTTGCTGCCATGTCCCATTTTATTCACTGGGTACACATCTGATTATATGATTATTACTTGTGAACCAAAGAAGATCTATGTCTGAGCTAGTTGGACACTGATACCAGTACTCCATATTCCATATTCTTAAAGGCATAGTTCAACCCAGTGGGCTTCTTCAGGATCTACAGTGAAACATTAACTGGGAGAAACCAGTGGAGAATACCTGGAAATGCATTTCAAACTAGAACAGAAGGCACGATATTATTCAAGGGGTTCTAAGACTATGGGACAATTGGCAAAGCCAGTACCCTTACTTTTTTTCAAGACACAGCTGGATGAGATCCTTGAACCAGTTAGCTCCTAACCGAGAAGAGCACTTTATTCTTATTGCTTTCAAAGTTTTGTAAAGATCACCTTCTTAGTCTATCTTAAACAAATAGTGCCCTGCCCAAAACATTAGATGTTCCTAATAGTGGCTGGGTACACTTCCAGTGGTGATATAGCTGCTAAATGTCATGGTCTTAATTCCTCCAGATGTTCACAGATGTCCCTGGAGATAAGGGACCACTCTGCCAACAAAAGCTGCATTTGAACTCTACATGATGGGTAACAGTTCAATAAGGTTTTGTAATCTGAACTGTGTCTTATGGTTTATCTAGCAACATATAAATTCTACCTGAATCAGTACATTAAAGTACCAGTAGTAAGCGCACCAACAATCATACAACCTGTGTGGTCACTTTGTCACAGTAAATCATCCTTCTTTCCCATAGCACAACAACTGTGGAGAAGGCCTAGTCTATTGCTTTACAGTCTGTAAGAATCATGAATGTGCTTTTCACATGTGTTCTTTATCTTGCAGATGGTCCTTTCCTGAAAGATTCCTGCATTATCCACACCATTGCCTCATCTTCCCTTGTTACTTTGTATTTCACAGACTTGGGCCGGCAGGTCAGCTGGAGCACAGTAAGTGCATGAACTTAAAAATGTGACTAGTGGGATGTGTTTCTCACTCTTGATAAATTCTATATCGCTTTATGTATGTGCATTGGTTTCTTTTGCGGATGAAACTGTTATATTGTTTTTTATTAGATTTTGAGTGGGGAAAACCCTTATGTACAGCAACACTATTGATACAGTAATTACACTTTCAGTGATACCAGTTGGACTGTAAGGTAGAAAAACTTGCACTCAGGGTTATATTGATGTTGACACTTAGTATTTTGTATGGCACTATTTAAACACTGGGAAAGAGAGCTTCTCATTTATTGACAATGCTGTACTGTTTGGTAGACTTAATTGATTTTGAGCCTTGTGGTAAATATTTTGAGCGTCTTAGGACATTGTACACTAGTAATGTGTTATTTTGTAAACTGAAATAGAGTTTGGGGATTTGTGTTCACTATTTTGACATTGTCAATACTATTTCAGGAACTGGGTTTAAGAAAAACGTAAGAAAAACATCTTTCTTTAGTATTTATATAAAATACATGTTGATAGCATTATCAGTTCTTGACTTTGCTGATGAAAAGCAGCAGAACAATAATGACTTACTTTTTTATTCTTTATATTTTCTTTGAAAACTAAAATACAGATAGGACACTTAGTCCCATTCCAGGTGACCTGAACAGTAAAAGGCTAGAGGTTGGGATAATATAGTTATTATATGTGTTACTAAAACACCTGTTTTCTTCTTTTGTTTTCTAGGTATTTCTAACTCAGTATTTTGGACCTCTTTTAATCTACCTGATGTTTTATTTCCGTTTATCAGGTGTGTATGGTGAAACAAAAAGCAACCGACATCTAGCAGTGAAGTAAGTATCATGGATCTATTTGCATCCATTTTAATCTATCACAAAACACCTACATGTACAGTATCTGAACATTGTTCCTATAACCATAAACTAGAGAATTTCTTTCAGGGAACAGGTGTTATCCTATAACTCTACATTCATCATTAAGTCAAAAGCGTTATTCCGCAAATAAATTAAGTTAATGGGTATTCCCACTACATACTGTACAGTTCCATCCACCAGATCATATGCCAGGAGACAGAAAAGTATATTCTTATTATAAAGTATATAAGGGACTGGAGGTAATGATGGTAATGCTCAGTCTTTTTTGCTTTAATTTCAGGATGTCTTTTAAATATTAAATTTTAGAAGAGCAGTGAGTTTTATTTAGGTCAGCTAAGTAGTCAGTTTATTTAGTTAAGATAATGTAGAGATCAAGTGAAACTCTCTGTGCTTTCCCTGAGATGAATGAACATTTTGCTGAATGTATAATTTGAAGGTTGACGAATGAAACATGTTCATTAGCTGCCCAGAATCAGGGGTGGTCACAAATGCTGCAGTTCTTGGTTTGCTAATATACAGTATTGGCAATCCTAAACCGATAATTGTGTTTCTTCTAAAATATAATAAAAGATAATAAAAGTGAGTTAAATTATATAAATAACTGAGGCTCTACATATCCTTTGCTTTCTAAATCAGCTGAACAACAAGAACTTTGTGTACATTTTTTCTGTTTGTTTTCTTATCTTTATACATCTTTAAAATGTATTTGTTTCTGCATTTCAGTTCAACTTCAAATATATTTATTTTGCTCAACAGGTGACCATTTCCTAAAATACTCTTTCAGTTATTTTCCTTTTTAACCACTTATATGGGCTGCACTTTTACAGTATGTGTCGTAATATTTGTTTCATTATTCTCTCTAAAGCTTGGCCTGCTTTTGTCACTCCCTGCACTACATCAGACATCTTCTGGAGACTCTTTTTGTTCACAAGTTCTCGGAAGGATATACACCTTTACAGAACATGCTGAAGGTACAACTTTTAAATTGTCAAAATAAAGGCATCAAAAAATTATTTTAATTTAAATGTATAAATTAAAATTGTCAGTTTTCTTAACGTAACCCTGGATTTTTTTCAATATAATCAGACCAGTTTTCCACGACACCCTAGAAAACAAGTTTTGTAACACATGCAGCTTCCAAAAATGTCTGCAAGAGGATAATGGTTGTTTAGAATTTGTTGCCTCATATGAGGTCCCTTCTGGTTTCCTGGAGTTCAGGATTGTTTTCCTAGCAGGAAAAATATTACAAATGGACCTACAATATTTCATCTCAATGTGAATGTTTAAAAGATCATGGAGGTACAGTTGGAAAAAAGACTTGAAACTGATTTGAAACTGTAATTTTGAACATTTTCACATTTTTAAAATGTATTTTTTTTGTAAATATGGCATTAATTGCAAAAAGGTGTGTTATCTTACTGCATGCTCCTAGTTTCTGGTCAAAAACAGTACAAACTAGTGAACTCACTATAGTATCACAGTGCCTTGGATTCTGCAAACCATTTTATAACTCTTGGGTGAAAAATGGATGAATTAATTGGGAACTTTACATTGTTGCCAGAAAGTTATCACTTTACCAGCTATTAATATGTTTTCAATAATCTGAAACACTTACGCAGCAGAAGTGAGAAATTGATTAAAATAAAAAAAACTAATGAATAATGGTATATGAAGATATAATGGTTTCGAAATGGAACCCTTGTTTACTGAAATACCCATTAGAGAATTTATAGAAAAGTAAATCTAAATTATTTTTATTTGATAAATATAAAACTCTCAAAGAGATGTTCAAGCTGTTGGACTTGGAAGAAAAAAGACTTAAGACAAACAGAGCTCATATGAGCCTCTTTCAATATGCAGATGACATTGTCATTTTGCCAGAAGCCCTGAAGAACTACATCTTCAAATACAAAAATTCTTAGATGCGAGTAAGATTTGACTCAAAATCAACTTAAGCAAGATGAAAGTGATGTGTAAGAGCTTTGTAAAAACTAAGGAGACTGAAACAGATCAAACAGAACATGAAAACGCCAACAGTTCTCTCTGTCTTTGGCAGACACATGGGTGCAGATGGAGACATGATGGCCAATATGAGAAAGTAAAAAGAGTGAAAATGGGATGAAGTACAGTACAGTATATTTGTAATAAACAATTCAATACTGCGAGGAAATCTGCTCACTTGTCTGTACAGAAAATATTTCAACCAATGCATGTGACCATCAGTGACACATGGCTCCAAAATGTGGTATTTACAGCAGATGTGAACAAGGACCAAATATTACATACACAAAGAAACATGGACAGATGTTTGGGATAAAAAGAATGAACAGAAGAGAAATGCATGGATAAACTGACAATTAAAATAGCATTTTAAAATAGAATAACAGTTCAGCAATGGATGATGCAATGCAAGAGTGGAATTTGCAAGAGACAAGAAGCAGCTGGGAAGAACACAGAAACATGGAAAGATAAATCTAAAGCTTTACTTGTATAATCTGGAACAGAGAAAGGGCATGACAGGACAAGTGGAGATAATCTTCATCCAGCAGTGGATCAGGACTAGCTGCTGATGGTGACTTATGCAGTACTGGACATAATTATGGAAAAGAGGGAAAAGTGGATTCATAATGCAGATTATTCTAAATTGATGATTTAAGGTAAATGTGAGGTGTTTTCTAATATAGTAGAACAGTATATCAATGCACAAAATACAAGTGTCTTGCAAACATCTTTGTACACTTCCTATGGTGTCTATTTTAATCAAACCTGAATGTTCAAGCCGAAGATTCCTGAGGGTAAGATATGACTCTTAGAAAATGTCAGCAAAATCTTAAAGAGAAAAAAAAAGAAATATACTGTTTGCATAAATATTCATACCCATTAACTACAGTATCTGATAGAAGCACCTTTGGCAGTGATTCTGTCCACACTTTTATGGTGAATACCAACTTTGCACACCGCCTTGGTACACTTTCGGCACATTATTTTTGACATCCTCAATCAAGATCAAGTGAATTGCTTATGGACAGGTTAGGATTCACATCAGGACTTTGAGTGGGCCACTCATAGATATTTACTTTTTTATCTTGGGCCGTTCCTGTGTAGCTTTTGCCTTGAACTTTGCATCATTGTCTTGCTGAAAGGTGAATTTGTGACCAGGTTTTTGTTCTGAAGCAAGTTTTCCTCTTAAGATTTGATAATACCTTTCTTCATCTGTTTCCATCAATCTTGACAAGCTTCCTAATCGCTACCGATGAGAAGCGGAACTCTAACATAATGCTGTCACCACCTAGCTTGACAGTAGTGAAGAAAGATATAAGATGTGAAAAGGGGGTTAACTGATTTCTTTCTGCACAAAGACTTCTTGTAACGCAAGACATTCCATGTTTAGGCGCCTCTGAGTTATGGTGGGATGGGAGTTAACTGATATGGAATTCCAAGTACAAGATAAAGACCCCCCTAACTAAGGAAAGATAAAACCGACCATCAAAAGTGTTCACAGTCTTGGGAATGTCCAAACATAGGGAGCCCCCATTACTACAGTATGGTAACAATTTGCATCAGAAGCAGATTAAATTTGCTATATAAACTGGAATTTTTGTACCTATATTTCGAACAATACTTTGGTCTTATTGTTCCTTGCATGCAATAAACTCAGTTACTCAAACTTCATCTTGGGTTCTAGAACTTATTTGTCAGTTACTACAGTAGGGATGTTGGTTCACTGTTGGATTTGTGTCAGATATAATACTTTTCATTTAGACCACACAGTTCAACTTTTATCTTGTCTGACCACAATACCTTTTACACATTTGTAGTATGAAGTGCTTTGTTGCAAACTCATATAGAATACATATGGGATCTGAGTTCCATACAAGCCCCAATAAGCCTGTATTGACCTGGATATTGTTGAACCAATGGATGTTTCCCCTCTCCCCCATCTCATCCACTGAGCTCTGTAACTCAAAATCATTTGTAGGGAAGGCTGATATTTCTTAATGATCTGACTCAACATTCACAATGAGATATTGAGGGTCTTGGAAATGTTTTTAGAACATGCTTTTAGAACGTTGTCCTTGAGTTGATTGGAAAGCTCCTTGGTATTCATGATGGCATCTCTGTTGCAAATTCACTACCTGACTGAGTGACCTTACAGAGACAGATGTATTTATTCTGAAATCATGTGAACCACTAGAATTGTGTGCAGGAGGAGGCCACTCATAATTCTGTGGTACAATAAAGTAATTATCTGCATCTAAGTTAATTTAAATTTGCCACAACAAAGGGTTTGAATGCTTGTGTGATCATCACTTTCCCATTTTTCTTTCATATTATTTATTTTGCTTCTTTTTGCTTTTGCTTTTAATGTTTGGGGTACGTTATGCATATAACAAATATTAATTGCTACTTCAAAGTAGTGTAGTGTTTAAATGCCTCTCAGTACATAATATATACAATATCATTAAAAAGTTTAAAAGCATCCTTTTTGGAAGTGCTGAGGCAGAGAAAATGATTGTTCATTTATTCTTCCCTGCCATCCCTAGGTTTACTCATAGTTTTGCATCACTAGACAGATAATTATTTCTGCTTTTTATAATACAATACAGACATTGATGAGGAAATTATTTAAATGTGATGGCAGGTAATTTTGTCCTCCTTATACTAGAATAGCTGCACAAGTGGGAAGTGTGTGTTGCCTGATAATCATGTTGAAATACAGTACATTTGAATCGCTTCCTAAATGTAAAGTGCATTTACACTTCAGAACCTTTTCAGTAATTAGAAGAAGCAACTGTGTGTTCAGTGAAACCAAGTGTTTAATATATACTGTTGGAATATCAAGCAACACCTCATTTTCTCCAGTTGTGAATCTTTACAATACTATTCTCTCCCTGGCCTCTTTTATGCCTCAGCCTTAAACTGAATATGAAGCATCATATCCCAATTAGGTCATTCTTGTTTAAAACAGGATGACATGTAAAAGTTGTTAAATTGAATATTTTGCATTTTTTCCACATACAGTCAGATCTTCTTTTGATATTCCAGTGCCCTTTGCTACAAGAAATTGTCAGTGGTGTTTTGAATTAATCTACTGGTTAAAGAACAACTACACTGAGATCATCTTATGGCTTGTTGTAGGAACTTGAGTGAGAAACCTCAGATGTTCTGTTTTGAAGCAATCTCTAATTCATGTGCTTCATTAGGCACAAATAACCTTCTGAGTGTTTTTATAGTAAATAAAATAATTTAGAAATGAGGGAAACATCATTCTGTATCTGTTAATAAGTGTAAGAAATTACTTGAAAAGTGATGGAATTTGTAACAACACATACACTGTTATTTACACTTTTCTGTGCTCCAGAGTAGGTTTGTTAATTTCTACATGTGGTTATAACAAAATATGATTTCGGAAGGAAAGGAAATGATAGGTACTAAAATACATATTGAAAATCTTATGAAAAACAGATATACAGTATGTAAAAACTGATATTAAAACTATTACAAATACTATTCTCTAAGTTTATAAAGAGCTTTTTAAGTAATCATTCCTCTGCCCACAAGCTACAGAGAAAGAAGGACTGAGAGCATTTCTGAAGAAGATGGACAGACACATCAGGAGATATTTGCATAAAGCTGGGTTCTGGGTTGATTCTTCATTCTTAGACACTACAGTAAAATGAAAGACCACTGACAGCAACACTCATTATTGTCAGCTCCCAGAGAATCCCCACGAGTGTCATAAAATGTCAAAAGCCTCTGTTTGCATTCTAAAGTCAAATGGAAAATATGAAATTAGACAACATTAATACAGCACATTTTCGATAATGAATATGGATGTTCACAAAGTGTTAGAGCTTTCCAAAAAGTCAACAAAAAAAATTGCAATCTGCATGTTTATTTTTATACTGTACTTTAATTTCATGGAAATTTTAAATCACAGTCTATTTAGAAATTAATTTTCTAGAAATTAATAAAAATTCAGTTTTCTTTCCTTAGAGCAGAAATAAAGCTCAAAACTATGTATTGAATACAATACTTTAAGAAAGGCTAGTTAAAAAAAACCAAAATAATATATTACTTCCTAAATAATATAAAATAAATAATATACATTCCTACAGTATACTGTATATCCAAGATTTGAGGGAAAATCATGTCATATTACATATCAGAAATGATACACTTGTACTTAATTGTTTTTCATTTTTTTTTTATAATTTAAGTTTGAAATGTTCCGGCTTAAACTGTTTATGAAAAGATAAATATGAGGAAAACAGCTGCAGATGTTTGTCAGTGTTGGACAGGGTTCTACCGTAGAACTCAGTCATTTGCATACTGGACTGTGGGACACTGATTTACTTTTTCAGAGAATTTCACACTATTTTACAGAATTGAATCATTGCTTGATAAATAAAATAGGAATTGTGAAAAACATGAGCAGAAAAGGTGAGAAAACATGTATTGACTTTTTTCTGCACTAAACCTGCCGAATACAATGCATTGAAGAGGATGAGCTGCATGTTAGTAAAGACAAAATTGAAAAGCAGATGACTATAGAATACTCATCTAATAAGTTGGTTTATTTCAGTAATATCATGGTATGATTCCAATCAAGTTATTCATTTTCTCTCCCGCTTTATTTTATGAAGGTCCAGTGTTTCTACAGTACATGTTACAACAAAAAATTTTAGCTGTGTAAGCACACTCTTTTGTTTCTGCAGTATTTTTATAATTTGTCACAGACTCTGCACAATGCTTTTGCATCAAAAATACACTGGCCAAGTTCTAGTAAAGTTAATCAAAGACTGTGCTTAAAACAGCCTCAGTCTTCATAAAGCATGTTTTTTGACGCGTGATTATAAAGTCACCTTAATTGTGATGGAGAAAAACACATACCAAAAATGAATACTTATCCAATCAACATATTTTAGTTTTTTTACATTTTTTATATTTGCAGTTAATGCTGACATTTAACATTCAGTGTTCAGTTTGTGCATTCAAGTTCTGATTAAAAAGTTTTTTCTTTAAATTAATATGTATACATAATTTGTAAGTAAAAAAAAGAGATAACAATGGAAGGGGGCAAGTACTTTTGCAAGCCACAGTTAATGAAATGTTAGTACCGCACTCAATCAAAAACGATCTCCTATGAATTACCTTTCATCCAATCAAGCTTCTTGATTAGAGTACTGTAATAAAGAGGGCTTCAACACATTTATGAAAAGAAACATTTTCTGTCCCTTACAATAATTACCATTCTTTCCATCATGACGATTACAGAATGATTGCTTTGAACATTGCCTTTCTTACAGGGTTGTGCCTTTTACTGGGGATTCACGGCCTGGCTGGGATATTATGTCAACCACCCCTTATACACACCTCCATGTAGGTATTCCAGATCCTGGGTTATTAATGAAGGTTGGATTTCATTCCACTTTCCATTGCATAAAGCTTATGATCTTTCTCACATTGCCATAAATATTGTCTCTGAACCTGTACGCATGCTGCTAAGTGCATAGGCATAGGTCGTCTTCACTACATGGCTGCATAGCAGATGAAAGTGAAGAATGAGAAGGACTAGACAGTGAGCATGAGAGGGATGCTGGCGCTGAGTTAGAAGGTGACACTCTGGGGCGGTCATGCTGGGATGAATGGGAGATGTAGCCAGAAACAGTGCTTTTTAATCTGTTAAATCAGTAGGCTTTTTGACAGGTTCCGTTGGTGGCTCTGGGAGTTTGGACCCATCCTGATGTCAAATAAACCCCAAAACCACATGGAGCTCCTCTATAAACAGATTGGGAAGCACAGGGAGGTACAGCAGGAGTGATAATGGAGCTACAGAACTGCATTAAAGCCTTGAACTCTCCTTCAGTTTGTGTTTTCTTCAAAAATATGTTTTTTTTGTAAGAAAGCAGATTTTCTTCATTGCCTAGTCCTGTTCTCAGAGCTTTCTAGCTTCTGTGCCATATAGTAGAGTCACTGCAGACCCTTTTTTTGTCAAAAATGAGTTAATTTCTCTTACCACCTCTTCACTGCTCACCTGCTCACTAACTCATTCTCCCTCACATGTTCACATTACCTGTCTTTCACAGAGTCATATTATCAGTATTCATTAACGCACAGAAATTTACAGTATAATGTGAGAAATGAACATTTACTTTCAAGTGTTCCTCCAAATATTTATATACTGTATGTAGAGAATATACCATCTTTATGAAACAAATGGCTTAAAAATCTGTGTACATTTGTCTACTATTATCCCGAGTAATGAGACACTATCACCACAGCCTCTGAGTTCCACATCTTGTTAATATGAAGAACACGGCACCACATGTACAGTACTTACCATCCAAGAGGAACAGAATAGTATGGAATATCAATGCATTGCTCTCCTTTATTAAAAATATAAAAAGATGTTAATTATATACTCAGCTGTACTCAGGTAGAGAGTGTGCCATTAAGCTTGTTTTGTGAAAAGAGACAAACTGGCACATTGAGCTTGTTTAGTTGCTAGTATCAAAATGATCCGAGGATTTCTTCCAGTCACTTGTCAGCTTGAAAACCCTCATTGTGTAGCTTGTTCAAGTGCCTCCTGTTCTACTTACACTTCACCATTGGGTTAATTTTGCCAGTGCCTTCAACAATGTAGGATATTTGTATCATATCTCCTTATATTTTTTTCTGTTCACGACTTAAATTAATTTCTTTTTGGCTTGTTGGTAAGACATCTTTTAAGCCCAGAAATCACTTTTCTTTGTGCTGATTCCAGAGTAGAAACAAAAAGTGTCCACCTTTTGTTATGTACAGACATACTGTATCTTGAGCACTGAATTTTGGCATTAAAATAGCAACAGCAAAACATTGGAACTGGTTACTGGACAATTTTCATAAAATCAAAATAAATCTATGATGGATCTTAGATACTGATGGTTCTGGTAAATTTGTATATAATTCCATACCTTTGGCAGTACACTAGATTTACATTTTAAAAATGGGACTGTTCCATGAATGTTTTAATCCGAATCTGTTATTGCGACTGGAACTGTTCCTGCGTTTTGAGTATTATTCTTTGAAGTTCACTATTATGTGACATGAAAATGACATTACTTTCTATATATAAACAAAAGTCATGAGAAGCTATAAATGTAAGACACCATCAAGTGCTAGATATCTTGTTTTTTAATACATCAAACAAGTCTCACATATGCTGAGCAACGTGCTTGAGCAGTATGAATAAAATTAATTTCTCATCATTTTGGATTCATGGGAAGACTGGATATTTGAAGATTAAAATAAACATAAAAGGAAAATTCTGAATACAAGTCATGTTTATTTCATGCCCAATGAAGCGAAGCAGCAAACCTAAACATCTTAACCTTGTAATTATTCTCCATCTCCTTAATTGTTACTACCTTTTCATTGTTCCAGCTTTAATTGGGTTAGCATGGCATCAAAGCACATAACTGAAACAACAATGATATATAATCTTGATTGGAAAGTCCTAATGCAAAACTTAATGCACATTTGAATGAGGCAATCTGAACTAAAACTCAAACCTGTAAATACTTAGTAAAGTATTTAGTAGTGCCTCCTTCATTTAACCATAGTTAAATGCCGGTTACTGCTTCATTTAATATACTGTATTTACTTTCATTTTCTTTCTTCTGGTTTTTATGACCAGGTTTCCAACATCATGTACTCGTTAAGCACAACAATTTATTTTTAATATGAAGGATTTGTTCATGTTGTCTGCTGTGGTATCTGTTTTTAATCCCTGAGGAATACACAGGATTGAATCAGCATGTGTATTTTCCTACTTGCTGATTTTTGTTTAGTAATTTACCGTAAATGCACTGAACATTTTTGACTGTATATACTAATTTACAGTAACAATTGGACAGAACATGAGTTATTTATTTGTTGTATAAAGTAGAGAAAAAACAATATGATGACAGCTGCGTAGCTTCCAAAGTACATAAGAACACATGTACAAGCAAATTCAGACTTGGATCACTTGCTGCACATTGCAGGTAGAAAGTAGCTTGAAATGTGCAGAACTAGGGGACATGGAATTTTTTTTACATGTATACATCATTACGTGACAAAGAAAAACTGGCAGTCTTTTGATTTGAATAAAAAAATGTCATCTGAAGAATAGCAAGGAATAGATTTTTAAAGACACTGCTAAGATTGACCTTGTTATTAATTTGAATCTGCCTACTCCTTCACGGCCCACGCGTGCTTCATCTCTAATGGGAGTGAATGGCAGGATATTGCCCTGGGTTTGCCTCTGTTTGGAAAAGTGAATAACCAGGTCATTTAGAGGGCAAACACACTGCTGACTAACCAGTTACACAAGAAGGCTCTTAAATGCATTTACCGTTACCTGTATAGGTCAATTAAGAACAAATTCTTTATTTGGTGGAGTAATATTAGTGAAGTTCTTTTCACAGGGACATAACAGCACCAACTCAGCTCAGATTTGAGTCCACCATCTTGGGCAGTATCTGAAGTACATTACCCTAACCACTACTCCATACTACTACTCTACCCTAACTACTACCGTACTCCACACTACTCCCAAAAAGTCATAAATACCACAGACCTTAATTCAAGAAGATGACCAATGACCAAAGAATCACCAGCTTTTCTAACCACATAAAGGCAATTTTGTACCAATATTCTGCTTTCCTGTCTGAGCAGGAAGGAAAGAATGGCCTCTTCATCAGAATGTACAGCATTGATTGCTCCAGAAGGCAATGGATGCATAATCCTGGTGACCCATTAATTGATACTCTTTCTTGTTCTTCTACTCTTGTCCCAGCATTCCTATTTATTTCAATGAACAGGTTTATGTAGAAGCCCTTTATATGGATTATGCGATGGTTTGTCAAAAATAAAATACATGCATTCATTAGACAGTACACCCTCAGTATAAGAAACACACTCCTGTATTGTTATGTAGGACATTTCCACTTCTTCATACTTTGAAGGGAAATCTATGTGTAAATGCACTGTGAAGAAAATTGTCACCCATAACCAACATGGAGCAGTTCCCCACTTTCTCTTTTCTATGAATTATCAATTGGGTCATTGGATCATTCATATTTTAAGAGAGTATTTTTCACTGTGAGCCAATAACATCTATACAGACAAATGAAAAGCACTGTATGGAAAAAGTTGTCCGCCCATCCACCTTCTAACCACTTCATCAGTGTCTCGTGCCTGCTGCTTGACGAAAACTCATGCAATCTGTTGTAAATGTTCAGTCAGGCGCTTGACCGTATAGACGCTTGCAGCAAATTTCACTCGGAATTCCAATTATAAAAAACAAAGTTTATTATCATCGATATTATTTATAAAATCAACAACAGTACCATGTCAACATATCCTTAAACACATATGTAGGTATTTGATTCAGTATCAAACTAAATTTGTTCTTCTTTAAATGATCAAATCTCTATCACTTTCTTAACAATATTACCCTTAAAATAGAACGATAGTAATTTTCTTATATAATTTATCTTTAGTCCATGCAGACTGGAAATACATCTACGCATGCCGTACAATATGTAGAAAGGTATTTTGAATATTTTCAATGGCTCTATCTCCAGCTAAAAGCTTCAGCTTGTTTTTGCGAATATAAAAATAATAACACGATTTTGTAAGATAAGCTATGTTAAAAAGCAGCATTTCAAGGAAATGTGCTGTGCAAGTTATATTTGATTTATAACTAGTTCTCTAGCATGAAGTAAATACTTCACTTTGAGAGAGGTTTTGGTCTTGGTACAAACAGCTTGCATATTTAAAGTTTTGTTAATTATTTAGTGTTTTAAATAATTATTTATGTAGCTTTTTTTCCTGAAAGTTGAGCAGTAGTATTTTATGACTTCAGAAAAACTCTTAAATATTTTGTTTATTCTTAAACATTTCAGATTTCGCAAATAAACAGCTCATTCCATCTACATTGTGCTTTTTGGTAAGTATTTCTTTTGCATGTGCTGTAATTTATATAATAGTATAATTTCTCTAATAATTTTACATTTATTTCTGTTTTGTAGCATTGGCTGCATGTGTTGTGTCATTATTTTCTTCTACATGTACATTACATATCCAGACAATATGCTTATGACAATTTCAGAATCTATTCTGCTATTGCCATGTAACTAATGCCATCGTTAATTACGTCTTCAATAAAGATGTGAGCCAGTTGCAGAAATTGCTATGGATGCTCAGGCCTCAACATTCTCAACTTGTTTTAAAACAAAGTTTTATGGAGGGATGAAACTAAGACAACGTTTTACCAAAGTGATGGCAAAAGTAAAGTGTGGAAAAAGAAAATAAGGGTAGAAGCTCCAAAGAACACCCTCCCATTTGTACAGCATGGTGTAAATAACATCATGTCGTTAGTCATATTTCAGTGATCCAGGTTAAACCATAATTGACTGCTAATGAAGTAGCTTCTGTTTCTTGTATTTTGTTCTTAATACTCATTTTAATACATTTAAGTATAAGAACATAATTGGTCTTTTGGAGTTTTTTTTTCCCTTGGGGTTAACTTTTTGGCTCTGCCACTTACTGTATATAACTTCTCTTCAGATTTTCTTAGGTTTTCCTCCTGTTCTTTTGCAGTTCAAATGTTTTTAAACATTTGTAAATGTAAATCCATGTAAATCCATGTCCCAGATAAACTGGTGCCCATCTCATTTAGATGTAATCTTTTAAGCCTGTATAGCCTTTGCCATTGAAGAGTTTCATGTGACTGAGAAATCCTTCTTAACATATTAAGTCCTTGGTCATTCATTGTACTGATGGACTAAGATTACTAATTAGCTTTGTGTGGTGTGAGGCAGGATTCCTGAGAAAAAATGCTGTCTCCTCTCTCAGACAAATATGTACATGTATTTAAAGTAAAGACACAATGCATTGCTCAAAATACTATTAACCTCTATGGACCTCTGGAGTCCAACAATAGCAACAGGCTCTTTGAGGATAAGAGAGATTGGTGGATGTGCTGGAAACACAAGTACAGGGGTCATTAGTGCAGTCTTGATTTCAGAATTCCAGAACACCAAGCAGTTTTTATTGCAGAAAGAAAGGTCAGAGAAAACTGATGCACTGTCTGCAGACAGTAGTACGCCAAGTGCTGTATGATCCTAAAGAGATCTTGTACTGTAGGTGACTGTGGATTTCTGCAGAAGACACAATGAGCTGCCTCTTAGCTGTAGCTGTGAAGTGTTAACTTTAATCCCAAAATAGGAGACTGTTGAAACATCAGAGACTAGTATCTATTTTCTCTGCTCAGGTTATACTTTGCTGGGATGAAGTTTGTTGTGCAATCTAAGCAAATATACTGTAATTGACAAGCCCATTATCCTGATAGTATTGGTTTAGTCTGTGATATTCTAGCAGCCTCCATGCTCTTTGCTTTTGATGCAGGATTAATAACTATTGATCAGGAAAAAGCTTATAAAAGGGAAAGCCATAAGTACTGTTTGAGTGTTTTTACTGTAGGGCTTTTGGCTTTAGTCCCACTTTTCTAAGACAAATATGGTTACTGTGCTTCAATCAGTTGTTGTAATGCTTTCAATGACTTGGAACTGAAAGATGCACTTACTGTACGGTAGTTCTCTTCTCTCAATTCAGAGGTGAACCTACCAAAGTTGACCACTTAGTGGAATGTTATAATCTCTATCTATTGGGCTCTTGACACATAAACTACAGTATGAATGCATTTGGTGATGGGTCTGTCTATTCGAAATGTCCAGTCAAGGCCAGTCCAAGTGGTGGGTTATGCAGAGAACGGATGAGTGTTTTTAACAAACAAGGGCAACATTAAGGTTTTAACTAAGTGACAGGAGACCTGTGAGAAAGTATTGTCTACCAAAGTAAATTGGACTAAAAGCCATCTGTTTGTAATAGGGGAAAGAAACAAAACTCCTCATTTACCAGGACGACTGCATTGGAGTAGGCAGGTATTCAGGTACTGTACCTGGGAGTACTGTGCATTAAGGAGGGGATTGATGCCAGAAAGGAACTAGGAGGGGTAGCTGGAGAAGAACCAAGGCAGACTGCAGGGCTGGCAGTGGCTGCTGATACATTTTTTAAGGGCCGGTTTATAGTCATTAATAAATGGGTGACCCAGGTTTTGTGGCAATTGTACAAAACATATTAAAGTATTTTTGGGTAGGGAGACACCTTAAGCAGGGAGCATCATATTTACAGTACTTGCAGAAAAGTGAGGACAGGATTTATTCAATTTTTTAGCACTTGAGGTTCAACCTTTAGTCCCTACAGAGACACTTGTGTGCTACTAAGCCCCTCCCCTGCAATAAATAGCCTTTTGTTTTTTTGTAGGGAATTTGAGGGAAGCTAATGGGAATTTACATGTTAGTGTATAAGTAAAGAAAATAGTAATTTGAATGTTTTGCCCAGTCTTTTATCACTGGGTTATAAGGCTCTGAAATATTTTAAAGTCCATTTTTATTGCAAGGGTGAAATGGACACAGACTGAGCAAAACAGACTGCAAGGGAAAATTGTAACATAAAAACACATTTTCTTGTACAGATTTTTATGTTTGCCTAGAACACATGGCCTCTTTAACCCCATATTCAGTATTTACTATTGTATACTATATACAGTACGTCTAGTACAATAAACTGGTAACTGAACAACCATCATAGTTGCCATTCTTTATTTCTATAGTGCATGAATCAAAGTTCATGTCAAAGTGACATCCTAATATGATTAACAAAAGTAAAAAAAGAGAGCAAGAAAGAACAATTAAGGTTGTAAAGCAACAAGTAAAGGTTTATTCCGTGCCGAAAAGAGAAGAAAAGAAACACAATGTTTGACTGTGGAGCCTGCTTCAGGTGTGGTATACCATTCTTAATTATATTCTGTGTTATTAGTGAATAATATGCCATTATCTGTCCTATTGCAAATGTGTAGTATCATTGGGAAATGTTTTAAAATTCATTTGTAAGGACAGAGATGAATGTGGTACATTTTGAAGCGTACTCAGTGTGTTTTTCAATATGAAAGAGAACCATCTGAGAACGTTTCTGCTGGAAAGCACTGAGTACACTTGGCAAGAGTACTGGATATAAAAAGAACTTGAAACACTCAAATGTTTGTTTGCTTTTGTGTATGTGTATACAGTATGCACTGTATGGGTATGTGCCTTTGTCTCTGGGGGGACTCCTTAGTTGTATGGAAAGTAAGAATTCATGTGAGATCAATTCAGTCCTACTTAAAAATTAGATACTTTAGGAGGACAGCCCATCAGAAGTTAAAATGAGAGGGCCAACCTCAAGATGTGCAGATAGAACAAGACCCTAATGCTGGCAGAATAACAGGAGCGAGAGCATTGTTGTTACTGGATAGGCTCCAAGAAAGTGATGCTAACCACAAACTAATCCCAGGTTAATGAAATATCACTGGAAATACAAACTCAATTATTTTGCAGCAGGCGTAGCCATCTGGATATTATTCTGTCATTATGAAGGCTGAATTGCAGAAAACATTCAAAAAGTCTAATTAACATCTAAAAAATATACTGTTTATATCTATAACTGTTTACATCATATTTTCCAATATGTAATTTTATCATGGACAATATAGTGTATGTAGTTTTATATGTTCTGGAAATTATTTCTGAATAATATATAAAAGAGCAAACAGAAAGACATAAAAAATCCTGTAAAATGTTATTTCTAATATGAATTTTATTTTATAGAAGGCAAAATGAATCTCTTTAGTACCCTACTTGAAATGTACTATTTCAGATAGATTCATCTGCATAGCAAAAAACCATCAAACTGCAGAACATAAGAACATTAGTCAACACTTAAAATTTCTTTTTTTATTTTAGTTTTGTGAAGCTGGAAACTTATGTATCAATATTGTTTTAGCCCAACACAACCAGGCAGGTAAGTTAAAACATATTTTAAAATATTAAATGGAATATGTTCTAACCCAATGTAAAATACTGAAACAGTTTTCAAAAATAATTTGAGACAAATCTTTTAAAAATAGTTACGTAATTTCACAATAACTCCTTAGGAATGTTTCTCTTAGTATTTCTAAAAAAACAGTATAGTATTTCTAAAATACTGTATAGAAAAATACATAGATCTGTAATGGGACACTTGTATCTTTTCTCTTTGTGTGAAATGGTCATATCCTTTTTAGAACCATATTGTTATTCAAAGCAATCAAGTGTGAGTGTTTGAGAACTGAAAGCATTGCAATATACTGTATAATGCATCCAACAAGTTGGTTAGGCTGTAAATTCCCTATAGAGCACAGGTGTGTACACCAGTCATAAAATGACTTATCATAATCATAGCAGAATACAACACATTTGATTCTAATTTGTGATAATAAGCAAAGAAATATTTTACTGTTCCGATTCTAGCTTACTTACGATTCTTTTTTCTCATTTTTATTTTTATCTTGTGACAAGGAAACAAATCACATTTTCCAAGATCTACTTCCAATCCCTTCACGTGGCTCTTCAAGTTGGTACACTGTCCACAGTACACTTATGAGGTAATGTTTATGTGAATGTTTAAATCTTTTGGAGAGCAGAAGTATGAAGAATAATTTTATGTACCATCTGCTGTTTGTTATGAATTCAAAGAGGGGAAACTCAGTTCCTACCTCAGAACATCACCCAGAAACAAAAAGCTAAATCTTTTGTTCAGCTTTTTGATTTTGCTCAATAGGCTTTTTCATTTTCACTTCAGTTTCTCATTTGGAACTCTTGTTTCCTCACTGTTGAAAAGTAAACAAAGAAGGTCTGAGGTCTTCTACTGTCTGCCATTCACCACAGTATGTCACTGTTCTGACATCATTGAGCCCTGGTGAATTGACCCCAGTCTATCTCAGTTATTCGTGTGACAAAGACTAATCATCCAAGAGCAGTTTTACTTTCCTAACCCCATGGAGTATAGAAATGAATTTTTGTTGTTCATCAGACTGCAGCAAAGACTGTCACCTCAGCTCAGCAGATAATCATTATGGTTTTGACCCATTTAGATGATACCCCAGGCTCACCAGACATTATCATAAACTGCAGATATTTAGTGTTACTCATCACGGGGATGCAAATTCATAAAGAATTACAACAGCAAAAAGGAAAAGGAAGAGGTTCTATATTAACTGTACAAACATTTAGTGTGTATTTAATGAAAGAGTGCTGTCACAGACTTGTGTTAGCCCTTTGAGAACAATGAAAAAAATGACATTGAAATACAGATTTGCTCCACTTATTAATGTAGCCGTCTAAAATAAAAATGATCAAAATTAATGTAAGGGAACAGAGTCACATCCTAGAATGAAAAGTGTATTTGCCCAGCTACTTTTGAGATTCCAATTCTATCTAATCAGGCAAGGACAATGACAGGGATATGTGAATTATGATGTCATTAATTCACTCTGTTTTATCTTCAGATTGGAGCTTGGCTAAGTTTAGCTGTTATGACTCAAACAGTTCCAGGTGAGACAATTTTCTTGGACACATTAGAGAAAAGCCATTACTGTACTGATAATAACGGTGTAAATATCCACACATTTTATTTTTCAGTCGCAGTTTTTGCTATAATGGTATCTATTCAAATGATGCTGTGGGCAAAGAAGACGCATAACAAGTACCTGAAGCAGATGAAGAACAGCTCATGCCAGAGGATGGCAGTGATTCCGTTCATACTGTAGAATTCTAAACAGGAAATAAATCATCACCATAATGAAAGCAGAACACAGATGGACTGTAATTTGCAATTTCCTGACTTTAATATAGAGAACACACAATGTGAGTTAAATTGGTGAAGGTTTTGAGCTGGAGAAATTCTGCTGACAGCCGTTGATAAGGAACAAGGTACAGTAAATACGGCAGAAATAGCAATGACGTAGTAAGCTGGGGCGACCGGTTGAGTAAGAGAGATGGATGATGAATGACCCAACAGGACCACTCCAAAGCAAACACCAGGCATACAGTATAGTGCTCTGTTGCTGTCATTTGAATACATGACCTATTTAAAAAAAAAAACTCAGAATGCTGAATGATTTCAATCACACAAGTTTAACAAATTGATATATTCATTCTGTTGAATATTTGTGTATCTAGTTATACAGTATGCCTTGTCTTTAAATTTTACTTTGTATCAGAAGCATGGCAATTTAAAGATAATCAACCAAAAGTAGAGTTTGGTTTGTTGAATAAACATATTTCTTATGCTTCTCTATCATTTTCAAGACCCAAAGGGTCTGTTATTTTTGTGGTGCCATTATCTGACAGATAAAAGTACATTTCTTGGTTGTGTCCAAACCTCTGTACTGTATATTCTGCACTAGTAATTTCAAGAATCATTTACAATCTGTACTTTTTCTAAGGTAATTTTCCATTTTCACTGTCTTCAGTGAAACAGATACAAAAAAGAGGTGCAAGACCAGTGTAAATGTGTTTCAATTTTTCATTATCTTTAAAAAAGCACCAAGTTTGTTAAAAATGTAGCATTTACAACTTATTTGACTTCATCAGCTTTGAATACAGATTTCATTTAACAGATGTGTAGGATTTCCTTGGTCTAATTTTCTCTGAATTAAAACATTAGAACCACTGAAATGTGCAAAGAAAAATAATAGCTGAAAGTTTTTTTTAATCTAAAAATGATAACAGCTATGAGCTACTACTGTAGGTATGCAAAAAACACCCTTTGAATAGAAAATACTGTTTTTAATTAAAATAATTCTAGTAGAATGGAATACATTCCCATCAACAGGCCTAATACTATTTATAGAATTAGTAGACGGAACTGCATCTTGATTAATGAACATGAAAAAAGTCCTTTCTCTTCTTTCAAAGGCACTTTTTATGTTATTAAGAATTAAATAACTTTGGAGGCTTACTCTCATGAATAGACATTTACAGTATGTAAATCTGTAAATGCTGTATCAGAGTTCAAAGTTTTTTTTTATTAATAAACTTGTGGACACCATGGGCAGTACTATAAGTACTATAAGGGAGGCTTTGAAAAGAACTAATGGGTGAGTAAAGAAGCAGTAGGAGTAAATGCCATTTTCACAAAAAATATTAAATTTCTTTAAAGAATAAATAAAGACAGGGACATTATTCCAAAATAATGAATAAAGTAAGTGTTCAATAGTGCGCTTCGGGATCTGTTGTGTGGCTGCATCTATTCAAATTGATAGTTCTACTTTGAAAGAACTTTGATTCAAATGAAAAGTTCTTCTTTTTAATCACCCTGAGGCATTGGAATCTGGTCTTCATGTGAATCCAGCCCGTCGCTACTGCTTATTAAACAACGGAACATATTATTGCACTAAAGTCCTGCAAAATGTAGATCTATAAACAGAAGACCTTAGATGTTTTAAATCATTCTTATTCTGTATTCAAATATTTTGATTAAAAGCTTTTGAATGTGGTTTCGATACATTTGTGTAAATGTCCATGTGGAGTGATTTATACTAGTGAAACTAGAAAGCCCAGGAAGGCTCAGTGTCTGAATATGGGGATAATATGACAGGAGGCAGTAAATTTACTTGTTGGGAGACGCTCTAAGGAAACAAATATTATCACTTCTGCTCTTGGATTTATGGTTATGGACAGAATTATGATGAGGGTTAGAGGTGCAAAAAAGAAAAAGAAAATAGTGCTTTTGCACCATGTAAGATTTAGGATTTATATTCTGGAAGGTTTAAATCTGAAGGGACTAGATAGAGATTTTGGATTAAACTATTTTCAGATTAAGTAGTTTAAACCAGTTGAATAACTTACTGTACATCTGTATTTGTCCCCAAATTATCTGGTTATTATGGTCTGACAATCATAACCCAATGTACCTGTAACTGTTTTTCAGAAAATATGGCAATTGAAAACACGTAAAAAAATGGTAATAAAGGCCCATGATTAATAGAAAATGTATAATGAATGGAAATTATTATTTCAATTGTAGGTTGCACCAATTAAATGCACTAAGCTGTTAAATGGACTATTCAATGATGTACATACTGTACAGATATACTGTAATAATGCAGCCTGACGAAGGCCGTTGTGGCCTGAATGCCATTTTGTTTTTAACCTTGCTTCTTGTTATGCACCAAAGAATGAAGGAATCAATGGTGTTGCATCTGCTTTTGTATCTTTCCAAATCCACTGTACTTTCATTAGACAGAGGAGGACACCACATTATTTGGTCAAATACACAGTTTTCTTTTCACTGAATAAGTTCATGGTTCGTGTGATGTGCACAAGGCTTTAGCTCTAAGGCTTGTTTTAGAAGCCAGTTAATTACAAAATGCTTTTTTCATTAAATATTGATATAGGTGGTACTGCACCTGTGAAGAAGACAACAAATATTTGAAATTTTAGAGCTGAAAAAGAAAAGTGAATTGTCTTTATGCTGTGATGAAAGCAGGGGTCCTACATTTCTCAGTGAAGCCAAGCTACTGTATTATTGAACAAGCCAAATAAACTCCTACAGACATAAATTCAAACTTAAAAAAAAAAACTTCTTACATAAAGTGTTGTTAGAATGTTTAATCATTTGTCATCATTGCATGACGTTATGTGCAAAACAAATGCAATTTATTTTTTGCCACAAAAAGGCTGATGAAGAATAATAGTCACCAACAGCTTTGCTAAAATGGGCTTTGCTACATTGTTCTGAATCCTTCTAGTGTAGTATTTTACACTGGCCACGGTGTGACCTTATAAACATCTAATTTCTTCACATTTAGCCTTAAGGGATCATTTTAGAAGTAAATAATCGCAGAAGACAGTTGGTAAATAATGTAAAAGTACAACGAAATATTAAATGGGTAATAACCCTACGTAAAAGGAAACTGCAGCACAAACAAACTACTCTTTAAGGTTTGTTGTGTGTTTAGAAATTAATAATTAATTTCTAATTATTTTATTTTGGTATGTTTTTCATGGCATTTTGGAATACCTGTCGATATACAGTAGTTTTATTTGTAAAAAAGACCGATGATTAAGTGAATATTAATCAAACTCAGAAATAATTTGGATCTGTTCATGCTTTTGGTGAATCATGTTTTATTGCACCATTGTAAAACCCCTTCATTGAGATTTCAAAAGAAAGGGCAACTGAATGACACTGCAGTTCTATCCATCCATTTATCCACTACAAGGTCAAGGGAAGTCTGAGCCTATCCTGTCAAGTTATCAGCAGAAGCCAGAATGCCCTGTCCATCACAGGTAATACACAGACACAAACATGCACACAGTCACCTCAGGGCCCATTTTCCTAGAAGCTAATTTATCTACGCTTATGTCTTTGGCCTGTGGGAGGAAACCGGAGCACCAGGGAAAACATACAAACCTCATGCAGTTGACACCTGAGGGATTGAACCCAGGGCCACAGTGCTGCTAGGCAACCGTGCTAACCACTGCATCACCATGGTGCCATATTACTATCCATGCTATTAAAATACAGCCGTTAATGAACAAGAAATAAAGTGCAATACACAACATTCTCAGCTAATATATTTGCTAATTTGTTCTTATAAAGTGAAGTAAAATGCATTTAGGAAAAAATCATATTTATCAGTGCAGAGTTCCGTGAGCAATTCTTCAGAATTCTGAAGGCACAGAAACCTCAAAATAAACAGCTGAACTGTTGAAAAAAAACTTTATGATAATGTTGTTTAATTATATATATTTTAATATAAATATAAACTATTTTTCTCTGGGCCCATACATTTTTTTATCATCTTTAATCAGTAGATACTGTATAAGAAATATTATACTATGGCTTTGTTGGGTGTCTCCACTGAAACTCTCTTAGGACCGTCTCAATGTTGAATGCTCAGTCTTTGTGTCTTTACTGTTTGTAGCTCTTCTAGATTGGCTTTCCATTTGATGATAAAAAAAACTTATAATAGACATATCATTACAATCAGGGTGTTATTTCAGTGGTGATAGTAAAGCAAAACGAGATGTAACAAAATAAACAATATCTGAAATATCTAAATAATGTTAGACATCATATTTTAAAGTCTGAGGTCTTATTGTATATCCGTTCACTTTCCAAGCTGCTGACAGAAGAAATAAAAACACAAAAAAACCTACAAAATGTGTTTGCACATTTTTTGGTTTGAAAAATCCTTCCCTGAGTTAAATCTGTTGCATATTCACAATCATCTAATTAAGCTGCATTAATCAAAATTAATCATAGCATATTCTGTGCTGAGGAATGTGTACAGTACTATATGTACTGTATAAGTATTCTGAGAAGCAGAAGCAGTTACCAAAACATCATGAAATGAGAATTAAAAAGTTGTTTTTTGTACTGTTATTAGTATGCAAATAGAATTTAATTTATGATTTTGAAAAATAAAGAAGACATAAAGCTTTGTTTTTCATATCTGAAATCTTTACATTATCAGTTTACAGAAGTGCCATTAAAGTTCACAGCTATAGTAGTATTAATTAGAATGGAAGGGTTCTTTCTTGAAGGGAACACCACTGCATCCTGTGAATCAAACATTCACAGATGAAAGGAGGTTTTTCAGAGGCTGCATGGGCATCTCATCTGATGTCACATCCACAGGGTTGGTGTACACTTGGGGGTCTTCTTCCTCATGCTGGTGTTTAGCAAAGTTGACAAACACCTGCAAAAACACAAGTGAGCCCCGGTTAAACATGCATTCTTCAAATTTGTAAGGGGAGCTGCAGAGCAGATTCAGGTACAGCAGCTGTTGATGCAAAGAAGTGGAGACAAAGGTAATAAAGGCAACCCAGCAGCCATTTTTCTGTACCCAAGGTTAAAAAGGGTGTATACACACATTGGCGTGAAAGAGTGGAAAATAACCCCAGATATGAAGGTGAATATTTTCAGTATTTGCAGGTTGTGTTGTTGAAATACAGATGAGATGGCTTTTGTGACATTACTGAACTCGCCTAAACTCAGGCATCAGAACACTGTTGAAGATACTGACCAAAAAACTGCCAAAAAAAAAGATGTTCAAAACCTGCAGTATGTGTCAATGTCTCTCTTTCTTTATATTGGATGTTTTGTGCATCCTTACTTCAGCTGTTTGTGGAGCTTTTAGACTTAACCAATGACTTCTTGTCACCTGTTGCTGCAGATCATACCTTAGTTCTTCCAAAATTAAGACTGACTAGTACAGTTAAGAAAAAAAGATTTACTTTCAAAATCCCTTTGTTTAGTTACATTTAATAAACTACGCATGCCTGTTTACATGTGTTGTAAACAGATAGGTAGATAGCGATCCTCCTGACCATTTTGAATATGTAAATGTATGTCAATATGTACAATTACCAACCAAAAAAAAATCTTTTTAAGCTGGGTAGCTGTTAGTGTGGGACAGTAAGGATCCTGATTATAAGTAAGGGGAAGCATACAGTAGTACAGTACTGTAAGTATGAGTAAAGTTCAGCTATATGAGAAAGGCCGCACCTGGTCAAGAGTGGTCTGAGACACAGAGTAATCCTCGATGGCCAGACTCTCCCTGTGTCTAGTGAGTTCACTGAAGATCTTGGAAAGGGCATTCTGAACACAGGGAAGCTGGTACTGCAGGTTGTTGTGGTGCTTTTCTTTCAGCGTGCTGCCTGGGAAAGTGTCTCGCATGAAGTCTTCCACTGGCTTCAGTACTGGGGAAGATCCACCCACTCTGACAGTCACAGTGTATCCATCTCCAAATCTAGAACAGATAGAGCAGATGAAACATGCATCTCAACGCCATCAATCAATGACGCTCTTAACTGGAGCACAGTTTCTGAATTACTGTCATATTACCCACCGATTTCCATTTTTAAGAAAACAATAATGTACATGCATGATATATTTTTTAATTACTTTGTGAGGAGATACTCTCTTGTTATTTGGTTTTGTGACATTAAATGCTGCTTCTGAAAATAATCAAGACAAATATTTGAACTAAATATTTCTAAATGTACTAATGCTGCTATTTGCAAGTGAATGGAGATGCTTCAACATTACAGTTGTATGTATTTTCTAGTCATTTTATCCAATACAGGATTGGAGAGTAGCTGGAGCCTATCCCAGCAAACAATGGGTACAGAATACACCCAGATAGGGCACAGGTGGGGCATACACAGACAAACACATACAGTACAGTACATTCACACCAGGGACAGTATTTCCAAAGTTTTCCCCGTGTGTCATTGAACTGTGGGAGGAAACTAGAACACCCAGAGATAACCTTGCCTAGTAGCAAAGAACAGCTTGTAGATCAGGAATAATTAATTACAGAAGTGCATTGTTGCTTAATGGTAAAAGTTCATGACAGTGCGAGAGAGATCGCAGGTGCCGTTTAAGTGAATGTTGTTTGCGGAAACTCTACCAGGTGCTCAGCGACTGACTGGTTCTGATTCAATGTGTAGTTTATTCCACCACTCTGGTGCCAGGGACAAGAATGAACAGGCCCTGGAGATGGAGAAACAGAGCGGAGGGACAAACAAAGTGGAAGAACAGGAGCAGACAGGCTGCAGTGGGTAGAGGGAGAGAGGAAGGACTTGAGGTAAACTGGGATCTACAGTAGTGGTTGTAGTGCGGTAAGCAAGAACATACTACATGCAGTGGATGCATGCAGCTACCAGGGAGCCAATTGAGAAACTGGACTTACAGCTTGGCATGATTAAAAGGAGGAGGCAATAAGCAATAATCTTCTGAAATAATAATTCAGAGATCTAGACTGAAACTTCCCTATTGCTTTAAGATCCAATTGACGTCTGATTTTCTTTTCACCTACTACATATAGAGTATTAAGTTCAGACTATTAATTACTACTATGTTTGAAAGAACCGTCTGACTAAAACCTGTCTCATAAAACACAGACTTCATGCCTTTGCACTTCAGGCAAGCCCTCCACATTTTCTGAAGTTTTTTTTCTGAAGTGTTTTCCGAAGTTACGTTAGTCTAGTGTGCCTAGCCTAGTAGAGAAATAAGCTACTGTACTTTGCCTTGTTATTTTGTCATTAGCAGTCTGACGACCTTTTGGTTTATGCTAAATTAGTTATTTAATGTAATATTTCCTCAAGAAAAAGTCCAATGTGGGAAGTAAGAACTAAATGCACATAAACCCTAAAGTATAATAGTAATTCTGTTTTTTCTTAGCACAGTTCAGAAGCCACATACAGTATGTAAGTGAAGCACACTCCTCCAAAAAAAAAAGACATACAGTATCTCTTAGATTAGTAATGCTTCAAAGCTTTGGCCTGAACAGTTATTGGTCTCTGTGATGTTAGACTAACCAGTTATTTTCAGATTTCTTTATTTTAACCATCATTTAACTTATAATTATTTTTAAAACCGGTTAAGGCAAACAAGTGACAACCTTGGAAATCACACTCATCAATCTTCACGAGCACATTTTTTTTTTACATTTTGCAGAATCCTCTTTAACCTAGAAGTACGTTTGTGTACTTTGACAGTCGTTCCAATACAAAGAAAAGACATTACAGCTTTTTAAAAATATAATAGTGCATCATTTGGAATATTTTCTGTCTTTGCATTGGACTAAGCAGTGAAAACTGTAGTGCTTTGGGTTCCATTGAAAGTCTTCTTTTAAATGCCTCAATGACAAGGCCTTTGAGCTGCATTTTCCCTATTACAGTTTTTGTGTTGTATGTTTTTATCCTTGAAAAGTTTTTAATATAAAGACCCATCTCTTCTCTCTTTCCTGTCATTCTGCTTCAATATGTATGGAAGTATGGAAAAAGTTCTTATAAACTTTTAAACTTTTACAAAAAACAATGTTTTAGTACTGCAGTTTACTAAATGCAGTTTTAAGTCCATTTTACAAGGGAATAAGGGCTTTTCAATAATTAATTTGAAACCTATTCATCTACAAGTATGCTTTTTTCTTTCTATCTTTTTAATAAAAATCTACATTGTTAAATTAATATCTTGATAAAAGGTTTCTGGTGTTTGTAAAGGGTGTATTTCTGCCTCTAAACATGACTTGGATCCTGCAGCTGTTGTACAATATTTTTGCTCATTTAATCAAAATCTTTACTCACTGTGAAAATCAGTAACAGCAAGCATGCAACAGAAGGGTATTAAAGTTTGCTTTGTGTGAAATTCACTGAACCACACATTTAAACTAAGTTGCTAGGCAATGTGGATAATCAATCAGAGTTAAAAGAATGTACCATTATCTGGAAAATGTGTTAAGTGATTTCTGCAAAATACAGGACATTAGCTTTACAAAATAATAAAATCAGATGATCTCTGAGCTGACTTCAACAGGTTTTGGTTTGAAATATCTAGAACATTTCAACTGAGAATTTAAATATTCAAAAAGAAAACAGCAAAAAAAAGGATAATACAGTGACAAAAAAAACATTATGTCATTTTGCTCTGCAGTAATTTTTGAGATCCCATCTGATAGTGTGTTGCACAGGAAAAATACAGTTTGGATTTCTTGAACTAGAAATTCAAAGGTCAAACAAAATCACCTATTTACCCCAGGGGAGTGGGGGAAAAGGATCTGAGGTGAAATTTCCACCAGCTAACCCATAGTCAGACCTGCTCATATTTGATAACACCGGAAGACTAACAGATCAAAAACTTGACTCCCTGATGCCTGCTGTTATTGAAACCCTCCATGGAGTCAAAGACAATGGAATATTGAGCAGCCAGATCCACATTCAATATTTAACCTACAATGTTGTGCTCTTCTACAAGCATTTATTTCCAGTCCAAAGTTTTGATTCAAATCTTTTATTATTTAGTTCAGAAAATACAATTTCATTTTCTGTGAACTTCAGGATTTATATCCCTGTTGAGATACAGTGCAAAACAGGTTAGTATATCTTTGACACAAACCCATACTCTTGTTATTGAATAATTATTTTTTATTAATAACACCTAATCATATACTAAAGTTACCTTTTGGCATGGATTTAGATTTAAGTGGATAATCAATTTATTTTTTAAAGAACAGTATAACAGTTTGAAGTAAAATGTCGTTTCATTAATAAACAGAATTGAGGTGCTTACAGTTTTTGTTTTATACCCCCAAATAATCAAAAACCTATGCCTGCATAAGCTTTAGTCTGCACTATCTCCAAATATGTGGATATGATACAGTATACACAAAATATTTGTATATTTTGAGAACAAAATACATTACTTATAGTGATAGATTATTTTCAGCTACAGGCCTTACAGTCCTTAACATTCCTTTTCATCTCAAAGCATTCCAATTCACATCAATTGATTCCAGTTTCGTATGGTATTAATTAAGGAACTGAATGATGGATGCTATGTGGACAAATGTGCCCTTAAAATAATCCAGTCATGAACTTAATGATCAAACATCCCTTAAATGCTGCCCCATTAAACAGCATGCTGTTATGCCCCATTAAAAAGACTTTCTTAGATAAATTACAAGTATATACGGTTTAACTTGTCTTGTTACACAATGGGATTTGTGAAGCTCAAATACTGTATATACAATAGCCCTTCAAAAAAATACATACTGAAAATCCTAGAGATGGCAGTATAAACAAGCAAATGAAATATTATAATTATAAAGGAAATAAATAAACAATATGGGTGGATGAATGAACAAAAAAGGGGTATGAAAGCTGTCTCTTGCAGTTAAAACACTGCGAGGCAAATGTGAAATATATTCTTGGGAATTATTTACTTAAAATGTATAAACTCTATAGGAAAATAAAGTGTTAGAATCAACCAGGGGTGAACCTATCCTCTGCAAGCCATTCTCTTTAAGTTGATGGAACCAAAAGTCAGTCGTTGTAATAATTTGGTTAGCATTGAAGAGCAATTTCAGGCATCATGATAAGATGACTGTTATATTTCAGAATGATACTGACCCAATCTGCATTACTAAAACCTTGTTTTTTGTAAATATAGAAATATTTGTTTAAAAAGTTTAATAATTCAGTCACAGGAATGCACAATGCTTTGTAAACAGCATATCATATTCCTCCCAACATCGTGCAGATTATACTTTAATTTAGTAGCAAAAAAGAAGACAGCTTTAATTAAATTAAATTTAATTAACAGACATATAACTCATGAAACATTAATTCTGGAAACTGAAAGGAAATACTAATGCTAACTTAGAAAGCATTCTCAGTGTCAGCAAAATTAAAGATAATTTGGCGACTGAATAATGCATTTATCCAATGAATAAAATTATAGTACAATAATCATTTAGTATTATTGTTTACATTTTTTAAAGAAATCAGAGATCTATATACAGTATATATGCAAAATGGACTTTGGAGGAAACATCTAGGCATTAGTAGAGACTGGGATTCCATGATGGGCTGTGAAAGATACTCCACTGACCTGGAAGAAGTATCCTTTTCCTACTGGTGCTGTTTACCTGCGGCTTTGGTTAGACTGACGTCGATGTGGTGCAGGATATGGAATTGTAGCCACTCTGGGTAACAAATTTGCATATACTGTAGTTGTAGGTGAATGGATGGAATTACAGAGTGAGAAAAATGAAGAGAGTAATAAGAATAAAGAGACCCATGGGGATAATGGTGGAATCAGCCTTGATGTATTGAAAGTAAAACGCCAGCCTGTCTGGTATGATTTCAATGACTAAATGGAGACGGACAAATTCTGGGTCATATCCGCAGAACAACAGCTAGAGTGATGGTCCTTGGGGACAAGAAGAAATCAAGAACACTTCAGAGAGTCTCTGCCTAGGGTGGTGGGAGAAGCTTGTGATAGTGGGAACGAGACAGAGGGAGTTGGTGTGCTGATACCTGAATGGACACCAGCAGGAGTGGGCAATAACAGCAAGTTAATCACCATCTTGGCTTGATGGGGCCAACAGCAGTCAGATTGCTCTGTCTAGCCTTGTGAAAAAAAAAAACAAGGATTGTGAGATGATTCAGTGGGTGCCGAGAAGCAATGCCAATTGCTGTGGAAACTGGTAAAATAACTGGTAGAAAAAGTATTTGATAACCTTGACACACTTGATATGAAATACATTGGTCAAAACTAATGGGGGGTCGATCTTGTTTTGGTGTCCAGAAAGTCTTAGAAAGAACGTCATTACATACTGTAAGAAAGGTTACACAGTTTACAAATGAGAATACAGCTTTCAGCACATGCAGCTCATTTGGTTGCTAGTAGTTAGGTGATCCAAAGATCTCATCCAGCCATTTCATGAAGTTACAGTATGTTGATTTTGTTAAATGAGTTGTAGGATTTTAAATACTTGATCTAGTCAACTCATAGCCTTCATTGTTAAATACTAAAATGTTTTTTTTTCTTTTAACCTGTAAGTGTAGGACAGATTCCAGAGCAGCAATATTGTGTTATGATATGATAACCAATATTATAAAAACTATTCTGCATATTCTTCATTGTTTAATTTTAACATACTGTATCATTCCTTGATTTAAATATACTGCACTTTTACCAATATAACATACAATTCTGTTACTTATTGATTTACTACAATATCTACAAGATACAAATAATGTATTGCAATAAAAACAATAAAAGTATTTTTCATTAGCAGCCTAGTCAAACATTTCCCATTTTATATCTGAAGTACTGCATATGGTTGTGCTACCTCCATGTAAGATGTCTAGATTAAATATCTCAGGTGGGTAGCTGCGTCAGCATGTGTAGGCTGCAAAGGAACAAGTAATAGGTTTATTCCATTCTAAAAAGAGAAGAAAGAAAACACAACGTTTCGGCCTTGGAGCCTTCTAAGAAGGCTTTTCATTTTCATCATGGAATAAACCTATTGTATTACTTGTTCCTTTAGATTAAATATCTGCCTCCCCTGGTCTTGTTTTTTTATTTCCTTTGTCTTTTCTATAGTTTTACCTAACTTCTGTTGGACCCATATTTTAATTAACATCCCTGGTAAACAACCAAAGATCTATCTGACAACGGTTTTCATCACCTGGCTGTACCTAATTATAAATCATACTGTTAGACTTTTCACTTGAGGGAGTTTAAGACATAGCCGGAATCTGAGACATCAGCTTCATGGTGTCCAATATGGGAAGCTTTAATAAAGAAAATTAAACAGAATATTTTATTTTCTGCTCCCAAAGGCAGGCCTGCCTCTTTTCAAATGAATTCAATTATTCAAAATAAACCGTGACAGCTCCCAGTACTTTCACATGCTTTCACCAATTTTCAATAACTCCTACTTAGTGTCATCTTCTTAGTTCTTTACCTGCCCATCCTGTCCAAAAAAGTAATGCTCTTACACTTGGTGACATCTTTAATGACAACAGCCCGCACACCTTTCAGGTTCTGAACGAGACTTACTTACTCCCTGAGTTTTCCTTTTTTATATACTGTATCTTAGAGTACACTCAGTCCTTCACATACAGTATATAGGGTGCAATGAGACACTACTTTACTCTCTCATTCAGTTTTTCATCTACTCATTTTAGCAGTCTCTACAGGAGGAATGCATTCCTCTCTCCATGACTTTCTTTCTTCTCAATGAAGACATAAGATATTTGAAATATCTTTTTATGGTCTAGAGAATGAGAAAAAGTGGATGGTAGTCCAATGTGGATAAAGTCTCAGACTTTATTCCTCTTCCCCTAAAACCTTAGCCCACCAGCTAATCCAAAATAAAACTGCACATATAACACACAAGTATTTTTGCAAGGTGTGCCTGCCACCTGTCTGTAGATGTTTTGAAGAACTATATTTTTCTTCCTACAGGGAATAACTTTTCATACATATCAAAACCTTTTATTTAACACAGTACAAGATAAAAGATAGCGACTCAGAACGTTCAGTAACCCTTTATTTGCACTGTCTGGAACTGGCACAGAAGTTACTTCAATTCCATGCCATTAAACTAAAACACTCCATTTAAAGCTAAACATTTCAACAAGCCTCCTAAGGTTTTCTCTTTAATTATTCAAAAGAAGACTTTGTTCAATTTGATTTAAAGCTTGGTATTCAAGCTTTTATAATCGATTATTCCTCAACTCCAAAACTTTAGTTTTGCGGTGCTGGGCTTACTATGTAGTTGTAATAGATAATAGTAATAAATCTAAAAAACTGCTTGAGAGGCAATCTATTTGTTTGACAGTTCTTCTAGTTATGAAATTTATTCCACTGACAGTTATTGCAATGGAAAAAAAAACACAAAGAAAATAATGACTTGTCGAGATTGGCAATTTCTCTAATACAGCAGCAGTGTGGAACTCTGGCACCTCATAAAGTTTGCAACCCCCTAATATAGAGCAGACAGCATTTGGGATTGCTGAATCATTTAAAACACACAACCTCCTAATAAAGGTCTCTATTTCCTTTATCTTATTTTCTCAAATGTAATGCAATTGAATTGTGAATATTTTCAAATTGAAATGTCCTTAAGGCTTTTAAATGAATGCATCTAGCTTGTTGTTTTTTAATCAGTTGAAGATATTTAAACGTTTATAGTTACTGTCAGCTACTGCACAAGTGCCAGGTACTGCACTATATTACTTGGTGTTTAATACCAAATGCAGGAGCTTGTAAGTATTGCGTCACATAGGACTTATTTTAAAAATGTTGAAAAATGAACTATTTCTAGAGAAGTAGTAAATGTGTAAAGAACGACAATATGTCTTTTCTTTTCCTTTCATGGAATAAACCTTCACCTGTTCCTTTGCAGCCTATGCATGCTGATGCAGATACCTACTCGAACCTGATTACAATTTACTCAGAGTGAATGGGGTAGTGAAAGCAATAATAGGTTAATTATAATGATTTCTAGGTTTTTAGAAACATTTCCATGTGCTACAGAATGATCATAGAATTCAAATGCTAGTGTTCATAGACTACTGGCCAGCAGATTTAAAACATGGAATTGTAAAGTCAAAAGTACTGAGACTGCAATGATTTTGATCTGTAATTGCACAGTAGCTTGGCATTTTAGTCCTCTGTGTAAATTCTATACATTACAATTAACCTCATAGAAATTAAATATTTCAATCATGTACAAATCATTTATTAAGGAGACCTATACTGGGAAGCACTGGGCACAAGGTAGGATACACACTGGATGGGACGCCGATCCATGGCAAAGAGACACAAACACACCCGCACACACCAGGGCCAATTAATAAGTCAATTAATCTACCAGTATGTTTATGGACTGTGGGAGGAAACAAGAACGTCTAGCGAAAACCCATGCCAAACATGGAGTGGACATACAAACTCCACCCAGGGAACCCCAGACCCATTATTCATCCCAGTGTCCGAGCACTGAGAGGCAGCAATGCTAACCACTGCACTACCGTTCTGCCCTGTGTATTTAACAGTTTGAATTAATCATTTAAAATTCCTATTTATAATACGAATTAATTTGTTTATAACATTCATATTTATAAAGGTACTTCTGAAAATGTTGCATTGTACTGTACATCTAATTGCAATTACTTTTCATACAGTACGCGCACATAACTGAGCTCGTATCAAAGCAATATGACACCTGTTTACATGCCTTCTGTTGGAATCATTAACATTGATTGCATGTCACAAAAAAATCAGAAAAAACGTTTTCTTTTCCTCACACCCCAAACTCCTATAGTTCCACCTGTATGGTTCTAAGTGCATCCTTTAAATCAAACTAAAGAGATACTTGTCAGTTTTAACAACCCTTCTTGCATTGAAATAACTCACCAGAGGACATTTTAACCTGACATTTATCAGAGAGCAGGGGCAAACAATGTACCTGCCATGTGAAAATCCTCAAACTGATACCAACAGATTGGGTGAGAATAAAGTGAGACCTTTCTCTTGCCCACGCAGGTACAGTACTTGTGAACCAGAGTTTGACTAAATAAATCTTGTATTGATTAATATAAATTTCTCTAATTACACACTCACCATACCAACATACGAGGAGGTTGAACTAGCTTAAAAATCAGTCATGTGTCTACTCAAGTTTTCAAGTAGTTTTTTTTTTATTAGCAGTGTTTAAAAGCTCTAGTTTCACCATTGTTTTGAGGGTGTGAGATCACAGGAAGAAATCACAAGTAGGAACAGCAGAGGTGACACAACTCTAGAAAGGAGATATAACTGCATTTCTCACTAGAAAGTCACACAAAGAGAAGACAAAAAAAGGACGAACAAATATTTTGCAGTATGGAAAAGGTACAAAAGACATTAATCAGAGACAAGACATGTCACAAATGAAAAGATGCCATTAGCCCATTAAGTTTGTTTGATTGCTAGCAGCCAATTCATCCTACCCAACCACTTCTAGAAAGAAACCAGGCTATCACATTTGGCAAAAGGACTGGAAAGCTTCTTCCAAACCTATTAACCTTTGTGTAAAAAAACACCTCCTGTTTTAATTTTTAGACTGCAGTGTCGTGGGGTTGCTGGTGAAGACTGGTTGATGTTCGTCACCAAGATGGGCGAAATGGCTCCCATCCTAGATGTAAAGCACTATGGGATACCTCAGGATGAAAAGTACTGTATCTTTGCAATATATAATTATTACAAGCACAAGAGTGTAATTTTGCCAAAACTTACAGTCATCATATTACTTATGATATATTGTAATATATACAGTATATTATGTATAATTATAATTATATACCATTATTATTGCATCGTGATATATGTTAAATGATGTTTAGAATGATGTTCAGAAGCTTTTCCACAAATATTCCAGCTCAGAAGTTTTATTGATGTTAAATCTTATTTACTATATTATGGTATTACATTATATACCATTATATATTATGGTATTACAAGTCTTATTGTAGGGGAACCCAAGACATTTAAATAAATACTCTGAATTTAGTATATTGCAGTGACCAATTTAGTGCTTATAATGAAAATTTCCATCTGATAAAAGCATACGCATTTAGCATATGCTTCGCAAAGCTTATTTCAGTTTTACATGTAAATTTTACATGTAAACAGGTAAACTAAATTAAACTGTCAAAGACTCCAATTAAAAATGTGTGCACTCATACTGTACATAAAACACAATTACAAAATACCCAAAATATACTGTATGAGTAATATCATGAATAAATAAATGGCATAAGTATGTAACAATCTTCATCGTATCTAAATTAAAAAACGCTTGGGCAAACATTTTAGCAAACTAAAACTTGCTATCTCCATGCACTTATCACTTTCTTGTACAGTCTGGACTCATTTCAAAATAAATTTTGGGGTCCTGAAATTAATCATGGATCAGCACCTTGTGCTGAGGCTAATTTTGACATCCCAGGCCTGAAGCTGTAAATACCTGAAAATGGCTTGTGGAGTAAGGGTAAATAAGTCAGAAATAAAGGGAACCAGTCTGTGGTAACTTTTGTAAAATGAAAGACTGACCTGCTCTTCAGGTGCTGAATACTTCCAAGGCACTTAAATTGGCCATTCACCATGATTGCCATTCTTGTGCATAATGCTTCACATTCCTCCATGCTGCAAAAGAAGTAAAACAAAAACAGTGAACTGATTACAATCCATAAAAATAAAAGCAAGAAGCCACTCAATGGGTTTTTTATTATTCCCCCCCTTGCATTGACATTCTGACTGAGTGCTGATTGTATTAAGTCAGATGCTGTATTACAGGTGCCAGTGCCTCAAGATATTTAGGTCAAGCAGTGCCATGCTAACGCTGTATTCCACCCTAATTACTGTCACGGCAGCTCAGCAGAAAGAAGCTTCACAAGTGAGGGATATGGTGTGAAATTGAATCAACTCACCTGTGTGACAGGAAATCAGTGAACACTAAAGCTAAAAATATGAGATTTCTTCATCACACTAAGAAAGATTACAACACAAGCCAACACACATGGGAGATGAGAAGAGTAAGAAAAGTGAAACACACTGCACAAAATATTTGTGGAACAGCTAAAGAAGACTCAAATAATGGATAGAAATAACATCTCGCCTAAAGGAAGCACACAATATCACTTCAGGCTTGAGGGATATAAAAAACTAATTTAGCACCATCTGTCTCATGTTCTAATTTATAATGAAATTTAAGAGCCAGAGCAGTAGAACCTTCATCCATTTTATATTACCTCGGATTTAAAAATATTCATGAGTCAATACATTTGGTAAAGATATCAAGTGAATACTTGATCTCTTTTGAGTAGCAAAAAATGGAAAACATTGCAGTATTGCCAATATTGGGACATTCCACATAATAGTGAATCACAAGGAAGGAGTGATTCCAGGTTTGAATTATAGTAAGTAGAGATACCGTATAACAAAACAAAAATGTAAAGCTGAAAACATAGAATAAGTCATAATAGGATTTTTTGACTGCCTACATACTGCAATTATTACAAAAATGCAGCAGTGCTGTGTTGGAGAATATAGACATGAAGTGATCTCAGTACTTCTTATAATCTTATACAACACAGGCTCACAGTCAGTGTTAGCAAGTCTTGTATTCCATAATTCAATTATAAGATTTAAGTAAGTTAGATTGGTTGGAAATATTAATTATTAACAACAAATATTAATAGGAATCTTAAGTAAAATATGAAAAAGGAATTGCATAATTTCTGCCAGAGGTGATAAATATTTTACACTTATATTTCATTTGCCCTTGAAAATAGTTTCAATTTCAATCCATGAGATAACTGGATGGATACGTTTTATCAGTTGTTATATAAAGCAGGTGTCCATGGCTGCTAAGAAGAATTCAGAAATGAAAAGTGGAATTAGAAATCTGCACTGTTTCGTCATCCAAATTTGAGAAACAGAGAGAGAGAGAGAGAGATAAGTAATATTAATTTCCTTAATTATCGAGATAGTTATATATATATATGTTAAGCTGCAAGTCTCTAGAAGGTAGTGCAACACCAATATCCTACTACTTTGAGAAGAGGTAAAGTAAAAGTGATCAGAATGATATAAACAGAAAGGTTTTGTTGAATGTCTTTAAGGATTATTGTGAGGTGATAAACAGCATCTAATGTATTTAAATGCTCAAATATATTGATACAGTACAAGTTTAGCAGAATAAAATTGTAACATGGTGTCACAAATGAATGGAGAGGAGATGTTTTTAATGTGAAAAAAGAAGCACAGTTTTATGAAGAGAGATTCTAACAGAAACTGCAGAGCCATGCTCTTAAGAAGACCTAGATAAGATTTGTGGATCAATTTATTAGGGCACAAATAATGTTTGTTCTGTGTTTATATCTTTTACTAATTTCTATTTCAAAACAAACCCTGAAACTGAACCAAACAACAGAAAAAAATATTTAGATTTTAAACAAACTTCCTTATTTATCCTTTATTACCTAAACTTTGGTAACTTTGTTACCTCTTTTCAAATCATTACATTTCTAAAATATACTGCTGTTGCTGTACATCACAGAGCCTTTCCTTGTTGAACTCATTGTTTTCTAAAGAATAATGAAATATTAAATGTTTTTTCCCCTTTTTTCATGTATTGCTGGTTTGCTATATACAGTAAGTGAAGACTGACCTATGTGAAGTCAAGATGACAGATCGTCCCTCTTTGATCACACTCAGAATACAATCCCACAGGAAGCGACGAGCTTTGGGGTCCATTCCGGTTGTTGGTTCATCCTGAAACACACACCGCATTTAAATCCTTGCAGAGCTCAACAGTAGTGTTCAAGTAGTGTTCATGCATCTAAGTGAAAACTTCAACATAACCTTACTTTATGTTTGAGAAAACAAGCCCTCAACTCCAAAAACAAGCCCTCTGCTTCAGTATTGTCAATTATTTTTCCTCATCCTTATATTCTTGTATAGCTTCTGACTTGCTAATGATGTTCTGGCACAAGTACTGTTAGTACAGTATGTAGCAGATACAGTACAATTAGTATACATTCTGAGTATAAATTTAATTTAAACTTTATTTCAGTTCTATTCATTCCCACATTAACCTCAGAAAGTAAGACATGGATAATAACAATATACTTCATACCACTACAAATAAAAGAAAAAAAGAAAACACAAAGTGCATACAGTGCATTAAGACAATATACTGTACAAACAAACAGTAGGCAATATACAAGTAAACAAGTAAGCATTTCAAATGTAAGCAATGCAGACACGTAAACCATGACTGCAGACGTGCAATAAATTAAATTACAGTGAGGTAGATGGTGTAGGTGTGGTCCGAGGGGCATGGCCAAGTGTGTTCGCCAACCACACCACTTGTGGGTAGAAGCTATGGAGGAGTCTGGTCAAGGTCCTTGGATCACATAGCTACTAGGTATGGGCAACCAAATGAGATGGATGGGCAGAGTGGCCTCATCCCATTTGCAAACGTTTTTATGCTCTTAGAAAATGAATAATAGCCAGATATGTTGAAATGTGCCATACATCAGTTTGTTTTTAAGTAACTGGATCCAGTCTTACCAAAAAGATTACTGGAGGGCACCCAATTAGGGCCATGGCAGTGGAGAGCTTGCGCTTGTTGCCTCCACTGTAGGTACCTGCTGACTTGTTGGAATATTTGACGAGCCCCAGCTTCTTGATTCCCCACTCAGCCACCTGCAGAGGTAAACCCACAGCTTATACTGACACACAGCTCCCTGATTTAGTTCACTTTGTTATTCTGTGACATCACAACATACTGTATGTGTTTTCTGATTATCGAATGACATATTTTAAATTTGATGCACATACAGTATTTATTATGAAAGATCTTGTGTGAAATTTCGATTTCCAAACTTCATATGTTTTATAGGACTGTGACATCTGACTACAAACCATGGATTAAAAAGGTCTTCTTTTAAAAGCTGAGAAAGATGAAATAGCTGCTGTTAAATCACAGGATTTGTGCAAAAGAGACAAGGAAGCCTTTGCTCTTGATCACAGTCTTCCCAAAGGGAGATAAAATAAGAGGGCATAGGGCTCCAGGGTGCAGCAGGGAATATAAACAGGCTTATTAAATGCCCAATGATCTCATTAATACCTTATTATTATGAGGTTTAATTAAATTTAAAAACTGTAGCACACTTTATGTACTTTTGGTCATCTTTACAATTTTTCCATTACAGAACATTTCTGCTGGTTCAGATTTTGCTTTTCATGCTTGTACTGTATACAGAGCCAAGTTATGAAACAGAGAGAAAACAAAGTTTTCCTAATGTCTTACAGTAATTCCATTGTTGATATACAGTATTTTACAGTATGAGCTGTGTATACTTTTTGGGTTTTGCTTATATGGTAATTATTTACCATTGTTATTATTACCTTTCCAGAAGGGGGAATGAGGATAGCTGTTGCATTGGAAGTGTAAGTTACAAATTACTTTGTCATTTATAAGGGACATCTGTAAACTATATGCATGTTTATAATATGAAAAGAAAATATCCAGACAGTTCATGTCAAATACCGTCTGGCAGCATGGCTATTACCAGATGATGCGAAATGCAGTAAGTAATTGCCATCTTGTTCATTTGGAGGACACTGGTTTCCCTGTCAAAATGATATTTATCATGAAAGGTGTGTTTCAGAGGAGAGCAGGGACTGAATTCCTCAAAGAGGATGAGAAGGATGTAAAAAAAATAACTTTGGAATGGATGGTTCTGTCAAGTGCATAAGTCAGGGAACAGGTGTAAAGAGGGACAAGACAGCCCTGACAGTGCTTCAAATGTCTGTGCAGCTGTGAAAATGTAACTATCAAGGAAGTTGACAGGCTCAGAATGCACTCTATTGAGAAGATCATCAATGAACAGCTACAAAACAAGAAAATGTGTGCTTGTTGGATCCCACATGTGCTAATCAATCAACGCAAATGTGGCACATTTGACACCTGCAATGAATTAGTAAAACATTATGATGTGGAGGGAATGCATTCCTTCACTGAACAGTCAGTGATTACAAATCCCAAAACCCATCACTAGTGTATGCAGTGTTCTCACTCATTCTTCTTGATGTCAAATCCCCTTAGCTTAAAACGTAGAAAAGCATAATGTTAAACCCATCTCTTTTGGGTCTGACACGTTATAGTTCTAAATAAATACCTGCTGCTCTAGTATGGTAGGTACAGGGACCAGACAAATACTCAAAAGATCTATCAGAAGCAGAAGCACTTACAAAACGAAAATATCCCGTTTGTTCATCACTTACAATTACCTTCTATGCTGGAATTGGCACCATGCAACTATAATTGCTTGCAACTTAACATTTCTAGCTAAACTAGAAACTAGGTAAACTAAAAAGAAAATGTGTACAGACTTAAAACACATATTTGTATTCAAGTTGGAATGAAAATAAATAACCAATATACTGTAAATTTTATCCCAGATCATTCTTACATCATTAAACATCTCCACATTTTTGTACAGATACATAAGCAGCTGCTCAATGTGGCTTCTTAACCATTCATTAATAATTGAGCAATGATCCCTTACAGGTAGGAATTTGAACGTTAGTAATAAAGGGAGAGAAGGTTCAGCATCTTTTCCTAAATAGTATGAAAACTCATCTTACCATCTTGACTTCCTTCTCTGGAACACCACGGAGGCGTGCATAAAATTCCAAGTGCTCACGTCCACTCAGAAGATCATCTATAGCATCAAACTGGGGACAGTATCCCATATTCTGATGAACTTCTCTCATCTGTTTTAATATGCTTTGAGAAGACAAACACATGTTACATTCTAGGGAGACTTTAAGGGATGTGTGTAATTGCTGTACTGCATGTTGTGTTCCGTACAAGACAATAATACTGTTCTTACAAGTGATTGTTGTCCCATGACTATGAACATGGGAGTTTTGGGACGGGGGAGGAGCCTTTTGAGAATCAGGTTTGTGTCAGGCAGAGGATGCCACAAAATGCAATGTAAACTTAATTTGTACTTCATATGCACATGCGTTCATTCTGTGATGTCCTTGGAAGTACAGTAAGTACAGTAGGTACAAATCTCTATAATTCTACATCTATGCCACCATCCATACTGTAGCAATCTGCAAAACCTCAGCTTTAGATTTTAAGTACAGTATATACCTGCAAATCCATCATTAGCTTATTTTACAGTATTCATCACATAATGGACTAAATTTGATAAATGTATTATTCACTGCAAATTAATACTACTCTATCAATGACACTTCAAAAATAATTCATTCAAGACCTGTAATATACAGTGCCTTTACAAGCATTCTTCTTACAGTGTCAATTTTTGTGAGATTGCTCTTACATTTTATAAACTTACTATTTTATTCAAAACCTGAATATTATTCTTGAACTGAAGACTTCAAAGGATATGTTACAGACAATTTCAACACAAGTAAAACAGAAAAAATAAAATATGTTGATGGCTAAGTATTTAGACCTATCAGCTCAATATGTGGTGGAATATTCTTTGAATTAAATTACAGCTGCAAGTCTTTTTGGGTAAGTCTCTACCCACTCTCTTTCAAATTGCTTAGGGACAATTTCTTATGGACAGCATACTGTATTTTTTCATGGATTCTCAATAGGATACCCCTGCTTATTCTTAAGCCACTGCAGTTTAGCTTTGGCCTTGTGGTTTACATAATTGGTTTATTGAAAGGTGAATTGTTATCCCAGTTTCAGGTCTGAAGTCGATTTTCCTGCAAGATTTTTCAGTACTCTGTTCCATTTATGTTTATATCAGTCTTGAAGAACTTCCAATTAGCTGATGATGTGAAGAAGAATCACATAATGCTTCACAGTAGATGATGGTAGGGATGGTGTTGACTAACTGTGTGACTGATGTATAGCTTAATATTTAGACCAAAAAGGTCCAAATAATGACTTGACTGCAAAATGTTTTGCCAGATGTTTGCAGTATCACTTACTGTAAGTGCTTTGTTTCAAATCCCATGTAGATTTGAGATGTTGTTTTGTATCCAAACAAACCCTTTTTTGGAGTGAACAGGTTATCGACCTAATTGACTTCACTGGGCATTTTCTAATTTTTCAGCCATTGAAGTCACCACTGCCTCACAATGGTATCCCTAACCGATTTCCTCCTTGTCCTGCAGCTCAGCTTGGAGGGACAGCATCCATTTATTCATGATCAATTTCACTATGCTCCAAGAAATATTAAGGATCTTTGAAATGCTTTTAGATCCCTGTGTTGTTTTGGAGGCTCCTCGGTCTTCATGGTCATATCTTTGCTTAAAATTCCCTACCTGATCTTAAAGAGATAGGTATATTTATTCTGAAAACATGTAAACTCCTATTACTGCACCCAGACAGAAACTACACATCTAATAGTGTGGCTAATTAAGATAATTGCTTGCGCCTGAATTAATTTAGGTTTGCAACTGAAAAGGATATGAATACTTATGTAATCATCTTTCATGTTAATTATTTGAAATTGTGGAGTAGGCTGTGTACTGTACTGTATATAAGAAGTATTAATTGCTGCTTTGAAGTGTCATGGCTTTTGCAAGACACTGTATGTTCTGTACAGTATATAAAGAGGTGAGAGTGGGGAGGTTCATAAATAACATCCTTCATTTTATATACAGTATAAAGAGGTTAGAGCAGAGAACTCAGTGTGTGAGCTATAAAGGATCAAGCAGAGGTTAATTCCACGCTGAAAAGCACAAAGAAAGAAGTAAAAACACAAAACTTTTAGCTGTGGAAAAAGCATTGAAATATTGTATTTTAACTTTAAAGCAAGCTATTAACCTCTACTTGTTGCTATTATATATACAGGGATTACCAGGTAGTCAAAGAGAGAGCTTCCATCTGTGTTTTACCTTGCTCAAAAGAATAGCAATGGAAAGTAACTCTGAGACAATACAGCAAGTCAGACCATACTATGGTTCAAAAGGTTTAATTTAATGTTTTCTCAAGGCTGTTTCCTTTGCAATAAACATAAGCTAAAGTCTTTTTTGAAAGTTAAACATCTAGAAAATTCTTTGATAAACTATGAGTATTGCCTAGAAGCCATAGAAAATTACAAAACCTCACATTATAAAACTCTGTTGTAACCACTAGCCACTAAACAAAAACCTTCAAATGCTGATCCATCGCAAAGAACTTCAAGCACAGCAATTAATCATAACCTCTGCAGTGCCTCCCACTAAGCAAACACATGAAAAGACAATCTCAGCTTGAAAGAAAAAATACCTTTGCTATTCATTGTTCGTTTTCATCCACTAGTCCTATTTGAACGTGCAGACAATATGAATGATGAGCTAAAGGTGTTTTTTTTTATTGCTGACAATTCTCCCTTTAGAGTTAGAAACAATTGTTGTGAATTTTAAACACTTTAAAAATTAAATTGCTTAAAATGTATAGCTTTCATGCAATGCATATTTTGTTTAAACTTAACAGAAAGGTAATTTATGCACTCTTAAAAGAATGACAGCAAAAATAAATAATGCAAAACCTTTTTTTGGGGGATTTGGTTATAAACCAAAATGTAAACCTAAATCACAATGAAGAGGCTTATGAAGGACAAGCAATAAGCTTATAACTGAAAATTGTTCTTTTTATGTAGTCAATTATACAGTTCAGTTCTTGGCAATATAACTAAATGGAATGACATTTCCATCATGTTAAAAATAACTTACATCTGGTAAAAATACATTCACAATGTGAGTTATTAATGTCTCAACCCAAAGGAACAACAAAAACAACAGAAGAAAGACAGTTGCACAGCCTTCCATATACAGTAAGTGAAATGTTAGTGTGGGAGCCTACAGTATGTGTTTGTGCAGAGCACTCTCAATGATGAAGATAAATCTCAGGCTGTTAATTATGATGAGTGGGCTTGTGTAGAGACAGCCGGTGTTCTTCACCTGTATCCATTTAGAAACGCCTCCCCACTGGAGACTGAAATGTCCCCTGTCAACATCTTGAAGGTTGTTGTTTTTCCTGCTCCGTTTACTCCCAGTAGGCCAAAACACTGTTGAAAATAACAGTCAAAATGTTGATGCCTCCAAGCAAACTTAACTCTTAGTCATAACAATCTTGCTTACACATCTTTCTGAAATCTATTAGTACTACCTTTATTTATACAGAGCATCAGAAGAATCATCAAGTAGATGTGTGTCGATATAAGGATATTGATTATATGTGTTTGGTGTCAATTATATTAATTAAACATTTACAGTATGAATGTGATACACTTGCTTGACTTTAACTGTGGCATAACCACTAAATCATTTTTTTAGGAAGAAAGTTGATTGGACACAGATGAAGCGGTTATTAACCTCGGTGAAAACCAAGAAAGAAGAACACAGACAGTAACCAAAGAGCACAGCTTATCAAAGGTATTGAGGTAGTCACAGCCAACAATTTCTAACCTGGTAAAACATTAATGGTATGTGAATGCTAAACTCCAATTTGGAAGATTGTCACGGCATCTTAACTGGATTAATACGAAGGTCCAAATGTGGTGATCTTGACAGTAGTGTCTAATCACTACAGATCTGCACTTGTAGCTATTGATGGCACAATCAATCACCTAGTGATTGACGACAATATGGCGCTACATTCATCGAATCTTTCTTGTGAGATGAGAATGTGAAAGTCACACTATGGATGCCTTACTCATTGTACTTGAGCTTCACTGAACATGCATGGGATGAGATGGGATGATTTGTAGCATCTAGGGCTCAGAGACCAGTGAGAAATGCTTTTTCAGAGGAATGGGACAGGGTCACACATGGTAGAATCTTCAAACTGGCGCAAAGCATGAATTGAAAATCTAGTTTGTATTGTTTTGCATTAGTGGTCAGTCACTATACTATATTGTGACTTTCACAGACCCGTAAAGAATTTACCTGTATTGCGTCAGAAAAATAACGTTTCACTGCACTTTCTCCAAAAAATATATTTTCATAATAACAACTTTGTAAGTTGTTTGTGACAAGGTTCTTTTGAAGCTCAGTATGTACAGTAATTTAGGTACAGTAGCAAGTAACATTTCTTGCCATTGACATTCTCAAATTAATGATTAATTTAAAAATATCAAAATAGATGGTCTAGAGATTTCAGACAGAAAGGTGAGTTGCCCAGGTCATTCAAATCCAACCAACACTTCATGACAATTTGTTTCAAAACTCAGAAATACTGGACAGAATACAAATACTGTATAAAAAAGCTATGTATCTCCAATTAAAAAATGAAAGTGATTGCAATGTTAAAATCCTTTTGTTCTATGAAAATTGCACCAAGAATTCTGGTACCTAAACCTTTGCAATCTTATCTAATCTTAGATTTACTGTAAGGTTATTTTAATTAGAATAACAACTATGGCAGAATAATAAGTCAAGTTTACTTCTTATTATTGATTCTACTGAGTCATAGCATTTTCGAATTATAATATGAATTAAATTATAATAACACTCTTAGGCTTAGGTTTGTTTTTATGGGCTTCAATCATAAAAGCCTTATGAAATTAAGTGCACACTATGCAAATATAAGCCTATGCATAAGCTGCATCTCATGCTTTAAGAACATTTTGTGAATGAGGTATATAAAGATGTACAGATTCCTCTGCATTTTCATTTTTAATTCATTTTCATTCTTCCTGTAACTGAGTGAAGAAAACAAGAACTCAAAATGTTCCTATGAAAACTAGATTGTTATTTTAACGTCTTTATTAAAGGTGACATAATATATGTTCGAAAGAATCAATGAGTTGTAAAAACAAGGTTGTTCCACATGGTAGTGATGCCAATTAAACTAGTGGATAATATATAGGAAGTGACTACAACTAGAAAGTGAATTCTCCTGATAATAGTGGGAGCTAAAAAATGCATGTTGACAATTCAATGTACTGTTCAAAAACAGAAGTTCACTAATTAAAGAACAGCACTGACTGCTTGACAACATGGACACCCTTTTGATCCAACCTTTTTTTTCCATGTGTTGGCAGATGTTCATGAATTTAAAATTTCAAATCCAGGAGACAAGAATTCGAGTCGATATCCACTATTATAAACACAGTATGCAAAGATTTGTCTGCATATCAGCTATTCCAGAGAGCTCTATGAACAAGCAATGGGCAGAGTCAAGTGCATGCAGAGTTTGTGCCACTTGAGGGTTTTCTAGCTAAAGTATCATTTAGCTACCAATTGTTTGTAATTAACTAGGTATGCTGGTATTCTTTTAGTTTCTCAGATAAAAAGCAAACATACAGTTATTTCAGTTCTCGCAGTTTTTTGACCAGCTTGTATTACACAGACAGTATGATGGAAGGCCCACGCTGAGACTTTGAAGTAGTAATGAAATCACATTTGGACCACCTTTTAATGAAATCCATGAGCGTATTCCAATAGCATCCCCTATAGCATTGACTTTAATTCTGGAGGTGTAGTTCGCCGTGTCCCTGAGGGATATTACCTGTGAAATAAGTGGGATTGCAGAGGAGTGTGTATTAATTAAAAAAACAAACTCCAGGAGAGAAAAGGGGCCGTGTCTAGTTTACAGTAGAGATTTCACCCACTCTTGAAAGTGTTTTATGTACTGAACTAACGTAGTTATTCAAAGTGTGCAGTTTACCGCTGGGCCTGCATTTCAGGACTAATTTTGTTAGTTTCCTTCTTAATACACTTCTAAGTAGAAATACAGCACAAATTAAACCAACATGCAGAGCGATGTTTGGTGCTACAGCATAGTGAATTCAGGGGTGGGCAAAAATGGGAGTCCACATAAATATCTTCCTTTCTTCTGGAATTTTTTCTTTAAAAAACAGTACATGTATCTACTTTAAATTATGAAAATGGATATACTCCTACAGCTCCTATTACAATTTTATTACTACACAAAAGACATATGATGGCTGTACTAACGAGAATAAGATCGTTGGCATGAGCATTATTATTTAATGCTCTTATTTCCATTTTGAACGATGTTCAGTTACGGTCTATTGCTGACTGGTCCTAGGTGCTGCAGTTTCCTCCCACAGTCCAAAGACATGTTTCCTAGGTTAATTGGTAGCTCTACATCGTGCAATGTGTGCCTGTAATGGGCTGGCTTTCCGCCCAAGCTGTATCTCCAACTCAGTGGTTTTTTTAAAATGGATGGATGTAAAAATCTACAAAATCTACAACTTCCATTCCATCTTTATGTAAAAAGCAAACAATGCTATACAAGGCAGGTAATTCTTCATTTGTTTTCATTAATTTGTTCTTTTACAGTGGCCTCCTTCCAGCAAGTGGCAACTTCAAATATTTGGAATAACAATTAAAATTTAAATATTTGTGATAAGGCAGTGAATAAACAATTTATTAAACAGAAAGCAATCACTGTAATGAATCACATTATTCCTCTGACACAAATATTAAAGCCAGTGTAAAAAGAAAGAAATGCATTCCCAATATTGATGTCTTCTACAGAGATGCATAAATCAGATCTACTTGTTGAAAACAACAACATTCTGTTCGGTATTTTTATCCTAATGCATATGTGGCTTTTATACTGCACTCATTTCAGCTAAATTGTCTTTTTCTTCTCTAATATAATGTGGGTATGCTAATTTGTGGGGGGTCACACTCTCCTGGGTCTTCCCTTTGTTGTTGGGAAGTAATGAAAGCTTGGCAGTTGCAGCTAGGGTTGAGAGCTGTAAGCTGACCCCCACTTTGCTCACCTCAGCAGCAGGGACACCCACACAGATTCTGTTGACAGCAGGCTTCTTTCTGTGCTGGTACACCTGGAAAAAAAGCACATGCATTAATCAAAAAGGGCATGCAACAGAACTGTGGAGGTAATTAGATAAATAAATTATCTGGGGTTTTGGTTTAATATGCTGCATGCTGTGCACTCTTTTTGTCCCTTGGGACAGCAGGAATGGCGGGAGGTGCCCCCCCCCCCCCCGAATGTCAACGAGCACCTGTTTTAATAGCCGCTTGATTGCTGGTGCTAGCTGCTCAGCCTGCCTGCTGCCTTAAATTGCAAGATTACTTCTGAGAGCTTGACAGGAGTATTTGGGGGTTTTCCTGGCTTCTGTAGAAAGTGAGAACCCCCCATCCTTCATTGAATTTGCATCTATAGTCCAGTTAACAGTGTTAGGGGGATGACAGGGCTTTTTGGACAGGGCTTAGTCTACAAAAACAATTAATCCCTTCAAAAATACGGTTTGGAGGTGAAGAGGCCACAGCATAACCTAGATATGCAGGACCAGTTTACAATATCTGTGGTGGCTCTTTATTGGAATTAGTCCAACATAACATGCCTTGGCATCATCTACGATATGAGTTGTAACAAAATCAGCCTCTGAAAAAATATTGATATGGAGTTACAGAGGGACTGAACTGAAACAACACAAATAAAACATACTGTAGGGAACACACACCTAGTGGCAGACTTCCTACACCATGGGCTGGAAGCACTGGAGTCTACAGGACTAGAGAGAAACCCCAACTGGACAGAGGTAGATAGGAAAAGGAACGGGATTGGATTAAAAGACTTAACACTGCCTTTCCAGAAGGTCTGAAGAAATGAAAATAAACAATGAGGGCCACAATCAGTGATGGGGAGGACAAACCTGCCCCAAAAGGTAACATTTTGAGGAAACTTTAGGAGAAAGAGCTTTCTTTTCTCCAGTCCTAACCTTAACCCTAACCCAACACCAACACTAATCCTAATATCTAGCCCTAGCCCTAACCTTAACCTCTAACAAGTCTCAAGACTCATAAGAGGGCTCATAAAAGAGTCAAGCCAGGACTCAAGACAATATTTGATATACGGTGTAAGACAAAACTCAAGACAAGACATATAAGAAGACTCACTACAAGACTCATAACAAGCCTGAAGACAAGGTCTACTGATTCTATATTGTAACAATATAAAATTAGGGGGTGAATATTTTTGATAGTGTATATCAAATTATGTCTCTCTGTGAAGCCCTTATTCAAAGTTTTTTAGAGGCTGATTTTGTTACAACTCAAATTATAGTTAATATCATATTATATTATGTTGGATAATTTAAATAAAGAATCAGCAGAGATCAGTATTTCTGTCTTCTGAAAACAATACCCTCCATGTTTGCTTGGCTTTCCATTTTACCATACTGTACATCACTGCAAGTCTTGACATTGTCATTTGAAACTCATACATCTTAAATCAATACTACATCAAAGATTTCCAGACCTTTAGAAAGTATACTGCAACTTGGCAACTATACATAAATTACTTTTCTCTTTTTAATGCAGGCTGTGATTCATTACGATTCTAAGACTATTAATAGTCTTTTAGCGAGATAATAATTTGACATCTGCAGCAGTTTGTGTCTGTCAATTGCTTGAATGTTGTCATTCATTTTTGCATGCTACTGTACATGGTGAAGAATTAAATACCTGTATTACGTATGAAAGGAGTTTCTTCTACGCAATTAGACAAAATGTTTCTGAAAACCTCAGAATACATTGAGCTACAGTCCTCAACAGTTCCATCATCCATTAAGTCATGTGAACTTCTGGAGGTGGTCATGCTTCAGGGACATGGATGTTATTTGGAGTATCTGTGTTTTCTTTCTCCAATTTTGTGAAGGATTATTGTGGTCTTTGTACCAAAACTCTTTCATCTTATCTTCTAAAGACAATTCTAACGCACAATGGAGCAAATGCCATGGCACGGAACATCTGAAACACATGGCAAAAACTCATTCATTCACAGATGTGCTCTCCTTTGTCCATACAGAAAGCCAATTAACCTGCAAGATGCACACTGCCTCGGCCTCACACTGCTATTTCTTTTAGATCACATAAATAGTCCTTTTAACTTAGCCCAGGATTCTCAAAAAACAGATTAAAGATTTACTTTACAGTGCTAAAATTAATTATAGACATGATAGGGTATTTTTAGACACAGTTTAAGATATGGAGTAAGTATCTTACTCCGTCTTACTACTTTCCACTTCCACTCTTACTACTAATAATATAATTAAAGGGCTTACTTCATTATTTATATGTTTGCTTACTTCCTTATCTATTGGGTGCCTTTGACCATTATAGTAGAACTAACCTTGGTCCTGGAGAATCCCAATCCAGCAAATTATACATTACTCTATTTCACCTGTTTCAAAGATTGTGAACATTTGTAAGTTAATGCTCAATTAAGCAAGTAATGCGCTTAATAAAGGGGACTCTGGTTATTGATGACTGACAATTTATGTACAAAATGATTTCTAAATTGCTCAGTTTGACAAATCACCTGCAATTGGTCATTATTAAATTGTTCCAAGTCTTTAGACATTGATAATTTAATGGTTAATGGTTAATGGTTACCTGCTAAAAAAATACTGTGCATTGGGGTTCTCTGAGATGAGGGTTAAAAATGTCTATGCTACATTATGGATGCAAAAACTAAAAAGTATTTTATTTTTGTTTTCTGTACTTTGTGTACAATATGAAAGGAAGCCAATGATGTCTCAAACTAAAGAGTCTCTTAATATATTTAAGGATCATACAGCACCACCGATGTACTCAATAATAGCATTTGCTGCTGGGAAAATGAACAATTACTATAATAACATAATTAATCAGTAAATATTTGTGATTACAATTTTTATCTTAACATATTTGGGATTATTTGGGGTTATTTAGTTTGTTTTAAGACTACTAAAAGCAACATGTACTTTGAATATGAAAGATTAGCATTAAATGTGACAGGTGTACCCAGGCACCAACTCATTGTTTTATACATGTACTGTACAGTATGTTCTGATTCTGTCTCTGCTGTCTGGGTTCTAGTTCCAATCTATCATCATGTCACAGCAATGACTGCAACTTTGTAACTACTCCTGCCAATTTCCAAATGATTAAATCTCAGCTACAATCCTGGCTTGTGCTTTATTGCTGGCCTGATAACTTATATTAAACCAGAATTTGACTGCTCTGTCCTCCCATGCTCAATGGGTCAGAGATATAATGTCCTCAAGGCCTCAAAACTCAGGTTTACTCTTGGTGGAACTGTTCATATATTGAAGGAACTATTGTCCCTTCTTCACTTTTCTAATAATGTCATACAATTAGCCTCTTTACAATAATATGGCATTTTTATTTAAATATTATCATTATGATTTAACTGTTATATTTCAGTTAGCCTTCTTACTGAATTACTGTACTGTATGTGTACATCTTCCTTGTATTTTTATCAGTATTAAAGATTCTTTTTGCTCTGGTTTCATTTGATTTTTAAGTTGGGAAGGGGATACAAGGAACTTTTAGGAGGAATAATATAGGGAGGGATGGAGAAAAAAGGGGGTGTAGGGGTGTAGGGTGTCAGGAAGAGGGCAATAGGGACAGAGAAATATGGAGAAATTAGAAAAGGAGGAGGACAAAGTGGTTGAAGATAAACCTAGAGTTTTTCTTTGATATCACTTTGAGCTGGAGTTTATATTATACAGCACAGTATTCATATACATTTATCATTTCGGCTATTGAAACTGAGGATCAATTATTGCACCAGAAGGAAAGGCATAAGACTTTTGTGACCTCGATTGCTCACTTGCAGGAAGAACAAGGGAACTCAAGAGAAACTTTATATTTTTCATGTACCATTGTCCCCTGCTGTGTAATCTTTTTTCTCCAGTGTCCCTTGATTTCTTCTCAAAGCCTTACAGAACGTGTGATCAGTAATGAACCCAGCTGAATTTAAAACCACTATTCCAACTGAGAGTCTGTCTGAAAATAGAAAGCAAATTTGCTTTATAATGCAAACACGTATGTATAAAATAGAAGCCAGATTTATACAGCACCTTCTGTGGTCAAATATAAAGACAGAACAGAACTGGCAGTACCAGGATCAGTAAGATGAACAAATGAAAACACTATCTAATGGAAGAAAAATAGTATAAATAGTAAAGTACTGGTATAACAATGTGAGCAAATAATCCTGCAAGCAAGGTAATCCAGTTAGACATGTAAAATTATTTTTCATTTAGTTTTCTTTTTGATTGTGTAGGTACTTTTTATCCTATTTAATTAATAGATCAAAATCCCTGAACTTAGTAACTGAGTAATAAACCCATAAGGTTTCATTGAAAACCTACTGTATGTACTGTATGATTTCAGTTCTATTCTAATTTGTAAATTCTTAGCTATTCATGCAGTCATTCATCCTTTATTGCAAAAAAAACAACTAAGTATATTACGAATCATTTTGCTTGTGTTTTGGTGTTTTGGTGAGCGATGTTGAACTTGCACTGATCTAATGACTGAAGATTCTACTTTAAGGATAGAAATTGAAATGAATGGGTATGTTTTTTTTCTTTTGTACTGTAGATGAAAATGTTTATCAACACTGTGTTGGAGCATATAATAAATGCACACACATCTAACACTCAGCTGTTTTGTATTTACACCCAGACATTATAAATGATGTATTCAGAAGAGCTAATGGTGCACATCAAGACTGGTTATCTCTGGTGCGCAAGGAAGTTGTTTTCCTTTTACTATATGACTGCATTTTATACATTAGCATGTTTTACAAATAAATGCTCTCTTATCTATTGCCATCCTTTGCTGTAGTAGTAGTAATGTTCTCTCATCTAGCATGATAAAACACACTTGCATACAGTACAAGTTTTTTAACTTTAGAAGCGGAACATTATACTTAGATAACATATTTATTATTAGACTAACAAAAACGTTGCATCACATTTAAACCAACAGATCTTGATGTTTCTGTTTTTATGGATCATTGGAATAAATTAAGCATGCATTTATTTTTAATATACAATGTCTTGTAAATGTATTCACATCTACCAATGTCACATTTTGATTAATTATAAATACCTTTATCAAAATACCCTTTTTAATACAAACTGTAATGAACAAACTCAATACTGTTATACAGTATGTGTTAAATATAACATAAACATCAGCAAGAACTGCAAACATACACGAAAGCTGTTCAACCCGTTTCATTAATATTAGTGGAAACTGCAGTACCATTAGCAGCAATTGCTGCCCATTCCACCTAACATAACCAATTCACAAGTTCTTTAGGAATTGTTGATGGATTGCAGGCTTCAAGTATCACTGTAATCTTTCTATTGGATTATATCAGGACTGAAGAACATTCATTCTGTACTTTTCAAACTACTTCAGTATGCCTTTGGGCCTTTTGGGTCATTGTCCTGCTAATTATAATTTTTTAATCTAGTTTTAGATTCTTGGCTGACTCAAGAAGGTTTTCCTTTAGGATTCACTTGCACTTTGCACCTTCCATTTCTTTGTCTTTGCTGAGGAGAACCGTCATAATGTGATGCATGTTACCATACGCCTACATACATGACAACTAGAAGATACACTTCACTCCATTGTACTCAAGTGCCCATCATATCTTTTGATGTGGGGGGTTTGTATTTTGTTTGGCTGGGCACAACTGAGGATCAGAGACATGTATGATACCTCTTTCTGCTATTTCTAAACAGAAATCTGAATCTGAAGACAGAAATCTGACGTTTTAAGTGCTTATAAAGAAACCTATAAACATATAACATATAATACATATATGATGTATTATTTTCTAACATATGTAAAAATATTACGTTTGTCCAGGAGATTAATATCTGACATAGTTTTACCTTTGCTTTATACAGAGCTTGACATCTTGTTTTCATGCTTCCTTACAACAGTTGTCAATAGTAGTAGCCTTCATTAGTTAAAAATAAATTGTTTCCTGAGCTCTTTTTATATGATGATATCTTGTTTTCACAGCTATCAAGGACTTATAAAGGTTCTGGTCTTATTATGAAGTAAATATAGAGTATGAAAAGATATTAAACTATTATACCTTAATCATTTCAAAGAAATGTTAGCATTGAGTAATTTCCTGGTATTCAAAGATGTAGAAGCAGAAAGAGACAACTTTATTCCTCGATGGCTAGATTCCTGAAGCTTTTACAAGTAGTTTTCCAATTCTATGATTAATCATTCATATTTAAATCATTTGTTCAAGATCAGAGGTAGAATGAGAAATATCCTTACAGTATATCTCACAAAGAGTGGAGTTGTCCTTCTGTAGGGGAAGACTTTACAGTATATACATTATGCTTTGCTTCATCATTAATAAAGCTGTATTTGTATTACTTGTAAGTTCAAGTGTGCTGAATGCTAGCATATGTGCATCTTAAATAACAAACAAATGGCACTGATTTCTCAAGCAATACATAAGAAAGATGTTAGAGTCTTTATACTCATCTTTTGCATCGTTTAGGCAAGAGGTTTCTAGCCTTGGTACTAGAGAACCACAGTCTATCAGGTTTCATATGTTTAATATATTATTCATATTTAAATAATCAATTTCTAAAGGTTGTAATTATGTAAATGTAATTATGATCAATGAAGCAGGTGGAGTGTTCAATTACAGTAAGTTGTTTAGATATCTAAATAAATTAGATAGAATTTGGAACAGAACTCAGAATATGCCTCAGCCTTTAAAGACCACTGTTCCTTTCATTGAAAAATTATTTGTTTAATTAATCAATTACTTTAACATGTTTTCATCATCTTTAAATAACACCAATACAGGTGATTTGGGGTGACCTGTAAGACATTTTCAGGATGGGAGACAGTGATCTAGACAGTGGGGGTAAAAATGGCTAAAGGAATGCATGGATGCATATAAAAAATGTAATTTTCAATTAATAAAAATATATCTAAAACATATAAATAATACCATTTGGAATATTAAGCTCTGCAGGAATAATTTAGTCACCAGGCTGAAATTTTGTTTTTGCTGTTTCAGAAGTAGTAAACAGAAAGGTAAGTAAACAGACTGAGACCTTCACTTAAAGGAAAGTCATACTCAGTTAGGTTAAGGGAAGATAATCTTTTTTAGCCCCGATTGGTAATGATTATATGGGGATGTGAACCAGAGACAAATATTCAAAATCCTTAAAGCTATCAAAGAATTCAATCCAGGTGACATTTTAAAGTCAACAATACAAGGACTTGGGGACATAAGTGTAAATTAAGTTGAGGACCATCCAACACAGAAAGCAAGAGGCGTGAAACCATTAAGAAACAGGATAATGAAATTATTGGATCATTAAGCTACTAATAACCAAGTGAACATGATGGACTGAATAGCATTTCATACCTGTTCTCATAAACTGAGCATATTTATAGCCTTTGAAACACACATACTGTACATGCACTCATATATATATATAAAATATCACTATTGTCATCATTTTACAAATCACTTCTGTACTGTAGCCATCTTTACAAGCCAATTACTTGTGCAAGCTTTGTCAGGTGATATCAGTTGCAAAATAATTTGGAATTTACTTATTATAGTTTCGTTTTCTGGAATACTTCAGAAAGAAAAACATATATGTACACAGTATATTATACAGTATATATTTATATTAATTCAGGTGGGTAGCTGCATCAGCATGCGTAGGCTATGAAGGAACAAGTAATATTTTATTCCATGCTGAAAAAAGAAGAAAAAAGAAGAAAGAAAACACAATGTTTCGGCCGTGGAGCCTTCTTAGGTGTTTATATTAATATTATATTAATATTATATATTAATTTATATTTATATTAATATATATTTACACAGTCTGCAGTACTTTTATTTTCTCTGTAGAATTTCTTAGTTTGCTATGAATACAACACATCATAATTAACTAAAGCAAATATATAACTTTTAGCAACAAAACAGCTATCGTTGAAAAAGAAGTCCATGCAGAGAACATTTAACTAACTTACTTATAATTACCCAGTAATTGCCCTTGTAAGATACTGTTGTATTTTTTTTTTGGTTGTATACAGACATCATAATTCTAAAATACAAAATGCTAGCTGATATTACATAGCTAACGAGCTATACTTTAGGACCCTTTTTCACAGAGCTGCTCTTTATAATGAATACTAGAGGTCAGCAAGGACTAACAATTTGGGTATACTGTATAATAAATGCACTCAGGAATCTGGACTCTGTAGATTAACTCAACAATGGCTACAATGCTCTATAATCAGAAAACACATGGATGAGCCAAGGATTTGATCATCATAAATCCAAGATTTAGGAGTTACAGCATTATCAATAAAACATGCATTTGTCTTCAGAGCCTGCATCTGAGGAATCAAAAGGCAAGACTAAAAACAAATTAATTAATAATTATGATAATTATTAATACATCTTGTTCAAGTGATGTCTTTGGTTTAGGTTAATCTCACAGAACAAATAAAATGTCTAAACAAAGAAGGCAAGAAAACGGTTTATAAAAGATAATGCATTTTGAATACAGAATTTTTATCTTTTGTCGTCAATGTAACCCAATAATAAAGTACATTAATTCTGCATATTAGACTTGTACTCTGTGTTCTTTATAATAAGTAAAATTCTCTTCAGTATAAACATGAGAGAAATGTTAGAACTGCAGAGTCCGAATATCTGAATAAAAGGAAAAGGCATCATTTATAAATGAATAAGCAGGCTGGGAGCATCAGGGATTCTGTTGATCGGTGGTTCCAACGGTTCCCAACCCTTCCTTGATGTCTTATCTTTGAAAGTCCTATTGATTTCTAAATGCCACCAACAGAGTTTAACTCACGAGTGGCACTGCATATCAAATACAACAACTCCAACTTAAGTTTGCTTTCGCAGACCTGTTCAGCTTGACAGATTATTGATAAGCCAGGTGCTTCTGTAGAATCTTTCAAATATTTATAATGAAGCCGAGTTCTTTCATCTGTGGTACCGTGTTTATTGATCAGGCTGTCACTCAACAGTATTGTTCAGTGTCGCTAGTGCGCTGCTGAATGTAAGGTTCATTATCAAGGCATCTTGCTTCTGTGAAACATTTGCCTAAGACTGATCTGAGTATAAACAAAAACAATATAACAGGCTTGCACCAATAATTATGCTACAAGGGCTGATTTTTAAGTAAACCTTTTCTTCTACGCAACATAATGGAACTTCACTAGGCAATTCAAATTGGCAATGGCATTTCAGCATCAGTAAAGCAGTGTTTAAAAAACTATTGTCAAACAAGAAACAGGATTCTGGTCTAAATTTTCAAGTGTGAATATGCTGAGGTGGTTTTTTGGAAAAAAAAAACTTTACACCAGCTAACAATGTCATCAAAATGTCAATTGTATTGTTTTTGGAAATGTACTGCTGTTTAAACCCATATTTCTGGTAACAATACTAAACTTTTTGTATTGCTCCATGTTGATGATATATTGTACCATGCAAAAATATTTTTCAGGCACTGCCTGGCTATTTTTAAAGATTTCAGTGCTTTTTTTGGGTACAATAGTGTTCCAGTTCTGCATTACTGCCATTAAAGTTTGCAGTGGAGAAAACACGTCTTCTTCTAAGGGTGCCAGTGGTTGAATACTTCAGATACCTTGTTATTGAGATTTACTCTTCATTACATGCCATCCCAGCAAACATATTATTTTCAAATCAAGCTGACTCGAACAGATGGACTCATTTTCTGACATGTCTCTGTAATAGAAATGAATGTGGTCTCTTGCTTTTTTAGCTGTATGCTTCCTTTCTTTTCCTCTTTAGGGTATTGAGTTTGATTGCATTTTAGAATCTAAATTCATATGAAAAGGGAAGCAGCTGCTTATTAAATACTCTGCAGCATTCACACATTCTGAAGAGTGAAAGGTCTGAGGGGATCCTTGCTGTGTCAGACTTTTTTTTATTTCTACTAGTTTGTTTTGCAATCACTGTCTGCCTGTTTTAATCCTGACATGCCTGTATCTTGGCACTCACTTGAAGAAAGTCTGGTCTCTCAATACAGACTTCAACATTTAATTCATACTTGTATTCCCCTTATGCATTTTAAATTGTGTTTTGGCACCATAATTACACACTTAATTACACACTGGCATTTAGTGGAAAAATCCACAAAATCCCAAAAGACATGATATTCTCACTTTCCTATTTTTGATAATCATTTACCTATAAAGAGTTTCTCTTCTTTTTCTTTTCCACTTTTGAAAAATTAGGACATTCACATTCTAGCAGCGATTTACAGTAGAATGATGATTTGCTCATTCCAAAGACTTGCAATCTCAATATGAGTTTCCTCGTTCTTCTTTCTTGTTTTTACTTGTGTCTAGGATGCATGCATAGTACTGTATATCGGATCTCAGGGACAAAACCTGTTACTATTTGAAATAAGGATTTACAGTAAGTGTTAAAGATGAAGAAAATTTCTGGCACTATATATATATACATTAGGCTTCTGAAAATTATTTCTCATTGAGCTGTGTCCTTAACATAGCAGCCCCTGATATACAACATCACATGAAACCTGTCCTAGCCTATTATGTACACTCTCTGGGGGACCTTGGGCACATTTGTGGAGTGCCCAGACATGGTAAAGTTTTTTCATTTTTGTCACCATTCTAGATAAGGGTGATCCTTGCTCTTTCCTAGTGCTCTTGCTAAATAATAACTTAATTCTTGGAATCTCACAGCAGCAGGACGAGAATCCTGGCAGGTCTCAATGCAACAAAAAAGTTATTGATGCTACCCTGTGAGACTCCATATTCCCTTCCCAGGCATTACTGAATCTTGTCTTGATGTTATTTATGTTTTACTACTATGGATCCACGGGGCTGGTGGCAGACAGAAGATGGAGGCTTGGAATGCTGCTGATGACAAAATTAATTTGTATTGAATATTTATTCCTATTACAGCTGTTTGACTTTAGGGATTCTTTGGTACAAAGTCAGAGGGAGACACCACTGATGTTGGGGGCTGGAGTGATTTGTGTCGAGAGAAAAAATGAATTCTTATTAATAAAAATGTGTGCTTAAACGAAAAAAAAAAAATCAAATCATAATTAAGCCCAAGAAGAACAGAAAGCCTTTTGGTCCTTCTTTCTGTTTTGTTGCTGTTTCTGAAATTTTTGGTATTTCAGTATTTCATTCAACTAAATGAATCATAGATTTTGTTCAGATATTTCTTGATCATACCTAGAGTTTGAGCGTAAATCTTTGTGTAAAGATGCGTTTCCTTGTCTCTATGAGCCAAGAACACGGAATCTAATGCTGAATAAATTTAAGTTCTGTCCCCACTCTATTCAGTTTCTCATCTACTTTGAACAAAAATAATCAGGTAATACAGTACCTGTGCAGTAATGCTCTTCTGTATTTGAATTTGTACCACATAACATGGAAATTATATTTATAAATAAATGAAATAAATAAATATGAAAAAATAACAATTTTATGTATAAGATTGATAAACTATTCCCAATGTAAGTTAATACAACATGTTTACATCACTTGGAGTAATGTATAGGATTACAGTATGTTACTTATTATCTACAGAAAAGTCAATAGTTTGTTATGGCATAGTATCCCTCCTCACACAGTGAACTGTAGAAAGTTAGATTTGATTTGTTCTGTGCTATCAGTTCACATTTCCCTGTACCTTCCAGTAAAACTGCTCAAAAAGTTTTGAAAGTTTCCACTGATGTGTAAACCAGCAGAGAAATCTCCTACTGACAGCTTCCCAGGGCTACAACATCTGGTCTCCACTGGTTGTTAATCTTAGGAGTGATTAGCACACAATCATAGCTGGCAGGCAAACAGCACTAGTGCGTTCATTTTTAGCTGTACCCAAGGCTGACTCAGCCTAACTTGAATTAGGATCAAGATCCAAACTAAACTGATGCACCTGGTTCTATGTACAGAGATAAACTTCCAAGTTGTGTGCTGTTTGGCATTTTCAGCTACTGAAAGGAGAAATTAAAGTTAATAGCCCAAAAAATGATCTTTTATGTTTTCCGATTGTTAAACAAAATCAAAGCTCTTCAATGTTGTGTGGGGGAATGTGACCATTTAGCTAAAATAAAGACACCATTACACCGTATCAAATAGACTTAATTCTTCTTAGAAAAACAGAGACGTGGGCTTTATGAAGTAGCCTAGGACTGTAACTTTTTTCCCTAAACGTTCTAAAATATTAATATACAGTATCTGTATAGCTTTGTTTCTGTTATAAATACAATTAAAAACTTTCAGACATCGATTTGAAAAAAAAATGGTTATTATGTTTTCAAAAATTAATAGCATTGATCAAGGACTTGCCACTGGGAAGACATTCATCTTTGCAAGCTATGTTTTTATGCCACACCAGAGATGATTAATCCCAAAGTACTTGTCCTGGATGTAAAAACACCAAGGCAATGACTCTCTGGTGTCTGTTCCCTCAGCCAACACCACAAACAGTTAAAAAACAAATTTACAGTCCACCTTTCATCTAAAATCACAATAATGCAGAAGTCCACTTCCTCGAGGAAACAGCAAGGCAACTTTCCCTTCCAGGCTGACCATGTCTTATCTCAGCATTTGACAGACCTTCACCATCTGGTGATTTTCACACAGGATCCAGAATTAGCCATTTCCACCCCAAAAGAGCCACCCTTACTCATTACTCCAAGGTTATACACGGGGATCCCTAAAATGTAGTCCTTTACACTTATACAGCGCTTTTCTGTACACTCCACCCAAAGCGCTTTACAGGTAATGCACCACCAATGTGCAACATCCATGCTGTCGTAATGGATCATAATGCTAGAAAGTTTACTAGTAAATATCAAGATGAGCCAGTATCCAGTAACAGCTGAAGGGAGAATGTGGAGGTTCCCAACAGTGTTTCTGCTGCTTTGAGAGACCCAGATTAGGGTCATCATCCAGCAAAACTACTGAATCTGAACAGGAGATATCCTTTTCAGAATAATGGACAAACAGCATTATTCTAGACCTATATCCAGAATTGACAACCTATGGACAATCCCAAAACATACTGTATGTAAACATGTATCCACAACTGCAATCAGATAGAGGATACACATGGGACTAGAAATTAAGAAGCAAACCTTCTCCTTGGGTACTGTATATCCTTATACCAAAATGGAACTTTGTAATTTACATACCATTTCATTGTTTAATAAAGATGTGAAAACCATACCTCCTTGACACAAAAAAATGGAACTTCTGAAATTATTCTGATCTTTCACTTAATAAATACAGATCAATTCTTTAGTGTTGCAAATGCATGCTTTTGAAAAGCAAGCTGTGGGTTGTTGATTCTGAGACAAGATTAATTTATTTATCAATCCCATCATTTACAGTAGATGAAAAACAACTTTTTTGTACTGATATTAAAACTCACAACAATAATGGCTCATATCCTCCTACATCCATCAAAAACATGACAAGAGAACAGTAAATAAGAAAGGAAACAGACATAATCCCAACAAATTTTGTGTACCTTTGTGAGATCACAGATTCTCAATAGGTCTGATTCAGCTGGGCTCTGTAACACACGGATACGTTCGCGTGCGACATCTTCATCTTCATCAATAACAGGTTGTGCGACTACATCCACCGCCCTAAGATTACAGAAATGTAAAATAGCATTACAGCATAGATAATTTCAGTTCAGATTTGAACTAAACTTTTTCAGTATTCTACAGTATACAGTAGGTATTGAAAACCAGTGTTTTCTATTGGCTTAGCTCCATGTGTTTTTGTAGTCTGGTGAACACTTCTTGAACACTTTGGGAACAAACCTGTCTTTGATGAACAATGTATCTGTTATTTTGTTATGTTCCTTTTGTGGTAGAGTTCCTGAACTCGATACAGGATTCAAGGAAAGCGCCAGGCTCTCATACCTGCTTAAAACTAATTGTTCAGTTGTTTAAGCTTCATCTGACATAATTTCCATTCTTTCATTTATTGATTGTCCTAAAGATACTTTAAATCAAATTTTCCTCAGTTGTCTTTAGACTTCATAATTATAGGATGAATCAACAGAATGTTGCCAAGCAACAGAGGTAGGCTAAATGGTTTCTGCAGTGCTGAAATCAGGCTAATACAGCAAATGTAGAGATCTTCATTTTTTAAAAATAAAATGGTATATAATAATAACAACAATAGATTTTCAAGCTAATTAAACTTTCACAAACCAGGATTCATCTGAATACCACATTTCCTAAACTAAGTGATTAAAGGAACAGAAGCAGTAGCGCAAAGAACATTTCTTTTTGTAAAATGTATCTATGTTATTGATTTTAATTCTGGCTAATGTTCATAACAGTACAATAAATCTAGGATATCCTTTTCTCCTTACCTTGGTTTAAAGAAAAACCTATACTGAATAAGAAGAGTTAAGGCAAAGAACACAAGCCCCTCAATACACATTGCAAGGAGGTTCCTCCCCAGCATGTCCCAGTCCAGAGGATTCCGGAAGCGGTCTTCACCTGAAAACAAATCAATTGAAAAAACAGTTAGGGCGCTACATAACCTGCTTTTTCACACCAAAAAATTTCAACCATTTTTTGTAATTGCAGTCTTACTAAAAGCCTTGAAGGAGAATATTGGGTATTTACATCACAATAAACCATGCAAAGTGACTTATTGAGTTTCCGTCCTGATTATCTGATGTCCACGTGATCGTTTTTTGGCTCATAGAAAACCTGTGCTCCAGTATCCCACAGTCCCACAGTCCAAACACATACAGCACTGGTACGTTAATTGGCTTCTGGGAAAATTGGCCCTTGTGTGAATGTGTGCGTGTTTGGGTCTGTGTATATCCTGCAATGTACTGGTGTGCTATCCATGGTGTATTCTAATTAGTGCCCGCAATTCTGTATTGAAGAAAGAGGTTCGAAAATGGATGGATGGATATATAGTATAACCATGCCAGAAAGAAATATATATATTCCAAAACAGATCACCAGAGTAAATTTGATATACTGTAAATATATTGTTATAGGTAATTGGAAGCTTCTAACACTAATGAAAAAGCAGAAATTGAAAACCTATATATTCTGAGCTCATACATGTATAAGATACTGTACCTTCCAGAAGGAGTATTTCACTATTAATAGGTAACATGGTGACCACCTCTAGCAACTTGCTGTATTCCTCATGGATTCATGCACTAATCTGTTTTCTATGCATTTACTGTAGATAAAGAAATATCTGTATAATACAGTGTATGTGCAATTGCTCAGAGAGCTGTTCTTTATCCAACTTCAAGTGAAAATCATAAAGATGGCATGATAACACACCACACTGTTACAAAAGAGCTGGAGTATTCATTAAGCTTGAGGAAAAACACAATCCCCTCAAAATGTATTCATACCGCTAATGAAATCGGAATACAAGGCCACCTGCAAAAAGAGGTGACTCCAACAACTTTTAAATGACATTTGAAACAATGTCTTAAATTAAAATTGGGTTTTTTGGACATGGACATCAGCCTGTTGCTTGGTGTAAAAAAGTGAAGTGCATATTGAGAAAACACTCATGCCAACTATGAAATACAGTAATAGGGGGGTGTATTATGTTTTGGGGTTATGTTGCATCTACTGTATGTGTTCTGGAGGCTTTGTCAAGATAGAGAAAATTATGAACTCCAACTCGAACCCAGATATTCTGGCCAGACACCAGGTTCTTTCTGCCAAAAAGCTCAATCCTGGCCAAAAATGGATTTTTCAGCATAGCAGTGATCCACAGCGTACTTCCAAAGCTGTGGATCACACAAAATACATGTTTTAACTGGCCATCTCATTCTTCAGGCCTCAATCTGATTGACCTTTTGTGATTCTAACTCAAGGTGGCAGTTCACTAATGGAAACCAAAGAGTATAAAAGACTTAGATAAATTCTTCATGGAGGAATATTCATAAATATCCCCTCTGAAATGCCTGAAATACTGTATATGAGTGGGGTTAAAATGTAGTGCTTACACACTTTGTCTTATACTGTACAAAGCAGTGATTCACTGACTCCATCAGCAATCCTGGTTTGTGGGATATTTCACTCCACTTCTGGCACAAATGTAGTGTGGGAGTGTCAACAAAGGAAAAAGAGCTAGTAAACCTTCTTTACGCTCAATATTATATGTACAGTATGATGATTCGACATTTTATTTCCCACTCATCTATACATTTTGATATTCATTTACTTAAGACGTCTGTCAACCTATTCATGATCAAAACAGCAGATGTGGAGAGCAGGGTTACACGCAACATCACCGTCAGAAAGATTTTTTTTTACCCTTAATCCTTACACGACTGATGTCTAAGGATCAGTTGTCTCCATGTTTGTTGAGTGGAAAGGCAGGAGTTATTTTCATTTTCTTGTGAACAGGCTTTCTCCCAACAAGGCTTTTAAGTTATGATTGCTTTCCTGTCATGCTTACTGCCAGCAAATGAATCTTCAGACAGTAATTCCCTGCCATATCATTGCTATAAAATATATTTGGTTGCCTGTCATGGAGTACTGTATGTTTCCTTTCTTTAGAAATAAATAAAGGTACTTAGCCATCAGTGGCATGCAGTATAAAGTACCTAGACATTTCAAGGTGCTGCGGTAGATGAGCATGCATAAGCATCTAACAAATTTGAATTTCAAAAACTGACAGATGTTGATACATTAACTATTTAGACACTATTACTGTGTGTCCAAAGACAAAGCAGGCTTTTCGTACTACCCTCATACTGTTTATTTGATTGGAGAAAGAGGCTGTAGTGCAAAGCCACACAGCTTCCAGTATTTCAGGGTATTGCAGAACTTTGACACAACCAGCACCTTTGGCAACTACTTTGATTGTGCCTAATGATCACTTGAAAACTAAGGAAAAAAGGACCTGAAAGAAGCAAATGTCTGTAATGCTGTGGCACTTAGAGGTAGCAATTCACAATTGCAGTCCCACTGCCTGCATTAGAATACTTTGCATGGACCTCCAGAGAAAGGAAAATTAAGGTTATGAATACAAATTTTACCCTTTTGCTAATTTCTACTTATAGTACATCTATTGTACTGTATGTTGGTCTTAACACTGCCATGAATGCATAATTGGTAAAGAATGCAGAAACGATGATCTGGTCTAATTAAGCTATTTAAAGCCTTTTCCTTTTTTTTCTAAACGAACCCTTAGATACATAAAATAATGCCTTTATCAAGGCAAAACTCACCAAACCTTTCAAAAACTGTGGCCATTGCCTGGTTTTTGGCCATGTCAATAAGCCCTCTTCCAAGACAGAAATGTGGGAAAATCAACAGAACCTGCTTCACAATGTCATTGATCTGGGCAATATTCTGTAAAAAAAAAAGGTTTTACTGTCACATGCAGAGCAATCATAGTTCCTACCCATCTACTGTATACCTGCCCCTCAGAGATACAGAAGCAAAGTGGCCTAAGGGGAGAGGAGGAAATGAGCTAATCACTGATAAGAGATTAGCCTCTATGTTACTGTGATACATGCTGGATAATTATACTGCAGAGAACACTTAGAATTACAGCTGCATTCTAAAACACCAACTGAATGAGATGTATCTTAATAGCAGCATCTCAGTTGAAATTTCTATTAAAAAAATAAAAATTAGTCAGACCTGTCTCCCACATTCTCCTAACAGGTGTGACAAAACTGGATTTTGGTAAATCATGCATCATCTTAGGAAGGATCATTTTATTCTTTAACTATGTTTAATTTCCAGGTTAGCAGGGGTGTTGGAGCTATTTCTGATGAAGCTTTTATGATTATGCTATATGCTGAAATGTTCCCTATCCTGCAGAAACTAATGAACAGAGGTACACTTCTGAGCACACAGGCCTTAATTACTTTAATGAAGTAGAAATGAAAGGCAGTCCACGGCTGGAAGCTCCTAGACGGATTTGAAGACCACTTACATTATTAAACAAACAATAATGGCACTTCTGTTTCAGGGTCATGTTCGTGTTCAAAGAAAGTTCATGTATTATGCATGCATTTAATTTCAGGTCTATCTTCAGAAGAGCATGTTCGGAACAGAAGAATATATGGTTTTACTTTTATTAACCTTTAACTACAGCATGATTTTGTGATGCCAGATCTTCATGTTCTGACTGACTGTGGCCTGTTGTTCTTTCTGATTCTATCTATAAGCACATCTTTCTGGAAGTAAATTAAAATTCGGCATTCAGAAAAGCTACTGCTCTGTGGGTCTTTTCTCCTTTCAATAGTAAAGCACTATGGTGGACATCTGCAGTCACAGATTACAAGGAAAAAATGACTGAAAAGACTAGATTCATAATCATGTACCTTACAGCACAAGATATAGGAAATCTGTTTGACTTAAAGCAGACTGTAATTTATTGCTGAGGTAGGTAAGCTATTATACTGTATATCATTTGATCCACAATTCCCTTGCACTAGTTGCATAAATGCAATGCAAATTTGGTGCACAGGTAATTTCCCTTCGGGATCAATAAAGTCTGTGACTTTATTGTTGTGAAAGTCGTGAAATACAATGAAACTAAAGAACAAGAGTGATATCTCAAACATTTGGAATGAGACCAAAAGTTATCCTGTTTAACCACCAGTCAAATTTGCCATGGTTAAAGAAAATACACAAAGCAGGAATGCTTTGGCAGACCTCTGGCTAAAGGCACACATGTGCAGAACTCAAATTTATAAAATACCTTACAGTAGAAATACTGTTCTTGATATGGCAATAATTTCCTACCAATAAAAATATACTGTATACAGTATACTGTATATTAATTTATTCTTTTTAATTTCCTAAATATTTGAAGATGAGAAACTTTGTGATTTGAAGATTGCATCTATAGGTTTCTTCATAAACTTCAGCTTCAGCTAAGAATGAAGCTTTGAAACTGTGAGTGCAGCAGGAATAAAAAGTATAAGATACTGCACTTCTGCGAGCCTGGATTAAAAAGCTTTATTACAATGGCTTCTGCTAAAGGAAAGCTTTAAGAGAAGTGAAATGAATAGTGAAAACAAATCTTAACTGCCCATCATATTTACTGAATTTTGAGGGTTTTGTGAAGTTAGTCCATTACTAAATAAAATTGTTGGTACCTGTACATATTTGCTTAGCAGCTGTGTAGTGAAGCTTCAAAAGAACCTATAGCTTTGAATATATTTGAAGCTGTAATTTAATCTCCACATTTTAAAAGAACCCTTCACTGCAAAAGTTTAACTTTTGTTTCACAAGAGCTTATCAAATACATAATGTACAGTATGTATTTGCATTTGCATCACTTCCACTTTCAGTACTAGCTGACTTTAGTATTTTTTCCTGGTTCAGCAGATATTAGACTTTTCATGAAATCATCACACTCATTCTTCTGTCGGGAAACCCCATGATAGGAAGGGTCACGTAAATGAGTGCTGACTGCATGCCTTTTCATTACCAATTATAAAAATAGAAAATGCAATGGCATGGCATAATTCATAAGAGGCAGTCTCAGTGCTGACAGTTTTGTAGTGAATTGATCCACAGTCAATCTATAGTCTGTCTGTATGAGTATGTGATTCATGAAAGTTGGATTGCTTTTGACACCATCTCACACATGCAAGCAGGGCTATGTTTGATAGAATCAGCAGGCTGGGAAATAATATCATTGAAAAATATCTGCCCCTTGATAAAATCTGGGCATTCAGCAGCTGTGCGAGTACCTGCTATTTTTTATTCTCAAGCTACAGGTCAACTTTTCAGACGCACATAGAGAAGTTCATTTTAGCAGTGATTTGTTTATCTAGACTTGCTGCAGGTGCTGAGACTTACATGTACAGTACCAATAATAAGAACACAAAATACAAAGCATGTCACAAATAATCTCATCTGTAGGCACTTCTCTGTGTATGTGAGGTTAGCAATCCCCTAGAACTCATCTACAGAACTCCTCAAGGATCTATCTGAAATAACTCATGCAACAGACTCAATACTGAATGCAATCCCCCACATAGGGGAGGCATTTGCTGTTTGTAAGGCTCCACATAAGCATTTGTATGCTACTGTGTTTTTAGTAGCATTGAGTTTGAAGGCATTATGACAATTCTAATGCATACTGCAGAAAATTTTAAAAATATGAATATGAGACTGTAGCTCTTGGTTATCTTTAAGGTAACTGAAACATAAGAATTTTAAAAGATTTTAAAAATTTAAACTGATGTGATAATTTTGTAACTTTTTAGTTTTTTATTAATTGGAATTACATGTTTGGGGGTTTTAATGGTTGAGAGTATTGTTTTCTGCCACCTGGTACCAATGAAAAAAAAATCCTTTGACCCTCAGAACTACTAGAATGTTGAGGCCGAACTCAGTTAATAATGACAATCATAAGCAAATACATTGTAAGGTATGCAGAGACCATCGGTAGATTGTTTTGTTAACAGACCATGATAATGACTTTGTCAAATTCTGCCAGGATAAAGTGACAAACGCTTTATTTCCTATTGGCATCCTTTTGCGTTGGAACTACTGACATAATTTCAAATTAAATTTGATGCACAAAATACATTTTGCCATTCATATTTTTATTCATGTCAAAATAGCTTATGGACACTAAACTATTATGAGAGAGGAAAGGTTTCTGTAGTCCTCAACTCAAAAATGCAATATTCTCAGAGGAATATTGTTATGGCATATTGAAAAAGGCTTATAGAGATACACTGATAGTAATACAATGCTGAAGGAGTTTGGGATAGGTTAAATACCACAGGTGTTTTGATGACACACAGATTGTAAAATGAATCCATTTTGGAATTTTAAAAGACATGGTAGGATGGGGGAAGTGAGGTTAAAGAAAAAAATATGTGTCACCTGGAGAGACTACAATTAAGTTGTTCACTTAATTTGGCACACTGGCACATCTCACTGTGCCAGTGGAATTCTTTTAAAGATGTAGACGTGCTGACAAAAAAGCAATCCAAGAGTTTTTAAAGTTCAAATGCATTTCCTTTGAAGAAGGATTTTCAATATTTTCTATATCTTAACAGTCTGGGACAGGAAAAAATACAAATAAAATCAAATAGCCTGTTGAAATTGAGAGACTGCCAGATAATACCTTGTTAATGTCTGTCGAAAAACAGATCTTTCTTATTGTGGCAAATACGAAAACAATGGTGTAGTACACACAGGAAATAAATTTATGGAGGCAGTTAGTTCCAGCAGATAAAAAAACACTGTTGGTAAGATAAGAAAGGAATCAGTCAATTAAATACATGTGACAACCTGTTTATTTGCATTTTTTACAGATTGTGAGACCATTTGGTCATTCACAGATAATTAGCACCAGAAGGTATTCATAAAGTGTTCTTGCTTTTTTCTGTCAGGTATTATTTTTATAGAAGAGATGAAAAACAGATTGAACCTCCATTAGTAAACCATCTTACTGTATGCCATTGAGTTCAATGGAAATGTAGATTTATTTGTGACTAACATCATTACTTTTCTTTTCCAATACAATGGTTAGGGCCTCAAGCCTAAGTTCTGCTAAACAAATATTGTTGAAGATTGCTATTGATCAGAGAATTATTTAAGTCAGAAAAGAAAAACATACTGTACAGTATAAGTGATAAGGAGAAGAGATAATAACCCAGCACTAAAATATAATTACAAGAAGAACAGCCAACAAAATGCAAAGAATATGGCAATACTGGGTTTGCTGGTTCCACTAAGCTTACTCACTACAGCATACAGTATAACCTCCGTGTCGTATTATGTACAGTACAGTACCTTCTTTCAAAAGATACAATTATGGTCAATAACTAGATAAGAAAATCAATGCAAAAATGTTCAGTGATATTCTTACTGAAAATAAAAAATTTGTTAGGCTTTCATCTCCTTGTATTACTTCTAGGGAATTTCAGGATTTTATTTCTTGTATTACAAGACAGTATTGCAGACTGTCACTGTAATAATTTAATTAGTGACCATTGTTTCTGCTCTGTTGAGTTTTGTTTCTGATTGTTGAGCTGCATTTTACACCAGCTTTGAGGTACATACTATATATGGACTTAAGGAAAAAAACACTTCTGGGACCTACTGTATTGCGGTTAGACAATTTAATCATCAAAGTAAATTAAATTCAAAGTATACATTGCCTTTGATGCTTATTATTTTTCTTGTTCAGGTTAAAGGAACATCACTTGCTTAGTCTTGAATAGAAGAGATTATGAAAAGATGTGCTTCCATTATCTTTTACTGTTTGAGACTTTTTTGTCATCTCCTCGAAATGAATGTGTTAAGATGCTTAATCTTACCACTGGAGCCACAGTGCACTTTCAAACTTTGTTTGATAATTAAAGTGTATTTATTTAAGAGATATGAACATAGCTAATTACTGTACGTTGAAAAGAAATGTGACCTTTTTGTACATTTCCTGTTTCAATTCAAGATGCTTTATTGGAAGCTTCACTAAACATTATAATCTAAAATTAACTGGCAGCGGTAGCAGGGGATCATTTCTCACCTTGTCGTTAAGTAGTTCCATTACAAATGTTGCCACACTCCCATTGATTCCAATGAAGAGGTTGACACATGTCAGTACAACATAGGCCGTGCTAGGGACGCTGAAGATGAATGAAGCTGGATACATCAATGGAGTGATTGACCATCTGAAAAACATACATGTGGCACAAATGATCTGTGATGCATTTGGGTAGAAGAATGAAATACAAAACAAACTTTTGAGGAAAAAAAAACAGGTTTGACTAATTCTCAACATATCCCTTTATCAAGGTATATTTATAGTTATACAGCACCTGGGACTTAAAATAATTCTCCTTTAGAGGACAAATGTGTAAACGAATTGGAAGTGCATTTAAGATTGAGAACAGGAGGCAATTTACACAAAGGTTGTAGAATATGTGAAACATATATTCAGCTGTGATGCTGAGGCTGGTTTTGTCAACTACAAGGAACTACGCAAACAAAAATGGGTCCATTGGCCTCTTTCATTTGTGCCCTTTTTTAAGGTGATTTTGGAATTACGTTTTAGACTGTTTCTGCTTAAGTGGCATAATTGACATCTTAATATTTTGGACTGAGAACCTATTTAAAGATACCTTTTTTTTACAGTTTTACCAATGATCTACATTTTCCCAGTTTAATCTAAAAATTGTAGTTAATAATATACATAATTTATACAGTTATTGTTTTTGTAATATTGACAGCCAAGTGTTCATTTCACATAATTTGTTGTAAGTTAAGAATGTATTACAAATAATTACATGAACCTGTTTTATTAAATAATTTGCTCATAACTATTTTTTTTCTATATTTTATATCATCTGACTTGATTATTTCCTTAAAATAATATATATACTTTAGCTTCTGAGTTTTTAACATGGATTAGAAATTCTACTTATGTACTGAATCCTTGAAATCTATAACAACTTTTCTGATCATGTAGCAAGTGACCTATTGAGAATAAAATCTCTAATTTACTGCAGAAGCTTAATTGAAAGCATTTTATATCCCTTGAGAAAGGGTGATGCTGTTATTAAGATACAGCAGCTAAAGCCCATAAAAATCTGATTTAAGGTCAGAGTTCAGGTACAGCATTTGATGGGTTTGCTGAAGAGACTAGAGCTAATTACTGGAAACTACAAACTGTTGTGGGGTGTAATTTCAGTGTTAGTCTTTTTTATTAACATTTCTGCCAAAGTTCCTGGTTACTGTGTTATTGTGTTCCTGAGCTCCAAAAACAAACAAAAGGCAGGGCTATCACCGAAGCCACATTTTTGTATTTCTCATAATAATAACCTAGGAACACTATTTAACAAGAAATGAAAAGATTGTTCAGTTTTGTCGACTAAATAAGTGTCTGTTCTATTCTTTCAGCAGACATACATTTGCTCACTTCTTCCTGAAGGCATACAGTATTGGCTAAATTAACGGGAGTCTGCGTGGAATGGTCAGGAGAGCAATAAAGACCCTCTGCAAAGTGGCAAAAGGGGAAACACGGAGGTAAGCCAGGGCTCAGGGGGTCAGACGATGTCGGGAAGAAACCTACAGCCCCAGGCGCGGAGAAGACGACCTGGTGCTAAGTGGGTCTCAAGACATCCGTACTGCTTGTTGAGCAAGGAACAAAGGGTGACACAGAAATATACAGCCCCACACAAAGACACGCTAGAAGGACAAGAAAAGCACAGGGAAACTAGGAACTGGACAGAGTAGGAGCGCCCTCTAGACGTACTGAAATAGTTAAGACCCAAAATAAGAAATTTATTTAATTCTTTGGGATTAGAATTTATTTAATTTTTTCTTATCTACCTCCTTGTCTTGGCAAGGAGACACATTACAGATGAGGAATTCAGGCACTGCTGAAGAGACAGAAGTTAAAGGATAGTGGAATATCTTAATGGGCCATTTTGTCAAATGAAGGGTTTCAAAACTGCATTGGGAAAAGGGTCTCGTATCCCAGCGAAGAACAGAAGAAAATCGATCATATCATACAGTGTGGGAAGATGGTAATCAGTGGGTTTATTGAGGGTCTGCAGAGTGACCCAAAGTCCAAGCAAAAGAACCCAGTCCACCAACTAGTAAAGCTGTTGGTTTATTAAAAGCTATCCTGTAACAAGAAGAACAAGAAGTGGACAGAAAAGGTAAAGATAATTTAACATCTTATAGACATAAAGGTATGTGTAGTTTCCTCACAACTGTAAGGACTGTTTATGGCCTTATTGCCTAAGGATCAATCCCTTTGTAGCCTATGGAAGGAGGACACCTGGTCAAGAAAAGCAAAGCAGTCAATGGCCATTCGAAGGAGCATTTTGAATATATATTCCAACAAGAATCCACAGAAATCACTTCCATCTTATAACACACAGAGACAAGCAACTGTACTAATGCTTAGTGAGGTGAAGAAAACCTTTAAATAAACGAAGAACAACAAACCAGTAGGAGGTGAAGGGATTCTTGTTGACCTTTTATGCTCTCATCATACAGATCTTGAATGAACAGATAATCTCAAATTATTTTTAACAATCTATGATTGCTACAAACTTCAAGAAAGGAGGCTATAGAAATGACCTCCATTGCAGTAACATTTCACACACTATTGTTTCATGTATTACCATCTATCTATCCATCCATTTTCTAACCACTTTATGCAATCCTGGGTCATGGGAGAGCTGGAGCTGTCCTAACAAGCAAGGCAGAATACATCTTGGACAGAACGCCAGTCAATCGCAAGGTAACACACACAGACGCAAACATGCACATCCTCACACCTATAGTTTTCCTACAAGCCAATTAACCTGTCAGTATGTCTTTGGGCTGTGGAAGGAAATCCATGCAAACACAGGGAATATATACAATACAAACTCCCTGCAGATAGCACCACAGGAATTGAACCCAGTGTCTCATTTCCAAGACAGCAAACCTGACCACTGTTCCACCATCAGGCACTATCAAAATAAATCAACCTTATTTCTGTTTTGCATAGTTCTGTGAAGAATGTGCCCATTTATAGTTTTGCCTACTAATATTAAAAATAATCATTTAAATTAAGTTTTATTCTGAATGCTTACAGTATGTTAATATACATACAGGCTATTGTAACCCTTTACACAGGATATTACTGGTGACATACTTTCCCTAAAGAAATTGCTCTTTTCCACCTTTAGTAAAATCACTAAACTTGGAAAATCCCTGCTGATGAAAAACTACTAAGAGAATGACTACAAGCATAAAGAGCAAATAAACATCATCTTAGGTTACAGATAACTGTGTACCAGAAAGAGTACAAATTCGTTCCCTGGGGGTTGGATAAAACATGAAACATCTGTTTTGTGTGTTTTACTCCTCTTTGTGTACAGAGAAAAATATTGTCATCTTCAAGCTCATCATTCCCTCACACTATCTAGTAATGGCTGCTCAATCCCACCTATTTTAAGGAGGATGATTAATACCTTTGTCTGTGACTATGTAATGAGCAGATCATAACCTGGGTGACAGCCTGAAATGAGTGTACTGCAAACTATACTTTCCTTCTTCATTTAAATCTTACTTTCTCGATCTTTCTGTTCACCGATAACATCAGATTATGTACAGTAAGTGTCCTGAAAATGTAGCACTGAGGTAGGCCACACATCTCCTATATGCTTCATTGAATGAATTTCTTTTAGGATTTGTACAGTCAGTAGAAGACAACATGAACATATTTTTGAATTTTGAATATATGAACATTTATCTATCCATTTTCTAAGTGCTTTATTCAATACAGGGTCATGCAGATTAATTTTCACATCTTAATAAACTATTTTTAACTTATTTAATATACTGCATGTGGTCTGAAAAGTCTACTTATTATTTTTAGATAATTACTGTAAGAAGGGACACTTTTCATTGTCTACTTCACTAAGCAGGCAAAATGCATTAACACAAAGTGTCCAGTATAAATTCTGTTAGACTATTATTATTGTTGTTGTTATGACTATTACTGTTGTTGATACTACTACTGCTGTAGACACATTATCTGTTTTTTATATCAGGGACTTACCCATATAGAACTAAAAGAAGGACCAGTGCTGGCAAATTTTGAAGTGAAACATATGCTTTTTGTTGGAAACACAGGAAGATGGCGATTACTATCAAACACGGAATGGTGTAATTACACTGTAAAAGAAACCACAAACAACGTTGCATCGTTAGGCAATGATTCTGCACAATCTGCTGTCAAAAATAGTTCTCATTTTTATCTTAAGCATTGCATTTATGAATAGTTTAATAACAGTTATGTTATCTTGGTAAAATAAGATAAAACACAAAATTCTTAGAAAGGCAAAAATGAAAAGAAACCTTGTTGTCTGTCAGTTATATTTCTACTCTGTCTTTGATTATATAATGGTACCCTTGAAACATTGATATGGAATGTTAGATTACTCTTGGGTCTTTGTATGAAAACAGTGCCTTAATCTTTGCTATAAATGATTTCAATGATATACAGTATCAGAGTATAAAATAAATAGGTAAAAATCTGCTACAATACCATTATACTTTCTTCTGATAGTGCCAACACTTGAGATATTGTGATGTTGAGGTTAATCTGACAGCTACATCATTTTAATTACAATGATGAAAAACACAGTGGGCAAAATACTTTATTTCTCTTAATTTCTCCAGGGTGAAGTCAGGTGGTTTATGATAATTCATTTTTACTGTTTGTATATTCAATTTGAAAAGCCCCTGAAGTAGAGTACACACCATGACAAATCAGATAGTTTATTTGGAGACATACTGTATTCTCCTGGATTTGCATAAGAGTGAAGAAGCATTGAAACACTTACCATATCCCAAGCAAAGTTAGCAACCCAGTATACACCTGGATTCACACCACTGACAAACTGCAGGTGCTTGGCCTTGGTGACTCTCTCCTGGATCAGGAATAGCACAAAGCTAGCTGGTATGAACGACATTGCAAATATTACACAGATTGACACCAAGACATCTGTGGATGAGGTAGCCCTGCCAAAGAAAAAAAAACTCAAGCACTTTAGTGAAAGCTTGACATTTTACAAGCAATATCTGTCAAAACAGATGGAAAAAACAGAGTGAACCAGTATAGAGAGCTCAGATTAATTCTTGCTCTTTGTTTTTTTACTTTGGCACAATTATTTGTTATTGCTAGTAGATTGGAAGCATTTAAAACCTGCTTCAGGTGAATGGATCACAGTGCTACAGTAAGTGCAGAGAATTGTTTGGACAATAAGGCAATTTGAGGATTGTATTAGACCTTGTTTTAAGTTTCTTGAAAATGTAATTGCAGTACTTTCTATTAACTATTACTATTGACTATTACCATTAACTTCTTCAAAGAAAATTTGTTGAATATAGCCCACAGAAGTTGCTAGAGTACTGTTGCAGGAATTAACATGAAAAAAGTTCCACTTTATAAAAATATTTTATCATAACAGAAAGCACAGTTAGGGTTTGTTCTCAAATTAATATTTTCAGTTAGTTAATTGTGATGTGAAATTTCAAAAGTTTTCTTTTAATTAAAATTAAGGACACATTCTAAAAATGTCATTTAATTAAACTGTAATAAATAGTACAAAAATCATCCCATGTCCTGGCAAATTAACCCTTCCATTAATAATTTAATGGAACAAAGAACAAATAGATCAAACTCTCCAAAAGGTTTTCAGTGCAGAAACACAATTCCTCATATTATTTTTACTCATTATTTTCTACTTAATGGAATTAATGTATATTACTTTCTTCAAAATAAAACATCCACAAAAGAAGAAATGTTCTAATGTCTTTTCTGCAAAACAAAGTAGAAGTGGCAGTGTAACATTACATTTTATTGACCACACTGTAGGCTGTAGGCACAAGGTTACCTAATATTTAATGAAGACAGGGAAGGAAGACACACAGGAAAATTAAATCTAAATAGCCCAAAAGTATTTTATATAAAGTACGTATAAAAGAACTGAACATATTCTACAGGATCAGATGACAAAATAATATTATTTGCCAAAAAAACAAAAATGTATCCACCTAAGGCAGCAACCTTACCACTAATATTCATTGCTCTCTGACGTATCCACCTTCAAGAGATATAACCTCATAGAAAAAAGATCTGTCTTGGTAGCATATGAGCTTTGTCATATAATGTGGCACTCTGGAATGTGTTGCCATTTCTGTTTTAATATTCTGTCAGTTTCGAAATGTTGCTAGTCTGTTTGAATAAAAATGTTTCTTTTTTAGTTCCCCAGTGGTCAATATATCTGAGATCTTGTGGTTTTCAAGCACACATAGAAGAAAAACACACTGAAAATACTAATACCTTACTGTGGCCAGGCCTGTCTGGCAGTTTTTCTTTTTTGTCCAATATTGTGATTTACTTATTTTTAAATATGGTTAAACATCTATATAAGGGCTTGTTTCAAACCACCCATCCCAATCCATTCCTTAAAATTAAGATACTTTTCTACATTAGTAAAAATCAACATACTGTATTTAGGAAGTGTTTACAAGATGCAAAGGAACAAGTAAAGGTTTATTTCATGTTGAAAGATATAAAAGGAAACACAACATTTTGGCTCTGGAACCTTCTTCTGGTGTTTATATGATGCCTTGATTAGGCCTCATTAATCATGTTGAGTTAATGTTGGGTGCTACAAGAGAAACATTCCTGCTCTAGAGGTAGCGCTAGAAGGGCAACACTAGGAATTTTATTCTTAAAAAGAAATGTGTTTTTTCTTGGGCCAGGTAGAGGATTCCATTTGTATATGACTGATGCATTAAAAGTGTTAAATATACTGAGACATCAATCCAGGAGACAGTTTCAAATTCAGGTTAACAGAAGGACCATAGGACCTGTCAATATTATTCAGTTTGGGAACATTCAGGACAGTTAATGGAGCACATTTCTTAACATCTCAAGTGTGGATGTCTGGAACCAATTCCATAGTCATTCTATAGTCATTGGAATAGGCCATGTTGTTGATGATTCAACAGGATCCTTTAAGAATCAGTTGAATAAAATTGATAAAATATTAACCTACATGCACTGTAGTAGCAAAAGTAGTAAATATTTGTTTGCATTTTCTTATTATATAAATCCTCAGGGTTTATGCATTTCATAAAATGATTTAAGATATCAAATTAAGACACAGTATCACTGAAATTGTAAAATTGCACTGTAGAACTATAGATCAAGTGATACAATTTCAATATGAAACACCACTTTCAAAATTAGAACATTACCACTCAACAGCATTAGCACAGTTCTTGTATATTCTGTTTCCATTTAACTATGGCTCCATTCCTTGTCCATTAATTTTTAATGCAATAAAAAGCTTTGTCTGTTAATTTATGTTTAACAAAAATAAAGAGGTATGTGTGAATATTTTACATTTAGTGTTTTTCAAAGAGAAACGTTTAAGAACACAGAATGTTGCCTTGGCAAGGGATATTCATAAAGTCATTGCACTGGCAGATACAGTAATTACTGTACCTTCTAATACCTACCTTGCAATTCTGAGGATCTGATATGTAACTATGATTTTAATAAAAGGAAAAAAGAAGAGAAAAAAAGCCAGATTCAAACTCTCTCCTAATTTTCTTGTGTTACACCCCACAGTCACACTGTATCCTTAGATTTTCATTCATTGTCTATTAGGAGACATTTAGTCCACTGTATGTCTTTTAAAGTTGATCTGAAATTGAAGTTACTGTACATAAGAAATCCTAAATAATCCTAAACATTTTACCATTGAAATGCCCTTGTGGTGTATACTTAATTAGGCATGAATAAAACTGCATTTTAATCATGCCGTGAAGGTACACACTATTTCTTCTGACATTACCGACTACCTGCTGTGTAATTAACATATTAAATAAGTTACCAACATGTGCAAGGTACTGCATTTATCATTGCAAGCTGGATTCAATTAAGGCATATAAATATTAGATAATTTACACAGTGTGTAGCTCCAAATTCCAACAGGTTTATTTAAACTGGCTCACCATGACTAATGCATATTTGATCCACTAAAGCTCTCTAGCATTTAATTTTAAAAATATACAACAAAAATACAGGAAATATAATGAAACTTGGAAACAAGGGATCGGGCATACTGTATAGTCCCTCCCCTATACTTTTGATTTTTGTTTAAAACATGAATGCATTACTTTTTCTCAATGAAACATCTCAAAATCCTAAAATTAAATGAAAAAAGGAATACTATAAAATGAAAACAATAGATTGTGAAATGAAATTTAATTTCTTATATGGTTTCAGTATGGAATGTAGTACAAGATCTTATTGATTAAACTCTCCACACATATTCACTCATTGAGAAAAGGCTGAAAAACCATAAAAGTATGACAAAGAATACTCTCCCTTATGTAAATATCATCTTCCTCCCAGTAAAACAAAACCCCAGAACATAAGAGCTAACCAAACTCTCAGCAGCATAGATAAACAAAGTAGTCACAGAGGCAAAAACTCAATACTTAATCCAGTAAATCACTGACAGTTTTAATGAATATTTCAATTTCTTATATGGATTTCTATTTTATTAAACAAGCCCCCAAATAAATGGGCTTATCTGTAGCATTTTAATTGTTTAATGCTCTTACTATCATAAGTTTATATTTCTCATAAGGTCATAAGGTGCAGAAAGTTAAAATTCTCAAATCCATGTTTCAGATTTATAGGCCTTTCCAGACAGTTCTAGATGGGGTAACTTGAAATCTGAGTGAGAAATATTAATTAGCATTTATAATCCATGACAGTGAATTTAGAACAAATAAAAACAATAAATATACTGTATAAAGTCACCCATCTTACTTGTAGGTGCTCACAATGCTTGATAAAACACATTCCAATTATTTCAATTTAAAATTCCAGGACTACTCTATAAATTACTTCAGTACTGCTGTTTTGTGACCTAGGAAAATACATTGTACTGTAAATATTCATCTCTTTAAATAAAAATGTTGCCAGTGGCAGAAAGAAAAAATCCACCCAGAAAACATTCACCAGAATTGTCCTGCTTTTTTCGGTGGTAAACTATTATACAGTACCTTGGTCCCTTGGCTTAGCAAATGTTCAAATGTTGCAAATGTTGGCTTAGCATCAGGCAGAATTTGATGGTTGTACATCAACCTAACACTCCTCATAGACCATTGCTTGTACTGTACCAATTTTTATAGCATTTGAATGCATGCCACTGAAGTTGGTTCTTTAAAGAGTTTTCAGATCTTTTCTCATCTCTGGTGCCTAATAGGAGTTTTCAATCTTCACATAAGCTGTCATCTGTCATCACAATTATTTTCCAACAGAATTCTATGCTTTCCTAAATTTGTTTTCCATTTTATATGGATAATATTTTATACAGTAGGTCATATAGTCATTTATTTTAATCAGGATGTTCCAGTATCAACTTTGAAATCTAAGCATACTGTATAGATACACAACATACATTTATATTTCTTTTGCAATTCATTTTAAGTTCACTTGTCAGTGCCCCTCAGCCAGCTAGTATTGATGACTCCAATATGCTTTACAATTCCACCTTTGGTGGTGGTTTAGATTGTTTAGCTCCAGAAAGAACATAGTAAAGTCTAATTTATGCATCATTTCCTTTGGTATAACAACAAACTTCACTCTTTGAAATCTCACGGGGATAAACTTGAACACAGATGTAGGGATACTGGACTATCTCTTCATTTACTTAGCCTCAAACAAAACCAGCAATCTTATAATAGTCTACTGACTGCCACTAGGTCAGCATTTTTGGGGAAGCTAATAAAAGTAGGAGAAAGTAATCCTAGAACTATTTTTTTCTCATTTATCATCTCTTAAATGCAGTTAAGAGTGCCATTCATGTCTTCAGACCAGAAATAATCAGCGTTCTTAATTGTTTTACTTTAAAACTGATATCAGAAGTCAGATCATATTTTGTGATTCCACCTCCGAGCATTTTAAGTGCATCTCACTTTGCAGAATGTCATGCTGTCTCTTCTCAGGGGATATCTGAAATAATTATAGAAATTACCCTGCCAAACAGCTGTATGGTTTAGGCCCTTGTTTTAACTGTTGTGTTTGTGTGTGGTACCGTCATACATACAGTATTATTAATCAATCTTCTAGATTTGGAAGTATTCTCTGGGCTGCTAAATGTGCAGTTATTATTCCCCTGGTAAAAAAGCATTACTTATATTTCATGCTGAGTAAATATACACCATTATCTAACCTGGTATTTCTGACCATTTGTTTTTGAGTCTTTTCTGTTTAGTTACAAGATCTTAACTTTCTTTGTCATGGTTTAAATTTTAACTGATAGAAAACATTTTACTCGAATTGTCTCTTATAAACTTTGCGATTGTGTCAATCTTCATTTGACACAGTTGGAATCAGTCTAAATACTCAGGTCAGGAATCATAGTTTCATTTTTGTCTCATCTTGCATTTGAGGCACATTTTTGCAGTGTTGTGAAAATGTTTTTTTCATTTTCACACCTCAGCATTGCTCCCATTCTTATTTCTCTCAGGCACTCCCCCCAAAAAAAGCTGCTACATACATTTGTCTATTTGCATCCATGCATGTTCATAAGTTTGCCGTACGCTGAGAAGTCAAGTGCTTGGGTATTAACTAAAATTCAAATATGGGAGAATATTTCTCATTTTGTTTAACTTCTTATACTGATCTCCTGTGTGTTTTTGGAATACAATCTAAAATATTGCTTCTCAATCTTATGATTATACATAGACATAGACATACAAGAGTTTTGTGCTCTTTAGATTCTGGACTTAATTTAGCACTTAAACCTGGGCTCAGAAACTTTGATGACCATGCTTTCTGATCTGTTGTGCAGAAGCTTGCAGAATGACCACCCAGCCCATGTTAGATCATGGCGATTTTTCAACATCTTCAAAGCTTGTCCTAAAACTTTAATATAGAATACCTTTTAATTCAATTCAATTCATTATTTTAAATTTTGTGCAATAATGTGTTTCTAATAGTGTCGCTTTTGTTTTATTGTGATTATTTGAATGTTTTTTTGAAAGCAAAATTTAAAATGAAGTTTATTATAAAGTCACGCTACTGTAAATGTCAAGTGAAATCATGCTAAATGCAATATGTATACAGTATATGCATATTTTATATATATATATAATGTATACTGCATATGCAGAGATATTCCCATGAAAACGATACCTGTTCAATAGAACTGATAATATGAATCTATCATTCTCACAGTAAAATATACATGCATCAGATTTTCTAATATTTAATATCCCCCAAGTTTCTGCAGTGGTAAGAGATAACTGTGGGGAATTATGTCTTTGTTCTTTTTGAGGTACTGTGAAAGAAAAATGTTCCTTCTTTTATTAAACATGGACCTGATACAAGCAAAGAGGCCCCCAGCTGTGCAGAAACAACTATTTATTATGGAACTGCACATAACACATCAAAAACTGAATGTAAATATTACTTTTTGGTGCCAGTTTTTATGGAATGCACTTACAGTATATTTACATATTACATTGATGAAAATTACTAGCCTGCAAGATATCAGATCATACCTCTCCAAGGAAATCTATGTACAGTATGTTGTACCTGTATACTGTATGTATGTAACTCTTCCAGAATATGGGTCTACTTTGGCGGTTTCACAGGAAAAAGCGTATATATGAGGTTGGAAGCCTGAAGCATGAATGTTGAAGGCCTGAAGCGTATACTGTACTTGAGGTTGGAATTCATATCTGGAGACCAGACCACAGCAGACTTTATGAGTGCCTATATTCATCTTTGCATGAACAGCATAGAATGGAGCGAAACATTTTAATTGAGTAGATAGGCCAAAACCTACTTAAGATGGAGCAGAGACATGATGTGAATTAGCTGTAAGCTGAGCTTATGGCCACCTGCCCATGAGTGCAACGTGTCTGGACCCACTAACGGTTTTCTTGAAGGATGAGCCAGGAAGTTGCTAGGGTGATGATAGGATGAAGGCATGCAGGTGATAATGTGTGAATGGGAGCAGTAGGTAGGTAAATGGAATTGGGTGATGGTCCTCCCTCCCAGTTTTCCATTCAAATATGAAAATATCGTTATGCTTGGACAGGCGATCATGAGATACAGTAGACAAATTCCATCACAGACAGCTATTAATATAGAGTTTGCCAAATATCACACCCATAACCTTTTTAAGTCATTCAGACATACTGCCTTATTTTTTAATTGTTTTCAGGTGATACTGTACATAGTAATTGCTACACATGTGTAAGACAGAATCACATGCATACCTACTGTACCTACAATTAGAAAACTGTAAAACAAAACTGTAACAAAAAAGTCTTTTTAAAACATTTAGAAATGCTAGCATCTGTTTTGCCAATTGCAGAAAACCTCTGTCGTTGTGTTATGTGATTTCTACAGTATGCGTCCTGAGGTTCCTATTTGTTGTGGAAACAACATAATCCTGGATACCTGCACATTCTGCCACATTTGTAGCCTAGTCCTGTGGTTTGATTTCTGTGTTTCTCTGCAAAGTAAAATGAAAAAAGCATTCTGGTGGGCTTTTACCACCATCTTAAAGGCCACATATCATTTGTCCTTAAAACACAATTTATTCCCAAGCCTTGTTGCAGAGTGAAAGTTCCTTCAATGTATTCCTGTTATTAAAGTTAGAAATCAGAAGCCTATCATGTGCCTGTATTTGATTTTTTGAATCTCGGAGTTTGTCTAATATGTTAAGTCTTTGTGCAATGATTACCTCAGTAAGATAACAAATAATAAAAGCCAGGATTTATTTATGCAACAAAAAGATAATGAACGTCATGGTAGTCATATCTCAAATTGCTCATCTGATAGCTGCATTTTCATTTTGTCTCACTGCGGCTTTCGTTTTTAATTTTACTGCACAAGACAGAAGAAAGCATACTGAATGTGAACTAGGTCAATGATCCCACAGGGTTCACACTTTGGACGCAATTGAGCACATTAAAACCACAAGTCTGCAGATGACACCTCTTGAATAAAAAGGTATCATGAAATGACATGATGGTGTGAATCAAATTGGCTGGTTCATGCACTCTTGCATTCATTCTATTAGCTTTTTTTGCTTCTGACATTAATTTCACAAGGCAGCAGAATTTAAAGTTAATCCATAGATCACTGCTAATAAATCGCTTGTGGCCTGTAAGACCATAAGAGAGAATGGGCTTACTATGTCTACACAGAGTGCAATCTGCATTAATTATCCTTGTGCTCCGCTCAGAATTTCTGATTTACTCTTGTCAATCACATTGAACCACTCTACTAAAACGTTAACATATGCAGGAACTCAGAGCACGGAGCTGTGTTTTATTGTGCTGGGGAGAATACTCTAAGATGTTAAATAATTTTAAAATGGTCCATCATGAAGGCAATTACATTTGCTAGACAAAAATATTTTTTTTCTTATAGATGTATAGAAGATGTGATATTGCATACAGTTTAAAAAAATGTAGGTCTTCTGTAAATGTTACAGGTTTTGAGGATTGACGTGGTCAAAAATATTGAATAAATATCTTAACACCTGTAATAAGAATAATAGCTTAATAAAACTAAGAAAGTCTGCAAATGAGAGGAGACCGTTTATCCCATAAGGTTTTTCTTTTCTGTTTGAGACTAGATTTACTTTCAGCCTCTCAAAGTATACTGTAAATGTTTTTCTCAGCATGGAAATGTACCTGGCTGTTTTTCCTTTGACTAATTCCAGATGATTTTTAACACAATGACAGAACGTGAATACAATACATTACATTAGATCTTAATAATGCATTTCAGAATTTAACATACCATCCCTTGTTTTAACTTCTATTATTTTAGCTCCAAATCATAACTTTAGTTTTTCTTTTTTATTGCTTCTCCACATGGTCTAGAACAGGTGTGCCCAACCAGTTGATCGCAAGAATGGCAAAAAATAAATGATTATTTATGCTATGTGACAAATTTAGAACGCCTATTTGATAGTTGTAGTGTCTGAGCGAAAATGATGAAGCAAAAAGACCGAAAACTTACTGTTACCACAAGGAATGGAAGCATGATTATTATTTTGTACTTTCGCATTCAAATCTGCAATGCTAGCTTCTACGCGAAAAAGGGAAATATAGAACAACATTGCAAAACTGCACACAAAACGCATGCTGTGGACTTTCTCGCTAAAAGTGAGTTGCGTGAAGAAAAGTAGAAAAATTAACATCTCAACTAAAGTAGCAGCAGTCGGTTTTCGCGAGGCCTAATACAAGAGAGAAAGCGGCAATCATCGCATCGTTCCGTGTGAGCCACGTTCTGGCTAAACACGAAAAGTCATTCAGGGATCGTAATTAGAAGTAATAAAAAAAAATTTGCTGAGGCTGCTGACTTGTTGTTTGGAGATTTCAAAAACAAACATTTTTGGCAAGGTTCAGACAGCTGTTGCCTGAAATCAAAGAGTTTCTCAGGTCGTCTAAACATGGTGAATATGCCCAATTAGAGGATGACCAGTGGCTTCTGGATTTAACATCCCTCACAGACGTGACTGAACTTCTGAATGAGCTGAATTTCGAGCTGCAGGGATAAAATAAAAATGTAATCTACATGATCAGCAGTGTCAACACGTTCAAAATAATAACAAGTGTTCTCAAATAAGCTTCTCAGTGCCAATGCTCACATTAAGGTAGATTATTCTTTTTTTCTAAAATGGGGACATTACTTGTTCACTGTAGCATGAGTCACTTGCTTTTGTTTGCTGTCATTTTAGTGATGGGTATTGTTATTGTACTTATGTGCCCAATGTCTGTTTTTCCTAAATTAGAGCTTCAAATTCACACTGGTAGATCGCGCTGTACTGGCAAAAAAGGAGATCTTACATTAAAAAAGGTTGTGCACCCCTGGTCTAGAAGATGAAAAAGATATCAACACAGATCTGTTATAAGCAGCCTTTTTGAGCCCAGTGTGTCCCATTTTATATTTATAGTTAATTTTATTGCTATTTGCATGCACTCTGTACTTGTCTACATTAAATTTGACCTGTCAGGTGTTTTGAATTTGTTTAAATTATTTTTGCAGATTGCACAAGTGTTAACTTGATTGGTACATCTGTCTTATTTGGTTTCTTAAGTCAATTGATGTCAACATTCTCAATCAGAAATAGAACATTTTCAAGACAGTTGGCTTTAACAACATGTTTGTGGTAGTTTGTTTCAGACGCTCATAATCCTAGGACAAATTAATGACTAAGATTAAAAAAAGCTCCTCCTAATCTCCTCCACAAACCACAGGTTTTTGCTTCATTGCTGCGCTTGTAATGGTTTAAAAGAAAATCAATTATTTAAACTTTAACTTGAAATTATCCTAGTAACTTTTAGAACATAAGAACATACAAATGATTACAAATGAGAGGAGGATATTTGCCTGATTTAACCTGATTTGGTTCTATTGTAGCTAATTGATCTCAAAAGCTAAAGATCGCTTTATCAGCCATATACAATTTCTTGTGTTAGGAATTTGTCTTTTCACGTACCGCCGTTTGCTCTCCATGAGACACACGGACAGGGAGAGAAGCTTGGGGTCAGAGCGCAGGGTCATACATTTATACAGCACCCCTGGAGCAGCTGGGCCTTGCTCAGTAGCCCAACGGAATAGGATTCTGCCGCTGGCTGCAGGATATAAATCGGCAACCACTGGCGCAGGTCCTTAGCCACGGAGCCACCACACCGCCCCAACATGGTTTGTTAATCTGTTCCTTACTACAACAATCTTTTGTGTTCTATTACAATCCCTTTCCTATCCCACATATTACATCACTCCAAGCTGAGCACCCCCTCATCCCCTCATGTTCCATTTCTTCAGTCTATCAACCAGTTCTCTATAGAAATAGGTTTAAGAATAAGGCTTCTGGGAAATTTGGTTCTAGGTGCGAGTGTGTGTGCGTATGTATTTGGATATCTGCCCTGTAATAAGACTGGTGTTCAGTCAAAGGTGCACCCTGCCCGCCGCCCTTTGTTTGCTGGGATAGGCTCCGGCTTCACAGAGACCTGAACTGATAAAAGCAGTTAGAAAATAGATACTGTAGATGGACAGATCTTATATGATGAACCTATCATAATCCTAAGTAAATAAATGGTTTGTTTCAAATGCTCTTTGTGTGTTCAATACTGTTTTTTCTTGTTCAAAGAACTCTAATAAATTAGCTAAACAAGTCGTAACATTTCTAAATCCAATCTATCCCCCAGCATTTCCATATAGGTTATCTTTTAGTTTTATTCCAATTATTGTTTCCATAACCCTACATGTAACAGGGAACAGACACTGGTCTAAACCTGGTTCCATTTTGCACCTTTTTATGGAAGGAGACTATATTAGCAGTTCTTGAATGAAGAATTGCATACATGTAAGTGGCATATGAATAATATCTCTTGTTTCCATAAGTACATTAGTAGGATATCTTCAGTTCCTGGAGATTTACTGTATCAATCATGATGGCTTCTAGTACCAAAATATGTCTACCTCATCTATACTAAAACCATTTGACACAGAACATCGTCCTTTTGCTGCCTGAGGCATATTGTTCACTTCTTCCTTGGGGAGTACACACAGTAAGTGAAATATTCATTCGGTCATTCACTTTTCATTCTGTAGGCTTCCTACTGTTCTCGTAGATACATTTTACTTCATTTATGATTCTTTTGCAGTTGTACCACTGAAAGTTTTCATTATTTAATTGGCTGTAGCTTCCATTTTAATATCCCTTTTAATATCCCTATCTATCGCCCTCTTACCCCTTTTTCTGTTCTGCTTGCAATATTTTGTACTCATTTCTCAATGACATTATGCCATTAATAACATCTCCTAATGATTATGCATATTATTTTCTTCACATTAACCAGTTCCCACATCATTCACACAGAGGCTGTGGCTGATGTCAGATCACATTTATCTGTACCTCTTGACATGCAATTCTGTGCAAGTGTTACGCCTTTTACAAGGCTCATTGGTCACTCATCTTTGCCTACCTGTTCTCTTGAGTGACTACATCTTGTGTATCATGTGCCTTCCCGCTCTGTGCTACTGTACATGCTTTATGCAATGATACATATACTGTATATACATATACTTAGGTATTTAGTCTATTGTAATATATTTATTTTAATAATTAGATCATAAAATGAACCGAATAACTACTGTATATACTCAAATAATAACAACAAAGTCTGGGACAGAACTGTACTAAATGGTACATGGTGTACTAATATACTGTATGTACTTAAATATTGTAGTAGTGTATTGTATGGGTAATAATATTTAAGTATTATACTGTATTTGTATGGGCAATTGTTGTGTCACAGTCTATAACGTAAGACTGATTATCTATACCTTTTAAACCAGGATGAATGGTTTAATTAACTTTTTTTTAAATAGCATTACGTATTGAATACTCTTCTACAGCTTGCTGTACATGAAGATGTTCCTCTCATTCATTCAGATAAAGACTCAATCTAAAAACTAGCACAAAGGTACGCAGGGTTCTCTTGTAAATTTTTGATATCGTGGACAATTTATATTCTGTGTCTTAACTTAATCTTCCAAGACATTAAAATCATTTATTGTCATTAATTGAGGAATACAAAAGCTAGTAAGTGTTACACACTGATGTAGGTTACTGTATATAGGGATATAGGCACACACATTATTCTGTGATTTAACTTACCCAGAAATTCTCTCCCTTGTATGAGGCAATGATACTCTACAAAAAGGCTTTCCATTACCCATTTATTTCACCCTCTAATTCTGATTCTTTTTTACATTTCTTCTCTTCCAAGTTGCATTAAGAGGCAGAAAGCAGAACTCACTTACATAGCTACATCCGATAGTTGCTCCTTGGAGAGGTTGAGGGGGTGATTGTATGTTGTAATGCCATAATCACTGGGATCTTGATCAGGAGGTAAGTTCCCCCGCAGGATGGCATTATTGGCTACATTCAGAAAAGAAACCATAGCATGCCACCCCTTGTTGTAAAACCACACCTGCAAAAAAAAGAAGCCTTAAGAGCATACTGTTTAAAACAAAGCAAGTAAAACAACTTAATTTAATATTAACTGGAACTTGTGAAAATGGCCTTATTGACTTAGAGTACATTGGTAAAATAAGTCAGTAACTGGATGTTATTAAAAGGAGTTTGTGAGAGATTACGACATGCAAGCCTTTTTCCCCAGCTGGTCTAAATCCTAGAAATTTCATGTTATTTCTTGAAGCAATATTTACAGTCATATGCAAATATTCCACTTCACACATTTCGCCTCTCTCCCCCACCCTCCACTCCATCTTTCCAATTGCAGCCGCCCCTTGGTCAGCTCTTCCCTCTGTGGTGGTCCCAGCCTCCTTTCTTATGGCCAAGGGGATTGCCCTCAGCCAAGTAGGTTAAAACAATGAACATCTTCAAATGAATCTAATTTTTGGAAGTTTTTATTCCTCTTTGAAAAATGAAAAGCCTCCTTGAAGAGAAGTCAGGTATGCTATTCAAAGACTGTATCATGTTTTGACATGGACTAAAAAGGTTGTACACATTTTCTGCTAAAACATTCTTCTGCTCCTCTAGAAGAAGTTAGCATACAGTATGTATTAAAATTATTATCACATTTCATTATTAAGATAGAATGTTGTCATTAAAACTGCATTGCAAGAAAGTCACTATTTTAATCAAAAAATAATTTGAAAAGCTCAAAACCCCAATTTATTCTGGTATACATCTATGCCTCCAAGTTTTTTTTTTGTGTCTTAGTGTCCAGAAGACTTGATCCATGTGATAACTGCAGCACATCAGGTTAATGTAGCTCACAAGTTTAAAGAGCTAAGTTACTTGTGTTGTGTGATTTATGTTGCTCACAAAAACCAGACTAAGCAACAGAGCACTGCATTCTTGTCTGATTTTTTTTCCCATCCTATGTTAAGTGATATTTGAAAAATCAAAATACATTAAAAGAAGGAACATTCATAAACCTTTTTAAAGCAATATTATCCTTCACATGATGTACAAGGCACTGCTGGTGTTCCTAAGAGAAAATAATAGAATAATTGAAAAAGAGGGAATAATATTGTTGTGTTGTATGATATTTACAGTATATTGGAAAACCATGTTCTTCACTGAGACTTTTTATATCATATTAAATTTTTCACTGCACAAAAATATAATTTAAATTTGGTACAGTACCTTGACATTATTCTTTGTTCCAAGTTTCTTCATGAACATTTCTGCATCCTGGGCTATCTGTTCAGTTATGTTTATCTAAGATACATAAATGAACAAATTAATTGCTCACACATGGGAAAGCATATCTAAATTTGAAATGCAAACAGAGAATTACAGAATCAAATGCTTTTCTAGACATTTCTGGTTAGTAGTTCTTACAAGTTTTTCCTACACCATCTACTAATGCTGTACAGTGCTCTATTTGTATCTTTCTGAGATGTTTCAATGACTATCCTACTGGAATCTAGCACTGACATCAAGACTTAATTTCAGGGCATGTTAGACTCTTATACTATTCATTCCTACATACTGTACTAGGATTAAAGAGTTTTCATACAAAACAAAGCTTACAAAATAAACCTCTGCTGGGGAGAGGTACTGTATGTACTGTAAATAATGGATATTTCTTCTATTTTAAGTGTTGTGTTATCTCTGTACAGTTACACAATTGACATGGGGTGTACAATAGATTAGAATATTCAGGCTTTATATTTAAAAAACTAATGGTCAGAATTGTTTTAATTAATTGTATTGTGGCGAAAACATGAAAATGAATTTGCTTTACTACTGTATCACAAAAAAGGAAAAGCTGTTCATATTTTATTTTAGATAACCAAATAGGAGGAGTTTGGAATATGCCATTGTCCTTAATAAGAGAATTTAAAAAAATTAGAATTCCAATTCCAAAAAGCTCAATAATCCTGATATTTAATTTGAAATACAAGTATCGATAATCTTTCCAATCCTGTTTTATTTATATTCTATTTATATAAGTATAATACACATTCTAAGTACAGAATACTTGAAGCATAAGCCTGCAAGCTAATGTAGAGATTGTCATTATTTATTGAGTCTCAGTTTCTCCACCCACAAACTTTTAGCATCCCATCCTATTCATAGTTAAACAGATTCTAGCTTTATGGTAATAACATTTGAATATCATCTTGTCTAGAACCACATTAGCATTCACTTCTAATCCTTACAATCTTCCAGCTGAATGCATTAGCAATACTATGAAAAATAAGGACAAGCAAATGTATAAAATATCTTCACTTCAAGATTCAAGTAGAGGGTTAGGTAATTAGCTTTGTATGTTGTGCCAACAAGCTTTTCTTTGCATAAAAGTGAACATACACTATAAATTTAGTGTATGTTCACTTGTTTTTCTTCAGAAGGAAATAAAAAGGTTGTAGTTTGTAGTTTGCCAGATTTAAGGTAGAGATTTGAAAGACAGCTCATTTCAAGATTAACTATGAGACTGGATGTATGTCTTGATCTAGACATAGCATTATGTAAAAAGAGCAGAAAATACAGCTGGCATTTACAGTAGCTAATCAAATCCCAAATGTATTTTACTCCTCAAGGACAGCAATAACGCAAAGGAAACAGAGTGAGAGATGAAACATAATGCTTCTTGAGGGCACACCATGGCTCCATAATTCACTGAACAAAATATTTGTGAAAAATTCTTTTATTATTGGAGAAACCCATAAAATCCTATTACCTAGCAATTTGATTAATTCCATTTTTTCGCTCAAGCTGTGGGATCATACACAAATTGTACTTATGCAGCAGAAAATCAATATATTTATATTGCATATTAAACTGCACTGGGAAAAGGGTGGATGCAGTGTAAACTACATAATTCTTTTATGGTGTTTTTCTGGTGTCAATTGGATAAAGATACTTTTTTTCACATCAGGGGTTTATTAGTGTTTAAAAGGTGGAACAAAAACTTACTTACAGTATATATGGGAGAGTATGCAACTTGTGAAACTTGAAAAGTAAGTGCCTTTTCTGTACCCATTATCCATGAAAAATAAAAGCATGTTTAAAAGGAGCTTATCTTCGTATAAGACCTAAATATGTTCCTGGTGAACAATCTCATAATTATAAAAATAATTACAAAAGACAGTCTCAGGGATATAATAGTAAAGTTTCACTAGTGAAATACACTAGTATTGCATGAATAAACATACAAGAATAGAAAACACATTCTGTGTGAAAAAGTGAAATCATGAAATAAAAATAAGAAATCAAATCAAAGATCACATCAAATCAAATTTGATTATAGCATGAAGTGGCAACTTCACAAAATTTCAAGAACTAGATATAGAATTAAATGAAACTATAATATAAATATTAACTATCATAATACAGAGACTGTTGATATGTGGTCAAAAACAAACATTCTATGATAATATGTTCTAAATAAACTATATCTCTATCAACCAGGCATTTAATGGAAACATTAGTGGTCTCTACTTCCGTAAAGGTCATGTCAACATTTTTTCAGGGTCAGTTTAGGCTTTTGGAATTCATATTGCACAAGATGTTTGAAACTGAAGAAAGAAAGCTGTGTTGACACCTTGAAATATGTGTGCATTGCAGTCATTGAAAATCAATGTGGAGCACAGACTAAAAGTGCTCCTCATAACGGGTTCGCAAATCACAAGCTCGGTCAGTCATCAGTGAGTGTGATTTGTAAATGGTGAGTCATCCACCAGACAGACTGGTGAAGGCTATAACAGAGCGAGACCTTGTAAGTTCAGACAAGATGATGGCTCTTGTTTCTCCCATGTGAACCCCGCGGAGATTATCATCTTTAACAAATCCAGGTGGAAGGAGAATATCCGAGAAGGATCCCTTAACTTTGAATCCCAAAAATGTCAGAATGATGTTTTCAAAAAGCGAAAGTAGCAAAATAAGCAAAGAAAACAAAAACTGGCTCAAAGATCTCCTAATCAAACTGTTCTTTAGGTGCTCCAGCCAACTTGCCTCTGGGATAAAATATCTGAGATGTCTTTATTGTTGGATCTTTGTTGTTGGAAGACATAAGATTAAGTCATAAGATAAAAAAAATAACTTTATGAATTCAGTTCTAATCAAGATTAAGAAACATAGTAAACTGAATGGCATCCTCTCTATTCCTGTTCAGCCAATTCTGTTTTAATTTTGTTGGGTTGCTTCCCTATTTATGATTGAATTAAAGTTAGAAGAAATCTAGACTGGGGCACGGATGTACAGTAACAACAAGGAAGAAATCACTTTTGAATTTGTTCTGTCAGTTTACAAGAGAATCAGAAATATTACTGATATCAGCTTCTGATACTAGGTTAACACATACAGTAATACTACTATTCTTCATTATTAATCTATTCTGTACTGATTTACTGTTGTTTCTACTAAAACAATGCTTTGAACTTGAAGTGGCTACTAGAATTCTGCTCTACCTCAACACTGAACCTCTGAATAAATTTATGACTTAAATAGGACATATTTCTTATAGTTGGTGTAAAAGAAAAAAAAGAAAAATATTTTTGTCTTAAGAAATAAAACAATATACAGTACATAAGAAAGGTTATAAACAGGAGGGGTCCATTCCACCCATTTGATAGTAGCTAACTGATCCAAGGATTTTGTGCAGTCATTTCTTGAAAAAGATGCATCCACATCAACAAAATGGCTGAGTAGCCAAATAACATACTGTATATGGAATATTATGGTTCTTTGCAACACCACGTCAAGACAATTACATTTTTTTCACAGTTATCAACAATTGCTGTGCTCTTGCCCTACCTTGAAATAGAAGTGTTCTCAAACCCGAACTGACCCCTGCCCAGGTGGCTTTGTGCAGACTACAGTATTCAATTCAATTCAACTCAACTTTATTGTCATTAAACTTACACAGGTGCATAGTATAATGAAAAGTGTTTCTCATTAGTCACTCAGGTGCAGTATATAAATAGGACAGAAGATAAGACAATAGACAATTACACAATAGCAATAACAGTAACATGTAATAACCTAACATAAATAACATGTAATCAAGTAATCGTATGTGTGTGTCAGGTGCAATAGTGGATAAATGGTATTAGGCAAGATCTCTAATATTTAGTTTAGAAATATCTATAACCCTGCTGTTCTGTAGATCTGACATGTTCTCCAGCATTGTTTCTCTCAGCTCTTTAAACATTGGGTACAACTACTCTACAGCTACTGTATACATTAAACACACTTATTGTATCTTATGGCACCTGGCGATTTCACCTCAGAATTTCAATTTCATACCTTGGAAGAGTTGAAGATGTTTTTCAACTCCCTGACAACAGCTGCAATTTCAGTCTCATTTAGTCTGACTTGCGAGTTGACTCCTCCAACTGAAATTCCTCCATATCTTTAGGGAACAAGACAGTGCAACTCATTTTAATAGTATTCCAAAAGAACTGCACCGATTCCTCAACAAAGTTTAGAATTAATCTTCAGTATTAGGTTGTTTGTTAAACTATGTGTAGTTCAGAAAAAAAAGCATACTCACCAGGTAATAAAACTAACTAAATCCAGGTAAATGTGAAAGGTTGTTTAATAATATAAAATAGCAAAGAAATAACCACGTAGATAAGGAGATGAACAATGCATAGGAAAAGAAATGCAAAGAATAATGAAAGTTTGTAAGAAATATAATCTTAAAAGGGGGAACATAATTCAGTTTTAACAAAAAAAAACACTCCGAAGAAACTGAGAAAAGGTAGAAAAGTATTTTAAGTTACATACTGTAGTTTCAGGGTACCTCAAAAACAAGTTATTTTTCCTAAAACAGTTAGGCACCATCAACTTGATTTTTCCATTGTTCATTCTAGACAGTTTTGAAATAATATACCTGTTTTTCCCTGATTTCTGATAGTTCTTCAAGAGGAAGTCAGTCATGTTTCTCTCTGTCAAATTCTGAAGGGTATCTGTAGTATTCTGTATCCTCTAGGAAAAAAAACATAGAAAATGACTTTAGAAAGAAGAACTTTGAAGTTAACATGCCCTCTCTTTCAAACCAATGTCAAGCATTCAATAAATATTTGAAATAAAAATGAAAATAATTTTATTTAACTCTGAGTTTCATGTTTAAACAACTTATATAAAGATGCAGTACCACAACAAATATTAAATTACTGTATACAGTATACTGTCTGGTAGGACACAAAGGAATGTCCATCATCATTTTGTGATGGTGGAATTTCATTATTAAAAACATTAAACATTACAGCTATCATCATCATCAAACTCAACACGTGAAAATACGAATGCCAAATTCAAACATAAAATGTATTATAAAGGTGGATTAATGACCAAGAAACACCTTTGGATGCCATCTGCTAAGCTTTAATTTGCTTTACCCAATTATACTCAGGCTGCAGTTATTGTAATGATGATTTCTCTGTTAAAGTGCAAAACAGAATAGTAATATAGAGCCTGAAAAAAGAGAAGCCTCATGTGAGTAGTGTGTCATGTCTGCTAGTTTAATAGAAAATTTGAACTTCAAGATGTATTTTAAGCTTTCAAGTCCGTGACACATACAGTACAGCAACAATAGTACACAGCCTGCTTAGTTGTACACAATACGTACATACTGTACCTATGACGTTCACTTTGTAAAAAAATGTAAATTGAGAAATACTGTTAAACTATGAAGCACAATATTAAAAATGTGCATATCTATAATATTGAAATACTGTACAGGCACATTTCTAATTTTGAGATAATTGTCAATTAGAGTTGCACTCAGAACCTACTCTAACCTGAGACAGGCTGTGTAGCTCACAACCTTTAATTAAACATTCTCTGAATAAAAAGGCACATTGAAACACATAATTAGAAGACAGAGCTCTGTTGTGTGCATATGCTTTAAATGTGACATGAAAATCTAGCTTACTTTCAGGATGCATTATGATGATAATTAGAACTATTTTCAGCAATAGTGGAAAACTTTTATTAGCTCTGAAAACAACTAAGATCTAAATTGTCATTTCATAATCTTTTTTCCTCCAGGATTATTGCAATAGCTGTATGTAAATACCACAAGCTGAGTGAATTGTTTAGAAAGAGCTTCATTCTGAGTAGCTTTGTTTGAACATTTTCTATTAGTCACCTTATAATGCCATATAATGATATAGATATATGCAAACCAATCGCACGGTAATTAATTCTCTACTCAGAACAGATAATCCATAAGTTCTTTTGTTTTAAAGCACATTTCCCAAATACATATTTATAACATATAATGGGGTTTACTCATCTATGACTGGCCTGAGTATTATTCCTTTTAAATGGCATTCTTTGTCCTTATCATTGTTACTGTCACTAGGAAACATGAATTTAAAATTTGTCACTAAAAGAGAGGATAGGATGTTGTGAGTACCATTGTAAAAGCAATTTATTTAGAACAAATTTGTTGCAGGTTCTTATTTATGTCTAGAGCTGAAGAGGAAATAAATATTGATGGATTAAGGCCTAAAAAGGAATACTGGAAGAACAGTTTGTTTTTAAATCAAGTACTGTAGTTAAAAAATTGACTTTTTTCTTGATATAACTGATGTATATTGAGTTTTGAATTATGCTTCATACTTTGTGCAAGAACACTGTTTTCAGTTCATGTTTTTCTTCCTAGGTAGGACAAAACAATGGATGGGATGAAATTCCACTGGAGGTAATAACTTACAGTAGATAACCCAGCCAGCATGACTTTGCGAGACAAAGAGAAAACCCTTGTCTTTATCAGGAAAAAAAAACAAACTGTACCCAGACAGTGCCAAGATCCACTGTCCAGAATCAACACCAGCACCCAAGACCTGTGAGTACTTGCCATGCCAAAGATGGTTCACATTAGATAGGAGACAACATTTGATAAAGTCTGTCTTCTTAGGTGGACTATTGTAATTTAGTCATATAGACCTCCAGGCAACATGATAGTGCCTTAGCAAACATGTTGATGACTGAGAAAATTAGAAAAGGTAAAAGTGAAAGTTCCTAATTCTTCAATAGTATAGCTACTGCACAACTGCAGTATTTAACATCCCCTCCAAAATATACCTTCATCAATGGCAGAATGTATGATTTAAGGCAGAATAGGACCTAATTGGGGTCAAAACTAAGAGTCAATAAGATCGCACTTGGGCAGAACAGTGGAATCATGGTTAGCACTTCTGAAGTGCTATTTACATGGAGTTTGTATGTTCTTCCTGAAACTCTGAGCTGACACTCTCCCCAAAATAGAGGTGGCTTAAGTCTAACCTTACTCACAAACGTAATACCCCTAACCTTTCTACTCTATTACAGTTGGCAAAGCAAACCTTTCAGATCTAATTAACTCTTTTGCCTTCTGTACCAAGGATACTGTCTGCAACCATGGCGAAATTATATGAACAGAAAAAGCGTACACCAACCATCCACTTCGCACTCCTGAAAAAAATGTATTTCTCTTCTGGACGGTAGGCTGGATAAAAATGCATCACAAATACTTTATCTGAGCAAAAAGTGCAAGATTGCCTGCTTTTAAAAAATGGTATAAAACATTCAATGCCTGAAGCTTGTCACGGCCTCCTGAAGCTCAGTCTCCATATACCTTATATGCTCTTTCCATGCTGAAGTCTGGCTGTGCCATATTTGGACTTCACATAAGAAATGCTTTTTATCAGGAATCTCACCAGATTGTCCCATTTAGTTCCTTCTTTTCCATTCAACCCACTATGTAGACATTTTTTGATATTCTAGTAAATGTATTCTATTTACTATCTCTTAGTTTGACCACTTAACATTCCGAACTTTCTGCCTTTACAGTGTGATTATTCAGTACATTTTGTACTTGCTGATTTCTCAATACAAGGTCTAGGTTTGAGATAAAGTGCTGAATAATTAGCATCTGAGCATGTCAGCACTTCAGACGTTGCATCAATCCATGAGCTCACTGCTGCCATCTTACTTTTCACAACCTGTGCCTGGATTTCCATTAATTTTAGTATCTACAGTTTAATTTTCTTCCTATCTGGGAAGGCAAGGAAACTGAAAAAAATTGTCAACTTAAACAGAAAGTACCATACAGAAAGACCAACAGAAAAAGATAGTGACAACAAGAAATCTAATGTTCACACTTTCAGAAGAGAGATTCACTTCACAAAGACCCCCATGGAAATACCATAAAGAGTTCTTTTGATCACTTATCTCCAATTAAACTGGTGACCTTCAGTAGAGGAATAGGAAGAATGTGCGTGGGTGTATAGACAACACATGCGATTCACTGAGTCACTCTGAGCTCATACGAATGCAGGGCGCTTGAGACAGAATCAGCACATGTTGCATTTTACTCGAAAAGCTCTGTGAATCATGCCTCCAGGAATCTAGCATTTGATTTTTTCCCCTGATGGAGTCAACATTTTCTCCTATTAACAAAGATATGAACTGTAGATTTCAGCTTCATTTCAAGCTCTGAGCTGGATGATATGCTCTGTTTCCATGGCTGGCAGCAACCAGCTCTTCACAGCTGTGCTTTGGGGGAACTGAAATTGTGCCTCCCCCTTGGCATGTCAGTTTTGTAACCAAGTGTCATTTTGCTGTTTGCTCCAGGCAGTGTGCTCTCAAGGTCTCATATGAAACTCACTATTAAGTGCAGCCCTTTCATCTGGTGATTATACTTTTACATAGAGTCCCACATGAGGTTACCTACAAAAATGTTTTGATGCCCTGATATTCCTTTATTATTCTGATGGAGTTAATATTCCTGACACTTCAATGTACTCCTTTTTCCTCTCTTCAGTAAATGTTTGCTTATAAGTTCCATTAACATAATCCATTAAAAAGTCATGCCTTTTTAATGAATAAGGTTAATTTTTACAGATTTCTCAACAGAATCCTGATAGCTCCTTAAATAACACTTGTTTCAAAATATTTTTCATTTTTCTGCTACTCATTTTGCTATGAATATCACTTTATTCTATTTATAATAGTATTTTCTTTCTACACTTCATGCCTAAATAATACTCATAAGAAGATTTATAGGAAATGTGAAAAGACACTCTTTTAAACTTTAAGTTTGACCAATTATTAAAGCAGAATCCAGACATATATTACAACAATCCATGGAGTCAGTCAAGAGATTTGTTAAATATTTTTTCCTAACATATTACCAAATGGCCTGATTTTGATTTTTTCAAAACAATAGATCCTATTAGTATGAGTTACAAGTCCTATAAAGAAGCTGAGGACTGGGCATAAATCCTACGTAGCCATATGTTGTACTGGCCAAGAGCCTTTTGTGAGACAGCAACCCTCAGGGACATACACTAGATACTAAATCCAAACCACAGCAGGTACCGTATCTGCATATGAAAATTGGTCACATTTTCACAAGCAGCTCTCTTGGAAGAAGCCTTTAATACAAGAAGAAACAAAATAACCTCATGGGTCATTTTTGATAATGAAAAGAAAGTGAGGAATGGAAACAACAGAAATAAAAAAAATCTCTTTACATTTCAGCATGGAATTAACCTCAATTTGATCTTTTACAGTTGGTATAGCCCCTTATTCTGACCTACTGTATAGTTAGGGTTAGGGTTTGTTAAAATCATGTTACTCTAAGAGATAATAGTTATAGTAACATCATTCAAGTTTCCCAACAAGTATATTTTTATGTCTTCAGGTCTGAAGCTCACTAGGGCTGTGTGGGCCTGGAACTTTGAGGTGATCCTGAGATTGTTGTTCACAATTGGGGTCAGCTGGGTACTAGGTTTAACCATTAGCATTAGCAATATACTGTATGAAGAGAAGATAGAAAATCTAAAATCTGCAATAAACAGACAAATTCACTATTATTCTTGAATTTGTGCTGGGAAAATCTGTTAAAGATACCACTAGTACCAAGTTTGTATGTTTTGCTGGAGCGCGAAATGTTAAAATTCTATATTCTACTCTCTGCCGTACACTTGTTCCTTAAGCTGGCCCAAAGAAATACTACACAAAACTGATGATTTTTTTAAACCTCAGTTACTTCCCTTTTCTATATATGCTGTGTTTCTATATATGCTGTGTTTTAAAAACACATACAGTAGACATTATAGTTTTATTCATTTTTCTAAACAATCAAAAAACAACAATCAAAAAGGAGAACACAACAATCCCCCCTAGCTATTACAACCTTTGTAATTTAGCTGTTAATGTTATTCAAGCCACGTACCCAGAGAAAAGCCCTCCCCTCTTAAACAAGAATAAGTGACTTCAGAAAGAACAGCCTCTGCCCCACGGGACAATACAAATGGCTTTCAAGAACTCATCCTTCATTTCACTGATGTTACTGACACCCTGACAAGTGAGACAAACATACCAAATTACACCTCTAGCAGCTCCAGTTTCTTTGTAAATTAGGCAGGGGATGAACTTTCCCAAGGTGTGCAGTAAAGGAGCATACGTTTGTATATTACAGATTGTATAGGAGTAGAATGAGCAGATTTGTTTTCTAAAACCAAGATAAAGATATACAGTATAATATTCTTCGATTATACAGTATATACTCACAAATGTTTTACAGCATAAAAAATACTTGTAAAAGGATGTCCATCTCTTCCAATGATGCCCCTTTCTGGGGATTATACATGATAGATACAAAGATTATTAAGGGAATATTTTTGTTAAAACCCGATTGGTCAAATTGGACACTCTTAAGGGTGAAATAAGTTAAATGCTAGCAACACCCTGGCACCAATATGTACAGGAAATAACTGACTGAGGGCCCTAACAGAGACAAGTTTATTAATTCTGACATCATGTGAACCGCTGTAATTGCATGCAGACAGAGGCAAACTAATGTGTGACTAGTAAAATACTTTTGAGTGCCTGAATTAATTTGCCATATTGATGGGATGGACACTTATGCAAACAACATATTTTAGCTTTTTCTAACATCTAAATGCCTAAAGTTTGTTATGATAACTGGTCGCTTTAGAACTTTAGGTTATGAGAAGGCAAGATACTGTACACCGGTGCTAATCTTGATGCTATTCTAGGAGAATCCAATGTTTCTGAGCCACTGGAGATCAAGTGACGTGCCCTAATGCAGTGCATTTTAAAATGTAAAATCCAAAAAAAGGATATAAAACTCATAAAAAGTAAATGATCATACATATCCATCAACAAATTATAAATCAACGACTGTATGTTTAGATAAATTAAAACTTGTTCTTACAAACACACCATAGAAATGTTAAGGTGCTTCAGGGATTTACTAAAAAAAATAACAGTCATATACAATATGCAAAATAAAACATTACCACCGCTCTTAATTGTGGACATTCTTTGTCATGAAGTCACAGAAGTAAGCAAGAAGGCACTGCCCACTACTAGAAAATCAAAATATACCTAATTTACTAAAGACTAAAGATTTTAAGTATACCAAGTACTGTAAGTGCAGTATAATTGAATAGTGCGTAAACATACACATTACAGAATAGGATGCAAAATCCACAGGATATTGAAGAGTTGTGCAGCATTAAAATTCAGTAAATATTTTTAAATTCCAAAAGCTTCAACTAGTTTGAACTTTATCAGTGCACTTGCACAAATTTAATTAATTTTCCCAGAATAAAACCCATTGTTATTTAAAATCTCAGAGAATATTTTACCTCTGACACATCAAACTAAAATGTTATAAAACTATTTTATCCTTCAAAAGGAGAATACATTATTTAAATTAAAATACATGTTTTTGACAATTTTTAATAGTCTACTATTATTTGTGTATAGAAATATTAATTAAACTCCCTGTAAATGAGGGGAGGGACTCCTGGGTTTATGGTTCTTAAAAAAAACAATTGTATTTCATCTCTCCTACCATCATGATCTCGTGTATTTAACAAGTAAACCTTTAAATTTGACATGAATTCAGCTGACAGTTCTAGATGACACAGTGTAAAATTGAGAATGAGATTAATGTAAATACAATGGAGTTGTATTGTAAAACAATAGAGTTGTTTACAATAGATACTTTGGTTATAGCTGGTGTTCACAATTAGGGAAAGATTATTAGTTTCATTGGCTGACACATTAATTCAAGGCAACTGACATTTGTACAGCTAGGCATTTTAATGGGTCAGTGGGAAAGACGTCTTGCTTAGTGAAAGAAAAATAATGTCCCATGTGGGATTTAAACTTCTTACCTTCTAGTTACAGTATAGGTCCAGAGTTTTATGAAGTACTCCAAAGTGCTGCATCACAATAACACTACTGTATATACTGTACACCAATTTAAACTATGAGCACAGGAGACTCATTTGACAGTACAAGGAATTTTTTTTGTCACTAAATGCAACCCCTGTAGACTGAAAAGTTTCTAGAATTTGTTTGGTGATTGAACTTCTCATTTTACAGATACAGTATGGCCATCTAGAATCCAAAACCAGACTGAAGTAGAGTACTGTTCAACATGCCACTTTCAGACCTTCAATGCTCAAAGCAGGTTAAATGGCACATTTGGTGCATTAGATCTTACTAAAATATTTAATCATTGAATGCTTTCTTCTAAGTCTAATTATCATATTTCTTGAAAATAAAACATATTTTATAAATACATTTTAAAAGGTAATATAGCTGTATAGTTTTTTTTTTTGAAAAGGGGATTACATTCCATGAATGGAGCCTGAATTTCCCTGCCCCTGGTCTAAACATTGACATTAGTTGGCAAAAAGCTGTTTGGCGTTAAAATTGCATGACACATGTCTTTATCATGTAAATCGACCCAGAAATATTTTTTTTCTAATAGCCCATTGTCTTTCTGTCTTTAGAAATATTCCCTGCTGTCAGGGGATTCTAATATTTGTAGTATCTGCTATCAGATAGAACTTAAGATTCAAAATCACAAAATCACAATATTAAGTGATAAAGAGCAGAATTGCAATTATATTTCCCACTGTATTAACAGATACAGTTTATTTTGCTTCCCGACTATAGATAATATACAAATGAAATAAAATTACTGTTTTTTCAAATTATTATATGTACAGGTACACAATATCAAATATTGCATACAATATAGAGTGCTAATAACACTTATAATTTTAGAGTCATTGTGATAAATTGCATTTGGAATTGTAACTATGGAAGTGACATTGAAAAGGGGTTTACGGACAATGTTGCTTGACCAGTTGTTTGTCACTTGCATATGATCAGCACATGAAAGCATTAACATTAACAAGTAAATACACATTTAATTTTGATTCAACATAATACTGTACCTAAGTTTTTTTACATGCGGACTTCGGCCTTGTACATGTCACGGTCGACCAAAGGGACTAACCGTTGAGAGCAGGAGAGCATTAAAAGACCCATATGCGTAACGACGGAACGGGAAAAAGGCCCGGGCTCAGCAGTTCGGGAGTCAGGTAGAAACCAAAGCCTTCAGGCAGCGGACGTGGGGCGACCTGGGTGGTTAGGCGGGTTTCAGGACATCCGAATGTCAATGCTGAGCGAGGGCAGAGTGCAAGACCCGGAAATATATAGCCCCAGGGAAAGAGAGGGACCGGAAGGACAGCAGGCAGGAAACTAGGGACAGGACAGAGTAGGAGTGCCCTCTGGCTGCAGAGGGCGTGACAGTACAGTGGCACGGTGGTTGGGAAATTGAAGTCTTCGCTGCACCACCTGACAGTGCCACAAAGTAGTGCAGCACTGCATTTGACAACTGGGGAAAAATAAGAAAGAGGTGCCGCATGTCATCTTTGTACACCTTGCACATTCTAGATAGCTGGATCTGTACATTTTACATGTATCAACAACTTGTTGAGAAAATAAATAGGCATTGTTAATGGTCCCTGGACTACAGCTCTGAAAATTGTATTGTGAGAATGAGAATACGGCACTTAAGATTTTTATGTGTAGATTATAGTGACTAAAGCAATTAATCCTAATGAAGAAAGCAATAGATTCCTCAGTCTCCTGTTCATAGCTGTAAGCATTTCAGCACATCAACTAACCATACAGTAGCTCCCCAGGCCCAGAATTGAACCCAGGGTCACAGCATTACAAGGGAGAAATGCTAACCACTGCACCACTGGTCCACCCACCTGCAATTATATAATAATTTAAAATAATGTACAGTACACACCATTTTGTTTTGTTGTTTTCTTGTTTCATTTAATTTAATAAGTCATTTATTCACCAAAATTACAATTTAGGTGCAGGTTATTTAAGATCTGTATCACTACATCTCAATAACATTTTCTGCTGTGTAAATATCTGCACTACAGTATATTCCGTTGTTCAGCTATTCATAACTTCATGCCTTTCAGAATAGCACAAATCATGTGCACTTCTGGCTAAGAAAATAGTATAGAATAGTATTTCACTATAGTTATCTTCAAAATGATCTTGCTATCGTGAGCTAGACACCTTATTTCATGGTATACTGCATAATGCCTGAAAACTTTTAATTATTAATACACAACTTCCTGATAAGAAATGGATACAATATTGCTTAATGGACATATTTAAAATATATTATGTAATATATTAGATAGCTATTTAATGAGTTCTCTATTTTTACATAGCACAGTGTGGTCCCATGTATCCTTTGACATTGGTTGGCATAAGAAACATAACTATGCTCACGATTTGAACTAACAATGCTCAGCAGATTGTTTTATTTGCATGGTTCCATTGAGTTGCATGAATTTATACTGTATTCATGGGACATATCTTCTACAAGTACTAATAAAAAGATAAGGGAGTTAAGGGTAAGGGTAAATGTAAAATTGTTAGTAGGATTAAAACCAAAGAAAGGCTTAGTGTTAGGTTGATGCTGTGTGTTTTAGAATGCACTGTATCATAGAACATTTTGTCACACCTTTAGACAACTTGTACTTAGTTTTTTGGAGTGAAAGCAAAAAAATCTATTCCTCTCCACCACACAATGTGCCAGAGCACAAAACTCAGCAACCTAAAACATTTATTTTCTAAATTACATTACAGATGCGCAGAGTAGGCCAAAACAAGTACCATAGTACCAGAAGCCTGCAATCATTTGTCTTTGTGACTTTGAGAGGCAGAAAAGAAGAGAACTGTTCTTCTTTCTTTTTATTTGGAGATTCTTAACTTCTATGAACAAAATGGTTTGAAACAAATAATAATAATAACAATTATTATTATTATTATTATTATTCTTTACACGTATGCTTACTGTACAGTTTATAGCTCATTCCACTCAAAGTTCTTGAGAGGTAATGGAGACAGGCCCTACTACCAATGTGTAGAACCCTCCTCACACACCTCAGTGGAGAGAAGAACAGAGTAATGAAGCCAATTCATAGATGGGGATTATTAGGAGGCCATGAATGGTAAAGGTCAGGGAGGAACTTGCCCTGGACACTGGGGCACACCGGTTATTTGTAGTGACCATGGAGAGTCTGGACATCAGTTTTACATCTTATCTGAAGGACTGCGCCTTATTAAGGTGTAGTGACACCTTCACTATACTTAGGTATTAGGACCCATACAGAATGCAGTCTGAGCACTCCATAAGAAAAGTGAAGTATTATTTAATAGCACACCATTACTACATTATGTATGCTTCTTAATAATAATTTATTTTAATTACATTTCCTTCATTTACAGTTACTTTAAGATTAATGTAACAGTAATGTTAATATAATCCCATATTACAAACCTAAAATATATACAGTACCTTTCAAAAGCCACTAAAATATAAATTAATATTTGATAGTATAAATTTACTTTTTAAAAACTTTTAAAACTGAGTTGGTGTATATCATGTTTAATGATATACTATCACCAAATTAATGTTCAGTCCTCAATTAATCTTAATCACTTGTCATCTGTGAAATTAAAATTAGAATGAAAAACACACATCAGGTATCTTGTCATTGTGCCATATATGCATTGGAAATGGTGAAGGATGTTCTGTATGATATTGTAGCCTGTCAAGATAAAGAAAAAAAGGCAGCATGTCTGATAAAAGATCATCAGAAAGTATTCAACATCCAGGGAAATTATTTTTGCAACAGTGTTTTGAGGAATGCCCCCCCCCTTTAAAAAAAAGCTTATATTACAGTTTGTTTTTTACAGATCTTCCCTGTCACTAGATGGAGCCCACAGCAAAGCTTTTGCATAAGAAATGAAATTGTATGGACTCCAAAGGATTCTACTGCAAGCAAAGTGATATTCTCCTTGTGAAATAGCTGATTTGAAAGTGAATGTTTTGAAGAATATGGCACTTGACAATAGAAAGGGGTACTGCCTTTACTCCTATCCACTGTGAAACTAGATAAAGCAACTAATTGCAATTCAGGGGGCTATCTTAAAACAACCAGACTTAAACAGCACAATACAGTACATCTGAAAATCTGTGCAAAAAATATTTTTGTGTGCTTTTCAAAGCAATTTTAATTCAGAGCTCTCTCTTTCTTTTCAGTTGTTTTTAGTTTATATTGACTTGATTTAAGGGAAGGTAATATACAGTAGAATTAAATCAGTTAACCAATTTGGATATTTGTAATAGGCCTATAGATAACATGCTGTTATAAAATTCACTCTTTGTTTTAACCAATCATGTTGTTGTGATATTAGATTGTTAATTAGATTATTACCAGAAATCCTAATAATAAAATGTAGTAAACTTGCCTTGCCACTTGATCCTAATTGATATGTTCCATGACACTAAATTTCTCATCTGAATTTGGTATCAATCATTTATTGTAATGCATATTAACATCTTTCTTAAGAAACTAAATCATATCATTATCCGTAGCAATAAAAGTCTTTCAAGTGGCTTAAAGTAACAGTGATCATTCTTTAGTATTTGTCAAGGAAAAAATACTTTCCTAATTCACTTTATAATGCTTACTGTGTCACTGCATACTGTACATGTTAGTACAGTACAAAGACATTCATCATTAATTCTCTGGGCTAATGTCTGGCACAAGAATGTCCACTAGAAAGACTAATATGTCTCCTCCACAAACCATTCATAACTATAATCACTCCAGTTAACATGCAAATACCCCTGTAATTTTGCAGACACCTGGCTTTTCAGTTGAGAAGTGAGCTTTAGAAAATACAGCTGTGGGCGTAAGCTGACTTTTTTAGACACATGCTGTACCACATTTCTCTGAATCATGGGATAAGCAGAAAAGCATGCATCTATGATTCCTGTAAAGGAATTGAATTTTATTATATCATAATGTTGAACTTGTACACATTGGTGCCGCATCATAATTAATGTTCTAACATTTTGGCCAGAAAAATAGAATACTGATGGGACAAAAAAGAAGAGAATTATAGGAGCTATGAAGCTCAGCAAAAACAACATTTCCTCTTTTCATTTCACAGAGCCAAATTATCCTAGATTTGTCAGGCTGCATTAAATAAGTGTTTGCAAACTAGGTCAGGCTGTTTCCAGCTTCTTCTTCTATCTTCTGGCTGGTTATTTGCCGTTCTTTAACATACTGTTTTTCATACTTTGGCAAGAAAATGCTTTCTTTTTATTCATGACAAATTCAACAGTCTTGATAGTGGTGCATAAGAAATTTAAATCCCTAATTTGTGAAAAGTAATTATTGTTTTAATTCTATGCATACACTGTGTATAGTTGATGTGTATACGCATTTAAGTATGATTAATACAACTTATTTGTAACATGGTAGCTGTAAAATATGAATAAATGGAAACTTTTTGGAAACATTCTTCATGCATATATGTATACATTCTGTTTATCCTATACCTTCAGTCTTTGCCTTCCCATAGCAACAGATTATGTTGGTGATGTGTCACTAAGTAGGCTTACTATGATGCTGTAATTAGAGTGACATTCAAACAGGAGAAGTCAAGAATTGAAATATTCTAAAAGCTACATACTGTAGAACAGCCTTTGGTGTTTGCTACAGGTGCCGTTGCCTTCAAAGTCATTTGCCAATGCCCAGCATGTAAGACTATTTGGTTAAGGGAGGATATTGTATTTACAGCTTAACCTGTAAGGCAAAATCACAAGCAGGTATTTAAGGAGATTCAAATAACTAACATAATTAGAAAAAATTCTCTGAACACTGAACTTCAGTAGAACTGTACCATTTTAAAATGAAGTCAGACCTCCTAAAAAAGCAGAGGGCTGGCAACCAGGGGGCTGACATGTAGTGGGGAGAGAAATAGCCTGATGTGAAACATGGAATACTGCGGCAGGTCATCCCATGAAAGAACTGTAGTGATCATGCCACTAGAGGATCTCAAAATGTCCTCAAGACTTGTTTCACCTAGTATGTAATGAAATGATTTCACAAATGAAATTTTCACAGGAGATTAATTAATTGTGAAGTGGTTATATTCGAATGTGTTGCTATGGGAGTTGAGTTGTAACCAGAAGAGTCTTTAGAGACCATCTTTAAAGCCAGTTTTGTTTCTTATTAATAAGAATTAATACTAAGTCTTTCACTTTATGATTTTATTACCTGTTTTACTTTGTTTTGCTTTGAGAAGTCTTTTTCTTGTTTAATTGTTTTTAACATCTTTAAAAATAAAGCCCAGAAACATCGTGGACCTCCATGTTCATCAGACTTAGGAGTGTTCTTAATGTGAAAGTCATCAGAGCCATGCTAAAACAAGCAGGGATCTTCCACATTTTAAAGTAATTATGGTTTGCTGCTTGTTAGCTTAAAGTCCAATTATTTTACCTTATGCTTCTGATAGCTAAAAGCCATCTTCAAGAGAAATACAAAACAAAGAATCTTAACATTGCACTAAAATGTTGAAGAGAAGCATGCTGAAGGTGTCTTCTGCAAAAATAATTCTGAGACTTGCATAATTTAGATGTAATGCCCTTTAAGATGAAGTAACAATAAAAACAACCTTTCATATACCGGAAAAGGCATCCTACTTCAAGATGTTCCTGGAAATTGACCCAGATATTTAGAAAATGTATACATGTACTGTATATCAATTCTTAGATGGATTTGGGAAAATATATTTCACAGACAAATATGGTCTTTTAAAGCTGCATTGCACATCAGATTGGTATAACAACTGAAAAAAATGTATTTAATAGTTGTGTTATATCGAATCATTGTTAAGTCATTATATGTTTTCAGTATGAAAATTTACATAATGTAAAACATTTCAAATTCAACAAACACTTCCAGGTTTACTCAAAACTGGAGCATCAAGTCGGCTTTCTTCTGAGAAGTTAGGTTGCCCTTAATCTGCATAAAGGCATTTTTGTGTTAAAGGAGATTCCTCCACACATCATCAATCTTCTATTACCTCATTGGTTAGTTTCAACAATGTACCAATTAACCATCTTCCATCAGATATGTTAAGGGCAAAAAGGCATTCATCAGTGATGTTCTACAGACCACAGAGAATTTGATTTGCTCTTTCAGGTAGCTGTCACTGTTTTACACCTGAATGGTCGCCTACCTTTTAATACATTTTCATACAGACAGTGAACTACAACTGATATGTATATTATTCCTTCTTAGAATTTCTCAGGTGGTAGCTGCTGCAATCTGAAACTGATCCAGAGTTAGTTTCCTGGTTTCTCTCCTCAGGTCAGCTGATTGTTGAAGCTGAATGTTTAATTGTTCAGGTAACCACTTTCACAGATTGACCATCTTCAATTTAGCAATTTCAAACCAATAACTAAACATTAAGCGCCTTATAAAAATCACATATCTTGAGCTCAGTACGTTTGTTACTCAAGGAGAAATATTGCTCCAACCATTAACAAACCTATCTGCAGACAATTTAATATACTGTACTGTATATACAATTTTATTTCTGTGCCCAATGAGCTAATGATGTAAAATGTAAAGTTTTTTATTGTGTACTGTATTATGAACTCCACCTCTGCTGGGAGTATAGTATATGTTCTAATGTACTGTATTTAGACAGCTTGACCAGACAGTTTTAGTTAGTAAATATAAGACAATATTTAGTGAGTGACCAAATATTTCTTAAAACCACTTAAAATCAAATGAATAATTATCAAGCTCACATTCCGCTTTCAAGTCTTTTCTTTAAAAGCACAGTGTTATTAGCTCTTTTCAAGACTGATTTGATGGATCAACAACATACAAATCCATTTAAAAAAAAAAATCCTTCCACAACAAATTTTGAGAAATTGTGCTATCCTCAATTTACCTTATGACTAGTCTGTACAAAACATTTTCTTCTCTAGCCACAATACAAAGCTACTGGAAATCAAACATCTATCATTTATTTTTGTAAAAAAGAGTACTGGCTATTTTCATTTAGACTAAATGAAAAAAAAATCTGTTCTTGCAGATGTATAGTTTATGAAAACAGAAAAAAGGATAAATAACAGAAACTTAATCACAATGGCAGGCCTGTCTAAAAATTGTCTATTTCTGTCATTAATAGCTCTCACATACAGTCAACTGAAATTTATTCAGTTTATATCATCAAATGTCATTGTATGAATGCAGTGGAGTAAAAAATTGACCTTAAACTACCTGCAATAAAGTAAGAACCTGCATCTTAAGTACATGGATTTTAACTTTCTGTTATGTTTGGTTTCTGTACTTTACTGTTTTGTTTACCTTTTAAAACATACCTTTTTTGGGAACACTCTTAGACAACTATAATGAAATACCAACACCTTTATTTTTCTCTACTGTTTCATAAATGGTTGATTTTGGAGTACGAATTTCAATGTGTTACAAATTGTAATGGATGCTGAATTAATGCTGAGTATATCTCAAGAGGCCCTGTGGTATACTGTACGAATGCCATTAAATATGTATTTAAGGACATTCAGCAATTCTTTCTTTTTTTCAATAAGGTAGAGGATATAAGGCTGATCTCTGGACTTAAATTTTAATGATTTAAACTATAAATGGGTGGCATAGTGGTTAGCATTACTGCCTTACAGCACTGGAGCCCCGCGTTCAATGCTGGACCTGCGGTGCTATCTGTTTTGTTTTTGTACTTTACAGTACAGTATGTTCTACACCTGTTTGTGTAGGTTTCCTTTAGGAGCTTTGGTTTCCTCCCATAGTCCAAAGACATACAGGTAGGGTAACTAGATTCTCGGAAAAATGGTCCTGCTGTAAGTGCTTTGCTATCTGTTTTAGTGTTACAGTCAGTGCAAAGCTGCAAGCCTCAACCAGTGGTGTTGCTTGGATCTTAGGGACCAGAAATAATAATAATTACTTAATAATAATTGCTTACACTTTTCTGGACACTCCACTCAAAGCGCTTTACAGGTAATGGGGACTCCCCACCAATGTGCAGCATCCTTCCAGATGATGCGATGGCAGCCATAGTGCGCCAGAACGCTCACCACACATCAGCTATTAAAGGGGAGGAGAGCAGAGTATTGAAGGCAATTCATAGATGGAGATTATTAGGAGGCCATGATTGGTAAGGGGCAGGGGGAAATTTGGCCAGGACGCCAGGGTTACACTCCTACTCTTTTCGAGAAACGCCCTGGGATTTTTAATGACCAAAGAGAGTCAAGACCTCGGTTTTACATCTCATCCAAAGGATAGCGCCTTTTTACAGTATAGTATCCCCATCACTATACTGGGTTATTAGGACCCACACAAACTGCAGGGTGAGCGCCTTCTACTGGTCCCTCTAACACCTCTTCCAGCGGCAATGTTAATTTTACCCAGGAGGTCTCCCACCCAGGTACTGCTTATTTTCAGTGAGGTGCCAGTTATGAGTTGCAGGGTGATTTCGCTGCTGGCAAAAGTAGTACTAAAAGAGATTGTGAGAGGGAGTGTAAGGCACAATAAGGAGCTAGAGGTATTAGGGGTATTAAATATAATAACTAAGACAGGAAGGAGAATTCGTAAAAATGAATTGTGGACATGTGTGAGAGGAATGTGAAGAGGAAATATTACTAGTAAACAAGAGACGGAGATTTGAATGAGTTGGAAAGGATATGTGGTATTCCCTTCAGTCACAAGTGCAATCCACATACAAATCGTATGAAAACAAGAATGTAGAAATGTTACAAAAATGTGGCCACAAGACCCATTATTTCTCGGTTATTTTGTCTGCAAAGAAATGCCTCCTGTCATGTAGTTCTTAATGGTCACGACTAATAGGCTTACTCAAGTTATTTAATAACAGTCTGTCCCTCTACAGAGAAGAAGAGAGATGCTGCAAGGAGGTAGATTTGATATGTTATAAAAAATGCATTTACTTAAATACTGTACATACAGTAAGTGTTGTGTCCTCCCTGTTTCAGGACACACCTTCTTTCAGGATAAAAGATACATGCAGCTTTTTCCCACTTCCAATACACAGATCCATAGAGTGTATTTTGCATACAGACTAAAGCATTCCTGAGTTATTACCTACATATTGAATAACTGTTACTTCGCAGCCCAATTATCTGGAAGTTACAGGTATTCAGTGAAATGAGCCCAGCAGATTTCCACTGATATTCATGCAGGTGTTCATGTCCCTGATTAATATCAATTATTTGCAATTTAAACTTTCAGGGGTTTGTTCAGGTGGCTTGAAGAGCTTTACTCTAAATGCCATTATGATAAACATAATGGTATCTATAATCTACTGTATGTAGGGAAAGAGCTGCTTTGTCTCTGAGGTGTGATTGTCAAAATCATTAGTAGCTTCAACTTTTCAAATAACAACTCTTTCCGAAAAGAAGTGGTTCCTGTTCCTCATACTAAATGAATTGTGTTTTAATTGTGAATCTAGCCCTATAGTTTTCCTGATATATACTTGAATCAAATCTCCTTTAATTTGACTAGACTGAATTGCTTCTCCACAATGTCCTAATAATATGGAGTTTGTTCAAAACAAGCATGTTAGGGAATCTGCAAGATTCTTTTTTCCTTTAGCAATATATCAGCACTGTATTTATTCATAAACTGTTGCATATGCACACCTTATTATGTGTTCAAGGTTTTGCTCATTTGTTCCTGCTCTATAGTTTTTACAGTAATGAGGTCTAATATTATCCCAGAGAACCCCAGCTATGCTGACAGTGTGCCCTCTGTTGTGTTGTAGTGATATTTGGTTTACCTATATAGTATTATCTAATGGAAATATGATATTTCTGTCTCCTTAAACCCCTTAAAACACTTTAGGTTACAAAACCACATACTGTATATATGATTTGGAATTTTATCATCTTTGAGTTTTTTTTCTCTCAGCTCTTATCTTTGCTGATACTGTATGTATAGTGCTTTGGATGTGTGCTAAAATTTTAAAAAATAAAAATAAAATAAAAAACAAAACAAGGTTTTGACATTAGATAAGAAAGAAACGTGGAGCAATTTACATAATTTAATAATGGCCAAGGGGTAGTTAGTCACATTCTTTTTGTCTCCTTTCAAAAAAACCTCACAAAACACGTAAAACACTTTAAAAAAAACATGTTTTTGATTGGTTCTATTCCTAACAGCACTGGGAGACACAGACAGAAGGGGAGAAAGCCATATCTCTTTTCTCATTGTTCTATAGCAGACTTAACCTCAAATACACAGTTAGACATCTTTTACTTAGAAATGCTTAAAAAGCTGTCAATACAATAATTATTAGAACGTTCATACAGATTGTATAGGAGATGACACGCATAACCTAAATGTAACCCTAAAACTACTAAATGATATTCTCTGTATGCTGTATGCTGTACCATATTTACTCATACACTCTAATTCCCTTGCCTTGATGCTGCATGACATATACAATGGATTCTGAATGTGGGACTTTACAGAGGGACTTTTTCTGTCTGTGGCACATTCAACAATACTTTCAGATTTTGTGATATCTAGCCAAAGTTAAAGGGGATAATTTGCCAATAGTCTGGCTAGTGGTGTGGTGAGTCACGCCCATATTGAATGTCCTGATCACAATTTCAAGCTACAGCTAACAGGTTAACAACCCTTTCTACTTATAATGGCACATGACCTTTCAGTAAGGCTAAGTTTCAAGAACTTTAAAAATAAATTGCACTAATTAAACAGAATGTTGCAGCATAGAAGTGGAGAATGGAGAAGAGGGATGCACTTGATCTATTCATTGCTCACAAGAAGTTAAATTATAACAACAAATTCTTCTGACAGGGAATATAAACTTTTTAAAAGATTGTTTTAGCAGCATTGCCCATAGGCATGCGCCAATTAGGTGAGGTTTAGAATTAAATATCACAATAGCTCTTGGTTTAGCCCAGAACTGTCAACTTTAATTAAGCAATATAATCTTGGTGAATCTCTAGGGACAATTAGAATCACATTAAATTCTTTTAACCATTTAAACAATCCTAAGAAATGTAAGAAATTAGTTAAATTTATGAGGATCAATCATACACAGTTTCAGTTACTTAGACAAATGTTGTTGTGTCAGTTAAAAAATAAACAAAATCAAATGGTTAATGAATCCAATGAATATTTGTTCAGTGCTGGGTATATATTTGATAAGTCAGTACTTAACAATAATGTTAATATTTGTATCAGTTTTACAATATAGGCAATTACTCTTTGTAAAATTGTCAGTAATAAACCCAATGGCCAAAAGGTCTCCTCTTGTTTGCAGGCCCATCAAAAAAAGCAACAAAAAAAGATTTCGGTGGCACAGTCTCCTAACTTAGCAAAGTTTCAGGACTGTGGAAGATAAATCCAGTTGCCTGTTATCATGAAGGGGCTGGGACCAGCTCACGTACTGCTGTTGCCAGGGGCAACTCGAACATTCGCAAGAGCTCTTCCTCCAAGCTCCAAGCTCCTCTAGACTAGATCAAGACGCCTGTCTAGCCAAGCATCTTTCAATAGGGCAGTCAGTCAAGGTCCCAATCAATTTGATTAGCTGGCTGTACTGTAGCTTGCTCTGCTGTGTCATTGCTCCAACACTGAGCTACGAGCTGTCAGTCTAAGCAGACGCTTCACTCCTTGCTTCCTATTATTCCTGCCTAACTCACCTTACAGTATAATTCTTCAGGAGCACTGACTCAGCAGAGTTTGCTCTTCCCCCATCTCTGCCAGCTCATCTATCATCCTCCGCTGGCCAATGTATTTTTCCCAGTCGCTGCCTGTTCCAAGGGTTTGGCTTGTCAGCTTTTCTCCATTTTTTTTCCGACTGGGAACCTTACCTCAATCCAACAGCTCTCTCATGCTTTTTCCACTCAGGCTTTTTTCACTCCAGCCCTCTCGCCGCAGTATTCAGACAGCCTATCTCCTGTTGGAGAATTCTATGCCTCCCTAAATGTCTGCCTGCGCCAAAGCCTACCAACGGCCATTCTCTGCCTCTCTGGTAAAACCCAATCGACTTCTGCTCTGCCTGTCAGCAGCTACAGTATAACATAATTGTATTAATTATTTTATCACATAAAATTGGCATTGCTGGTAAACCACCAGTTTTGTCAAAGGGTGACAGGAAGGACGTTGCCATGGTACTCATGCCTGCTGACAAGTAAGCTCCCTAATGCAAATTATATGGTCTCCTTAGTGGCCCAACAGGTTAAGGCAGTTGCCCAATCACAAATCGAGCTCTATAACTCAGGTGTCACACGTTTCAACATAAGCCACCAGCTGAGTGTGACCAGGAATCCCCAAGCAGTGGCGCACAATTGACTGAGTTCTGCAAATTGTTCTGCCAATCATAGGAAATAATTTGCCTGGCTCTCTGAACCCTTGGCAAACAGTGACCCATGTGGGATTTTCACTGGTGCACCTGATCATAATTATGATTGAGAACTTTATTCTTTGATTGACTGACCCTCTGTACATACCAGTTCATCTATATTTTTTTAATTGGGATAATTATCCCATCCTATCTTAAAAATGTTAAGTTTTTATCAAACTTTCCACCTTTCCAACAGGAAGTACAGAGTTTTAGTACTGTATAAACCTTTTTCACTTTTCTAACTTTTTCAGCAGTGCAGTCTTGAAATTGTCCAATGTTGTATCTAAAAGTGTTTTCAGTTAAATCCTTTCTGCTTGATACTTGCCCTTCTTAAAACTGCCAAGTTATGTCCTGTGGGTAAGTACATGCAGTATGTTATACTGTATGAGTATAATATATAAATGAAGATTTGTTCTTACCTAATTCGTGTGGATGAATAGAGTATTATTAAAAATATAAGAAAAGAATTACTGATCTAGATCATCCAGGAGTATATGTGAATGCATCATTTCTATTTTAAGACTTCTTTGAAGGAGAGTAGGATCTATATGAAAAGGGAAATTATTGTGTCAAGATTCAGATGGGAGATTTCAATGCTAAAACTGTAACATAGCAAGCAGATGATATACAGTCTCTGTCAGCAAATTTCCCGGGTAAAGAAAAAGAACAAGAACCTGTTCATCATCTCATGGACTTTCAAGAAGCAAGCTAGCAGGAAATGAACATAAAAAAGACACAGAGTTTGAAATTTAAGACTATCTACCCACAAAGCCCAGTACCCATGCTTGAGCAATGACTTACCATCAGCTGTGAGCAGATTTTCTCTACATGTACCCATTTACAAAGGGTGTGTTCACATATTTGCTAGGCAAATTCAGACTACTTACATCTGAATTACTGAACAGGCATGGATTGCCCCTATCTGGAGAGTGCAAAGCGAAATTTACCTGAGTTATTTTTGGCTTTTAATTACAGTACATGCACACAAATAATGCCTGAGGTGTAAAAGGAGAGCAGAGTGAACTAGGGCAACAGTATGTACATGAGGTTAGGAACATTGCAATTGTTTTTTAGTTTAGCCTAAGCTTCCTGTGTTTGAGTCAGCACCGTTATTTTGGCTTAATGACACCTCTGTCCCATGAGCCTTGACTCAGGAGATTCTGGTAATGTTTAAAGCTCTGTACTGATAACATGAGTTCAGTGGAAACAGCATGGATAAAAAGAAAATAATATCCTTTTGAAAGAATTTTCTTCTCTTTACAAATTCTTTACAGGTTTTTCAGAAAACCTTTCTGATTAATAACTCACAAAATATACAACATTGCATGACAACATATAAATATCTTCATAACACACTTTTTGGTGTAATACTTTTTTAATGAAGGCTTTCAGCTTTTAGCCTCTAATTGCTATCTCATCTCAGCAGCTGTCAGTTCTGTTCCTGAAAATGCAACTCTTGCATTCTGTCCGCTAACTCTTCTCTCCCTGTATCTCAGATTTGGAATTATTCAGCTCCCTTTGTTAATAAGACACAACAAGAAGCCAACATGTAGGACATGCTCTGTGCTTTCTGTGAGTGCTTGTTACAAACAAACGGACGTTGGGTAAGGTAGAAATTTAGAATTATTCATGTTGTTAAGCTATGAACACAGCTTTACTTAAATTATAGTAAAAATGTGAAATATTGTATCTCTATTGCAAACTAAGAAAAATAATGGAAACATAATATGAATTTTAATGACTGGAATTATTTAGCAAATGTAATGGCATTATTTTTAAATGAAATTAGGATGCAAGGTAATGAGCTGAAATGTTAAGAATGGTGTAGCATTATTTTGCATAATCCGGAGTGATTTACCATAACTGATTCATACAAAATGAAGATGTGAGGTCTGTTAATAGTTTGCTTGTGTTGGGGATATTTTTTTTAACTATGCCCCTTTATATCTCAGTCTTACAGTCTTTCCTGTATTTCAGCAGTTGTCTTTATTTAAATACCCATACACACTTGACATACAGTATGTGAGTAGTTTAACTGTGCTTGAAAGAGGAAGTGAGGTGTGGCTTATTTGAATTATTCATGTTGTTAAGCTATGAACACAGCTTTCCTAAAATTATAGTAAAAATGTGAAACATTGTATCTCTATTGCAAACTAAGAAAAATGATAGAAACATAATATATATATGTTAGTGACTGGAATTATTTATCACCCTGCAACTCACAACTGGCAACCCACTGAAGCTAAGCAGGTGTGAGACTGGTCAGTACCTGGATGGGAGACCTCCTGGGAAAAACTAAGGTTGCTGCTGGAAGAGGTGTTAGTGGGGCCAGCAGGGGGCGCTCACCCTATGGTCCATGTGGGTCCTAATGCCCTAGTGTAGTGACGGGGACACTGTAAACAGGTTCCGTCCTTCGTATTAGACGTAAAACTGAGGTCCTGACTCTCTGTGATCATTAAAAATCCCAGGGAGTTTCTCGAAAAGAGTAGGGGTGTAACCCCGGCGTAACCCCGGCGTCCTGGCCAAATTTCCCATTGGCCTTTATCAATCATGGCCTCCTTACAATCTCCCTCTATGAATTGGCTTCATTACTCTGCTCTCCTCCACACTGATGTGTGGTGAGCGTTCTGGCGCACTATGGCTGCCGTTGCATCATCCAGGTGGCTGCTGCACATTGGTGGTGGTGGAGGGGAGTACCCATTACCTGTAAAGAGCTTTGAGTGGAGTGTCCAGAAAAGCCCCATATTATTATTATTTATTATTTATTAATTATTATTTATTATTAATTATTAATTATTAATTAAGTCAAGTTATTTTTCTAACACTGTTTTTTTAGATTATCATTCTACCTGAATGCTTAAAAAGATACTATATCAGACGATTGGAGAGATCAGCAAAATTAATGCTTGGACTTGCTAGTATTCAGGGATACAGCGAAACTCACTGCTCTAGTTTCAAAGGGAGGTCAGTAAAAACAGACCGACTGTGCTCAAAGAGTGTGCTACAAAGTAAAAATCAAACCCTAAGATTCTGTAACATTCAGAAGTACCACTTGAAGCCCTGTTTTATAATGCAGTCCTAGTGCAGTGCTAGAAATTGCAATTGCAATACAAGCATAACATTGCGGGATCCACAATTTCAACAACATCATGAATTAAGTATGGCCTTAGCTATGAAGGAAACAATTCTGACTATAAACAAATTATATTATTAAATAAGAAGAAAAATCTCCAAATATATTAGAATGTCAGACAGAGTGATAAAGCATCACTGTCCACAGTTTCGGTGTACAGTACTGTACATGTTGTTCCCAACCTTTATAAAATAGTCATTTTAAATTCTAATAACTTTTAATATATATAAAAGAGGTGGGCATCTATTCAGGAATGCAAAGGTATTGGTGAATCCAGGGATATACAGTAGTGATAATACATTCCCCATCCTTTCTATTTGGATTTTCCAAGGTTTGTGACATTCAGTCATTCAGCGTTGATGGTGCTATTGAGTCTGTTACTGAGCCCATTAACACTGTAATGAATTGTGATTATGAAAATAACATGTGCCAATCTTTTTCTCTGAGTGTAGATGCTTATATAATTCTGAAATTACCTGTCTCTTAATTTATGGTTAAGCTTTGAGTAGAAATTGAAGAAGCCCTTCCTTACATACTGTGCATGGCCTTGCTTGTTTTTTTTTCTTAAAATTATTATGGGAACAAATGCTAGAAATACATTTGCCATTTCAGTTTAAGACACTTTTCCATAATATTAATTCCAGATATGAATTAGATCAGATATTGAATAAGTCAGATATTAATAACAAGTTGTTGCAGTGCATATAACTCATTTGACACATGAAAATAAAGAAATCATAATGTACTTTCATGTTTATGAGATCTTATTTTCTCTTGCTTACCTTAAAATGACTAACTTCTAACAGACACATATTCTTCACCTTGGCATTTTTTTATAGAAATGAAATTAGGTACTGAGAGCAATAAGAGAAAAAAAACTCAGCGTTAGCCAATTTATCAGGAGAAATGAGAGGGAGGACAGCACTCATTGGCAGGTGTAAATTTTGAATGTTCTACCAGTTCTCCAAATAAAACTGTCAGACTTTCAGGGTAATAGATAGAGACCTGCTGCGTAACAAATCCTCCCACTGCTACAGTGCCCTCCAAAGGTATTGGGAGAGCAAAGTGAAAACTGATTTTTTTGCTTTACTGCCAACCAATTTTTTGTTTGGCGTAATGAGATTGATATGAATGATAATTAAAATCTCAAATGTTTTATTTATCTGTAATTCCAATCAGACATTTGCTATTCTTCTTCATCTTCTTCTTATTTAAAGTAATACCAGATAATCAGCTGCAGGAAGTCTAGACAGGTTGAAGGAGAGCCCTATACAGTTGATACACGTACATTTTAACAGTAATTATAGCAATGGAAAAAATACAATATGTACAGTACATAAAGTACATTTAGTTAAAGTTATAGCAGTATTCCATAAGAAGGGAATTCCAATGTTGTCCTCAAAAGCTGTACTGGAGCATCCTAAAAACATTTCATCCCATCTCTAGGAATTTGTGTTAAACGTATTGTGAATTAAATCTCTGCTACAGTAGTCCTGGTACATGTTTTCCTATGAGTTTTTAGTCTTTATTTCAATACTACACACACAAACAAATTCTAACTTTAACTCAAACCTTAGGTTTATCTAGCATTTGAACATATTATGTTATAAGCCATCTTTAATCCAAAAGTTTTTAATTTGGATAAAAAAACATTAAAAGAGCATGCTATTGTAATGCATTAATTGGCCTTTACCCAAATATTAATCCTAACTCTCACTATAATCTTAGCCATAACAATAATTGTAGTCTTAACCCAAATCCATACCCTTATTCCTAAGCATTCCATCTACTACAGTACTGTATGTCCTTCATGAGATATTCCAGTATGAGGCAAACAAAGAAAAATAAAAATAATACTTATGAGAGCATGTTAAGAAGCATTGGCTATGTAGTAAAACTAAAAGACGAGTAACACAAAAATAGCCATAACATGTTTATAATACTTATATAACATTTATTAATGTTATTAATGTGTGGTGAGCGTTCTGGCGCACTATGGCTGCCGTCGCATCATCCAGGTGGGGCTGCACATTGGTGGTTGTGGAAGGGAGTCCCTGTTACCTGTAAAGCGCTTTGAGTGGAGTGTCCAGAAAAGCGCTATATAAGTGTAAGCAATTATTATTAATATTATTATTATTATTAAACAGCACAGCTCAGAACCAGATGCAGAGTATTGAAGAAGCCATTTATACAATTGACTATGGGTTTGAAAATTCTTGACAATATCATGTTGCTTAGAGATATTTTTACATCACAGGATTCTGAGAAAATAAGGCTCACCTTGAGTGATGCGATAATCCAATTTACTTGACAACAAAGACAACATAAACTGTAAATAACAGCACTTCCAGCAAACAAAAAGTCAGCAGTAAAAATGGGTTTCAAAATTGTGCTTATCAGGCAAAAATACATTGTGATTTTGTCTTCCATTTATATTTTTTAACCTATAATTCAATAAGTGTCTTGAATGAATTTCTGATAGTTGTTATGTTTTTGGTTTCTGTATCATTTTGCTTTAACATATTTAAAGACAGTCACTTTAAATAAGATGACACAGCTTCCAGGAACCCTGTTTTATCCACCTGAGAAACAACACGAAAGACCACAAACTGTTCAAGTTTACCTCGGGGGGTGGCATTCCTCCAGCCCCTGCAGGACAGTCAGGCAACGTGAATGTTTTCTCCGGAGTACTGCACTGACAGGAAGGAGAGGGGTTGGCCATAGTCCAGTTCCCATTGGCAAACATTTCTGAGATTAAAGGTGGCACTGAAGGAGTAAACCAGTCTGACCCATTGGAAGCACAAGGAAGTTTCCTGCAAAAAAAGATGTTTATTTAGTGTCAGGTCTTCCAAAGGTCTTTAGAGCATGAAACAACCAAGACATTATAGGTGACCATTTGGACTATCCAGTTTATTTGATTGCTAATAGCTAATTAATCCAATGGTTCCATGCAACCCAAAATACTGATGTTAATGACTTTGGCAACATTGAGTGATAATTCTCCCACAGCCTTTTATGTAATGTTCTCTCTCCTTTTTTGTTTTAATCATCCCTATAGTTTCCACTTGTTTTATCTGGTTCATCTTTCTCTGTTGATTCTGAAGACTTCCAATGGTTTCAGGTTTTCAAGTATTAACAAGTATTAACAGATACAGTACAGTACATAGCCTTGAATGTTTACTGCCTAGAGTTGGACAATTAATCTTTTATAAGTCACTTTGTCAAAAGCTTTATGAAAAATTTGAATATGCCATATTGTATGTTCTTTATCAGTTACTGGTATTGCTTGTTCAAAGAACTCTAACAAGTTAGTCAAATGAAATGTACTGTAACTTTTGTAAATCCACGCTGTCAACTGTATATCCTAGAATAGAGTTTAGAGTGCATACAGATTTTTAGTTTGAATCATTTCCCTAACCTTACATTTAATATACAGTACAAATAGACTTACTTCTCCGTAATTACAGTACTTGCTTCATTTCATCACTTTTTTAAGGATTCATACTAGATTAACAATTTTCTAGTCCATTATCATTGTTCTGAGAGACTACTGGTAAAGTTTTGTTAACTGCCTATGAGTAACAATCCTAATTCACTGAATAAAACTATTTTCAATATACTGGGCTCATGAGATTCTTTAAGAGCCTCTAGTACCTTTAAAGCCTTCACCTCTTCTATACTTACTGTACATTACTTAAAAAGCCTGAGGCTTTTTATTCCTTGTTGGACACCTGAGTATAATATTTATTTAATACATCAACCCCTTCCCCTTTATCACCTACTGTAGATGATTTCCATTATTATCTGTAAGATATTTCATTCATTACGTTTTTTTTGCTGGTGTTATACTGAAAAAATATTTTCTTATGTATTTTATTGTATTATTCCCTATCTCTCTCTTGGCCTTTCTAATATACTTTTTTTATTTGTGCTTCTGATTCAATATATTTCTTTCTCTTACTGTATCCTGGTCTTTAATGGTTATTTTATAAAGTGCTTTTGTACTCTTTTTTTACTTAATTGATCAATTAAACCTACTGTGCCACTGATCTTTGGCCTTGGATCTACTTACATTAATCTTTTCTGTATCATGCAAAATATCTTTAAAATGTTGCAATCCATTTTCTAGAGATTCCATAACTATCCTATTGCATTCTGCTTCTCTTAAGCTCTGTTTCACTTCTTCACAGTCTACTTTCCCAAAGTTTTAAACCTTAGTTTTGAACTCTGCCTGTGAAGTTTCAGAATATACTTCAAAACATATCATACAACCTTACCAGTTATCTGATGGTTCTCTCACCTCTATTTTATTTATTCTATCCAGATTGTTTGAAAAAGCTAGATCAATACAGGCATTCCCTCTTGTAGGCACTCTGACAAGATGAGTAAGGAAGCAGTCATTAACTGTACTGTATATACCATTTCAGTATCTGATGCTGACATTCCTATTGGATTTTCTAGTCTATGTAATAAATATTAAACCTTCTATGTTTTAAAAATATAAACAGAAATAATCTATAAATAGAATAGTAATTTTGTGAAGAGTTAATGGTTTACTTGTGTCATTCAAAGCTTTAATTTCAAAATGGCATTAGAAATGTTATCAAAATAAACTCAGATTACTATATATGTCTTTAATAACTGCAGCTGCATTTCTAGATTGTGCCAAAGAAGCAACTGGAGAATTGTGAATGAGTATAATAAAGTACAGTATAAGCTAACAAGGTAAAACAGAAAGTGATCCCCCAGTCTGCAATTCACTGTCTGCTTGGAATACCAAACTTAACTCAAAGGTTCAAATGGTACATTTGGATGGTAAATTTACTGTGAAATGAGAATTAGTAGCTGAACCAGAAAGCATAATATTGCATCGTCTGTAAATCAATGTGGCAGGTAGGCAAACTAAAAAATTTCCTTGTCTTCATCTTTCATTCTTCAGTGTGACACCTGAAGAAGGCTCAACATACGATACTGTATGTTGTGTTTCTTCTTTCTCCTTTTCGGTATGGAATTGACCTTTACTTTTTCCTTTGCAGCCAAATGCTGACACAGCCCCCTACTCAATCTTCTTGTTATAGTAATGCTTGATTACTGACATCTTTTGATGATGTTCTTTACTTTCTCCAGTAATACAACAGGAGTCTTCTGTACTACTAATGTCTCAGAGTTTGGGGATACAGTACCTATGGTAATACTATAATATATAGTCAAAATATGTATTTGCTTTAGAGATGCTGTTATCAAGGTGGTATGTAATTTATACAAAGTGAAGGGTGCTCTTGTGAGTTCCATCTCAAGCTCCACTAGGGGCTGCAATTACATGCATAGTGGTCCACCATGATGATCAGTGATATCCCAGAGGTGCTTCAAGAGATTTAAATCTTTGTTCATCAGAAAAAAACTGTATTAATGCATTGAATTTGATTCAAGTGGATGTGCTTATTGTCTATTGATATTGAGTTGGGATGGACTTTTGAGACCTTAGGGTTTTTATACACAGGGTCTAAAATAATATATTTTTTACATATTGTAATCAGAACTTTATTTCATTTTTTTTGCACCCTCAAGTTGAACATGATATGCAAAATCTGAAAACTATTTGCATATTGCATCCACAGTATTTATTAATAGTAAGGGACTTACTAGTACGAGATAAAAGGTCATGATGATTTGTATTTAATTATCACTCACTGAGCATCTTCAGATCTCAAAACATGATTATTTATGATTTTATACAATCATAAAAGCCAGCTCTATTACGGCAAAGATATATTGAATTATGTAAAAATAATTTTACTATTATTATTAAAACTAAAATTCAAACACAGTGAATTAATTTGAATACTATGACTATGTTTGCATACCCAATAATAAATGTTATATTTGAAAGAACAAAACAAAAGTAAGTAACAGCATGGATATTTGACAAATGCCTCACTAGTGAACTACAAGCTAGTTGGACTTTGATAATAGCATTGCCAAAATTCTGATATATTACAGTGACACCTTTCATTATTTCATTTATTCATTAAAATTATTCAGGGAGTTACTAACCAAAGGAGCAGTACTATGTTTTGCATGTGGTAAATGCCATTATTTTATTTTGACTATTCCCTAACAGTAACAATACTTTCCTAATATACAGAGCATGGAAATTAGTTACCACATGATACTAATTACATGTGAATCACATATACTGAATAATTTTACTGACTGCCAATGCATGTAAACCATAACATCTCCTGAGGAGAATTCTAAGACCCAAACAATATTCAATAAAGGATTCACCCTGTGTTTCAGTACATGGTAAGATAAAAGAATATTGAAGCCAGGTGGAGTGCACACATTTTTCATAGTTCAAGAGAAAGATGAAAGGTAAAACTCTGTCACAAATATAGAAAGAAGACACAAAAAGAACAGGACAGCCACGCACCCCTGATATCTGTTTTTTGTGTTTTGTGTCTCTTTTTGTTTTTACTGTAAACTTTATGTTTGATATTGTATACTTCTATATTCTATACAATTTGTTCTACACTATGAATTCCTTCTACAATGCTAAGCAAGAGTTTATATAAAGCAAAACAAAGAATGGGGACTAAAGAAATTAAGACATTATATTTTGTGTACAATATACAGTAGATTATGTGAAATATCTCTAGGTGCTATTATGGCCCAGGACCTTCATTTACAAATAGAATCCAGCTAATTACACTCTAAAATTCATGTTTAATAGTCTTCTTAGTTCCTTCCAGAGGATTTACCAATTATTTTTACAAGATTGCTATTTAGAAATATTATACATGGGAACAATTTAACTGGAATACTATTGGTGGTTGTTATGTGCCATATGCCAGGAACTGTGTTTCCCATAATGCACTAGGATAATGAGGGCATCACTGAAAAATATAGCAGTACAGTCTATATAGTTGAAAGTCTCACAAGGGTCAGATCATGAAGCCTTCTTTGTGAAATCTATAATAATGAGATTTTATGTCTCATTTCAGCAAGCAGTCATTTAAATGAAAATGGAAATGTGTTTCTTTACTTATAATGGTCATATAAAATACACTAGTGGTCATAGTTCTGTTTGCTGTGTTCATCCAAAAGGTTTCTGGTATTGTAATGTCAGGTACTCAAGTGTTGGATTTCTTTTGTGGTCTCACACAAAAGTGCATTCAACTTGATGCAGAATATTGGGGTGCTCTCTTGCACTTACATTATTGCTAACTAAATCAAAAAAGTTTGTGGAGATTATGAGATTTTAAGAAGGCAACCGAGAAGCTTGCCAGCATGGAAGCATTTACATTGCAATTCATCAAAAAGAAAAAAATAAATAAAATGTGCTTCATTCTTCTTCGTATACAGCAGTAATAATGATCAGGCTCAACAAAGATAGATTAGATTGATGAAGTTCTCTACACCGTAACACAGTTGCTGGTGAAAGCAGATTTAGGAACGGATGGTTTAATCAGCCTGTTACTCACAGTATGGGGTTGTTTTTCATGCAGCGTGTTCCAAAGCCTGGACGGTCCACTAGTGAATCTGCCACACGCAGCACTTCAACTTTATCTGGAGCATCATTGCTGCAACAAGATACAGGTTCTTATAAAAAATTAGTTGCCATTTCTTTAAAAGGACAAATCATCATTGAAAACCATTACCAGGACCTTATCTTTTAAGCACTGATCTTACAAGAACAGACACAGATATACAGGGAATATCTTGGAACTGATTCTCAAAACATGAAAGTTTAAACAGGTAAAATTCAAAACAACTACAGTATATACTGTATTTATCATTTACAGTGAGATCATGCTTTGGAAGACAAGCAAAATATGTGATTTGATTAAATAGACCATGCCTCATATTCTAGTGTTTCACAAATGTTTACAGTAAAGTATATATTTTTCTCTCTACTAGTGCTTTGATATTTGTTGAATAGAGCGATGCTAGTCACTATTGGCTACCATCCATTACCTTCATTTGTTCCAATACAGGTATCTTCTGCAACAGTCCTGCTATATTCATTACTTTACTCAGCAAAGATATAACTGACAGCAACATCAATATCAATAAGATTGTATTAGTGGATATAGCCTCTACTGTACAGTACTCTACTGTACTGTTACTGTACAGCAATGTTCACTTTTGAATCAGCATTTATGATTTAGGCTGAGGATGCTAGCTCTGACATTGAGATTTTGATTTTAAAATCATATGCAATAATACAAAAGAAAATATATACAAACAACAATGGCAATAACAATGTCACAGAGAGGTCTTAAATCTAAATATAGATTTAACACAAGGATGCATAAGCTTTATAATGTTACTGTGTACTGTGTACTGTGTAAGTCCTATAGTACTGTATGAAAAGTCCACATTTTCATACAAATATAACCTGTATAATCTATTCAAAACTTTGTAAATACACATTTGTTGAATATAACAATAGTTTTGTTTTACTTTAACATGGGTTTTATAAAAAGTGGAAATTGGTGAACTCATTCAAAAACTACATAGAACAGATACTTTAGAGACTTTTAAAGCCCATCTCTATTTTGTTGGAAAATGCTGTAGAAAATGCTACATGTCATGTTCCATTCTGCACTATTACCTACTATACAGTACTTGTACTGTAGGTCTCTAGAAAAAAATGACAAGAAGCAAACAATGCATGTCTGCGGCATGAAATTTGTCAAAGTAAGTGTGTGCACTTTCATTATACAGTATTTGATCAAAGCTGAGTTAAAGTATGTTTTGGACAAGTTAATAATAAAGGAATAATGCTAAGAATGTTGGTTAAGTAGAAATTCCTGAATAAATAAGACAATAGGAAGAAACATTTGCTTCAAAATGAAAGTTGAAAGTTGCTTCAGCTGATGTTGGTTGAGAAGCCCTGTGTCTCCACACAGATACAATATCTGTAAAAATTCAGTAGAATCAGTGTGGCAATAGGCTGCAACTACAGTCACCACTGGAGATAAACCAATCTACCATTAGGATTATTATATATGATAATATGTTATTAGGGTCATATATGTAAATGTGTGCTTACTGTATATTTAAAAGTGGAATACTCTTGGTGCTCTTTGTAAAGCATAAAACCTAGTTTTTCAGATTCATTCAGATTTGTGACTTGATGTTATTAAACACTTCCAAAATTCCTTTCACATTCCTTGTAAGTAATGGCAAATATTTTTCCAATCCTGCTCTGAATTTTATAATATTACATTAAAGGCAGTGGTAAATATACAACATAAGAAGGCAACATTCTGTATTTACAGTTGAGTAACCTTGTGAGATACAGCTGAAAAAATGTTAGGTGTTCTGCTTTACTTTTGCTTTTTGTAATTATTTTGCAGGTTTATCCAATATTTTATTACTGGCCTGTTTGGGTTATTCCAACTCACTGATGCTGTTTACCCCCTTAAAACAAACTATAAATTAATTCAGTTCTATGATGACACTGTATTTAATTAGCAGTCACAGATCAATTCCTGCACTGGTCATTGCAGGTTGCTGGGAATGTTCTTTTCTTTTGTGCCATTAATTTAGAACCTCTTTCGTGAAGGTCAAGCAATAATTCACCATGTGATTACAGAAAGCTATCTTTTCTGCACTCTGGCTGATGACTATGTAACCATTGGTAAGGTTTAATGTAAACTTCAGTTTTTCAGTTGCCAATGCAATCCTGTTTACCCGCTATAGAAAATAAAGCAATAAATGGATCTATAAAGTTTTAAGATGCTCTACAGTGTATCTCATTAAGAAATACCAAAGACACAAAAGATTTAGTAGAATGCCTGGTAGAATGAAGGGAAATATCCTTACTAGTGGATAAAAGTTTTAGTTCATTAAACCAAAGATCAGTATTTTTGTACAGTATACAGTATGTATGCCAAACAAATACTAGATAGTAGTATGAGTACCTGTTATTACAGAAATACTGTAAACCTTTTGACTTCAAATTTTGTTTCATTTTTAAGCTGAATAAATCTTAAATAACATTTTGACAGTATCCTTTTATAAACCAAAAAAACAAGCAAACAAACATTGCTCTTTCAGAGGATAGTGAAAAAACAACAACATGTGATCCATTCTCAGCAGTGGCAGTGTCCTACTTAATATTTTTCAATGGTATAAATACCATGTTGCAAGCTATGTCTACAGAAATTGCTTTATATCTTATTATACACTTACTGATTTCCTGCAGGAACAGTAACATTTCTCTCAACTGGAATCACTATACAGTATCTATGTCTTGATATCATTCATGTGGGACATTACACTGCTTCACACTGCAGATGTCTGGCTCTGGCCTGGGGTCGTTGACCTGGTCTCCTGACCTGGCTTAAGAGAATTTTGAACAGATACCTGCTGTTGTACTGTATGTGACACCATACACAGTAATAGCTGGAAGGCGGGATAACATCATCAAGAATAGCCACTGGACCATAAGTAGAATGCGGACTCATGGTGATAACATGGCTGGACTATAAGAACCTCTGTAAAACTGTTGCAATTTGGGGCACTGTGGGAAATATACTGTACCTTGTGTGTGTCTCCTTCAGTGTTCTACAGAAGTGGCCATTTTTGTAATAATTAAACTCATCTTAAACCTTCACTGGACTACGCAGAGACTCCTCGCATCCTTACAACTCCATTGATGATGGAGGCTTGAAGAGCTTTTCTTGGTGGAGTTGCAAGACTTTTTTTACACAGGACATCTGATGTAATTGATCTTTTGTCATGTCTTGTGGGTACCATTGGGAACAATGGGGGATTTTCTGTGGTCGGGGATTTTTGTCTTATCAGCTGGTTAAGATGTTTGTCAGTATATTTATAATAGAAATATCCATGATGTGTTATAAACTGGTACAGGATATTGTACTGCAAATCCAATATCCCAGAAAGATGTCCTGAGATTGAGTTTGCAAGATACATAAGTGATTAAAAGCAAGAAAAGGAACAGTCATGTGCAAGGTAAACACTAAGTTTTCAGACTGGAACCAAAACAAATATTGCACAGTATATATATAAAAAAAACATTGGCTTAATTGATTGATAATAACATGTTGACCCTTAATTTTTGTTCTTTTTAGTAACTACCAGTTCCATTGCTCATTCAATATTCATGAATTCAGTTCATTCAATATGTAATTGTTAAAACTCATATGGAAGGAATTTTCAATTCATGTTTTTTGGCCATTTAATAAGTAAATTCAAATTCTCAATGGAGAAAAAAAGAATGGAGAGAAAATCACAGAAAATACTGTTACAGCAACAATTACAGTTTGATTGCAAATTTATACAATGTGTTATTTCAACACATTGATTTGAATACCCCAGATACAGTACTTCACAGTACATTTTAAAAAATTATCTCTTTCTAGACTGGTCATTATTTAAAAAAAAATAGAAAGGGCAGACTTTCTTGTTCTCAAAAACTTCAGTTCAACTAAAACTTCAGTTGAAATAATAAGAAATAAGAATTATAAGTACAGAGTTGGGAAACAGTATGCACATTAAGTTAAGTCAGAAAGCCATGATTAATAGCCTTTGCTTAATTTGTATGCTTTTAGCAATGAAAATCCCTTGTCTTAAACACAAAACCCAAGGGGACTCAGGGATTATTATTCAAAGTTTTGAAATAATTTTTGTAGCATCAGATTACCTGAAAAATGTCTTCTGCAGAGATCCATACATCCATGGCTGCAGTTCAAGATTTGGGTATTCCACAAAAGGGGGTGAAATTAGGGAAAAAATAAGAGACAAGCAGACAAAAACTGGAGGCAGCACCACCTGTAAGATAAAGAAGTGAAACTTAATAAAATGAAATCACAGGATGGTTGTCAGCATGTTCATGATAATTTCCTAAGGGTTATATTTTACATAGGGGGACCTTTAAATCATCTATACACCAGTAGTGTAATAGTAGTACTAAAACTGGACAATAGATATATCCTTGCATTGTTGTGTCTTGTGTATATTCTATATTTACAAATATACACATTCATCAGCACTTTAGTAAATGTCTTGACAACAGAAGTCCATTGAGAGGAGAGAGTTAAATGCACTGCTTAGTCAAAACATTTCTTGATGACGTCCAGCCAATACATGAGCACAGTACTATAGAAAATTCTTGTTCAAATTAGAAATGTATTTCTAAAGTAAATATAATTTTTTCTTATTCACACACAGAGTTGAGTAGTAAACTATTACAGTTGTTATTTATTGAATGTAAACACAACAAAATTAAAAAAATCATGCAGACGGGGCTACATAGAAAACCAACCTTTTGCACTGGTAAATCTACTACTAAATACGCTATCCAGGAGCCATATCACCCTGCAACTCACAACTGGCAACCCACTGAAGCTAAGCAGGTGTGAGCCTGGTCACTACCTGGATGGGAGACCTCCTGGGAAAAATTAAGGTTGCTGCTGTAAGGTTGTGTTAGTGGGGCCAGCAGGGGGTGCTCACCCTGTGGTCTAGTTGTGTTGTAATGCTCCAGTATAGTGACAGGGAACTATACTGTAAAAAGGCACCATCCTTTGGATGACATATAAAACCGAGGTCATTAAATGGTAATTTAACTGGTAATTAAAAATCCCAGGGCATTTCTCATAAAGAGTAGGGGTGTGGCCTAATTTCCCATTGGACTTCAGTCATGGCCTCCTAATAATCCCCATCTACAGTATGAATTGGCTTCATCTCTCTGTTCTCCTCCCCGCTGAGGTGAGCTTCTGGTGCACTATGGTTGCTATTACATCCATACTTGCATTTTTTTAAATTTCTGCAACTAAGATCAAAACAAATGTTTTAATTAATTTTCATTTTTTCTGGCATCTCATTATATATTCATACTTTATATCAGACATTGTTTTTTTAAATAAATCTATCTGTTTAGAAATCATCTTAATGTACAGTAATATAAAATCTGTCAAGACCGAAATCCAAATTAAGACCAATGCCAAGACCAATTTTAAACAACGACATACAGTAATACAGAACAAACAGTAAAAAAATACCTTTAAAAGGTTTTGATAATGCACAAGCCAAACATATTTTAAATAATAACAATATAAAATTCATTGTCTGTTGCCACTTAGAATGTGTTTCTTATACACACAGACATGTAAAACACACATAAGTATATAAACCATGCTATACAGTACATATTAAATGTTTTAAATAAAATGGATTTATTAGCAATTGTACAAGTTTTTGCAATTAAAAACTGAAAAACAGCCCACGGTCTTGTGCACCACCCTGTTTTTGCTATTGAAAGGTTTTCTACATGTATTTCTTAGAAATTCTAATATTAGCCTTATTAGTTTCTACTGTATCTTTTAACTATTATACTTGAGGAAAATTAATTTTTGGCAAGAGTGAATACATTTTGCTAAGCTTAGTAGCTAAAGTATTAGAATACATGGAGCAGCAGAGTGAATCCTGATTACACTGTGTGTTTTAATATGTACTGTATAATTTTATATGGAATTAAAATAATAAAAAGGACTCTAATACATTAAAATTAAAATCATATTAAAAGATAATATAACAGTTATAAATGAAACTGAGACTTGACACAACAAGACCAGATGAGGATCAAGACCTCAACATTTGGTCTCAAGACTAGTCTTAAAAACCAAGTCTTAGGACATCATCTGTGGTTAACATAAGGAGTGAAAAACTTTGAATCACACATGGGATTAAAGGTTTGATGAAATGATTAAGATTAAGCAATGCAGAAGACATGAGGAAAAACACCAGGCAAGTAATTAGCTACAGTATCTTCAAGGTCTTTACTCTCAATGTGCGTCTTGAACTACCGCCTCCGGTCTCTAAACATGCTGATAATTTGTGACGCATCATATAACATCTGGAACATAGCCTAGGCGCAAAATGCAAGATTTTAATATTTTATCACATTCCCCTAAATTCAAATACATTCATGGACTAAATACTGCAACTTGCATATTAGTACATTCAGTAAGTGTTTAAAATATTTTTTCTGATAATTCAATACCTGTAGTTGAAAAGCACTGAAAATATCTTGTTTTATACACAGTCACCATTACACAGTTAATATGTTTTTCTAATCGGCAACCTTGACAAACACAGTATTTCTGAAATAATATGGATTTTGCCTTGATGTTACTATAGTGATGAATTATCTTTATCTATACTGATTCTTATTACATTATGGCTTCTTGCTGTATACATAATCATGCAAATATAAGAGTAGACAATGAAAGCTTCAAATTGAAAAGGGCATTTTGTTTTTTAAAGTCAGAATGAACATTAAGTTTATTTGATTAAACATTTCATTTTATAAGGCAGCTATACCAGAATATATTTTTGTAACCATTATTCTTGTCAAATCATTTTATGTCACCCTGAAAGGAAATATAAATTTTAAATATCAACAAAAATACTGAAATGTGTATTACAAATTATTACAAATATTATGTATTCCTTATTTTAAATGTACAGTGCCTTGCAAAAGCATTCATCCCCTTCAAATGGTGTTCTATTTTTGAGATGAGTTAAAAATTATGCATTCTTATTTTTTTTAAAGTGAACATTTATTGAATAGTTTAGTTAATATTACTGAAAACTTCTCAAAATGAAGACTTTATGGACTTAAATGTGAGCAAAAACTCACAAAATATTCATGACAGTATAATATTTCATTCTGTAACATTCTTAAATCATTATCAAACTGTTTATTAACAGTTTTGGTTTAAAACATTCTCTCTCATTACTGAAGCTGCTACATAAATAATAGTTTTCCTCTCAAAACAAGTAAATTATATCATGCCCCATGTTCTACAGAGTAACATTATCTTTTGAAAATCCCCACATACTGTAGTTTGTTTTTAATTTATTTATATTTTTTTAGGTAGTTTACAATGATCTGTTCTGCTGGAGTTATCTGGTTAGATCACCTTGCTCAAAAAGTGTGGCAACAATATCCCCACAAACGTGCAGTAAAGAGTCCAGGACAGCACTAACCACCAAACCCCTGTGTAGAATCTAGTTTGCAAATATATATGGCAAATTTAAAACTGAGAAATATCTGGAATAGTAGAAGGTGGACAGAGAGTTTGGTCTGAACCAAGAATCAAGAAAAAATGCTTCATAACATCTGACTGGCATGAAGAAGAGAAAAAACTAAAAAATACTGGACATTACTTAACACGCTGACTAATAAAACACCAAGCTGGTCATTTTGTTCTCCCTTAATGCTTTTAGATATGGTTTATCATGACTGATCTTTATCAATCTGTAAGTACCATCTGGTCATGGTATCATATTATGACATTAGTATTGTGATGTTTCTTTATGCAGATGGATAGGGAAGGATCATGTTGTTTTATACAAATCTAATTTTATTTTCAAATAATCCTTAAATAATTATATACTGTAACGTTCACACACTGTTAGATGGTTTGATGATACAAAAGCAAGCAATTAAAAATAGTCGATAGCTCTTTGACAACATTTAAATCCTAGTGACCAAACAGAAATAAAAATAATAATTCTGTTTACAGTGATTAGAAACACAGTTAATTAAAAGAAATACAATACTCAGTGATTTTCTTAATAGTGAGTTTTGTAGATGAATACAGTAGTACTGTATAGTACAATACTTTTTTAAATTCTATCTTAAGTACTTATGGTATTGTTATCATATGAATCCTAGTTTTAAGTCTTCAGGAATCTAAAACATTTGTTTTCTGTGATTGCTCCTTAGCCTAAGTACAAATCAAATGCTAAATACAAGCCTGCAAAAACCATTCTGACTAGATGAAGTGTTGGAGACAACCAGTTATTGTGAGCTTGTCCAGCCACTGCTCTGGCTGGAAAGTTGCATCTTCCTCATCTGCATTGCTTGAAATTCTGACTGTAATGTTTTGACTATTTGTGTTTTTTTGTTTAATCTAATGTTGATTTGCATCAGTAATGCAATACAGAATAGATCACAATTTTAGGATTCCTACAACAATAATTATACATTTTATAAATCTTAACTACTAGTGTTGTATTAATCTACAGTACATAACTAAAGTTATATTAATACAATAAGTTAGCTGAAAGAAGCAATTCCCTCTCCTATTCCACTTTTTCTTATATTTACTAAACGACTTTCAGCAAAGATGGTAGCATTATCTGTGGAGCTCATCCATTTTTAATGATTTAGAAATATGTAAATAAATAATTCCGCAGCTGCTTGTTTTCATTGTGACATTACTGCCAATGGTTCTGCAATTCAAATGGAAACACCATATCCCCACAGAAGGAGTCTATTCTCAAACCACTTAAGTGCTGCATTAGGTTATTTACAGACTGGAAGTAAGGTTTATGCATCCCTTCATCTGCTAAGCACATTTTAAAAGTCTCAGACCTGCTAGACAAAAGCCGTAGCTGAAATGCATATACAAGGTGAATAGATTGGAAGGGGTATGTACAGTATGGTTTAAGTAAAATGTCGGCCTGCAAGCCTGGTACACACATTTTGAACAAATCAAAGTGAGAGGTCACGGGGGCTGTGGCAAAGTAACAGTAAGAGGAGATTCACTTTATTAGCCATGAAAAATGCAAATGAATACAACAAAACTAATTTTTAGAAATAAGTCTTTGTTTTCTAAGACTATTGCAGTTATAAAAATATAGTAGTTACTTGTGTAGTTTGACATTATTTGCCCAAGGATAAAGTAATAAGAAGAACACTTATTACTATTGTAAGTGTTGTTATAATTATAGGGCATACTATGCAAGGTTGAAATGGTCACCTACTGTATGTGGTTCATTTAAGGCAGTTAGAAGAAAACATTTACTGTATGAGTTAAAAGGTATCAGACAGACACCATTGTGTGAACATTCTGGAGCCAGTGTTTACATGTCTGTACTTTGTGTCTATGGTATGGTTGCCTGTCTGGCAATTGCTGCCTGCGGACAATCAATAAAGAGAATTAAATCCATTCTTCTCTATGCTAAGATATCAGGGTGGTGCTTGCAAGTGCTACTACTGTATAAAGAAAACTGATGATTGCATTTTTACACAGTATTATTCTGTTGTATTATAAAAATTGCATTCACCTCTTGCAATACTTACCCTAATGTTCATATCACTTTGGTCAATAAAAAAACAGCAGCCACTCACAGAGTGGTATCAGGTATTTGTATAACCTGTCAGGCAAGAAGGAACTATTTGTTGTACTGATAAATTATCTTCATAAATCCTGAGGCAAACAGGAAAGTTTAACACAACTCTCCCTCTCAAGCCCTAGAGAAATAAGAATGACTGCATCAGTCAAGCACAAGGCAGACAGAAAAAGATAAATTAATATGCTGGGGTTGAATTAGATTTAATAGCCTTGAATGTGCAAGGTTTTTGATTGTATTAGATGCTGGCTGTGTCATCCTACACTTGTGCAATTAATTTCTTTGTTGCGTTGTCTCTTTTTAGGTAGCAGTATTTCTGTTCTGTTCCCATGTACTGCACTTTTCTACTTTCAACAGACAAATAGGTCAAGGCAGGGTCCAATAAGCAACACACTATATTTGTAATCACTTTCACTCAAAGTGTATGGGCTGCACTGACCCTTATTAACCCTTTGTCTGTGTGCTCAACAAGACTGTTGTTTTTTTTTACCATATGGTGTCATAATTTATTTTTTTTCCAAAAATATTCATTTCTTTTTGTGAGTAATGAGATTCACAGCTTATAAGAAAGTTCAGTGGCAGCTTGACATTCCTTTTATTCTGAATATTTTCAAAACATTAAAGCAAATAAACCTTGGATGCACAAATTTAAGCTCTTTTGGAATGTGTTGTAAATTATATACAGTATTGTGTATGTGTATTTTTTAACAGGATTACAGTGTGTCTGAACCTAGCATAGCCTACTACATTCAAAATACAAAGTATGAAAATCAAAGTATTATACAAATATTAAAAGAATGTTGCTAGAAAATCATCCCATATGGGAATTACAATATGTGAAACTTTAGATCACTTGATTCATTACTGATTTGTGGTATCACAGACCCCCTCCTCACCACATGGAATTGGAATTGTTTAATTGTTGCTGTGTTTTTATATAGTAAAAAAGGTATGTCTTGCTACCGTTCTTCTCCAAAACCTATCCATATGAACAAAAATAATATTAATTACAGTTTTAAACAATGATATATCTCTTATTTGGTCCCTGCAAATAAAAGGTTATAGATTAATAATACTTAATCACTTCTGTATATTTCCAGGAATAAATGATCACATTCCATGCCAATAATCATTGAAGTCTGCATTGAATTCATCTTTGTATTAACATTAATTAAGCATTCCATAGGTTTCATAAGTCTTTTTCAGCTAATTGTAAAATTATTTAAGAAAGTAAACATTTTAAATATATAATACTGCATTAAATCACAAGCTGAGTTTCGTAAACAGAACAGAGTCTGTCAGTCTTTTGTCTTCACATGCAGAGATGCTTTTTCTCCCTATGATCTTCTACAGTGAGCTTCTTAGAGCTGACCACTGACACCACCACATACATCTTACAAACCTTGCTCTTAAATAAAATACGTGTATCAAACACAGAAGTTGTGCCAAGGGATTCAAGCCTGCAGTTTGTGTTGCTGCTGTGTAAGCTACTGCTACATTTAGGCAGCGCTACAGATAGAAAATTAGTTCCAAACAAAAGTAATAATCTGTTCTTGTCAGAACATCCATAAAAGCATAGTATTCTGTGGATGCTGCAAAGCATTAAATAGTATAATTCTGTTATCTTTTAATCTTGCATTTCTCCCCAGTTTCTTTAATAAACGTTTAAAAGAAATACCCTTTTGTAGAATGAAAATGCCTGAACACGAAAAATCATTTGAGAAGTGTTTGTTAGTTTTATTCTCAGCCTAAATAAATACAATCAAACAAGTGCTGCATAATCAGCAAGGTGACGGGGGCTGGCTGAGACACTGACACTTTCCTCTCCTTGAATTCCAATGCTGACAGCTCCTGCAATACTCTGATCTTCTTTCTGTGTCTCTCTTCTATATATATAAAAATATTTCCCTCGAGGAATTTTAGCAGCTTCTACCTAAAGTGTTTCTGTGGCAACCTGCTATGCACTCCTTGGAATTTAGCCAGGCAGTCTGTTTAGTTGTAAGGCAATTGTTCCTGCATCAGAATGGCACAAGACTAGCAGCACACAGCCAGTTACTTGCAGTCTAGATAAAGGGGGAAACACACATACAGTATACAGTATGTATGTTAATGTATATGTATGTTGATTGTTTTTTATGACTTTATGTATGACTGTGACCCTGTGCTCTACCTTTGACTTTTAAGTATCTCACCTACAGTATAAACACAACCTACTCACCTTCTTTAAAAATACTACAGTAACACTGCCTGTAATCCAGCTGTCTCTAAAAGTGGTTGCCTTCCCCTCACAGGCAATATTAATACAGTACAACCTGTAATTACAGAAATATTAATAAATCCATCAAAATTAAAATTTCATAATTTCAGCTTTTCAGAAATCACTTGTCACATCCTAGTTGACTTAGTGAGTTCATTGTTTTCAAATTACTGTATCTGATGGATGGAATGTCCAAAGAAGAAGTGGCTTAAGTTTTTCCTGTATTTAATATACAGTAATTAGTAGTTTACATTTTAATATACTGTAGATTGAGATAGAGGTACCAAATGGAAGGAGGGACCATTTTCATATCAAAAGAAAAAACTGCTGTTTAACTGTAGCACTGAAATGCTACAATGTACATCATTTTTTTTAGCATCCTGAAATTAATGGTGAAAAAAGTTTTTGGATTCATCAGCACTATTCCTCTAGGTAAAATATTTCACCTCAATGTCACCTGATCTGTTTACATCAGTAGTCTATGGTCTGTGGAGTAAAAAGGTTATAAGCAGGGCAAACTAGTGGTGTTATAATAATAATAATAATAATAATAATAATAATAATTGCTTACACTTATATAGCGCTTTTCTGGACACTCCACTCAAAGTGCTTTACAGGTAATGGGGTCTCCCCTCCACCACCACCAATGTGCAGCATCCACCTGGATGATGCGACGGCAGCCATAGTGCACCAGAACGCTCACCACACATCAGTTATCACTGGGGAGGAGAGCAGAGTAATGTAGCCAATTCATAGAGGGGGATTATTAGGAGGCCATGATTGGTAAGGGAAAATGGGAAATTTGGCCAGGACACCGTGGTTACACCCCTACTCTTTTCGAGAAATGCCCCGGGATTTTTAATGACCACAGGGAGTCAGGACCTCGGTTTTATGTCTCATCCAAAGGATAGCGCCTTTTTACCTGTTTACAGTATAGTGTCCCCATCACGTGGACCACAGGGTGAGTGCCCCCTGCTGGCCCCACTAATACCTCTTCCAGCAGCAACCAGTTGCTGGAAGAGGTATTAGTGTGCAGCAGTTGGTGGACCACTGTGTCACTGGAGTATTGTATATGGTACTTTTCCATCTGGACCAGATTATCTAAACCGATGCACGTGGAGCGGAGCTCGTGTGGTGACGTCAGCGCCCTCACTGCACGTAGCAGGGTCCTCAACTGCCTGTGTTGGGGGAGGTCTCCTTTAGCTCACGCGGTTGGTGCCCTGTTGCGTTACGCCAGAGACCCGGGTTCGCGCCACAGTTGTGGGGGATAGAACGGGCGGTGGAAGGCACGACCCCACCGGAACCGTGGTAATCACACACGGATATTATGAATGCGGATGTTGTGCTCTGAGAAGTGTCATCCCTCAAAAGACATTTTAGTCGGAGGTCCTGACAGATTAATTTTACATGACACAAAAACGTATTTTAAATCATACCTTCAAAGAAAGCTTAATCAGATTATGGAACTGAACATATGATACCTCTATACTGTATGTATAGAGGCATCAATATTTATTAAAGAACAGAGATTACCTACTGTATGATCATGAAAAGATAAACAAAAATAAATCATTTGTAAAAAACTATGGCCTTGATAAATATTTGATGAAAAGTGATAAACATAAATCTGACTGAGGCATGTGGTATGCACCTGTAAATCTAAATAATAAATGTTACAAATTAAAAGCAAATTGTATAGTATTTAGATATTCAGAAGTGAAATTGTGCCGTAGTGTTCAAATTATATGTAACCTTTAATTAATTAAAATTTTATTTCTATACAAATTATTGTGTAGAAAAACTTCTGCCACATTTTTACTATACTGCAAGTACTGTATTACATCAACAGCAGTTAAAACAAAGACTTTAAACACTAAACAAGTGGAAATGGGACGTATTTTCAAAAAATGAATAATGTAATGTTTCAGTAAAAGTTTCAGTCTGAGAGTAGTCTTAGCATAATAACCTTATAAATAATTCACTTAATAATTCACCAACTGGGAGAAAGCAAAATCTTTGTGAAAGACCACCAGTGTGCAATTCTATTAGAAAAGTACATTAGTAGAGCTATAGGTAAAAATGCTGTATATTTATTTTGTGCATTTATAGCATTAAATAATTTTGCAATAAACATACTGTATATTATCAACATTAATATATATTTTATGGACATTTATTCAGATATTTAGATAGATTTGACTTAGAGTAATTTCATAATAGTAGCACCTTATTTTAACAATAGTTTTGGTCATTTGTTTACTAATTAACATGTCTCTGATCACAATTAAACTCATATACATATCATAGGCTTCTCAGGCCACTGTAATCCTTCACTGTCACATCTAAGCACGGAACTTCCAGAAAAATAAATACATCAAATATTTTTACTAATTATATGTAGAACATCCACACACAAGCACTGGAATATATTAGGGTATTTAAGTAGAAGAATGTTGGTGCCACACATTCAGAAGATCAAGTCCTTTTGCAACCTCAGTGGTTACGATGAAAGAATCTATTAGGTAAGTGGAAATTTTAGACAATGCTAAGAAAACACCTTCATTTTCAGGCCCATATTCAAAGCTCCAGGAGTAAAATATAATTTCATGCTGGAACACAGCAATAGGAATCAGAAGGCAGTATCGTCTAGAAGCAGACATCCAAGACTTTGCAGAATTGTATTGATAAATCAGTCCTTCGGCTCTAGATATCATACTGGGTTTTGTATCCTCTGTAGATCATTTTGAAAATATTATTTCACCACAATCATATCTGCTGACAATAGGCAGTTCACAAGATGTTAAACCGTTATGTCAGCTAAACAGTGACATGAATACAGTAAAAAAATAAACGAATGATACTGTACTGTATGTACAGTGCATGCACTTTTTTATTCATCACAAAGAAGTCATCAGTCCGACAGAATAATGGGTGGAGTCTATGCATGGAATTAACTCTCTGTGTTTTTTACCACAGATGCTGTTTTATCCATTGATACACACAGGAAAAATATTTACAAAAACAGGAAACAATTGGAGAAATCAGGAAGCTGGTAGATATATTTACCACTGAACCACATACAGTGTATATATTATACACATCATGATATATATCAATTAAGGTGTCTGAACTAATATACACGTATGGAAATGTGTGTATACTACCAACAACAAAACTTGTATCCACAATATTTTACCTTGTTGAGCTAATGTATTGTATATACTATACAGTATATTTGAAATTATTATGTATCCATCTATATTGATGGATTTTGGAACATTATAATTTTTGTATATTTATGTATTCATGGACTTTTTTAAAATGTATTTTACTTAAGTATTTAATGATTTTGATGTTAAGTATTTTTGGCTACTTGATCAGTCTTGGCTATCTGTGATGGGTATTAATCACTTTGATAGATACTTAAGCACTAAACCACCTCGTAAGTGAGAGAGTTGATTGGCTAAGGTTGGCTAAGGTTGATCAGATGAATGCCAACCTTCATGCCTTTGGTACAGTATGTAAGAGCAACACCTCAGACAGACTCGGAAGCAGTGGAGATAAATCTCCTTTCGTGGTAAATTTTGCATACCATACCATTACTATAACAATAACAACATTAATGTATTTTTTACAGAAATACGAAAATTAAACTACACATTTTATTTAGGTTCATTTCATTAATAGCACCTTACTGTATGCTTACAAAATTATGGTCATTTGTTCACCAGTTAACATGTAGCTTTGTCTAGATCTGTATGCTATTACTGAGTGTGGCACAGTCATGAAAAATAATATTCTACCCTTTCTGCATGATCTTTCTGGCCAGAAAACTAGTGGGATAACAGAAATTCTCATGTTAACAACAGTAATCCAGAACCATATGCTGATCTTTTGGTAACTATTCCTGCACATTTTTACTCCAGTGGATGGGAGAAAGCTTGAGAGAGTCAGAGAGTAAACAGACTCAAATCTTAATCTTACTGTACATACTAAGCTGGTCTTCCAACCAGTCCCTCTCAGGTCACCTCAAGCCCAGGTATGCCCTTGCAGCATAACAATCTTCCTGTTGGTTGGATAGTTGCAGAAAATCCTTTAAACAACCCTAATGTGGCCTGAGCCTCAGAATCTGCAAAACTCAACAGATACAGGGTAGCCACTGAGGAGATGCCCTTGACAAGGAATCTGTGTGCTCCCACATTTGTGTTTTCTTCGCCTATTCTAAATGTTACAAGATGGTAGCATGGCAATTTCGCAATCCATGTTCGTAGGACAAGTAATGTACACCCTCCACCTTGCAGCATCATGCTAATCCATATATATATACTGTATATTTATAGCCAGACTGAATGCATCCATTTAAATACAGTTTTATTTTCCTTAATGATCTCATAGCTCAGTCAAAAAAGGCAAACAAGTTAAATTACAAAGCTTTACAAGTATGAGATGTTAATTGGGGATTAATGCTGACATTTAAATAAGTGAAAAATACATGCATAATTTAAAGCCGAACATTTTAGTTTAAACACCAACAATGAGGAAATAAAGTCAGATCTTACATTTAAATAATACACTTATGAGGACTTTTGACCCAGCCTTTATAAGAAACATAATGAATGACACAAGCAAACACAAATTTTAGTGATTACATGAAACTTCCTCTCGTACAATTACAATCTTGCACAGATTTGGGAAAATGAATGCGATTGCTTAAAAAGGATATTTCTTCTTTGCTTCTTTCTAGTTCATAAATGCCAGTTACTTCATTAACAAACCAAAAGGCCAATTGCTGGGAACAAACCTACTTCAGAAATTTGAACAACAGCATATAGAATTTATACCAAGCTGTCTCCTTGGCAACAGGGGACTAGTAAAGCCTTTAGATAAGATAAAGCCTTCAGAGTCAGAGTATAGCTGATAATATCAAATGTTCTGAACATGCTGTGTGTATAGTAATAAAGCCTGATCCAAGACTTTCTTTTAAAGAAAATGAATATTGGCAAGCAATTAGAGAAGTTTAATTATAATTTTTAAGAAAAATATGGGATTCATGTTGTAGGGTGAGCATCAAAGTCTCCTTTGAAACATATCTGTCTGCTCTTTAAATAAAAATGTGAAATTCTTAAAATGACAAACTACCCAAAGGTCAAACTTGAACTATCCTAACCTAGAATATACATTTAGAAAATAGTTATCATTAAAATCATTTAAACATATTTCTAACATATTATGTTATTGTGTCATATTTGGCTGCTTCAAAATATCTCCACAATGTGTTTTTTAGGGCTGGAATATTGCAGCAATGGATCTAGGCACTGAATCATGGGAATACATATCATGACACAGAATATCTATTGCTTAAATAATAATTCAGACCAGTCAGAATATCAGTCATAGAAGCTTTCTTGGCCAATGTGTGAGCAGCATTTGAATCATAATCGTCAATCTGTCTACTGGCATGCTAGTGTGTGTACATGTGTCCTGGGATGGTGTCCTATCCAAGATGCACCCTTTGCACCCTGTACTACCAGGATAGCCTCAGGTTTGCCATGACCCATATAAGAAATAAGCTTTATCAAAATGTATAAATTAATGTATGGATATCTTAGAATATAATTTCAAAAGTTTACACCAGATACTCCCAAGGAATAAGGCTATTGATAATTACTATTTTTAATAGGAAATTAAAATGTTAATTAATTTAATTCTTGAATTTCAAAAAGGGCTAAAGAAAAATAATGTTTATGTTATACAGCGATTGCATGACAGTACATTTCTTTTAATGTCATTCTTATGTTCTACATCTGACATGTATGAGATGTGTGGTACCATTACTGGGTCTACATTTGTGGAACTAGATGAACTGCACATTTCTTTATTTTTTTAAAATTCCATTAGATTGTTTTTATTTAATTTTAATTGTCTGTTATATTTATACCTAAAACAGATACCATACCAGAGAAGGCAGAATATAAATATTATTTTAAGCAGTTTTGTATTCTGACACAATATTCTCTGCAAAATGGTAATTATTTTTCAGTGACAGTAATTTCTTATGCTTTATTTCTGCAAGTTTTTTTAAAAATGATGTTGTTGTTATTGTTATAACATTGTTATAACTGTTTGTAAATATTGTTATTACAGCTGTTATTATTATTGACCTGTGCAAAGCAAATAAATTATAGGCAGGAGTAATCTCTTGAGGTTAATCATATCTGAATCAACAAAATGCATCTTCACAAATCAGCACACAACACAAAATCAGCTTCTGTTAAGAAGTAAAGGAAAATAAAAATGGTATACCTTATCAAAATGGCCAGCTATATAGTGTATATGCTGCTTAATCAGAGTGTGTACTATAGTTTAGGGTTTCAAGGAACTGAATGCTATTACTGAGTGCTATTTACATTTTAAATTCATTCGATAGCTCCACAATTGCCTCAGGAATTGTTTTCCACAATCCAGATATGCCTAAAGGTTGAAATTATAGTACAAAAAGACAAACATAATAGCTAATTATTGGACACTGGAGAAAATCTTTGATAACTTTATGTTTTTTGTATGCCATTAACACATTGATGCAGTATGTACTTTTATTGAACTAATAACTGCTTACTGTATCTCTTCTACTGATATTAGACAAGGGCACCATTCATTTTGATTGATGATTATTAAGGTCAGTGCACCTGAAGTAAAATACGTTGCTTATGCAAAGGTTTAATCCTACTCAATCTTCAGATTATTATTTTCTATACCAGAAGAGTGAATTCAGGTGCAGTTGATTTGTTTAATGCATACAATTAGAGGCAAAATACCCAAATGTTCATAGTAAAAAGGCTGGAATTAAATCCTTCCCAGATTATTAATTATTCAGTTAGGTACAAAAGAAAAATGAAATAACTTAAAAACATTTCTGGATTAAGATACAAATATAAATAGCTAACCAATTGCAAGCATGAAATAATACAACACATAATCACAAATATTAAAAGTTTTAAAATGCTTTGAAGCTGGTAAAATAATACAATAAACACTCGGCACTTAATGCAGTATTTGCAACTTTGGCTATCACATATAACCAAAAATATTTGAACACTTTATAGTCTACCAGAGAATGGGAATGGGTAACTGTACTTATCTCTGACATTCTTTTGAACTATAGTTGAATAACATTTCAGGCACAAATTAATTCCTCAAATCTATCTTAGTTGCATTCTAGGTGAAGGAGTGATGCTTCAGCAAGAACATACCCCTATAAAACATGAAGTACCAAAGTGTAGTTCAGGGTAAAATGGCTATCAAACCATGGTTTTCCAACCAAAATGCTAATCAAACTATCCTCGCCATACCTGTGCAATAAGTCCTTTGCGGCTTCTGCGGGCGTGGTGAAACCTTTTAATGAAAAGTGCTAAAAACTGCCTGCGAATCAGCTTCCACCCACTGATGACATATGAACCTTTCCCCTTCAGGCCATCGGGTCTTTCAGAATCTGAAAAGTAAACACAAATAAAAGCAATCTAACTAGAATTCTACTCAGGAAAATCTATAGCAAAAAGACCCTTATTAAAACAATGACAGATAAATAGAATTCAATCATTGTTTTGACAAATTCTGGCAGTTTAAGCCTTAGCTCTGAGAGTGGGGATCAAATACAGCTGCGGAGTCTTAAAGTTATAATCAGAAGCATGTTGTGTTTACAGAATGAACAACAGTATCCGAACAGTAGCACAAGGCAGATACTGTAGCTATTACAGCTGCAGGATCATCTAACATGGACACCAGCAATTCCCATACCATCTCTTCCTGGACTCACTGAACATGTCAAGAGGTAGTTTCTATATCTGAGCCACATCAGAAAATGTGTGCATCAGGAAATAGTTAAAATTTCCAGGTATGCACAGCGCCATATTGCTGTCATCTGCGATTCCAAACAAGGCAGCAAAACTTTCGGTGACTTGAAGTGGTCCTATTATCTAGTAATCAAGCAGCAGTCTGCGACAAAGTCGTGACCCTACGGTACTTTAAAAAAGTTTATTATGTTATGCATAACTGAATAATTGGGATGAGCAGTTCCCCTTTAACTTTTTGAAACACATACTGTACCTTGAACTCTATTTGTGAATCTCCCCTTTCCCTCTTCATCGGTGGCAAAAAAAAAATAAAACCTTGGTTACTTAGATAAAATTAACAATACTACATACATGATGTTCATATTGAAATAATAGAAATAAGTGCACTAATTCAAACATTTGCATAAAAATAAAATTATAAAATCAGCAAGAAGGCTGTGACAGTGTCTCAGATATGTATGTTGATTTTACCAGGAATATCATGAGTATTGTTCCAATTAAAAATGAGCATGTGCTTCACGATAACTGAGATTGTAATTACAACATTGCTGCATTAGAACTTATTTCCTGTTATTTTCAGATATTGCACAAGCTTTTGACCATTTGACCGAAACAAATCTAGGACTTCCATTGCATAAATCGAAATCTGTCAAATGTCTGAATTATTCTGTAATGTATAATGCAATTACTGATATTCAGTTTGAGAGCAGATGAGTAAAGATAAAAGTAATCTTTCGTGAGACTGCATTACTTATATCCACAATTCAAACCACAACCTACCAAATCTATTTCTTTAAATAAAATCAATGATCTTTGTTACACCCACTTGATTTGGCATAACCAATTATATGTTTTTAACATATGCCTCTGACCACCTTCATGCCATTTTTTTTACACATCATAAGCACCATAGCCCCATAACAGAGATTATAAATAAATTATAAGATAAATATGTCCATCATTGACAACACTGGAAACATAAAGGTGATTCACAGGCCACAGGGTTTGCTGTTTTGCTAAGGGCATGAGCTAAACAAGACCAGCATGACTTATAAAAACCTTTCTCTCAGAGAAACACAACCAATACTAGGCTGCTACTTGGTGAATCACAATCTCAGTAAACTGGTGACATACTGTAGTTCAGGCTTGAAACTGCTACTCCTGAATCATATAGCCAAACCTGTGCATAGGTAAACATCTTTATACTCTAGATTGAACCATTTGTTAACCTCCTTTTCTAAATATTTTTTAGGGAGATATATAAAGTATATTGAGATTTTAAAAAAGCATTACTATCAACTAGTAAGCCATGAGATGGAAGTGGAGTTTTTAAAGAAAGGTTCTCTTTGTAGCTACTGTATGCTACAAATGTACAACAGAAAGGCAAAATGTAATATTCATACCACTGCTGCTAATTAGCTGCTCAGAACTTTTTCCAACATTGGAAATGCTGTTGCGTTTAGATTCCCTTGAAGTCCTCTTCCAGTCTCTTACAAATGTTTCACTTGTTTCTACAAAAAAATGCATTTATTGCATTATAAAACTGGAACACTGATTAGTTCAGAAAAAATAAATACTGCATTATAAAACTAGAACACTGATTTCTAGAACATAATATAACCTATCATTTTATAAACTACAAAACACAAAAATATGGCAATTTCTATACACTAGCATTAAGTATCAAAGAAAGGATGCACAATTATTAAAGACATCAATTAACATTTGAGATTTCAAGCTAAAACCAGCAGACACGGTGGTCCCTAAGGACTAGGGTTGAGAACCACAATTTTACTGCATTTGCATATTACAGATTGCCTACTAATTATTGCTATGAATAGAAATAATGAAGTGATATGTATTTGAAAAGTCTAGAAATGTAAAACATATAGACTGACTATGAACCACTTTAAGGCCTTGAACATTCAAACAGAAATGAATTAAACTTATGAGCACTAGCATTTTACACAACTACCTCATTAAAATGTTTTTGTAGTCAAAGTGTATCTTTAAAAATGTATAATAAGGTTTTCAAAGATTTTTGCTCCAAGGCAAAATTTGCTTCTGGTTTTACAAATGTAATTTATATAAGTTAAAACACACAAACCCATCATGAGAAATGTACAGGTCTGTAACGGTAATATTTGTGTATTTTTAGATATTAAAACAAATGAGGAAAATATTGCACTAATTAATTTTGTGATATGATTATAATTATAATTGTTAATCATCTCATTTGTAACTCTACAACCCTAAAAATGTCACAGAAGCACACATCAAAGCCAGCCAGTACTGCATGTTCCATTGTAACTGCAGATAATTATCACTGATGGCAGTGATCTACAGTAACTAGTGCTGACAATATGTCAGGCTAACAGTCACCCACCAACTCACAGCTGAAGTTATCCTGACTGAGTCCTTACTTACAAACCCTGAAAGTACTCAGGTACAGTAGTTGTGCACTACAATATGGAAAACCCTGAACTCTGCTGTCTACTGATGATGCCCACACAAATTGGTGATGTCTAGAGTGCAATGCTCAACACTTAAGCATCTACTGTATATCTGCATTAGAAGCAAAGGGAATTTAGGCATTTACTGTAAGTGTTTTAAATGTTAATCCCTTAATAATAAAAATGTTGATTGAAGATTTACTTACCTAGTGTTTCAGAATCAACACCAGTATCCTCTGCCACTTTCAGAAATATCTGTTAAATTTATTACATTATTAATACATACAGCATTTAAAAGTTTGAAAATGGCAACATTCGAATAATAATATATGGGGGATGGATAGAACACAACTCTGGTAAATATGATTGAACAAGAATGGGATAGTACAATTGTCAAATTCAAAATGTTGCAAGTGAAGTGGTAAAAACTATTTTGATAGAATGTGTCTAACCTTAATCATGTGAGCTTTACATAATGATGAAGATGTACTGTAATAACATTTTTCTCTTACAAGACTTCAGTCTTTTCAATTCAGCTTCATAAAGAATGTAGCCTTTAACCCACTTTAAAAATGTCTTTCATTTTTAGGCATTAATTATCAAAAAACTGCTGTAGGGTCTAGTCACCCCAAATCCCAGAAACACAGAGCTCCAGGCAGGAATACAGCCTGGATGGGAGTCATCTTTGGAAGGCTGAATTAATTTCAATTACTGTATGAAAAAAAAAGGTTAGAAACACTCATTTCATGTCATCATTCATGGTGTCATATAATGGTTCATTTGACCTTTTTAAGAGAAACAAAATGTAAAGTGTTTGATTATATTAAATAATTTTAAATCATTGACAGCAGAATCCAAATAAAACAAACCATCTGAAAACAATGGGATAGTGGAAGTCATCCCAGATGTCAGATTGTAGAATAGTGAAATTATTATTATTATTATTATTATTATTATTATTATTATTATTATTAGTAGTAGTAGTAGTAGTAGTAGTAGTAGTAGTAGTAGTAGTAGAAGTAGTAGTAGTAGTACTGTACATTATGTTACCTCTTCAAGAGTGGTATCTGAAATTCCATAGCTGCTTATGCCCAGATCTGACATTTCCAGTTCCAGCTCTTTAAAAACTTGAGCAAAGGTGCCGTTTTGTGCCCCAGTGTATGGAAGAATGTAGGTTATCTCCTGGCCAATGCTCTCAAGAAAACGTGCTTCAGGCACATGCTTCTTAATTAGAGTATTCAGATTCTTTATGCCTGTAAAAAATGACGAGTATTGATACCTTCCCAATTTGTCAATAAGGTGATAATGCAAGACAGTTATTTGAAGTACCTTTAATCATAACATTTTGCATGGTTGTTTAGTTGAAGGTGGTGTATATCTACATACAAAAGCAAACCCTAAAGGAGAAAGTACTAATGTAGTGTTCTTGTAAATGTTGTAGGTTTAAAAAATACAGGTAGCTTGTTCCAGATACTGCATGTACTGTACATCTCTCTCTATTATAATTATCACCTGTTTCCACAAAGAATCTCTGGTTTCCTTCACTTTGTATAGATTCTGAAATTACCACTAGACTGACTTTGATAGTGCTTTTGAATACTTATATCAAAGTAATCATTTTTCAGCACTAAAAAGGTTCAGTTCTTTTCAGCTTGTCAGTTTGTGTATATGTCCTTTGAGCACAGGAATCTTTCTGGTTCTTCTTCTCTGATTCCATAGCAGCAATGTCTTTTCTGTAACGTGGTGACCAGAATAGTACATTTTCACAAAACCACCAAAAGATTAAACATAAGGCCTTACTACTCCATTATAGGATATTAGCTTAACACCTCTATAAATGTTATACATGACTGCATGGAATTTAACTGTATAGAATTTGACTGTATATCTCTACTGTTCATTTTGCTTTTTGTTTGGCCCAATGTTTTAAAAGAGTACAGTTTATACTGTATGTGACCATATCCTACCTATAGGTACAATTACAACTATTCAATTTGGAGTTAATTAGTTGAACAGTTTATGAGCAGGAGCAATTTGCATGATGAACTACATTTCTTGAAACAGCTGCAAGCATATAAAAATGAAGATTTTTAAGAATTTAATTAAGAAATCAAAATTAAGAAACCTCTGAGGCAGAAAATTTACTAACCTTCTGTGGTTACTGGAGTCAACTTTCAAGTCAAAATTTCAATTTAATCAGTGAAGCAGTTTATAAGAAGATTTAGAAGTATACAAAAAAAGCAGTTGATCCTGGTTGATGCAGGGATTAACAGTCACAAATTTACAGGATTATATGTCCCAATGTTTGTTTTTCTGTCTAGTAGGATTTTGTCAGGCTTCCTGGTTTTTAACGCATTCAATTTTAAAATTGAGAAAACAAATCTTTATAATTGCAATGAGTTTAAAATGTTTTGAGGCCTAATTACCTCAAAGATAAATTATAACTTTTTAGCATTTTGTTTACAAAAACTTACAGTTTAGTGGTTAATTTGAAGAAATAGAACGAAAAATTAGCCATAAGATCTGCATACCAAATATTATTTTGCTATGAACAGAGTGGTGGCAGTACATTTGCATTTGGATGCCTTTGTTATACGTAAAAAAATTCAGAAAGAGAATCAAAACTGTATATAGTGTTGTCAAAATACTATATGTTCTGTTATGTTTTTGCTGTATGTGCCTGCAAAGCAAATTTCCCATCAGCAGAAATCATTATCATTATCTTCATACTGTGAATTATAAAATATTTAAAAATGATGTAGATGTCAAGTATTGGTAGTACTCAGGTTAAAGCAAGTATCTGTTGCATTTTTGTTTGTTAATAAGACATATCGTCATTATTTCACGTTGTAATAAAATCCTTGAGGGACCATGAAAGGGAAGATCATGTTACGTATGTAATAGATAAAAACAAATGTGCATTGATTAACTTCTTATTTTTAAAACAGACTCTCATCATCCCAGAAAAAAAATAGAACATAATTGTCATATCCAGGTCTTTTTAGTGTTTCAGGAATGTTGCATTGCAAATTAGTTTTACAAGAGATTAACATGTTTTTGGATAGTCTCAAATAAAGTTGTGTTCAATGCAAATTTTAAGATGACTTTTGAAACACTTCTGCAACACTGAGTGAAACATACATTGTAACTGTGACAATATTGTGATAAATGTTTTGACATTATTCCCTAAGGTTTAGACATTTGCTTTTCCAAGGTGTTTTGTGCTACTGTAAATGTTTGTTTTTTTTTCAGTGAGGCTACAATGGTATTTCATTAGCTTGATTAATTATTGAGGTTTATAATAAAATTCTGTATTGCCTGCTCTTTTGAGTACAATACTTCTCACCTTCAGTATATACTAACCTGAAATGTCCTGAATGCTCTCACTTTCACTCCCGATCCCTTCATCTGAGCTGCCACTGTGGGAAACGTCATCGTTCTCCTGGTGGAAAAGTAAAAAAAAGAAAACTATATCAGAGCAGTACTTGCAAACTGATTATACACAACATGTCACAATTTGTCCTTGTATTAGATTCCAGCTAAATTCAATTACTTTGTGCTCCCCTGGCTGCCACAGAATGAATGGCAAGACGAAGATGAATGGAAGTAATTGTTGAAATTGATTGATCCAAACATGCAGGCAGGTTGATTAAAGTGTCCAGAAACAAAATGAAGAGTTGTATTCATCTGTAACTATTTGTTCGTTATTCACCTAATGTACAAATGGGGAAAAGTCTTATCTTTTTGTTATTCTTTTAGCCCAGTAACTAATTATGTAACCATGCATGTTGGACTCTTCATTCATTATTGTCTTTCTTTTTTTAACAAAGGAGGTTTTTGGTATTCGTATGGTTTGCTTAAGCTAGAGTTGGTACTCGTGTTTCACGATTTGATGTTTTTGGTGTCACCTTTCTTTGTGAAGGTGTGTGAAAACAATAGGGAGTAAAAAGGCCTTTCAATGTGATTCCATTTGAGAAATAAGTATACATCAGAGCAATTATTATATAAGGAAACAATTTAATGTGCCTGTGGTGTTAAAATATAAATACCACCTGATAGCCTTTGGTAATTAATTTACCAGAATAAACCACAGATTTATAGATTTTGTTTTTAATGTATTCATAGAGTAATGCATATCTTTTATTTTAGATTTTAAAATTTGTGATTACTTGATTTTGAGTGCACTGGAGTCTAACATGCTTGAATCATATTTTTATACAGTACACAACTATAAATGTGTATAAATGATGTATAAGCATAAATATGTGATTGTCACAGTGGGAATTATTCCATCAGTAACTGCCTAGAGAGCTTTTTTAAATTAAACTTTTTCAAATGCCTATCAACATGAAAAATTCAGTATACACTGTAGATTATGTACTGTAGGTAATACAATCTAATTTATTTGAGAACAGATTTTAAGTAAAATGTATTAAAATATTTTTTGCAATAATGTTTTTGATAATGGTCTTTTACTTCTCATTCTACTCTGCAAAAATAAAATTGGCAGTTTAGGAGATTTACTGTAATATATAATTGGACTTATCACTGTGCTTGTTTTCTTATTTTGGTGGAGAAGCGGAAATGATGTATCATTATTTCTATTTTCTAATGGCTGTGCTGAATAAAGTATACAGTATGTAAGTGTTACAGTACAAACTGTAGGTCATAATTAAGTCATAATTCTGTGGAAGCCAAAAAGCCTTGAAACATATTTCAGACCTACACCAAATTGAATTGATTGAGATATGAAAGATCTTCATTTCACTTATTATGTATTATTAATTTAAATTAATGTATTAATTTCACTCACATATCCCCAACAAAAAACCCCAGAAAGCACTATGAAGGCTGAAGATTGGTGCCACTAAACACATTTGGAAAATTCAAGATGTCAAATATGCTTCTGATATCATTCATCATTTTGCAATCATTCAACAATAAGTCCAAAAAAAAAAACAGATTAATACTGCAAACAATAATTGATAATATTTTGAACATTTTGAAATATTTTGTTGATGTTGTTGTGCACGTGTATAAAGTATTACAGCAAATGTGTGACATCAGCACACGGAACTATATCCTGGATTTCAGCCAGGATTCAAGCAGTTAATACCTGAAGGATATCTTTGGTTTCTACCAAGACGATACAGAACATTTCAAGAAAGATCAAAATAGTAAGTAAAAAAAAATAAAGCCATGGATCAGCTGAAAAGCGAAGAAACAAGAACACAAACTGAAGGAAATGGAAAAAATCAAATTATAACAAAAAAAATAAATATCCAAATTGAAAGCAGAAAGAAATAAGTCACTTTTTTCATCACTAAGCCTTTCATCACTAGGTATGGAATACCATAGTTATACAAATAATAAAAGGTGGTTTGTCATCAACACAGTAAAGTGCAAACTTGTTAAAATACTTGATCAGTACCTTACTTTTAACAGGATGTGTAATGAATGTGTAAGATACTTATAGTATTAATTAATACTGTATATTAAGTCTGTATTTTTTAAACACTCAAATACTTCATGATTGTATTACAATGTATAAAAAGATACATGAAACAGGCATGAATTTTCATTAATTAAAAATATTATCTGATTACTTTAAGTGCAAAAGATGTTATAACTATTGATATCTATACAGTAAGTATTCTGTTGATTCTCAACTGGGACTACATTGCACCTGTACATTTCTTTTATCCTCTGCCTGAGTGAGTCTTATAGTTAAATGTTTTCTGTGGATAAGAATATCTCAAATTACACAGACCAAACCCAGACATATTTTTCATGCTACTTTGACTGAATTCAAAGATTTCGTCTTTCTCCACTTAAGGGCTAAATTCAAAGATTTAGTCCAGCTCTGACTGATCTCAGTACAAATCAGCAACACAAAAGGCAGATACTCTGGTTCTTACATTGTTTTCACCCAAACCCATAAACCAAAGAAGGTACTGCATCACATTGTTCTGTATCTCTATTTCCTATGTACTGTAATGCATTTTAACAGTGTACTGTATGCCGGAAGTTTTCTGACATACACATCATTGACATCATTAACATTTATTTATTTATTTATTTTAAACTTAGTTGCTTTTTAAATCTTAAATATTATGTTGAAAAATAAATTTATTCAGGGTCAAATCCTCTGTCTCAATTTTTTTTTCAGAAAGAATGGCCTTCTGGGAACCTCATTAAAGGGTTCACACTTGTACATGTGTGTCTTCCTTTGGGATTGTGACACCTTACAAGATGGGCAGAAGGCAAAAAGTACTTCATCACATAGGGCAATATTCGGACTGCTACTAGTTCATGTTTTTATTAAGAACAAAAAGTCTCTTGACCTTCAGAAGCAGTAAGCAAAAAGGCAGTGTGTTAGCTCAAAAATCTAAAAATGGTCCTGGAGAAATAGAATATTAAGAAAAAAAAAGAACAAAAACAAATATTTTCAGGAAATGCAAAATAATTTATTTAATTACATGTTTGGAAATTATAACACTCACAATATTACAAATATATTTACAGTATGTCATCTGAGCTGGACTATTAGGTTTATTAGATTTTTAAGGTTTAAGGATACATAACAATAAATATTTGACTGTCTGCTCTATACTATTAGTTTCAAGCTCCACACTGAAAAAAGGGAAAAATCTGTACGTATTTCCCAGAAAAAAATTAGTTACAAAGAAAAATCAGTTTATTCTAGCATTAATACCCTTCACAGTAGGCATTATCAGCTGATAAATGGCCTTGGCTCTAGTTAAATGTCAGTATTGGCGCTGAATCATAGATTAATTCCTCTGTAGTTATTTGTCTTTGCACAAGACCACTGTAATAGAATGTTTCAAACTCAGGGGTTACATTTTAGTGTTTTATCTCTAACGAAATGCATTAAAGTGATATATACAGTAATAATTGACTGAATTGCTCAATTTTGAAAGGTTGATATTTTCTTTTGAACATGCAAAAAATAATGAGTAAATAAGGAAAAAATAGTTCTACTGCTCCTAATGTGTATTGCTATATTTAAAATGCTTATTCTAAAGTGAAATTGTCAATAAACTATATGGGAATAATAAAAAAAAACTTTGAAAACCATCTAGTTGTGATATACACATTTTTTAATGCCCTTTAAATAAAATTCTAAATGAAATATTTTTAGGAAAAAATCTATTTTTTTTCTTAGAGGGAAAGATTAATCTTTTGATTAATTGAAATGTCATTAGTAGGGAAAAGACATTTATACTTGTAAAAAATTATGGTATTGAATTTCCCCAGATATCTTTATACTGTATTTACTAAGCAGTATAAGCATCCGTTATTGGTCATTAAACTGATTCATACAAACAATATTTTATTAATAAAAAGTTTTCATACCATTTTGGACTATCATAAATAAATCTTAAGCCTTCCTTGTATTTCTTTCATTGCAATCGGGATGACATCATTATTTTTTGCTATCATGTCATTGCACATGGTATATTCTTCTTTTGTTTATGCAGCAAGTTTAACTCTGCATTTTATTCCCAAAGGTTGAATTAACATACTCATTTTTTTTTCTGAAAGCTGTTTATGAGAACAATTCAATCTACTCGTACTTTAGCTGAAGAACTGAAACAGTGGACAGTTGTGGGTATCCACACACAAGCTGAATGTTTCTTTTAATTATTTTAACTCTAAGAAAAGAGAAGCCCCATAAAGGCAGATGCATGCACAATTCCATAAATTATTATTTTAACAAATTATCCAATTCCCAACAGATGGCCCTCAGATAAATAGTAATTGCTGCAGCCCTCCTGGCCACCATGCACTTCATTCATTTACTCCTATTGATTACAATTAAGTGTGCAAAGCTCTGCAAAGATCTGGATCAAGTGTTTTCCTCATAACAATTAGTATCACGCTGCAAAAAGGTGTAAGAGATTTCACTTGCTGAGAAGGACTCCCATCAGTTGAATAAGGAAAATTGCATGAAGGCACTGCAATGAATTTCAATAGTTGTAACCACACAAACTAAAAGCAAATATTTATTATTTTTCATCACTTTTTATTAAAATGATAAAACATGGTTTTGGTTGATGTTAATTTCAATGTCCCTATCATTTAAGGATCCTGTAATTGCCATTTACTAGAAATAAATTTTTGCGCCACATATATGACAATGTACAGTAGTGTGATTTTTGATGGGGACCACTAATTCCACCCACCCACTTTCTAACTGCTTTCTGCAGTATAATACTGGGTCACCAAGAGGCTGGAGACTTTCCTAGCAAGCAACAGGCACGCAATGAGGCAGGATGAACCTGGAACACTAGTACATCACAGGGCAGACAGATACAGACACACACTCACACCAGGACCAATTTCCCCAAAAGCCAATTAAACTCCCAGTATGTGTTTGGACTGGAGCATGTGGAGAAAACCCACACAATCACAAGGAGAACATCCAAAATCCAAATCCATGTAGCACCACTGGAACTGTGCCACCATACCTCATTGGGCCATTACTTGTGAGTTGTAATTTAGTTTACATCTCACAATAAAACATAGCCTTCTTTTTGTTAGAGATACTGCTGTTAACCAGACAAAATAAATGTTTTCTATAAAGGAATGCAGTACACTACAGTATACAGTATATATATATAGTAGAATTTATCTTCAGGTATTTTTTTGTAAGAAAATCAGTAGGATTGCTTGTAAAAATTTAGTTTGCAGGCGTATAAGACTAAAGTGATCACTGCAAAAATAATACTTTTCTTAATTATTAGTGATCCATCCCATTCCTAAATAGTCAAAGTCACAGATTTTTAAAGACAGCCTGTTATTATCAGAATTACATTTGTAAGTAGGAAACATGTCAAAAACAAACAGACTCTTTTGGCATGTTATTTCATCTCTGAAAGCACTATTAACCTGTGAACATTGCTGAATATTCAGCATTAATTATGAGTCACTGATGCAGATTAGTTGTATGAGAATAGTGAGACATTAATTTTATGCAAGGCTATGTTCGCCCAATGCCATACATTAATAATATGTTCAGCAAAACATATTACCTTATAACAGTCAAATTTAAAGAAATTATTTTATACAAATTGTATAATCCTTTGAGTTCTGGCAATTATAAAAAATTAAATATATTAAAGAAATAATATAATAAGATAGTGTTGTAAAAAATCTTTTATGGCTATTACTAGAACTGCAAAGTGTATGCATATCAAAGTAGACCTAATGTGTTGCAATTTAGTGTTCTTTGTAGATGAATTATAATAAATGTTGTTCATGTGTATATCAGCATATTTACAGTATATTCATCATAAGGGTGGAATGGTGACAGCGTGGATAGCATTACCACTTCACAGCGGTAGGGAGCTGGGTCAATTCTCCCCTGTTCTTCCCGTGTCTGCGTAGATTTCTGCTGGGTGCTCCAGTTACCTCCCACAGTCCAAAGACATGGTTTGTTAATTTGCTTTCTAGGAGAACTGGCCCTGGTGTGAGGTGTGTGTGTGTGTTTGTATCAGTGTGCCCTGCAATGGACTGGCACCCTGCCTAGGGTGTTTCCTGCTATGTGCCCATTGCTTGCCAGCATACTGTAGGCTCTGGTCTAAACCTGCCCTTGTATGGGATAAAGAGTTTAAAAAATGGATGGATGTGTACTGATCATTAACCCCACATAGTTAGGTTATGCTTTTATTGTACAAAACATACCCAACGTATTGCAATTTCTGAAAAAATATCATCCTTATGGTAATCTTTAATAAAAAAAGTAAATATAAGAGAACTGTCAATTATGGTAAAGTAAAAATATTTTGTACAAGTTATATACTGTAAAGGTATTTATCATGTTCTTGTAGCTTTGGCTTAAAAGACTTAAAAGTCACAAAATGTAGCAACAAAGAATGGGGCCTTAAAGCTGTCATCTTAAACTAAAGATGTTTTAACTTTACAGGCACCTGACTGAATATCATGGCACTGATCATTTGGAAACACTTTGGATTTTGCACAAATCTTACAATACACAGTTCCACAACAGAATTTATGCAATTCTTGATATTTTAAGATTGTGTTGCTGTTGTCACACATACTATATGTAATATTTGATTGCATGATTGTATTACAGTATATGCTTATCATTCATAATATTGTTGAACTCTTTAAAATGGTTACTGAATACTGACGTCATACTGTACCTCAGCAATGTCTGTATTCAACAAAGACATGCATTCTGAAACTAAAATCTTAGGACTGTAATTCAAGACATGATCTTATCCTACATAATGCTTACAACTAAATGCTTTAAAAAATTAGCACAATTATGTATGTGACATCAAATTAAACTGTATTTCATGTAACAGGGTATCATTCTCTAAACTGCAGACAAAGACCAGAAACCTTGAAATGGAATGTGGAAGCTACAAATGCACAGCAATTCTTTTCAGCCCTATTAATTAAAATAATATTTAAAATTAAGCAAGCTAGGTCTCATTTTGTGTGAAGCATGCCATAAAATATGTAGAATCTGATATAAAGGCAATATGTGAGGAAGGATTGTCTTAAGAGAACAGATGGGCACGATTGAGTGACCAGCGAGCCTTGTCAGAAGTGTAAAATTGGCACAGCAGTCCAGAACCAATCAAGGAGCAACATGAATTATCATAGACCAGGAGTTGAACGTACTACTGGAAGAGGTCAGAAACAACTCATCAATCAGTGAAAACACTATTCTTATGCTACTAATTATCAAAGTTAACCAAAATCCAGGATACAGAAACAAATGTCATACAAGAAATAGGGAGAACCAATTATGTAACAGTGAAAGAGCATAGTAAATGTAAGAGAACTGTCCTTAAAACTGTAAAATGCAGGATTAGAGACTGTGAAATGTAGTGATGTAAACTTTATTCTGTGATGATGAAAACTAAAATAGTTTTGTCAAACTTTGTACACAGTAGATGCAGCCACCTAGAATGCATGAGGTGTCAGTTGATATACCACTGTAGACACCATGATATTCCAGGCAGCAGCACATCATGGCATTTTTATTTTTTTGAATAATCTGATGCTGCACTTCTTTCTTCTTGGTAGTTGATAAAATTAAGGTCCACCAAGGTTGATGAAGTGCTTTGTTACGTTACGTGTATTAATTAAAGCATAACTTTTCTGATATAGCACTGGATGGATTGTTTCACGTCTGGGTGGTTGTATCGTCTCCTCATGGTGAGAAGAAACTTGGTATGGGCTGCACTCTTTTATTTACACTCTTCTTGTCTGAAGAACCACAACCAAAAGCTTTTATGCTGTAAAGCCACCTAAGTGTTTATAAACGCCACTCTGAGGTGTAATGGAAAACGGAATTGTGTTGGCTTTCTAAACCCAATTAATTCCATTTAATGCAATGTACTATATATATCTGATTAATTTTAAGAAAAAATATGTTTTTCTCAGTTTATTATCTTATGCTTCCCCAATACAAATGGTGACACACACTAGAGGTGAACATTTCCATGAGATAGGAAGCCACTAATTAAATACATGGTTAAAACAATTACATTTTCTGGCATGCCACCAAGGTTAAAAAGTCCCGTGAAGTAATGTCCACAGATTTCCATACTGTACTTCAACTATAGTATAGTATTAGTAATGTTCTTTGACATTGCCTTCATCTACCATAATTACACCACTGTTTTGCAAGTGATCATTAAAATTATATTAACATATAGAGCGGCGTAGACAATACCTCAATAACAAATTGCAATATTAACAATTTAAGTTTATAGACGCATATCAGATAATGCCATTCAAATCACTACTTAAAACTTTTAGTTTAATCTGGCCTTTATTTTACATGTTTATTTGCTTTTAAATATAACATGTTTTTTATGCCACTATGTACAAGCTATTTTATAGGTATTTGACAATCAAAATCTAAAATAAAACTGTATACTGTATGTAACACTGTATGTGTTGGATTTGTGGTAGCAAAACTATAACTATATTCCTGTCTCAACAATGTTCTTATTGTACCTGATTAAATTGTTTGTTGCTAGTACTGTATGCATACAGTATGAATAGTGCAGGAAAGCACTAATGAGTTAATAACCATTTAATACTGTACTGGTTTTTCTGACAACCACACACAGCTGTGGTACTTTAAGGTGAATTGCAATGGTAATAATCTGAGTAATTGTGATTAGTTTATAGTCACTCCATGAAAGTCATCATTATCTAAGAATTTCCATGAAACCAGGCACATTAAAAAACCTGATCCAGGTTCAATGTTCCATTCGTGGTATATATTATAGCAATAGCTACAGTAAGTTATGTATTTTATATATTTATATAACATATAAAATATGGTGTATTTTCAATAATTATTACTTTAGACTTAGAAATAAAGAAAAAAAAGTTTTAATAAAGCTAAAACCACTAACATTTAACACGCATGCCACTTATCAATCTGCCTTGAGCAGTAAAGGGCTAGAAAGGGAAGAGCAGGGAAGGGCTTAGTTCTGTATGTTGTAACTCACTGCAGTATACCACACTTTGCTTTCTGCTGAAATGAGTTTTGAGGCACATTCTAGATGGCTGCATCTGTACATATCTACTTATTGTAGTCCATCCATCCATTTTCTAATGCAAGGCAGGGTACACCCTGGAAGGGATGCCAGTCCATCGCAGACATATTGTAGTCCTGTACATAAATATACAGTATAATACATGCATATTGCCATTTAATGTGTGTGATGCACATTAAGTTAACCCTTTCAGAAGACACACTACTACTAGTTATCACATCACTAATATTGAATAGCGTTTAAAGGTCTGACAAGCTGCAAGCTCACAGGCATCTAATGTGGTAAGCTAAGGGTGACTTCACTGAGTCAAGGTAAACTGACACTGAAAGAACTTAGTTGCACTCTGCTGATTAGGGAAATCAGTCTCACTGCCAACTAATGACATAGCCCGACCTGAACCACATCAGAATCAGAATCAGAATATGTTTTATTCTCCACATGCAATGGGAATTTCCCTTTGGCCTCACTGAGACAACAATAAAACCAGTGTATATACCATGTACATAAAACATTCAGTGGATTTTACAATATGCAATCAATATAATATAAATAACTATATCATTCAATACAATATTGTAAAAAAAAACATAAGATTCCAGCATGAAGCACAAGATTCAGGTGTGAGCTGCATGTTTATAAATGCTGTCAATTCAAGGAGCTCTGAAGGAGCTCATACATCAGGCTTTAAAAGTAATGGCATTGGGAATGAATGACTTCTTAAAAATGTGCTATGTAACCTTTGGTACTCTGAAACGTCATCTGGATGGTAGTTTTTCAAATTGGGAGTTTAGTGGATGTGAGGCATCATTTACTATTTCCTGTAAACACTCCTAGTATAGATGTGGATTAGCTGGTTCTGTTTCTGACCAATGATTTTGCTGTCTCTGTTTATAATACTTGAGATCTTGGCTGTGCCCCTCACATCAAAATTCCCATACCAAGTAGACATGTTAAAAGAGAGCACGCTCTCTTCTAGACTTGTGTAGGCCAGCTCTGGGATTTGTTTGCATACATCAAAGCTCCTCAGCCTTCTTAAGAGAAACAATCTCTGTTTTTTTTTTAAACTGTTGTCTGAGAAGTTCAGTTTGTTATCAATGTATGTGCTTAGATATTTAAAACATGAAACTTGTTTTGAATCTCCATGAGCTGACCCTTTATGTTTATAGGTTGAACTGTGACTGATTTAATACTGACTGAGTGTAGCACTAATTCTTTTGTTTTCTTTGTGTTTATTTCCAAAGTGCTTGGCTGGCACTTAGTGAGTCAAGCGAATACTTTGACAAAGCAGAATGTTAGGACTGAATTTTCACTTCACTGCTGAAGTCCAATCAAGGTAATATCACCATCTTATTTAAGCAAGCTAAAAATGCCATCATTGAAATAAAACAAATTTGCCTGGACTTCTGGCCCCAACACGTACTATATTTAGCACCTTCACTGTTTGAAAAATGTATGGACCCCTGATGATTACTTTGTAGTAGTCAACTTAACTAAGTTGGTAAATTGTTCCTGAGAGAATTTACAGTACCTGTTCCTGTTAGAATCACAACTTGATAAACAGGGACACTAAAAGTGATAAGTTAGAAACTCCAAAAATACTGTATTTTCATTAATTACAGTGTTTTATCCAGACCAAACTACAAAATAATATAATTAAATAACATGTTTACATGCTCAAATCAGACCAGCTTGTAACTGTTTGTTTTGTCAGTTAAAGGTGTTAACAATATTTAAAAATACTAATAAAGAAATCTTTTTCAAACCATATGTTTTTCATGGGATAAATTGCAGCTAATAATTTGCTAAGAGTTTCGGTTTCTAATACATTTCATTAAGACGTTTTATGCACATATATCTGTTACCACACCAAGATATAATTATGTGTTGATATTTAAATTACTCACATTCTGCTAATTAACATCACTGACATCTTGTCTTAACTTGTTAAGAACATAATTGTGGGCGTTTACTGGGACTGATTCCTATACTCAAGGGAGGAAGCAGAAGACCAAGCATGACTATGTGGTTGTGCCTCAGTGCCACTGCTATTCCTGGGGGTCTGTATTATTGCTCTTCTTATGAAGGGGACAGAATGAAAGATTGGAATAGAATGACAATTATAAGGCTCTGTGTGCAAGCACAAACTTGTCATTTCATAAAAGTTTTTTTTTTATTTCCTTTCATTAATAATATGTAGATAAATGACTGACTTCAGGGTAAAAGATACTTTCCCAATCTCATTTTGTACGTGATTTTGCCTGTAACTTTCAGGTGTACATTGCTCTTACTGTAGCTATCTTTTGTTACAACATTTTAGTGTTAAATGATTCTTTATAAGCAGTACATCACCATTTTGAGAACATTCATAAAAAAATGCATAATGTCTGTGATGACAAAAAAAAACAATGAGGATGATGTGAACTCATTATTTCATTCTGTTGGAAGCCTCCCAATGTCCAAATTATGAATGTGATATCTACTATAAAAGAAGGACCAATTACTAATTTTGTTGACTTCACAGCAATGAAAAGAAAAATTCTAAATATTAGACCTACTGTAGATAAATACTGTATAGTATACTATGAACTAAGAATGTACAACAATTACTGTATAATTAATAAGGCAAGTCCTAAAACTATCCAATCCCGGGAAATGATTTCCACCACTATCAGAAATATGCTTGTTTTCTAAAATAGTATATATGTTTATAGTGTATTCTACAGTATTTCATGAGCTTTGGATGAAATTCTACTGTATGGTTATGCTGACACTGTAATGCTAATTGTAGTCTTGATGTTTGTTCTTATTATTTTTTATTTGTGTGTTTTTGAAAATGCAATAAAAATGTTGTTAAAAAAATGAGGACCAGTTAAGAGAGTGAGGCCATCTTATGTAAATGTTCTTGTAGCAGGATGGTATATATGTATGTATTGTATATATATATATTAAGCATAGTTTTAACTATAGTTTTTTAACTAGAATATTTCACTTTTTTATGATTTTACCTTAACCACCTCTGCCAACCTGAGACCAGAGCACTCTGTTGACGTTTTGTTTTTTCCTGCTTTAACAAGAGTGAGATAGTATCCACTTCCAAAGCACTTTTTCAGAAACAATGAGGATCCACAGCAGCACATCTTTCCATGAGAAATAATGGCGATACGATCCCCAAGAATATCAGCTTCATCCATATGGTGAGTAGACAGGATGATTGTGCGGCCTGAAAATAATAAATTGCAATAATTAAAAACATTTTAAACATCTATCTATCTATCCAGTCATCTACTCACCAGGGCTATAGCTGAAACATCTGTAATTGCAAAGAGAAATGTTGCTTTCTTTTTGTGAACACTGTGGAGTTATTGTGGTCATTTTAAATGTGGTTAATTTATTTTCAAGTCTTTTTTAATTTTAACAAGATTTAACATTTATTAAATGAAAATATCCACATGAGAATAAAATGTAAAGAATGTACAATTACAATTACAAAATTAGTTGAATGTCTTGTGTCTGTGTGCAATAATAGTGGCTCAAGTGTTTTTTGGATAAATACACCTGCCTCACACAGTGAATTTCAAGTCATTAACCATAAAGACAAAAAAACTTTAACAAACAACATATACTGTACTAAACGTTTTACCAGTTTAAGTGCTTTTAGAGCAAATAACTCTTAATAAAATTTTAAAAATAAAACAATGTTAATAACTGCCTGTCTGCCATATCCCATGACCATGGTTTACACTATTTCCCTTACTGCCCACACTTTCCGGAACACCTCTAGATGAGTGTAATAAATGAACTCTAGCTTCAGCCAGGACATGACTATCACTCTAAACACAGTGAGCACAATCACGATCGTCATATAAGTCACCCTATTTAACCTAATATTAATTATACAGTACATACCTTAACATAACCCAATAAAAATGCAGCTAATTTATACCTATTATCACGATTGTAGTCCCTTCCCCTTAACTGTGCTCCTGCATGTTCACTTTTTTGTTGATTTTGTGCACCAGCTCCCTGTTCCCTGAGCCAGACGCTCACTCTGTTCCGGCTCTGCACTGGAACACGGACTCCCGGAGGCTCACCTATCACTGAGTCGCCCTATGTCCGTGGCTAGTGTGGCATTCACCTCCTAGGTGTCCTGAAACTCTTACTTATCATAGGCCCAAGCCCAGGACCTGGAGTGTCTGGTTCCGTTCCCCCTTTCTTCCCCCAGACCCTTCGCCGGATCCCACTCTGGTTTTTAACTTTGTCAGGTCTGTCTACAACCCCTTGCTGGATTCCGCTCCGGTTTTTAACTTTGTTTTGTTTGTCTTGGATTTATCACCCGGCTCTGGACCTTCGCCTGCACTGGACTTCCCTTAGGACTCCCTTTTGGACTGTTCGCCTAGATCACGCCCCCCAGAGCACCTTCGTCACGCCCCCTCAGGTCTTCCACCAGCCCAGTTCCTCGTCTCCCCCCTGTGTGTGTTCACTCCCTTCCGGATTGTGTCATCTGCATAGGGTCCTGAAAGACGCTTCATAACACCTACAGTATATTTCCTGTGTGTAAATCTCCAACTCATTTTTGCAATGATGGCTTATCTAGACTACTCCAATTGGAATTATAGTCTTCCCTCACTTCTAACCTCCCCCTTAGTGAATATCTGAAAGATCTTTGATAGCCTCATAATGATTTGTTTTTAAAGGCAGCTGTACAGGTCCTCCCTTCTCCACGGAATAAACCTAAAAGCTCTCCTTTGACTAAAAACACAGTAGTTTCCCTGAATTAACATTTTTTTATTATAAATAAGTTGCCATGCTTGCAATTTTAAATGAGAAGGTTCTGAGTTTTGATTAGCTTCCCTAAAAAGACTGAGCAACACAAGCCTTGTACTCCAGTACTGCCCGCATCTGCATTAAAACCAGGCTGATAAACCATGTTGACCTGACCTACACATCTAAAGCCTGAGAAGAAGTATGCTATTTATCCAGTAAATGGACAACCTTGTGGAACTGTTTCTTACCAAATTGCAGAAAAACTAGACAATTGTAGAGATTGGCAACTCAGAGCTGAATTGCATATTAAAGGCGACTCTAAAAGCCAGTACAGGCTCGTAGGCTCAGCCCCCTCACTTACTGCCATTGTGTTCCAGGAAAGCAGCATTCCTTCCTAAAATGCAGGTAAACTGAACGAGGCCAATTTACTTACGTTTATCAATAGCAGCTGCCTGTCACACTGCACCCCCTCAGACACCTTGTAAAAGAAGGCAAAAGCAATATTCCTCCTGAACAGAGTCGGAAGAATATACTGTAATAACCTGTTTTGCTTGGAGTTAGAATGCAGCAACTCAACTGTACAGTACTTTTAATATCAATTAGGCCCTACCCTCCGTTCTCAACAGGCAAAAACAGCAGACACAATTCTGTCTGGAAAACCTTCTCGTCAATGGAAATAGAGTCTTTATAATACACAAATGTGTTTTTATAGCAGCAGACTATAAACAAAATCCATGAAAAATGTACAATAGATGCACAAAAGAATAATTTGTTGAGCAAGGTTATAGTCACAGGCATACAGTAAATGAGAACTTAACCCTATGTTTTTAAATGGGGAAATCATTTGCCCATTCACCAGTTACTGGTGCCTGTACTTGTGCAAATCTGCCAGTCTTCACTGTTTAGTCATCAAAACGAAAATATGTCATCAGAAATTGCCTGTTGACTTCTTTAGAACTCAGTGATGTTCTTCTTCACCTCTCTCATCACTATAGCTGCACTAAGGGTCACATGTTAATCTACAGCTGTCAAATAGATCTCACCTGCACCTTAGCCACTTCATACCACTGCCTCAGTGAAGGAAAGATGTGTCTTGTATAGTGCATCCCTCCATAGAGGTTTTAGTTTTCCGAAACCTAAAACATTTTAAAAAACTACAGAAATACCAATATGATTTATACTTTTTATGTGATGGAATAATACTTTACCATATTATTCAGTAAAGACAACTGAGTAAATTAAGTTAGCATCATTTATCCAGAGTTGCCTTAATTGACTTCTGGAAAGACATCAATTAGTGACCAATTTTAGTTGATGTATATAACAGTAAAATCCATCCAATCTGGCCAGAGATTCCAGATCTGGAGAACCTTTACTCCATATGTCCTGTCTGGCAGTTGGTTAGAGATTTCACCAGATGTCCACCAATTCATGTGCTATTAAAATAATCACTGATTCAGTGGCTGACCTTGTGTGGGGTTCTGAGCTGTTCCTAATGCCTCACTTTCTGTGTAGTTAAAATTCCCAGCCAGTGTCACCATCTCTTCAACGTGACAACCTGAGTTAAGATTTGATTTAGATTTTGACATAGAACATTTTCTCTTACATCATTTGGACATGTGATGTTAATACATAGAAAAGTCTTGCTTACCACCCACACCCAAATCTTCAGAAACCAACCTTTAATCACTTCAGCCATGTTATAAAATCCAGAATCAAATTTTTTGGAAATAAAATAGCTTCACCTGCATTAAAATTAGAGCAATGACCAGGGATTGCTATTCCTTCCCTCTCACTAACATAGTGTGTCAGATATGTAATATTTGCTAATCAATTATGCTTTCTCTTCTGTGTCTGTACACCCATTTACTTTGAGTGCTCCCAGATTAAGGTTACGCATCAGCAGGATATTGAGAAAATCACAATGACACACTAACTGAGAAGGAAACAAGTAATTGGCTAGAATAAAGGCATTGGTGAACATTAACATTTTCACTTTTTTGGTGTTGTTAAGATAATCTCTTAAGTAATCCTACATCACATATTTTACACATCTCACTTATAACATTCTTTAATGTAATGCACTCTTTGTTTTCCATTCTCATGGCTGTAGCAGTGTGCATAAGTTGCATAGAGCTGCAAATTAATTGCAAATAAGAGCTCAAAAACAGCTGGAGATCTGGAAAGTAATTAAATATGCTGATCTCCCACCTGCCTTTCACTCTTTCTAAATATGATGTGATGCTCTGTGCTATATCTGTCACGATGCATTAATTGGGACCCTATGCAAATGGTAGAATCCGGAAGGGAGTGAATCCGACACGGGGGAGAGAAGACTGGGAACTGGGCTGGTAGACAAACAGGGGGGCGTGTCGACGGTGCACTGGTGCATGGGGTGGCATGGTCCAGGCGAAAGTCCAAAGGGAAATCCAGGGTGAACGCAAGAGTCCAGAACCGGCTAATCCATCCACGACAGACATGACAAAAGTTAAAAGGCGGAGCAGGATCTGGTGCAGGGATGGGCAATAAAAAAAAGGGTAATGGGGCCAGGCGCTCCAAGCCCCAGACCCAGATGGTCAGGACTCGCTGGTAGGCAGGCACCTGGGCGTCCATCTTCCAAAGCTCAGCCCAGAATGGTAAGAGCATCTGGCTATTATAGGGAGGGGCTGGATGGGAAGCAGGTGCACAAAATCAACTCAAACAAGAAAGAGCCAGGAGGAGGACTTACGATCGTGATAATATCCTTCTGTCATCTATTGGCTATTTTACGCTCATAGAGGAACTGGTATTACAGCCACCCCTTTCATTGTCTGAGTGGTTCTCAGTTACACTCATTTCAGAGCAACAACTTCCTGAGTGTCTTCACTGGCCATAGAACTCTCCGAAAAGGTCCCTTATTTCACAATCCCTTTGTTCTTAATTACTCTTTATGTGCTGTTCTGCTCCAGTGTTTCCATCTTTCAAACACCGTCCCCACTCAGACTTTTCCCATGTCCACCAACTTTTTCTTTCACCCATTCTCTGCTAACCTGCATCTCTCTCTACCACAAGATAGCCTATGATAGTCTGTAATAGTCATTTAAACTCTGTTTCCCAGAACTGGAGGCACCACTAAATTACTATCCCTTCAGGCCAAAATGAGTCTTTACTCTCCCACTCTCACCCTCTAGCTCTTGAGATACTTTTATACTCTTTTACTTCCCCCCTACTGAATCTCACTGTTCCTTAAACCAATAACCAGTCTGCTAAACTCCATGGCCAGGTAGCATTGCATCTGGTTCATCAGGTATCTACTCTTCAGATTTCAAGCCTTATGCCCTTCATGCCCACATTTGAAACATTCCTTGACAAGATCACTTCCAGCTATTTGAAATTTTATTGGGATATTTAAATCACTGTTTATATTATTCTTTATCTTATACAGCTGTCCCTTGAATGAATCCATGTTTCAATTCTGGTAACTTAAATTGCAAGGAGATCTTTGAGATCCCCACCATGATCTGCCTGTGTCAGCTACTCAGAAATTGGTGTTTGATTTAACAATGTTCCTTGCAAAGGCAGCGGGCAGCAAAACTGTAAACAAAGTTCCATAGATTACTGTATAGCTCTAGTCTGAACCAGCACATGCATCATTTCAGGACGATAGTGAGACCAATTGCAATGCTTCATGTGCTGTTGATAAATGTGACTTTCTTAATTAGTCCTCCCTCCATTTAGGTTTATATCAGGTACACACGGCAAACACCCTCATGCAGATACTGGGATGCTTTTTAACAATGAAAAGAACAAATGCTCCTGGCTGCAAGACCAACTCTGTGTTATTAATAATAATAATAATAATAATAATAATAATAATTGCTTACACTTATATAGCGCTTTTCTGGACACTCCACTCAAAGCGCTTTACAGGTAATGGGGATCCCCTCCACCACCACCAATGTGCAGCATCCACCTGGATGATACGATGGCAGCCATAATGCACCAGAACGCTCACCACACATCAGATATCAGTGGGGAGGAGAGCAGAGTAATGTAGCCAATTCATAGAGGGGGATTATTAGGAGGCCATGATTGGTAAGGGCCAACGGGAAATTTGGCCAGGACACCGGGGTTACACCCCTACTCTTTTCGAGAAATTTTTTAATGACCACAGAGAGTCAGGACCACGGTTTTACGTCTCATCCAAAGGATGGCGCCTGTTTACAGTATAGTGTCCCCGTCACTATACTGGGGCATTAGGACCCACATGGACTGCAGGGTGAGCACCCCCTGCTGGCCCCACTAACACCTCTTCCAGCAGCAGCCTTAGTTTTTCCCAGGAGGTCTCCCATCCAGGTACTGACCAGGCTCACACCTGCTTAGCTTCAGTGGGTTGCCAGTTGTGAGTTGCAGGGTGATATGGCTATTGCTATATTATTGCTACTATGATAGCTTTGAAATTTCATCCACATGCATACATGTTGTACATGCATGTACATGTGTGTTAGCAAAAGCTTTTCCAAAGAATGGACATCTGAAAAAATTGCTCCAGATGGCAGGTGGAAAAAAAAGAATATTGGCTTCAGCATGTTATGACCAGGGGGCATATTCAGACAGAGAATGCTGGGTCACATCAAAAAGATGTCTTTGGAAAAAGCCAGAGAAGAGTCATTATAGGAAATAATAAAGTCTCAGTAATTTATCTTCTCAGAAATGTCTTCTGGCTAACACAATAACAAATCGCCATCTCTAAAAGGAATTCTAGGGTACTGCTAGGGAGTTTTATTGTTAAAATTTGTAATATTGTTCACATTCTTTGTACACAGAAGTAAAAACAATAGCTGGCCATTTGAAGATCCATTAAATGATCCAATGGAGTCTTTGCATGATGTAAAAAAATCTCGATTTCGCTCTTTGGTTTTAGACAGAAGCACTGATCTAGCTACAGAGAAGTAATGCTGTCTTTCATGAAACACCTATCAAAAGTAAGTTCAAATTGAACTTGTAACTATAACAAGACATTGAAGGCATCATATTTGAAAATACAGTAAATTTTTCATTTTACTCTGCAGATTGTTCCCATAACTGACAATAGCAAAATAAAATGACTTGTGCTCAAAGTCAGTAGATGCTCTTGGAAGATTCAGTTTAAAACAAATACTACATCTTAACTAATAAACATGTAAATATGTATTTATTTTTTTTAGATACGATAGTACATTTGTCTAGAATACAGAGAGGGCCAATCAATAAAAAAATAAAGATTATAATGATGAATGCAACAGGTGAGCCAATGATATGATTTGCAGTCTTGTAATTTAAATTTTGTAAACTACACCAGTTTATAATACATTAATAGGAGAAAATTAAAAGGAATATCTAGCCTAAATATTCATAAACTGTGATTTGTTACATTTATAAATCTGTAAAAATGACTGTGCACTTGTGATTGTTATTATGAATTATTATTAAGAACTTACAGAGTGCCTGTAACACATCAATACCAAGAAAGACAACCAGACTGAATACCAGGTAAAATATAGCTTTTGTCACAAACAAACCTTAGCTGCTGGTTAATGTTTTTTCACTGATCATAGGCTAGGCAAAATGAATACAGGTCTAATACAGTTTGAGTCTGACTTATCACCAATTTAGAAAACAGGTAGAACTAGGAAGACCTGTTGGAAATTCATCTGTTTTAAAAGCGAAATTAAAAAGAGGCTCAGTGGAATGGGTATTAGATTAATTGCAGTTTTAGCCCAAGTTTTATTATATCTCTAATTGAATAATTGGTTATGTCACAAAACTGAAAGGACTTTGCATCTAATTCAGTAGAATCATCATTATTGTTAAAAAATAACCACATAACCTGCAATAATGACAATTTCTTTGAATTAAGTCATCATTTTTTTCTGCCATTAAATTATTTGAAACAATAACTGACTCTGGTAAATGAAAGGTAATATGTTTTCATAAATTTAACTTGGTTCCAAAATCACTTGGGATTGTTTAAGAGATTAAAGTATTAGTTGGATTTCAGAATTTATATCTTGTGTGCATTTACTTTTAATTTGTCTGAAGGGAAGCCAATGGGAATCTTAGAGACCTAGCAGTTCGCCAAGCTAGATTATTTGCTTAATTAAAACTAACAGCTCAGGGCTAAATAAAGAGCTATTATGACATTTGATTCTAAACCCCATAACTGGAGTATGCATGCTGACAGTATTGCTTCAACCATCTTAAGTCCATGTAGCTCCAGTTGGTGGGATTAAAGAAATTTATCAAAGTTTAAGCTTTAGTTTACTAAAGCTTAAACACATTTAAAAGCTTGTTCATCAAAATACTTAAGTATTCTTTTACACAGAGTCTACCAAGCTCACTCCCGCTGGAGCATGGCCAAGCAAGCTAGCGTAACTATGGCAGGAGGTCACATCTCTACTCACCTGTCTGCCCTGTCTGTCAGGCGGTTGCTTTGGTTACATAATCAAACAGGAAGTGTGTTCCAGCTGTGTATAGAGCTCAAACAGGAAGTGTGTTCCAGCTGTGTATACAGCTGCCTTGTCAGGAACAGACAACTCAAGGTCTGCTTTGACAAATGGTCTTGGTTCTGTTATAGAGTTTAGCCACTGCTGCCACTGCTTTTCCTTGTGTGTGTTTCTCTTTGGACCCTCAGCCCTGCTTCGATGTGACCCCAGTTTTGAATATCTATGCCTGTGTTTCCCTAGCCTGATTTTGGGTTTACTTTGCAACTCACAGACCACTGCTATTCATGCAAGTAACAGCAGTATTAGAGTTGATGGGGATATTTCTCTTTCAGGATGCTTCTAACACAGCCAATGAAACAATGATCATTGAAAAAATAGTGAATGGAACTTGTTAGGAGCATTTGTGAGTATGATATCAAGCAATGGAAAATATTGGGTGACTTAGAATCAATTCTAGTAGTTCTATTATCGCATAGGTTTAATATATTGAATAGGGATTTGACAATTTCTACATATTTTAACATACCCCCATTTAAATATAAGCCCCTGTAATATAAGCTCAGTGCGCAAATAAGAAGGGATAAGATTACTTAATGATCTTCAAAATAAATGGTAATCCTGCCTCCCTTAGAAGATCTTCCTATTCAAAAGATGGTAAAATAATAAGTATATTTCTGAAAAACTATTTACTTATTTACCTATAATCTGGAGAAAAATAATTTCACACAGATTAACTGGTAAATTAATGGAAAAGTGTCCGACACATTTAGCCAAAATGTTGTAACTGTTACTTGAAGCTGAAAAAAACGTTTTCAAGATATGCACTGATGTATGTTATGTACAGCGCCTGAGGAAAGAATATTCTGTGATAAGATTCTCTATGCTAGTTTAAATCTATGTGGTAATGGCTATATTAAGTCAGGGACCAGATGGAGGGTTTTCTCCAATGAATGTGATACAAAAACAGATAATGTTGTTAAATCTCTTAAATAAAGTACACATGTAAGATAACTGAATTAAGATAAAAAATCTTGACATTTTTTGTTTTGTCTTCCAGAAACAGACAGTCCTCTTGTCATTTTAATTAACTAATAAAACTCGCTTCAGAAAAAACTGGCCACCCAGATGCATACTGTATGGATTCAACCTTTCAATCCTGGTCAAAAACAAACTGAGAAATGATCGAAAAGAGTCTGATACTGCATTTACAGAATCAAAAGATAAAGCAGAATCAGTGGTAAAAAAAGTAGATGACCGCAAAATTCTATTTAACACCAAATTAAGAGCTATCAACAGGGTAGTCATGTTAGATATTATCAAAATTAGATAATTCTTATCAAAACATATTTTCACTACTGTAATTGTATGTATATTTATAACACATACCGTGCATCACTAAATTGTGACTGCGGAGTAGTTCAGCTACAAATCACAATGAAATGCTGATTCACACATGCAATGCTGAACAAAAGCAAGCAAATAACAGACAACAGCAAGAAATGTAGATAATAAGCAATCCAAGTGTAGAAGTATCCAATGTGTTTCAGTTTTTGCTATTATTTTTCAATGTCAATTGTTAATATTTTGCTCTGGCACTTGCTTCTATTCTTTGCATTTCAGCCAGCCTGCATGACTTCTACAAGGGTAGTTTCAGTCTGGGTATAAAGACAGTCTAGCCTTGCAGAGCAGCATGCTCTCATCTGAGAATGTCATTCACGTTGCATTGTGGTGGTCTATCGCAGTATTTTTTTGCCAGATTTGAAATCTGAGTTTCAGTCATGGCAGAATTTCAAACCTCAACAGTCTTTTTTTTAGGAAAGCAGCAGATTTAATTAGTTTTCCTGTGGCCAGATTCTAGGAAAGTGAGATTCCATCTTCGTGCCACACAACAAAGATGTGCAACTAAAGGGAATGCTGCTATGTTGCGCTAAGTTCCTACCACAAAATTATATTTTCCCTGAAAGATAACCACACATAATTTATTCACAGAAGACAACAAAAATTCACAGCTATTTGTAACCTTTCTTAATACAGTAGTTTCAAAATGTTCAAATAATTTTACTGACAAATGGTAACATTACAATTCACATTTCTTTAGTAGTTAAAAGAGTTAAAAAATCAATTGGTTTTATTTTATAGCATTTGTATTTCCAGGAAAACTGAAACACCTTTGTTACCCATCCATTATCATAAAGCAAACTGTTATTGAACAACTGTTATTGCAGGTTTTGACAACCTGCAGCCTCTTCAAGAAGCATATCGATCAAACACCAAACACCAGATAAACAACCAGCATACTGCTGTTGGGGCCACCCAGAGAAAGCCAACACAAATACTGTCAGAACATGTAGATTCAACACAAAAGGTTTTGCCAGTCTTGAATTGAATCCAGGTACTGTATGAAGAACAGGGTAGCAGCAGAGCTTAAACACCATAATGTCATGTCAACACATTCCTATTGTCAATGCCTAGGCTGAGTTTAGAGTACCCCCTGCGTTTTACCACTTGCAGATTGACTAGAGGTTTCTTAATGAGAAGCAAGAGACTGAAAACAGCAAACTGGCAGCTGTTGTATCAGGGATGTAAGAGTTGTTTACAGAGTGCTGTCCTTGATTAAACAGGATCAGCCAAGGTACAGTAGTTAGCGATGGTGAAAAGTTATTGTTTGCTAGTAAAGATCTTATGCCTGGGTGATAAGCATGCACAGTATGAGGAGTTGGCTGTCGTGGAGAGAATATAACTGATCGAGTGCGTTCTGATTATTTAAGAGTGAAGAGTTTGCAATCCTCAGTCCACTTAGAGGGCTGTTTATTCAAACCCCTCTAGGAGAAACAACAGATGGAGAATGTTGTCTCAGCTATGGCTTTGTTTGTTTGGCTACTTAAAACTTTAAAGCAGGGGTGTCACACTCATATCCCATGATGGGCCAGATTTGATTTAAAATCAAATCTACTTCAAGGATACCATACTGTATATGCTATTATCAGAATACTAGACACTGTTTATTTTATAACAAAATACAATTAGCAGTCATTGAGTCTTCTTCTGATGTTAACTTAGCAGTATGGACTATTTTTAGCATTATTAATGATGATATAAAATTTACTTACATTTACCCTATTATTGTACACTCTATAAATCTCTATTCCTTTGAAAACAAATTGTTGGGATATTTAATTCAATAACAGGCAAAAACAATTTTACAAATCTTTGCAGATTTTTCATTCAATAAAGGTACTTCCCTTCGTACATACTGTAGTTACAAGCTTATTTTGTTTAGTGTTTTTATCCTTATTTTAACATCGTGTCAGTAAAATATGGTGCTAGTGATTCAGGTGTTACAAAAGCAAATAGGAAACGCATTTTATGTCTGTAAGACTTGAAATGATAGAAAGGCTTAAAAACACATCATGGTTGAATGACATTAGTATTGTCTTGAGCTTAGCTGAGTACACGTTCAAGAGTTCACATTTTTTACTTTACATTTATGTGTCTGAGTTGTTGTTAGAAGAAACTGGACTCTAAATTGAAATGAAAGCAATACCACATTTCTCAGCTGAATAATATTTTGTATGTCCTGTCCTGATGACTTTCTAAATGTAATAGGATTACAGTAGATGTGTTCAGGGCCATTCTAAGTTCTTATATTCTATGTGTCAATTTGAAAGGAGTAATAATCCCAAGGCATGAATTTTCAGACTGGCTTTAACACCTAATTCAATAGATATCTTATACATTCCTTTAATTTTACTACTCCATTCTACCTAAACATGCTTTACTGTTTAAAGGATAACTATATCTGTAAATGTGTCTCATCAAAAGACTGTAAGACGGTTAAAGTTGGGTGACTGCTGAAGAGTATTACATTGATCTTAATAGTCGTGTACGTGTCAACATAGATTGGTCTAATACAACAAAATTGACAGCAAGTGACTTGCTATTAAAAATGAATTTCCCATAAACAGAAGATTTTTTCCCCAAGATTACTACATTTTAATGAGTTAGACCCTTGCCACTAGCCTGTCCAATTCTTTCCTATTCGATTCTTTTTAAGTTGGTAAATTGCTCAAATTTTAAAGAAAGTATTTATTTTCTATAAAATGTCTGGGGACTGAGCCACATAAATGAAAATAAAAACTGTCTCTCGTCAGCTTCCTAAAACACTTGTGCTGTTTTTAATCTCATCTTGTTTTCACTACTTACTTGGAGAGATGTTTAAGAAAATTAAAATAACATCATACTAGCCAACAAAGCACCATTAATCAGCAGGCTCATCAGGTTGTCAAACTTACCTACTATTTAATGTAACATAACATTGTAAAGGTGTTATTTGATTTAACATCATTCACCTCCAATGTGTATCAGCAGGTGGTTAGCAACTAATATAACTATAAAATGGGGTGAATATGTGGGTGTGTTCATTATAATACAGTACAGTATATGCAATTTTGGCAGTCATTTTCACAACAAGTGAAATCGCTGCTTTGAAGATTAATGGAATTTTCTTGAATCACAAGTCTGTGCATTAACCCCAGAAGAATTATAAACCTGATTACAGGTGATGAGTAGGTATTCAAAGCAGAGAAGAATGCTTTGTTTCTGCCACATTAGTGCTGCCACACATGTTGGACTCAAGACAGACTGACAGTTCTCATTAATCTGGCGTGGATAGTTGTTCTCTCACCTGTGGAGACTATAGGATTTTATTCAGGATCCACAGGTCCCCCGCATATCACTACCTAAACACTTCATACCATTCTCTTTCCCTCTGGCACATTTTCATCCATATTCCGCAAGGATGAAACCAAAGTACAAGAAATTACTTGAGGGCAAACACACTACTATCTCTGTTCTGGTGTACAGGGGGAGCTACTCAGCCATTTCAGAGGTGAGAGTACTGTGATGTATGAGACATCTTCACTAAAGAAGTGTTGTGATCCTATGGTGTGGCTCAAGCAGTGCTGTCATGTACATTTTTGGTGCTGCTGTGCATCCTTTAAGTGAAAGAAGGAGCTTTATCTCAGTACTTTCTAGGCACCACATTTTCTGTGTCATGCTGTGATGCAGTGGCTCTTAATCCTGGTCCTGAAGGACACTTTTTTTCTACTGGTTTTCATTCCAACTGCGTCCTTGATAACCGGTGCTGAATGGAGCCTATACCTGATTTGCTTGCCTGTATTGAATTTTTTTGTGCGCTCAGGCCTTGGTTTCAAATGTACGCTAGCTAAATTTTCTAACACCTTCAGCAGACATAAATTTAAGCAGTCTCTCCTCAAAATGCTAATTAAGCATTTGCTCCAATATTTTGGATTAAAGCCCTCTTGATATGTGTACTGTTTATGATGAACTGACACACCTGGGATTGACACTGTGGCAGACACAAACATTAAGGGAGTATCGTTCTTTCTGCTTAAGTACAATTGGTCACATTTCATTCACATTTGCATTCACTTTACATGCTAACTACTGTACTGTATGTATGTTTATTCAAGGGGATATTAACAAACCTATAGCATACTATGTGAACCACACTAACAAGAGAATCCTAGAGCAAACTCAGAGAACCAAAGAATGTAATTTTATCACACAGACACATTTACTATACACCCACCTTTCAAGCTTTTTCTAGATAGATCATTTTATTGACCTTTGATTGCTTTATTTGATAGCGTAACATTTATAAGAAGTATATTCAAACTGATTTGTGCAAGTAACTGGACCTCATTCTATCTCAAGAGCCGAATATCTAACTCACAGCTTTACTGCCTGAAATAATGGGTAATCTCAATCCAAAGATGTGTTTAACTTACAAATATGTATTATGTCTGAATTAGTAAAACTATGCATTTTCATTTTATTTCATATGAAGACATTCTGTAGGTCTAATAAGAAAATAAACTAAGAGTCTTGAAAATGAAAACAGTGCCATTATCTGGCATGATCACTAATTGGATAATTTCATAGTAAATATAATAAAAAGTGTGTACTCTATTAATATGCTGTTACTCATTATAGATGTTGGCTGAAATACTGTTGTAGTTATTATTGACTATTAATACTCAGTGAACTATGTTTGCTTGACAATATTAAACACATACAATATTTTCTCTGATCCTTCCTGAAAATGTATCAAATGCTGTAATACCAGTAATACCATTAGCACTATCAGTAACAAACACTGCAATAACAAACTTAGCAAATGTGCTAGATAGGAAAGAATCATCAATCATCCATATGTACAAATCATCAATCTGCAAAAAGTTTACATAATCTCCATTAATAAATTACTAGGCACTTTTTCTTACTTTTTGTGCAAACTGCTGCAGTCTTGCTTACACAGGTTATTGCTTTGGCTACTCTCTCTAAAATTTATTTTAAGTACCGAAGAGCTCAATAGCATTTAAGTGGTTTATTTTCTATTAACCTTTTATTTATTGTGCAATCTGCAAACTCTAGACAGCTTTCTAAATCAATGTAGTCATGCAGTGTTATACTGACAGGACACAAGAGTACATTATCAGTGTAATTAACAAGGTTATTATCACTTACCTCTTTGACATTTAACTGTATGCTATATGTGATCTTAACTAGTAACTTGTATGCAAATTTGGTACAATGCAATTTCATTAGATTTTAATCAGGCATTTGTTCAAATCTGTCCAAATAACTGACCAGCCACATGGAATAGAGTTTTTTTTATTTGCTTTAGAACTAAGGATACAAGAGTGTTATCTTTTCCCTAGGAGATATCTAGGTTCCCATCCCAACAGGTCATCTTCTGAATAAGGGTACACAGAGGACATTAGCACTTATTGTAAGCTGTGCTCTGTTATTCGTTTTAGACAGCTAACACTCCATTATCAGCAAACAACTATTATGTTATATAAGGCATGATAATCTTATACTTGCATTTCTAAATATACTTTAATATATGATTTTGAAAAATAAGATAATCAGGAATTATACTGTATATGCCACAAGTTGTGTATATAATATATATTGCCCTTTCACTTTGAACTTTAGAATTCAGAGTTCTGCATTAGTCTTTTTGCAATTGGTAGCATTCTAGATTACTGTGTTCAAAAATATGTTCAGAAACATCTTACGACTTCCAATGATGAGTAGGGATGAGATTTTTTTTAAATTCCATTCAAAGATCCAAAGTTGATCAGGGACAGGGAAGGATTTTCTAATGTTATACATAAGAGTGCAAGATAGGAAACTGTAACTCACTCATTAAACTTTTATAATCCTACTCTCAGTAAAACAGAATTTGGGAATTTTACTTCACAGGTTCTCATAACACTTTCAGAATAAGACAGCTGTTTCATAGCATGATTTACTGTAGATTGATTCATTGACTGTATTCCAATATAACGAATTTAGTCGGGGAAGCTTCGTCAACCTGATGCAAAGGAACAAGTAAAGGTTAATTCCACACTGAAAGCAGTGAGTCAGAACAGAGCAATCAGAGAAGTGAGGATCGAAGATCTCTCCAAGCTGATAGCTCCCCATTTTACCTCTCCTGACCATGATTACTCCAACCTTTCTGTCTGTGTCCTTTCACAGGGATTCCAGAAAATGACATCAAAAGCCAGGACTGTTCTTACACCAGGATCACACTCTACAACTCTCAAGGACAGACTCATTTCATTTTAAAACCTCTCCCTTCATTTACTGATTTCAATTTTTCAGCAAGTCTCTGAGAATGTGTTTCCCAGATTGCCTTTCATTTAAACACTTTCTCACCACATCCACTTCCCCATACTGTTTCATTAGCTTTATACAGGGAACCTGTTTTTCAGAGTGGAATTATCCTCCACACATTCCCTGGATTACACCGGGTGGTCTCAGACTGTCACACAATGGCCTGAGCAAGGCCAACATAGGTCCATTTTATCTCAAATGGTCTCCAATGCAAAAGCACCCAAGCAAACAAGTGCACTCTATTTACAGTGCTCCCAGTCCCCCACACCAGAAAACAACCCCCCCCCAAGAAAAAGAAACAAAAACCAATTATTCAAATAAAGTGCCATCTCTCTCGCCATCTCTCTCGCCATCTCTCTCGCCATCTCTCTCGCCATCTCTCTCGCCATCTCTCTCGCCATCTCTCTCGCCATCTCTCTCGCCATCTCTCTCGCCATCTCTCTCGCCATCTCTCTCGCCATGACACTACATAACCACCAACAACCAACAAAACTCTTAGGCTGAGGAGCCGGCTTAAATAGTTTGTAAGTCCCTCCCCCTCTGGAACAAACCATTTCTCTACTTCAAAGTGGTTTATTCCCTTTCCATAAATAACCCTTGAGAACTGGGGTTAGGTTTGGCCTTTTGAGGCCACCATAGGCTGACTCACCCCAGAAGTACTGACACCAAACAAAGAGTGAGTAACATCCATTTTGAGAGCGCTCTCCATTCACACCACAATACTCACTCATACCTGTGTTTAAGTATTTGAATGTATGTAAAATTAGGTATTTTTATCTATGTGAATGTATATGAAATTAAGTAATAGCAGTTACTAGTCAAGCCCTGAGTGTGCACCATCAGGAACTTATCTAGCAACCGCTCAATGGAAGGTGTATGAATGTTGTATTTTCTGTGCTATCTGTACCCCGTGACAGGCTCCTCTGTCACACAGACACAATTCCGAAGTACGCATAGGCACTCAAAGCATACGATTTGGTGTATGAAACTGTGCATCAGAATAAGTTTCAGTTAGGGCTTTTAAACTTTTCCATGCTCCATGCAGGTAAAATAACAATGGATTACCTGTGCATGTTTAAAGGCATTGCTCTAACACTGTTTATCTAATTGGTGAAAGGGCAGCAATCATGGTTACTAAAAACATAATTTTAAAACCTGTGTCATATCACTAGTCAATTGTGATTGTGTTTCCTCAAATTGTGGCACACAACTGACACCATCAAGCATTTAGTCATCCAGTGCTTTCTTGTCGTACAGTAAATTATTGCAATGTTACAGTGCTCTTGATCAGAGAGACACACCTGACCACAATGCTGAACCTCTGACATGGTTGATTTTGTCTGTGATGTTTTAAAAATAAGTGGCTTGAAGGAGGGCAGGTTGGAGGAAGCTACTTATACTTGCTAATTGCCCCATGTGCAGTTGGGGGCTCATAGCCATGAGCATACAGTATATGGTGATTCTAACTTGATACAAAAATATGTTTTACATACTGTATGTGCAAGTATGTTTCCAGGAGTGTATGAGTAATCTACTTGTATTTTTTTCTTTTAGTTTCTACAAGATTAAAGTAAGTTAATTTCCATTTAATGGGGAAATCAGATTTCCTGAAGCTATATTCCTTAAAATGGTATAGTGAATATTTCACTATAGCCAGCAGCCATATCACCCTGCAATTCACAACTGGCAACCCACTGAAGCTAAGCAGGTGTGAGCCTGGTCAGTACCTGGATGGGAGACCTCCTGGGAAAAACTAAGGTTGCTGCTGGAAGAGGTGTTAGTGGGGCCAGCAGGGGGCGCTCACCCTGCGGTCCATGTGTGTCCTAATGCCCCAGTATAGTGACGGGGACACTATACTGTAAACAGGCACCGTCCTTCGGATGAGACGTAAAACCGAGGTCCTAACTTTCTGTGGTCATTAAAAGTCCCAGGGCGTTTCTCAAAAAAGAGTAGGGGTTTAACCCCGGCGTCCTGGTCAAATTTCCCCATTGGACCTTACCAATCCTAATAATCCCCTGCTCTCCTCTCCACAGATAGCTGATGTGTGGTGAGCGTTCTGGAGCACACGTTCACCTTCACATATCACGTTCGCCTGCCCCTTTGTTCCGTTCTGTATTTAAACCCGGTGCTCCGGAATCCCGGGGCTCTGCATTAGGAGATGGACGCCTACCGTGCCTTACGTCGCCTTGCGTCCGCGGCATAGGCTTCCTAACAGTGTCCTAACCAAGCTGAGTCCAGGGCTCAGAGCTCAGCGCCTGGCTCTCTCCGTTTTTAATCTCCGTGTTCCATGTCCCCGTTTCTGTTTTTGATCATTGTGTCTTGGATAGATTCCCTGGTTTTGGATTTTAGACTGCGCCCCGGATTTCCTACATTGGACTGTTTTGGACTTGTTTACCTGCGCTCCCCCCTTGCACCTGATCACTGTCAGCAACGTCACCTGTCTGCCACCCCTTCCATTCCTGATTGTGTTTTCCCCATAGCCCTTTTTTAAATCGCTTCCGGATTATACCGTCCGCACAGGATCCAAAACTACGCTCGTTTCAATTGCTACTTCATTACAAAGGAAAAGAAAATTTAAAAGTATGTTACTTGTACACTCCTAGCAACATATGGGGAGAATTGTGTTGAGTTTCACATGAAGAACTTTAGGACAAGTGATGTTTTGGTCCTATCAGCAACTTTGTGTTCAGAGACTTGTGGCTGCCTGTTGTGTACAATATCTCATACATACACATCATTGGTAATTCAAGCAAGGAATAAGGTGAATACTTTTGACAGGTGCTCTATAAAGCCCTATTTTAACAAACTGATTACTTTGCCAAACACTTTAAATATACTTTTCAGTTTTCAGTATGATATGGATTTTGACATCCTGTTGCGTTAAGTTGCACTAATACTGTTTTCCTTTGCAATAACTCTTAGTTTATGAACAATGCTGGAATTATCTATTTCAGTATTATCTAAAAATGATCTAAGTCAGTATACTGACTTCAGACTTACAGTATATCTTTTGAAGAATGTTTAAATTTTTAATGTTTAATGTTTCAAAACATAAACCCAACACTGAAAATGTGTATTATTTCTCAGCACTCAAAGCCCTCTCTCACCCACAATCCACATTAGTCGTTACCCAGTCAGAATCACTGTGAAAACAAACAAAAGCAGAAATGGTACTTCATTCTGAATGATGTACCAAAAAGCATTCCTTCATTTTCTTGCATTTCTAAGGTGAACTGCAAGTTATAAATAATGTAACAAATGAAACAGCCCAGGGAAAAAGCAACAAAGCATCATGGTTGAATGACTGAAGATGATGCTACGAACTTGAAAATTAATCACACTGCTCTTTCTTTTTAATTCTAAAGGTCAGGTCACTGGGGTTATGCATTTTCCTAGTCTCATTAGCTATACATATTGTGTCACTCCCACTTAGCTTTTTCGTTTTCCATTAGAATTTGTTTTTTTTCATATCACAATTAAAGAAGAAAATAAAGTTGTATCTTTGAAACCCCCATCACTGTCATAAAATCTAAAATTTTCTAAACTTGGCATATTTATGCTCTGAAGAGAAAGTCAATACCCAACTTTTCAAATCCTCAGCCTTAAAACTGCAGCTCTAAAAATTATTTTCAGAGCCATCACCTATACCTCAAATTAAATATCTGGCAAACAAAACTTCCTCTCGTAATTGTTTTAGAGTGACTGGCACAGTTTATCTCTTGCAGACAGAGAATGAGAAATCTCAAATGACCATCAGATCCTTTTTAACTCCATAGTACCTGTAAGTACATTTACTAAATTAGAGAAGTATTTTTACTTCAGCGAGACCAATTTATTTTTACACTTTTCCTCTGAAGTACGGCTTTCCAAAATGTGGCTAAATGTGAACTCCTGTATCACCAAACAACATGGAATTTTTTGTCATTTGAAGATAACGGTGTTTTTACAATTGAAGATTGAGCCTTGTGGTCAGACTCACAGAAATTAGTGATTCTGAATTCAGGGTTATGAAAATGAAATAACTTCAATTTTAAAACTTAACTGACCAGGGACAGAAGAACTTAGATGCTGGACTTTAGACACTGGCCCCCCTGCTGGTAGACTGGACTGCACAACCGTTCAGCAGTTTGACACAATCAACCCTTTAGAATAGTCTGCAGATGTGCACTGCTGTATTAAATGACTCACTCCACATTGCTACAACTGGCTCTCATGACTGATTGCTTGGTGGGGAGTGGGCAAAACCATTAGGCCTTGGATCCTTAGAGATTTTAGACTTCTCTTTTTTATTTATTTATTATCTTCTATGCCTAATGGTTGTTTTTGTCTGTTCTGATGTACTCAATCCATAATAATTAATATCTGTGAGGACTCTGTGACAATTAGGACATTATACTTAGACAAAACTCAACTGAATGTGTTATATTAGCACTGCAGATTGTTTCAATATGATTAAATAAATATATATTTTAGCTCTATCTTAAAACTGAGTTTTAGCATATCGGAAGATTGGTATAATGAAATATGCATTTCATAATAATGCATATTTCAAGTCTTAATTTTTAAAAGGATTTTTAACCCTAAGAGAAACCTTTAATTAACCTTTAATTCATTTTAATGATAAATATTAACTTTAACATTCAAAACATGAATTAAAACATCTAAAAGCAAAATTATCAAATGTTTTTGCAAAGCACTATCATTTTTTAATATCTACTGTACTGTTAGATTTAAAATATGGACAGATCGACAGCTGAATTTGGATCATTACAGTTGTAGATAGGAGCTAAAATTAATTAAATAAGAAATATTATTAAAGAACCTCACAAATTTCAGGATATAAGACTTATTTGGCAATAAAGCTCATTATACAACCCATAGTTTGCAAAACTTTAGCTTTTAGAGTGATGGTTAATGAGAAGCCATCCTTGTTTTAACTAAAAAAACTAACATACAGTAACAAATAAACAAGAAAACTGTTCACCAAATTAGTGGTTAAACACAGAATACATTACGTTTTCAATTCAGCATATCAGACAGCAGATGTAATGTTACACTACAATGTCTACAGTGCTACACATCTATGCAATTTAACATGGGGAAACAGTAATATATAATTTGTGTCAATAGAGAACTCAGCCACTTAATTACTCCTTTGCCTTAAACTCCTTGTTTGTCCTTCATTTTGTTATTTTTACTAAAAGAAATAATGAAAACTGTCTCCTTATCACGTAAGGACTGCACAAAACAGCCTCACCACTATTTTAGGGTCACTTTCTCCTGTCAAAGTGCAGTTTCCATCCATAGAAGCGCAAAAAAAAACATTTATTTAATGAATCATATAAAACACGCTGACGTGAAAGTTACAGATAACACATTACAATAGATAATTGAATTGCCTGTGAAGAAACTAAACTGGTCCCGAGGGACAGAAGGAAAACATATTGAAGATGCCAATGTTTAGAAGTCTCTAATGAAATAGTAGGCGGGAGGCCCTAGCACACACAGCTCCAGGTCAAGACTGATAAAAACTAATTAGCACTCATTGACTTTTTCCCCCCATAAATTGCAGATTGCTTATTTAATGATGGTTTCCGTTTGATTGATTTACTGCCATTATCCCTATCTCTTATCAGCTAATCACTATTTCTCTTGAAAGATTTACAAACCATAAAAAATTTAAAACACCCTGTGTGAAGTTTAATTTATCACAAAGAGTTACCTGTCCTTTTCTTATGCTGTTTGAGTCCCCCAGTCTGTGGAGTAATCTGTGGACTCAATAATGCCTTAAAATGCTGAATTAAATGTAATGCCTAATTCCACTTTCAAATTAGAACATCCGCTTGTTTTCCCAGTAAATTAGTATAATTATGTTATATGTAATTGGTAATGATTTTGTTGCGTTTTCTTGACCCTGTTTTAGTCAAACTTTAAGTTCTATTTTTTAATTTTTAGATTCTTTTTAATTTTCATATTAACAGAAAAATGTAATTACAATTTTGTGGCTATTGATATCCCATGCTTTTTATAATTAAAGAACATCCAATTAGTACAGAATCAGCTCTCATTAACATATGAATTGGATTAGTGCAGATAACTACTCCTGTACCCTAGCTCCTCGACAAAACAAAAACCTTCCTAAGAACAGCTCTTTCTGAAACAAAAATGCAGAGTGGAGATCTATATAAACAAGTGTGATAGTAGTTTTTCAGAATTGTGGATAAACTAATTAGTAATCAATATATTTAATATAATTATGTATTTTAATATCATCAGTATCATACAGCATGTAATGTTGTATTGGTGTTTGCATTGGCTCGAAACTGCATCAGTCACAAGCTAATTAAGTTACAGAAGAACTAGTTAAAGAATTATAATATTTACAAGGACATGTTTCTTGTAAAATGTGGTGATGATATATTGGAATGCCTCTTATGATGATTAAACTAACCACCAGTTAAATGGAGCAAATCATTCTTAGTTCTGCTTCATTTTAAAAGGTACACCATAAATAGAACTACTTCTGATTTCTCTGCATGGAGGGAAGTCACTAGCCTTGATTAAAATTTGGTTAGGGCTGCATTCAGTCTGTTACTAATGCACTTCATATAATAGAACAAAAAGTTGATAGAAGAAAGAAAAATATTTCTCAGGCAGTCAAGTGCAGGGCATGGAACGGGGAAGTACTGTCAAATTTGTTCACCTTGGAGTTAAGAACCTCTGCTTGAAGACCTTATACTTCTGTGTGCATTGTTGTGTAAGGACAACATGCATATTACATGTTATGAAGTAAGAAATTCTGTGCTGTTGGACTAACTATTAAATGTGTATTCAAAGTGAAAGTTCCTAACACACATTTTGGTTTATTGCAACCTACTGTATAGCAAATGCACCATTACTGACATGCAAAGATATTTTTACGGGCAGATACAATAAAAGTCCATGATATTAAGTTAAAAATGATAAAAAAACTATGCTAACTGTGCTATAATTCTCTACAACATGCTACACAATGAAAGCCTTTGGTATAGAAAAAAAATAATTGACTTGGATTATTTGCTGTATTGTTTTTAGTGAGCCTGGCCTTTTGTTTCCACAGGAAGGCTTGCAACCCGTGCCTCATTTTTTAAACTTAACTGTAAAGTCAAACATTTTGGACAAGATGGCAGTTGCAAAGTTAGATGTTTGCTCATTTGAGTCCTTTTGGAAAGATGAATATGGATTTGTTCAACATAAAGATCAAAGTCTTTGTGCCCTATGTTGTGTGAGCATCATTTGTTACATGGTTTCAGACAAAACGTGACAAACACTTCAAGGATGAGGCAGACTAGCCTGAAATGAGCCATTCCAAGGTATGGAAAATAAAGGAGTGACTTCACTAATTTCCATGTAAGGAACAATCAAACCACAAAGGCAAATTAAAAAATCATGTGGGGTTGTTTTGGCACACTTTGTGAACTGTCTTGATGCAATTTTGTCAGGAAAATGTCAAAACTGCCCAGACCTGCATGATGAGAAATTGGTTACAAGACTAATGTATCACTACACGTATGTACAGTATGAACTCAACCTCTGTCTGTAGGGTGCACATCAAACTGTTATGGGTCCTGTTGAAACGTGAAAGGCATTTCTTGCAAAACTTGCCATTTTTTCTCAGGACATTGACATCTCAACCTCACACCATTTCCAGCATCTGAAAGAACTTTTGAAACATGATCCATTTTGCTGTGTTTGGAGTGTTCATGCAAGAACTGGCATCAGAATTTTCTGCCGAATTGCAGGAGTTCCAGCATTTTGACCTAATGTTTTCTTTTCTGATTAAAACAGACAGCTTTGACACCAGTGACATGGATTTTGCGGTGTTCCAGTGGATGAGTGTTAAGGATTTTGAAATACAGCTAATTGAATTGCAGTGATCAGAGATATGGAATTCAAATTCCCAGAGCAGCAAAACACAGAATGTGATTACCTCATGTCTATCATCTTTCAGCATTTGGAACAGGATATCTGTGTGAACAGGTATTTTCACACATTAACTCAGTTTTTTGTTCCACCTCTGGCTCGTTAACAACGGAACACTCAGAGGCTCATGTGCTGCTTAAAATCTCGAGCTACAGTACAAGCCTAAGAATGGAGCAAGGGAAAGGATCACACTAAATGGCAAGATGTGCATATTCATTGATTAAGTTAAGATATTATATGACAATATTTTTTTATCAAAATGCAAGTAGGGCTATTATTGATATTAAAAGCAAAGTATCAATGGAATGCAAATCCATAAAAAATAAGTGCATTAACTAAAGTAACTCTTGTCACACACCTACTGAAAAGTTGCCTCTGGTCTAGATGAAAAATACCAGGATGAAAGGGTTAAGAAAGGTCTGTCCAAAGCTGACTGCAGAGAAATGATAAATAAGAGAAAGAAAGCTGTCCTCAGAGAGATGGAAGCCAAAGCTCATAAAAGCTAGCTGGATACAAACTGTAGATCGAGAGAAGAAGCAACAACAAAAGAGAAGAGAAGAACACACATCCAAAATTGTTGGAGTGCTGTCCAGTAAAACTAACAAAATGAACTGGGCGTACACTCTCTGGTGCCCCGTTGAAGGCTTGTGTATGCCAAAGTGTTGACAGGTTCGACAAGTTCTAATAAAAACAAGTTTTTTGGAGTAGAGAGAGTGCGAGCCCAGCTCATTTGATTACTTTTAGAGTGAAAAAGCTGACAGTATATCCTGTTTATTTTGTGCACAGGAGAGCAGACTATTTTTTGTTTCATGAGAGTAAAAAAGTAGAATAACTCCACAAACCACAAAGAGATAAAACTAAAGATGTTCTGTTCTTAGTTCTTTTGTTTAGTGCTCTAAACAAAGAGACAGTTTTTTGTTTTGCTTTTATTCTGAGCACTGGTGCTTTGTGTGAAAACCTGAATAAAAATATTTCCTGTTTGGTCTACACTTATGTATGGTTTATTTTGTGTACGGTACCCTACTTATCACCATGGCCTATGGTGTCTTGTGCCATCCAGATTCCATAAAATACCTAACACATTATGTGTTACTGAGATACATAGCCTTGATTATATACAGTATCACTTACAATATAGTACTGTTAACAAATTATAACCAGGTTTTATTCATGATAGGACTGTAGAGCATGACCAAAAAGTAGAATATAAAATTGTAAAAGAAAAGTAATACTTCTGAATCTGTTCTGAAATACCTTGTTTGTATTTTAACAAAAGTTCCCATATTCCTCTCCTGGCATAAGGGTCCACACCAGCTGTTGGCTCATCAAGGATTACAATTCTTGATCCTCCAACAAATGCAATCGCAACTGACAATTTCCTTTGCATTCCTCCTGTCAAAAATAATGTTGAGGAGATAAATTACACTTTTAGCTCTCCCAGAAATGCTCATTATTGCTAAAATAGGATAAGAAACATTAGTAATTTTACTATGTGAATTTACTGTGCTATATAAGCAACTGTGTATCAGTTCCACTAACAGAGTAATATTATAATAAATTTTAAATGTTGTCATATTAACTAACATGATGTATATTTTTCATAAGTTTCATTTAATAAACTGCAGCATTCTACAGAAAAATTAAATGAAATGCTACAACTTTATTGACAAAAACATCCATATTGGAAGGAGTTTAGCACTAACAACAAAATCTGTATATTTTCTTTATAAAGTTGCCAATTTCAGTTATGCTTGTATTCAATTTCCTGCTATATACTGTATATCACATCTTTTTTGAGATTAGAAAACATGGCTATAGTACGTAAGCACAATATTACTGCTTAATAGTATAGATGAATTTGCCTTTAATATAAAGAATCCTGTTTGCACAGAAATGAATTAAAATACTGGAATCTAAATTTCAATCTAAATTTGATTAGACTAAAATGTGCTTTGTCCAAAACAATTCTGGCTGAATTGGCTATCACTAGGAAAGAACTCTAATCAAGTTTGTGCTAAGACTGCAGGCAGTTTCTCAGTATATATTGAGAATCCAAAGAAAAGTATCACTTTTTATACATGTAAATGTGTTTTTATAAATAAAATGTACAGATTGTATTTTTTGTGTCATTTTGATTGATCATTAGACTGACTATCACAAACTCGAGTAACTTGGACTAAATAACTGAATTAGTGAATCAATCTTTCTTTGGGATCTAAACTTGCGGATTGACCTGTGTTCTACACCATGGTAGGGTAACTTGCAAGACAAAAGTGACCCAATCACAATGATTGGCAGTTTATGGACTAGTGATCACCCCAAATATGTTGAAATGTCATCTTTGAACATGCTACGTATATATTTACAAACTGTAGCTGATCAGCTCATTTATAGAAAGAAGGAGCTGACCATTTTCAGATGGGAATTGGGCAGTTCTAGTGGTTTTAGTTATTACCTTATAAAAATACGGTACTTCTGTACGATTAGGTATGTGATTAAAGAAAAAGTGCACTTTGAAGTTTCATTAATACTAATTCACTAATTCAGAGTAAGTAGAAACCTGTTACAGCTGTGGAGTGGCTACTAGTATTGGTTATGCGGTGACGATCTGCCACTCTGTGGCAGACATACTGTATGAAGAATTGTGACATGCAGCTGCAGTGGATCTTGTCTGCACTACAAACCACTCATACAAGTCCTGTATGAGTGAATAATGTCTGAGAGAATCAGAATAATTCAATGAGGAACTGTATGTTCTCTGTAACTGTGTCCCCTTGTTACTTAAATACAGTGACTGCCATATGCAAAATAGATCATAGAACATAAAGAGTTATTCTTCTTGGTATGACTGCAAGATACAGTAGCAGGAGAACTAGAAAACTGAGGCATTTGTCTATTAGTGCTGTTGCAAGAAAACTTTGGGAGATTTCTAACTAAGAACTTTAGTTTATTCAAGTTGTATAAAGCTAACTATTATGAGAACTTAAGAGACCTGCTGTAAAAAGCTTGAAGAAAAATGTGTTAGTTTAAATATTTCAATATATACAACATGAAAATAGAATCACATTTTATAACACAGTGTAAATGTCAAGTGTAGATCAATCATAATCCACTATTACCTGAAAATAAATTTTTAAAACATTGTGTTCACATTACAGCACTTCTGTAATGTCAATTTATCAAACACATCTGTTTTAAAAGAGATTACATACTCAGTAGGACTTCTTTGTTAAGTAAAGGTCATTTCATAAAAGAAGATTATCAACTCTGTTTGATCTTCTGAATAAGAAAGGAAGGATTAATTAATAATAAAAAACGAACTGCCAAGTACCTGAGAGGTTTTTGACCAAATCCTTTCGTTTATGTGGCAGGCCAACATCTTTTATTATCTGGTCCATTTCTCCTTTTACTTCCTTTGAACTTTTCCCCTTTAATCGTGCATAGAAGTAAATGTGCTCTTCCACCGTCATTCTAGAAATGAAACAGCTTGTGTTACATAGTTATACTGGCTAGCACTTTTTCCAATGAAACAGGTGCTGTATCTATCAGAAATTAGAACTTTCATTCCACTTCATGCTTGATTACCACAACATGCTACAGAAGACGTATGCACTTTTGTACTGTAAATACTTTACCAGAGGAACTACATATTAAATGTTGGATGAGATTAAGTTGGGTGTATCCATGTTTTGTCAATAACATAATTTAATCTGATTTCTTATGTGCATTCGCTGTGTCGATCATACCTTAAATACTGTAGATCCTTGCAAACAATGCACCACAGATTAGGAGAGGTATTTCAAATGGACCAAAGGCATGCCCCATTTTTCAATATACTGTACTTATAAATTAGACCCTGCCTGAATTTTGGGGCTATTTTTAAATAATTGCTGCTGAGTTGTGAACCTGGAATATCATGAAAAACCAATATTGTACCTTACTACAGGTCAAAATTTTGAAAAAGCCAGAGTGGACCTATTTAAGAAAAATATGATGGAAAAATATAAACAGTGAAGTATTATTATATGTCACTACTAAATTATATGTAGTATTTATTACATTAATAAGTTAACATTTTGTTGTGAAATTTCTTATAATCAGTAAAAAGTGACCAGTACAGTGCAAAAGAGTATAAATGTTTTTTGGTCTTTTACAAAAAGCTGTAGATATTTATCCTTTTACAGTACATTCCTAAAAACATTTAGGGATGACAGTAGATTCATTCATATACTGTACTATTTTTGCTTTGTGAACACTTGTCTTTACTGAGATGCTACAGTATATTGCTCTCTACAAAATGTTGTAGAACTGACGAATCATAAACTTTCCCCCTAAAAATGTTTAAACTACTGAGAATACTGCACTCCATGTGAACAATAGTTTGTCACTGAGCAGCCAGTGACACAAGATCATGAGATCAGATGTATTTGTGCAAAAGTTTAAATGTGACAAATTGCACTACAGCATTTCAGGAGGAATGTTACAGCCATTAAGTTAAGAGGACATCCATGAGTTGAAAACTTACTCCATTGCAGATTGTGCAAAGTCAGCTGACTGAAATAAAAATTGAGATGATAACCTAATATTGTGGGAATACGTAAAGGCTCATATATAAAGTAAGTACCATCTATGACACTGATGTACTCATTCTTTAAGTTAAAATTCAGAATGGGATCCAGAATAGGAACAAGGAGTTAAAACAAAGTAATGAGGCCAGGCGCTCCGAGCCCCAGACTCAGACGGTCAGGACGCCAGGGAATAAGGCCTGCCCTCGGGCTACCCGTAAGCCATCTTCCAATGCTGAGCGAGAAATAGTGGGAGCGCCAGTCTTAAATAGTGGCAGACTAAACAGGGTGCACGTGCACGTAATGAACTAAAATACGAAAGGGTCGGAGCACCCTTAAGAGCAGGGATGACGACCGTGACAAAAGGTTGACTGACACTGGTTGTATGAAAACAGTATTAACAATGTTGTTACATAGACATCAGAAAACCTGTTAGGGACTTTTCTTGTGGGACTGCAACTTTTTGATTAATCAGTTGTAGTTGTATAGCTTGGTGATGCTGGTTTATGATGTAACTGTATCAAGCTACAGTGACTTTTACTGTACGGTCCAGGCTCCCCTGGAGTGTAGTTCTGGACCTATGCAGACGGTATAATCCAGAAGTAAGTGGAAAAGAATGACGGGGAGTAGACGACGAGGATCAGGAGGGGTTAACAGACAGGGGGGTGGGAAGATGGTGAACTGGTGCTCAGGGGGCGTAGCCAGGGTGAACAAATCCAAGGAGTCCAGGGGGGAAAAAGTCCAAAACCGGGTGATCCAAATGAGACGTGACAAAACAGAGTTAAAAACCGGAATGGGATCCAGTACACTGACAAGGAAAAAAAAACAGGATGACGAGGCCAGGCGCTCTGAGCCCTGGACTCAGATGGGTCAGGATACAAATAGGAGATCTATGCCCTCAAGTCGTGGACGTAGGGCGACTTGATGGTAGGCGAGCCTCTGGGCGTCTGTCTTCCGATGCAGAGCCCAGAGTAACGAGAGCGCCCAGCTTAAATAAGGAGGCAGGTGCATGAAATAATCAAAAATGTTAAAGAGCCGGTGCACCCTTAAGAGGAGGGATTACAATCATGACAGTTACAGTACATTGTTACTGGTGGTTTAACTGACTGTAACTTAGGATACATTAACTGTCAAATCAGTGTGTTTTGCACATGCAAATTCAAAAGCACTAATTATGCTATGTGCTGCCACATTCACAAAAAAAGTAGTTATTTTATATTTAATGAAAAGAGTTAAAAGGGAATTTGAGATCTAACTTTTCTTCACATGTATTATATTGCATAATACTGAACTTAGTTTAATCTTTTAGTGCTGGCTAATTATTAATTATAGGTGAAAATACATTCTGAGGTGTTTAATATATTCTGTACGCGGTCTATGTTAACTACATTTCTTTCTTTTTGGTGGTTTGTAATTTTTGATTTTTTTTGTCTTTATGTTTTCATTTACTGTATATTTTCAATTTTAACTTTTAATTATAAAATCAAACTCCTGAAAACATTTTGACAAGATACTTTTTTGGGACGCAAGTATTTGTAGAACATGTATAATTAGGTGCGTGGACTTCTGTCTTCTTTCATATATGTATAAATTAAATGGTATAATGTAATTACTGCAAAGGATAATTGGTGATAATTTTGAGAGTCAAAAAATACCAAAGTTTAAACATTACATTGGAGGAACAACATACAAGTTTATACAGATAGAATCTAAGGCAATCAGACAAAGGTCCTGTTAAAATGTTGAAATTTCAGTTCAGATTTGAAGAGTGTCAAGAAATCTGTCTGTCACAGACTCTGAGGAGTGGAGCAGAGACAGGAAAGGCACAATCACCAAGTCTGAGATTTAATCTTGGGTAAAGTGAACAAAGGACCAGCCTCAACTGAAATCTCACCAGAGGAAAAATAGACTCAAAAGACTTATTTTAGGTCTGCATCAGACAGAGACGAATGTTTTACAACAAAGTGGGCAAAATGGATAACGTGTAACTTTTCCTATGATGATAAATTGCTTTGAGTTAATGACAACATGTGCAGTTCACCATGTATGTATCTGAAACTGCTCTCTTTACACAATATTGGGATTTAGCAATCATGCAGTTCACTAGAGAGAAAGTCTCAGAAGAATATGTAAGTCACTAGCTTTTGTGAAGCAATAAACAAGGTGAACAATCTGTAAACAACAATTTTTTTTGGGGGGAGCAAAGCTTTTCTAGCGAGTGCAAATCTGTGTAAATCCCAATGTCAAAGAATTTTTTTTATATATATACACAGTAGGAAAGACCTCTAAAACGTATTTATGGATTCTCTGTAATGTTATGCACAAAACTCTGTTGATCTTAAATTTAACCAAATATATTCAGAAATCAATTTAATTCTGTTTGTTAAAATAATTTAGGTATGGTGTGTTAAGAACACAAAGGGGTAATTATTTAAAGTGTACATACTCATTAAATAAAACATTGTGCTGGGGACACATTCCCATATGTTTTCTGATATCATCCATCTCAGTTCGAATATCCTTGCCATTGATTAAAGCTGTGCCAGATGTTGGTGGAAACAGCCCTGTCAGAATTGACCTAGAAATAACAAAAATAATTACTGTACCTGTAAAAGTATAATCACTTACTGTAAATCAGCATTTCATATATTAGTACAAAGACTCAAAATACAGTAGATCAGGGATATACTCCCTAAACATTGTGATTATGTGTGTGTCTCCTTCTTTTATCTATTGCATTGGAAAATAGCTCAATAAATAAAAGTCAGTTTCAGTAAATAATAACGCTAACGATAAAAATAAACTTATGAAGACATAAAGTTAAGAAAATGGAAACAAAAACATTTAACAATTCTGCAAACGACTATTGTTTATTGAGAAAGGACATTATGTTCTGCATTTGGTTAACATAGAGGTTCAACATGTTATACAATATACTAAACATATTATATTTTCTGTTAAAATGTGGTACTGAAAATCTAAAATGTGTCCATCTACAGTATGTTCTTTTTTAAAAACCTTCATTCAGTATCATTCAGTGTAGTTTTATTCAGTGTTCTGCAAAATGAATCAAAACAAAAGCACTTAAAATGATCATTTATACAGCAGTGAAGAATTGCTTTCACCACTGTGGTTTCCCCTCATAAAAATACTTTGCATTCCAGCCATCTGCATTGTCGCATATTTAAAAAATGTCTTACATTGTGGTAGTTTTTCCTGCTCCATTATGACCAAGGAAAGAGGTTATCTGGTCTTCATAAAAGTCAACACTGAGTCCATCCACTGCCACCTTCTTGCCAGTCTTGTAGATTTTAACAAGGTTCCTCACAGAGACCCCTGGTTTTAGATTGGGTGGCACTGGTTCTAGAAAGCCTAATATTCAGAAAAAAAAGCTAGGCTGAGCAAAATCTGAGAATATATCTAAAAACAGATTTAGGACAAATGATAAAAGGCAGAAAGAGATAGAGAGATGTTGACAGAGCATCAGGGAGCATACCTTCAGTACATGTACAATGGCTCACAGACGTATTTGATCCCTTGCTTTTGTTTTACTTTGACAAATGTGACATAGCAGAAGTTAGTAGACAGTGCTGCCTTTCAAAAACCTATGAATTAAAGTTTTGATAGGATAATTCATCACGTCTAATGGACATGATCATGACATGATGATATAAAATAAATAAAACATTAAACTTTTCAATGCATTCAAAATTAAAAGTGTAGAAAAAAGCTGGTTTGATTTACACTGTTATTTGGTGCTTTAGTCCAATGGTGATCATGAAATGGCTTAAAGAAAAAACTGGTCTTGTGAAATCATTATTTATTCAACAATTTTAGGTGCATTTTGTTATCCAATAATAATGTTTCAAAAAGTGAAAAAAAAACTCTGCAAGACCACAAAAGACAGATGACAGCTGTAAATTTGCAGGGTGTTGAAAAAGGTCAGATGTATCACAGGCACTGAGATCATGAACATTTTTTTACCAAACAAATGAAAAACATCACAGGTTATAGAAGTGTGACAAGATGGATACACAACATACAGGACTACTGTAGTACTTTAATATGGATCAAAACTATGATGCCTTATTTCACTGATTAAGCAAGTGTGGTTTGTTTCCTGAGAATGAAAAAGTATATTGTATATTCATAACCACTTTGTTTACAAAAAAAATATAGAAAACACAGAAAAAACTGAATGAGTCCTTTTTTTTAAAAAAAAAAAGCATCTAACATCTGGGTTGGCAGAATATATTCATTACTAATAGGCAATTTCCTGTTCCACTGCTGACTCCTTGGCTTTTCAGGGTATGTAAAGGCTGCAGCACCATATCCATTATATTACATTATATCAGTAATCCACTGAACACTGTATACACTGTATATGCATCCTATTTGTGTACACGGAAATCTGTACTGTATATAAAATTGTATGAAGGTAAAATTAAATTGTACAGTTCAGTTATTAAGTAAAATAAAGCTAAAAACAAATTATGCTTTCCTTACCATTTTGATATCCAGAAGACATTAATACATCCGGGTCTCCATCTGATTTTGCTGACAGTCCACACCAATAAGATGCTGTAAAAGGGAAATACCAAGGCCTCGGTATTCCATACTGACCTGGAATGAAATATAAAGCCATTCTCAATACTGTAGATGCCAGAGATGAAGCACTTGTCTTCTTCTAGTCTGATCAGTTAATTCAGTGATTGATGACCATACATATGTAATGTATATACTTCAAATCTGACAGACTCAATATGATCTAACAGGCATTATATCAGGAGGTTAAAATCTAGTTAAAATGTAGTAGGCGCATACATTTAAAGAAAATACTGATTTTCAAATATGCTAGTTTCCATAGTCCCTCCCCTTCGAAATGAATATAGAAAGTTGGAAACACATACAGTATTATGCACACATTTATTATGATACTGTTAATTTTGTTCTTTGCAGAAGATGAGGCTTCCACTAAGTAATAAATATAAGGAAATCTACAAACATTTTGTTTTTCATATGAGACTATTGTAACATGGCAACATTTTTTATTTTATAATCAATCTACGCAGTTAGCACATTTGGTAGGAGAAAGTAGCCCACATACTTTTGAGAACAAAAATGTTGATTACAGAGAACCATAAAAAAATGTATTGTCTCCAAAATTGAACACAATATTCTAAAAGAGATTTTGCTAGTAGAATATCGAAATATGCAAGTCTTGCTGTACAAGTCTCCACAGTACAAGATATCTTCTACAAGCTTAGATTTACCCATCTTATAGTACTGTACATCTATAATTTATACAGTATGTGTGATACCTGCATACAATTCCTTGCACATGTCTGTTAAAAGTCATCTGTTAGGTACAGTATTTGGCCTGCCTTTAATTGTATCTGAGTTTTACATTTTCTGCCTATTTTTTGGTAATACTCCTAATTTGATATGACCTGTGTACTTGATTAAAACTAGCAATGCCAGAATTTAGATTGTCTGTAACTCTAGATCATACATTTTTTACGTCTTACAGCATGACCTGCTACGTGAGATCTTTTTAATTTAAAGCTGTAAATCTTACGCAAATTAGTATAATTGTGTACATTCATGTTCTTCCCTCCATTCTCATGACAATTCAAAAATCTTTATAATTAATTTTGTTGCGTGGGAGGAAGGTGGCTTTCAAATGTTGCTTCTACGGAGGATATGTGGTACCCCCAACAATATGGAATGTGCAAGCTTTTAATGCAGCTCTTGAGAATAAATTTAGTGCATTTACTTATTGAGAATGAATTAAAATTCAAGCAGGGACCAGTAAAATGAATTAATAAGCTATCAATCTCAGCTTTAATTTAATATTAAGCTCAGTATGCTATGACTGTTAAACTGCGTTTCATTTTGTGGTTTCATTACTGACAACAGCATTTTGGAATTTAGTTTTTTGAATTTTTCCCACTTCCAAAATGTGCATATGTCTATCACAGTATGACATAGGAATTTGTATTTTAACATTGTTTGTTTAGTATAGAGCGGTGGCTCTGTGGTTAAGGATCTGTGCCTGTGACCGGAAGGTTGCTGGTTCAAATCCCACGGCCGGCAGAGGAATCCTACTCCGTTGGGCCCCTGAGCAAGGCCCTTAACCCTAACTGCTCCAGGGGTGCCGTACAATGGCAGACCCTGCGCTCTGACCCCAAGCTTCTCTCCCTGTCTCTGTGTCTGTGTCTCCATAGAGAAAAGCTGGGGTATGTGAAAAGATGCATTCCTAATGCAAGAAATTGTGTAGGGCTAATAAAGAAACATTACATTATTATTAAACTAACATATACTGTAATACTTTATATACTGTACAAGTACAGTATATAGACTTGTATTACAGTATATAAAGTCTCCTTATAGGCACTCTCTTATTTACCAAAGCAATTCAATTGTATTATTTTTACAAAGCTTTAACACCCATTTAATTTCTCCTGTAAAGCTCTGTTGGTGCTTAATAACACATTACTTCTTTGAATTTCTTTCCACAGTTTCAATCGCTATTTGGATTAGTCTGATTCTGTGGTAAAGACAGCCACAATCCTCTCTCAGTGTGAGATGGAAGTAAAGTGGGAGCTAATTCTGTAATGAGATTTTTCAAAGGATCTTGCAGCTGGAAACTTCTGAGCATCAGGGATTTGAAAGTGTGGGTTTATGATGTCTATTTTTACACGGTATACAAGGGTAATTTTGATATATTCTTTTCTTCACAATTCTTTTACTTGAGTTGCACATTTTTTTAATCTTTAAATCTAAAAAGTTTTTTTACGTTTTTAATTTCAACAAAAAGTCTTTAAGTATAAACTTGAAGAAAGTACCTGGAAATACATTCTCAATGTACCATGTGAGCATCCAGTAGATGAAAGAGTCAATGAGCATCATCATGATGGAGACCACAAAGCTGTAGCGTTCGCCTTCCACTGGATTTACTCCAATATTACTCCATTGAATGCCAATGCCTTGCTCTTCATAGAGGGAGAAGTTTTCACAGCCAAACCCAAAGGCAACACTTGACAGGAGGCTCTATGCAAGCAATATATCATGTTTAATAAGATTTATGATTGAATTTAAATTGGAGTGTTAAGGAAAGGCAAATGTGAAAAAGAGGTGTTTTAAAAATAACACACTAATGAGATTGATGAGGGAATGATCAGTCTGGGAGAGCTTTGCATGCCGCAGTGTTTTATAAAATAAATAAAAACTTATTTCAGACACTAATGTATCTGAAGGATTTAAGCTCAATGACACCAACTATATTAAGACATTATACTCTGTAAGCACACTTCAGTCCCTACCTGTACTCTTCTTTCCTGAGCTTCCCATTGACATTATTATAAAGCTGTGCCAAGCTCCCCCTGGTCACCTGCCAATTTTCTTAAACTTAGCATCACCAAGGGTGTCAAAGGGCAGTGCTCACATTCCTTTTAGGACATGACCTTGGTTTGGCTGATACCTTACCGATCTATGATGCTGCTGCAAAGTGTGATGTTTAATTTTTTCTTAACAAATACAGTATAAACAATAACAGTTCTAAAGAAGATGAAAATAACTGTTGTTTACAGAAAACAAATTATTTTGATGGAGTAAATGTCAATGCCACGTTTTTATGTTTTAATATACTGAATTAAATATTGACATGGACAACAACTATTCAATAATATTTACTAAAACTGTTTTGCATCAATTCAATATGCTAAAAACGTTTAATGAATGTATTGTCTGTATCGTGCCCTTTCTTTTAATAAAGCACACTTTGCTCATAAATACACTATAGAGATGATAAACTAGATGTCAGTTTGGTCAGAGGCGCATTGCTCATGCAAATGAGCATAACAGCCCATCTATCTGCGCAAAAATGTTACAATCTGCATGTCAAGGACAGGGGGTTCAGCAAAGTCACTTAAAATGTATATGCAGTACTAGCAGTCTGAAGTAACAAGCCCAACCTTTAGTCAAACTTTGGGTTTCACTGATTACAATCATGTTATTAACTAAATAAATGTTTAGTCAGAGTGTGGAGCTAAGTCAGCCAAAGCAACAAGTAGAAGGTCATTCTATATTGAAAAGAAAATGAAAGCATTAGAAACAAAATATTTCAGCTACAGTATGTAGCCTTCTTTAGGTGTGTGAGGGAAAGAGGAATAGAAGAAATATGATTGAATGTTATGGCAGGGAAAACAAAATGAAAAACAGAAAATGGTAGTAAAACTTGGGACAGGAGGACAGAGTTTGGAGTGAGATATAAAAGACAGCAAGTTTTAATGCAAACAAAAATGAAACCATTTGAGCCTTTGTGCTCAAATTCAAATTTATTTACAGTATAATGAATATGTCTATAAGCTATACTGTATGTATATTTCACTACCTTTCTTACTGTGGAATCAATTTAATTTCTTCTAAATATTGTTTTTAAACTTTTTTACAGAGCATCAATATGAAAAAAAAACTTTTCAGTCTTTTTTTGCTTATGGTTGCCAATTAAACCTAGGAAATATAGAACTAGTCACTTAATAACAATAAGACTATTTATAATAAGAAAAATAATTAGCATAGAGTTTTGTCAATTATATAGTTTTTTTACAGCGTTAGTAAAAGAAACTTACTTTCTACCATTCATAGGCAGTCTATATACTGTAGTAAGTCCGTAGCACAGGCCTGTGAAATACTTACCACAATTGTCTTTATCCTGAATGTTAGGACATCTTGCCATGCAAAGCACAGAATATGGGGCAGGTAGAGAACAAAATAGATTATTCCTCCACATGCAGCTGCAAGGTTGGCTTTGGAGAAGAACACACTAATGAAAAAGCACTCCATTATAGTCGAAATACAAAACACCACCAGGAAGACGAAGAGGACCGATGGGTCACTGTAACGCAGGACCTTCCCAAACTGCATGTGTCAAAAGAGATCAGAACAGGGAATATACTGTAAGTGCAGGCAGACAAATACACATCTGTATGGTTGCTTCTAAAAATCAAAGACATGCTTTTAACTGGCTTGATTGTTTATTATAGTTACAATTATAATTACAAATTAATAGCCATGCAATCATGAGAGACCTTTATACTGGGCAAATATTGCAGAAGTCAGAAAATAAAGTTTCTCCAGTTAGGTGTCTCATGGGGTTGTGTTGCACGATTTGACTGTCAGCAACCAAATATTATGATTATTGCCGATTATTGTGTAATAGGATAATATGAAAAATGCATTTTATTTGTAACAGCTAGCTTTTCATAGAACATAAAATGATATGCGTAATGCATGTATTACCGTATACGCATGAGAGAAATGAAATAGAAAAAGAGTACGGTAAAACTTTTTAGCAACAATTTTAGAGAATTGCAATGATTTCCATAATGAGGTGCTGCAACTTTGGAGGTTCTGTCCCCTTTTGTGTGGAATATGGTCTTAGGTAGAACCAAAAGACCTGAATGTCAAGGTTTCAAACTAAGCACTGGGTTATACTTAAAGGGCCCTTAAGACACCATAATGCTAAAATCTACTCTACATTTCACAGGGTACAATTTGCTTAGGATAGGATTTGTATGCTTTCAAGACCTTTGGACATACTGAAGCTTATTTTGTACATTAGTAGATAACCCAGAAAGGCATTAGAATAGTCTAACTCAGTGAATTGAGTAATATTTTAGTAAAAGATACGCAGAGTAACCCTTTGACTCTGCAAAAATAATGTAAGTTTTTGTACTGATCTCTCTGTGTCAGTGAAAAGGAATCCAATATGAAAGTAAAGGCGTGTTATATAAATCTGTATTTTACTTAATATTAGCTAGTTTTTGGTTGCTGAGAGCTTTCAATCATAACATCACTACATCTTTAGGATGGGTTGCTCAAACACTTTTGTGAATGTTTTCACTGTTTAATATCACACTCTAAAGATGAAATTATTTTTCAGAAAAGGTATCAAGATTTCTCAGCATTTTGCAGAGCTGTGTATGGTATTTTTCTGATTGAAAGCAAATGAGAGGTACCCCATCTTAAGGATGTTATTGCGCTGAATTAACATGAATCTACATTGAATCACCTTGAGGATGAGGGTGAGAAGAAGGGCACTGATGCTCAGTGGAATGACACTGCTGATAAACCAGCTCAGCCAGTAAGTGCCATAGTTCAGTCCCATCATCCTCACCATCTCCTTCAGACGTGCCTCCTTCTCTTGCACAATGCTTTTTACAATCATAGCCACAGAGAAAATCCAGGCCAGTGTCATATAGAGAGGCAGTGAACGTGCAAGTGTACGTAGAAATCTGAGGAGCAGAGTGGGAATTTATTTCACTAAATCACAGTATTTGCTCAATGAAAACATGTAATTACAACATTCAATAAGACATCTGGCAAATTAAGCACTTCAACCTAAAATGGTTTCATATTTAGAATCTGTCTTTTCTTCACAAGAAACGAGAAAGTGTATCAATATTTGAAGATATAAACAGATTATAACACAGTGTCATCTGTGACACGAGACAACATTCAAAAGGGAACTTATGCAAAGATCAATTATAACTGATGTTCTATTTCAAGTGTAGGAAACGGTGCTTATAAAATTGTTTCTCTTAAAAAAAGTCTAACTTGAAGTCTTATATAGAATTTTGAGTCTCAGCCAGGCTAGAGCACTGGGGTAGTTAGGAACAGCTACAGGGAATGTTTGAGATTTTGTTTTCCGGTTCAAAAGATAAAACTGCCCTTCATTTTTTAAAAGTTTGTGTGGAGAGTCATATGCTACTACTGTACCTGGTGTGTGATTCCATGTACATTTCAAATGGCCATCATTTTTAATTAGTGAAAAAAACCAACAAGAAATTGCAAAATTTGAACACAGAAGCACAATCATCCTACTCCTTGGTTACAAAAACTGTCTGGAAGGTATCCCTCAGTCAGACATTCATTATTATTCTGTTTTTTGCAGTTACCTTTAGTGATATTCCCACTGGACATATCGATTAATGGATTGATTGAGAGTCTGACAATTTGTTTTCCTAATGCATCTTCAATGTTGTTAAGTTTAATTTACTGTTTGGCTCCCTGTTTTGTGCTGTTTACAGTCAGGAGGTTAAGTTTCTCTTTCTCTTTCTATGGCTGTTGCAGCTACAATAGATTCCATTTGTACAACAACAGATGTGAAAGTTTCTCTTAAAAAAGAGATGTGATCATCATCAACACTTAAACTTAAAGTTCAAAAAACATTTTAACAGCATTTAGGAGTGTGGACAGGGTCATAAAAATTAATGATCACAACCCATATTTCAGACAATGTCTTTTACTCCAGCACCACCCCAATATACACATTCTGTAAAACAATCTTACAAATAAGACAAACAAGTCCCTACCCTGCAGGACCATGTACAGCAAAAATATTGAACACAAAATCAACATTGATTTGTAAACCATAACAGTTTTTTATTCCTTCCTTGTCCATCAATATTGCTGTAACATATAGACTTTCTTTGTTTATACCTATAAGCCCCCTCTTAGTATTTGCAAATATTTAAAGTTGTTCTAAGTCCATTTCTCCTATAATAGGGTTCATGACAAAACTCCATAAAGATAATAATAATTAAATATACTATTACTGTTTGTTTAAAATCTTCCCTAGAACTTAATGAAAATGTGGGGAGTGGTTGAACGTTTCACGATCTCTTCCCTAATTCTTATGGTAGCACTCTGTAATGCAAAACATACTGAAACAGATTTCACAGGCAATGCTCACAAAGTCTGAGAACAGGAATGCTTGTGCATTTACTAAAGATTGGGTGCTATGTAAGGTTACTCTTATGACCCTGGTTCCCTTGAAGACAAGTTTAGTGACCGAGCTGCTTACAATTCTTGGCAAAGGTTCTCTTTCATTTTGAGAAGTATTTACCTGCCTACATGTATGAGACTGGTAATAGAACCTTCAAAAGTGTGGATGTGTAACCAAGTACACCTTCGAAGCACATGATAACTGTCACTCATATAAAAGACTACTATAACCACAGGATTACTTACTATGGACCAGATACCACTGTGGCAATTATGGGAATGTAGGCCACCCATAATATTAGGGCTAGCATTCTGAATGGTAGCACCAATATCTTGAGACATGCCTAGAAATGACAAAGATTCTCATTCAGGGGCTAAATCCATAGTTGTGGGATTTGGGTGTCAAATCGCGCTCTGAGCCTGCTACACAAGTTCTGCTCAAATCAGGAACATTTAACTGCTCCACAAACTAGAGCCTCTGAAGGCAATGCAAAGTTACAAGCAGTATTTTTCATCACTCCCTCCTAATCTTTCCCAGTAAGGTATGAGTCCGCCCGCACAGTCTGAAAGCCGCCGATTGTAACGTTCGAGTCCGGAATAAGTTCCTGCAGCCACGTCTCGGTGAAACACATGATACTGCATTCACGATACTCCCTCTGGCTTCTCACCAATGCTCCCAGTTCGTCCATCTTGTTCGCTAAGGACCGCACATTTCCCATGATGATCGAAGGAAGGTAGGGTTTAAATCTCCTTCTCTTCGCCTTTCGCGTCGCACCAGCCCTACAGCCTCGGCTTCTCCTCCTCAGCTCCTCCGGCACCGATGGCTTCTCTCCAGTGAGTAGAGCCGGACGCGCTAGCGCGATCAGCTGGTCCCGCGTGTAGACAATGCCTCTGTGGCTATCGGCATTGCAACTCGATAGCCACAGAGGTCCGAGTATCAGAAAAAACAAGAAAAAGTTTCTCAGCTTCCTAGTATCCATCATGTTGTGATCGCAAATCTAGTTGCCGGCAAAGGTATGAAGAAAAAACACTAACACACTAGCATTAACTAACTGAAAGAAACAAAAAGACAACAAAAAGACATGGCGCCATCTTGTAAAAAAAAAAAAAAAAAAAAAAAACATCGGCGGCTTTCAGACGGTGCGGGCGGACAGAAACACCGAGAGCGGTAAGAGGAAAGGAGGGGGGCTCGCGGTGCTTGTAAACAACAGATGGTGTAATCCTGGACATATTCATGTTAAGGAGCGCGTCTGTAACCCGGACATCGAACTGGTAGCCGTAGGACTGCGTCCGTACTATCTGCCGCGGGAGTTTACATGCGCCATCTTTGTTGTTGTTTACATTCCACCTACGGCAAATGCAGAGGTAGCGTGTGACGTCATAAACACAGTCACAGCCAGGCTACAAACAAAGCACCCAAGCGCTTTTATAGCTATTTCAGGAGACTTTAACCACGTATCTATTTCCACCACTCTGCCTACTTTCACCAGTTTGTTAAGTGCCCGACCAGGGAGAACAAAACACTGGACTTATTATATGCCAATGCTAAGGATGCATATAGTTCCACAGCCCTTCCCCCCCTTGGCAGATCAGATCACAACCTTGTCTTGCTTACACCACTATACAAGCCTATTGTCCAGCGCAAACCTGTGACCATGAGGACCGTGAGGAGATGGTCTCAGGAGGCTATGGAGGATCTACGTGGTGCTTTGGAGGCCACCAACTGGGATGTGCTGTGCGAACCACATGGGGAGGACATAGACAGCATGGTGGACTGTGTCACTGACTATATTAACTTCTGCGTAGACAACACCATCCCCACCAAAGACGTACACTGCTTTTCAAATAACAAACCCTGGATCACCAGCGACCTGAAGGCTCTTCTGAATGACAAGAAGAGAGCCTTTAGGAGGGGAGATAAAGAAGAGGTCAAGCGTGTACAGAGGGAGCTAAAGCAAAGAGCAAGGATGCCTACAGGAGGAAGGTAGAGGACAAGCTGCAAAGGAATAGGGTGAGAGATGTATGGAGCAGCATGAGAGAGATCACTGGCTTCAAACAGGCTGGGGTTGCAACAGAAGGGAACCTGGAGATGACCAACAAGTTGAACCAGTTCTTTAACAGGTTTGATTCTGGGTCCTCTGTGGCGCAACACCCATCCCCCCAACTGCCCAACACCTATTCTATTTATCACCATCAGTCATTTAGGACAACATTGGATCATTCAGAGATCCTCGCTGAACTTCTGGAGTGAGTTTGCTGCACTGAAAGTAAAGGGGCCGAATAATTTTGCACGCCCCACTTTTCATTTTTTTATTAGTTAAAAAAGTTTCAAAAATCCAATAGATTTCGTTCCACTTCACAATTGTGTCCCACTTGTTGGTGATTCTTCACATAAAATAAAAAATTTATATCTTTATGTTTGAAGCCTGAAATGTGGCAAAAGGTTGAAAAGTTCAAGGGGGCCGAATACTTTCGCAAGGCACTCTATCTATCTATCTATCTATCTATCTATGAGACCCATTCCAGGGAAAGCATACACCCAAGCACACATTCTGTTCTGTGCTGGAACATCAAAGCCTAGTGAGACATTTTAGTCTTCCATCAAGAAACAAAGTAGACATTGGCTCTGTCAATGAGGTAGATAAAAAGGAGACCCTCAGGAAAGGGACCCACAGGAGACCCTCTCCCTGATTCCCTGAGAGCCCCTGATATCCCTGCAGTTGTGAAACATGTACTAATCAACTCATAGAGACCACGGATAGCTTGTAGACTTTACCCTGCTAGACGAAGCAAAGATACTTCCTGTGACATGTGCTGGCATGGGTAGGGATGTGATCATTTCAAACATCTCAGATTTAGGATCAAGTTCAGCCTTGTTTGGGCACCAGGAAGTACTTTTAATATGTCTCAGGTGTGGACACTGGTCTTCTTGGATAGCATCCCAAGAGAGAGGTGTTTCTATATAAAGGGCGAGTGGATCGATAAAATGGAATACAAATGATGTCTACCACATATTCTCTAGACTTTAGATTCCATTTCTGTGGAAAACCAGACTGGGTAGTTTTGCGCACTGGATGGAAAGAGTATAATACTGCCAGTGGGTAGTGTGATTAGGCTGAAAAGAGCGCTGTGTCAAAAGGAAAGGCAGCAGGATGTCTGAGTAGGTTGGGAGAAAGTGGTCGCTAAATGACTGCTGCAGGGTACTGCTTTCTGAAATCAGGGAACCTGCAGGTCAGATACCGAGAAGTGGTCATGACTACAAACAGAAACTATCTGCATAATAATACTGAATCAATTATAAAAACACACTCTAAACTCCATTATTTTAATATAACCAAACATTTTGTCCTATAATGATCATTCCATCCAATCATTTCAAATAACCACTAAATCTAACATTGAACAAGAGACCAACCTGTCAGATTTCTTTAATACAGCAATAACAAATATAAAAACCTCTTTTAATTATTTTAGCTATTGCCTGCTTTTTACTTCAGATTCTTCTGTCAATATGTTTCTTTTTTATATTAGTTTTATTTTTTAATAGCGAAAAGGATCTATCTTCTGCAGTATTTAAGCTTATAAGGTATATAATAGTTATTCAAACTATATCCAAATCAAGCTTTGGAAAAAATTTTGAACACTGAAACAATGACTACCTACACAGGTATGACCATTTAAAAAAATAAGTACATTTATTTTTTAAACAAATGTAAAATTAAGTCAGTTTGTAAAACATTAATGCGCTATTAAGAATTCAAAAGACTTAAATTATTATTTTCTTTCACAATCTACCTTTTGTTAAAAAGAGTTACAATTATGGTGTATAGTAATGTCACTAATAAAAGTTCACTAATAGTTCATAAAAAAGTACATTAATAAAAAAACTTTAAAACACTTGTATTCATCTACTGTATACGTTGTAAACTATTTTCACTGAGATTGTTAATAGAAGTGATAGAGGCAATGAGTTATGTTTACAGCAAAATTAATAAATAAATATTTAAAAAATATATACAGGTATATTAGAAAGAAAATGACATTTACTAGCTAGACCAGTTTTCTTTAACTGAGTTAATCCCTAAGAAGATTACTTTACATTAATTTAAGAAAAATATCTGTAATATACAGTAAGGTAATTTACCGCTGTATTGTAAAACACAGAGTTTCATAAACATATACAATACATAATTGTAAATACTGCATTTTGAAACACATGTAATATTTTTGTCTCTTTTCAGCTTAATATTTATATTCACTGCAGAAAGTTTTAATCTGGAAGAGTAAAAACAGTGGAACTTGAATGTCCTTGTCCAAGACCCACTTTTGATTAATGCCCATGGGCCTTGTTCTAATTTATTTATAAATACTTCATTAGACTACCATTTTCAGCATTTGTATCCTTAGCATGCCAGCAGACCAAATAATGATATGCAGCATACTTATATATCTGGGTGCACACTTCCTGTTGAACAGATCAGTGTTTTGTACAGTATGATTGGCTTTGTAACTTGTATTTCAAGTGATATCCTCTAGGTGTCCTTTAAATGTTGTTAAATTAGTGTAAGCACTAGTTAGGAAACCACAGAGGTGTATGCTATATTGGATATTGATGGACATACAGTACGTACATTTGCACAACCTGCAATTCATTGTGAAACTAAACTTAAATCAACATCAAAATAACACACAAAACAAAAGGCCTTTTTGATTGTGATTGATGGTGGTGAGATGGAGACGTACTGTATAGCAGAAATGAAATGGTAAAGAAAATGTTCATTTGTATGAATGAAAACTACAAATTGAACCAAATGTCTGTTCAAAATGTGCTTGTATTAATTTTTTTATTAATACAAGCTCATTGTGTTTGTTTTATAACTGCTATCATGTATCTCTGAACTAAATTTTATATTAGCAGAACAAGTTGTAAGCCATATAAAATTAATAGATTTTTGCTCTGTTACTACTAGTTAGTAGCGTTTAAATGTACTGGAAGCATATTTTAATAGTGACTTGATTTGTCTTTGATGATGGCAGTTTCATGATCAAGGCCTACAATGACATTCTTTGAGGCTTGTTCCAAAATCCATTACTTTTGTCTTGCAATTACAACATACTGTACTAGTCCTTGTCAGTGATATCTCTGCAAATGATTTCCTGAAAGAATACACTGTTTGCAAATATATATATAAAGTATAAACCTTTTCAACATTGCCCATGCATTAAACTATTTGTATACACCATCTGAGAAAAGTAATCCATCAAAAAAACTGTTATTTTAAGACCATGTTAGAGAAGTAATCAAATGGAAAAGTTGAAAATGAATTGCTCAGGGATTGTTGCTGGAAATGAAAGCATTGGAATAATTTATTGTCTCATTCACCAAAAATGCCATTGAATCAAACTTATTACTAACACAGGCATGCATGATTAAAGGAAGTAGCCATCCACAACTTGGAGCACAGATAACAAAAACACATCATGGGCACTTTTCACGTATGGAAATAAAAGAAAGAAAATCTAAACATGTAGAGCAGTGTTTTCCAATGACTGGTGTACAGTATGTATGCATACCTCACTATGCATATCTACATAAACTTATTTATAAAGTACATGTGCTTTATTTTGTCTCCAGTGAGATTTGAATTCATGTTCTCAGGCTTACAGTATAAGGCTCTAAACTCTGAACTATGGAGTCACTAAAAGAGTTGTTGACCTTCCTGTACATAATCTGGTGTCTTTGTGATATAGAATAGCAATGTTTGTCCTTTTGTTTGTGCACTTTTGAGTGCTTTACTCAAGGCTACAACAGGATATGAACCCATAGCCTTCCAGTTATGAGTCTAAAGCCCTAAATACACTTTATGCAATATAAACAAATGAAAACATGCTGGGTTTTTTTTATCTATAAATCAGAATTGTCTGTTTAACTAAGTGTTGCAAGAGAGATGATGTCTCATTTCTCTTTATTTGCAAATTAATGTACGAATTCAGTTTTGATTTGTGCATTATATTTAGCGTGCAAAATAGCACCAATATTAATTTAAAATCATAGTATAGCAATTGTAAAAAATGACAGATTTGTTTCAACTTGAATGAAACTTATTATTTAATTATACATAATGCCAATTGAGTTAATACAAACTAACATGGGCTATAATGCTGATGCTGGCTTCCATCACATTTGACAAATCTATCTTGACAAATATATGGTGACATACACTTCCATTTCTCCTTTGTAACATCTGGGGGTTCAGATGGCTGTGCCAGTCAAATAGTCTTCTAAGATAAATCACAAATTATTCAAAAGAGTTTTAGGCAGGACTAAACTGAACTTCTATAAAGATGAAGAAAGAAATGAAACAGTATATGAATTCTGATTAATCACTTTTTATGTATTTAATTAATATGTCTAATTTACTGTAATCATAGTATAATCATACCCAATGCAGACAAAATTAAGATTTCATTACCTTATATATAACAGTTTTATTAATGGGTTAAGCAAGTCTCCAAGCTGGTTTAACTCTAAAGTTTTTCATAAACATCAAGCTTTTGAGGAATATAATAATAAAAACAATAATAATAACTATTTTTGCTATTATTAATGTTTTAAAATTTTTGAGTCTTAGCAAACATATTACATTGATAAGAAAGTATGTTTGCTACATGTTAAAATGCTAGAACAATTAAAGTTCCATGTCATGGTTATTAATTTATCACTGGATGGGACTGTTTAATTTTCAGTGTAAAAATGGAGGACTGTCTTATACTGTAATAGTTCAAGGAGGACAGGGGTCTGGCTGTTCTTTTATTAAAGGAGTAATTAAGTCATATTATCCAATTTATAACCTATTGCAATCCCTTTAACATATACTTATATTCTTCAAGCCTGTTCTAGTATTCTTTTCATTCTGTCATAGATTTGTCACTGTGTATAGAGGTGTAGCTTTATAGGGGTACTGCCAGCCATACAGTAGGTGTTTTTAAAGCAAAAGAAAGCATTGAAACTTGCAGTTTCATTTACATTTAAATAAAATCACTTGTTGACTGCAGATCACAGAGTACTTACTTTTTTTAATAGCAGAATTAGCACATTTCAGTAATTGTTAACAAAAGTATGTCTCAGTATGTTAATGTATGAAAAGTCCATCAGGTGTGCAATTAAATTGTGTCAATATCCTGAAGGACATTTCTTAGTAATGACATGGCAAGTCTTTTTAATAACAATGTATTACCTAGTTATACTTATATATTGTGCCCTGTGATCTGTAGATCCTGATTTATTTTCATTATTAATTCACTTTATTTCCTTCACACTAACCTTTACCATCACACATATCAGTGCTGATGGCACCAAGAGGATGAGAAAGTTGTCCATGAACCACGCGAACCACAGAGAGCTGTTCTTCACACCCACCATCCTCAGCACCTCCTTGAGCCGTAGTTCTTTCTCAAGAACGAGGTGCTTGATTATCATGCAGGCGGAGAACACATAGGCCAGCACCAGGAACAATGGGAGGATGTTTCCAATGTACTGTATGAAGCTGTTACAGAATTCAATCAAAAAGATGAAGGCCAATGACAACACAGACATTAATTCTGTCTGAACACTCTCTACTTCATAGGTTTGGAGGTCTGAAAGAATAATGGGAGTGAAATAAAACTACAGTACCGGTAACCATATTATATTAAGCATTTACATTTGAAATAGAATAGGTTCTTGGTCTATTGAACCTATGAAATAACGAATCTTCAAAATCCAAGACTTGTGCCAGAAGATGTGTCATCAACACATTAAACTCCCTGACTGTCACCATATGAACCAGCAACCCCACTGGGAAAGGAAATAAAAAGAAAATCAAAGCAATTTCCACATATTGCTACTTTCATTGGAGTGGCTACTATACAGTATATGTATGATTAATGACTTTAGTTTGTGAAAGTATTTACTACTTCTATAACACAATAACCTCTTCATCTTTCCCATGCACTATGGAAGTGATGAATCTAAATCTGTATTGGTACAATGTAAAATGCTTTAAGTCTTCTGAAGCTTGCATACAGTAGGTAAAAACAAGGCCTGTGTGTGGTGTGTTTGTTTTGATTTGTACTTTTCTTTCTGTTTCACAGCTGCATGACCTTGTCCATGTGTATAATAAACACCCTGTGTTTTTTAGGACACCTGTTTCATGGCGTTTAACACATCCATTTTTTTCATCCTTTGCTTCTTGGAAATGTACTCAGACCATGAAGAAAAGGCATTGGGTTTTCCTTAACTGTTGTTTCTTTTCTGGCCTGCCTCAGTTAAGTAAGAATCTTTGCACCTGAGATACAGTATCACTACAGGTGAAGGCTGTGAAGTACTGGTCAATGTGTTTTTACTGTCCCAGCATGGAATATGTTTCAGTAGTTTAATCACATTATAAGTCCAGTGAGACTAAATAATGAATATAATTGGATACTGAATGTACTTCATATTTAGTGTGTGACATTAACTTGCTTAGATGAGAAAATGAAAGGCCTGGCTGTGAGGTCAAGACTGCCTAAACCCTTTAATCACATTGCCTAAACCCTTTCACGTACTGTATGAGGAATGAGCCAAGAAGCATGCTGCAATGGTGAACATGGAGCAAGGGGTACTAGAAAACATGGAAATGAATGGGGGCACAGCCGATGAATATTTATATGTCTTGTGTTTATGGGTAAAAACTCCATAAAGCGTTTTCACATTCCACACCTCTGTCTGTGAATGGCAATTTTAACTTTTGCCTGTAGTTTGTGAGGATCTCTCTTTGCAGTGTCTCCCTCTGGTCAGATACATGGCCAGTAAGTCTTGTCTTTTTGCAAAGTCTTTACAGCTGTTACCAGGAGGACTGTGACAAGTTGAATATCCTTTCCCAAACCCAACCATGTTCATGCTGGTGTCGTACCATTGTAATGTGTTATGGGTGTACAGTACCTGTCATAGAACCATCCATCACACATAGTCACTGAGCAGTCTGGTCACCACTCAGTTCAGTTAGAAGTTTAGTTCAGCCTTTGAAAGGTGACAGGCCAATTTAATCACATATACTGAACTTTGAGTGGGAGGTGGGAATAGATGGAGAATTGTGAAGGATGTCCAGATATATTAAAAAATCACTCAGCTAAAACGTGAAAGGGCTGTCTAGATTATCAGTTCAATATATATGTGTTTTGGTCATCATAATGCTCCCTGTCACTCTCTGGAAATTAAGAAGCAAGAGAGCTATGAGTGACCTGTGTCTTTCCACAGACCAGAGCTAAGACAAGTCTCACCTACCCCGGGAAGACTGAAACCTACAGTATTTCTGAGTAATGTTCAGGGCAATCAGTACAAGAAATTTAGATATTTAGGGAGAAATTAATGTTTTTTTATCTCAAAGCAAATTTTATTGTCTTTTAGCAATTACCAAGCACAATCACAGCAATTGCATCTTTGATTTAGAGAACCTCTTCTCTCAGTTTAGCATCTGCTTTAGAGAGGTGACTGTCCTGTAGAGGGTCTCATGTTGTGCAGAAATGTGCAATACCGCCCTAAACAATCGTGTCTCAGTTTAGCATGCAATTAGGTTAGCCCAGATTAAAGGGAAAGAGTGAGGTTAACTGTCGATGAGATAGAACAGTGAGGAACTTGGAGCCTTTGAAGATGATAGTTTGTGTGTCTTGTATTCTGTGTTTAGTCTGTAGTCTTTATGACTAAATATGTTTGGTGTTCAAAATTAGTCCCCTGAATATAATGACAACATTAAACTGTGCCAGAAGTAAAGAAACTCCATGCTCAGATACAGAGTCATTCTTGTCTATAGGAGGATGTTATCTTTTATGAATTTGTTTGTTTGGCAGGCTGGTGTCAGCACCTGATTTTCAATGTTAGTTTCACTTTATTTGTATCATTTGTATCATCCACCCTACAACCCCCCCACTCCCCCCATTTTGTTACAACTGCTGTCAGTGTGGGATATATCATAATTGGTCCCAGACACACCATGATTCCCATATGCACCATGGCAATTTGTTTAGAATATGCAATCTGTTCATTCTTAATAACAGAGTTTTCACCTACAAAATTTTGAATAAAACAATCAGTCTCCAAAGATATACAGTGTGGTTCTAAAATAACAAATGCATATTACAGTTAAATGAATTGCATATACAATACTGAATCAAAATATTAAAAAGAATTGTAAACATTTCACCAATAATTCACTATTATCACATAAAATAAAATAAATAATATACAAAGTACATAACAGAATAAGTATTTTCCGTTTAAAGATTAGAAAATAAAATAAATTGCACTGTCACACTGTCATGAATTGCACTGTCACTTTAAAACAGGAAAGTGATGTGTTGACTACAATAAATACAAATAGACTAACACTTGTTTCTGTGCTGTCCTAAAATCTTCCGTTAGAGAACAACCAGAAAGTACAGTACATAATTGTTACCCTATTGTTTAAACTTATAACTTCACCTGCTGAAGTGGTCTCCATGTACTGTATTTATCACAGTCAAGGAAAATAAATCTATTCATTACAGTAAAAGTAATTCTTGTCAGGAATGTTCCTGACTGATGTTGGATCATATTGATAAGTGAAAAGCTCATAGAATTCACATGAAAAATAAACTGTCTGACCATAACTGTAGACTATGTATAGGTTCTGTAAAACTGTCTGTATTTTAAACTTATCAAATCCATCTGGATCCCATGAAACTTTCAGACCAAAAGTTACAATCTCACCCTTTATTATTTTTTTTACATTTTAAACTAAATCTATTTATATTCTGAAAATTAAAGTTCCTTCTTTATTCATAAAACTGCTATTGTCAAAGCTGTACAACAAGTTTAGATGCTTTAAACAATATTTGTTTTTCAGTTTAAACTGCTAAACATTGTCAGCACACATCTAATAAACGCTCGGTTCGGAAAACAAAGTAAAGAAGATACCAGTTTGTAATAACTACTAAATCTCATAAACATTGTGCCAGGTAAATTATCTGCTACCACTCCAGATCTACCTGAAGTTTAAAAAACACATATAAAGATGTTTCCCTTTTTCTCCACTGTCCTGAACAAGCATATTTCTTATTTTGACCATGTCCGTTTGCTAAATGATAACTCCAGTTCTGGCCTCTCACATCAATGAATCTGGTTAGCAGGCATTTCAGAGCAATAGATCTGGTTGATTGCCATTTCAGAGCAATGGATCTGGTAGACTGGCATTTCAGTCCAATGGACTAACTGACTGACATTTATGAGCAATGGGTCTAGTTGACTGACATTTCATGGCAATAGATCTGGTTGACTTGCATTTCAGAGCAACTAATCAATGTGTCAGGCATTTCAGAGCAATGGATCTGGTAGACTAGCATTTTCAGAGCAATGGATCTAGTTGGATGTTTTATGTTCATAGTTTACGGCCTCTATCATAGATGTGTGATTTCATTTTTTGGGCTCTCTGGCAGGACACTAAGAGGGGGTAGGACAAATGGCAGACATAGGGGATTGTGAGGAGTGAGTGTTGTATGTGCCGTATAATGGCCGATGAAAGTGTTGTGCCAGAAAAAATGGCATCAGCTAAGTGGTTGTGTGTTGAAAGTCGTCTTTATTTCATATGCATATGGAAGTCTTGCTTTTGGAACAAGACTTAAAAACCAATGTTTACAGTGCTCCTTTATATAGTGGAACAAACAATACAACATACACTTTGGCTTGTGGCTATAAATGATCATTCTAAAAAGCTGACCATTACATATATATCCTTTATTGCCTGCTTGCATGACCAGCAGCCCCTTCTGCTGAATTGACACTTTGTTCTCAGAGAGGTCATTCGATCATTTCCCTGAGAGCTATGTCAGCTGAGCGTAAAGACATCATGTGGCTATGTTATATTTTGAGACCAGATATCCTGAGATTGCTTTAGTAAAATATAAGAAAAATTATATATAGTTGACAAGATATAATACGAACTTATAGTAAAAAACTTTTAGTTAATTCCCTCAGAAGTAATAATGGTAATGCGGTAGAGGAAGGCAATGCTTACTGTATATTCACTGCATACATGAAAGTAAACCAGCAGCAGAAAAAAATAGCTGGGTTAGTCGATGTAGAATGCATGCAAGGTAGTGTTTGAAGTCATTATGAAAGCTCTTGAAGAAAAAGAGTACTGTACATGCAGAACAATGTTTAGAGAAAACAGTGCAATAATAGTTGGATGGCAAATCTGTAAACATTGGAAAAACTCTGGTGCCATGATATGAATGGCAGTAGGCATTCCTCGCCTCATTCACATTCATTGCACCATGTGTTGCCTCAAACAGGCTGTTGCAGACTTTGTGAAATCTAGCAACCTGAAAGGAGAGTTCAAACATTCAAAGGCATTTTAAATCTATATCAGTACTCTTTGAAACGTCAATGGAGGGAGATAAGTAAGATATTATAGATGTCTTTGGCACAAATGGACACACTGAAACAAATTAGGTGGCTTGTTAGCCAAAGTCAAACCATCTGTCTGTACTGAAAATGATCATACAAAGTAATGTGCATCTTGAGCACATCAGACAAAAGGAATGCATTACAAATAATCCAAATATGATTGCTGTTTAAAGGAGATCAGAAGTGTGAATGTAATGCAAATCTTCTGTTACTGACATTTATTTACTGTAAATGATGTCAGTGAAGTTTCAATGTGATAAATGCTGTGCAACTGAAGTCTGCAGTGGCTTGGAAGAAGCTTGCATAAGACTATAGGCACTCTGGCACTAGCCTTGTGTTTATCTGCTGATATTTCCTCATGACCACTGAGAATACTTATTACATTGGGATATTCAAATGATGAAGAAAATGTAAGTCAATGAAACCATTAGCTGCAGTGAAAAATATTTTAATATTTTTCCACATAAACAACTGTGCCTGTATTAAATGTTTGCCTGAAATATATTAAATGTGTGTTGGGCTTATACTGTAGCTGCAGTACCCCAGGCACTGCTGATGTAAGTTCAACATGTACAGTACACATTTAAGGGAGCTAATGCTTAATGTGTACAGTACCAGCAGTCCAATTCATAAAAGGAGAAATCTTATGTATCATTCTTTGAGTATTCTTCACAAGTGTTTTAGTGAACAGGGACGAAATGCAGCAAGCAATGTGTTTTGTGCCAAACTGTGCTGTCACTTCAGCTGTGAACTTTATTAAGGCACAGACATTTCACATTTATTTGAACAGTTTCTGGGTGGTGAATCTCAAGAGAAAAAGTCCTTAAAGCATTCTTTGAACTCAGAGACAGGATATATGCATGTGCAATGGACTGCAACAAAGAATTGTTTTGAAACTTTTTGTGGAATGATAATCAGACGTGACATCTGTCATATCTCAGCAACATCATTAAAAATTTAATGAGCTGAATCCCAGTCTTCAGGGCAGCACTGATTCTCCCATGTAGTCAGAGCTGATCAGATATAAGAAGATGAGTAAGGTTGGGGCTGGTCAGCTCTGGGATCGGAGACTTCTAAAGAAAACCAGGTTGTTGCTGCAATGGCTATTGAGATCCTTTGGATTTTATGTCTCACCATGGACTAAACTTTTCTAACCCACAGCATTGTATCACACCAAGACTTTACCTGTCTAATCTCACTGTGAATCTAGACAATACTATTGTCTCCCCTGAGACTGTACCACTCTAACCTATTACCAGACTTAGACCAGCTCCCCTGTATGTTGAAGCTTTTTATGGAGGAATCTAATAGACTTTCAGATAGCTGATAATTATCAGCTAAAATTAATTCTTATAATAATTAAGTGAAAATGTGTATCCTTTGAATCTAATTTCTGGAATGTTCTTAAGCACCCCTCTATTAGTCTAAACCCTTGTCTCAGATCGTGCTCTGCCATTCAATAGCTATATGGCAACAAAGTCAATGCTCTTTATTCATAATTGGAAAATGGTGAGTTCAGAATGTAGGTGGGGCATATGGTACTGTACTTCACTTGAATTACTTCAGTAAGGTGCTCAGCTGTAAAATTATTTACAAATGCAAGTTACTTTGGATAAAAGTGTCAGCTGAATAACTTACAATAATAATGGTACTCATAATTGGTGTGTAACGCATTTCAGTTAGCCTAAAGTAATGAACCTCTCATTAAACGAAGCTGAGCAGCTTTATTATTGAACTGGGCTGTTATCTGAGTGTGTTATCTTTACCACAGCACCAAACTGTGACAAATTGTTGTGGGACACACAAACCCATGTTTCACACTAATTGACAACCAGGTAAGATGTTAATCAATAATCATTAAGGGAAAAATATATCGTGATATTATCTCTGTCACAATTGTAATCCCTCCTCTTAAGGGCGCTCCAGCACTTTAACATTTTAGGTGATTCTGTGCACGTGCCTCCTATCCAGCCCCTCCTTATATAAGCCAGACACTCACACTATTCTGGCCTCTGCATTGGAAGACGGACACCCGGAGGCCCACCTACCACCAAGTTGCCCTACATCCTTGGCTTGAGGGCATAGGCCTCCTATTGGCGTCTTGAACCTGCTAAGTCCGGGGTTCAGAGTGCCTGGCCTCGTGATCCTGTTTTTATTCCCCGTCCCTGCACCGGATCCAGTTCCAGTTTTTAAACCTTGTCTTGTCTCATTTGGATTACAAGCACCAGTGCACAGTCATCATGCCCCCCTGTTCATCAACCTGCCCAGTTCCTCGTCATCTCCTCCCCGTGTTCGTTTCACATACTTCTGGATTATACCATCTGCATAGGGTCCTGACCAACACACCGTAACAGTCTCCAAGGAGCTGAAACTTTGTATGATAAGCAACAATATGTTTACTACAAAGCAGCGTTAACAAGGCTGCACTAAATGCAGATACGTGAAATTCCAATTTCAATAAGCTGAAAAGGTATTTATATAGGGAAAGGATTTTCTGATGCACTATGGAGGAACACATCTTAATTTTTAAATCATTAAGTAAGACAGAAGAAATGATATTTTTGGCTAATTCTGTCATTTTAAAATCAGACTTCCACAAGATTAATTTGGAATTAATATTTTTCATCATTTGATAAATGTTCAGGAAAAAAATCCCAAAATATATACGTACTATATAATTAAAACATTGTGCACTTCTTAAAAATATGAGAAACAAACATACTGTATCCTACTTGGTAGCTATAGGTCACAGTTAAATGCAGTTGGGTAAAGAAATTCTGAGACCAATGGCTGAAAAAATAAGATGAATAGTCTATCCACGTACAACCTGCACCTGCAGAGACCAAGGAAGACCTGCAGACCACACAAGCTAAGAGGCTTTTCAGAAAGCTATTGACAAAGGATTAACCACTTCAGCTGTTGGCTTCTCTGACAGGTTGCCACAGAGAAACCACATGGCATTTGCATTTCCTCACAGATGAATAAAGATAAAGAAAAGCTGTTTGCAACCAGGACAGATTGTGATTACTCTGGCAGCTTGTCGCTGGGGGTCAAGATATGATTTTGTCTGACAGGATTCTGAATTTTGTGGGCTTATGTGCAGAAAAACACAGCTTTCTCTGTTGTGGAAAGAAAGCTTAAGTAGTAAGGTCTTAGGGTATTACTAGAAATATTCTCTGAACCAGCAAAAAATATCCCCTTCTTTCACCCAAACATGGTTGTTTAGTTCCTTTTAAAGCCACTGGTACTATCTGTCTATCTACTCTAGCAGTTAATATTTCTGGTGATGTTCTGAAACACCTATTACAATTAATATAGAAATTGCCAGACATAATGTTTACGACAGAATAAATTGTTTCATGCAATAATCTTGGTGCCATGCTGAAGTAAAAAAAAATGTATTGTTTTATATACAGTATTTAGTAAGGACCAAATAATTGACTTACTTCATATGTAACATTCTGTCTCTCTAAAACTGCTTATGGGAAAGGAAATATTATATAGATTAATGAAGTGTGCATTTTCTTTCTCATTTTCCATAGTATACTGTATCAAACACACTTGACTAGTATAACATTTTTTAACTGAGATCTCCATATCCTCAAAATAAAAAAAACCCTTCTGAGCTTGACAGCCTTTTCTAATAGGAGCTGTATATACAGTAAATATGTATTACACATGGTAAATCAAAGGTAAAATAAAGCACATGGGTCCATTTATTGATGGTACATTAATGTCATTTCAGTGACCATTAAGGTTTAATTTAAACAAATTAGCCCTTTAATCCTGATTTTGATGCCTAATCTATAATAAAATTTAGCACCTTGTTTTATTTGAATAATTTGTATTTGTTAAACAATCACAGTGTATAACTCAATAAACATATTTTACAAAGCACTTTATAATTAATTTTCATACATACTGTAGGATAGATTTATACAAACTATTGTTTCAAATCTCACACTATGCAGTACTGTTATAACCTTGAGCCAGGTACTGTACTGTACTTCCTGATATTTTTACTTGCTCCAGTAAAATACGCAGCTGATGTTATAGAACAAAGCATCTTATGGCATTTCCAAAAACATAGTTCTCTGATTAACTATTAAAAACATTTTCAATATAATGATCACCTATCAGTAGTAAAAACATATTTTTCTAAAAAATGTTACGTATTGTTTGCTGTTTTAGGAAAAATATTCTTTGAAATAAAAACATAAGAATTCTACTAAATTCTTCCAATCTTTTCTTACTTTCCTATCTACCCAACTTAGGTTTACTATATTTTGCATTCCTTCTAAAAAATCATATACTGTTTTCTTACCACTATGTATGACACTCATAAATTAGCCAAGGCTAATGACCTACTTTGCTCATCTGAACCTAATTCTAATCTTTTGATCCTTGTACACATCTCAGTTTATCTGAAGGAATACAATACATCTAGGGCATAATTTGCAAATGGATTATTTCTGCATAAACCAAGAATTCAAACCACAACAAAAAAACTTGTTCAAATGCCTGCATAAACTTTTAATTAAAAAAAAAAACAACAAAATAACATTTACAATAACTTTACAATTTTGATTAAAATAATTTGTTTATCCCAGGTCTTGGTAGGTTAAAGTGAATATTTCTTCAGTGAATTATTTGTAAATATTGGAAGAGGTGCAGGTCCTCTTTAACAAACAACATGAGGTACACTTTCAGTTTCTGAGATTATAGAAACTTTCTCTATGCTTTAATTTGAAATAAACCCTTCGCCATTATATAATCTTCAGACAGCAGAGGCAGACAAAATGTATTGCATTTGCAACTACTGTTTTGAAATAATTTAACAAAATTAAATAATATACACAGAAATTCCTAGGTTTATCTGACTTATACAGTATAAAATGTCAATAAACCATCCAGAGCTCTCCTAGATCTCCTAGAACAAATATGTTCAGAAGTTCAGATAAATACTAACAGACAATTCACTTAAAATAAAATAGGCTAGAATAAAGCATAACCTGTAATTATAAATGGGTTTTACATTTTACTCCTTTTTTTTAATCTACTTAGATTCAAAGGCAAGTTGCACTGATATTAGCAATAGATGGATGTGCTGGTTGTTATATTTATATTATTCAATTAAGCAATTAAAAAAATACTGATAACACATAAAACTAAAAATGTTTTCCTAGTTAAGCCTGTACTAAAATGGCAAACAATGCATACAAACATTACAACGTGAATAGCTTCATAATTTTGACAAAGTGTTCTTCCACATAAAAGTCAACAGTTTCACTCACACAAGATCACAGAAGATAAAGATACATCGTTGAAAGTTTCTCATCAAGGATAATACCATTGGAAGTGCTCCTGAACACAAACCATCAAATCTACTTTGACTTACTTGGCTTAAAATGCCAGGGGGTTAGTTTGCTCAAGCAGATGCTTTATCTACAAGATCATTTTTAGGAGTTAGCTTCCTAGCTTGAGAGAAAAAAAAAACAAGTGGGAAAGGGATGAACCTGGAAGGCAATCAAAGTTACTGATGGAGAGAGGTATAACTACTGTGGTTCACCTTTAAATATGAGGTCAGCTTTTGAGTCAGTCTGCAGAAAATGTAACAATTTAAGAAAGAGACTTCCAAGCAATCCTTCAATGGAAGTAGAATGAGGAATGAATGATCACCCTGGAAACAATTTCTCTACCCAGCTCCCTGCCAAAACTCATTTGGCACTATGGGATACCCCAATGTTATTGTAATGGGCTACTATATTGCAAGTGAAAACTGCATTTTTTTACGTCAAGGCAGCTGGCCCCAGAGGCAGGAAGTGTTACGAAGCAGCTCAACCAGTAATGGCACTTGCCCAGAACACACAATGAGTGCTATCATTTAGACATCATTGGTTCGTTTGAACCTGGACTATGTCACAAGACAGTGCTGGAACGGATCCCCTCAAGCAGTTGTATACAATTGGCTCAGTGCTCCCAAGGCAAGGATTGGGATATAAAAAAAAATACAGAGTTCTTTGGGGTCTGAGTGAAGTAGCTTCCCCAGCGAGTCTTTGAGTGCTTGAAGGCTCACTATCAAATCAGTGAAGCCCTGTTCCTCCGCCATTTGGCATTGGTTAACCTGAATGAGGATCTTGCAGTGCATTAAAAGGTGAATGGCTGGATGGATGGTCATGTTATTTCTGTGCATATTGCTTATTGCTGTTATTAGCTGAGACACAGAGACAAGTGGAAATTCCAAATTACTGTAAGTGGGTGTATGAAAAAAATAATTGGCATTTCCAAAAATAATCACACATTCAAGATATGAAAAACACTACTTATTTTGAACAGTAACAAAAACGTATGACAAAGGCACATTTTATTAGGCTTTGTGAAGTGGAAAATTGGGTTTACTGATTATGTGGTTACAGAGTTCCCTTGGGGGAAGAGATCAAGGACGGAACAGCAATCAGTACATTTTTTTTCCAGTAACATTGCAATCAGTATCTTTTTGTTGCCATGGCCAACTTCACAAAGTGGTCCTTGGTAAATCACAATTAACTCAATTTTTTTTTCAAAGAAAAAATAAAGGTTTGATTTGCATTCTATATCAAAGTCTTTAAATATGTAGTAAAGTAAGTCTCTAAGTACTGAAGATATAAAAAGGACAGGAAGTAAAAGTTTCCCATGCAAAAAAGACATTTACAAGATTTTCTTTTAAAATGATGCACCCTTTTTTAGCATTTTAAGCCCAGTTGTCAAACCGCATTTAAAATGTAAATTGATTGAAATGGATAATTAACAAATGTATATATCTGTGAAACTGACATTAAAGCTTCCCGTTTTTGCAATACAAACACTACTTTTTATATATTGTACTATATAAGACAAATTTCAGGAAAAAATAATGCTAAAAACATTCTATTTTTAATTTCTGAGCAAAAAATGGAAAGAAATCCCCCCATTAACTGAAAATGATACTGTGATTTCATTTTTCATGGACACTGAATGTCCTGCTAAAGATTATCAATTACTAATTAAAATCACAGTTTCCTGTTTGTTTGGATAAGGTTGTGCTCTTTGGTTTTGGTTGTCACCTGGATTTCATCTGGAATATTTTGTCTGTGGAGTGTATGGAAAATTGATCATGAATGTTTTTCCTGTAACCTATTTGTATTCAAAGTAACCATGCAGCTTGAATTGTCACTATGCAGTAAAATATTAGGAGGACCTTTATCAGAATGATAACAGTTTTGGAGAAATCCAAAAATGGCAAGTTAAGAATGAAATGGTTCCAACATATTCCACTCTGATAAGCTTGGTACCAAATAATACAATTAGATAAACTAGCAGAAATATTTAACATTATCTCACACAATACAAAAGCCAGAGCAGTGATTTTGTGTTGTATCTGAACTGATGTGTGCATATAAAAGCTCAAAGCTCAACCACAAAATTAAATTGGAGATTATATCAGAAATGTATAAATTCATTACCACAAGGTGATAATCACTTTGCTAGTCCAGTTTAGATGTGATTTGAGCTTAAGTGTTATATTTAAATTATTCAAAATTCCTCTAATCACTTTTGGTCAATTTGTACCTCTTCACATTACCTCTTAAATATGTATAGCATTTTTGACAGACAGTCATAGAGTGAGAAATATGATAACTCAAAAGTGTTTGGAGGTCTTTGCAGCAAATATTTTTTTATGAAAGAAAATCAGTTTTAATTAATACAATGTCATGCTCTCATTTGTAGTGTTGACTTCGACCAGGCAATCATAACATGCTGTAGAGAATAATTAAGCAGTACTAATCTAAATAAAAGCATATTGCCTCTCAAAAAGAAACAATAGCACTGGCTTTATTAATACATAATAGGTAACAAAACACTATTATCTTTCTTCAAGCTGTGTTTGATCTCTGAGCTCTGCATTTGTCAATTGAATCCCATTTTCATGATCTTTTTAATTAAAACAAATATTTATGAAGCTTATTTGAACTTATGTTACATGCAAAATATTTTTGAATTACCTGGTCCTCCATACAGCTCATATAATACAGGAGGCCTGCAGCAAATGTTAGAAGTCCTGTCCAAGACAAATGTATTCACCATCCTACATTCACTGTGTACAAAACTGAACATGCAGGTCATTGAGTGTCAAAATTACCTTATATTAAATATAATCAAACAATACAAAAATAAGTAAAAGAGAAGCTTCTCACAGAATCTTCCTGGCTTATGCATAAACTGCTAGTTTTGCCATTGTTTATAAGACAATTAATTGCATAATTACTGCTTTCTGTCCATGATTACCTTCCCAACATGAAGGTATTGTTTACACCAATAAGCCATGTAATCTGTGATTTTTGTCCATGCATAAAATCAGTTTGACAAACAAACCCATAGTAACTGACTATCCGAATGAAACATCTGAATTATATACTTTCCGGAATTTCTTTTGTATCATGCTCAGTTTATTTTTAGTATATTCCATTGCAGCCACTTTATGTAATGTAGGTCCATACTTACAAAGGCTAGGAGTGTTAACACCCCGCTGTGTAATGTTTTGTAGAATAGACAGTTCTGCTGGGAGAGGGGAACAAATTTTCTGTAGCATGCTCTGTTGTCTTTATCACTCTTTAACATAGAGGAACCAGCAATTAAATGTCTTGTTTTTTCTTAATACTCGTTATTCCATATTTTAGTTTTAAAACTTGAACAAAGACGTGCCACACGCATACAGTGTGTTGTTGTATAGATTTTAAATCACTACAGTATAATTTGTGGGAAATACATTTATTTGTACTGCATCAAAGCTTAACTCATTCAGAGCACCGGACATTACAAACTCTGAGCGTTTCATTGTCTATTGCAACAGTATCGACAGCAATGTGGTTAAAAGGAACATGTCAAAATAATCACAAGTGAACGAGTTGAGGGATTCAATAATAATAGAGAAATCATAACAATAACCCCAGATGTTTCATGTTAATCATGCAATCCAACTGAAAAAAGGACACTTAATCAACACGAAAAGACTATATATATAAATCAGTTAAATACCTTTTTATGCACAAAAAAACAGGTGGTTTTTCTTCCGTGCGATCAGCTTAGAGTCTTTGTGTAAGCTGTAAGTTACATTTTTACGTCTTAATTGAACATTTTAAACACTTTAATTTTGTAACCGCAACATGCATTTCGTACAGAAATAAAATCATGTTTTCTACAGGTGTTAAGCAGATCAGCAGGTTTCTGACAAAATAGTGCACAGTGCACTAACCACAAAGAAAAGTTTAATCAGAATTATGACGCTGTCGGAACGGGTTCAATCCCAGGCGATGTACTATATACTGCAGTACAGTATAGTTTAAAGTTTTTTTTTTAATTCCAAGTTAAATTGTGGGCTCATTACTGGCTGCTGACATTTGGATTAAGACAAAATATAGAATTTCTCAATTTGGATGTAAACCTGGAAGAGACACATCATGTTCACAATAAGCTGTAATAGAGGACTATTTTTATGCATTCGACTTTATGAGAAACAAACTGAAAGTAATGCTCTGATTGCTCTTTGAACTGCCTGGGTGCAGCTTGCTACACTACATTACAGTGCTCACTACCATTACAAGAACAGTAGAAGTTTTTTTTTAATTAATGTCAAAATGTTTCCAAAACATCCACTTGTGATACTTTAGCTACTTAGTTACACAATTCCATATTAATATAACTATCAAATGACTACCACTACAACATTTATGTTTTTACAATAACAGCAAGTCGTGTTCTTACTACCTATGCTTAGAAAATGATAAAACGTTATAACTTTTTATGAAGTACATAATATAAGCTTAATAATGTTAGAACAAGCACGTTAAAACCAGAACCCCCTGTAATTTACCAAGTTAAATACTTTGATGCATAACATATGCATAATTAAATTATTATATGGAAGGTTGTATACTTTTGTCCAACTGAGCAATCTTGCTTTTATCAAATATACCGACTTTTTAATGTTTAAAGTTTAACATCCTGTAATACAATGTTTAAAATGATTAAACGTTTAAACAGTATACAACATAAATGCTTAATTGGAAATAGATTGTCCCTCAGCAGTGACTGGGATTCGAGACCGTGCGTTTTCTGGCGACAGCTCAAATGTTGTACATAAGATGTTAACCACCTGGTGGTTTTCCAAGGTATTTCTGGGTACTATTATCCTATTTTAAAAATATGGTATGTTGTGCAGCATCCACCGCGTTTTAACGCAGCATACCCCACTCATTTTGAATGGCTGGATCTGTACACATAACCCTCTAATTTAACACAGAATAATAATAATTGTTTACACTTATATAGTGCTTGTTGTACACTTCACTCAAAGTGCTTTACGGGTAATGGGGACTCCCCTCCACCACCACCAATGTGCGCATTCACCTAGATGATGCAACGACAGCCATAGTGCACCAGAACGCTCACCACACATCAGCTATTAGTGGGGAGGAGAACACAGTGATGTAGCCAATTCATAGATGGGGTTTATTAGGAAGCCATGATTGGTAAGAGCCAATGGGAAATTTGGCCAGGACACCGGGGTTACATCCCTACTCTTTTCGAGTAACGCCCTGTGATTTTTAATGATCACAGAGAGTCAGGACCTCTCTGTTTTTTTGTCTCATCCAAAGGACAACACCTTTTAACAGTGTAGTGTCCCGATCACTATACTGGGGCATTAGGACCCACATGGACCGCTGGGTGAGTGCCCCCTGCTGGCCCCACTAACACCTCTTCCAACAGCAATATTAGTGTTTCCCAGGATGTCTCTCATCCAGGTACTGACCAGGCTCACACCTGCTGAGCTTCAGGGGGGTTGCCTGTTGTGAGTTGCAGGGTGATATGGCTGCTAAATAAAGCCATATTTGTTGCTGCTAAATAAAGCCATGACTGCAAAAATAAAGCAAATCGAAGTCCTTATGTTTGCACAATAATAAACTTCAGTAAAGACGGACAATAAAAAATATTCTCATCTGAAACATCAGATTAAAACAAGAACAAGAAAATACTTCACATAGTCTGGATGTTCTATTTACTGTACAAATGCAGAACAGCAATATCCTGGAATTTTCTTGGTATTATAGTTAATTATTCTCAATGTCACATTTTACAAAAAGAAAATAACAATTCTGTCAATCTAGTTTTTAGTTTAAAAACAAATATATCTATATAATTTTGATACTTCAATTTTATTTGTTGATATTTTCATTGTGATTTTTTCCCCTAGTGAAGTGCACAGACTTTAAATTGTTAATGAGGCATGATTTAACAACGTTTAAAATTCTCTAGTCCCTAAATTACATTTTAAATTCAGATTAGGCCTTTTTCGAAGCTGACAAATGCATATGTCTGTTTACTAAGTGAACATCTGAATGCACAAAGATGCTCTTTCTCTCCGTTGGTTCAAGCATGAAACTCTTGATCAAAATAAATATCAGAAAGGTCTTCTGCCTCACGCTTTTCTGCATCTTAGCCATCTTCCAATTCAGTGCCACTTTAAATTATTTATGAATGAAATAACAGCTGTTAATAATTTACCCAAATGGCTATGTAAGGCAAAGAGTGCATGACACAAGGATCAGGGGTATTGCTGTGTTTATGGCTCCCATTCATCTTGTGTGATTATTAATCTTTAGCTTTAAGTGAGTGTGGAAGTCAGGCCACAACCACTTTAACACAGCTATTTTAATGGTCAAATAAAGTTATAATATATATTTTTTTAGTTTAGTTTGTAAGTCTCATTTTGATCAGCACACAATGATTATTTAGTTTAGATTATTCTGAGAGTGATTAATATAAATGCTTTTGGTGATATTTAGCTCTTCACTGAAAGGGCAGTCACTTAGTGAATATTTAATTCATGAGACAGATGAAGAACTAAAATCAGTTGTTATAGCTCTTCTAATGACATACAGTACAGTAGCAATGAGAGACATCAGCTTTATTTCCTTATTTTATTAATTGCACAACACTTTAAGGCAAAAAACAACAATTTAAAAATATATAATACAAATAAAGGGGTGAATTCTCAAGTGTGTGTAATTAGTGGAGTGGCATAAAGATCTATACTAGGACCATTGCACTTAATTTATATTACCAATTTGGATTCTTATATTATTACAAACTTCAAATACACAGAGAAGATTTCGCTAAAATACAAGAAAAATCTGACAGGTGACATTGAAAAAAGAAGAGTGCAGAGATTTGCATGCAGGAGGAAATACAAAATGGGAAATATTGAGACGCATGCATCATTAAAATATTCCTCACAATATGGAGAAGTAATTAAAAAGGAAAACTGTTAGGATCTTGAAATAGGAAAGATCAATATAAAGATGTTTCATTGCCATGACCAGAATGGTTTCACATGGTTAAATACTTAGCATATACAGTAGAAAAATGAGGCTCACTCATTAATATCAAAAGGAGATGGAGTGCAATGTTACTGGGTACAGTGAGTTTCTCACTCAGCGGCAGTGTGGTTTTATTTATATTAACTTTTCCACTGTGATTTTGTGGTTATTTTGAGTGTGAGTATTCTTTTTTCTAAAAGACACTTGCACTTGGATCTATGCTTTATGCCTTATCCTTTACAAATATTTAATCTTTCAGATTTGATAAATCTTTGCCTCAATCTCTTAGGTTTAGAGTGTATTTTGCCTGGATAATGATCTTATACAGATTTTAACAAAAGTGTACCTTCTTCTTATACTTTTACTAGATATACTACTGTACATTTTTTCACCATTGATTGATTTAGAACAGTTAACACCCTTTAATGTAACTTTACAGATTGATGGTCGTAGTTGTTAATTATTCTCATTGTGAAAGCAATGAAGTTGAGTTACAAAGCTATTTTCAAATGATCTCAATTATTTGATAATCAATATGGTAATGAATTATTGTTGAACTTTGTAAAAGGTTACTCGTATAATTATTTTAATATTTATTGTCACTTTTGCCGTGTATATTTTGAAAAAAAATACTATTCAATTTGAATATGTCTGTGTAGTAATTTACGAACACCATATAAGATAGTCAAGACATAAATGGTAGATTAAAACAATCGGGCCTACGTTATGGTGAAAGTCAATTCTGATTTTCAGGGCAACTGATCATGGAAAATAATTTCTGCACGTTCATAAAAAAGTGGTTCTTTGAGATTATACTGTAAGTACACATTGCGTATCATACTGTACACAGCCCTTTTAAATTTTTGTCCTCCAAGTATATATATACAGTATAAATCTATAATCAACAGACATTAAGCACTCCATGTGTTATGGTGATGCCTAGCAATGCCAATGATATTAATAGGCATATAAAAAGCTGTATGTTTCCTATATAGTTGGAGTAAAACGTGTTTTTCTCTTTTTCTATTATCTATATACTGTAATAAAGTTGAAAACAAATCTGCACTCAAAACACTAAATAATTCAAAATACTCAAACGAGTTTTGGAATCAATAGCATTTGTAACATTTGAATGCCTTTAAAAATATTTGGGGGTTATTATCTGTTACACCAAAGAAAACAGCTTGCAACAGCCATACTTCTTAAGAACTGAGTTAAATACCTTTTCTTGCATCATTATCATCTGTAAAATTAAGAAACCTTGAGCATACCTTCAACTTGATAAAACCTTACAAAAAGTTTCTGTTTAGTTTAATTGCAAAAACACTAAACGTCTACCAAAAGATAGGTAAAAAAAATGAAAACAAAGCCTATTCTGAAAATACAGTAAAATGATGATTGTCCATCGTGTCTGATGATGACGGTTGTACTTTGTGCAGTTCATCTGTTTGAAAGATGAGCTGCATGAAGAAACCTGAGCGGAAAAGCTTTTCAAAGTGGGAAAGCCGTTGCACTGGGGCAGTCCCACTCTCTCCACCTCAGAAGCCTGGGTCCAGTGGTACAAGTAACTGTCACGACTGGAGACTTCCTTGGTTGCAGTGGATGGCCATGATGCCTTTCAGTGCCTTGTCATGCCCTTCACTTTCAATTGAGCGTTGGAACAGTATAGTGTCCCTGTCACTATACTGGGGCATTAGGAGCCACACAGACTACAGGTTGAGCACCCCCTGCTGGTCCCACTAACACCTCTTCTAGCAGCAACCTTAGTTTTTCCCAGGAGGCCTACCATCCAGGTACTGACCAGGCTTACACCTGCTTAGCTGCAGTGGGTTGCCAGTTGTGAGCTGCAGGGTGATATGCCTGCTGGCACAGTAAAATACACTAGTACAATAAAACATTGGCCTTTTGATATTTTGCCACTTATCATTTGCATTATCTCATAGACTTTTTTTTTCGCCAAGCTATTTTTTAGCGGCCGCTAAGAATTCAGGATGTGACAACCATTTATTTCAGTAGCATGAATAAGTTGCACATAATTCCATAATTGCAAAATATACTTATTCAGTGCTGTGTATCATCATTGGGAGTTTAAATAGCCAGAACCAAAATCCAACTCTCTAAAGATAAACATCCTTGTTCGACATTTTCAATTTCTTTTAGAACAGAGCACAAGACAGTCACAAGTTCTGTTACCTGAATATAACTAAAAAATTGTGAAACAGGCTCACTCTTCAGAACTCAGAAGCACCTAAACAAATCATTTTAGGTCACAGGATCTTAACTAACATAGTTAAAAAATCAAAGCAAGAAGATTAACATTTAATGTTTTTTTTCTATTTTTCTTCCTTAACAGTGACTAAGCTTGCCACTTTCACTTAGGAAGCTCAGTAAAAAATAAAATAAATCAGTGTTTGCCCAAAATTCCGCTGGGAAATTTGCAGGGGTAAGTGACTGATAAGAACATTACTCAAGACCACAGTGCTGATGGGTGGCATCTCCCTGAGTGAGTACATTTTTATTGCAGTAATGTTTTCTTCTCCTTATAATCACATTGAGACAGATAAAAGCTTTGTACTCACACATCATTCACATAGCAGGGATACGGCATTTGCTGAACAAATACGCCAAGTGGTTGGGATTTAGACGTGTGTGCTCTTATAATGCCGTGGTCCATCATGTCCTGCAGATAGGCGAATCCTCCCCATATATAACGTAAGTCGTTATAGGAATTGTCACGAGCCCCAGGAGCCCATAACCTTATTAGAGAAACACAAATCATTGTCAGCAATGGGGGGAATGGGAGTTTCTCGGAGCACACAATTCACATTGTAGCTGATGAAGGCTTTTGTTGCTTCTTCTCCCCTGCAAGTGACAAATTACTTTTAATTTATGAACACAATACATACAATACGGATCTTACTGTTAGCAGCCCAGAGAAATTCATTCAGACCTAAATTTAAAGTGCTTTTCAAATATACCTCTATATACTTTAAAACAAATTCATCCTTACAGAAGGAATACCAATGTTGTATGCACGGTATTAATATTTATGATTATTTTCTTTAAAAGACAAAAATAAATTGTAAACACTTTTTTTAAAATCGCCCCATTCTTAAAAGAGCTTTTTTTAATTGAGTTCTGGTTCTTTCTGTTGCTATATATACTGTACTGTATATACAGTAGGCACTCACATTCACTTGAATTTTACTAGCTTTTGTTTGGCTCTATTGTTATATGCTTTGAATTCCTTGATTTTAATGGAAGACCACAAAAAGAAAGCATGCTGAGTCTCTTACAGAAACAACAGACTATAGACCACAGATACTCACAGTCTATGTTGAGTACATTTAGACAGATATGCTACAGATTGTCTTGAGTACTATACTGTCTGGTTCCTTTATTACATCCGTCTTTTGAAGTACAAAAAATCAAGGATCTTGTTCTCATCAAATGTTTGATGTCAGTGAACATGTTCAGTACAGTATGTGTTCTCAAATACCTTTCGGTTCAGTGATCTGTGGCATCTGATGGTGGTATGGCAGTGTTTGTGATTTCAAGGGGGTCTATGGTTGCTAATGCTTCCTATTTACTGGTCAGACATAACATGAATTGTTGGCAGTACAATCTTTCAGCCTGTGCCACCAGGAACTCAGGATTCCTGTGGACGTCATTAATTCAGTTTCAGCCTAGGTATTATGTGACAGTTTTCAAACTCACAAAATAGCATATACAGATACACTCATGCCTGCACAGGTGTTATGTGCATTATTATACAAAATATCAAAAGTGAAATTCATGAAGCAAAGCTTGAAATAAAAAAATGCATTGCCAAACTTTTTCAAACATTTTTTATTTGAACGTTCTTTAAATATATACATCTAAAAATGTATATATCTGTTTTTCATATGATTCTTTTAAAGGGTAGGGAGTCACTAGCATTTACTGTATGTATCAAGTTTGTGTAACATTCCTTTACATACCTGTCCTTCACTTTATGTGTCCTTTCAACTTCATCAATGTCCATCCTGATTTTGTACTTCACAAAATGAGGAGGCTGGCTGGCTGTAGGATTGATGTCCTCAAAAACAATCCCAGCCCAGAATTTATTTTGTTGAATCAACTTCATGGACCTTTCAACTAAATTTGCTTCACTGGGGACCGCCTCAAATTTGTCTAGGACCAGGCACTGTAAGAAATACATCCATAACCTTTTAAGAATTTATTAGAGAACATATGAAAAGTTACAACAGAAAGAAGAGCATTCAGCCCATCAATTCCATTTGGTAGTTAGCAATTATCTAGTAAGTAAACTATTTGAACTGAGGGACTTATCCTGCCATTTCTTGAAAGAAGCCAGGGAAACAACTGTGTCTAGTGATCTTGCTTATAAATGCAGTTACACAATTTAAAAGGCCTAGAAGTTCCTATTACTGTCATCAGCACTTTAAAGCCTTCAATGTTTTATTTGAACCCACTGGTTAGAAGTTTGGAATACTGTACATCTCAGTTTTGGAGGTAAATATCAACCAGTATCTTCAACTGATTTTACTTTTACAGATGAAATTTGTTACCTAGAGAATAATCACTAGCTGTAGACCTTCCCTCTCATTTATCAAAAAGATCCACAGAGGACATTTTGTCACATTATTTAAATACAATTTAGCACAGCAGGTACTCGAGATTTCTTTTAAAAAGATATTAATTCAGAGTTCAATTTTAGTGTCATTTGGTTCTTCCAGAGCTTAATCGTAGTCACCATGTTTGAATTAATTTCCCTTTACAAAGTTGATCATTGCAATTTATATTTTTCATTCTTAATTCTGAATATCAGGTGTTTTTTTTGCTGTAAAAAATATTGTTTATGAGGGAGACTGGATTTCAACCACATTTATTACCACACCATGATATAAAAGTCTTCATATTATTCAGTTTTCAACTTTGCTTGAAACTAAAGTCACATTTTGAATTGGAAATTCTAAAACTGACAGATATTTCTTGAGAATCTTAATTGTTTCTTTATTATTAACTTGTAATTCCAGCTTCAGAAAAGCAGCCCCACTTAAAATAAATGCTCATTAGAAGACTAAGGTCTATTCCCTATCCAAGATCAACGTAATAAATTTAGGCCTAAATCCTCATGATGAATTTCATTTTATTTTCCCCTTTGATCATTATCCTTTACCTTGTTTTATTATGATATATTGTGAATGTCAATAAGAGCCTGGAGGCTAACAGAAAGAGTCCAAGGCTTCAAGATGTCAGGTCAGGTACCAGGATGATATTAGTTAAATTGCTTCTAATAGACTAACACCTAATGAAGCAAAACATGTTTACCAAACCTGTAAAAAACTTTTTTATGCAATTTAAAAACAAAATCTTTTAGAAAATGATGCACATCAAAACTACGGTTTTTACTTTGCATGTGCAGGGTATGTTTTATTTTCTGTGACACTGTACCATCATATACACCATTAAATATTTTATGGGTTAATATGAATAGTGAAGAGCTAACTCAAATAAGTATAAAGTACAGTATTAAAGCATACAATAAATTACTTTTCATTACTACAAGATAAACAATTTCAGGATTCATAATTCTATTCTTGCTAACTCCCTAGGTTCATCCTACAGTAAGTAATAATGTGAAATTGGACATTTAATTGGACATTAAGCTGTCTTTTTAAAAAATTTGGATTCACCTCTTGCTTTTAATATGCAGACAAATTTGGAATGACTGTTAATCAGCACACATCACTGCTATAAACCTCATTTCACTGCTGTTGTAGGGTCAGGGGGTTAAGGACTTTTTTCAATAAATGTGCACAATCAGTTCCATTAGCTACAGTATTTTTTATGGTGGAAGTACTACAGTGGCAGTACAGGAGTACTGTTGGTATGGTTCTGTTATTGGAGTGGTGCAGTGCAAATCAAGCCCATCTAAAAGATCTGGCAAGCTCTATAGTGGTACCTGAGTAAACACAGTTATGACAAGGATGGAATTAGGACCAGTGATGCCCAAGTTACAGGGCACAACCTGGACTCAACAGGCTTCTTTTCTGGTTGAACACAGACCCATACAGAAGCCTCTGGACATGGACCCCTATTGCTTAATAACAACTTTAAACTTGAGAAAATACCTGATTTGGGTAATATGATAAGCATTATGAACTGTAGAAAAGTAACCTATTTTAATTTTAATTATATAATTCACAAATAGAAATATGATCATATAACATAAAAAGCTTCTATTCTTACAGAAAATATAGTAAATCTGTTTAGTTTCTTTTTTTGATTGAGAAGACTATGAGTCCCTCCTACATCAGCAGTAAAACAAGGATCCAAGCTCCCAAGTGCGAACTAATAGAGGGTATATTTAGGAATAACTTCTGGACTAGCTTCTTTGTAATAACCTCTTCTTTTAACAGCATTGGGTGTCTGGAACAAACTGCCAATATATGTTGAAGCTATAATCCTTCAAGAAAATGCTACAACTTTCTTATTGCACACAGTGTTTTAATCACAGAAGCAAAGTGTATTGGTACCTACTGTATCTGCATATCAAGCTGTTCAAGCTCTGTATAAACACTGATAATCTCTAATAAGAGCTGACTGTGGGTCCTTGTATTGACTTTACAGTATATGCAAGGTGGAATTTGTTTATATCTTTGCGTCTAACATGGCCACATGGGTCTCAGCAATGTTCATATTTTCAATCATTTATATAGATTTTAAACCCCTGTATATATGTACAATATAGTGCAGGATGAAAATGAAAGGTGAAAAACATCTTTGTCTCACAATTTACTATATGTACCATTTTTGAACCAGTCTCTCACATACAGTACCACCAACCTCAATTTCATTATGTATTTCTGCATCAGAAGGCCTTAGTCAGAAATGGGACTCGGCAATCAAAATGGCAAAGACTTGGTAAAATACTGTATGTACAGTAACTTCAGCATTATCAGGAATAGCACTTATTTCTTAAGAAAGCTAATCAGTTACTGTATGTCTTAAATAATATTTTGTAATGATGGGGGTCCAAAATATTATGAGAAATTTGTATGAGGAAAAAACAGACCCCTATAAACTGAGTGAGTCTGCGTAGGACTTCACTGGTGTAGTTAAAGGCATCTCTCCAGTCATAGGCAGGCATTCCAGTAGGTCTTGCTTCTGGGGAACCATTGTATAGGAAGTTTGAAAGCCGTTCAGCTGTCCATCCTGAGCCACGCAGCTGGAGATTTACTATTGCCGCTACTGCTGGGTTATTCAGCAAGGCCTGTTGGGGGACAAACATGTCTTTTAAGTAATCACTGCAGACAAAACAAGAAAAAGAGAGAAAAATGTGCAATATATCATTTTGATGCTGACAGGTTGTTTTAGTTGTGATCGTCACTTATTTGAAATGCTTACATCTATTTCTCTGAATGAAAGAAAAAAGATTAAGCTAGATGTCACTGTTGCACTGCAACCTTACAGTTGATAAGAACCCCCTCCCCTTAAACACACACTCACACCCAATCTATTTTTTATCTTCCCTGATTTGCTACAGGGGAAGAGCAAGGACTACAAATGTACATGTATCTAATGTTAGCACTGTACACAAACACATACTGTATAGTTGATTTCAAAGCAATCAATTTTTAAAGAATCGGTTAATATAAATGGAAATAAGCCTAAAGTTATAGCCATTAATGCAAACTGTTAAACACTTAAATTGGAATGCCCTCTAATGAAGAGTATTATTACCAAAAGACTCATGAATAAGGATCCCGGATTTTAATATATTTTATTTCGAATGCAGCTATGGTCTGTGCACCAAATAGAATTCTGAAATTAGAAAATAGCAATCAGGGTAAGAATAGTATATTAATAAAGCGTTCATCATATTCCATTAGTTGTTATAATGGAGAGTTTGAAAGAATGATTTACCCTGGAACCTGCATCATAAATGTACTGTAGATAGAAGGTAAAAAACAATATACAGTACTAACAATATTTGGCCTGCTGCTCTGTAAGCTTTTGTAATCAAGTTAAATAATTGTATGTAAACAGTATATAATTATTTTTTCACAGTTTATTAATATTCATCACTGAACAATAAAACTGTTCACTGAAAGACACAGTTTACAATATTTTTTGCAAAAAGTTATTCTACCTACTTGAAACACAAAATCAGATATTGAAAATTCATGATGAATTTAAAAAAATATATTTGGACCAGTTGAACTGAATGAAAGGTTGATAAACTTGCAAAAGATTTTACTTTAAAGTTATATTTGTACTTGAAGAAACAGTGAAGTACTGTAAATCTTAATTCTAATATGTAAATCTTTTTGAGTCAGGTACAGTAAGTGCATTGCTCTGTCAAAACATTTGTTAAATGGATGAGCATCAACAAATATAACAAAACTCATTTTAATTTTATTTCCATCACGTGGAAAAGAGATTTCCACCAGCACTCCTTATACCTTGAAACTCAATTCTGGATTTTCACCATTTTATGAATGTCATATGGGTCTAAGTGGCATTTATAACTACAGTAGTTTTGCTAAAATCTAAAGCCACTTTCCTATATACAGTCTATCTAAGGAACAATTAGTTCACTGCACAGTTCCTGACACAAGATGATGTAAATTGATCTCAATTATTGTGTATTGATTGTGAAAATTAAAAGAACTCTTGGCAACTCCACTGATGCTATAGAATATGGGTACGGCTTTAAATGACCCATTAAATTTGAATTATAATAACCTAAACTCAGAGAATCAAAAGTTGCAATTTGATCATTATAGGATACAGTTGCATGGAAACTGGAACTGCTGAGTTATTTTAATTTGGGATTTTACAAGGAGGTGTATTAAACTTATAAAACTAAAAAGTTATGAATCAAATATATTTGCAACTATTCAATTTTACTGACTATGCTGTTTCTAATATTTAAGGGTAAGATCAAATTTTATTTTTTAAAAATAATCCCTATTACAAGAACACTACCATATATACCTTTTATCAGTCTACTATAAATGAACATTTTTAGTAGTTGGTTTATACAGAATGTTCAAGCAGGGAAAAACATTCACACTTTGGTTCATACTTAGTATACATGGACTCTGAGCATGTCCCAGAGGCCTATTACAACATTCTTAACATCATTCCCAGAGCACTTTCCCTGTCTCTTCAATTTCTGTTTTATTTAGGTACAAACAACCTTTCTATCTTCCTTCTTACCAAGCTTGTCTTTAAACTCACTTTGTCTTTAACTACTAGCTGAACTTTTGAATGTACTACTTTACCCTGATTATTGTTAATAATATCCAACAGTAAATATCACTCAACATACAGTACTCTACATAGATAATACAGTACTGTACAGTATATTGTTATATAGCATCTTGCAAATATCTTCATCCTATTTCGGTGATGCTCCACTTTTTCATTTTTAAAGTGAATATTTGTAATAAAAAATTGAATGCTCAGCCTGAACACCTTTATGGTCAAAAAAGGTTAAATTCCTGCAAAAACTCCCAAAAATCTAAAAAAGAGTTACAGATTTACTGGTACTGGAGTACTAGTGGGGATGATGGTGGAAAGACAAGAGGGAAAAGTTTTTGTTTTTTTGCTAGTGTTGTATTTATTATAGATGGGATGGGGGTTTAAACTAAAAAAAATGAATAACAAATATTTTGAATGATTAGAAATATACTGTGAGTCAATATTGCTGGAGCACTGCTAAAATATCTTAACAAAGCCCAGGTAAACCAAGCTCCTCGTCACTGTGACCACACTACTTTGTATTTAATTTTGATTAACCTTACCTTTCATCCAAATATAATATTGACTCTACACATGCTGGAACTGTAGTTCAAAGAAAAGAAAACAGCCTGACAACATCAGAATGTTGTCTCAACAGTCAGATTGGAAGAAGCTCCAAATGAAGAAGAATAGAAAATGTCTTACTAGGGTATTAAAGGGAATTATGAGTGCAATTTAAAAGTGCGAACATAAATATAAGAATTAATAGGTGTTCTACGGGGAAAAGGTTACTTCGAATAATAAAATAATTTTTAAATTAGTGCGGTTCTAGTGGTTAAGAATCAGAAAAAAATAGCATTCATTGTGTACCCTGGAGAAATGTGGAAAATCTGGATTGAAGTAAACATACTATCTCAGAAAACTGCAAATCATTGTTTTATAACCCTTAGTGTATAAGACTGAGGGTTAGGGCAGTGATTACTCAAATTATTATTATGAATGTACTGTATGTGGCTGATGCTTTTATCCAAAGGGGTTTTGTAGCCATTTATACAGCTAAGCATTTTACTGAAGCAATCAATGCTGCTGTAGTAATTCCTTCATGCTTATGAAAAATTTGCAATTTCTTTGGACAGGTTTATATTTGTGATATCCACTTTTTAGAGTCTTACACTTTTTTCTAAAGTTGCGACAAGATTTCATTTACATATGAAACAATTTCTGTACATAGTTACATTTTTAAAATAAATGAATACATTTGCACACAACTTATCTGAATAAAGTATGTCATGCATTGCAAAAAAAATCAACTATAGAACATACTGTATTAGTTTAAGATGTACTATACAAATAAACTTTCTGAGTTCATGTGAAGGCATGAGGCCATTTTGAATTTGTGGTACTACAGGCAACCAAATACTAGAGTGTCAATCTTATACAGTACCTGCAGCCATCACAGTAAAAATTCATCAATTAATTAGCAATCCCCTTGTGCTCAAATTTGGCATTTCTGCAAGGGTCTGCTCTCAACCAGTTTATTTTACTGCAATTACTGTAATTATACCTGTGGATGTGCTGACATGTTTTATCACCCCATACGTAATGAATGCCAGATGACATTAACCAAGTGTTAATATGTACATATTCAAAATGTGTAGTCAGTTCCATTAGCTCATTTTGCACAAACAATTGTGTACTGAATATTTAATGCACTTTAAAGTATTGACCTGTGTAACACCCCATGAAAGTTTTTTTTTCTATGAACTCAAAACATCTTTGCTGATGATGTTGAGGTGGTCATTAAGGCAGAGTTAAGGTGATGCAGTACAGGCATGAGATGGCAGACACAGATAACAACAGAGTATAGCATTGCCTACCGTAGGTTTTTTATGTAATAAAATTGAATTAATTATTCAACATTAAAAAAGTGAAGTCGTGGAAATTCTATATATTGGATAGCACATTGACAGCAAGTATTTGAGAACATTGCAAGTTACTCAAAACCAACATGAAATTCAGATTTCAGAGAGCTCTTTGAGTATATAAAAAGCCCTACATTAATGAACAAATGATTCTATGCACAGTTTGCTGTATCTCCAGGCAAATAAGCCAGCAAAACACAAGGGAATTAAAAATACTTGTTCTTGCCTCAGCAGTTGGTTTTGTATTGGACTGAGAAGTATACTTTCAAAGCCATTAACACAGGAGGTGGGGCAGTCCTGTGCCTGGCTGAAGGTGTTCTCAAAGGTGCTCAGCTCTATTTCGACAGATGCATCACATCAGTCACTTCAGAGCAGAAACGTGGATAAAATGGATATTCAAAGTCCCAAAAGAATGCCAGATAGCTGATAATATTTTTGTGAAACAACACAGAAGAGGAGCAATAGAGACCATTAGTAGGAGAACAACTGAATTTGCTTTCAAAAAGTACTTGTAGCTACTACTACAAGTTTATTGGCTGATGCTTTTATCATATCAGAGATTTACATTTGTACAGATGAGTATTTTACTGGAACAATGTGGGTACCTCAAGGATACGGCATCACTGTCTCACCTAAGATTTAAAACCAGAAATTTCCAGTCCACATTGATGTCACTGTAATTTGCTGTCATCCATCAATCAACAGCAGTATAGGTAGAATGCATACCTATGACTCTATACTGAGTTTATACACCAGGATTCTTCAACCATGGTTCTGCAGAATTTTATTTCATGAGGTTTTATAGATCCCGACTCTGAGGTTACTCACTTTGAATACTAATAATATATACAGTAAATAAAGTCTGGCAATAAATTAGACTAATGTGACAATGGATATCACTTAGATTTTATTTTAGGTATCAACTTAAATCTCTAAATCAAGCATATCATTAAAAGCCAGTCACTCAGGGGAGGATTTATAACTAAAGTTTGTGAATATGTTAATTTTCTGTTACCTTATATTTACATGTATTCAGTGGGCAGATGTTTTTATCTAAGGTGATGTGGCATTGCATTCTACAGCCACATCCAGTCAAGAAGAAGAATATTAAGTTGCCCACAGTCAGAACCCATCAGCAAATCATTAACTGCCTTAAGAAAGGTTTTCCAATATATTTTCTTGGACAACACAAAAAAATCCCAGATCTATTTATGTTCTATTTAATCTACAGGAACATTCTATTAAAGAAAAAAACAGGCATCAAGACAATGACCTTTGTCTTAGTTTTCCATTAGTCACTAAAATTGATTGTACCCTGCACTTATTTCCATTTCCATTACAAGGTAATAATCCCATCCCTCACACTTTCAAAACATGTCTCAGACAAATAGTATCAAAGTTATTTACAGACTGAAGATTCAATGTGGGGCTTTCTGCATAGTTATACAGTACCAATATGATTCTGACTGAATATACTGTACAGTATTTTCTGAAAGTATCGTAATGTAACAATAAAAGCCTGCTTCTAATACTGTGACTAAATCTGTCAATTTCCAGGACAAGACTGTTGGAACAATAGAAGTTTAATAGGTTTGTACTTATGTTTTTTTTCTACTTCTTGTATTTGTGAATCCCAGTGAATAATGCTGGTAGGGGGAGAAAAAACAGTTACTGAGAATTGTGAGGAAAAAAGGCCTGAGGTCATTTTGTTGCAATCCAAGACATGTACAGAAGATACCTAAAATACTGCAAAAGCATGTTTTGATTCATCGCAATACTTTGACATTGCATCTTTATTTAAATAACTATTGAAATTAAATGAAAATGGATTATTTGGATAAAGCCTTTGAGCATTTTACTGTATGCATAAAACCTTACAAAGCTAACTGTACCACTTACTAAATGTCCAAATGGAATCCACTGAAATGTGTTCATTTGTATTAATTGAACCTTTGGACAATTCAATTGAAAGGGCACTACAGATAAAAAGCAGAACCACTACTACTTTGGTATTCGTTTGCTTATTGTGCTTTGCATTTGAGTACTGCCCTTAGCACAGTTAGCAAGCTTAGTACAGTACGTACATATAAACAGAGTTTTTAATTTGCAACGTTTTAGCTGATAAAAACCTAAATATTTGCACAGACGTTCATTGACAATTGTTCATTGTTTTGTAAAAACAACATTGGAATAGAAACCTCAATAAATAATTTACATAAGTCTTTCATGCAAGCAATCTGTAAAAATGATTTAATTCAGAAGAAATCAACTACTACTGTATATTATGATTACATTGTGACATTTGCTATAGTAAATGTAACACATACTACTGTATATACAAGTATACTACTTTTTCATCAAGCATACAGAAATAGATGTATTTACCCTGAGTGAATTGATTTGAGTGCTGTTCTGCAAAAATGTCCAAATTAATGGTCCATGTACTTCCCAGGCTTCACCAATCTTTTTCAGCAATCCTAGTGTATAGAATGTACTGTTGGCCTGAAACAAAGGACAAGACATTACATTATGCACTGTACATACAATATAAACAGTTTAGCTTCTTGAGCTAGAGTGTCCAAATTCACAAATCTTTCCACTACCCTCCCAGGAAAGACAAAATTACAGGGTATTCTATTTTTTTAATTCATTCTACAAAATAGGCTTCTCAGACCTTTCTAATAGTGTACTATGAAGATAAATAAAAAGTCTGATAGATGATAAAATATTTGAATAAATGGGCTTGGTATCTAGGAGGTTACTGGTTCGTGTTTTGAATATGCCACTGACTTACTGTACTGTGTTTTACACTGAAAAACCTCGTGCCACTAATGGTCAAAACAAATGTCATCCTCTACCCTGTAACCTTACTTATTTTCTTATAATATAAGCAACTGCAGCTGAAAACCCTACTAGAATATTGAAAAAATACATTTTTAGGTTACATTTTGTTTTGAGTGATTTTAGTACCAAGAAAAATGTTGGCAGCACCGTCACAATTTCAACATTTTTTATTTAACATTCATAAAAACTCAAATGTACTGTATATTTGCAAGGGTGTCTAAGACAGATGATTTTTTGTTTGAAATCCATTTGATACCTAAGCTAAGATTGATACTAGGTTATGTCTCTCTGTCTGAATGTTTAAAAAAGACACAATCTCTGAAGGAACACATTTTAAAGAATTCTCTAGCAATCCTCAGCTTTGATGTCACATTGAACTTTGATGTTGTTAGTACAGAATAAACTGTGACCACTGGATTTTTGAAATTTGAAAGCATTCAGTATGTTGTCTAGATTTTTAATGTCAGACAGGGCTGGGAGCATAGAATGTTACTTGTACTGATCCCAAAGGAAAGCAATTTCTTTTGGCCTGTAGTGTCTTATGTAAATACTTATGTTGTTTACAACAGAACATGAAAATGTACACAAACCATCAGAAAATAGTCTGGCTACACCGTGAGCTGAAGCTGAAATAAAACTGATATTTTGAGATTGTTTTATAGCACTCAGTTCCCACCTCAAATACCTGAGTTTCTGCTTATTCAGTCAAACCAGTGATTAACATGAACTAAATATCATGAGACAAGCCACTGTTAGAAAAAAAAAATCTTGGAGGATATTTGTGAATATGCCAGGTTCAATGATGCATTCATCTCCCTAAAGGATGATTAGGCTTTTTTTCAGTGTCATACATCTATTAATGTTGATTTGAAACAAACACTCATACATTTCAGGGTATTAGTTTAAAAATGAATTTCATTTTGATGATATGGGCACTTTCATTTTCACGGTGGGAAGATGTTTTAAGATTTAGTTTTCTGCTTGAAAAAAAATCATTTCAATATGACATGAAATGGTAGCTGAAGAATAAATTCAGAGGTTTACAGAAAAATTTTGTCTGCTTAAATAAAAGTTTGATACTTATTGAACTGCTTACACTTTAAGGTGAAAGGTTAAAATGTGAGAAATAAAGAAACTGCAGATGCTCTGAAGAACATCACCTCATCTGTGAAGCTTGGAGATAAAACATGTATGGTTGCATCTGGAATTGGCCCACATTTCTTTATTGATTATGTAAATAACGATGGCTACAGAAAAACAGATTCTGAAGTTTACAGAAACAAAATGCGTCCATAGTTAATAGGTGCTGCTTCAACATGAAGCAAGACAATCACCCAACATATAACTTGTCAAGTTTGTAATCCAACTGAGCATCCAGTTTGTAATCCAACTGAGCATTTTACATTTTGAAAAGTCTGAATTCAGAACATCTTAGAAAACATGCAAGAACACAGGTATCTGCAGAAAGATTCAGTATCACAAATAATTGCACAGATATGGGTGAGCTAAATGGATTGCAGTTATTGCCTCAAAAGGATATGCTACCAAATCTGGACATTTAGACTTTGAGATTTAAATAATTTAAGTGAACATTTCCCAATACTTACAGTATAGGCACTTGAGATCACAGGGATGGAAACTAAAATAAGTTTTTGTTTTAATATAATGAAATATGTGCATGTACTTACCCACAGATAAATTGTATATTATATTGTACATATCATAGTTATTATAATTAATCACCATAATTACTAAGACAATAATCACAACAACAAACAAATTGCTTGACCGTAAAGCAAAAATAACATTTTGACTCTGCTGTTCCAAATCTTTAAGAGGGATACAGCATAAAAAAAACATTAAATAATGATAGTTGCCCTATTTAAATATCTATATAGTCCATGGCATGTGTAACAATAGAATTGAGAACACAAACAAATGAGACAGTGGTGAAAATAGTTTCATGAACAACAGAAGTACAGTACACACCAGACGGTCGCAGCTTCATGGATGCCAAGCTATGTGTAGTATGCTCCTAGAGCATAAAATTGCTCAAATGAAGCACTGATTTCCCACTGTAGATAAAACTACAGATGATGGTGTGAAATAACACTGATTTTTTTAAGGATGGCTTTCTGTTGTTTTTTTTTACAGCTTTTTACACTTAATGTAAGTGAGCTAATTTATTGCTCAATTGGATAAATTAAACATTCTCCCCAGACCCTAAACAAGGGAAGGGTTTAAATAAGGGAACCTATAAAATGTTAAACTGTGATCCTCAAGGATAAGAGTCAGCCATCCCTGATTTAACCGAAGTAAATGAAACTATGTGAAGTCAGTCAGTCACTCTTTGGAAATACTGGACACTGTGGCCTTGTTTAATGATATTGTATTGAATTGTGTTGTTGAAATGAACTTTTGCATGACATTGATGTCATTAAAGCTCATCAATCCACAAAGCAATCTGTAGTGACCTAGAATTTGTTTTAAAAAATACCTAATATTTCATGGACACACAGTTGCAGGTAGGGTCAGGCTGAAAAGGCAATGATTAGTTTTATCTTTGCTCAGGTGAAGATTAAAAAGGATAAAGACAATTTATTAAGCCTTCACACATGAGCAAGTTCTTACCCACCGCAGGGAGTCATTAAATTATAATTCTGGTCTGCTTGCTGTTTCATTCTTCTGGCATGTTCACTTTTTTATGAGAAGTGCACATGTGATGGTCTGAAAGCCCTGGCACTGAGGCAGTGAACTTTTGTGAACTTACCTCTCTAATGATGGTGCTTGTTGCAGGAGTGTCAGGAGAGTACAGAATCTTTCCCAGCAGCAGTGGACGGAATGTGCTCCACACATACCGCAGAGCAGGTGTGCTCTCTAATGTTTCAATGAAGGTTTGGCAGAAATCACCTTGAATGAAAAAGATGGCTTACTCACAACGCCCAATCATGAGTACAAACAGAATAAAAAACAACAGTATAAAGTGTGGAAGACTTAAAGGAAGCAAAAAAAAATCATGGGAAGTGTATTTAAAAAAGACAAGTAGTGGAATGAGGCACATCTACAATTAACAATTTATTCATTTTTTGTCCTTTATACTGTACTTGCAAATTTGTTTTTATTTTAGATCAAATTCTTCTCCACTTTTGATGTGCTGTTTCCGAAATAACTGTTCAGAAGATTTTAAAAAAAACCTCACCTTTGGTGTTTGACATTCCCTCAAAAAAAATAAAAATAATTTGGAAGAGCATTTACAAATTGTTTTGTAAGATTTGCTAATTGTAGGTATTATATAATAAGTACTTCTAGACCAGTGATAGGCCAAGTGAAAACTGTCATTGAGAATTGTATTCGCTTGTTAACTAAAATGAGGTTGTTTTTGGGAAGACAGGTTTTCCAACTTTAATTTGAGAACACTATGAAGGACTAGATATACACTCTAATGAACTGATGCATTACATGGCCTCCTGCAACAATTCTGTAACCCCTATTGGTTAAAGGACATAGTGTACTAATGTATATAACTAAACAACATAACTGGAATGACATTTGAAATTTACAGTAGAAACAGATGTACAGTAGTTGATACAGTATACATTCTTTTCTTGTGATCCTAACATCAAACCACAAAGATAATAATTTTAATGTTTACTGTAACTCCGTATGACTCCTAATAAACCATCTATTTGAATAGTCATCTTAGACTTTTAACATTTCTAATTGCTATAAAAATCACACACTAAATAATTTTATCAGCAGTTTGGTTTGCAGTTGTAAATACAGTAATTTATTAGAAATGTTGATACTGGGCATGAACCATTCTAAGTGGATCTGACATTTTCTAAAATAATCACTCCTTCTATTGTATGGCATGCTGTAACATTATTATACAGCTGTTAATACTATTACTAAAAATAGTTAGGATTAGGTCTGTCCAGGTGCATAGGTTCATTATAACTCCAGACTCGAATGTTGTCATATATTTAAATCTCTCAACGTTAAAGCCCCAACTGATCTGTATAGCCCCCAGTTGCAACCACATCTCCTACAGTAATAATATGAGACTAACTGAAATGACAAGTGAAAATTACTTTAGAAGAACTGCATGGTGAACTCTAGGGAACGTAAATACAATGCAGATAGTAGGTGTATCTACCTGGCAACATCAATTTATAAAACAAACAAGAAAAAGCTCCAGTTCTATTATGAGAAATCCATTTGAATCTACAGTATCTATCTATATTTCATGGCTGTTGCATAACAAGTATCTCATATTTTTTTCTTTACACATAACAGAAGATTTTACCATTATGCTGTAGCACTTGAAAACAGCCCGGATCTTTCATCACACAGCAAGCTGGATTAACAGCTTCTGAATATATTCTGCTTTTTTTTGTTGCAATCAAACCAGTTGCATTCCAGGCACTTTATCAGCAATGAGGCACTATAATTGAAATGTGTATTTTGTAATACACTTTGTTACTTTGATAAAATGTGATGAGTTTAAAATAGATATTTTAAAAGAAAACATTTTGTGAGTCAAAATATTTTATTAATAAAATGAATTTATTTATAAAAAATCAAATTCTTATAGGACAGGTCTTTGCATTATTTCCAAACCTTTTATACATGACCATTTCTTTCTTATTTTGGAAAGAGCACTATCATAGAAAAATATTTAAGGTTTACTATGTCCATTTGAAATTAGACAGCATGGAGCTGCAGGGGAAGGAATTGTAGAATATCACCAAAGGCCTTTGAAGGGATATCAAATAGGTATTTTTGGACAAACTGTTTCTTGCATATACTGTATGTTCAGATGTGTCTAACATATATTACTGACAAGTGCAGGCTCATTAAAATCCTCAGTAGGCAACAGTCCAAACCAGAAAACCAATTTCCCAATTAAGTGTTGTACATAAAAGGCATACAGCTTATGGGTTTATGTTTAAATTAAGTGCAGTTGTAAGGCTGGGCTTGTGCTTGAATATCTAGTCCCGCTGATCTTTACCTGTGAGGGTCACAACACCAAATCATTTGAAAGCATTCCTTTAACTTCAAAGTAAAGATTAATTTAAAATGTCTGCACAGGAAAGAAGAGGTTCCTTTCATCCCATCCCTTCCTATAAAAGATGCCCATTATATTTCATTGACAGAAAGAAGCTTAGTGAAAAAAAGTATGCTTGTTCAATATAAATGAGGTGTATTGTACGTTTGTATGATGTACTGTATATATGTTGATCAAGACTGTCCTCCTAATGGCCAGTTCCATCACAATAAATGAAGTAGCAAAGTAGGTGCCAGGATTGGGATGTTTTCCTCACAAGTGGTTGTGCTGGACCTGTGGCACACAATGAGTGGGCAACAATGTTATGGTGGGTCTAGTCCTACTAGTCTTGCCATGAGCCCTGACGCCCTTATGAAGACACATGCAATTACTATAGCTGCAACCCTTTACACTGTGAAAATTTTAGGTACTGTATGCATCTAATTATTTCAGTATTTTATTTTCAGCAATAGGTTTGTTGCCAGATTTTTCTTTTGGCTGTTCTTTATTGTTTAACTTTCTCATTATGGTCTTTTCCTTCTTTTAAAATCAGTTTAAAATCTGAAATAGCATGTTTTCTCCTTCTACTTTGAAAGGCAAACTTTTATAAAAGCTGTTAATAAAGACAAGGTGAAAGCAGTAGACTTCTCCACACCTGAAGAAGGCTCCACGGTCGAAACGTTGTGTTCTCTTTCTTCTTTTTTTCAGCATGGAATAAACCTATTACTTGTTCCTTTGCAGTAGACTAAGTATGCTTGTCAGCCAAAAGGGATTTCAATGAAGTAGTGATTATTGAGTTGACCTATTAGTAAAAGTGCCAACATTATCATGAAGAATACCCTTGTGTACAAAGTCAATGTACCCCATCAGCAGTATTATCTTCATTCATATTTTTCCCATTCTAATGAAGGATTATGATAACTGTTTACAATATATTTTAATGAGACTATTCCTGGCAAACACATCTACATATCTGATACCATTTAGTCCAAGTCCTATCATGTTGATATTTGCCAGCATATGTAACTTAAAGAACAGAGAATAGCTCAGTCAAAATAATTATTAAATGTTGGATTATTTGTACATTAAATCAGTCACATAAAATGTGTAGAAACTTACAGATAATGATGTGCATGAAAATGGGATCCTAATGAACCAAAGTAAATTAATGCAGCAACAACCATATGATTCTGCTATATTTCTAGAAAAAAGTGGAGGATTTATACAGCATTTATACATGAAGGATTGTATGAAGAAAACATAACAATTCAAAATTCCACCCACCTCTCTTAATTACAAAATCATCATTTGTAGCCTATCACATTACTTAACCGAAAATGTAAACTTGATATAATTGGTATCAAAATATTAAAACCACACACGGCGCAGATGGGGGAAAGAATGATATTGTTCAGTGATGTACACTTTATTGTCTATATGAAAATCAATATATCCTTGAACACATAATTGATTCCTCATTTATAATGTACTACAAAAATGGCTGTGAAAGTGTAACCTCATTTTATCTGGGCAGATACATCATATCAGATCACTTTATTATCCATATACAATTTCTTGCATTAGGAATTCATCTTTCGCATACCCCAGCTTGCTCTCCATGAGACATAGACACACAGATAGGGCACTTTCGATTTAAGTTGCCAAGAGGGCAAGAGAAGACTGTTTGGCATATCTACTGTAGCCCATTTTGTTATTAATAGATCATTTAGATTAAATAATTTCTGTACTCATCAATTATCAGTTTTACTTACAAAATGATGTTTGTGTGCATTGCATTTCAGTAATGGACTTTTGCTGAAAAATGTGTACCGCCTACTCTAATTTGATCCTAAGTTTGAAATGAGTAAATTACAGTAAACTGTAGAATATGACTCCATCAAAGTGTATTCAAGACTTGCCGATTTCAAAACAAGCCACAACATTGAATTTTTAAAAATGTTTTATAGTGTTAAATGTACAAAATATGTGTTAAACCACTGGGTGCTGAAGATGTTTAGATAGTGCTGTAGTTTGCTTTGTAAAAATTATGTTACATTTATTCTAAAAAAGATGAATAAATTAAACTGATCTGTATTGTGAATCATAACAAGTAGTGCTGTTTTTTTAGAGCATTATGATAATTACTAGTGGTTTAGATCACAGTGTGCCGTGTCTGTACTGATTTGTATTCACACTGTGACATTAAAAATTAATTGAATAATTGTAGTTTCGTAAATAAGTAATCCTAGTTTTAATTCACTCAGAAAATAGTGGTTTTGCTTGTAAATGTGATTAAAATAATTAATAAAACTGTTGCTTTGTTAGCATTTAGTTTTAGTCTGCAATTGCAAAACAATTTGACTATAATATTAAAAAAATATTTTGGGTGCCTCCTACTGTATGTGGCTCAAACTGCAAAGCTACTTACTTGAGCACAGACTGAGCTTTATAATCATGAGTTTGAATCTGGATAGTGTCACTAGATAGCTATAGTCAGGATTCCTGGCCAACGTGACAGTGCACAACCAAAAGCATAGGATGTGATTAGCTGGACTTGGTCATTTAAGCTCTAAGGTACTGACCATCAATTTATATAGTACTGTACAGTATATACACCTGTGCATGTGACTTTTACACAGATACTGTAAGGAATTTCAAGGGATAATTACCCAATCCCAAGTGTCAATTTTAAGTACACTGACATACTGTAAAATAGTTCTATAAAAAAATTACAGTACTTACAGTACTGTACATGCATGGACTTTAGTAATAGAAACATCAGCATAAAGATCATCGGTGGACTGCTTTACATTTACAACACATAGACTGCTCTTCAAGCTGTAAGAAAGTTATAGATCTCTGATCTATATTGATTTTGTTTGGTAATAATTTAATAAAGATGAATTAATACTCAGTAATGTAGAAACTGTTGCAATCACATAATTATGTTACATGAATGCTATAGAAATAATATTTGTTGATACAGTTTCAAACGCAATTTATTTACAATTTTTATATCTTATATACTTCATTTGATGTTTTTTTCCTTTGCACCACATTATGCAGATTTAAATGTGTTTCAGTTTTTGATTTGTTAAATTTAATCATATCTTGGTCAAATACATTTGCCAAGATAATGGTATATACTCTGGTATGGCTATCATGTATCATATGTAAAGAATGCTTGAAGAGCAGAGGTTGCAACATCACAAATGGTTCAAGGACAGTTCCAGTAGATAAGATCAGCCAGGAGCAGGACGTTTTACACTTTCTTTGGAATGCTGCTAAGATTGTTACCAAGGGGAGTAATTTCAAGAGAAATGTGTGCAGTAAAATGGCAGAAAACCCATCTCCTTTGTTGTATTTTCCTTTGAAAAGGTCAACAGTATTTTCATAAAAATGAATAATTTGTGCTGGCCCTTCTAGTTGCACATCAGCAAGACTGTCCAGGTGACCCTATATTTCTGAGTGCTAGTGTAATATTTTCTCCCTGGGAAGCCATATACCTTGTTGCTAAGTAACTTGCTCCCAGAGTTCTTGGCGTTTGTTCCTGGTGCATTAAAGAGCAGAAATGAATAACCTATTGCAGATTATGGAAGTAAAATAGTGACAAAAATAAATCAGCTAGTGAAAAATGCAATGTGAAGGGCAATAACCATATGTGTTTATTTTTAATAGTTCATTTTGAAAATCAATTGAAATTCGTGAAAGAACTCCAATCCCAATGGTCTGCCAGCAAACAACAAAAGACAGCCCACCAATTTAAATTTCTCACCTTGAGTCCTTAGAAATAAACAGAAATAATTCAATGTGTTCTCATTCTATGAGCACACAGAGCTGTTTTTATTTGTGCCTTCAGAAATCATGGATCACTGAACAAGACAGCAAAGCTAAGTGGGTACTGCTAAGTGATGTGTTCTGTTTCTCTATTCATAAACTACGCATATTTTTAGATTCTCTGGATATTCATGGTCTCTTGACTTGAAACATAAGGAAAGTAAGCAAACATAAAAGTTGTTTTCCCCCTGTTTTCTGGCACATTTCCCCATGCCAGGCTACAGTACAAAAGTATGGTAACTTCTAGGTCGCAAATCCCGCATGTAATTATTATTGTGATTACACTATTTTCAATCATCTACTGTACTCTATCTTCTGTAAAAAAAAACGTTACATGTACACTTCAGGTTTCAGAATAAAATATTTACATAATACCTTTATAGAGCAACTCAAATTGGGTATCTTTGTAACATTTGATAAATGCTTGAGATATTGTTTGGAAGATTTACAACACATAAAGGGGAGGAAAAACATTCTCCTTTATGTTTCAATTGTCTACTTTGATATTTATTCACCACCACATACTGTATTTGAATATTTGAGTGTATTTGATAACTTAATATGTCTGGTCAAAAATCTTCATCTATAATATTCAAAACAATTTTGTCTTATAGACTTCATGGAGGGATTCTTACTGCTTGAATCAAGACTGCTAATGAGCTTATTCCTAAAAGTCCAAAGCAATAAGTGAAGGGAAATTCTAATACTTTCATTAAAATTAAGTGGCAAGTAAGATTAGAACAAATCCATTCAATATAAGAAAGACATTTCTTCCTGCTAAGGTTTACAGCAACCTGGAGCTTATTTTAGAAGCACACAACATAAGGTTAGATAACACCTTTAGGAACATGACAGAAAAGCAGTGGTCCTGGTCAAAAACCTGCCTGAACATGGGGAAAAACTTGTAAATAACACAGATAAGGTACACCAGTCCAGAATCAAACCCAGGATTGAAGAGTTTTGAGGTTGCAGGACTAAACACATGCCACGTGGCACCCATGAACACAAATAACTTGAGGAAAAATGTCAAGCCGCCAATATAAGGGAATCCCATCGGTCATGACAATAAATGACGGCAATGTGCTGAAAAACACTAATACGGAAAATCATTATGGAATCCAAACCACACAGGAATCCTACCAAGATCAGACAAAGGTGTACAAACACAAATATTAATCCATTATCAGAAACAATTAAACTAGAATGGAAAGGGAGGGGGAACCAAAGAAAACCCAAAAGGAAGTTACTGTACTGTACATAGGGAGCGAAGACAAAAGGAGAACCAAAGGGGGAAAGTAAGATAAAGCACCAAGTAATTAAATGCTTATACATACTGTACATGCAAGAAGTGCTAGAAACACATTATATGAGATAGAATTCATGATGTTATTGGTATTACAGAAACATGGAGATGAATGTATCATGAGAGGATATACCCCGTTTCAGAGAGACAAGAAAGATAGAAGAGGGAGAGGTACAGTATAGCACTATTGTATTTACACAGCACTGCATATACTGTATCAAAAAGATTATTCAGTCTCAGAAGAATCAAGAAGTATCAAGTCTTGGAATCTTGTTTTTTTCTTGCTAATGATTGTCAGCTCAATGAACCACTAGCATTCACACAGGTGTGATGGGATGAGCTTTTGTCAAAAACAAAAAAAGAAAGTTAAAAAGTTAACTAAAAGGGCAGAAGAGAAAAGGCTTATTCATTGAGTAATCCAAAATACAAACTGAAAGCTAAAGAACAAAAATATAAAATCTATAGACTTCCAAAGAAAATGCATCAGGTGAAGTATACAGGACATAAAACATGTGAAGAAATTGCTTTTCCTAGAAGTGCTCTGTGTATATTATGGGCACCACGTTGATCAATAATCAAATTTGTTTGCATCCTGACTCACACAGTATCAATCTCACTTGTACTGTAAACTATCGTGTGCATTATGGGTCTGAGTTCACTAATTCTTAACCATCATCAAGGACCCTAGTCCGTAAACGTGATTTGCATCGGGATTGTTTAGAAAAACACATATTGCTTCATACAGGGAAAAGCATTAACAAATAAAATGAAAAAAAAACTCTACCCTTCACCCAGATGATATGGCTTCCATTTCACTGAATTCTGTAATCAGACTTTATTTCATTACATTTGTTATATAATCTTTCTTCTTGTCCTCAATATCTGTGGAGTATAGGAAGGCTCACATCCCTTTTATAACAACAAATACAGTATGAAGTAATGTTTTAGCAAATTTGATCAGAATGCTAATGGTTTACTCAGAAAAGCTACAGTACCACCATTCCACCATTACTTTAAAATGGATTAATCACAATGGACACTGCATACATACAGTATAATAAGAATTAATACAGTTATTCTAAAAAATACAAATGTAACACAGGACATTTTTTCCACACATGGTTTTCTTCTCACAAAAGGGTACTTTAACAAGACTATTAGACATAGTGTACAGTACATAAAAAATCCCACCATGTTTTTTCATTCTTTGTGTTCTCCTACTCTAACTTTAATGTTTTGTATTCACATACTCTGTGCCAAGAGACCATTATATAAATATATATTATCATTCAAACAAGAAGAGAATACAGAACATAAAGAATTGATCTGAAAGTGCAATCATTTATCCTATTTGCCTTTTAGAAAGGCCAGAAAGAATCACATATTGATGTTGTCTACCTAGGAAAGGAGTTACTTCCACATTATATTCTTTAATGACATGCTGTCACTCTGTGCATAATGCAGCCACATAATTAAATTACAGTAAAGCATAGTAAAAGTGAATTTAGAATGCCGCCACTTTCACAATGTAAGTGTTCATTTCAAAATATACTTAAGATTATTTAAGAAATACTTAAAGTACTATGATTCTGCACTGTGAAATTCCTCCTTCTTATTTTAAGTACATTTATAAATGACAATTTTTTTGCCTATGAAAACACTCAGATGTGTTTCTAGAATTGAATGTTTTTTTCACACAGCTGAGAAATCCATTTAACATGGCTGCTGCTCTATTTTACTTACTTTCAATATCAATGTTAATGGAAAATTATTTAACAAGAAAATACAAAATATGCAGAAGTAAAGAATATTGTGACAGTAATTCTGTACTGACCAGGACAATCTACTACCTTTTACAAATATTCAAAGGTACAGTAAAGCAATTTACTGTTTAGGATATTATTGCTGAGGTTTTAATATGTTTATGTGCCTGAAAGATGGATGCTGGTTAAAGGTAATCAGAGATAAATGGATTACAGAAAAGGAGCAATTAAAATTCATTCATAAATGGAATCACATTCTAATTTCTGTTTTATTCACAAGAATTGAAGTATTAATACATTTCAGTTTGGCTTTGTTCTTTTCTGGCAACATACTGTATATACAACAGCTTATTAGTATATACTAGAGATCTATTAGTTCTAAAATGTTCAGAAATCTGTATGCATTTAACTGTTCCACTCTAAATTGCTCACTACAACAGTGAAGTTTGTGAAAATGAAGACAAAATTAATGACATCACAGGTCTTTGTCTTCTGTCATACCTCTTCCAAACTGGGAGAGTTGCAGTCACTCCCTGGTACTGCTCTGGATTGATAGTCCATTCTTGAAAGAATGTTATGCTTTAAAATCTTGTAGCCATAGGTCATCACATACCAACTAACATAATTCCAAATTTAGACTTCACATTTTATTGTCTGTAAAGAGTCTAACATTTCCTCAGAATACAAATGACATAACTGAAACTGCTCCGTACATGACAATTTGTGCTAAAAACCAGTCCGCGTAGTGTACTGATATCTGTGAAACTGAGGTTGTAAATGGTGCAATGGAACAGAAAATAATAACAATAAATCTGCTGCAAAGTAATTGATCAGTACATATTTGATGAAGACTGAATAAACAGATAAATAGGTGTTATTCAACATAATATTTCCATCAATATTTTTGTGTTAAAACTTATAAATAACGCATTCAGAATAATTTCTGTATAAAATTATAGCAAGTATAATAACTCAGCAACTATGTTGTCTATGTTTATATCAATGTGGTGTGTATACAGTATATCAACTAAGTACATGAGAAACATGAATTAACAAATAGAGCGCTATTGCCTAAAACAGGTCTTTAACTCTTAACCTGGAAAACCTAATCCTGCAAGATTCATACAGTATGTAAACATTAAATCTTTCATTTCTTAGACTTACAGCAATATCATTATCAATTAAGCAGGTGACTTGCTTAATTAATTCATTTAGAAATCATCTGGAACAAAAAGCTGTATGCTCTTGAGGCCTTAAGGACCAAAGTTCCATTAATTGAACAAATTATTTTTTTTTATTGATCAAGTATTTAGTCTTTAAAGGAAGTGATTTAAGGTGCCCTATAACACTTGCTGGATTGAGGCATTCCAGGACCAGGTTTAGAGACCTCATTCTGGGATTCTAAACATCTCAGTCATCAAATTTGCTGTACAACAATAATCAATAATAAAAAAGACTTTAGGGTTTTTCATTGTTACCACCTAGACAGAGAAGGCGAAAACTAGACTTTCAAAGTGAAATCCAGGCAGGTGAACAACTTATTGAAGGTGCTTATTGGTTATTGCTTTCGTTAATATATTCCCTTCTACCCCCCACTGTTAAGAATTAATTCACTGTCCACAAAAATGACATACAATGGTAGATGAGTCATTCTTTAGTTCGCTGGCCCATTTCCACCCATATCCCATACTGTATATAGCCAAATGAAACCAATATACAGCAAATGATCTAATTGCAAATGCACTTATTTTGATGTACTGCTTCACAATGTGCTGCTGTTTAGACATTTCAAACCTGAGACACACCATGTTTATTCATACAAATGTATCTTTTGAGAAATGCTATAATGTTTAAGTTTTCTTTATTGATGAAGATTAATCCTTAACATAGTCCTCGTACTTCTTGCCATCAAATGTTAAACCATGGTTGTTAATGATACTGCATATTTTAAGCATACTGTACGCAAGGAATGTAGGCCTGTTTTTTTCACATCCCTAAATACACAATGTCTTTCCTATTGCATGAGAAATATGCACACATGAAGTGTGCTATATCCTTTTACAGTATAACATATAGAAACTATATTATTTGACTGAATTTTAATTTTCTTTGGTACATTTTTCTTTATTATTCTGTACTTTTGACTGGACTAAATTAATGTTATATACTGTATCTAAAATATTCCACTGAAATCTAATGAAATATATATTTAGTTTTTAATGAAACTTTTAACACCAATAAAAAATAGATCATTTTTAGCTTTATAAACAGATAAGAATCTGAAAGTATGTATAAGGAAAAACATACCATTTTGATTTTCTGACCCTGTAGTGTAATCATTAAACTTCCATTAAAGTATAGTGAATAACAAAAATATATTTGTGCTGAATATTCTTTGTACCTGAAATTATCAGTATAAATCCATAGACTTCTTTAAGCCTTACGGGAAATGATGGTGAATATTATTATTGTTGTTGTTACAGCTTGGACCTACGTTTTATACAAGCTGATTTAGTCATCAAGACCTCTTCAGAAATGTATTTAAGCAAATCCTTAAAAAACATAAAAAGGGGGTTGACATGGAAGATATGAGAAAATCTCTGTATATTTCACTTGGTCACCAGGAGCATTCCATGATCACACTCTCATGGAACAAGTTCAAGTCAGTTACAGTCAAAAGCCTGAGGCAATGCTGGTGTTGAATGGGTTTCAGTCTTGGGTATCAGCTGCTGGTTATGCAGAAACAATCCCTGTAACTTGCAGCATTTTCAGTGACAGGCACAGCACTCCTCCAGAATTAATGCTAACTGTCCTGTAGAATCTGTGGGATTTACAGTGTGAAAAGGGACAGATCCCCCCCACCACAACCACGCAAAAACCAATAGAAAAATTGCATACTCATCACCCCACCAATGGTAGCATGAGGGTTATACAGTATAGATTACCTGTTGATTGTCAGCTATTAGTTTAATTTTGGTATCCTTGTATTAGGTCAGAATCCAAACAATAATAAAAGAAACACTGTAAGAAGATATAAGCTTACTGGAATTGCTGTTGGTAGAATTTGTGTCACTTCCATTGATCCAATTACTTTGAGGTTTAGAGCTGTTAGAGTAGCTGTTGTTTCCTTGGCCAAACACTGCATCCTTTCCACAGAGTAATGTATTCAAACTGCCAAACATATTGCCTGTGAAATCTAAGGAGGAACCCAAACTTAGCAGTGCAGACTTCTGAAGCTTTGAAATCTAAAGACAAAAAAAGCAATGATCTATTAATATTTGTGTTTGCATATTAATACATTGATGTCATTTTTATTGTAGTTGAAAAGGCATACAGTGCAACATACAGTAAGTGTCACACAAATCAATTGATAATAAATACATGGACTGAAATATGAATGAACAATCCTAATCCATTCCTTAACAACAAAAAAAATATATATTTAAATATTTATTTATTTAAAGTTAAATACGTGTTTGTGATGTAGTGAAATGTGACTCTCTGAGGAATGCACTATCTTGGCTTAAAACTCAAGCTCAGTGGTGTGAACTTGAGTCAAGATGACTGCTTGACAATAGAGAGCAGTAGCAAAGGTACAGTAGTTGCAACTGGCCAAATTGAGTCCATAGCACTCGGAGTGAATGGAGCTGTTAGGGTAGGCTCTCCATGGAGTTACCCAGTCATATAATACCAGGCAGAGAGAAAGGATTAAATGAGTCTGAATTATCGACTCCATTGCCTGGCAATGAAATTGAGGAGTTACTGTAGTAGCAAGAGCACTGTATGAGAGGAAACAAGACCTGGGGTTGGAAAGAGGCTGCTCAGTCTTCCCCAGAAGAGCTAGGATCTTGAAGGGGTTCAGAAATAGTATAATGGAATAAAGAAAGAGCACTTAAAATGCTGGATAGTCATGCAACATGCCGCTAGTAGTACAAGGCAGAATTGTCAGGTGTAAGGATTTGCTTTGTCACATTATTATATCTCAGGAATGTTTCATAAAAATTCATAAACCTGCCTATTTCACAAAAAGGAAATACCAAAAACTGGCAAACAAACTACCTGTTGATTAAACTCAACTCCCCCAAATCATTATCCTATTTAAGTTACCTGCATTGAATTTTGTACCTATAATTTTATAATACTAAAATTATAGGTACAAATACAAGGATGTTTTGTAGTATTTATTACAGTATATACAATGCCCAACAGTCACTGTATATTTAAATCTGTGCTATACAAAAAGTCACATCACCTCATTCTATAAGAGTGGAGATTTTTGCTCCTTGCGCTTTCCTGAGTGCTTTGTGCAGTATATTGATTAATACAAAAATCAGGCTACAACGGCTGACACTTGTCATGTGGAGTGACTTAGCTGAATGATTATGTTTAATGAAGATATATTTATGAAACAAATGGCTAAATGCATCTACAATTCCATGGTATTAAATATAAAGATGTTGTTATCTAGCTGGTTATGTTTATTTGTTATAAAATTAGATCTCTTTGAAAAAAATAAATTTGAGATTACAACAAACCTTCTCAATTACTGGTAATACATCAGATGTTGTGTTTCCAATTAATGGAAGAATCTCTCTGGGGTTTATAGCAAGAGCCCTGGGTATCTGAAAAACAGGAGACAGACACGTCACACTAAATGAAACAAGTCCATGGGTAGGTAATTACTGTTCTACTATTGTCCCACACAGTAGATGCATTGTAAGCTTGTGAAAATGCTGGAATTGATTTTATTCAACTGGCTTGCTAGAGAGCTCACATAGGCTACAAAAATATTTATAAAGCCAATATTACAGTTTTGTTATTGGATTGATATTAGAGAAAACACAATAGACCAGAAATGGGCAACTTCACCCCCACATGCCTTAAGGGGCCTTTGTCCTTTATGTTTGATTCTACTGCTGATCCTATCAAGTAATAGAGTTAAATATCTGTATAAGAAGTCAAACCACCTTTAAATGTAGGTCATAATCGCTAGCTAATTGATAACTACTTGTAAAGTCTGAGTTACCCATTCCTGTCACAAACAGACTGCTTCACAAAAAATCCTTAAATTACACAATAGGGATGAATTTGTGTTTCCATAACAGTGGTATTCTAAATGGAATTCCAAACAGACTAAAGAAGTGTTTACATAATTAAATTCTTCATTATGATTATGCCTCTAGGATTCCCTGTTGACCTTCCGTCCTTTTAAATCAGATACTTCAACTGTATAGAAACAATAAACTCTGAGACATTCTAGATTCAAGGGGACAAGTCTTAGAGCTTAGTGCAATTATAGCAATAGGCTGCCTGTTATTGAGTTCTGAACACATTAATTTCAGCTGCCTAGTTTTAACCAAGGCAATATTAGAACAAGTAAATGGACCTGATAGGAGAATAAAAAAACAGCTTCTTTTACTACCAGCTTTGTGACAATGAATAAAAAACAACTGCTAAATTGGCAAATCAGGTCATATGTGCTGTGGCTTGTCAGTGTCTGTGACTAATTAGGGACCTTCAGCACACCATGATTTCCATCTGGTGAAGTTTGGCTTTAAGTTAAACTTGTATTGTCATGTTGAAATTCTGCAACTTTGCTTCCTAATTTATCCTTAATACTTAAAGCAGCAATCTAAGGAAACAAAGGACATTGACAGAATTACAGTCTAAAGGTATTTTTAACTCTACATTTGGATAAAGCAGTCATGATAATTCTTGTTCATTGACAGCTGTGACTACAGTATGTTGTTTTGTTTTTTGATATGCATATTTATGATGATGATGGATGAATAAGCATTTGGAGATGTTCAGATTATATTCAGATTGTTTTCATTGTTTTCTCTTGGAAATTTTCATTTTGCCTAGGCAAGTGGTTTTAAATGCATATCACTGTTGTTTACATGACCATAATTTATTTTTTCGTTTTAACTGATATAATTATTCAATTAAAAATGTGACATTTTTCAAATGTATTTTACACATGATGAACATATTTTAAAATGGTTATCTGTGCATAACATTGACCTGAAGTACTTAGCAGTAAGTTTTTCTGTGAATTAAATAATCAGACCAGCTAAACATATAAAGAGGAGAAATGCCAAGTCGGATAATATATATTGAGTAAAATGGTCAATGACAGTGAATTTCAGCCAATGATGATTCATGCCATCACTGAACCCCCTCTCAAAATAGTTCAGAGGCCACAGAATGCTGATACTCAGTCAACATCTTATTTTTGTGAACTGCAGTGCTGCCCTAATAACAGCCATAATAACAAATAACTATGTACGAATAGGGTAGCACCATCTTTGCCACGTATTTAACCTGCTGTTTTTATGGAAGAAATAGTTAAGTCAGATATTGCTTCTTTATATTATGTCTGATAACACAAGAAATGCATTTGATCAGAATTTGCTACAATTCTTTATCATATAGCAGTGTTAGTTTTAAAGATATTGACATAATTTCATATATTCTACAGTTGAAACCAATCGTATACTCCAGTTCAGATATTCCTGTATCAAAGTTCTTAGAAACGTTTTACTCCTTGCTTCTCACGTATTCCTGTCTCAGTACCACTTCCTTTTGATATTGTCCAACTCCGTCCAGAAAAACTAAAAATCTTCAAGATAGTAGCACGACCGGTACCAAAGGTTTTTCTACACGTCAACACATTACCAATGCTGATCCACATAGACTGAAGAACCCAACTGCCAATATTATGCTCATATTCTATTTGCACAGCAACTAAAATTACAGTATACTGTATGAAGAACAATAATTTATTTCAATTTCCTTGTTATTTTTTTCTGTTATTGAGCATTAATCATGTACACAGTATGAGTACATTATGCCTTTTTTATATTTATCACATTGCCGGAAATGTCATTTATTTACACAAACAAATCTTTATAACACAAGAAAAAAGTGGACTCAGTATGGTAACTCTAAACTTTAGGCATGCACTGAAAAAGTTTGGTGGCATAGAACTTGAATTATTTTTTAAAAAGAGCAGATGTGCAGCCTGTTTTGCTGAAGTAGCTAAAACCCCAGAGAAATATAACACTTTGGTTTTCATTTCACTACTACTCCTTTGTTTTTTATGTCCATCAGGTGCATGAATATTGCCTTAGCAATTTTAAATTCTGCATACAGTATGTCAACCAGTATCATCTGTAAATTGGTAGAAAATGTGTCTTTATTTCAGTAATCAAAGTTTACCTCCTTTCACCTAATTATGTTCTGTCAGAAACTGACCTTAATTAAAAACACTCTCTTAACCTAAAACCATCCCTACAGTCATTTTAGGTGAGATAAAAATAGACCTTGTTAATAAAGCATTGTGTTGGCTAATTTAATTTAGAATTGTTATAGCCAAAAATGTTATAGAATTATTCCAGCAAAATTTAAAGGTACACTATTTTTAGTTTTCCTTTCCTCTAAAAAATATAACTTCTTTCAAAGCAAAGTAAAAGGCTCTTCATCAAATGGAATTTGTAATTAAGTTATTAATGAACATCACATAAAAGAATGGGTAAATAAAAAATTGCCCTCTTTGTACCTTTTATTATTCTAGTCTATAATTTTGCATTGTAATCTTTAAGCAAATTCCAAAAAGTGCTTAAATGTGGTAAATGTTAAGCTTTAGGAAGTTAAATTCGTAAGTTAAACATTTTAAGAGAAAATAAGGATTTTTAATTTGAATGAACAGTAGCTGAAACTACATTCACGCCAAGGTATTTAAGCCAAAGAAACAGTGTGCGGCCACCTCTACAGCATCAACTTTCACTTCTACTAATTTGTGTCACGTATGTTTAGCACCCTTCATTTCACTTTGTTTCCTTTATTAGGGATGTAATGGATTTTGAGTCACTGAGGTTTCTTAAATGAAAAGTAAAAGAAAACTTTGAATAGCTGATTTCACTTGTTTCCACAGCTTTCAAACAGGGAATTACAGTATAAGATGCTCTGAAAGAAAACATTTTCACTGATGACAAATGTACAAGGAAAGCTTTGGTTCTCAGCATCTGAATGGCATAACTGTGTCCATGTCTGGCTATACTATTAGTTGATAGTAGTCAGGATACCCCAAAACAGCAATTGACCAAGTTTAACCAGATTGAATGGGCTTGGGTCAGGCAGGGTTTCCTTGAGTTATATACTGTACAATAGCAAACCAGATCAGATATGAAGTACAACAATACTAGGCCTTTAATATTTCATTTATTTGCTTTGACCAGTGTAACACACAGAATCATCCACATAAAATTGTATTAACAAAATACTACACAAAAGCAAAAATTGATCTCATTTAGGATAGAAAACATCATGTAAAAAAGAATGAAAAGAGCTCTAAAGACATGCTTATGACATTTCAACAACAAAAACTAAAAAATGCTATTTATTTTGAGTGGTACACATTTATTCAGTGTACCAAAGACTGGTGAGCAAAATGTATGGTGGCAGGCTATTGCTATTTCTTTTTTCTACACTGGTTGACTAAATAAAATATTTAAGGTGGAACCACTGCTTGATTGCACAATTTAATAGATTCTGGTTGATGAAAAATCTTAATGTTGCTGATTTAAACATTTTTTCCATCTCATATACTGTACCTGTATGCATCTTAACTACCTTTATAGGACAGTATACAAGGTGACCTTGATGTATACAATGTATGAACAATGAAAACAGAAGATATTTTTGTAAAATGGATACATTATTAACAGAATACTGTATGTACAAGTGTTTTATTTAAGACACATTTAAAAGTAACATATTCCATGATGGGAACCAAACTCTAAATGGATTTTACACACAACAGTTTTAATCTGATGAAAACCTAGCTTGAGTCAAAACAGCCATTTCCATTACTGTTTTTATCTAAAGTAACAAAATGGGAAAGTCTTGCCTTCCTGATTGCATTGTGTCTTTTCAAGATGCTTACTCTCTGTGACCCTGTAGATAGACTGTGAAAAATCTTTTCTGCTAACCCAAGAATCACTTGCTAAATTTTGTTAGATTCTCGTATTGCACAAATCTATGGGTGTTTGGTATAGTACTTTTTCAATTAGCTTCTGTTATTACTCATTTCTGTGAACGGGGATTAAATGGAAAATAAGATTATCATACTATATAACGGAACAAGTAATAGGTTTATTCCATGCTGAAAAGAGAAGAAAGAAAACACAACATTTCGGCCTTGTAGCCTTCTTCAGGTGTGAGATAGACAGGGCAGTAAGCAAAAGTAATGTAGCAGGAGAACAAAAGCTGGGAGAGAGGAGGAGCGGGAGGAGGGAGCAGGGGACAGACAGAGTGGCCAATCAGGTAGTGTGAAGTCAGGATAGGCGAGAAGAGGTATGAAATGAAAATGACAATGAAAAGAGAATTTAGAAGAAAATCAGTCTGTCATTGAGAGAGGGGGAAAGGTTGCAGGATAATTTTAGTTTCAGTAGTCTTTCTGATGTGGGAGTTAGGAAAACCATCTTTGAGAACACAGACGGAGAGCCTCGACAGTACTACATAATGTATTTGTAATCCTTAAATTAATTAGTATGTAATATCTCAGACATGCAATATATTTATATCATTGACAAATCCTGATTTTGTTTATCAAAGAGGTGTAGGAAAATTGTTTATATACTTTCAGAAGCATAGAAATCACAAAAGCAGACTGATTATGTCTCTTGAATTCGCTAACATCAGATGTTGATCAAGATAATGAAACAGACTCAGGATAGAACAGTATGCCTCAACAGCAGTTTCAGCAATTCTTCAGCTGACACAAAGCTGTTGATTGTGCTGTGAGTTGTTTAAAATACATTGAGTTTTGGGTTTGCTTTCTGAATTAAAATTTGGCGTTTTAAAGTTTTTTAACCTGGTGCCTTTAAGAGATTAAGTTTCAAATTCAGTCGATTGCTCCTTCTAGTGCTTTTTTTGGAAGACTATAAACACCTTCTGCTCACATCATTTCTGATGCAATGAATACTAACAAAGAAGCTTCTAGATCATGCTGTAAATGAGTGAGGGGTTGCTATCCAAAAGCAGAATGTACACTACAGTCCTCCCTTCCTCTGCACTCTTCACTCACTGCCCCTCTCTGACTACCAAGGTCAATGTGTGCTGTAATTATTTCTGCACTGATTGGGATGAAGTGAACAAAAACACCTTAGGGTTATATACCTACCATGTTATTTAGTTTAATATCAATTGTTAAGTCCTGTAATTACAGAAGTGTTGAGCACTTCAAAAATGATGTATTGAGACATATCATTGGCAGGTGGGTAAAATGTTTCCCTATAAAGCCACTTCTGCAATCATTCCACATGTATTTAATTACTCAACGTGTGTCATTCCTTCTATTTGTGATTATAAACGTTTGTGCTAAATTATAAATTCAAGTCCTGCTCACCACACACTGAAATACAGTCTGAAACTGGATTTCATGCTAAAAGAGCATAGACATGTCTATATGACCATGCTAATGTTTGACGTTACAAAGCTTTCAGGTATAAATCTCTTTTTTCATCTATTTCAAACTCACTTGTATTCATTAGCACAAGGTTTCATGAGGTTCCCCTATTAAGACACTATGTTTTCCCTAAAATGCAATTTACTTCTATAAGTTCATGTATAATAGAAGTTAATAGAGATTATATATTGTACTAAAAATAGACTTACCGCCATAGATAGCTTTGACATATTGAGATTTTTCAGTAAAACATCCCTGGTTGTCTCCAGCTTTTGTCGGGAGAAAGAACAACTTATGTTCTGGAAAATGTCTTGAGCTGCTGAAGAGTTCAACTGTATATATTTTTTCAGTTCTGTTTTGTTACAGAGGATTGTGTTTAGGTTGTCATCCATGGAAAGACTTAATACCTAATGAACAGATGAAAAAATTAAGAATGTTATAAACAACAAAGGAACATGAAATTCATCACTTCATTTCTAAAATACTAACTGATTCCAGACCTATAGTTCACTAACTGAAAACAAGTGTTAACAGATCAGTTTCAACAAAAGTATTAATTCATATCACATAAATTATCCTCATTGCTCTGATTATCTTTTTCTGTAACCTCCATACAGACCAATAGCCATTCTGTTTTTATTTCAGTTGACATATTTTTAAGTAATCTGATTTTCAATTTTAAGATTACACAGTACCTTTAACCTGCTAAATCTCTCTTTTTTATGATACTCTTACTTACTGTAAATGTGCAAAGAATAACTGTATTTTTCTTACTTACTCCCAATTCTGTAAGATTCTTGTGTGCTCAGTAATGTCTACTCTACTTTTAGAAAAATGTAAACTAATAAAAACCGTCGACGACCTAACACTTGGTGGATCATGAAGAATTGATTAATTATTACAGCACTTACAAGTGCTCATGCGGGTTTAGAGGATGAATGAGATTATATGCTCTGCTATGTTTCATTGCAAAAACCAGATATCAGCCTCACAGCTCCACCAGGTGCCAGTAATACCCAGGGGAACGATAATTCCCAAAGCTCACATTTAGTGTGTTCCCAGTCCTTGTACACTCCAAAAAACCCCAGACAGAAACTGGGAGAGGGACCACCCCCAAGCCCCACGCTTACATGCAGGATCTTTAACTGTGATTACCGAAATGAGCAAGAACATCAACAGTACTATCAACAGGAATAATAGTTCATAATGAACAGCAGACCTGTTTGACGTTGTTTTCATCGTGCTTGGATAATCTAGTCTGTAGGAGCCCAGGATGTTATACTATTAATTACATAATAGTAACACACAAATATTAAACTTGCATGCCTTTGAGATAAACATTACCTCTTATTTATAAAACAACAAGGACTGCCCATTTAACAATTACATAGACGACATCATACATGTACATGTTTTAATGTCCAAATTAAAGTTTCTTATCTTTCAATAAGATAAAAATTGGATTCAATTATTTCTCATGGTTCATCTCGTCACACTCTGTAAAAAAAGTACAGTACTCTTTTAGTAGAAACTATCTGGAAATTAGTTTTTCATATTAAACGGTTAGGTGATATCTTGTAAAAACTGAAAAGTTTTAAAGCACAAGTCCTTAGACAAATTCAGAAGCAAAGAAAACAAGTTGTATGTCCAGAAAGGGTTTACCAAGACAGGTAAAACTACAGTACTTTCATACTACAGCAAATGCAGAACAAAGTTAATGGAACATGTGGTTATATGCATATGCAGTAGATGTCACAAGATGTACAATATTCCACAAATATTGAGTAAGGGTAGGGCAGATGCACACCAATATACTACAAACACAAAAAAAAATTAAAAGCATATCGTTGTTCAACCCAGGTATTACAGATCCCAATGGTTAAAAAACAACATGGATAGCATTCTAGAGCTCCGTCCTAGACACCTTACAAACAGGTTCCCAGAGTTCCTTTTTATTTTCATGTGAAAAATCAATTTTCATATGGATATACTGTATGTTATACAGTATGTTTATGTTTATAGTCAGAACTACTGTACATGACAGTGGTTATGTACATTAAGTCAATTTCTTAACATTGTCTAAAAGTACTAATAGAAGAGCCGGTATACAGTACATTGGAGGAGTAACAACACAGCAAACTGACTTGTCATTGCAAAGTCAGAGAGGTCACTGTTAATAAGTCAAGTACTTTTTTCCTGACCGCAGCTCACCTTTCCCTAGGAGCACTCAGTAAATCATGCACATCCTCACAGTCACAGCTGACTCAGACTTAAGGCATGTATGCTCTGTGGGTGATTTCATTAATGGATTACCACAGACATCTGTATTAAGACCACTGCTCTTGCTAATTCATATCAATGATCTAGATTCTTGAGTATTTTGTAAATATGTGAATTTTGCAGATACAAAATAGAATTACAGTATCTAACACTCTAATAACTGACAAGGAAATTGTAAAAGACTGAGTTAAAATTAAATACTGCCTCTGGTATTGAGACTGCTATTGAGATTAATAAGACACATTTTAAAAACGTTATCTTCAGCAAATAGAGAGGTAGGAGAAGGTGGGTGAATTTTGGAACACTGGCAATCTTGTACGATTGATAGCTCTTGTAGATTGATAGATAACAGAAAAATATTTAAGGACTGTTCTATGTTAGCTTGAGAAAAATACAACGAGCATCTCCGTGTTTCGTCCCCATGCGCATGAAATAAAAACTTAAAACTTGAAACAGGGAAAAAGGTAAACTTGCGGATTGCTAAAGCAGGTACTGTAAGTCCCACACTATTGGTGAATGTGTTTACCGTTGGCAAAAGAGCCGACACATATTGTGTGGAGAAAAAGTTGCTAAACAGCTCAACCTGCTGTCCCCTTCGAATGACAGTCACTCGTAGATGTATTGATATGGCAGATGATGTCAAAAGTACGCTGATAGAGCGTGTTAGGATGAGTAGATGCTTTTCACTGCAATTAGATACTGTAAGTCTGTAGATGTCGTTGATTTGTCCAATTTGCTCATTACATTACATATGAGTTTGAGGGCATGTCTCATGAGGAATTTCTGTTCTGTAAGCCGCTACCCACAAGAACTACAGGAGAGCGCATACTGTACAGTATTTCAGCTTCTGAATTAAATTATTAGTTATCAGGGGTGATACTTGGTCCAAAGAGTTTGAGAACCACTGCTATCCTATTAAAGCAGAGAGAAGTAGCTACGGAGAATAAAATATCAACGTGTTTGCAAAACTGAACTTTTTTACAGTTTAAAAATTCATAATATTTTCTGTAAAAACACAATTTCATTAGGCTACTTCAGATTCATACTGTATATATTGAGCTCGAGAGCGCTACAATATTCTAAGTACGAAGTTTTGCTATAAAGCTTTTATTTCGTCACCCTATTTCGACTGATGAATATTCATTTATCTGTGTTGTATTTTGTACATTTTTTTATGTTAAATAGTATGCGTAGTTAATAGTAAAAAGCCTTGACGTATTGTCAAGTTGACCTTATTTGGTTTATTTTGAATGAATGTGAATGAACGCGTTATGATCCTCCTACTGTCATTTGTGTACTTTATGAACAGGCTTTATGAACTGTATTTAGTACTACAAAAGTGTGATTAAACAGCAACATTGCTAAGATTTTTTTTTGTTTACTTCGTCCGTTTTGAGTCGAGCCTGCTCAACATGAATGAACAATTTGTGTCACTACTTTTATACAGAGACAGACGATATGAATTAAATTTCATGAAGCTGCGAGCTGAGAATGAAAAAATATATTTTTTAAAAAATTACCTGCCGATATGCATTTACTATAGCCACTGAAAAAGCAGCATCAACGACGTCCCTTTACCCTTTTTATAACGATACGTCCTTGAATGAATACTGGCGCACTTGACGTCCACACCTGTGCTTCAGAAGTGCCGACATGGAGGAAGGGCTAAGGGCGCAGTGTGATAATTGGGACATGGCCTAAGTGTGACCATATACAATCTGAAACAACTCAATAGTCAAAACTCTCAACAAACAATTGACACCTGCAGGGTTAACACATTTGGGTAATACTGAGAATGTAATACAATAAACATAATTGTATTTATTCTTTTTGCATCATTCTATAAAGTGTATTTAGTCATATTTAGAAGATCGATTGTAGAAACTGCAGAAAGTCAAGCATACAAAAGAGATTGTTCAGACTTCACTAGAAGTAGAGTGTTGAATTTTGTGGCATTGTGCATTCTTGGGTTCAACAGTCACCACTTGGTGTTTATGAGGACATCCTTAATTGCACCTATTTGTACTAATCTCATGCATTTTGTCACGATTATAGTCCCCCCTCCTTAAGGGTTCTCCAGCCCTTTCACTTGAGACTTTATTCTGCGCACCTGATTCCTATTCCCAGCCCACCTTAAAAGCCAGGCGCTGACGCTCATCCGGGCTCTGCATCTGGTTTCTGTGCCGTGAGAGTCCGGGACCTGGAAGCTCCTGGTCCCGTTAAGGTTTTAATCTCTGTTCCCGTTCCCGTTCCCGTTCCTGTTCCCTGTCCGCCGGTTCTGACCCGGTTTCTGGTTTTAATTCCTAGTTTTGATGGATCTCCTGGTTTTGGACTTACCCATTTGTTTTGGATACTCTCTAAGGATTACTCTTTTGGATTGTTCGCCTCGGCCACACCTCCCCCGTGCACCAGCGCACCTTGGACACGCCCCCCTGTCTTCAGCCCCGTATTCCTGCATGACGTTTCCCCAGTGTTTCCCCACTTTTTTGGATTGTGTCGTCCGCATAGGGTCCGGAAAGAACTGTTCGTTACACATTTGGGGAACTAATCCCAACTTTACCTACAGACAGTACAATACATTTCATTTGTTGCTCCTGTCTACTACAAATAGACAAATTTAGAACCCTGCTCTCCATTAGGTTGCAGAATCACTGGTTTGATTCTGTCATGATATTATACGACATCATACTAGCAGTTCCTGATAGTACCCTGGATCAGGACAACCTTATTGCATTATTTCTGTGCACTGCTTTAGTGCTTTTAACAAATATCAATAAATTTGAATCTGGAGGCTTCCTGAAACTGCCAAATGCCAAATCATAATAGACAATTACATTTACAACTTTTCTACATATTTATAGGATTTGATCAAATTTAAGCACTATTAAGATCGTAAATGACATTATTACATCCATATGATGGTTATTTGTTTCTTCACATTTTATTTATTAATGTTGATTTCTGTCAGCTTTTGCTTTTCTAATAAACTTTTAATTACATTTCATCAATGAATAAATTTGCATGGAATTTAATCATATTTTCTAATTACTAATGAACAATTAACACATAAAAAAATCTCTAACAGTGATACGAAGTTTCACAGTGATACAAAGTTTCACCTGCTTCATGAATTCACAGCACAGATAACAATAATGATATCAGAGCACAAGCTCTTATTTTCTTTAAATGACAATGCTTAAATGCCAATACTTATACAGAGTTCTCCGTGGTTGACTGATGTTAGGCTTAGGATTTATTAAGCACTTATTAAATGGACTTTCAATATTTTCGATCTGCTGATGGGGGCCTGGTGCACATGCTTCAACTACAGTTTCAACTTTTTAGCTTTTTTTGCTCAAAAGAGCTTCAAGCTGGCACATACAAAGTCTGTTCTGGGATTTTTAACTGAACAACTGTTTCTCGGTCACCACAGTCATAGTAGCTACTTAAAAATGAACAATGTAGTTCACTGAGTAGAACACTGAGTGCAACTTGAAAAAGACACTGATTCCTTCTGCATTTTGTGTCTATGGGACTCTGCCTTTGGCCCCTTGTAGCTGTAGCGCTGCAGTACAGTACATGCAGTCAGACAGCATGCTGTGGCAGGAAAGGAAACTAGAGAATGCTCAGGTTAGATCCAGGGAACACAGTGAAGAACAAATTAAAGCAAAGGGCAAAGCAAGGAGACAGTAATAATCACAAGCAGGGTCCAAGGCTGAGAAAATTTGGAGACGTAATCGGCACAAGGGGTGATCCGACAGAAGAGGTAGAAAGCAAAGCAGAAGCCGGGATAATGAAGCTAAACCCAGGAGTAAGACTCGAGGGGCTCAGGGACAAAACACTTTGACAGAGCCACGAATTCTATCAGATACAAGTATTTATCTTCTGAATCACCTGAAACAGATGTGATAGTAAATTGACTCCAAATGATTCAATTTTCCAGTTAAATCATTTCCGGGGCAGCCAGCACTGGGAGGTTTGTTGAAGAGTGATTAAAGCTGGCTTGGTCCACTGCTCTTCAGCAAGGGTGGACATCAGAATTTATAGTATGTACAGAAAAACTATAGGTTCAAAAGCATATGAAGGATTGCTGAAATGCAGAACTCTCTCTTAAGCAAATACAATGATTTAATTTAAACTGTTTTTCATTTTAAATGCATTCATTCATACCATGTCATCATACACCTGCAGTTTCCCATTATCCTTTTGGCTTTTCTAGGTACTGTACCTGCTGCCCAAGTTACTACACTTGGATGCATCTTGGGGAACACAGATCAGATTCCTGCATTTGACTTCTTATCTTTCTGTTTTCATAGTCTAGGCTCAGAGTATTTTGCATAACTGTATTGTGCTCAGACTAATACTATCATAATCCACACCAAAACCTGTGATGCACCTCAAAATTCACTACTGTAGATTATCTCAAAGTCCCCTGTAGCCTTCTTGAGTCCCACTGGTCTGTTAGCCAGCCCAGTCCGCCTCTAGAAAGAATCCCTTTCAACAAAGTTCTTTTCTCCTTCCTTTCTGAACCTAATTTGTTCAGAGGCACTCCTCCATAGCAAACACTGACATCCCTGATACAGCAACAACCAGTTAAGTATGGTACTCTTTCCCTACCCAAGTTTATACACAGACCTCTCTATTTGGAATAATCTCTTGTAAACCACTTGATTACTCTCAGACGCATAGTTCATTCAAGAGAGTGCTCATCCTGAACAGTTGTTTTCCCTGTGAAAGTGGAAAATCCATTCACTCATAGTGTTCTACACATTCATTCCATTTGGAGTAGCTGAAATCATTCAGCCTAGTTGCATTTAATTCTACACCTTCCAAATACTCTTCTTGGCTCAAAGTCACACCATTGCCCAAAAAACCAAAGTGCTCATGATCCATGAGAGCTATCTCTCTCTCCAACATACTGTACTACCTTATTTAAATAGCTGGAAATACATTAGGCTATCCATGAGATTTGATTTTGCAAAAGATATTACACAAGTATTTAGATACTTCCAATACCTGTTTATCATTTTGTATATGTTTTTTATATTGACTTTGATTCATTCAATTCCAAATGTTAAAATCAATCTGAATCATAGCATTAGCTGTCAATGTGGATATCAATGGGGATTAATTAAATTGTTAATTGTAGATTTTCAGGATAGCACACAATTTTCGTCTCTTCCAATAATCCAAGCCACCACAAGGAGATAATTTTTATGGAAGGAGCTACAGAGGCCTTTGCCTCTTTAGGATAAATTACTATAAATTATCATTTCAGATTTCTTATCTATATTATCATTACATAGCATCTACTGTATGTGTATACAGTATACATTGAGAAGTTAAACAATGATTTTAAGATAAAGACCACCAATGTACCATGACCAAAAGTAAGGAAAGCGTTTTTTCACATTTTGCATTGTTCCGCTCAAAAAATTGTAACCATACAGTCATCAAATTATAAAACAGAAAAACATTAAAATGCAACAACTGCTACTGCTTTCAATATTAATTTACATTTTTAATGGATCTCAGTATACACTGACTCCTACAATTATTTCCAATGCTCCTTGCCCTACACTTTTCACACCACTGATCTAACAGGACTATTTTACTGCTCCAAAGTCAATTATTATTCTCTCATCACAAACAAAAGCATTTTCGTTTCAGTGGAACTAAATACAAATAACTGAAATTGAGTTGTTTCAGGATCTCTGCCAAGACTTGCTACTTTGTGGGTGTCGAAGGGGATCGATTAAATAGCTTTTGAGAGAAATTCAAGGTGGTTCACAATTTTCTTTTGCTTTTCAAATGATCCAAACCACCCCAAGGGGAGAATTAAGTAGTGTAAGAGCTATAGAGGCAAAGTGCAGAAAGTCAGAACTTAATTGTGTATACTCATCAGCATAGAACCAGAATGAAGTTGAAAAGAAATTTTCTGATTAAAACTCATCAGTGCTTGCTTTGCTGTCAACATGCAGTCCTTACCTTCTTAAATGACAGCAGCTTCTTGGATTTGTGGGTAATTTATTCATTAGATTAAGAGGCAGAGAGATGCAATAAAATTTAGTATGACTGTGGTGTGAAGGGTGGGTCAAATTTCCCTCTTATATATACATCTCCAAAAAAATATAGTATGAGAACTGCAAATGATTGTGTAAAATACAACTTCTGTCACTGGGAAATCCTTACAGTTAATTGTAAAAGTAATTTCACATTGAGTTTTAAAAAGTTTAAATTAGACAAAATTCACACAAACTATGTACATTGAAACCATGAAACTACATTTTATTAAGAAAAGTAAAAAAAAAAGTATGCTTTAGGCTTTTCTATATTCTATGTTTGGATATACTGTAAGTTTAACCTTGAAATTAAACTCATATACTCAGCATAAACTCTTAGAATTACTTGAGAAAATACACTATACTGTATGTACATGTATAATACACTAAATACTAAATATGTATTTTACACCACTGTCCTAATTGTTTTTACACTACTCAACTGAAATGTTTTTTGGCTGGTACAGCCCATTTACAATGATTAAAATGAATATCTCAATGAATGAATAAAATAAAGACTGAATCTTCACCAAGTTCTTACCCAATTAACAACACAAAATGAGTTTGTGAGTTCACAGATTGCTATAATAGTTGCAGACAAACTCTCAGCTGTTAAATATTCAACAACTGACACACACAGCTGGAGAGAACAAAGTTGCCCACCTGGAAGACAGCACCCTTTGAACCAAACCAATACAGCCAAATTATTTTTTCAGAAGATACTGTACAGTATGTCTGTGTGAAATTGTCCAGTCACTTTTTATTTCAAAAAATGTTGTATGGTTTACAACTTTGGCACTTTCAATATTGGTATTAAGGTATAATGAGCTTAAGAGAGATCACTTTGTTGGCCATACCTGTATACAATTTCTTGTATTAGGAATTTGTTTTTTTCGCATACCCCAGCTTGCTCTCCATGAGACACACAGACAGGCAGAAAAACTTGGGGTAAGAGTACAGGGTCAGCCATTTATACAGCACCACTGGAGCAGTTTATGTTAAGGGCCTTGCTTAGGGGCCCAATGGAGTAGGATTCCTCCACCAGCTGCGGGATATGAACCGGCAGCCTTTCAGCCAGAGGTGCAGATCCTTAGCCACAGAGCCACAACAACACCCTGGTAATAAATTACTTTAATAGTTCATTTATATTTTGAGTGGTTTAATGTGTTTTATAACTAATAGCTCAGGTAAACTTACAGCCTTGGTTTTAGTTTACACCAGTATAACATTCAAACTATATTTTTAATCTCCTGACTTGTCTGGTGGATCACCTTGAGTTTATTGTGATCCTGGTTACAGATATGAAAGCTGTCATGAATCATATTCTCAAAGATCAGAGTCAGAGAGGAAGAATGTAATCTCACTTCCTATTGATAATTACATCTGGCATTTACGTCATTCACAAAGTGTACCATGTGTCTCATCTCGGTATGGTAAGGTTTTTTCTGTGTGTTGCATTGAGATGCTACCCAGATCAATATTGGACTGCCAGGCCATGCCAGTTTCTCCAAGTGTTTAAAAACTAAGGGTTTGCATGATAACTTTTGACATGTTAATACCCCATTATTGCAAAATACAGTAGGATGCTTGGGAAGCAATCACTCCATGGTAGAGGGTCTTACTTTTGACTTTGGCTCAGTCAAGGACCTTTGCATTCAATAGTATAAAACAAAGTTTTTGCTTAAGATAATTCTTATTTTGAAGATAATGATCTGGAAATAGAGTGAGGTTTTCTTAAGCAGGTTAAAAATGTTCAAGAAAAGATAATCACTTTTTATTAAATTTCCTGGATAGCCTAATGTCTTCTGTGTACATCTTGGCTGAACTATTGTTTAAACAGCAGCAGCAGACCCAGCCATTTTCTAGTGTTGAAATCCCATAGCACTGTAAATATTCCCATAGTTTGAGAGGAAAAGGAGGAAACAGTGTCAGATGCTGTGCAAATAAAATCCACATTTTGCCTTTAATTTTCCAAATTCTATAGTTTGGACATCCAAGATGATAAGAAAAAATGTGCGAGATTTCTCCAGTCTCTTCATTTTACTTTGCTTTCTTCTGAATCAGTTCCGAGGTAAGGGAGGGAGATTCAGATATCACAAAATATAAATTTCTTGATTTTGATCACTTGGCATTGATGGTATTCCTCCTAAAACTCTTTACTTAAAATTCTAGACTACAAACCTTCAAAAATAGCGTTAATAGGCAGCAAGTGTTTTTTCTTCTTTGCTTTTTCTGAGGGAACTCATCAGGGATACCAGCTTTCATCTCTGTTGTTTGTCTTGTCTTTGGAATCTAGTTGAAGCTCAAGCTACCCATCAATCTGTTGGTTTTATCTCTGCCCTCGTGTCTATTAACAAAATTCAGCGTTGTATATCACTCAATGCTTATGATAAATTGTTATATGCAGAATATGTCACCTAGTGTCTCTCTGCCTCATCTGCTATATCTGATGATTTGCATGCTCTACCATCCATGTTCAGGTACTGAGAAAAGTCCACAATATATTTTGTAATGATTCTGGTAGGTACATGACTACATCTTAGATTCTCTGTGTTATACCATAAAAAAGATCTATGAGATCTTAGGTTCATCAAGCTTTCATATCCCTTCAAATATTCCTTAGTTACACTTCTTCCTGCAAAACAACAACTCTAATACACAGTGTTAGTTGGCAGAAATAAATCTGGTTGGGTGGCCTCACTGTGGCTTAAAAGATTTCATTGGGTACCTGTACATCCACATTAGCTCTTGGTAATAGCATTTAGCTTTATTAAATGTTATTTAGATGGAGATTTCAGTCCATGGTACCAGGGGCAGTGGAGGTATTGAGTGCTGCTTCTGATATGGTCAAGTGTTTATTATATTATATTTTTAACAATTTTGGTGTGATTTCACTTCTGGAGCCTCTTAATTTGGATGTTTGGAGGGAGGTATCATGATTGGTAAGTTGGAAAAATTTATGAAGTGAGAGAATTTTTTTTCTTCACTTGATTTACAATATGATAAAAAAGATGTTTCCATTAACTATCTACATTAACCCGTTTCACCTGAAAATGGTAATACAGTGTAAGAGATACAGTTTCACTACATAAAGAATATTTCTGGGTGGAGGTGCTGAAGGAGAACATCCAGACTAAAGCCTGGACAGAATTAAAAGTCCTTTTCAGCCAAATAAGCGAACCTGAATGTTTAATCTGGAAGAGAGAAGTTTACACAGATATTTGAACCAGGTTTTCAAGATCCTGAATGATACTATTTGACCTGGAGATATCTTAGAAGTCAACAGGGATATCAGAACCTGGGGAAACAATTGTAAATTAAATGTACTGTATATATCATTTGCGCTCAGCATTAAGGACAGAAACCAGAAGGGGGTACAAAGTGAAAGATGTTGAAATATGAAATGTTGTTGAAGCTGCCTCCAAGGGGTCCTTTAGGAAATGGCTTCATGGCATTCTTGGATAATGAAAGCATAAAGAAAGGTTACAATGAGAAAAGACCATCTGGCTGCTAATGGCTTAATGATCCAAAAATACCATCATGCCGTTTTAAAGGATCCCTTAGTGGACAGTTTAACAATTTGGATAGGAAGTTTGTTCTAGACTTTCATGACCCTCTGTGTGTAGGTGTCTCCTGTGTACTGTCCTGAATACTCCAGAATTTAATTTCCACTTATATTTACTATTATATATTGAACTTGAAGAAGATAACCATATGGACTTGGTCAATGGCTTTTCACAACACAGGAGTTTACATACCCCCAATTAAACAAAAAAAAGGTATCATATAATGAAAGTATAGCATGTGTTCACAGGAAAAAAAAACAGTCACTTTTTGTTATAAAATACTGCATGATCTTAATCCTAATGATGTTGTTAATTATTATGCAGTATATAAACAAGTTGTTTTGATATAAGACAGATAATGTTGTGTGTTGCAAAGCAGCATGGCAAAATCAGTACACTGCATCCAGGTATCTGCTTAAATATAAAATGTTATAAAATGGATAATTATATTTGAGCCTTAAGATAATAAATATAACACAACTTTCCAAAATGTTCAATTTAAGATCCTAAAGCAAGACTGTCCTGCTTTTTCTTTTGGGACACTTCAGCCGCCTCAACTTCTCCAGTACCAGTTCAATATTTGACCAAGGACTGTCATCTGGGCAAACTGAGACACTGATATTGCTCATTTGTTATTCATGTAAAGTTTCTAGGACCCAAAGAACGTGTATTGAAATCAGTTGCTGGATTAATTTTAAAAATGTGTATTTTTATGGAAGACCGGGTTATGAACTTTTTCAGTCAAATTTGCTGTTTCCAATTAAAATTGTGCCCCTTTCAAAAACGAATCCTATTATTGTGTTAGTCATTTGTGCTTATGCTAATGAATAAAGTGCAGTATCTATACCACACAGATAATACAGCTTTCTTTTACAAAAACATTATTTGAGAACATTTTTTAAAGCAAAATACCAAGTTAGGCTTTACTTTATGTTTTTCTCCATGGTTTGAAATTAAGTATGGCAAATCAATTTATATTTTAAAGGAAACCCACATCACATAGTGTACTGTAAAGCTAAAAACATAGGCCTACCTTATTTGGGAAAATCTGTGCTGTTTTCATCTCCTCTGCAACAAAAGTAGGGACTGAAAGATTCTCTTTTAAGTACGTTGTGAATGTCTCATTTTCATTTAAAATGTTTTTCAGTAGTATTGGCTGACCTAGTAAACAAACAAAAAAAGTTGTTAGAATCAACACCCAAAACCACTCATACTCACACAACTTTCATAATGCTTGCACATGGAAGGGGAGGAATTCCATTATTTAGTAGTTCACTGAAGTGGGATCTCTGTGGGATCCAGGGACTTTCCTGCCTTCTGATCGTTGTTTGCCAAGATAGGCTCTGGCTCCCCTGCAATCCTGAATCTGATGTGAGAAAATGGATGAATGGATGGATAAAGTGGGATTTGCCAATGAAGCATGGATTCTGAGGATTTAGGAAACCTGCCACAAATTCAGATTTGGATGAATCTCAATTTACAGCAGGTTCATTAGTCCTGGAATGTGGAAATTCTACTCATTCATAGTTTGTAACTGCTGCTCTAAATATGTCTTGATATTTGGTTATGTAAAAAAATCTCCCTGTATAATTTCAGTGATGGAGCAAAGTCACAGTTGGGTGTGCCCCAAATCTTGTCTTTTTAGGAAAGAATTCCATTTAACCTCTCCTGGCCTGGCTGTTTCTTTGAACAAATTTCCTTTGCCTTGGTGGATCAATATAGAATGGAGTGGTTGCAATCACCTTATTAATTTTATATTTATTTTAATGTGACTTTGTTCTCTGCAATGTTATGAAGATGACAACAAACATTTTTTTGACAAGCTACATCCCAATCCATAAGTCATTCTTTTTTGTGATGTTTTCTGTTCCTATCTAGAGTATGAATAAATCCAGAAAGCACTGCAGTTATTTATCTCCATACTATTTTATTGAGCTAAGCCATTTGTAGTACTGTTTGTACTAAGCATGATTGCAAAAACACATAAAATGGGTGTGTAATTCACTTGTGCAACATTAATAAAATGAAATTGCTTCACTATTGTTGTCCTTTATATTTATTGATATCCCCTAGTTAAAAGAACCATACTGCTCCATTCTTCAAAGTGTTTATGATGTAATAACATTAATCTATGTCTAAAATGAAATAAATGTTTCCAACACTAAGATGAATACTCATTTTCAAAACACTATCAATATATGACTGTATTAAGTAATGTAGCAAGTTAAATCCATCAGTGTGACAAAGCAATGCTGCAAGCCAGTTAAATGTTGGTTTCTAGCATGTGGTGCAATTATTTTATTGACCAGCATTACTCCCTTTACTTGATTTGCACCTCAAATACTTGTGCACGTTATCTACTTTAATAGTTCAGGTGGGTAGCTGCATAAGCATACTGTACATAGGCTAAAAAGGAACAAGTAATAGGTTTATTCCATGTTGAAAAGGCTCCACAGCCGAAACATTGTGTTTTCTTTCTTCTTTGCAGCATGGAATAAATCTATGACTTGTTCCTTAACTAATTGTAATATGAGCTCATCTTTGCTTAGATCATCAATTGTGTGTGCCGTGCATTTTATGCTGGTAAAGCCCAAGACTTCACTTCTCCAGGACCCTAAATGCACAAAAACACAAAATGTGTTAAATAAGCACCAGTGCTGAAACATACAATAACAAAATATCACCACATTTAATTTTTATTCCACAGCAAAACCTGCAACTGAAATAGCTGTGTGACATAATATTTATAGGCATTTAAATCAGCTTATTATTGGTGCTCATATAGATGTCAGGGCTGCATTATATATATGAAAGACTTTACAACTAGGCAGTAAACTCCTTTGTTCAATAAAGAGAACAAAAAGCAGTGTGTTTTGCCATTAGTTTGGAAATGCTGATGCTGATCCCCTGTTTTGTATCTTGCTTTTTGTGTTAGAGTTTGCTTTTTTTTTCCTTTTTCAGTTTGTGCATTTACCTTATTAAATAATTTTTTAACAAAGTTTTTTCAACACTCTAGAAAAATAAACAGCACAATGAGTGTAGGCATTTCAATATGTTCTGTATTGACACTGTTTCAAACAATGGAGCTTTTAGGTTTTTACAGACTATGTAGTAATCAAAACTAAAAATAGAAAATATATTTATTATGAAGAAAAATTATGTTTTAAAACTAAATGACGGCCATACAGTACACTCACCTTAGGACTAACAAGAAAACATAAAGTATTAATCCTACCACTTAACATGGTATTACCACAAATTTGTAATAATATTATAAGTAATATTGCTAGTCTGCACTAATTTGAAACAGTGAGATTGATCAAGTATAAAAAGCCCAAATAAGCACCATAAAAGAATAAACACACTTACAAAAAGAAAAGTCCTCTTTGTAAGTGTTCTCATATTTTTACATTTCTACATAACTTCATAACATAGACTGAGATAATTCAATCCAGTATTTTTGTTTTTCTTGTGATTTTTTATTGTGTTATAGAAAGTTCAGGACAGGGTTGCACAGTGGTTAGCAGTACTCTCTTCCAATTCCGGACCTACTGTAGTTGCTATCGGTTCTTCCAGTTATCGTGTAGGTTTCCTAATGGTGCCCTGGTTTCCTCCCACAGTCCAAAGACATACAGTACAGTACTGGTAGGTTAATTGGCTTCAGGAAAAATTGGCCCTGGTGTGAGTGTGTGCGTGTCTGTGTTTTCTGTCTGTGTCTACCCTGTTGGATGGCACAGGCGTCCCATCCAGGGTGTATCCCGCCTTGTGCCCATTGTTTGCTGAGATAGACTCTGGCTCCTCCATGACTTTGAATTGGATCAAGTGCTTAGAAAATGGATGGATGGAAGTTTCGTGTATTCCATGTCTGTAAAACATTCTACGTCAAAACAGCACTGATCACAGATTATTTTTCAGGACACACCCATCTAAAGTGTGGATTAATAGAGATGTACAGAGTTCTTCAAATCTGCATCATTAGAATTGCAAATGTATTTTTTTAAGTGGAAACACTCAGTGTACAGTATAAGAAATACAATTTTGGAAAACCACTCCTACCTGTTGTGCATTAAAGGTGGTATGTCATAGACATGTGCAATAAATTTCAACACTGCTTAAGTCAGATTCTTTTACCAGAATAATATGAAGGAAATGAAGCTTCATTAAAACATTGTCTGTTTGATCTCAGTCACACTCTAGTGAATTATGAAGGGTACTTGAACTGCATTTTCCATTGGCTGTTAGTGATGTGATGGTAATCATGGTTGATTCTGCCTATTTGACACTGATTCTTTCTTAACCTGTCCAATTTCCTTTTGTGGAGATCCACAGATATAAACTGTTAACTCCAAAACAAGCCAGGAAACTGACCAAGCATGAAAAGTACATATTCTTTATAAAAACAAAGTTTTGATGGTGAAAAAGAATTATTTCTCTTTGGGCACGACAAAAAGATGTTGCATACTTTATAATTACAATATTTCATTCAGAGCTTAATTTAATCAGCCATGCTTTATGTTCATCTTCCCTTTCTCTTTGCAATGCTGCAAATATAAAGATACAATAAATATCTTTAAAAAGCAGTCTCTTTTATCATTGGAAAGCCATGCTTTTAATTTTCTCTTTCTCCAAAGACCTTAAAAAGAATTGGCAAGAATAAGACTGACATACAGAATTGCTCATAGGTGTACTTTGTACTGCAATATTGTATTTATTACCATTTTAATATCCCTTCATGGTTTCCCTTTCATAGACTCTACATTATCTCAATAAAGAGGGATCCTTTAAAGCTTTATTTTTTGTGTAAGCGGCTCACTACAAAGGGCTAAAACAGCCTTTTAAAGTTTATTTCTGCAACCCCTAATTGTTTGTTTTCATTATGACTCTTCAAGTGAATTTTCTGAAACTAAATTCACAAAATATAGTGAATACAGAAGTGAAAACACTTTTTTAAAGAAAAGAACACTGTCTGCAATACGTTACTCAGAAATACATACAGTATGAAGGCATTTCCCTAAGAACCTTCCCTAATATCCTCGGATCAAACTTTCAGCAATACACCTGCTACAGTACCTTGGTCAGCCAGCTTCCTCTTGTTTATATTTTATGTTGCTAAAATAGAATGCAGTTAGTCTATGCATGTTATTTTGACATTGCAAATGCCAAAGAAAAGAAAGGTAACAGAAAAGGTTATGTGCTTTAATAACTGAAAAAGGAGAAGTATAGAAGAACAGTGCAGATACATTTAAATGACTATTTAATTGAAGTCTTCTTTAATGAACCCACAAATACTCCTGCAGCTCAGATAAAATTAGACAAATTTGACATTTGGGAAACTGATGTTTACAAATTGAGGACAACTAAGATGAGCATGTCACTAGAATCTAATACATATATACATTACTTTTCTGGGCTTGCTCAATCTGGCTTACCTTAAAGCCTCCCCTTAATTGAAATGCTGAAGCAATTCCTCAGTTATTTGCCTGAAGTGCTGTGTACTGGGGCTGCTGGCACATAATAGCTACCATGTGTCAGCCAGATGGGTGTTGCACTCCAGTGGTGGATAAAGAAGTGGGGCTCCTATTATACTGTATGTACAGTACAATATTTTGAAATGAGAAGTACTACTGTATATAAACCACTAAACTGTTATGTTATTATCATGCAATTGTACAGTAAATGCATAATATTATGCTATTATAAGGTAAATACAATATCTATACACATGGTAAAGAGTGCAGAATACAGTAAAGAATGTTAAAGTTTAGACTTTGTTCTGTTCTAGTTAGGCCACATGTGGAAATGCTGCAAACACTTATCTACACTGTCAGAAGACTATTGAAGACTATTGAAGCCCAGAAGGTCTAAGAAGATCAGGAAGACTCACTCTCAGGCTTTAAGCACTCAAAAGCACAGACTGAAGGAATGTGATGTTTTTCAGTCTCGAGAGTCAAGTCTGTCAATTTTGTTAAATTTTTAAAATATTAAAGGAAATAAATCTTTTTGGCATCAGTGTGTTTTTTTCTGAGTTAAGCTTAAGACAGAATGTGAAGACATATATGACAGCTTGTTAAATTTTGCATTCATTCTTATTTTTTCACAGGCACACGATCAACACATGACACACATTAAGATGTGTTGTTGAGACGTGGATCCTTTAAATTAAGACTTGAAAGAATCTGTTTAATGCTGAGAAAAATGATCAGTACTGACAGCCTGAATGGTTTATTCTTGTCCTAAAGCGTTTGTTTCAAAATTTTCTTTTGACTGCTGGGGCACAATAATTACCACTGGGAATACAAATATTTAATAAAGATATTGTATAGTCACATCTGCATAGAAAAAATAAACATCTAGATATAGTAATTTACATGCCATGTTGAGTGTTCTCAACATGTCTTTATCTTTTAGTAAATCGGTACTCTGATCAACACCTTGAAATGTACTGTGTAATATTTATAAAAATAATGTAGGATGTTTGACCTTTAAATATATATATATTATCTGTAAATAGCAGGTCACTTAATTAAAATATGCATGTCATAAATCTGATTTTTTCACCAGAACATACATCCTCTAAATGTAATCTAACTGTTCTACACCACTATTGAGTACAATTAGTTCCCTGATGTTTGTTCAGAACAATTTTGTATGGTAAATCAAGTGTTGTTTCTGAGAATCCACTATCAGAATGTGCTGCATTTTTAGGGTTGATTTTTTTGTAAATTTAAATTAACAGTACTTAAAGTATTATATATATAACATATGTGTATGGATATTGTACAAGCATGATACACCTATTGGTCAATTTTTTAAAGGATCTGCATGGTACTTTGAAAACAATTCAAATGGATCAAAAAATTCTTACACTGCAAGAGCAAGTAAATAGGCATTAAAAACTTATTTTAATTGTAAGGTTGTATTTTTCATATCAAGCCTTTTATTTATAGCCTCTATTAATAAAAAAAATTCTGTTCCAAATTAATAACACCAGATGACAGCTTGCAACAACTCTTCAAAACATCTTTCAGAATTCGATTAAAGACAAAGAATGGTTCCATAACCTCAAAATACAAGCCTTCTGATAAATTGATATTAAGAACAACTCCAGCATGCAATTCTTAGAATTATAACAAGAATAAGATACTTTGTGTTTACCAACTTGTCTCCTGGCCATAGGAAGTTGAGGTTCAGAGTACCAAAATGAAACATGTGAACCCCAAAAACCACCAATACAGAAACATATAGAGAAGGAACATATAAGCAGAGTATGGAAATGCAGACATTACATTAATATTTTCTAAATTAGCTACAGAGTTAACATCTCCCATATTTACCTCACTGCTGTTGTGCAGTTGTGCACGGTCATTTCAGAAACTTGGTTTCAACCAGCTACTGTAATGCTACTGTGCAGATTTAATCCTTTGATGTAGGACTCACTCGGTCAGTCTGCACCCTCAAAAAGTGCCTTAATTGACAGAATCACATTTACTGGCATTGCAAGTAGTACCTTGAAAAGCCCAGCAGCAAAACTATAGGGAGGTGACAAAACACCTCCCTGAAAGTAACAGCATGGTGTACCAGAGATGGAGTATTGGAGAATGGCTGGAGCAACAAACTTATTTCCTGATTTGTATTTGATGATCATGTTCTACCTCTGGGGAATACAGTAAGTTGCCCTGCAGTGGTGAGGGGACTGAGCACCTTCCTACAATCACTATCACAGCTTACAAGAGCCTGGCTGGGGAAAGTGGGCTGATATTATGGACTGGAGAACAGAATTGGGATCTGGGTGTTGTTTGGTTCCAGGGTAAAAGAGTTGCACCACTCTGTACCACAAGGGCCCTCATGGGACCAAACAGCTACTCCATTGACTGGGACTGGGCAAGTTTGTGAAAGTTCTTGGTATGGGTGTTTATTTTTGGGTGAGGGCTCTGTGACTATCATAAAAGGGAATTCGGAGAGTGGCCTCCCCACCTGAAAGCCAAAGGACACAGTGCTGGAAATGTACTTGAACACGAGGCCGTCAGCTGCCTGCAGTAGGGTAAATCAGCTGCGTTTCAGGCAATGTAACGGTAATGGAACTGTTACTGTGTTTCCCATTGTTATACTCTCCATATCTGAGCATGTCTGCAATGGCATGGGGGCAGGGGTGAATCATGAATGCTGTTCTATGCATGGGACCTGAAATGGTTTGGGGCTGCAGAGGAGAGAGAATACGAGTGGAGGGAACCCGACAGGCTGATGGGGCTTGGCCAAATAGAGATCTCTCCCACATGCAGTAATCTCTCTCCTCCATGAATTTCCACTACCAGCTGGGTCGATAGATACTGTAGGAGTGGAATCCCACTTTAATAGCATAGGGTAAGATGCCTGTCTCATTCCACTAAGAATCCTGTAGTAAGCTGACCAATTTCTAAGATAATGAATCTTTTAAACATACTGTAGGTTGTGTAGTTTGGTTTGTGACAGTTTATTATTTTACCATTATCACAGCAGAGCACAAACAATTTAGAAATACCCTGAGGTCACAAATGGATTTTTGGAAAAATCATTGCGGACAAAAATGGTAACTACTGTATAAAGTTTAAATCAAAGTCAGGAAACCACATCTGTTTATTGCAGAGTTGTCATATTATTTCTGTTAAAAAGCTCTTCAGGACATACAAAAAATGAAAGAAATTAATATAGAAATATCCCAGTTGTAAGAAAACATATCTTACTTTAACATTTAAGTATGATATATTATACATACTGTTACTATATATACATATAGTATTATATGTTATATTTTAATATAACATGCTTTGTTGTACCACCATAAAATAATGTAAAGAGATTGAATGCTTTCCATCTTTGATTTAGAGTTGTTTGCTGACATGAGGTTATGAAAAAAGGTATTCCACAACAAGAACACTAAAGTAAGATTAAGCAATCGATTGCCCTATTTTTTAATTCTTTCCCAAACCCATTTATAAAGGGTTTTCCTGAATGGAGAAACAATGCAATTTCAAATGAAAATGACTTGTCTTGATGAAGATAAACTTATTTTATTTTCACCTCAATGAGTCAGAAAAACAGGGAAATTTATTTTTAGAGCACCAACACAATTCATTTTATTTACAGTTTGAAAGGGGAGTATGGGAACAAACTTATGCACAAACAATCAAGTGCTTGATGAATTGTAACTGAAAAGATAAAACTTGCAGGTTTGGAGAAAGGAAATATGGAAATTGATTGCCTGCCAGATGAAGGCAGTGTCTTCCCACAAAATTGTTAAGCGAGGTCAGAAAATCCATAGGCTGAAAGGCAGTTTTAAAGCATATGTAATCCCAGGTGGATTAAATGTATCTGCTATCAGAAATATAGTGGTGTTACTATTTTCTGGCGCATGATGCAGTATCTTTTTTGATGATGTTTCAGCATTTTGCAGAGGCACATACTTTAGTTTATTTAAAGAAAATTGATGTTGTAGTCATGTCCTCTATTAAAATAAATGCTTCAAGAAGAGAATTGTGGCAGTCTCCAGATCAACGACATTCAGTTAATTTAGTTAAACACCATTTAGTTAAACACTTGCTTTAGAGTGCAAGGTCAGGTAGCTCTTCGGTTGCCAGTTAATATTCAGGCTATGCCACTGCTTGTGTGTGGTCAGGACTTCCTTACTGGTACAGTATATAGCTTGTTAATTCCTTGGCTTGTCAGATTTAGAGCATCTGGATCATATTATTAAGAGCTATATCTATTCTGTGCCTCATATCAACTGTCTGATTTCAATTCTAGGCCAGTAGAAAGAGCATTTGGCAACCTACTTATACACATAGTGTAACAAACCTTCACTTTCTGGAGAGGAAGATCCAAAATAAATGTCAGATAGGCTGAATAACAATTGAAGAAAGTGCATTTTATGATAAAAAGGTAAATGATTTGCAGGATTTATAAGGCTGGTCATTTAGCCCTAATTGCAAACCCAACCCAGGTACAAATGACATAAAGCTATTGTGATTTTATGTGGTAGTGTAGTCCGCCATCTTCTTCTCATCTTTTCTTTAGAGGAAGCATTAATAGAGCTGTCTGGATTGCCAGTGTCTTGAGTGTGGAGACATTTTTGAAAAATCCTTGTTTTAAATGTTTAAACAAGTGGTTCTGTACCTACGATATAATCACATTCTAGTACTTCTCTAGGAAGCTTTGTAACAAATTATGTACGCTTATGGAATGTACTGCACTTCAGCACTGTTGTCTTTAGTGAAAATATTGAAGCTCTTATTGTTCAGGACTGGAACAGTATGTCCTACTCTCACTTAGAGACTTATTTAGTCAATGAGATTTGACAGAGATTTCTGATGATTAACTCCTGAACCTTTTTATTTTAAGTAAAGATAAGTCGCTGTTCATGAAAACATACTCAGTAGGCTTTGTTGTTAAAAAATAGCCCTAAATGTTTCAAGCAATTAAAGTCAAGTATGACCAAGGAGCTTCATTAATTTTTACAAGTTCTCTCTGTAATTCATCCTTGCAAATTGAAAGCACTATACCTGTAATGAAACATCAATTGGTTAGAAATCTGAAAGCTGCACCTCTAATCAATTATTGTAGAAATTTGCTTACACCTTATTTTAAAGGATCTTCCATTATTTGAGTGTTTATTGCTGTAGGTAAGTATTGTTTGCATTATTGCCTTTTCAACTCACTACGCACAACTGGGATGATCCCAGGAGCCCAAGAATTATACTTAGATTTCCCATGTAGATCACTATCATTGATTTCCTCAATACATTCAGAAGTCTACTTCATATTAAGGTCTGAACTTTTCATAAACTAAATAATCCCCTACAGGAACGGTACAGTACAGTACAGTAAGTAATACACATTTAAAATATACATTTTAAACAGATACTAAAAAGGAAATAAAGAGTGCATATAGCTCTGACTGAGGTGAAGAACAAATTTGCCTTATGCCTCTTTTCTGTCATCAAGCAGAAAACAAATTTTGTATCTTTAACATATTCTGTACAGTATGGTTGTTTACTTCAGTCTGTAGTCATTAATTTAAGATGTATTTGGGTATTGGGCTGTTGCTTCTGGAACACACAGAAGACATTTTAATATTAAGAAGGGCAAAGCCCAAAGAATTAATTAATTCAATCGAAAAGAATCACAAGACATCTTTATTCACTGTTTATTTAATCATCTTCTCCCCTTTGCCTTTCTCTTACCTTGCTGGTTATAGGCATGCCACTATCTGTCAAATACATCATATATTTAGACTTCAAGAAACAGCTTGACAAGGTCATAAAGATTGATTCTTGAACTAAAAGACATAGGAATAAAGGTATAGACAAAGATAATAAATGCACATTGAACAAGAGCTGTTCACGTACTGGAAGCCACTTCCCATAAGGAATCTTTAGGTGCATAACTTGGGGTAGAAGCAAGCAATGGTGTGTGCTATTGATCTGTTTTGGGTCCAGTGCTCTTACTGATGTATATCCAGAGATTTAGATTCTGATAGACTCAGGAAACTACCGAGAGTATCAGTTGTTAAAACCATAGAGGAGTGGCAATAAGAAATAACCACAAGAGAATGACAAAGTACACTACACAAAATCATACAGTGGAGAGACTTACTGTACAATAGTCAAGCACAAAGTGATCCACAGTCTTAGTAGGCAGACACACTTTATATACAGTATACTGTATACAGTATCGCATGGGTGTTTTAAAAGAGTAGACATTTACATTCAAAAGGGATTTGAGTATTTACTGTATGCAGATCTTTCTACAGTATGACCTCAATAAGAGAATATGGGGAATCTCTCCCAATAATATGAGAGGAAACAGAATGCTTGAATATATTGTATATCAAAATGTGTGGAAGTCCCTCTATATCTCTCATTCCCTTATATTCACTTGGAATATTTTGTTTTGCTCAGAACACATCAAAAAGTTTATTATAGCCTTTAAGAGAATTCCAAAAAGTGCAGCAAGAATGATTCCTGACCCCTGCGGAATGTACTGTAGTATAAGGAAAACTTAAGGGAGCTAAATTTTCTTCAGTCAAGAACACAAGAGATTTAAAAGAGCATTAATTCAGTTATACGAGATCCTGAGGGGTATATTGATAGAGTTATTTTAGAAGATGATTTCACACTCAGTAGCAAAAACAAGACAGAAGATCACAGCTGAAAACTAAAGATTTATTTCAGATGGAGAACAGGAAACATTTCCTTACAAAGAATTGAAGGGTTTGTGTGGCTTGTGAGTATGCATCCCAGACAGGTGGGTGAAGACCAAACCCTGGGCAATTCTCAGAAATAACTGGATGAAATTGCATGATGATATTTCATTTATACCTACTAAAGCTCCAAATAAGCAAGATGGGCCAAGTGGTCCCCTGTCAATTGTATTTATTTTTCTTATGAATAAAAAATAAAGATCTTCTGACCTGCTCCTCACACTGCTTAGTTTCTCCTTCCTTCTGTCAAAGACATGTACAGCAAGAATTGAACATCTAAATCTGAATCACATGGTAAGACAACCCCAGAGACATTTTTAAAATTCATATCAAATTACTAAAAAGAAAGCATTTTGCAATATTTTCCTCATGTGATTCACTTGATTCACCTTACTTTCCTATATGTTTTTTATAGGCAGGGTCAATTACAGATTTTTATTTTTATATTGCAGACAACGGGGATAATGAGCCTAGAAAGGAGCAAACTATTTTTTTTCAATTAACTCAGAAGTGAAGTCTTTTATAACAGTCCTTGTGGCAGGAAGACTGCATCCCTTGCCTTAATATAGAGCAAAGTTCCCAAGAGTAAGGCATGTAATTGACTGGCTACCACTGTACCATAGACCTGCTAGGAAAACAGACCTTAATTGGTCCTGTAATTGGAAGTTAGCTACCGAGCACAGACATTAGTTCTGAAATAACTAGAAAAAGACTTTACAATGAACAAAAAAGAGAGCAATTATACAAATGTTTAATGTGTGAAACAAAACAAATTATTGTGGTATCTTTATATACTGTAGTGTGCACCTTGAATCATGTAAAATATTTTTGTATGTTATTCTATTATATTTGCACTCTGCTGCCTTGTGACAAGTTACACGTTTCACTTTAACTTTCATTCTGGCCTGTCTGAACTCTTTCTTTTTTAATGTAGTAATATTGACATTTTCCACAACTCAGATGCAAAGCGATTTTTAGTGTGATCTCTTCTCCTAGCACTTCTTAAATTATATTTTCTAGTTAGGTTGAAGGATAAAAATGTCTGTTACAGGATTAGAAGGGGAAATATCAACCTGCACAAAGATGATGTACCTTCACATAAAAATAACCTAAAATTAAAATGTATATATTTGTATAATGATTCTATAACATTGCAGATTTTTTTACAACAGCTATATTCCCCACTTGTTGTTAATTATGCAATGGCATCCAATTAATGTTAGTGTGATATTATGAAATGTTTCTGAGTTGTAGATTATTTAATAGTTTACTTCCTCATTTTCGCTTCCCATTACCTCCTGAGTGTGAAATGACAAAAAAGGTGTGATAGCATGTGTGGTAAGAAATGTGTGCTTGCGAATTGTAATGCAAAACCAGTGTGTGCATGCATAAAAGACACATAAGACTCCAACATTTCTATTACACTGCAATGACTGTGTTTCAGTGAAAGAAACAGAGAACATGCTCTCGGAGCATTGCTGGGAGGAACACTGGAGCATGAAGCTACTAGGAGCTTCAGGGACCATCTGTCAACCATCACTAGCCTTCTGTTCAGGCAGCATGTAAGGGTCATGCACAACGTTTTCCATCAGTCTGGGATCATCGCTATGTATTTAACTGCTGTATCATTAGACCTCAATTCAACTGAACACCAGTGTGAGCATTTTGATTAGACATGCATGTTGATGTCACCCGCACTGTTTGTCTGTTGTTTTAAATTGAACGGTGGAATATGCCCATCTGCAGCATCAATACCACTCTTTCCACACTCTTGGACACACCAATATTAGTAACCTATTGTTACAATAGGGGGTTATGAAAATAGAGAATATCAGAAATGAACGAGCGGAAATCAATCTCAATTAAATCATGAAATGTGAATGAATGTGCCAAGAATATACCCAAATGGTTGGTATAGTTAAAGGCACACAAGCTCTTTTTTTCAGTAGCACAGCTTTGATGAAAAAATAATTATTCAGGAAAACTTGGTTTAAACAAATGATTATTGATAATAAGAATACACACACCAAACAACACACAACACACAAGCTACGCTATTTACAAATTTAAACACAAGGCATTCCAGAAAGCATCCTAACCACCCAGAAAAAAAAGATCTCTACCGCATATTGGACTTGTACATACAGTAACACCTACATAGGCAAAAAGACAAGATAAGCTGCCTTCTAAATCAAACAGAACACGACCTGCAGTTTAATTTCTCTCTCTGTAAACCTGGATGCCACAAAGGTAATGGGAACCCATCTCCCTGTTCTAAAAATGCACCCTCTTCCTAGGAAAGGTAATTTTAAACTGAGAGATTTTTCAGGATTCAGGAAATCAACATTCCTTAAAAATCACAGAATTATAAGCAATCTTGACAAGGTTCAAATATTTAGTTCCAATCTGGCCTTACCCTTTTATTTCCTCTTGATTTGTTTTTCTTTCTTTACTCTCCTTCACTCTGACCTCATCTTCTTCTATCCCTGACTTTGTTAAGCTGTCTTCCAGGACTATTGATTGACGCTTCATCATTTACCCAGAACTTAATTAACTAAGGTAAACCAAGGTAAACTTTACAATTGCTTTGATCACTGAATGTGAGACAATTTCATCTCAGCAAAAACATCCCCTTGCTTTGAAGCTGGAAATTTTTGACACAAGCCAGGTGTTACCCATTGTATTTAGATTCTTAAAGACACTTCATAACAATATGTACAGTACCTACAGTAAAATAATGCACTATGTGATCCATAGTACAGTACTGTATATACAGAATGCACTTAAATATATTTGATAGAAACTTGAGTACAAATAAGGAAACAATGCTACAGTTTATAGAATAAACCTGACTTTATAGTGCCTAATGTTAATCTTGAATCTATCATATACAGTACAAAAGTCTTGTTTTGTATGTACAGTATGAATCACATAACTGAAATGCAAAGAAGAAAAAGAGCCATGTAACACTATCTACATTTCCTAGTTTATTCAATTAACAGAGTAATTTCTCTCTAATCAACCTGACCCTTATCTGCTGTGCAGAGCACAGAATCTGCTGGCACAGAATGCATTGTCCAGTTTGGCGCTGCACTTCAGGTGGTTGAAGTGGGTCCCACCTACTGTATATGTAAAGTACTTTTGGACAATCGTTATACAAAGGAAAGTATTTTTAATCAAAATTAATTAGTAGACCATTCCATTAGGCCAGATCAACATCACTTAGTTATTGTAGAGTAGAATTTGAAAAAGAATGAATGAATGAATAAATTTAAAGAAAGAGAGTGTATTACAAAAGGACTAAAATGTTCAAAAAGATTCTGCTGTTCCCAGTTTACTTCACACCAGCTGAACATCAGTACAATTTGCACTCAGACAGTAATCTTAATATTTGTGCTTTGAAGAAATTCCAACTTTTAATGTTGTAGTATTGTGTGGCTTTTATACACTTCCTCTGGTTTATAGATAAGCATTATTTCTTTGTGCTACAAAAAGGCAGATCAACAATCTTCTTGCAAAAACAACTTTCTGCCACAGAGCGACTTGAATTATAATGTTGTGCCTCAGACATTAGCAGACCATTGTGTGCTAATGACCATTATTAATGTGCATACTGTACATCCATTTTCTAAACACTTCATCCAATTCAGAGTTGCAGGGGAGCCAGAGCCTGTCTCAGCAAGCAACAAGCACAAGGCAGGATACACCCTGGACTGGACACCAATTCATCTTAGGACACAGACACAGACACATACACACTCCCACCAGGACCAATTTTCCCAGCAGCCAATTTATCTACTAGCATGCCTCTGCACTGTGGGAGAAAACCAAACCACCAGAGGGAAACCGACTTGAACACTGGAAGAACAGACAAGCTCCACACCGATAGCACTCCAGTTCTGGAATTGAACCCAGGGCCCCAGGACTGTAAGCCAGAAATGCTAACCAATCGACCACCATAATATCTGTATGATGTGCATATGGACAACAGATACAAATCCAAAACAAAAGTGCATTGCTTTTTTGGATAAAGGTCCCAAAGATGACTGAGAATAAAGCATGTAAAATCATAAGCAAAATTTGATATATATATATATCAGTGATGACTGGGATTTTATAAATTAGAAGCAATTATTTACCTGCATAGTACAAATGCTCTTTTTGCATTACTGTCTCATAATTAATTTGAAAAATAAAATCTATTCTGATTGACGATAGTAATGCACATTAAAATCTAGTTCAGTAGTAGCTACAAATGCACCATCTGTGTACTTATATTTTACTTTTGTGTGCCTAACAAACTATTAACCGAGTGATATTTAGACATTGTTGATCATCCATTTCCCAACTCACAATGACAAGGGTGTTATTATAATCCAAGATCAATGCATGTTCTTAGAAAATCAATACAGTATAAAGTAAATAGTTTTTTTTGGGATGACTGCACAATTCATAAAACCTGAAACATTGTATGAACATCTAACTTTAAATTTGGAAAAACACTGTGTTTGTTGTGTCATCACAAGCATTTATGTGTAAAAATACTACTCTTTAAGGAGCAACTTCACTCCAGGCATTAATTGCTAAATGTTTGGAAATTGCTTTGTTCTGTGCGTTCACTCTGGATGCAAAACTGATTTCCTCTCACATTCTTTAGCTATAATTGTTTGGAAGAAAATGTCAAATATAAAACATATAAAACTATAAAAAATAAATGTGAATTTTTTTGTAATATTTTGTTTATTTTGCAAAATAAGAAAGTTTTTTAAATATATTTGGCTTAAATAGTAGGCTGTATTTAAAGGAGTATATGGTGTTTTCTAACTCATTAAATCAAGTTTCTTTATAACAATGTATATTTGTATGTCATAGACCATTTGTTTCTGTTGTCAAAAGGAAGATTAAAACTGTGTTATTTTAAAATGGCAAGTAAGCTGTAACATTGAGTACTCTTACAACATAGTCTATTTTATTATTTATAAAAACATCAAGGAAGAGAGAGTACAGTACATGTGTTTCACATTTAAAATGAAGTTGTAAGAATGTTCTAAATATCTTAATAGTCTGAAAAGGAAAACATTTAGATCTATTCTTACTCCATATAAAATTATTAACATTAATAATTGTAATAAAGTAATGGCCTACAATATTATTTCCATTATCATTTCTTGTAACTATCAATGCTGAACATAATCATTTCTATGTATCTAACACTGTGTTGACACCAAACAACATGTTACCTGGTAAGATAAAATAATATTTGACTTTTGAGAACTATCAAATAAGTCTTGGGGGTTGCAATAATGTTGGAACTTTAATTATGTACTTCTGAATCTATATTATCTTTTTCAATGATAATATTAATAAGTATTTGCTCCATCATCAAATTCCCTGATACCCCTATCTATCTGCTTTGCATAATGATCTTCTTGATTTTCTCAGCACAGACACCTCTTCCATTAATTATTTTTTAGCACGGGTATTTTGATAGATTTAATCTTGTATATTAGAAGCACATGACCTTAAAATGCAAATTTATATCAAGAGTTGTCAGGTTTCAATAACATAAGAGCTTTTTTGACTATTTGTAAATTAGGTTCTACATGGAAATCTGAATATCATCATGCTAAACGAGCCTTATGAGGTACAACAAACAATAAAGATAAACGATCTGCCAGTCCATAATGCAAATTACTTTATAAATAATCAGGCTCTTTTGTTTCTGGGTTCTCTGAATACTAACAAATATTCGGTAAATAGTGTGTTGTTTTTCTCAGAAATAGAGATAAAATATTCAGTTGCTTGTTAAAACAAGCAGATAAATAATGAGCTGCTGAAATCTTACAAAATGATCTAGTATTCACTAAATTTCCAATTAACCATTTGCATCTTGATGTTGAGAAATACAGAAGAACTTGATTTGGGGAATCTTTAACATACTGTAGCTACCCAATGAAGTATGTCTTTACAACAGAAGAATGGCTGTTCTTGTTCTTTGGGTGCTGGCATGTACAGTACAGTATGGGGTGGATAGATAATTCTGTATCTCACGCAATCATACTTTAAAGTGAGTTATTTTACTGTACCATTGCCGGGGTTGGAGTACTGGAGAATTTGAAGCCATTGGTTCACATCCCTGAAGAGTTGTTGAAATGTGGCCAAGTCGGTTGGGTCTGAAACAATGCTTTGCAGCTCAATCATGGCTCCAGCAAGCCTAGATGTAACATTTTATAAGTTAATGGATATATTTCTGGTTATATGAAACAGCAAGGAAAACATGTTTTTCTTTATTTTCTTACCTAATAACGTAAGAAACCTAATAATACCTAATAATAATTTAGTTAGGAAAATAAATCTTTTGTTATTCCATTGCTACACAGGTAAATATTTGTACCTTAAATCCAAAAACGTTTTAAACTGCCCTATTTTTATATATACTTTACAATCGAGCAGAGGATGCTATAATGTAAAAAAAGCAAAATGGTGCAATCCAAGAAAATACCTGAAACACATTAAGTGAAGTTCACATATTGTTCCACAAACTGGTCTTGTTAAAAAGGAAACAACGGTTTCTTAAAAATAAAATTGTTTCTATTGTAAAAGTCTTACAGTACCTTGGCTTTTACTCACATGTACAGTACTATACATTTTGCTCCATTCTACTTCAAATATAAATAATACATAAAACCATATGCTAACTGAGGTTGAAAATCAAAATTGAAAACATTGCTGGCTATTTCTCACAATTAGCCATTTTAAAAAATGCATATAAAATTGGTGTTCTGCCTTTAATACTATTAACACACTTACAATGATGAATTAAAGTTGTTGACTTGTCCTGGAGTTTCTCCTTCAGTTGGATGATTTTGACTCGGGTTGTTTAAATTGCATAACATACCCTGTAACCATGGCAGAATACCAGCAGAGGGCATGGCCTTATTAGGATAATGAGCTAAAATACAAAATATAACATAATTTCAACATGTTTAACAATATGAACTATGCATTTGCAATTCAAAGACTTTCTTTCTAAACCGTGGAACACTTTATCAAGAAAGTACATTTCCTTCTGGTTCAGAGGGTAACTTAAACTTTTTAAAATATTGTCACTTAGATATGTTTTGAACTGTCTGTTCATTCATAATAACACGAAATAAGTAATATTAATATAAATTAATATTTATAACATTATATTTATTTTATATGTATCCTAAGCTAGAAGAGAAATTGCCATGCTATTGGTTTAAGTGTTTTTATTTTATTTAGCTCAACTTTTGATTACAGTATGTAGCTGAATACACTGCTCACTCGCTCCGTGATTTTAAGGGTTAATATGGTAAGACAGTGGTAGTGGAAGAAAATACATTTAATTTATTTATGAAATATATTCAGGTAATTCAAAATATTAAAAAAAAACTTCAGAAACTTCTTTAATTAGCTTTTTGCTGCATATACCAAATTTAATTAGAAAGGATCAAATGATGAGTCTATTTAGTGTTTCAGAAAACAAACATTTTATCTTTGGAATCCCTTTGAATTCTAAACAGATTTTTAAAGAGGGCAAATACAGTAAGCTTCATATTATATGTACATAAAACATCTAATCCACATCTGCAATGTTCTTTTAAAGTTTATTTAATCTTTACTAGAACTTCAGATATGCAAGGAACAAAAAATAAAACCTGCTTTTCAGCAAACACTACAGACCTCTACTGCATTTATCATATTCTCTTTTGAACAATGAATAATACTTTTGTGGGAAATGTATTTCTACAAATAAATAATTTGTCAAACCCCTATGTTTAAAATGCTAGTTTCAGAAATACATTTGTTTACAGTGTGCAGTTACTGTATGTCATGAGTGTTTTTACAGTACATCAGCAAGCTTTGGGAGGATTGCTTTTAAAGGTCTTAAATAAAATAAAACTTATTGTTAGTGTTACTGTAGCATGTTATTCCATGCTGCTTATGAAACCAAATTAATTCTTACACTTTGCTCACATGGAGTATCTTCACATCCTTTACATTCCTCGCACATGCAATTCAAAAGGTCATTTGCATTGCAAACACCTATGGGAGTTTTGTCTCAGGGAGAGAACACTGCATATGGTGAAAAACAATGACACAGCAGAAAAAGAGAAACCTCTCTTCTCTTTTGCATGTAAATAGTCATTGATACCTCCTAAGCAAGAAATGACAAATAATGGTACAACCCATGCATTGGTAAAAATATGTGCCAGTGAGTTGACAATGGCGAACAGGTTCACACCACAACACCACAGTGTCTAGTGAAAAACATGGGGGGGGGGGGGGGTGATCCGTGGGGTTAAATATTGGTAGGATGATCCCAGTAAGAAAGTATTTCTGATGAATCTTAGTTCAGCTTCTCAACATGAATATACACAAGAAATAACATGTTTACATGAGACTTGTGTTAGAGAGCATCATTGTTTTAGTGGTTATTTAATTGTGTGAGAGGCCTATTTGTAATTGCACTCTACAGCATTATAACGACAACATTTTGATTTCAGTGTTTCTTAAGTTTCAAAGTTAACCATTACCATAACCATCCAGTTTGATAGTATACGTACTGTATACACAAACATTGCACTAATACATACCTTATGCAGTAGGCAAACATGCCCAGTTTCATTTAAATTAAATACAATAGTGTATGAGAACTACAGTATATTTTTCCATACACTCAAGCATATAACAGGAAATTTTCCTAAACACAATTTGATTTGCGCTGGTTCTCCCTCACTTATTTTTTTTCCTGGAAAAGTTTCCAGATGTCCCCATGATTTTAATGATCAGTTAATATATAATGATGCATCCCTTGGTTGTTTAAACTGTAAAGATGAATCCAGATTTCATGAAGTGTTATTCAAAATATGTGTGTATTTCTGCATATTTACAGTATATATATTATTTATATATATTTGGGTTCAAGTGTATGTGATTATTTTCTGCATGTTATCTTTAAAACATAAAACTTAGAAAACTTTAAAACTGTAAGACCCAGGGTAACAATGTGACATATCCAGCTATGCAAGAAATGTTCCATTACACATTCACACAATGAAAATCCAGTGATTGGCTTCATACTTACATTGCTCATGGTAGACAGGTGGATTTGTTGTTCGAACAGCAACCAGAATGAAAAATAAAAAGAGGGGCCATAATAACTCGACAAATAACCGGATCTGAAAGATTAAAAAGTACACATTTTTTATTCTTCTCCAGTGGAGATTCAAATGTCAATTCTATTCCAGAATCCATTTGTGCTGTGTTAAAACTCAAACTGTAATAAATGTACTTCATTTACAGATGCAGCCATCTATGCACAAGGTTCAGTAGGTACAGTATACTGCAGTGGAGACAGCAAGGTCAAGAAATGCTGTGTTTTGTCTCTTTTTTTCATATTCTGATGCAGGACAGTTCTACTCTGTAAAGCTGCTAGGTGGCACGGTGAATTCTTAATGTACCGCAGCTGCCTGTGGTTGTCTGGAAACTTGATGCAGTATTAAATGTTTAATAGCCCATTAGTGCTTTCCTGCATTTATCATATCGTATGCGTATTAGCAGCAAACAATTTCTTTAAATGCAATGATTACATTGTTGAGACAGGATGTTGTTACCACATTGTTACCACAACACCAAATGAGTTATACAATCACAATACTGTATAACACTGATACTGTATATTTATTATTTGAATTACTTACAGTACAGTACATAGAATTATTAGTAAAGGAACAAGTAAAGGTTGTCTACCAAAGAAGGCTCAACAGCAGAAATTTGTTTCTTCTGTTTTCAGCATGGAATAAACCTTTACTTGTTCCTTTGCGGCCTATGCATGCTGACACAGCTACAGGTACCTACTAGAATTATTAGTAGTTTTTAATAGAAATTAGAAAACAATTTTATCTAAGATTTTAATTATAAAAATATATTACAAATAGTGGTTTAAAAAATATTTAAAAGCAAGTAAGCCACTAAAAAATGAGACCGTATTAAAATAAAAGATTATTTAAGATTATATAAGGAGTGATTTTGAATGACTTTATTTCATACTGTAAGTTGCATTGTAATTGATACAAGTCTGCACTATATTGAGATCAGTTGATATTATTATTGTTGCAATTTACTGTAATATTGTTGATGTATTTAATGGATTATTTGGAACATTTGAATATCATTTTAGTGATCACGATGTGAATCGTTTTATCTAAATGAAGGCAATGTACCATGAATGACAGTAATACTTTAGCTGATTTACAGCATGAATATCTGTAGATATTCATGGAATTATTTAATGTGTATGGAATGTGAGGACATTTTTGTCCGTATATTTTGCTCATGTGACAAATTAAAAACTAGACTGCAATCATACGTATTTCTGGAATATTTACAGTTTTCTTTTGGTTAATTTCTCAGTATTTCAAATACTGATAAACTAGAAAAATACAATATTTTATAAGTCCTTCCAGACTTTCTGATCTTAACCCTTTTTGAAATTTCTCCTGGAAGTGGCAAAGTTAATTGTCTGTGAAGATCTCAACTTTATGTGTATCTTAGTATGTTGGGCTGGCTTAACTAAGAGCACACAAAGGGGAAATGATATTTTTGTTTTAAACTCTTTTTAACTTTCTGATGATATTCATTCATCAATGCATTTAGGCCAGCAGCCATATCACCCTGCAACTCACAACTAGCAACCCACTGAAGCTAAGCAGGTGTGAGCCTGGTCAGTATCTGGACGGGAGACCTCCTGGGAAAAACTAAGGTTGCAGCTGGAAGAGATGTTAGTGGGGCCAGGAGGGTGTGCTCACCCTGTGGTCTATGTGGGTCCTGATGCCGGTATGGTGATTGGGTTCTATACTAAGATGTAATGTACTGTAAAACTGAGGTCCTGACACTACCCATCTATGAATTGGCTACATCACTCTGTCCTCCTCCCCACTGAAAGCTGATGTGTGGTGATTGTACAGGCACACTTTGGATTCAGTCACATCCTTCATCCAGGAGGTTGTTACACATTGGTGGTGGTGAAGGGGAGACCCTATTACCTGATTACCTGTAAAGTACTCTGAGTGGAATGTCCAGATACGTGCTATAAGGAAGTGTTATTAAGTTATTATTAATATTATACAGATAAGTATTAGTATTATAAGCTGGATCGGTACTGAATCAATTGCTACTACTATAGGCACCTTCATTAAGGATGATTATTACAGTTGTCATATACTGTATTCATAGAAAGTCCGAATTATTAACTTATTAATATTATTATAACTTATAGTATTTCTGACATAATTGAGCAGTTTGGTTTAAAAAAGAAACATAGACATACAATATATAAGAGTTTGACATGTCTCCAGCAATACAGTACAGGAGAAACAACAGGGAGAACATAAAACCATAACAAACATTTTGAACTTGAGACTGTTGAAAGTAAGATAATAGAGCTATATAGGGCAGTGTATCTATATGCTGAATGTACAAAATCTACATATTAATGTAAGAACAGCATGCTAATGCCCTCAAATGAAAGGCACATAGAAAACTTAAACTTCCTTGAGCAATGAGTGGCAAAAGAAAAAAAAGTGCATAAACCGGAAAATATTTATTCAACAAGAACAAAATTTCAGCCAACCATGAACTACTGTATTTAAAACTGCTTGACAACCAGCTGTCTGGGTATAAGAAATATACTTTATTGTTCTAGAAAGGGAAATCAAGTGTGATTCCAGCGTATGTTCTTGGCTTGGGGCCACACTGAATAAGTTTGCTTTCTTTTTACCCAGAACATATATTTCAAGTTTGGTTTGGTCACTATTTCCTCTGTATTGTGTTTATTCTGCTAATTTTCATCCACCTTCAGACCAAGCCTTGTGTGTGTTTTTTATTTTTCATAATCCGGCTCTAGCATGGAATGAGATACTAAAGGCAGTTTAGTTTGAGATTGGTTGTTGTACCTACAGTAGAATATAACTCTCAAGTGGCTTAGACTTTATTGTTGATTAATGACTATGCACAAAAGTTATTTAGCTAGACTATATATAGCCTACTGTATATTAGTATAATTTTAATACATTGTATATACCTTTGACTGTGTCTACGTAAGTGACTTTGCAGGAGTTTATCTTAAAACCTGGATCTATCACTTGCACAAACATTTTCCATGGCTACTTTATTTTATCATTTGACAAAAAAGAAAAAAAAAATAACTTGTAGCACAATTTTGGAATCCAGACTTAATATCATCATGCACAGTGTGGTTTGAAGTGATAAGTGCCATTGACATCTCTTATAGCATAGACTTCTGCAATGTATTTTGACATTGCAGAGAGTGTAATATATACAATACTTCAAGTACATACAGTAAGGTGTAACAATGAGGTCAAATGTTTTTGATTAAAAAAAACAACCTTATGTGACCTTTATATTACCCATAATAACTCCACCACATCTTCTTATCCTCTCTAATTGGTACAAAATTGGTACTGGAGTGCCTTTTACAGTAGTCCTATTAGAAAACAGTAAAATGTTTTATTCAAATCACTAATGATTTTTATAGAAAATATAAAACAGATGTCTCTCTCTGATCTTAAGTTTTAAGCAAAACACTATCCTGTTGCTCCTCTTTTTGTAATGTCCTTGGGTCAGCATTTGCTAGAAAAAGTTAGAAAAATATTTCAAGCCCATACTGATATAACCTTCAGCAGGGTTATGAAACGTTTAATACAGCAGACAACATCCCTTGCTTTCTTTGTTTCATGCCCAGAACATTTCCTTTCTGATACTTATTCCACTGAGTCAACTTCATCTGCACACGTATTCAGGGTCGATGCATTTTTCTAAACACTTGTCCCATTAAATATTCCCAGCATTCTGTCTGTCAATCTCAACTATTTTTTCTCAAGTAAAATCACGGAATAAGAAAATTCATAATTCATAAACAAGTGGCTTACCTCACAGAAGTGCGTATACATTTTTTTAAAAAAAATTCCACTAGGTTTCAAACAGCTAAAAGGAACTGAGAAGGATCTGCTAAATAACTTGCATATTTGAACAAAATAAAACAAAATTTGTGTTATATTTTATTTGATTCTCTACATTTTTAGAAAATGGGGGTTATAACCTGACCAGACTATCTGTATCATAAGATTTAAACCTTGTTTATAAAAAAGCAGAATTAATTTCATTTTTTATTTTTAAATTAAAACTTTTTCTTTTAAACTGATGCTTTATTTGAAACTAACTGTATATGCTCTGGTTTTCTCCCACAGTCCTCCCACAGCCCAAAGACATAATGGCAGGTTAGTTAGCCATGCTGTGAGTATGTGCGTGTCTGTGTCTGTGTGCCCTGAGATGGACTGGTGTCCTGACCAGGGTCTACCCTGCCTTGTATTCACTACTTGTAGATATAGGTTGTGGGCCCTCTGCAACCCTGAACGGGATGAAGCATTTACAAAATTAATGGAATGATTCTACCTTATGACCTACACATTAAAATTCTATCTTATGGAAGTACATTAAAACCTCAATTTAATAGACCTGCATGGAAACAATGGACAACTTCCATGCATGCTGACTGTCTGGCAAGCTACTGGACTACAAGGTAATAGTGGACCATTGTTTTAAACAGGTGGGAGGGGAGTATATCCATCATAGCTTCTAAGGGTGGTCAAAAATTGTCAATTTGTATATACTGTACATCAGTGTCTAGAACTTACAAAGAAGCTTCAGTCTTATATGCCCATAGTGTGCATGTGTGAGGAGATCTGTATCTGATATAAAAAGCAAATCTCTTGAAATTTTCATTAACCATCAGCATACAGTACATCTACAGCCTATTAAGATGTACCAGATTGTATTTAAATTATGTTCATTATTTTACGGTACATCATTTATTTTGTGAAATTATGAGTTATTAATACATTTGTTTTATTTTTACTGTTTTATTTCATGTACAGTACTGCCCTGTATGTTTTTTATTCATTCGTGACTGATTGATTTTTCTGCAGATACAGTACATTTTTCAAAGGTAATTTTTAATGCTTCTTGATAGATACATATACAGTTCATTGGTATATACTGCATCTACACACTTTTGTGATTTTAAAGGCAAACCTGGTTTGAAAACAGCAAGTCCTAACTGCTTTCTTACATTGATAAAGACTAAGCTTCACACAATGGAGTGCAGCACCAACATTGTAGAACTTTTACTGTTACTAGTAGCGCTACAAATTAGATTAAATAATTAGCTATTCAACGATCGTGAAAAATCCTCACTAAACAATGGGGGATTAAAGGGGCGTTCTGCATTAAAAAGTAGATTGAACTTTAAATAAGATAAATATACATTAAATAATGTATCTTCATGTATTGTAAACATTATTATGGATGAAGATCTCTCCATAATTCTTTAGGTTTGTGTAAATGTATTAATGTCATCTTATCATCTCCCAGAAGATTATTCATCTTTTCTAACAGCTGTCTGTCCTCATACTGTATATGTCTGGGCCTTTTTTTTCCATCCCTTTAGTCTTATAATAACATCAATTATTTTAGCTGTGCTCTAGCCCAGTCGTTTCTTTTACATGTCTTATTATGAAATGATTTCAGTCATATGACTTGTGTTGATGATATTAGTGGGATCAAATACAATCAATTGATTAAGATCAATTGATCTTCTAGCTTCCTGCAGAATAAATAGTTGTATAAAAAACACCCTGATCCTTACCTGATACAGTACCTACAGTACTAGAAACCACTTTAATCCATCATGGTAGGACATTGTATGGCAGAATGTAAAAATACACACATCCACAAAAAGCCAAAATTTTGTTCTTTCTATTTACTTGCATGAAAAAAAAACATTTAGATATTCTATACCTGTCAAAGAAAAATATTTTAGATAAAAAATCTGTCTTGTCTTTCTGTCACTATAAAATGTATCGAGAGACAGCCCTCACGATATCAAAATAAAATGACAGTAATTTAATTAGAGTTTGGCAGTGCTCCACACATTTTAATGGTATTATTACTGAAAACCATTCATGTCTGGGACAAAAATGTTTTTAAATACTCTGTAAAGGTGCACTTTTGAATTTTAACTCCAGGTAAGCCCCAGGACAGACAGTTCAATGGCACAAGAAATAGTCTTTATTCTATACTAATTTACAGCGAGTAGTTGTAAAAGATGGGCCATATTATCTTCCCAGAATAACAGAGCTATAAAACCACCTTGGATTTCAACTGAGGACTGTTAACTTACAATAAGCGTCTGAAAGACTGTGTACCCTTTAACCCTAGGCTTCCCTGAGATTAAAGGTAACTTCTGGGGCTTTGGGATTCATAACAAAACAGTTGTCTAAGTTTCACTAAATTGAAACTAATAATGTACCATACTCTAGTTTTCTTAACATTAATTAAACATATTAATATTTTATAAAAGTTATTTTCCATATTCTACAATTAATGATTTTCAATAATTTTCTACAACTTTACTTTTTTTTACATTTCCCCATAGTTTTCTACAACTACAAATTGTTAGGTTAGTATACTTATTAAAATGATACAATGCAACACATTAATTCAGTCTGAATATTTTTTCATGTCAGGCATTAATCATTTCCAGGTCGACCCACGTCCGTGGCCTGAGAGCATTAGTTTTCTTCCCCGACATCGACCAACACCCTGAGCCAGGGCTAACCTCTTGCCCCTTTGTGTCACTTTGTACCACATAGGGTCGCGACTGCTCTCCTGTCCTTCCGACATCCATGACAGTACAGAATGACACATTACCAAATCAAAGTGGCAAGTTAAAAGACAGTCATAATAATTATAATTCATAATTGCTTACACTTATAAAGCGCTTTTCTGGACACTCCACTCAAAGCGCTTTACAGGTAATGGGGACTCCACCACCACCAATGTGCAGCATCCACCTGGATGATGCAACGGCAGCCATAGTGCACCAGAACGCTCAGTTATTAGTGGGGAGGAGAGCAGAGTGATGTAGCCAATTCATAGATGGGGATTATTAGGAGGCCATGATTGGTAAGGGCCAATTGGAAATTTGGCCGGATGCCAGGGTTACACCCCTACTTTTTTCGAGAAATGGCCTGGGATTTTTAATGACCACAGAGAGTCAGGACCTCAGTTTTATGTCTCATCCCAAGGAGGTTGCCTGTTTACAGTATAGTGTCCCTGTCACTATACTGGGGCATTAGGACCCACATGGACCGCAGGGTGAGCGCCCCCTGCTGGCCCCACTAACACCGCTTCCAGCAGCAACCTTAGTTTTTCCCAGGAGGTCTCCCCTCCAGGTACTGACCAGGCTCACACCTGCTTATCTTCAGTGGGCTGCCAGTTGTGAGTTGCAGGGTGATATGACTGCTGGCATGTCTTGTCATGTCTTGCGTGAACACCTCAAGTTTTCTGTGTTTGCTTCAGCGTCCCTTCTTCGCCTTGGAAACCTGACCTTCTCTCCATCCACCAGAAAACTTCAGCTCTGTCAAATGTCAGTGACTGCAACAGTATATTACAGTCTTCAATACATTTGGTGTAAAGAGCTAATCGGGATGGTCATTTCAGAGGTGATTCTGTCTTAATCATATCATCAACAATTTAAATATCCTATTTAAAATCCACTAAATAGCTTTGATCTGTCATTTGGTCTGAATTTGAACACATTCTTGCTAAAGTGAAATGCTGAAAAGTATTCTGTTTTTCAATACTGATCTTAAACTATATGTGTATATATACAGTATATACAGTATTCTTTCCAAAGTCTAATGGATTTCTAGGAAAACAAAGAAGAGTAGTGACCTACAGACGTGATGTAACAGATTTATATATTGCTCCACCATACTTTAGTGAACTTACTTAAACAGGTAGTGCATGTGCATGAGACTGTACTTCTACAAACAGAAGCCATAAATATAATAGAAACATAACTCCTGTATGATATCACAAACCAAATTACTTTTGCAAGTGCATACAAAATCTCCTCTGGAACATCTGCTACATTTGTTAATCTTTCATATTAATGTTTTAATAAGGCCTTTGAATACATTCAGAGGTTATTGAGGTATTCAGAATACAGAAAGACATTGACATGGTCAATGATTATTTACTGTATGATTACTGGTAACATTGAAAAAAGGACTCAAGAACACAAGTAAGCTAGAGCATTGAAATTTGAAAACAGGAGGACTTTCTCTACACAAATGGTGTGTCAGGGACATGCAGCTTAGCAATACTGTTGAAGCAGATTCTACTAGTTCCTTAAAGAACTGGCTGGATAATATTCTCAAATCAATAAACACCTACAGTACTGTAGCATCCTTTTTGGAATGGCAGGCTAAGTTGCATAGCAATTAAATTGCATTGAATTAGGTGGACAAGTAACTGAAATAAATGTTTTTTGTTGGTACTTTCATAAACCTAGTCTCTTCAACTTTAATGGGCAGGTTACATTTGAGTGCTTTTTTTTACAATTCAGTAAACATGCAGAATTCCTTATCACATACCTTATCATACTTAATATTCAATGTTACATTTCTCTCAAGACTTTGCCAGAGTGTACATACATTTTATTGCAGGACAAGATGAAACCATTAAATAGCTTTGATCTGTCATTTCGTCTGAATTTGAAAACATTCTTACTAAAGTGGAATACTCAAAAGCCTTATAACCTCAAGATAAATGTTATATTCCAAATAATACCCCCAGGATAGAAGTCAAATACTGAAACACATTTTAGACAGTATAAAGAGTAAAGGAACAAGTAATAGGTTTATTCCATGCTGAAAAAAAGAAGAAAGAGAACACAACGTTTCGGCCATGGAGCCTTCTTCAGGTGTCCACACCTGAAGAAGGTTCCATGGCCGAAACATTGTGTTCTCTTTCTTCTTTTTTTCAGCATGGAATAAACCTATTACTTGTTCCTTTGCAACCTACGCATGCTGACACAGCTACCCACCTGAAGTATAAAGAGTAGTAGATCTATAGAGAGTAATAAAAAAGTAAGTCATGAAAACACAAGGATCCCTACAAAAAAGCCAAAGAAATGGCCCATAATTTCAGCTGATAAATATACCGTCTAATATGTCGAAGTTTTAATTTGTGTCCTTTAGTCAGTTTATTTTTTAGAGTGCAGTTCTGGTGTTATATACAGTGTACAATGCTTCATTAGTTCCTTCCACGAAATTGAAGACTGAATCAAAGTATCTCTATGTATTGTGATGGAATGACAAAATTTAAGGGATAATATATTATTCAGAAAAGAAAAGGCAGATGAAAATCATAGTAGGATTTGGCAAATATTATTTTTAAGCTAATGTATATTGGAATATACTGATACAAAACTATGTTAATATTCCTGAGTTGCACTGCAGGCAAGATAAGATATTGTCTAAAGCTAGATGTATGCTACAGTATATAGGGCATGTTTTTTTTCAAACAGTAACAATAAAGAAATTCTTATGATGACATTAAAAACACTCCTGTTAAAGGAGATGCTGTGATAATGGAGCATTTTAATTAACCAAGAAAATTAACCAATACATGCCACTGAATTTAATACATGGGTATCCTTCAAAAGAGTTAGATGCTGTGTTAGGTTCCCCTAGATAACAGGATTGTTATGCAAGTGATTTAAGTTGGACACATGACCTTTTCATAAGTGTTCTTATCCTTAATTATAATGTACATTGAAAAGAGAAAACAGAACGTCAAGCCCCCAGTCCTAGTTTTGTTCATTAGCTTTTCTTTCATTCATGGCAGGGACAATCTCCAGAGAGAATGTCTCCAAGGTATCAATTGGGTAGGTATTGCCCAGCATGTCTTCTGCCTCTCAGGAATACATTTAAGAGAAAAACATGCTACGTAGGCAGAAAGCAATTAGTTTTGCTTGACTTGGATTTTTTTCTATTTGTGCTACATTTGTAACTCTATATGATATATAGAAAATGATTGTTTCAGTCCAAATGTTGGACTATCTTTCTTATGTAAAATTACAGTATATTTCATTAATAAAAATATCTACTGTATACATATTATATACATTTAATTTAAAAAACATTAAACCATAAGATTTGAGATATGTCCCAATTGTGATATTTATTCAGGAAAAGATAACTACCCATTGAGCAATAAATATGTATATGTCTGTGTGTACATGTACAGTACTGTATGTGTACGGGTAAAGAACAGGAAAATTCCAGCTTCCATGAACACTGAGAAATGATTCTGAATTTAAGTGTAAGTAACTCACCCTTACTTGAATAGATAGTTTATGAAAATCTATTTTTATTCTAAAATAAAACACATTTTACAGATACAGATACCATTATTTACCATTATAATGTCATGTAATAACTTTATTACAGTCTTCAAGAGTTTGAGTCATTTTCATGGTACTTTATTTGCAAAAAACGTGTAACATCACTACAGCAGGGCGTATCATTTTCCACATTTATTATCATGGCATGTATTTATATTTTATCTAAATAAAATATATGGAAAGAATGGGGAAAACATTGAAGATCTAGTGTACGTTAGATGAAAAGAAAATGATTTGACATGCATGGGACAAATGGAAAAATAGCCTTTTTGGCAGTGTCTTTTAGAACATCCAGCAGAAATGATAGACCCTTCAAACAATTGCTATACTATTTATTTCTCTGCCTCCATTACTCTTCCACAAAACTACATCCTAACCACTACTGTACAGTTTACAGTATGTGCACTTAAATCTAAAGGCTGCTGTCATTGAGCCCTCAACTTCTGAATGCATGATTGATATTTGCTTGTAATATCAAACAAGCTGAATAGTTATCAATCAATCAATCAATCAATCAATCAATCAATCAATCAATCAATCAATCAATCAATCAACCAATCAATCAATCAATCTAAATTTATTTATCAAATGCACAACAATAATACACATCTGGCAACATTAAGCGTAAGAATAGCATTTTTCTGTATGCTACAATAGATTACATTAGTTTAAATTTATATGTGAAGCAAAACACTTCAGATTTGTTTTTTAGAAATTGAAGGTGACATTTCTTTGTAATATTTGCTAACAAGAAAGAAACCTACTTTCATTGCTGTGGTATATTAAAGCTGCTGCACTGGTATTAACTTGCCTCAGGTCATGTGTCTGTTGTCTGCATTAAAGAACATTATTTCTTGCAAAAAACACTCAAAATACATATACTGTACACTTTAACCTTTATTTCCAACACAGAATCCATACCTACATTTCAGATAAATAGACAGATAAATACCTTTTGTCTCTTTCTGAGAGTGAAGTTTTTCCACAGGAGGAGTCCAAGCTGTGCCAGGAGACCCATTGTGGTTTATCTGTGAATCCCTGCCAAGGCGTTGTTATGGCAACTGCCACTTAATAAATCCTAAAGGGGATAAAAGTAAAATTTTAATAAAAAAATGTTCAACATAAACCATCAGGGTAAACCACTAATCATTGACATGCCAGGGACTCTTTAGGTGTTGTGCTGGGACCAATAACTTTTTGGACTGAATATATTAACATTCCATAAAAACACATACTCAAATCTCTCTTAAGTAGCTTTTGAATAATTAACCAATATATTATATTTCTTTTAAAATACAGCTGTCTTGTTTGAATCTGACTTACAATATTTACAAAACTAGAAACTGTGGCATAAATAAAAGTCCTAAATAATGTTTCACTTGATCAAATGACAACCCTAACCTCAGAATCACAAGTATTGCAATCAGCATCTGATGTAAATGAGCACATCTACCCTAAGTATTTAATTACTGTCAGGTAAAAAATAAAACTAAGTGGATGAAGAGATATTTTATACACTTGTACATGCAGTGGTAAAGATTACCTGAAATACCTCCAGAGATTAGAGAGTGGCCATAGTACAGCATGTGCTGAAACTAGGTTATTCTATTCAAGATCTGGCTCTAACACTTTAGCAGAATACCTTGATTTCTGAAGGATCAGTAAACATAATTTAAAATTACACAATATATACTGTAGTGCAAAGACCTAGCATTTGTATGCAATATACAGTAGCAATACCTGCATTAATAGCTAAAACAACAGCAGTGTAAAGATATAATAAATGAAAAACAAGTCTATACCTCTCAGTTTAAGAAGAATATACAGTAGCTACTTTCACAATATTATCATACCTTTAAAACAGTTAAAATTCCACTCACATATTTGGAAAAAAAAGATTGTGAAGGCATACTGTAGATCTGTGATGTGCATGTACTGTACAACACATAAGGATTTATAGACTTTCAAGCAGAAAACTTAGAACCTTAAAGCTGGAAATTTGCTAAGTATGACATTTTTTTTTCCACATGCAACAAGTCATTCTCAGATGAAGGTCCTTATGCAACTGTTCCCTTTCAAAAAATCTTTCAACAGTCGGCACCAATCTTTGCAGGTATAAGTCTAGTACTAGACTGTGAAAATATGTGAATATTGGTTTCTTCAGTAAACCAAGTTGACTGCCTGTGTAATGAAGCGTAGTTCAGGACCTGAAATGTGCTGAAATTTTGTTCTTCCTTGCACCAAGAAGGCAGCCTGTATTTTTTGTCTCAGACTTCAACCTCTGCGATAGTCACTATAACACCCATTTAGCTTGAAACTTGGACAGTTTTTAATATCCGATTGCTGGGCCTGATCAGTATTGGGATGAGAGCCTGCAACAATCAAGGCAGATAGCTGCTATAAATGGTATTGTTGTACCTGTGGTTGGTAATATTTCCTCTGAACCAGGATTTCTAAACCAGGAAAAGGGCAATTTATTAGATGACACCTTCAAGGTCCAAAATCTAGACTATTTGGTCATTAAATGTTTCAAGACCATATGTCTTATGAGTAATTCTAACTTTCCACTTTCCCTGCTGATGGTGCATAATGTCAGTTATGTGTGACCCAGGTGAATTCCCCACCAGTGGTGGATAAAGTGGGTCCCCTCCTACATACAGTATGTGAAATTATTTAGTATAATTTGGGAAGTGAAGCAGTATATAACTACAGTTATTATAATTATTATTACATTAAACCACAATAACACTACTGTACGTACCTCCTACTGTAAGTGTACAAGTGTACAGTATGCACCAATACCATGGTATACAGTAGATGGTAAATAATAACTCAAAACTACATTTTACTCAACCTGTAATTTATGATATTTCATCTTTAAAAAAATCGTTTTTAAAGCATCCTATCTAATATTTTCACATTTGTCCTGTAATTATCCACATTTTTCCTATCGTGTCAGACAGAATTATATATACTTAGCCTTTTTGTTGTTTCCCTAAAAGCACTGGAGTGTTTTCCCCATTTTGAGTATTGTATTGTATTGTTTTGTGTTGATCAAGATGGCCACCAGTCACCTTTCCTGTTTGTAGTATCACACAAAAGATCTTAAAGGGAAAGGTTACTGGCGAGCCATCTATAAATAACAGATGTAAGGTTTGTTGTTTTGCATGACTCTGTTAAAATTTATACGTTTTTTGGGGAAGGTCAAATACTTTATTTTGGTCAAACTGCCTATCTCTGTTAGGAAAATGTGAGCGAGTCCCTTTAAGAGGATGTTCCTTAGAAGAGGAGGGGCTATAAAAGGGACTGGGAGAGCTCAGTATGGATGAGGGTGCCTTGGATGAAAGGTGTGGAGAGTACTCCTGTGAAGGTTCTTTTTTTGTTAACCCTGTCTTGATGGCAATAAATACAGTTTTGTTTGCATTTGAAGACTGCTGTGTGGAAGTTTCAATTCTTTTGAGCCAAACCTGGTCACTTGGCCGGTGACAGCGCTCAAGAGGACAAAACTGTCCTTTAATCTCAAACAAAGCAATAGGCTATTCTTCTGAGCCGAGCCACTGCCGTCTGACCTTCCAATATTTCCAATGAGTATTAACTCAGCTAAATACAGCCATACAGGAGCTCCTTCTTCTTATATCCAAAAAAGCAGATAACACAAAGTACAGTAGGTTTGTTGTCTCACTTGCATTTTACTTTGGCCTGATAGTCCTGATAGTAGTCATGATACTTTCTCCATGAGCCAATATATTTCTATGGCCCATGCCCTGGCTGGCTACAACAAACAACAGAGCAAGTGAGGCAGAGAGAGTTTTTATATGCACACACTGAGTTTTATACAGTATATCCATTATGGCCAGCCAATCCTTCTCTTTGGAGGTTGTACATGAGCAAGGACTTCAGGACTTGACTGAGGTGATGGAATTTCCTGGTGATAATGGAATGAAGGCAAACATAAACAGCTGGGGTGGGTTACTTGTGGACTGTGTCTTTGTCCAAATGGTTATTTGATGTGGTTTATTTTCCTTCCTTCCTCCTTCCTTTGTGTTCTTCCCACCCTTTATTGTTCCTTTTCTAATCCCCAGTGATTCATCACTACAGACATCTTATTTGCCACTGGTGCTGTGTGGCATTTGACAGGTGTCTTGCCTAACAGTGTGCCACTGAATCGTAGAATATTGCCGCCCACTGTGCTGATTGCTCCAGGGCAGTAGGAAGATCTTAGAAGGAGAGAGAAGCAGACACACAAAAAAAAAACCACACACACCATACTCAACAAAAACACCAAACATTATGTGCACGACTCAAGTAAACATAGCCTGCAAGCCACTACTCCATTCCCATATGTGTCACATCTGTGATAAATGCAAAGAACACGGAGCAACAGGCTTTCAAATTGTTAGTGTGGTTTGTAGGATGACAGTTCACAATATCTGGGATGCTGTTGTAAAGGTGTGCACACATAAAAGAATTGGAAGAAATGGTGGCTAAACTGCTATTGGTCTTATCCCAAGAACTCAACCCTGCAACATAGCTAGACTCTTAATGCATCATTTAAACACAAAAAACAACTTCCTTTTTTACATTTCCCACAGAAACAAAAACATGATCTAAAACTTACAAACATCAGTAATCTAAGTCCCTAAAAGACTTAGACATGGCCTTATTATAATTAGAGACACCAGACGAAGGAAACTACTCTTTACTAAACGTCTAAGGTCATGAGAAAGAAAATCAGTCTTTTCCACAATTAAACATTGATAAACATACAGTATATACAAACAATATAGTGATAGCTAAGTTAAAAGTACCCCACAATTAAAATGCATAGAATACACTATATAAAATATAAAATGTTTGTACAATATAACAAACAATTGTAACTTAATTAAATTATACAACATATCAAACTCTGTAACTAAACTGTAGTCTCTTTCACCACAATGCTATAAAGCAATAGGTTTATTTGCTTTTGTAAATTCATAGTATCAAAATGGTCAAAACATAGCATTCATTTCTTTTTCAGAACTATTGGAAGTGTTCTTTTTTTGTTCATTTTATTCTTATAGGAATTTATTTTGTTATGAAATCTTCTTTTAAATTTGCTCAACAGCCTACAATAAAAATGTGTGGGTGATCCATTTAGAAAGGAGAGCTGCATTCTTTGCTTGCCAGTGATGTGTGAAAGGTTTTAAACTTGTCTTGTCTTAATATGAGCACAGTTCCAAGATTTCAATTTGCAGGAAGCCATTTACTGTAGCATAAACCTGCCCTTTAGCTCTGCAGCTGCTCTTCTACGGTACAGTCTATCCTACGCTCAGATAGCCCTGATGTTCTATGACTTTCATCTTTTCCCTGATATCAGAAAATAATTTCTCTTGTGACAGATAGATATCTAGAATTTGTTGCCAAACGTTCTTGCTGTTATACTCAGACATGATGAGGCTAAACATGCAGTACTAAATTGCTTGTTTTTTACAGAGCATTTGAACTCTGGTTACTTGACAACTTAAAATAAATGCTTTTATAGAAATGAAACCTTTTAAATCACTATAACTATGATCTTAGTCCTCACTATAGTAACCCTTAAATCTGATTTTATAAAATGCAAATAACATTACAAGTAATGCATTTTATTCTATTTTCCCATAAATTCCACAGGTGACAATTTGAACTGCTGTATATGTATGAAGCTATTTTCTGTAATGACAAGTACATATTACAGTTTATACTATAAATATAAGAGTAACTACATAATTATTTAAAGTATAGTGAAGTAAGTAAAGTAAAGGATTAAAATAATTACAATTATAAAACAAATCATTACTGTCATTTTAAAATAAAAAATAGTTTTTATACAACTAACTGTCCTTAGATAAACTTGACCTCCCTGGGAAAATCAATAACACAAGGAAGCAAACATCCAATAGAGCTGCCACGTATAAAAAGAGTTGACACTAAGGCTGCCTTTACAGATGTGCAGAAATTTCTGACATGATGAGCAGAACATATTTTCCTGGGGTTTGATTTAAGTGATGGTTTTTGAAGATAATTTAATAAAACTATCACAAATTAAAATAATAAGAATTTATATTAATAATATACAAAAGCTATTTATTTCTCAACTACTTTTCACAGAGAACCACAATAGGTTACTTCTTTTTTTAACTAATGTATTGCTTTAAAGGGCAGTTTGTATTATGAATTATTTCTTCAGCCAAAGGGAACAACTTGGCTTTAGCTACAAAATATTAATATCTTGAAAAACTAAACCCACCATCTTTCTATTTTAGTGGAATCAGAAATCTCTTCCAGGCTGCAATGAATTGAAAAAATAAAATAAAAGCAAGTTTCTATAAAGATAACCAATAGTCCATTAACTACATAATGCATTCATTTTAAATTCAAAATCATGAATTAATATAGTCATTTAACTCCCTTCACAGCATTCTTAAGGTCTGCAATCTAGAGTAGTAAACATTTTACAGTTTGCTGTTTTTCACTGCTCAGCTGTCTAAAAAAAGGTAGCTTTAATGTTTAAAACAACAAAACACTAAACAAATAAGTGAACACTCATTCTCGGGAATTCAAATGACTTTTTTTCTTGAATCATTTGAATCTTTTTTGGCATCAGTTCCTTCTACAAACAAAAAAAACAGTTTATCTCACAACAGACGGCACACTTGCATGCAGGAAGAATATCCCACTTCCTTGTGTGGCAGAGTGAAGGCTCCTGTCCTTGGTGAAGTCAAGCCTCACAGCCTCCAGGGGTTCACATTGATAGCCACATCATGCTGCCTCTCTTCTAATTTCTATGCTCAAATTACACCACAGAAACTGGGGCAGAGGGCACTGTTATTGTCCTATGTCAATAGCCAAAGGGCCTTAAAGTCTTAGATCCTCAGATCAATGTCCTTACTTTGGCTCTTTCTGAGTCCCTATAGATGAGAGAATTGTTTTCTATTAAAAGTGTGTTTGTGCCGACTATTGCCTCTTCAGAATGTTTTCAAATGCTATCTCAATGCCCTTTCACATTTTCTAGCAGTGTCTTCAATGTGTTATTGCATCCACAACATGGCCACAGTTACCACCAGGCCTATCACATGATAGCATGGGTATACTATACCATATTAGGTCATTGGCTACTCTTCCTAAAGGATTATTAGGTTACTCTGGGTGGCACAGTGGTGCAGTGGTTAGCATCTCTGCCTCTCATTCCTGGGGCCTTCTGGAAGAGTATGTATGTTTTCACAGTGTTCGTGTGGGTTTCCCCCTGGAGCTCCAATTTTCTCCCAAGGTCCAATAACATATGGTTAGGTTAAGTAACCTTTAGAAACACTAACACAGGTGAGAGTGTGTGTACTTTATATCTGTACAGTATGTACTGTATGTGTGCCCTGTGTGGTGTCCTCTCCAGGGTGTATCCTGCCTTGTACCCATTGCTTGCCGGGATAAGCTCCAGGTCCCCCGCAACCCTGAATTGGATAAAGATGTTAGAGAAAGGATGGATGGATCCGATTCCTCTTGTAACCTTTTCCTCCATTTTACGTGGGCCCCAAAATACAGGCATGAGTACTGTCTAAGTACAGCACTTAGGGATGGCAAATCTTAAACCTAGCTGGGGTTTAAACTGAGCAGTTCTGCAATCAGTTGATGAAGCCCTGTATTCATCAGATTTGAAAATGTTCCTTACTACACAAAATATGAGCCCAAAACAATTAATTCCATTGAGAAAAATTCTTATAAATGAGTCTGCTACAATAATGTATCTTCTTTAAGGAAAATATTCAATCAGCTGAAAAAAGCTGTTCACATGATATTTAAATGACCATACTGTAAATGTCAGGTCAGCCTTGAGTTTGGGTTACAAGAACCATCCAGTTTGGACTTGGTTTATACTTCTGCTTCTACCCGAAAGGACAAAAGTGAAAGGGTTCACCCAATGTAGAGGTTTAAACTGAGTAATTCTGCAATCCGTTAACGAAGCCCTGTATTCATAGGTGAAAATAGGTGAAGTGAAAATATTCCTTACTACACAATTTCTTTGAGAAAAACTCTTGTCAAAACCTTTGCTTCAGTAATGTATTTTTTAGGGAAATTTTCAACCATCTGAAAAACACTGTTAACAAGATATTTAAATAACCATGTATTTCAGGCCAGCCCAGGGTTAGGATTACAAGAACCAATTCTGACTATTTATACTTCTGCTTCCACTTGGAAATTGAGTTTACCAAATGGGATGGGTTTTCTTCACACTTTTATTTTGAATCACTTTCAGAATTACAATTCCTGAACTATGCAACAAACCCTAAGCAGCCAAATCCATCCAAAAAATAAAGTTTTGTGAAAGGTATCACTCTTCCTAAATTTAAATTGGGCCCTTAAATACAACCATGAGGTTACCAAATGTCTAAGTACTAAATGGGATTGTGAAACCTATCCCTAGCTTGATGTTTAAACTGAGCAATTCTGCAATTTGTCAACAGAGTCCTGTGTTCATTAGAATGAAAATTTTGCTTACTACACAAAATATGAGCCTAAAACAACCATTTCCTATTAGAAAAATGCATTTGCCTCAGTGATATACAGTATAATGGCCCAGTCCTCCTCCCCTGATGGTGGCAATGTCCAATTGTTTTAGAGAGTACAGTTCTCTTTCTTTGAAATTGGGTCAAAGAAGTAACATTTTTTGGGGGGATGGTTCACCTTTTTATCTGTTAATTTTCCTTAGTTGACAGCTCTAAGCAAGAATATATTGTATCTTTGTTAATTTTGTATTCTTCAGTCTACTATAGTAGTTATCAAAATATATCTCCACCTATACAATATTCATGTACATTACACATAATTTGAGAAACAAATCTTTTTTGGGGATAACAACTGTATTTACCATTCTTCAAGTACACTTACAAAATTAAATGTAGTTGTTTCACCAAATGTGATTGACGTCACTTTTGACCTTCTTCTTCTGCATTTCTCTGACATTTATTAATTCATACACAAGCACCTGTAGGTTTCTTTTTCAATACAGTAGTTAATTTAGTGTCTCACACAAAGGAATGTTATTTACCTTATTCTCCCAGGATTCCATGACCTTATGTTTCAATAAATGTTGAAAAGCACATCAGATTTTAACTGATAAAAATCAATGGAAAAAATCATCTTAAAGATTATTTTTGATATAAACAATATCAATAGTACCTTGCACAAATATTTTGATCTAATTTTCACAGCATTCTCCAATGTGAGCCATACTTACCTGAATTAAAATCATTTAGCAATATATACTACGCAGGGCTGCCAATGACCAATTGTAGTCATTTGAATATTTTAGTTTTTACTTATAAAACTAATTCAATGTCTTGAAAGGGAGACATGGCCTTATGCTTTTCCATTTATCATGAAAGAATAAAAGAGGGGATTAGACTGATCCTCCACATTTGGGATTTACTGTATGATAAACATAAAAGGTAACACCTCATGAGTGAAATTGTAAGACACCATAACACTTATCCCCAACTGGGATGCAATACTACCTCTCAGAAACATCCCTTTCTAACACCCTGCAACACCTTTCAAGTTCCAGAGTTTTGCTTTACCATAATGGCTCATTCCTTGGCTCTAAATTCTTTTTCTCAACTTCTTAACTTCTATTCATAGGCATTAGTTTTCTGAGTCACGGTATCAATGTTTGTTCACCTGTCTTTTGTGTACTGTGCAGCTTTGGAAGGTTCTAAGAAAAAATGGTTAGAATTCCAGAGCTGTACATTCAATTTCTACTCTAGGAAGTAAATCGGTTACTTTAACTTCGGTTTTTAGATTTCGTAGACATGCTTAAACATCCCTTCCTGCCCACACAATGTGGGTTTTTATGTATTGTTTTCTGATAACTCATATCCCTCATTTCCTCCCTTGCTCTCACTCCATAAACCATGTGATTTCATTTACAGTCCTGTTATTTTCACTGGTCACCAGCATTTCAGATTAAGTACATTTATTTATTTATTTATCCAGATAAAGTGCTATACAAGTGTATGGAATTATTATTATTTAAAAAAGCTAAGTGTGCATAGTTTCAGAAAAAGATACTGAACATAAGATTGCACAAAAATATATATCTAATATTAACATCAATAACAAGATTATAATTTTAATGTTAACATATTGCACCAAAGATATATCCAATATTAACGTCAACAAAAAAATATTTGAATTTTAACATTAACATCATCATTTCACAAGAACAAAAACAAATGGCTTTTTAAGAAATGTTTATTTGTATAAAACCATTTATTAGGGCTCATTCGATACCAAGTCTGTTACAGACTAATTTCAGGGACAAACCAGCACTATCCAGGTTCCAAGTGGTGATGCTACTTTCTGCAATAGGTTTGGTATCAAGTGTGCTGTATTTTACCTGGTGCAAATACTCAGCACTCAGGACTCTTTTCATTTCTGCCAAAAAGCCATTGATCACCATTACTTGTCATAATAGCTAGTACAATAGAATACACAGTAATAGTACATAATAATTCATTATTAATTAATAATAGTAAAAAACTGTATATTCTGTTCTGCTTAAAATGGAATAACCATTTACAATGTGGTCTGGTGAAAGTGAGGAAAAAATATAAAAAGAATGTGTACAAGCCATTTAAAAATTTGTTTTTTTTAATCCAGTCTAATGGTGAAAAGACTACTTTTTGTTATATTTCCACCTGATTTGGAGTCTTTTTTGTCTTAGGACTCAGTTTTGCAGCTGGGATAGAGTTTTGCAGCTTTTCCATACAGCTGGGAAAGGAATAAAACACATAGGCATATCCCTCCTCCAGCAGTAGAGCCAATTGCCATTTGACAACCTGCAAACTTCACAGTGGCTGAGAAGGGAGATGGTGCTGGCAGTTCACCCCTCATAGATATCACTGCAAGCTACAAGGCATACAAGTTTTTTTGTGCCAAAAAGCTGAAAGACCACTAACCAACTAACCTAAACCTTGTCCTGGGTGCTGTTTGCCAACTGTACACTTTTTCCTTGGGATTTCCAGTCACAGTCTGGATTGCTAACCATCTGAAGCATGATAGTGGCAGAGAGCAGAATATTTTTTAACTTAATTCAATGGAAACCTAAAGCTTAAAAGGTAGATTTTCCTTGTTTGTATATGAATCTAAATAAGAGGTTTTAAAGTGTCATTCCAGCAATAATTTATTTTTTTGCAGTCGTGGATAATAAAGGGAAATGAATTGGAAGAGAAGGAGAAATTATTAACATTCAGAAATTCAGTTTACTATAAAAAAAACAGAATGAAGACCTTCATTTGATCTCTAGGGGACTTCCTTGAATCATTGTTTCTTATTTTGTCGATTTGTACATATCCACGAACAGTGTGAAATATTTTTAAAAGTATTGACACGGTACATCACATTAAAAAGATGTCTCAAAATTGAACTTATTTCCAGAAGTATACTGTATAGTATATCACTGTATCACCAAAATGTATCTTTATTGAGAATAACATCTGCCTTAAACGGCTGTTTTGTCAGCAAGCTGATTCATTTATTTTATCCCTAAAGACATGGGATATTTGCAACATAAATAGACAGATATGTTTAACAAAACATCTAGTAGAGTCCATTGCGAAGGATTATGCAGCTTCCTTTGACCAGATGTTGTCTCTCTTGTAAAGGACATGTGGGAATCATTTAGGTTTTGAATGCAGTTCAAGGGGAGCATTTATTTTGCAGTGAGTTTTAATTGGTACTTCAGGGAAAGGTGAATTATTGGGTCATATGAATATAGAATAGTTTGTTTTCACCTGGATCCTTTTTTCTAATGTACTCCTAGAAATACAGTAACAAATTTAATCAAGTAATATAGCAGACTTTAAAAATTAATTACACTTATGAGAATTTGTGTTTTGTATGCTGTTAATTGGCAAATTGCAATGTATTCCTTGTTTCTTATCTTAAATTTACAGTATCTGATTACCCTGACATGCTGTAAAGGATGATGCTAGTACACCACAAGAGGTCTCAACAACAAAAGACCAGTCTACATAAATATTTAATCTAAATACCATTTACATATGCCCATAAGGGTACTGTTGCAGTGCACTTAAAGGAGGGTGGACAGGTTTCCAATATATTTAATACATACTGTGGTAAAAAAAGCACATACTGTAGGTGTTACATCCTGGAAGAACACAGCATAAAGCAGAACTGCAACTTGGGGACGATTTCAGTCCATCACAGAATGCACACACAGACAATTTAGAAAAACCATTTATAGCATCCAGCATGAACAATACATGATAGTCAAGTGCCCATAGTCAGGTTTTACTCTGCAGCTAGAACCCAAGTACATTCTTGTGCTCAAAACAGCGGTACACTGTTGTATACTATGGTATACTTTTTTAAAATTACTAATGCATGCTGACCTGCAGACAACTTATATGAATTCCAGATTATAATGTTGCTGTTTAATAGCATTTACTTCACTATTAATTTAATCAACTTTCCTTAAATTCAGATGTTGTACATTCTCTTTTTTGAGATTTTGAAGAATGACATTCTTGTACAGTATGTAGGCCTTCAATGCTCTTCAGTGTCTGCAGTGCCTCTTTTAACTCAGTCAGAGAAATCTCAATCTGTTTTACCACAGTCAGGGAATCCACAACACCTGATTTGCCTTCCAAGAATTGGGGAGCCTTTGAAAAACTACTAACATTTATCACGATTTATCACAGAACTATATAATTTAGAATTAAAGAATGGGATTTAGAATTGATTAAAGTCCTGTTGAAAACTATGTCCTTTTGAGATCATAATGAAGTTAATATTTGGGAAGCTTTCACTGAAGAAACTTAAAAATAGAAGATGGCTCAAATCTGTTGCAGTGAAAAAACAATACATTACTGTATATTCTCTAGCCCTCTGTGTTAAAAACTCAGTATGCTGTCAGAGTAAAAGATGGGTTTCTTCCTAGTGATATCCAACTCAGGCACAGCTGTTTAAGAGAAGGACATTTACAGAGTTCAGTTATACTTCAGGTCTTCTAATTTAGATTCCAGGTCTTTACATTTGTGGCAATGAGCCTTATTAAGATCAGAGGCAAAGGTTAGTTTGAAATGTTAATTAAAATGATTCATTCTGTAGTAGTGTCAAAGTGAAATCTCTGTGCCTTTATTTGAACTATTTGCAAGTATTAGTTTAGAGTACATTGTGCTGTGATTGGAAAGACGCATCTGAATTACCACATTGTAAAACCGAGAGAAAAAAAGACTTCAGTGTGAAAAACGTAATCAATCTTGGAGAAAGATTTATGCCTAGCATAAAAATCATAAAACATTACATCAGATAAGTTAAACACTTGTCTAACATTGAGTTGACCTAGGTCAGTGGTAAATGTGCACAGAACAACAGACACAACTTCAGATTCTGAACAGGGAGAAATACAGTCATTTATGTGCCAATAATAAAACTGTATTCAGAGAAGTCCAATAACAGTTTCATCAGTAATGTAAAGAAATGTGGGTTAAATGTTGCCAAGCAGAAAATGAAACAAAAGAAATTTCGTTACTCACTAAAGGTATTTTAAAAAATCCCCGACAGGATACAATAACATGAAAGCGAGATACATTTTATTGCTAGTAGAAGATGAGGTAGTAATAATAACATAATGTTTCATAGTAAATCCTGCGACACCCTGCTATTTGAGGTGAGGTTAGTGTATCATGACAACACATATCCTGGCAACAGATGTATATATAAACGATTTGGGAAATATGTAGATTAAACCCATACAGTCATACAGTGTTCTTATCTCTAGAAAAGTAAGATAGATGCAGTAATGAGATCATAAACACATATCAATATGCCAATGCATTTAGGGGTTTCAAACATTTTTCCCCACTGTCCTTGAACTTCCTTGCACTCTCCTCTCATATGATACTAAAAATACTTTTGATGCAATACTACCTCTACCACAGAGCACCCCTCACAAAACCACAGGAAGACAAAACAAAGTAGGATTAATCTTTCCACAGTTAACCTCATAGATCATCTGGTCTTAAGAACAGGTCATTTGGGTCCTTCATTCAACGGGGACACATGTGGCCCTTAGCATCATGGGGCAAGTCAGGAAATCGACCAGATCTTCTCAGCAGAGTCTTTTTCTGACAGCAGAAAAAAAAGAGCTTTTGCACTTGGCTACTGCTAGATAAGAATAGTTCACAAAATAAGTGATGTGATAACTGTCAAGTTTCATTGGTTGGGGTTTCTGAGCCAGCAGGTAAAATTGTCTTTGATCTGTATAAAGAAGAAGCTTAAAGATCAACGGACGGTCAATCTGAATCATAGTCAATGAGGAAGACGACAGACTAAGTCTGTGAAGAAATGCAGTGCAGTGAAGAAATATCCTTCCAATGTCTATGACAGGCCAACCAGTTGGATGCTGTAAAGACATGATCTCCCCAAAATCATTCAGCTTGTCCTAAACATTAGGAGGCGATGAGGGAAATCTTTTTCAAACTGACAGAATTCAGCTTTAAATGTGTTAGCACAGGCAGTATGATTTCCCAACAGTTTGATGTGAGTGATGAAATTTTGCCTTTGAGAAAGAAGGACTGCTTATCTTATTCACTGCCTCACTGAATGGGCCCAAAGCCTGGACCAGCATTATGCGCTACCATTCTGCAGATACTATCACTCTGATTCATGACAACTTACTCAATCACCACTGTCAGCTTCTGTTGAATAGGTGATTGTTTCTAATGTTTCTGATCTGGTATAGCATGAAGGGAAGTTGTCTCTCTTTGTGTATGTCATATCATGTTAGATGTTAACAAGAGAGCTTAAATTACACAGCTGAATCTTTTCTTCTTCCTTTTTCTTTTTTGCTTGGTCTTTCTTCTTATGTACTGTTGATTTTCTACTTTCAATGTATTTTTTTTTAGATGTCTTCGCATGAAAGATAAAATTTATTGCATCTTATGAATAAATTATACTCTAGCGGTAATGACCACCCTTGCTACAGCCAGCCTGTCACAGTCTCTTTTTTTATCTTTGTAGATTTCCTTCTTTATACTTTTTAATTTTATTTTATGGAAATTGTTAACAACAAGCAGAACATCGACAGACACCCATGTTGGCAGGAAAAACACCTGCTTTTAGCAGAATCACACAGACCACTGGCAAAACAAGAGACTCTTTTGAATGTTTGATGGTGATGATTATTATTGCAGTTATAAGCTAATGTACATTAACTTTTATTGAGTCATGTGGGAGTTTGCTCAGAAAGTCCCTATGCGATGCTTTGATTGCACGCCATATCAAATGGAAAAGGATGGCTTTCTAGGAACTGAATTACAGCTCCTCTGGTACAGTGACATCATGAATGTACTGTACTACTGCTTGGACCCTAGGGCCTCCATGAATATGTGTGCTTTTTAAATTCTAGTGCCTACAAAGCAGTTATTACCTTTTTGCTCTCTTTTATTTTGTCTCCATCTTTTATTATATCTGTAATGTTAGCACTGGACTTTCAACTCCTTTTGTTGTTTTGACCTGTTTTGGAAACATTTTTCTGTATCAGAATGCTTTACATACAGAAGTCTTTGACAAATTATTTAACAATGTTGGCTTTGTTGGATCCACCCACGAACGCTTTCAAAAGTTTCATGGCAATATAATACATTTCATGTTGACAGACAGACAACACAGGACTTGAACCTTGGGATATAAATTTTGTTTGTGCTTCTTCAGTCGTGACCTATGTTAGGTAGGCAGCGTGTGGTGTAGTGGTGAGGGATCTTAGCTTGTAACTAAAGCTAAGATCCTTCACTGCTACACCACATGCTGCCTGACTCACATGTAGCAACTTTACCAATGTTGTTAAGAAGGAGCTTCATGGGAGAGTGTTTACAATGTAGGGGACTGTCTTCAAAGAATGACAATTAGTTTTCAAGTTCTCTCAGCTCTCCTTTTATTATTAAAGGCTCAAAACATAAAATGAGTGCAGAGAGAACTTGAAGTGAATCTCCCTTGGAAAGAACATGATGTACTGTAAATGTTGTTATGGCATGTACTGTATCTCATGAACAACTGATTCATGAGGTTTGCCTAAACAGGCTACATATTAGCTATAAATACCTTTATGTGAAGTTGAATGACAAAATAATTGTCATTCTTTGAAGACAGTCCCCTGCATTGTAAACACTCTCCCATGAAGCCGCTTCTTAGCAACATTGGTAAAGTTGCCATTTGGTGCATTCAAAGCTACCACTGAAATAGCAGCATAATCCAGCTCTCTCTATAATCTACAATATGTAAATCATATTGCTTTCTAATATCTTAAATGGAGAGACAATTCAAGAAAGATCACCAACATTGACAGGAATTCATGAGTGGATATGCTTATGTTTGCTATTTCTGTTTTGTTCTTATGGCTTCCACTGTCTACAGATCACAGTAAACTCTGGTTACTGTTAAGAAATTGGTCATGATATTTTCACACTTCCATTCTTCCTGTGGTTTTAATATGTCTATTCTGCTTCATTATACTGAAGATTGTAAAGAACAATGAAAGTGTAAAATTGCAAAATTGCAGTAGAAACTAATAAAATACACTGTCAAATTTACATTTTTAACCTATAACAAGGAAGTTACAGTAAAATCTCTGCAGCTTGTGCAGGCTGTAGAGAGAGTATTTGAGAATGTCTGTTCTTCCCCTTAATGCAACTACAACTATCATGCATTATTGTTCTCTTCTTTTACAAGTATGCATGTTACAGGGCTATTTTAGATTGTTGAGGAAGTTTCCTGACTGAAGCTAGAGGGGTTTAATTATTTTTTTCCTTCTAGTATTGAATTCCTTGTGTAAATCAAAACTGATAAAACTACAGTATTGTGCATTACACAGTATTGCACAACACACTACCTGTAACAATGCAGTTTTGATATGTTCTTTTAATGATCAATCCAAATAAGGTTTTTCTAATATTTCAGAAGCCTCAAGCAAAGATCATCACTGCATGATGTGTACTAATGTACAGTAAGATTCAGCATGCTAACTCCTAATATTTATGACATATCTAGGTAAATTATTTTCATGGTGGACACCGTAAATGTCTTGCACATGCTGTACCATAAAAGAGAGGAGGGTACACAGCTGAACTTTGGACAAACTAAACTCTTGTATCTGTGAGTGAAATAAGGTTCAATTATCTGGCCAGTCAGCCCTTGACTTGTCAGTCATGGAATTCATGGATGAATTTAGCTTCTTTAAATTGAAGAGAAGTCATAGGCTAAACAATTTTAGAATTTTAGGCTGCTGCAGACTGCTATTTCATCATAAAAGGCAGAGAAACCTGCATGATTTTTTCAGAAAATGACCTTTATTGTCTGCTCATCAGCTTTTTTGAACACAACATACAGTATATAGTGTGTAGGATTATGAAACCTCAATTGCATCATCATAAATGTCTCTGGCACATTACAAGCAGAAATCATTTTCCTGATGTCAAATGTTCTAATGATATTAGAGTAGGATACAGGAGAAAATGAATAATACAACAGAGACAGACAAGGTGATATATAACTGGCTAATGTGAAAACTATTAGAAAATGAATGACTGCTGACTGGCCCAAAGGATTTTAAATTCTACGCTTCATGTTAGTTGGACACAATTTCCCATGAGAAATATTGTAAATGACAGGGGAGGGGGGTGTTCTAGCTCCATCTCAAAATTTACATATATTTTACTGCTTTATAATGACAAGGTTTTGGTAAATGTTTTTAGGTTTTGCCTGTTTATCTGTAGATTGTACTTGACTATCATTTACAAAGAAGAGAAATAGTCATAGAGGGTTGTTAGGGAACTGTGGGAAGAGCAGCTGTGAGAGGAAATGGGTAGTATAGCAAGAGAGAACATGCCTATGCACATAAAGGGGAAGGATTACAGTAGTAAATGAGAGAGTAGCACAAGCATGGCTTGCCTTATGTTCTCTGTATTTGCATCAATGGTTCACAATGCCTCTTAGTTCAAGCTGGTACCACATACGACATCACTTCTTCGGTCATCGTTCTCATAGTGCTAAAAAATATCATGTTTTTCCTGTAAGCTCGTTACTTTTCTTGTTGCCTGATTGTCACCAGTTCCACCAGTTTTGACCCTTGTCACTCATTATGGTTCTCCTCGCCCTTCCCACAGTGTACCATTGTTCAGAAAAAAATATGTTGCATGAAGCACATTAGTCAGGGACAAGCTCTACTTCTACATACTGTATGTTACTCTGAATTCACATTAGTTGGAAATTATTCCTGTTAGTCGAGGAATAACTGCACTGTATTTGTTAACATTTCATTTTACACTAAACTAATTAATCTCTAACACACAGTTTACAGGATATGCTCACTTTTTCTGTTTACATAAATGTTCCCAGCACTTCGTTTTTATCCATGTTGTAAAATGCTTACTACTTTCTCATTCAATCTCAGAAAGCAGTGAAATATTTTCCAGTTCAGCTTATAAACAACTGTGAATTGCTACTTTCCCTTTTATTGCAGAAGAAAAAACATAAGAGCAGTTGTTGCTTCTGTTTAAAGTGTATTCAATTGCTTTTGAACAGTCTGTATTAACCATTACCAGCTGTTCAATTAGTACTTAAGCTTGTGTATTAAATCCCTGTAATTTCCTTCCTTAGGGATTTATCAAGCCTGCAGAGCCTTATGGAAAATAGTGTTACCCAGGACATGTTCTCTTTATCCTTATTTTTAGTAATTGCAACATATAGCTTTGGGGAAAGTGGCATTTGGATTTTCACATCTCATTCCAGTACATCTATATTAGCCTTTTTTGTACGTTCTTCTTTAATTGGTCTACCAATTATGAGTAGTATTGGGAAATAAGCAAATATAAGTCCAGTAAATGCTGCTGAATATTGTGAAACTGTGAAATTTATATACTGCCACATAAGAAATATGTATTGTATATTTTTAGAATAGTTTGAAAAGGGACTTGAAGATGTAGAATAAAATGATCATTTAAGCCTTTTGTGTAATATTAAAACTTACTTACTTTTCTTTTTCAGGTGTATACATACTCAGCATCAGAAGGAAATTATTTATTATAACTGTGAGCAATTTAAAGTTGTTAGTTGTTAGTTGTTAGCAGGAAAATCACATTTCCTGTAGCTGATGCAATTGTCTTTTAGTAAAAGAGGGGTGAACTGTGAAAGTTGTCACACCATGACAGTCTGGAGGAAAGGAAGAAAGTGAGCTATCAGGACTTGACCAATGTAGGTCTTCGCAATCAGAATACCATCAATATGACAAGCTTTAGTAACTAGAAAGCTCTTTAGTAACTAGAAAACTCTTGCTTAAATCCCCAGGTCCCCATGACCTACCATTGACAGGCTGTTATGTTTTGCCAAGTTAGAAATTGCTGGCTGTGAACAGACCAAATGGTAAATGACAGTTCATGGTATTGCCAACAATATATTGACCTCATCGTTCCATTGCTCTATTGATGAGCGGGACATATATTGTACTGTAAGTTCCTTATTATGTTTTATGTCCAACCTTGACAAGTTCTTTCATTACTATTTAATGCATCTGAATGGAAGTGGTATACTTTTTTTTCTTTTAAAAAGAAGGCAGTGATTTGATGGTGGAGCTAATATCTTGAAAAGAAGAAATACAATGCATGTTAAAATTATGGCTGAGAAGTTTATAGCCAAAGAACATTCAATGGCACTATTCAATCAAGGCAAATTTTACAATGCTAAGCAGACCTTCCAACACCTTGGAATAACATTAATGGTGGACTTAATACCAGTATTTTACTGCATTCAATAGATACAAGGTATTTTTATTATTTTGCTTTTAGAAAGGTTTAAATTCAGTTGTTCTAACAGTCCCAGTCATGTGCATTTTGCTCTGCTTTTTGTCACCTAAAATTTTCCTTCTCTCAACAGAAAATCAATATTTTATAATGACTGATGTCTAACATTCTGATATGGTTAGAAGAAAATAAAATAGATTCTGTCGGTACAAAACCAACAAAACCCTTTGTATTAAGTAGTTTTACCATTCCATGCTTTATTCAACCTTAAATGAAACATTTTCCAGGTCTACAGATAAAGAGTTTAAAGAATGGCAAATATGCTATGCATAGGCTTGGTAGAATTCAATTTGTATTTTTCTATCAAATGGACAGATAAAATCAATGTTTATTTTTAAAGTATTAACAATTGTTATCAGTATTTATTTTTCATTTTAATCAAAATGGGTGAAATTGACATTTATTGACCCTGATTTTGTATTCTACTGAGAAATATGTCATTTAATAACAAACGTTTAGCATGGATAATGTCAAAAAACACAACTCACAATTTTCTATGTGAAGAACAATATTATTAGTTATTAAAGGTAAATCAGAGGATTTGATTAGATGATACTTTGTGATAATCCTCATCATCATTAGTATTATCATCCTTATTCAATAATCTACATATATGATTCAAATGCATGAAATAACTTCAGAATGTATATTTATACATCTTTGGGTCCAGCAATGTTACAGATCCTGAATACAGAATCAATTATAATTAATTGCATACTTTATGGCCTATTAATTAAAATATATAACAGTACCGATTCACCAATGTGAGTTTGTAAGTTTAAAAAATGTATTTTTTGCAAATCTACAAAAATATGTTAAGAAGAACTCACTTAGACAAATGTATGTTTTTATTTGAAGCTGGTATTAATAGTTTGTGTTGCTTTTGCTGTAATATAAGACAATGATTTACAGTATGATTAAAAGTGTATGGCATAAATATCACTTTTTCCTACAAAATACTGTAAATCAATCATATCATAATTTATCAGTGAATTAACATAAATATTATATAAATAAATAATCAGATAAATCCTAAAATGGGGTCTAAAGAATGTTTTTTCTAGCTTTTTCTCCCTATAACAATGATGACATATCTTTATTTAACTATGCTACCTCATTTATGATACACTGTACTTTTTTTTAATTTTGCACTTAATATTAAATATTAAATATATTAAATAATGCAAATTCTGTTACGAAGAAGTACTCTCTGTGTTTCCATTGATCTTTATCCTTTTTCACAAAGATTGGACTGTAGTGTCTGACTGGAATTTGCAGTACAAATGGATCGGATCAATATCAGTTTTCAGTTTCATTTATGTAGCATTGTATTACAGAGTGAAGAAGTAGAAACACTGGCCCTAACACTCCAATTTACTTTAATGCATTGCTAGATGATAATACTTTTAACTGATTTTGACTGACAATAAAGATATATATGATAGGTCATACTATAACTAAAATTAAAAGTGATTTTTAAGTAATTGCATATGCAGTTTAATACACATATTTTTTTACAAGATCATTGCTAACCAAACTATATACCCATGTAAAATTAAGATGAGAGCTGACAAGAATCAATTCTGATGTACTAGACTTTAAAGCTTACATTGTTTACTCAGCAGAATCCGCAAGTGAAAACCACATCCTAATATAGGAAAAGCCACCAAAATGAAAAAGCTGTTTTGCCTGTCAACCTATCCTTTTGAAACCAATCTCAACAATGCTACAGACACACAAAACATGGATTAAAAGAAAAAGCAATATGAAACATGTTAATATGCTTTGAAAATAATGTGAAATCATGTTAAATATTTTGTTAAACATTCCTCTAATAACAAATTTGTGTGTTTCTCAGGATACAAATTAATCCTTTTTAGGAATTGTACTATGTTTTGCTGTTTTAAATGTCCAAATGAATAATGAAAACAATAAAAATACAAAACCAATAAAAAACAATGAAAAAAAGAAAACTGCTGACATAATTTTCTTATAGAGCTTTTTGTAGGAAATTACTACACCTTATTTGCAGAGCAGAGCAACAACAAGTAGTTTAGCTAATTTGTCTTATTAAATGTTTAAAGCATGAAACTATGAAATGTACACATGCAAAAATGGGTTCCTGTTAGACAGATTTTATCTGTGATTTCTACTCGACTATTCAATATTTGGAGACTGATATTTTGGCTTCCAGCATTTTCCAACAGTCAAAGGCCAAACATACAGAGTTTATAAATAAAATTGTATTTCTAGATAGTTGATACAGACACTTTACTAAATGTAATGTGCTGTACTTTGCATTGTACAAGCTAAAGTAATGTGCAGTGTGTAGTAACATTGTATTTTCAACATTTTTAAAAACATTTTCTGTATTCTGTGCATCATTTGTTGCACTAAACTAGTTCAAAACACTATAAACGGACAGAACAAATAAAAAAATATTATAAAAGGTATGTGGAAAAAAAAGTATGATTCCGGTTTTGATATGATAATCAGATTGATCCATAATCACTGTTTTGCTGTATTGATATTACTATTCCAAATCTTTGCTGTGACTCAGCATGATCCTTGGAGCTTGATAAGAGGTCCTTGCACTTTAAGAGACACCCTGGCACTTGTCAAGGAAGTAATTACAGTTACCCCTTGGCATTGCTCTAGATTTTAAGGTAATAAAACAATAATCTATGAATTATATCATGTTAGTAAGGCGACTTTGTAACATAGAGTACATATCGTTTCGGCCGTGGAGCCTTCTTCAGGTGTGGAGCCTCTCACACCTGAAGAAGGCTCCACGGCTGAAACGTTGTGTTCTCACCTAGAGTACATACCCACCTAGAGTACATACAGTATACTGTAACAAATCCTATGTAACATAGATAATAAATCTTTATTAACAGAATAAAATATTTTAATCTAAAGATAAACTACAGTATGAATTATGTTTTCATTATCTAATATAGGGACCACGTGAAGCTTTTTTTGCACAGCAGTAATGAATACTTTGACCATGTTCTGTATTTCTGCTTTTTTATGTACAACAGACATTCAAGGATAGCTAGCAGCAGAGAAAGGGAGCTAGTAGATCTTTAGTGTACTGCCATGATAAGGCTAATGTTTGTGCTCTGGTGTCCAAAGATATTTCTCTGTTTTACAATGTAATACTGTTTATATATGCTCTATATACTGAGTGAAAAAAGAAACACCTCCTCCACACTCTGGCCCTCTCGTCTGCGTGGAACAGGCTGAAGAGTGATTCATCTGTGAAGAGGACCTGATGCCACTGCAGACGAGTCCATCGCAGCCTCTGTCTGGCCCAAGGCAGGCAGGTGTGACGTCTAGGAAGTTTGAGCAGACCTCTGACAGGTTGCCTTGCTCTAAGGCCAGAAGCATGGAGCCTAACTGTCCTGTCACTGATGCGGGCATTGTGTCTGCCAGCAGTTTCAGCAGCTGTATGGGTGGCAGATCTGAAACGATCTCTCAGATGGACTAGTCTGATGTTTCGGTCCTGCACTGGTGTGGTCACTCAGGGGCGACCGGGTCTTGGATGGTCATCTGTCCTGCAGGTCTGCTGAAACCTTTTCTGTGAAGTTACACAGTGGAGCGGCTTACTCCATAGTGTCTGGCAACGCTGGCACATGACATGCCTGCCTGCAGCATGCCAATGGCCCTCTCCCTTGCTTCTGGTGACACTCGAGGCATTATTGAATGCACAGTAAACTGACTAGGTGTGGCTTTTTTCTTGCAGTGACCTAATCTTTGAATTAAGGCCTTTTTAAAGGTGACCTGATCAGGTATTGTTCCATCTGGACCTTGTTGGGTAGAAGTGCATCTAATGAACGTTTGTGTGATTGGCAAGTTGCGATGGCTCATTGCACAAGCTGTATTGCAGGTCAGAGGGCTTAAAACAAATTGACAACTTTTTGTGAAAGTACATAAGCTATAAATATAGTATTCTCATTCCAAAAAATGTTGCATTTCCTTTTTCCATCAGTATATACTGTATATATTTATTAAAGGTACAAAAGATATATTTTATGGCAATAAATACTAGTCATTTAAACATGCAGTTTAAAGAATGATAACCATCTGAAAATTCAAAAGCAAACATTTACTGTATGTGTACAGTAGGTACATTTGAAGCTTGAAACAAAAAATAATTTAAAAGCAGCAGAATTATTGTTTAGATAAGATACAGTTTTATTTTTTATCGCCTTTAAAAGCTATGCAGACATTTAAAAGTGAAACAGTATTATAAGCAATGGCATACAACAACATTTTCATCTCTCTGGTGAGCAAAACCATTAAAAACTTTGAAAGCTCTAACATAATACATGCAGTACACTTTTCCTGCCGTCTTCCATTGTGCCTTTAGATAGGCACTCCCTATGTTCCTTGCATTGTTAGACCTACTAACTTTTACCTGTTCAGGTAAGTAAGTTGCAGAACAACTACTCAAGCACATGGGTCTAGAAAATTGTAAATAAACAAAGAACATGCTTTTATTACCTGTAATTTCTGGGGTCTTTACCTCCTGGTTCTCATGGTGCCTTGTGTCACCATCCAGCCTATTCTGTCTGCATATGCTTTGGATTCTTCCTGTTTTTTCTACCTGGCATCCTCACCTGATGCCATAAAGTATGCAAATAAGCAGTAGTGAGGTCACCATGGAGACTTCTGTACTATCGAGGCAACTGCAGTCAGGTAACTCTCAGGTGGTGTGTGTTACAAAATACATTATGAAAACATGACTCAACAAAGCAATATAAAGTACTTGTCCTTGTGCTGTAATCAGATGTGAGGTTCATTCTACTTTAAATGGGCAAAAGGTGGTTTGACTACAAATACTGTATACAGGTTTATTCAATATATTGTACTGTATATTTACTGTATATATTGCATTTGACATATCTTTTCATACCAATTTCCACCTGTACTGATAATACTGAAGTAATCTGCATGACAAAATTCTGTTAAATTAATAACATTGTCAGCGATGGTATTTTAGACAGCTTACACATAGTGTATTTAGAGCACAATATGCATTCATTGCATTAATAACTAATGGTTAAATAATATTTACCTTTATTTTACACCATAATAAATCATTATATTTGTTGTATTGTAATATAGTATACACAGTAAACCTTTTGTGGTGGTACAAATAAGACTGTGACTGTGTGATTAAACTGGGATATTGGGCAACACTCAACATTATAGACCAATTTACCTAGATTACTTTTTTTCTTTCAGGTATTGATTCAAAATTGTGGGTAGCAAACTATTATACACCTATGGTCTGCAAGTAAAGGAGATTTTGTCACACCAAGTTTTGTTGTGGTCTCATATTGTGGTCAAAATGCAAGTAGCTGCAGGTTTTTTTTCTTAAATTACTAAGGGAAAGCATCCATCCAGTATTCCCTATAAGAACCGTAGCAACTTTATATCCTGGAGTCCTGTAGCGAGGCATCCAATGCAGTCTGGTATTGAAACTAAAGAGTAGACAGAAGGGCTTATACTATGGTAACATACTTTGATTAAGTCACAATGCTTTGAATATTCAGTGAGAAATTGTGCTTTTAGTCTTTGTTCTATACTTGATCAAATAAAACAGAAACAGAATGTATTTTTGTTTCTAAACATAGATACTGTATTTGCTTCTTCATACTGTAAAAACGAATTCAGTTGAATAATACGTTTTAAGCCCATGTAATAATAAAACAACAGAAATCATCAATTTCCCTACAGGATCATCAATTTCCTTATGGGATTAATAAAGTATTATCTATCTATCTAAACTGCAAACAATAACTCTCTCTATCACAACAGTTGGAGAGACCACTTGTCACTTGGATTTGACTCGTTAGAAGTTATTTCGACTCGTTACATGGTCACAGCTTTACGCGTTCGCCTTGGGAAAATAAAAAATGCTGAAAAAATGCATAACTCTTTGAAAAATTCATCAAGCACAGCTCCGAGAGCAAGTTAGTGAACCTATTGTTATATTAACTGTCATATTTACTTGTATTTACTGTTTTTATACTTATATTTAATATATTGAATTACAGGTAAGAGCTTAGTAGGTGCTTTTATAAAGGGTATAGGGTACATTTTGACTGCTCAAATTCTCTAACCCCTGCATAAGTTACGAGTCGACTTGTATTCACATTTTAGTCAACAACTGCCACAATAACTGTTTTCTCATGTAGATTTAATGTTAAATAATGGCACCTATGAAATTGTCACTGCATAAACACAAGAATGCAATTCCTTTCTGAAGTAAGAAACATCTTTAATAATATTGTTTTCATTATTATTTTTCAGGTCTTTTTCAGTTAGCAAACACAAAATAATAATGAATAGACAGTAAAAAATATGATTTTACTTTTTATTAAACAGCATAATAATTTATTAGCAAGGTAGAATATTAAACCAAAATAATCAGTATAGAAAATGTTTACAATAAACAAAGCTTAATCTATTCTTTTCACTTCAAATTTCTAAATACTGCTTGTTGGTTATTGCTCTGTTTCTAATCCAGTTCCATTCTGTAATGATTGTACTATTAATATCAAAACAGTAAAAACACTGCAATTAATGTTTACATTTCAGTTAGATTTAAATTAATCTGAAATTTTTCAGTTTGAAGCAATTCATTTAATTTAAAATGACCGAATTATTTAAAATATGTTCATTTTTCATGAAAATTATGAATATGTCATTATAAATATATTGTTATAAATGGGGGGTTACACAATTAGAGAATATCAGGAAGTGACAGAGTGGATTAGTCAAAAGTACAGTAAATAAACATAAACCCAGACTTGTAAGGATTTCTCCAAGAATATACTTGAGCTTTTGGTTAGAGGGACAAGAATTCTGTATTCTTTGGCACTGTTTTTGTGAAAAGCTAAAACTCTTGGCACACTTGGTTGAATACATATTTATTAACAGTGACAATATAAACACTACACCAAACACAACATAAACATACAACATAAAAGTTTTCCTACAGTATGTACAGTATGTACATACAAGGAATACCAAAGACATCCTAACCACCTAGAAAAATCCCAGACTCTTACCAAGTATTCAACTGTAAAGCCAGTATAAGAGATAAGCTACCTTCTAAATTTAATAGAATACAACCTATAGTTAAATCTCTCACTCTGAAACCCCAGATGCCATATAAATGGGAACCTATTCTAAAAATGCATCTACTCACTAAAGTTGACTAGAAGCTGTTATTAATGTAACTTCTTAAATCTTGTTTTTTTCCATTTACCCCCAAAATATTGTTTTGTTTTTTGTGAGTACAAATTAAAAAAATATATCGTCAAAATGAAAATAATTTCCTTTGCTGCACTAAAGGTGAATATCTCATTACTGTTTCAAGCTATTTTGTATACTAAAAAGCATTTCTGAGCCTTAATCGATAATTAATTTGTGTAATGTGTTGTAAAATTAGTGTAGCCAGTGGTTCTAAGTTCTGGTCCCAGAGAACCACTGTGTCCATTGGTTGTTCTAGTTAGACCCTTAATCACCAGAGTTAGTTGGTGCCTGTAATGGATCTGTTGGATGGCCCTCAAACCTGGATTTCCAAAATACAATAGATTCCAACAACTTAAGCACACAGAATTTGGTGTTGTATCTCCCGAGAGTGCAAGAAATGAACCCTATGAGCTTCTGTCCCTAATTAATGTGTGTGGTGAATTACTGTAGATACAGTACCAAAATATTTGCAAGTAGACTGGGGACCTACAGTATATGATATGTGCTTCATCACAACAAAAAGAATTAGGTATCAAGAATAAATGTACAAATCATTCTTTAGACTTGAAAATGGTCTTTGAATGTGTAATATGTAAATATCCCTGGTTTGTGTTAGAACATACGATGGTATCAGGTGTCAAGGGTCCTGTTCTTCATTGACATTTCTTTAGAGATCCTTTTACAAGCACCCTGTTGATCTGGATTTTTTCCCTTGTAGGCTTAAAAAAATGTGAAAATTCAATCCCCCTTTATGCTAACGATAGTTTGAGGATTTTACTCAGTCTTTCAAGGTATAACCTGACATTAATTGGTCTGCCCTGAAGCCTCGTATTCTACTCTTAGTTCACAATTGTGGTCCACATGGTTCCTCATTCAGCTACTGTACGTATTAGATTAAGTTGCACTCATTAATCTAAAAAAATGTTTAAAATGGAAAATGGCTTCAGACTTAAATATTGGTGATTTGTATCTGTTTCCAGTCACATTTAGGTCGATACCAATGCTTCTGTTTAATTTTTTTAGTCTTTTGTCTTTTGTGTTACTTCAATGTACAGTTAAATGGGATATGAAAATAAGAAGGATTTTTGTTCTGAGGATAAAGTCCCAGCTATCAGCCTAAGTAGATTAAACGATGCTTGTCAACTGTACTAAGCTGTAATCTGCTGGATCTGCGAAGGAAGAGTTAAATCATTCTTTATTGCAGGGTACCTATCCAGTTTTATATTGTGGCCCTGTATGAATGTAAATTTCTATCAGCATTTGAGCAATGAGCACTGAGCTTTGAGCAATATCTAGAAAAATAAAACATTTCCAAAAACATTTGTTTCTCACTTAAGTATAGCTGAAAAGAAATGTTGTTCAAAGGTAGTATTCAATTTCAGTTAAAGATTGATGGAAAATAAAAAGCTTATGGGACTTGCTCTGAAAGGCAAAAAATTGTGTTCTTTCACACTCATTTCTGTGCACATACTGTTGTTAAAGCAGGAGACCTGCACAGAGGTGCTTGTTAGTTCTGTTTATCTAGAGGAACAGTGGACAGGTGATGGACATCTGCAGGATATAAATTGGGGTATGCTGGTATTTTATATTTCACATTTTTCTTTTCCTATAATATTTTTTTCAGTGAAGCGAAATTAAGAAAAATACAAACATAAGGAGGAAAAATATACAAGCATTTATGGATAACCATTTTTCTTACATGGCTGTTCCTTAGGGGTACTATAGAATAAGATGCACCTGTCTCTCTGGTAAGCCTACTATAATGAGCTATACAACAGAGATTGTACACTTCACACACAAAACATATGTTGTTATCTGGTAATAAAGTGAAGGGTGATCATAATACAGAATAGTGCCATATTTCTTTTTTATTATGTATTGGGATTTAGTAATTAAGGATTACCCTGACACTACTAGGGTTGTTATCACGTTGAAAAAGAAACCTTAACCCCATGAGTCACCATCCTGAGGGTACTGCATGCCATTGGAGAATGGAATAAAAACCCATTTTATATCTTGTTTTTGCATCAGCTACAAAAATAAATCTTACATTTGTCAACCTGATGTTTAACTGCAGGCACTACATAACATTTTGACAAGGTCTCGCCAGTTTTTCCTCTTTACACTGCTCAGTCTTGCAGCAGCAAAAAAAAACCTGATGGCTTCTTGCTCTGTACCAATCATCTCCAGTCTTTATTTGATAAAATGTTAAAGGTTTTGTGCCCTTTCGAGATCAGTTTGAAGCTTATTTCTTTTCAGCATAAGTATTCAAGCACCTACCCTCTTTTCTAAAAAGTTTTTTACATGCTTTACTTCTTTTGATTTGAAGTTTTAATGTGGATCTGAATTTCTCCACAATATCTAATGATCATTTTCTTTTCCTGCCTTTATTTCTTTTGTTTAACTAACTACCTTTTTCTGTATCTATTGATTGTTATCTGCACTCCATTATGCAGAATACTGACTTTTCTTTTGGTCTCCCTTAAAACGAAAGGTAATTTTCTTTGTGGAATGCAATTATGGATGCATTATGATCGTATTTTTTTCTATCACCCTGAAGTGCACTTTATCTAATATCACAATATTCAAATGCTTTGTGATGACCTTAAAAGAAGAGTGGAAGGGTTCTTTGTAAGTTAATTACAACAACACTGTCAACAGTTTTCCAAACAATGTAGTATGTTTAATGTTTAACCACAAAATGCTAAGACTTTCGTAAGAATCAATACTTACTGTAGTAAAAAGTTAGCACTTTCGTAAGAATCAATACTTTCTGTAGTAAAAAGTTAGCACTTTCGTAAGAATCAATACTTTCTGTAGTAAAAAGTTAGCAATTACTGTATTACTGTCTCAAATTATATCATTCAAACTACCCAAGCATAATAAAATATTTAACCCTCTGTATATAAACAGTATGAAGATTAGGTTAAAACTCTTAAATTCTGAGATGAAACTATTAGGACACATAATCTACCTTTTGAAAGTGTCAATAAATCCACATTCCAAAACTCCTTCCAATATCACAGGGCTAAAAATGAAAGTTTAGCTCAGTGTTTCAGTCTAGTTTTATATAAAGGAAGAAACAAGCTGGGAAATGCTTGGAAACAGACCAGAAAAGAGACCAGGAAGGGACTATGTACAGTAATAGTGCTTTGGTTAATGGAATTAATTATGAGTCTAGTGAAAAAAGCTTGTAATTTAACATTAATCCACTTAAAGAAATGTTTTATAGTAGAAATGTGTTAGTTATTACCCCACTAAGGCATAAAAATAGTTTAATCTTAATCTTAAAGAATTAAAGGCAAAATGTCATTTTTTCATTATCAAATAATTTGAAAAGGGACCTTACATTGTTAATTTTATGAATATAGTAAAACAATACTGTACACTTGTGACTTTTCTAACATGAGCTTTGGATGTCAACACAGGATCACCAACTGTGTTGTGTGATGAGGTATCAAGAAAATAATTACATTTTTCTGTACATCTTATGTCTGATCAGACCATTCTATGCCGGTACAAAGACCCACAGTATTAATCTTGCTCTCTGATCCTCTGACCCACAAAGCACATAGCTCAAGCCACCTAGCAGATTTCTTTTGAATCAAGGGAAAGCCCAAGGCAATGGCAGCCTGTCTATAAAGTCGTGAAATGGTTCACTGTGTTGCTTCATTGACAGTCGGTGGATCAAAGAGCAAGAAGTTACATGGTCCGAAACAGAAGTTGTTTGTCTCATTTATGCACCTACTGTACAGTAAGTCAGACAAAAAAAGCATTTGATTATTAAAACTCTTTATTGTGTTTTGAAAAATATTAATGAATATGTAACATTGATCTTTAGAGGGGCTGATGCAGACTTATTAGCTAATTAAGCATTTGCATGTTTTGCATTTAGCATATTGATTCAAAGATTTTTATTATTAGTGGGAAAACAATAATAGTCTTCCTCCAGTTTATTATTTAGAACTATCAAGGTGGCTTTCCAAAAGTACAAATAATAGGACATTTGCAGTCACACAATGGGAAAGAAACTATTTTATTCCCTAAACATCTACCAGCCAGCAATAAGGTGCTTGATACTTCTGTTCATATACTCATCACTCTTTGTGAAATAGTAAACTGCATGTCAGGATTCTTTAGGAAGAATAGTTTTTTTATCATCCTTCAGGAGGAGATTAACCTTTAGATATGCTTGAGTAATGGACTGGTAGCCTACAACTGTCCTTTGAATCTTACAGGCTGAAACAAACAACTGTCTGAAGACCAGGCAAATGATGGTAGACTGCCAGTGCAGTGTCATGAATTAGGATCTTCAAACAAACAAATAGCCAAGATAAATAAATCACAAAGCAAAAGCAATGTGTGATAGTCCTGAAAACACATTATTGGAAGAACATTCTGAAAAATGACCAAACACGGTCAAAGGGTCCTGCAGTATTAGATAGCATCTTAAACACTTGGCTAAACTACTCTATTTTACACATTCAATTACTGTTAAGCAAAGTTTTTTTTTTCACTGATAACTTTTTCATGCTAGAAATGACAAAGTGTTAAAGTGCATTAGCTGTTGAACTATAGTCATTTCTTAATATTAAGAAGTGAACTAAAACAAGATTGAGCTTGTGGTTATCTTTTTCCTGTGCCCAAATCACCATGTAAATAATATGTTTTCAAAACTAGTTTTAAAATTATCTGTATAACCATCGATTTTATTGTTACTGACAGCAGAATTCTATTTTATCGCTACTGCACTGCTACGGATATAGTATCTATTAAAATAGTAGATGCTTCCTGTAATTTCTGAAGTTGGTAAAAAGTGTACTGTACAGTACATCTATGGAATGGTACAGTATATACTGTATTGTTAAAATCTGGAATAATCACTTATTTCTCTATTTTGAATTTTACAACTTGGAATCGCCAATTATGGATCAAAGTGTCTCAATGCTAGAACTCCTTCACCATCTCCTCTCTAGTCTAAGTATTCCTATCAATCCAGGTTAAATAAGTACATAACCACACAATACATAAATGTACTGTACTATTGTTACTCTAAAGGTAACTATAATCAGTTTTAATGGAAAGAAAAAATTCATGATTTAAAAAAGATACCACTATGCATTTTCTGCCAGTTAAAACCTGCTTTCTATTAAATGTTAAAACACTATCATTAAATAATCTTTATATTTACTAAATAAACGTTTCTGTTTGAGTGTGATGTGAAAAAGTCTTGAAAAAATAATCCAGTGAAAGCATTTTAGATCATTTTTTCTATTATGTTCTGTTATTTTCCATAAAAGGTGCAAATGTAATCCATATACAAAATACTGTACAGGACTTTTAGACACTATACTATGTAACCAACAGTATGAGTACCAACAGTTTCCTCAAAATCTTTGTTAATATAGTCCGAGTGAGAAGGAGCTTGTCATTTTCCAATCTTTAAAGATCTTTGATGACAATCTTAAGAACCTTGATCAAAGTAAACTATACGTGAACTGCAAGTACAGTGCAGTATGAAGTATAGTAGCTCATCATATTTACAGTACTAAACAAATCAAACTGATTCATTGCCATTTGTTCTAAAACACAGACAGTTCTGTCAGGAGTAGCATTTTGCTGAAAATGTTTAAAAAATTAAAAACACAACAAAGGTTAGCTGCAGAATTGTTTACATACTGTACAATCCAAAGACATACTGTATTAGTAGGTTAATTAGCGTCTGGAAAATGTTGACCTAGACTGTACATGTTTGTGTGTGTGTGTGCCCTGTGATGGACTGATGTTATGTTTAGATGGTTGTGAGATAACTATCAGTTAACCAGATAACTTTAGTTAACATGTTAACAGAAGTCTGGATGTTTGGTTTCATGAAGCAGGATTGAATTGTATCTGGTTAAGTAAGTATACAGTAGCAACATATCCTCTACTCTAAACCTGCTCCAGGCCAAGTTAAGTTAAACCAATCAGCCCCCAGCAAAACAACAACATCACTTTTCTTCTGGAATTCAGTTTTAGAGCTTTGTTGAGAGAATGAATGAGATCCCCAAACCCATTACAGTTCACTGATAATTTTTATTTGAAGGATACCATTTCACCAGACTGCTTATTCTTTACTTTCACTACCTCTTAAGCCCATATACTGTATTACTAATACTGCTCATCATCTTATGTCTGAAAGAAATTCAAACTTGGCTCAAAGGGTTGAGATTCCTTGTACAGCTTGAACTGCTACAGCTTTTTACAGCATTGGAGACTCAGAACGCTTCAATAAAGTGACAATGTTGTGCAATGAGGAAAGTGATGCTTGCACTAAATCAGTTTTTGAGTGCATTCATATTGTTTTCCTATACATTAATGTATACCATCAAAAGGGGTTTTGGGAAATAGCTGTTAATATTCTCATACTGTATACGATTCTATCCACTATTAAAGTAGCTTTTGTTCCCTGTAGCTATTCACTGTGATCTGAACATTTCTTACAGCATTTCCTAATATAATTGGTGCTCTGGACTGCACAGACATCCACATTAAATACCCCAAAGGGCCAAACGTGGCTGATTTTTTAACAGAAAATCAATTGACAGGATCAATTTACAGTTACCTGGCTTAAGACTTTCTGCAACTTGGGGGCAGAGAGTCTCACCTATACTACTCGATTCACACCACAAAAATGTTGGGAAATATAAGACAATATATTCTTTATTGTGTTTATGATGATGATTCCTCCTCCAGTCTTATTCAGCTCACGGTTCTTTTTCTCAGCTAAAAGTAGGGAACATTTTCATTCAGAGGATGGCACTACGCTGTATTGCACAGTTCGTGTACATGCTGCCAGGTTCTCCCACTGTGGTCTAGCTGCTGTATCATAACTCACAACTGGCAGCCCACTGAAACTGGTCCTGGATGGGAGACCTACTGGCAAAGCTAAGTTGCTGCTGGCAGAGGTGTTAGTGGTACCAGTATGGAGCGCTCACCCTGCAGTTTGTGTGGGTCCTAATGCCCCAGTGTAGTGATGGGGACATGTGCTGTCCTTTGGATGAGATGTAAAACCGAGGTTCTGACTCTCTCCGATCAATAAAAATCCCAGGGCATTTCTTGAAAAAAGTAGGTTTGTTACCCTAGTGTCCTGTTCAAAATTTTCCCTGGCCTTTACCAATCATGGCCTCCTAATAATCCCCTTTTATAAATTGGGTTAATCACTCTGTTCTCCTCCACATTGATAGATGATGTGTGGTCAGCGTACTTGCGCACCATGTCTGCTGTTGCATCATCCAAGGGGGTTTCTTCATGTTGGAGGTGGTAGATGGGAATCCCCATTATCTGTTAAAAAGCACTTTGAATGGTGTGTCCAGAAAATCCCTATATGCAGTAAGTGTAAATAATAATAATAATAATAATAAGGTGGGTAGCTGCGTCAGCATGCGTAGGCTGCAAAGGAACAAGTAATAGGTTTATTCCATGCTGAAAAAAAGAAGAAAGAGAACACAACGTTTCGGCCGTGGAGCCTTCTTCAGGAACTGGTACCACTTCTTCAGGAATAAACCTATTACTTGTTCCTTTGCATAATAATAATAATAATAATAATAATAATAATAATAATAATAATAATAATATTTTTTGTTGTAAATGCATAAACTACTGCAGCATAGACCAATATTGGTCAACTACATACTACCTTAAAGAGGAACCCAACTTCAATGCCATAATAATATAAATTAAATAAATCCAACACATGTGTACTTGCACAATATTTAGAGTTTTATCTTGAGATATTTCATTGGATTTCATTATTAATTTCTACATTAAGTTTATTCTCTTTTGCATACGCATCCATTGTAGCAGTAGCAACAAATGAATAAAAGGCACAAAAAGTGTCTGATTGGATAATTTATTTTTATTCTTCAACGATTAAAACCTGGCTAGGATTAAGTCGATTGATTTGTTTAATTTAAGATTTAATTGGGTAATTGGTCCTATTATTTGTAACACCTGTGTGAGCCTAGGAGCAAAGTTTAGGGTTTTTAAAGGAAGTTCTTCTGAGGAGAGAAAGAAAAGAGAGGAAAGAAGTAATCAAAAGTCAACTAGCCAGAGAAATAAGGAAGACTGCGTGAGCCACAGCTACACCTACCCACAGATCAAAAACTGGTGTTCCAGTTTGTGTCATAAAAGGAAAACTTGGCGAGAAAAATGCTTTTTTATATACCACGGCAAAAGAAGTAAGGACATTTTATAAAGTAGAAGAGAATATTGGAGGCTTCTAAGTGGACGGAGGTACCGCCATTAAGGACCCAGGATTTACAACCTCTTCCAGAACAGTCTAAGCATAGTTTGCTGCAAAGTACGAAGTGTTTTTATTGTTTTGTGATGGGGAGAGACTCCTATTGCCTAACTAGTTTCGTGGTTGTTTTAAATATTTGATAATTCTGTTTCTTTATAACTATCCTGCCAAAATTTTTAAGGTTAGAGATGCTTTTCACAAACCTGCTTACACTGAAATCCTTATTAGCTGTAAACCAATTTGGTACTCAACTAATCAAATTGGATCGCTAAACCATAATTTAATGACACTGGATAAAGACTTGAGCTCTTTCTCCATAGTTTTGCTGATATGGATGAAGGGTTTGATTCTTAGTTTATTATACTGCATATTGCTAAGAGGGTTTAGAAATTTATTCTCGCATGTAAGAGAGAATATAAAGACTGTGCTTGGAGGGTACAGTGCTAATGTATCTATCCTGAAAAAAAACGACAGTAAAGCCTCCTGGATTTCATGTCTTCTACCAATTGCAAGTTTTGCTGTGTTCAGTCCCTTTGAATTTGCTGGTTGAGACTAGGGTCTGTCACAGTCTAAATTGTGTAGACAACAGTGTGTTTCTTTTATTATGTACTTTAACATTGCATTTTACAGCAATACTATTTGTTATTGTGGATTTTGCCTTCTGTGAATAAGAGATATTTGAACACTTTGTCCGGCTTACAAAGTGTAAACTGGGAGATGATATTAAAAAAAGTTGTATTAATTTGAAATTAATATTATTGAAATATGCACACTCCAAATACAACACAATTGAATATTGCAAAGAAAAAAAAAGTGGGGAAAATAAGGCCTATTCCAGAGCATATTAGTTCATATTATCCTTATGTAATGGTTTTGTATCACTATTAAGACCAATTGTGATGCCTCTGAACATAAACTGTAACCCTGTTGGGGGGGAACTTTTACTTTACCGAAATATCTGGAATTGTTACATTTCAGTGAAAGCTTGGTTTGAACTTGAATATATATTTTTTCATCTCTGTCAAGAGAATTTAATGCAAGTTGCAGCTTACTGCACTGAAGTGTAACGGAGTGCATGGATTTGCAGTGATTAAAGGCATTGCAAGTTCAAAAATAATGGAGGTTTTGAAATACAAAGCAGTTCTGCTTAAAAGTCTTTTTATTTCACAGCAGGAGACGGTGGACTCCATATACTGTGGTCTGCCTTTCCAATACAATAGGGTGAATGGCAGTTTTCAGCAGCATGTTTTCATCTATTAAAATGTACAAAAGAGGAAGTTTAATGAACTTCATGTCAGCAGAGTTCACACATGGCACTAGGTGAATAGATCAAAATTCTGTGCTTAAACTGAAATACCCGACAATAAAACAAACATTCAGCAATGCACCTTTTTGTAATAGTTTTTGCATCCTCTATTTTTCATTTATGTGAATGCAAAACATTTCTTTCAAGATGAACTATGTATGTTGTGTGGGTCCTAAATCATTAGTCATGACAGTTGCACACCTTTAACCTATAAGGAGAGAAAGAGGTTTCTAATGAAAGCACATCTCGCACTGCTGCAGCTGTCAAACAATTCTTGAAGTACCTAGTCCTGTCCATTAGCAAAACCCACTAATGTTCAGCAAGATTTATTGTGGAGCTAAGGGCTGGTCTCTGTTGAAAGTTTTTTTTTTTCAAACCTTCTGCTAGCTCCATGTGAGTTGTTCAGAATCCCCAAACCTAAAGGCACTTTGCTACAGAAGACAGCATAGCAAATCATCAAGATGAGTCTTAACCCAGAAATACACACAGTCACATTCCCCTGTTGCAAAGCCATCAGCTACTGGAAAAAGCTGACAGGCCTACAGTTTATTATATCTCTTTGATAACTGTCCTCTAAACAAAAATAAAGTTTTATACCATGCATGCCTATATGGAAGTCTGAGATATATCCATTAACTGTCACTGTACAGTAATCAATAAGTTCTCTTAAATTGAGACCAAGCTATGCTGCAAGCATTGTTTTAAATTTTTCAATCCAGGTTTCAAATCATACATGTGTATCCGTTTATAAAGTTGGATTATTTAGTAAAAGTATTTTTGCTCAACAGTACAATATCAATGCTCTACTTGCTGTATGAATCCACAGCCTTCTAGTTATTATACCAAAGTCCTTACCGCTCTCCCACCTCCAGGAGGTCTGCCAGAGTAATAAACGGCAGTCACAGAGGTCTAGGAGGAGGACTGAAAATCCCTCAACTACAGCAGGGTATTTCTGAAATAAAGGACTAATTGCAGAGAAACTTTTCACAGGGAGGCCTATCAATTCAATGCATCAATGCATTGGCAGCAATGATTAAGGATCCAGTTGGAACGAAAGCCAACAGCAGACAAAGATGTCCCTCAGGACCAAAGTTGAGAACTATTGATTTAAAATGTATGTCTGCTTTATTCTTTCTATGAGAAGCACTCAGTCACTACGGCACACTATTTGTATGAAATGTTGTTTTTTTTTGTGTGTGGAGGCACACCTCTAGTTAAAATGAGCAAATAAAAAAAATGTGACTGATGTTTAATTAGATTTTTTTAGTATTAAGAGACACTGTTTGTGTAAAATTGTAATCAGGTGATGAGGCTTTTAAGTCAAACAAATCACAAATTTTTGTAGGCAACATGCAATGAAAATGTTTTCCTTTTAAGATATATTTTAACAGACGTTAGAAGTATAGAAGTATTAGAGTTTATATAGAATAAATATAGAAAGTACAGCTTCTGTACATTGTGTTGCAGTGCATCTTCTCTGTGCATTCCTGCCTATTCAGAGATTTGTTTTGTAAGTAAATATTTAACATCATATTATTTTTAATATTCTTTATTGTTCAAAATACAATAAATGATAAAGTAAACAGTTTTTGAATTTAATTGAAATGCCTATACAGAAGTCTGAGATGTATACATTAACTGTCACTGTACAGCAATCGATAAGTCAAGACCAAGATAGTCTGTAAGCATTGTATTTTCAAAATTTATTTATCTCAATGTACGTTTCAAATCTTACATTTTTAACATTACGTTCTCCTTTTTTGTCTTTTGTAATATTTGCCCAGAATAATGATGAACTCGACGTAGTGGCAGAAGTAGTACTAAAAGTAACCATTTTTCTGAAAAAATATTTTCTTCAAAACCAGACATGGAAAAATGACCAAGATGGGGGCATATACATACAAACATCACACTGTGCTTTCAGCCTAGGTGATTCACCTATCGGTGACCTCCTTAATAGAGGTGTACTTGAGAATAACCCCATGAAATTGTCTGTAAATTTGGTAGACATCCTGCAGTCTGAAAGCTGAGAGAGTTACTAAGAACACTTCACTATGAGCAGCAGCTGCAGCTCACTGAGCAGTATGAACAAACAATTACTTCAGCCTAAATTACAGTAGTTCTATGACCATTTCTTTAAAGAATTCACTTCTATGAAGAGATCACTCCATTCATCACTCACCAATGAGTGCAGGAACCCTGTATTTGAGTTTTTTTCTGGAAAGAAAATATGTGAGAGCAGACTTGTTTGAAGAGGTGCTTTTTACCACTTGATGGCATCTGTCTCAGTAATCAAGGTTTCTTTGCTTTTCCTTTTTGAAAGCAGTGAATGAATAAAGTACTGTCTCCTTCATGCTGGAGGGGGTGGTATTGTTTTCAAGGAATAACTGAGAGTCTACTTCTTACAGTATATCAAGGAAGTCAAATTGCTATTTAAATGTGGTTCATTTTTGCTAGATTGCTGTGGGAGGAAATGCTTCTCATCTGAATTATTTGACCATTAAGACGTGTAAATGTGCCTTTTTACTATCAATAAAATTAAACAGCAAGTATAAAAAAACAAATCTTTCAGAATTCAGTTTGCTTAATGCTCAAGGTTTGCTTTAATGGCTCTGCCAATAAATACCCTTTTGAAATACACAGTAATTTTGAAAGTAATCCTCTGGATGCTTTTGCTTTGGTAATATGGATAAATATCTAATATTATCTCTAACAGTGCAAAGCATTATTTCACAGCAAGATCATTTTGCAAGAAATGCTACAAACTAAGAGGTTTAAACATCGATTATGTAGGCGGAGAGGATGCAGATATTGACTGAAGCATGAAACCATCTTTATTCATATGACAACAGTTTTCTACTAAAAGGTCTCTAAAAATTAGAAACATCTCTGCAATCTAAGCACCTCCTAGTTATTGCTAAAATCTTAATCTGCTGCATGTTTACACTCCAAAATAACTACCATTTACCTCTATTCCACACAACTCTACAAAAACCCTACACTCTAATACTCAGATTTTGCAGTAATATACTGCTCCTTTGACTTAACCTTCTTTGACAAGATCATCTGTCATCTCAAAAGAAGAAAAATCAACCAGGGGCAAAGTAGTGTACGTATATAACATTAATTATTTCACATTAAACTTAGTATTCAGTCCTTAAGAACTTTTATTCCTACTACCTAAGACCTTTATTCCTACTACAAATGTTGCTTTTTTGGTAGCCAGTAAGGGAGCTAACAAGTTGCTTGATTGGTGCATTTGCCAAATAAAATTCAGCTCAAAACTATCATCAGCTTTATTTTATAAAGTGCCTGTAAAAGTAGCATCTCAAATAGAATTCCAGAGCTTTTGGTCATACTGTTGTAAGAAAAGGACCTGTCATCCACATAATGTAGATCTTGAGGAACATAAAGAAGACCAGTCAGAAGAACAAAGGTTGCAAAGTGGGGAGTAGATGGATAATAAGTCAGATATGTATTAAGTTGCCAAACCATGTGGAGTCTTATACAGTAGGTGAATGTAAGGATTTTGAAGTTGAAGTGAAACCTGATAGGAAGCCAAAATATAAGACCACTTGTATGTGACTTGTCAAGATTCTGGATGCTAAATACTGAACATATTGGAGATTGTTCAGTGTGGATTTCGATACCTTGCTAGGGTGTTGCAGTAATCAATTCTAGAAAAAACAAATGCATTGACAAGCTTTTTGCAACAGTTAAAGACAAAATAGGATGCAGTATGGTGATATTTCTGAGATGGTTTTACAAACGCCTACACATGACAAACAAAAGTCAAACCACAATCAAATATCACACCTAAATTCTTCAATTTTATTGAAATTCAAGCACAGTGTCTTCAGACAGGGTCCAAAGATAGGGTTGTTGCATTGGGTTTACTTGATGGGAGGTACCGAGCAGCATGACCTCAGTCTTGTCGCAGTTTAAGTGAAGGAAATGTGATTCATCCAGGTTTTTATATCAGAGATGCATTTAGAGAGTGCAGGAACAGCTTCTTCAGTGTCAGGTTTAACAGGTTAACTTAAATACAGAATAGTTCAAAGACAGCCTTCAACAAGTTTAAGACATTAAACAATAAGATAGTTCAAATTATTCCTATTATAAAGATGGCTAGGGTTTCAATAGTCTAAGGGTTGAAGCTGGAACAAAAACAAGCAAGTACAGTATATGGGCCTCCAGGAGTAGGAATGGAAATCCCCTCATGCATTATCGTTTTGTATCTCTCCCTCTGTCCCATTATCACTGTTATAGCAGAATTTGTTCTCTTTCATAAAAGAGGGAATCCTAATTTGAAACTAATTTAAGTTATGCTTGAAAAACTGTTGAAAAGGTTACACTAGTGTAACGTAAAAAGCCATGGTTAAGTGATCCAGTACCTCCATTGCGTCTTGTACAGCTGCTCTTTCCTGTTCATATCGAGCTTTGGCACCTCATGATTTAAAAATTAAGCAGTGAGTGAACATTTGTGACAGATTGAAATAATCTAAGACACTAAACATACAAACTTTGGTTCATTAAGAGTTAAAAATAATTAATGCATTGTCTTGAGTTTAAAAGGAACAATTGATGCAATATTTCAGGTGAAACTTGTGTGTTCTGTAAGAAATGTTTGAAAAAGTTAAAAGCTTAAAATGGTTTAAAAGTTCTGAACACTGGCCATTTAGAATCATTTTTGTATTAGACGTAGATCTGCAATCTACTTGTCGAGTCCCTACTGATAAGGCAGTTTGCAATTGATTAGTTTCGTCTGCCCATATGCTATAGGTAGAGCTCTTGCAGTTTTCTTCATTCGCGGTAAAGCCATTGTTGAGAGAAGACTGCTTGAGTGTCTGATTTATTAATCAACTCCCCTTTTCAGGTATGAAGTACAAAAAAAAACTTCACGCAGTCAGAACATAATTATAAATGTTTTGTAAATATGTTAGGTGTTTTAGAGCAAATGTTGAGTATTTTGGGGGGGATTATGTGAGACTGATAGACTTGCAAGTATACAGCTAGTCAGTCTAGAGATCCATCGCTAGCATAAATGCCATGAGGTCCATATATGGAGCGCATGCGACGTTTAGCTGTTAAGTAGCCTGCGTATGGAAATATATTCAGTGAGTTAGTAACACAGTATTTTCTTGAATATTCATCACTTGTCCATTTGAATATTGATATTCATACTGACTTCAGGAAGAATGTAATGCATTTAAGGAAAATATACTGTAAGTAACACTGTAGTCCTGAAAATATTGTTTATTGTAAATTACATTTTCTATATTTGTGGTAAAGCCATTGTTAAGGAAACACTGCTTGAGTATCTAATTTATTAATTATCTCCTCTTTTCAGCGGTGTAACACATTTTGGAGGCTGGAAACTTGCAGGTCTAAACTTGTTGCTGATGGTTTACTCGGTGTATAGAAAAATGGTATGCACTTCTGAGCTGAATGGTCCATTCTCATAGGTTTTTCTTATGCTCTTCATATTGGTACCTGTGTCATCCCCACATTTGAACAAATGTCCTGCAGGATGATGAGCCCCAACAGAGTGTTAAAGCGTTAGTTTCATTGTTATCACACAATTGGCTGTCAGTTTCTTGAAACTGGTATTATTTCTGGTTAAGCAGAAACCTAATTTTAGTTAAACTTACCATCTCGCATCATATTTTGCCTCATGAACACTGAATAGCTTTATACAGTATAGTCGTGTACCATACCATGTCATGTATAACCATGCCCTTTCATGGTAACCACTGTGGACAGAAATGGCGGTCACTATAAAAAAATTCACCCTTATTGTTTTTAAATTAAATTAATCCGTAGTGCACAGTTTTCATAATAGTTGTTTGAATGGGCCACCTCGGCTTAATAGCACAATTACTTTTAAAGACTTACATATTCAAAAATAAACAGCAAATATATAAGATGAGGAGATATCTCCTGGTGGTGGATTATAAAATATATAGATGCCAGAAATGACAGACGCCTAGTATGAATGGCGAAGAAGAACATTAAAATCCTCTGTGGCAGCTAAGATCTAGTACATCAGTGATGCTGAGGTTAGCATCCAAACCATCTGCAGCAGGCTTAGCAATGCCAAGCACATTAAACAGGACAGGAGGAAAACGTTCTGTATCAATATTAGAAGGTTCCGATTAGCAAAGGAGAATGCTAACAATCTCCATCGGTTTTGGGAAAGAACTATATTAAAAAATATTAACATTTGTTTGGTTAAGACGTGTATGCTGTGCACTTTACAGAGCTACAGTTATACAGTAGTTGCAAATCATTTTAAGGATAAGAAAGGTTTAAAAACCCTTCCCCCATAGACTGTTATTGTGAATGTGTAATGAGCATAAAAACTGAATTATTAAGCATTATGTACTACTTTGTTGAAAACAAGGGCCAAGACAGAGTTCAAAAACATTGTACTGAGGTAGGCTATATCACAATTTACTATCTTCTCGCTAGCCAAAGTGTAGAGAACCACACAAAAATTAAAATTAATTGTGTTTTCCCTGCCATGTCCTTTCTATAACTCCCTTCCAATCAACATAAAAAATGCTGAAAGACTAGACTTATATTTTAAACCAAATAGAAAATGCAATTTTGAATGTGCTCTTCTGTAATTTCTTTGCTTATGAAATGTTGTGCAGCAGCAAATGATACCTTGGCATCCAGGGCAATAGAATAATTCCTTACAATTACATAGTGCTTACTAGGCCTAGCTTTGCATAGACTCTGATTAGATGGGTTTGTATATCTTTATTCTTTATAAAGGATTACACCAGAACAGGGCAGAAGAGTATGGGTGTTCTACTAGTGTATGTGTGGTTTTCCACTGGGTGCTTCAGTTTCCACCCACAGTCCAAAGATACACTAATAGATTGATTGGCTTCTATAAAATAGGCCCTGGTGTGAGTGTTAGCATGTTTGTGTCTGTGTGTTCCCTGCAATGGACTGGTGTCCTGTATTCTGCCATCCTCCCATTGCTTGCTGAGATAGCCTATATAGTGCCCTCCAGACTTCAAAGCACTGAAGAAAATATAAATATCATAATCAGTTATGAAATGGGTAATGCATACAATTTTTTTATATAAAAAAACTGAATTCCAGAAAGCATGGGGGTCACTTTTGTCACACCCTTAAGTATTACTTTAAATACAATTTAACATGAAACAATTAAACAATAATAGTCAGTTCTTTGAAAGTGCAATGAAAACTTTGGGAACCTTATACCTGTAGCAAACCCTTACATTTTTGTGTTTTCCAGATGTATAAGAGAAGGTAACACATGGAAAACATGCAGCAGTAACGTGCATCGTCATAGCTAAATATATTGTACCTCTACAAGTTGAGAGATGGCTATAAAAGAATCTAAATTTTTCCCGTGCTAGTGTCCATTATTGTGACACTTAATGCTACTGGTGTAGTGGTCAACTTGCCAAGAAGATGACACAAGTGTACAGTATCTTCCCACTGTAAAACAATTGAGGAGGAATCTGGGAATCCAAAAGCAACAGCTGGATATCTCCAGCACATGCTTATATGTTCAGGATAAAAATTGTTGAAAAATACCTTTTGAGTTTCGAACCTTTCTGCATATAGTTGGGTTGCAAGGAAGAAGCCTCTCCTGAGGACAAACCATAAAAAGAGATGACTCAAATTTGTCAAATATCATTTCAAAGACAAATTAAACTATCTTATACTCAGATGAAAGGTAAATTGAAGTTTTGGGCTATGATTATATGCCTTACAGTATATTTAGCATAAAATGATGATGGTAATGTAGAGAAAAAGCTCATGATCACTAGAAAATTGCAGGGGGTCTATAATGACAAAAGAATAGTTAACTGAATAGAAAATAAATGTTATCACTTAGCTATTTCAATCTTTAGACCTCAATGCTATTGAACATTTTGTGTTTGTAACTCAAGATAACAGTTCACAAAAAAAACCCCAAAGATTCAAAACAATACTGCATGGAAGAATATTCCCAAGTTTCCTCTGTATGATATGCCAGAATCATATAGCACACTACAGGAGGCATCTAATCCATGAATTCTCTGCCAGAGGAGGATTTACAATATTCATTGTAAAAAATGTAAATGTTTTATATTTACTAACTAGTGGTATCAATACAAGCGACCTTCATGTTTTTAGGACTTTATTTATGGCAATGAATGCTATTAAGATTACTATGCAATATTTTTAGATTTTATTAAACAAGAAACGTTATTCAATTTGTGAAGTTTTGCTATTTGATGTTTATTGTTTCTATTTAATCAAAAAAATGAATACACATGGAGGTCATTGCATATTCTTGAAGCATGTTAAACTAAAACCATGCAAACTAAGAGCATAAAAATATTTAATGTCTGTGCCAGTTCTCAAAAAGTCCAAGTGATTTGCCACATCTCACAGTCACTATGTGTCAATTGAATATACTATAATCTCATGATGTATTTTGATTCAGTTTTCGTTTGTAAAAGAGCTTATATTATGGAATTATAGTACTGTAGCGTCACCCAAGAAAAATATATTTTTATAGATACACTATTCTCTGGGGGAATTGCAAGACTTTAAACCCTGCGTTATTTGAATGCATTACATCCATTATAAAATAGCTTTATAGATAGTTGTTTCTGTTCCTAAAATATGTATTTATACAACATATGTAAATCTAAGGTTTTGAAATAGAGGTTGCCATGAACACAATATAATCATGAAAAAAACTTTTGATAAAAAAACATTCATTTGTGCGTTTTGTTTAATTTTTAATGTGAAGCTCTATGATGTGAACTTCTGCCGAGTGCATATTTAGATTCATTGAATCATTAATGTTCCTGAAACTCGCGCTTCAGTTCCTGTGAGAAACAGATGCTGTCACAATGGGACATTCTTCTAAGCTGTTGTTTTTTAATAATAGTTCAATAAAATTCAAAAATAATGCTTTAAAATCATGTGGGGCGAACTACCTTTCTCCTGCTGATACTTGTACAGGTGCATAACTAGAAAACGTAGAATGAATTACCATTTTATTGTAATTGTGACTATTTCAGGTATTAATAACTGCATTTGAAAATGAAAAAATACAATCAGGAGCACTGTACATTAGAGCATGAGCAAGGTTACAGATGAGGAGAGTCCATTAATCCCATCTATGGCATTATGTTGTTTGAAGCTAACTGAATCCAGGATCCCATCTAGCCATTTCCTGAAAGAAGGCAGGGTATCAAGTTCGACGCTGCATCTGGGTAGCTTATTCAAAACCCATGTTTGCCTATAAAATTAAAAATATTTAACAACAAACAAACTGAACTAATAAGGAAAATTGGTGTTCTCAAACATTTCATTCTATTCAATATCCTGATCCGTTTTTTACTTTACCCGTCTCTCAATTGCCAGGTCACCATCCTCGTTGGGATAAATGGTGAAATCGCCATCACACATTTCATTTCCTTCACCTGGCACCCTTCACTTTCCACCCTGTTCCAGCACACATTTTGCAAATCGTTCTTCATCTCTTTCTCTCACTATATACTGTATACTCAAAAATATGATGAAGCCATCTGAATCTCCATCTTTTATCAGAAAGCTGTTCCACATCACCACATATAAGCACAGTGAAATCAATTAGCTTATCCATGAACATACAGTACATGTAAACTTGAAACAGAAGTTGCCTCAAGCCACAATCAAACAGAACCCAAGACCCATGAGGAAGCAACGCAAACAAGATCGCTACCATGCAAGCAACATGAACCAGTGGATACAAGTTGAAACTAGGAAGTGCATTTAAAAATGAGAACCAGATGCAACTCTTCACCTAAAGGTTTGAGAGAATATGGAATACGCTGCTGCACTCAATCATTTTGTTACCCTGGCTGGGTAAGATCCTTGTTTCAATAAGCTTAGTAATGATCTAGTTAAGTTGAATTCCCCCCTTATGTCACATACTGTACCAACCGAACAGCCTGAACTGAAGGACATTCAAATTATTTTTCATGTTTTGAGATGGTTCTTTTAAGGTATACAGTATACCATTGTAGAGAGAATACTTTTTTGTGAAGTCATCATGACCCTTCGCTCCCAGTATATTCAGTGACATTTAAAACAACAGAGTACTGCCAGCAATGATGGAATTCTGTGTTGGGGGCCTGTAACAATTTAAAACTGCACAAGTGTACTGAATCTCAAAGCTGTGACTATAAGACAGCAGTTGAAGGAAAATAGTGTTGATAACATTACTTGGTCAGCTCAGAGTCCTGACTTCAATCCCAATGAGCACCTCATGTGATGAACAGCAAATGGAAAAAAGGAACCTCTGAAACACACATCACTATAGTAGAAATAGTGCTGTGAGGAACACGGACAGTATTTCTCCTACCAACATTTGAAAGGTGGTGGAAAGTTTCTCCCTAGTACTGCAACACAGATTAGGTTCAGGAGTTTTGTCCTTTTATATGTAGATTTATATTTTACTGTACATTCAGTATTTGACAATTACATAGTTATTGAAGCTGACGTTTCTTAACTGTGTGCAAGTGGCATCATTCAAACTTTCTAAATTCACCATAATTGCTTTTATTTAGAGGTCCATTCCCTCACAGCAGTAATGTGTACAGAAAATACTGGCTGCAGAAATAATTCCATAGAAGGGCTCTATGACATCTCTCAAACCTTGAGGGTATAGTTTGAGTGGTTCATAAAATGTCACAGAACCAAGAGAAGGAATCATTTCCTTGCAATTCTGAAGACCATATTTTATTTGTGTCATGCATTTGTATTACTAATGCTACCCGGCACACCACTGTCTACCAGGTTTCCACTCGCATCCATCCTGTTTTCCTTTACAGATGATGCAGAGTGGGGAAAGGCAGCAATAAAAACACAATACCTGCAGCACCACAAATAATCTCATCCGCCACCCATAGAGGATTTGACCTCATTTCAACTCCCAAACTTCAGCATCATAGTCTGTTTGCATATGAATGGTACAACTTAGAAACTTTATACTTTATAACATGGGAGAGATAATTAACGCATGAGTTTATATACTAAGTTGACATTCTGATGTAAGAACAAGGAATTATTGTAACTTTGTTTAACATGACAATGAGTGGTGTACAATCAGGTGTCAGAAAGTATGAACTAATCTGGATGTAACATACTGCAGCAAAGCAAAACCGTAATATGTTTTTTTATACCTGTATTTTAAATCCTTTGCTTAAATACTGATTGTACTTTTGGGGTTTGATGTATTGTTAAAAGTAAAAGGCAAACTGTAATCCAAAAATAAAGTATTTACATGAGAAATAACACAATAATAACATGGCATTTGAAAAACGATATGATTTGTACAGCAATCAAGAAAACATGTTACCAAATACAAATACTTGATCCGTTTGAATTTGTTCAGCACTAAAATGAAGATGGAAGGTTGCAAGAGGATAAATATTTGCTTCCTCTTATTTGTACATTCAGTCATTGATTTGGATGTCTGTTTGCAGAGAAAAAACAGATAAATTGTCAGTGACAGGCAAATGTCTGAGACCAAGATAGACTGAACGAGATGTGACAGTCCCTGATTTTACCAGTGTCACTCACATAGCTGTATGTGGACTTATCAAATCAGTTGCTTTCATGAGAGGTGAGTCAGCTGACAGCTGCAGTTTGCTATAGTTGACCTTACTCTAGAGACAGAAGGAGAACGCTTGATCAAGTAAAAGTTCTGCATTTCACATTTTTAATCCGTGTCTTTTGTTCACATCAGGTGATCAAGTTGTTCACTCTTCTGCTTTCAAGAACCACAAGTCACTGCAAATGGATTATCATTATTTTATTACTTTATTTGATTTCACTTTCTTTGAACAACAAGAAGAAAACAGATTTTGAAGCCTTGTGCGCAGAAGATTGTTTTCAACAAACCAAGTTATTTAAGCAAAGTTATGTTTGAAAATATAAATTTGTTTATTTGGCATCAGGTTGTTGATTATATAACAGTACATGGAGCATGACAATAGTTTTCTTTTGCTCAGAAACTAAAATATATTATGTTTAATAGAAACCAGAAATACTCATACATGAATCTGTAAATATTTACAGGTAATAGTAGTAATGTTTTTTGTTGATGTTTGTAAATTACAGTAAATATTTTTTGTTTCAGTCTGCTGCAAGGTTTATTTCTTTGTTACCTCACTGTGCCAAAGAACACAGAAAACATGTGCCTATAAGTGTTACCACTAAGTATTCCCTGACAAATACAGGATGTGTAAGTCTTAACTTTTATCATTTGCTTAAAATACAAGCTGCTGTTAGTGTCTGATTTTCTTTATACCTCAAACTCTCTCTCTTTGATTCATCCACACTCCCTACCTTATTGCAATGTAGCATCACATATTAGCTATTTTCCAATATATAACAAGATGAGCAGTTCAAAGCTGAATTTGAGGAATTGCTTGATTTTCAGTTTAGCTAGTGTTAAAAAACACAAGCTTCATTAAATATAATTCTATTGTATTTGCCTCACAACATAAATCATAAATTAATCATTTTTTTTAAATTACTGAGATGAAAACTGAATTAGCTCTTCTGTAACAAGCTAAACAATTATTTTTTTCCTAGTCCATATCGCTGTAAATTAACATTTCTAAAACCAGAACAATCCATTACTTAGATACTTAGACCTAGCTGCTTAGTAGCTTTGAGACTCCACAGCAATGGATTGCAAATATTCAAGCCATAAGATTGGCACAGAGGGAGTTACTAGTACTACAGTAATTATAGCAAATGAGTGACTAGTAGTGCCGGTAATGTATATGCTCTTTCTAGGGGGTGCTCTTATCAACTTTTTGCACACTGTGAGAGTGGACAAAAGGTTGTCAGAACAAGTACAGTATCTTCTGTTTGCCCATTATGTTAAACAACAGATCCAGATGGCTGGTCGTATTGCAGCAATAAAGGTGCTGGTGCTCCATTGGGAGTCTCTGCATTACCTTTCTTGATATCGGTGAAATTCTGGCCCATTTTGATATTAGTCATATAGACTTTTCAACTTTATATAGACTTACAATCCTCAGTGCCACCTGCTGACACAATCAATGCCTCATTGTATGGATCTTCCATTGTAATTGTTTGGCAGTATTTTTGGGATGCTTAGATAGAAATATGGCGATAACAGCCATTCAGGGGGATGAGAACAGGGTCTTGTGGGGTGGAAAATACTATATTTTGTATTGGTATGTGGGGTAATCTTCCCACAAAAGTCAAGGCTAGCACATTCAGGGCCCTGCAAAGAGTATTGGGATAGTTAAGTTTAAACTGGATTAGTCTAAAATTAGTCATTGTTCATGCTAAAGGCTTAGGTTATAGTCCAGCCATTACTTGTGTGAATCAAGGCTATATAATTATTGTAGCCCACCATGAAGAGAATTCCAAAAGTGGCATCATATACATTGCCCTCAAACAATTATGGGACAGAAATGTTATAACTGATATTTTTTTCTATATTTGTCAACATGAAATAAATGAGAGATATGCACAATACATGTTTTGTTGTTGGTAATTCCTTTGACACAACTGATCACATTAGGACAAAAATACAAAGGTACTCCCTAGGTTATGCTCCGTACCATCTTATGTGAGCCAAAATTTCTATAACTCTTAGACTGTACAATACATTCATAATAACACACTTATACTATACACTTACTTCTATTGCTGCTTTCATCAGTCACACCATCAATAAAGATCAGTGAGCCAGTTTCAGAGATGGTCATGACTAATCATTTAGGAAAAACACTGCAATTAACAAGTTACCATCTGTACTAATTTGGATATCTCCACTTGCATTATAGCAGCTATCTTTGTTCCTTTCTAGGCATTTTTTTTAATTTGCAATGCTATCTGTAGAAGCTGCAATAGTCCTCCACTTGTTGTTAAATATGCATTAGGTAGTATGGAGCTTATGGTATAAAAAATGGCAAATAGATTCACCGTGCATATTTTGGAGCAATGTCCTCAAGCATCTCTCCCTTTCTGTGGTGAGTTATGTCAACTGGCAATTTGCAATTCCAAGTTCTTGAGTATTAGAATAAATGATACATTAAAATAACAAGATTTTTGATTGATTTTCTGAAGTAAAAATATAAAAGTTTCTTATACTTCCAAAAAATCAAAATACTACCAACCCCAACAATATTGAACTTAAAATGAAAGCCGACTTGACTATTTACAGGTAGAAAATGACGCTTTCAAGATATGCTGCTTATCCAGCATCACTGTAGGTTTTCTAGGAGAAAGTATTTTTACTAGGAATAGATTTCAGCCCCCTTGAACAGTTAAGATGGAAGATATACAGCACTTTAGGCACAAATAAAAAAAAAAAGGAATGGAGTGGTCAAGGGTGAAATTGGATCACAACACAAGCTGAGGAGGAATTTAATAAAGTGTCCAATTTGAGAAATCACTGCCTGGCAGCTCCCTAACTCATAATGATACAATCAAAAAATATCTGTGACACTCAAGATTTACTTAGTCTCTGCAAAACCATCACCAATAATTTGTTAAAACAAGGATGTATTGTTTTAATTATTTGGAAAAAACTTTTTCTCCTGTGCTGGATGGTGGACTTGTATTCTTTCTGTTGAACAAATCTATTCTATCTATCCCTCTATAAAATTCAAATGTACGATTCAGTCCACAATACAGATGATACCAGCAAAAGTAGAATGGAGCAGTTTCAATGAAGCTTACTTTGCTTAGTATTCTTTGTTATATTAAGATTCAAGTATCTGTATGTACTGTACAATGTACTGTTTAAATAATAACATGCATAATACCATCATACTGTAGTTTGTGGGGCTTATCAGGATGGTTTCAGTTTTTTTAGGCACAAAATATGTCAAACACAAAATAGTTATCAGTGCTTCCTCAGTTCACGATACAGTATTCTAAAGAAAAAACAAACCCTGAAATATAGCTCTTAACAGATGTGCAGCTGTAACATAGGTAGTAACCAACGCCCTGTGGGAGGTTAAGTAATCTGTGACAAACTGGTATTTTTCTAGTATTTTGCCCCAAATATTTCATATGTTTCAATTTGAATTTGTAGTTTTAATATTACATATACAGTAATATTGAAAACTAGTTGTAGTATCATAATTATGGTATACTGTATGCCATACTGTGTTTCCTGGAACTGTCCTATAATTACACACCAACCTCTTCATCTCCCATAAATTTCCCACATTATCATTGATAGCTTAAAGTAGAATAAATTACCAGTAGCAAATGAAAATAGTTATTTACTTTATACTGTACTACGGTAAATTGTACAAAGAAAACTCACTAATTGCTCCACATAGCAGTCATATTTTCAAAAATGTTCTTTCACATAATCCCCGTTATGTGGGAATTTACATATATATTTCCATATTTATGATTTCCTTAATTATATAAATAAAGCTGTGCTTTGTTTGTTTCATTAAGCCACTATTAGTAGAAAACAATTTCCCTGCTGTAGGTTGTAGATAAGGAATGCTATGGACCTTGGTAGAAAACAGGATTGCTTTCAATAGTCTTGTTGTTTGTGAAATTCCAACCTACTGTATGATGCCACCTTTATTTAGATACAGCTAGAAACATTTTCGGCAACATACTGTACCAATTTATGCAATTGATATTTACATGACATGAATCAATTATTGTGACTGGTGAAGATTACTCTGTATCTCCCTCTTTAGGTTTTATCATATAACCAGTACCATTAGATAATAAATGTTGTGGTGGTTCAACCATATCCACATAACTGATAAAAGACATGTCTTGATAAAAATTCTGTAGACTTTGCAGGCACTAAACCAAGCAAGAGTTTTCCCTGATAAAATCCATGGGGCCTGTCTGTATCCCTGATCTCACTCCTACAGGAAATCCCTATGGAATTCTGACTTTCATAGCTTTGCCCCCTACAGTTTTTAGCACGGCTAGTTGCAGCTCTTTGCAATTTGAGAGAACATGGCACCTTCCACCTTTCTCATTCAGTTTTTTAAAGAATAAAAATGTATTTCTGCCCTCTAGTTGAGAGAAACAAAACACTGTTGTTTCCAACAAAACGCAGAATTGTCACTTTTTACCTTCCTCCTAACAAAATATTATTGACATTATTACTAAATAACAAAGAAGATAATACCAATAATGTTATCGTGTTCTTATTCAGCCTAAACATGGCATCATTAGTAAAAAATTCTCCCCACCTTTTAAACATATTCAGACACAATATGAAGTGAAACTACTAGGGAAATATGAAAATATTAGTTATTTACGTTGTTAATAAGTTACTTTGAACCCACAAGATCTCACAAGTCTTGGGTCCAGTTTTATTTTCTGGACTAAGATGCTATCTGTGTTTACCCCTTAATATTATCCCTATGTTTGTGTGGATTTTCATGACGAGTTCCAGTTTTCTGTCACCGTTCAAAGAAATGCTGACTATAAATGTCCTGTCTGTCATCCTACTCTACATGCTTCATGTGTCACACCCAGACGGGCAGTGGCTCACAATCCGCGGTAGCCATGAGAAAATGCAGTTCTTCCCTGAACAAACACATTTCTCACAGGGCTCCAGTTTCTACATGCTGGGGTCACCTGCCGATTTACCCTACATTCTACCAAGCTGTCTCCTCATCTAATCAAACCTGACCTCCGAAAACACATGAACTGCCGCGGGGAAGATGCTCTGTTATTTGAGCTACTAGTTCCTGCTATGCTCTGCTCTATCCTAGCATCTCTCGATTCTTATGAGCTAGTTCTGGAAAAAAAACATGTTCCTGATTCCTAATTCCTGAACTCCAGTTACCAGAACTTGTCTCGATCCTGCTCTGCTTGAATCTTCCACATTGCTCATTATCCTGCCTGCATAAGCAGCATTCCTCCCTGCCTGACTCCTGGCTTTCCATATTTTTTTCTCTCTGCCATATTGTCCCTATTTTTCTGGAGAATCTCCGTTGGTTTCCAAATATCACCAAGAATCTGCGGTTGGATTGCGTCCCTGCCTTTAGTCGTGGCTGTCAGCCAGAACAAACTGCGCCATTATATCAAGTCTGCTTTGGTATGATCCTAACCTAGAAGAAGGACCAATTTTAGAAGAAGCAGGGCAATCCTTCCTAAGTGTTTTGCCAAGGTGTGGGACCCACAACAGAGCTCAAAATGAACAAAGTCTATCAAGCAGAGCTCACAATGTTGTGTTTTTACAATTCTGCAATCTTATGATTGCTATCAGTCCTTATGCATTCCCTAATTTGTGCAAGGTTTTTAACAAGACTAATGACCTTCTGATGTATTGTTTGATGATGATGAGTATTATTATATTCTGTTTTGAATCGCTTGCATTTCGAGAGATGAATACAATTTATACAAGAAGGTAACAATTTTGTCATCTGTAACAAAGTCACCACGGTGTGTAGTACAGTGATGGGGAAAAAATATCTGACATATTTCATTAACAATAATGACAATGACAATGTTTTTCACTGTTATCTTTTTAAAACATCAAGTTTAAAAATATTTTAATTTTTATTAGTGAAGTGTGCCTAATTAGATAAATGATTGCAGATGGCTCTTCATATATGCTAGATACAGTATAATCTATAAAACATACTGTATATGCAGTGTGCATATACAACAGCTGTGCCACATTATTAACTGGGTTACTTTTCTTACGTGCTATAGATTTGGTGTTCAGGTGAAATCAGACTAATGTCACTAAAAATCATTGGAAAATATCCAACCAGGCATTGTCGAGTATATTAACGTGGTATTGTAGGAAGTGCTGTCCTTTGAAGAGATTTGTCCTCTGACACAATTTACAATAATCCAATCCTTTTCTTTCTTTATTTGACTTAGTTTTAGTACCTGTCAGTTTGGATTAATGAAGTACTGTAGTTTAACAAAAGCTTATGCATGCATATGACATCAGCTGTGTGCAATTGCAAAAAACTATTTTTTATGTTTCTTAAGGTATTTTTCATACCTTTACAAAGCCTTTAGTGCTGATGCTATCTGTTTTTTAGGATGGTTTTGTGTATACTGTATAAACACTTATCTCAGGTCTTTGTAATAACAGAAGAAATAAGCTATGAATAATGAAAAATATTTATAGTTTAGCTTTTTGAGGGTCTTGGGTATGAAATAGAGGTCAAAGCTTTTGTTGCTTCCATTTTGTGCCAATAGTAAAGCTACTGCCTTTAACATGTACCAGTGTATGCCAAATACGCTGTAGAAATCCATCCAGTGTTCCATTGATTCTGTGTCTTTAAATAGATATTGTTTATAAAATGATTAAAATAAATTGCAAAAACAATAAAAGATAGCTTTATTTACAGACCTTTTTAAATAACTAATTTGTATGTTCCTTTACTTATTGTTATGTAACTCTTCCAGAGTTTCCAACGGAATTATTATATTACATTTATTACAACTTAACTAAAATGGCACAGGTATACATAAAAAAAAAACAATGAAAACATAAAAATAAGTTCATCATTGCTTTTCTTCCATAGTTTATCCTGAAACCAGGCCAATCTGCTATGGTGTAATAGTTAACAAGTGAAGTTAGTCCATGCAACAATTTTTTTTTATGTTACTGCCTTGAAGTCAGTTGTCAAGATAAGATTTTATCTTAAAAGAAACAAATCATGACTCAAATGTCAGAAGCCTCAATAGAAATGTGACTTTCACAGGTTAAAAGTATAATCTGCATCTAAGAGCCAATGCTGACATTTATGCTTATCGTTAATATTCTTTTTCTTCATTGAGTGTCCAATTCTTATTCTCACTCATTTTTCCCTCTATTAACTTTTACTTTATCTCTGCATTGATAATTACCATTTCATGATACCACCAAACTAATTGACATACTCTAAATAAAAAGAGTAAGAAATGTGCTTTAAAAGTCTTGATCTTTTAAGATGAAACATGTTAACGTGAATTAAATCAATTTTAAAATAGCCAAGATCAGATAGTGCTGTTAAAACTGCATCATTGGGTTCTAAACTACCAAATAATAAAATAAAATGTATCCACTAATAACAATAATGCTAATAATAACTCAAAATGTTTAAGAACTGAAAAAAAAAATCTTTGACTGCAGGGGTATTTTAAGACTTTTCTAAAAATAAATATAAATAAGATGTGTTTTCTCAGTAAATTCAGTTTTACTGCCATCTACTTCTCACCCCCAAAAAAGTGTTAAATGAGAGTATTCAAGTTTTGTTAAAATTATTTCCTTTTGAAATGTGCAGAGATTATTTGTAATTCCACAAAAATGGGATATCAGTGGAAAAGTGGTGGATACTTTAGTAAGGCACTGTAAATTATACAGAGCAGTAACCCCTAAATTCTGGTCCTAGATGATCTGTGTCTGCAGGTTTTCAATGTCTCCTTAGAGCAGCACCACATGAAGATCTGTGAGAAGCTGTTAAACTGGTATTTGCCTTTACTCTGCAAGAATCATATAGCATATTTGTAATAACTCGCACTGCCTAGTGAAAATCCAAACACATCCAGATTAGAAAACTTTCGTATTTTAACACTATAGAGACTGGGAGTTTCCTTCTGATTTCTTTTACGTAATTCACCTTTATATGTCTGAAAATATTTCATTTTTTCCTATTTCATTCAATATACCATTGCATTACAATGTGTACATAGAAATGTTTGCAAGATTTATACCAGTTATATTCAAGGATATTTTGGTTTGCAGAAATAATATTTCAGCAGTTGAATTATTCATTGGTCCTGTGAGACACCTGAAAGCACATTTTTGAATTCTCATTTCCAATCATTAGCTGCACATTAGAGTCATTCTCAAATTCCCAAAATGCATTCTGTGTTATATTGCAACAGCTGCAGAAGCTCTTACAAACCAGGAACTTCGTTATCATCAGTATGTTTCAGCTTTCATTGTTCATGCTACACATTAGTAATACCCAGCACTTGACTACCTTTCCTATTTCCTCTTGGTGGCATGGTGGCACAGTGGTTAGCATTGTTGTCTCGCTTTACTGGGGCCCTGGGTTCAATTCCTGTGGTGGTATCTGTGTTCCTGTGGGTTTTCTCCCACAGTCCAAAGACATACTGGTCGATTAAGTGGCATCTGTCAAAGATTGACTTTGTTGTTAGTGTGAGCATGGCTGTGTGTGCCCTGACAGACTAGTGTCCCATTCAGGGTGTGATTCTTGCTTGCTGGGGTAGGCTCCGGCTCTCCCTCTGTCTTTTATTGGGTATAGCAATTGGAAAACAGATGGATAGACAGCCATTCCCTGCTTCTTAGAGCTAATTATTACTGATCCAAGGCTCCCTGTGAACGTTTATAAGGTGGACATTTAGCACTGCTTTGATCTGTATTGGAAGGATGCTGGACACAAGGGCTACTACAGTATGTAATTCTATACCATTATATACAGTAGTATAGGAATGTATGCTATGAACCTAAGTAACCAATTGTATTTAAAAAAAGTTATCCTTAGCAAATGGGGAGGTAGGAAGATGTGTGTGATTTTGGAACACTGCCAATCTTGTAAGCACAGGGAAGTGTGATAGAAAAATATTTAAGGACTAGTTTAATTACTTTGAGAAAGATACACCAAGCATCTCTGTGTGTTTTGCTCCCATGTGCATGAAATAAAAACTTATTTTAACTTCTGAGACGGACTCCGACTATCTTTTAAGGGGAAGTGGGGAAAACTTTCTCCAACATTACTGTTGATGTACAGTATTGGTCAAGGAGAAAGGGGTTCATACCACCAATTTTTCTAGTTTTGTAAATCAGCAAATAGGACCAGTAATGTAGCGTTCATGTTGCTGTGAGAAGGTTTGAATTTTTCCTCATTTTCACATTTTCAAATCAAAAGAAATGGCAGATAAATTGGCAATGATTTTAAGGATTTAAAAAATTATTAGAGCATATAAAGACACACACTTTATGAAAATATGAATTGGTTTTTGCCTGAAATCTCCAGTCCTCAACCTGGAGAACCCAAACAAAGTTAGTCTTTTTACGTTTAATTAGTGAAACGGGTTCACAGATTTGGGTCACACAGTACAGTACCACTTCCTTCATGGTCACAGTTTTAATAGTGATCTATAATACATACAGGGACACAGCTGTCGTGGATGACGGTTAACTCAAATCCTGGAGGACCTAGTGTATTCTGTTATTTGTTCCACCATGTTCTCAGTTATGTAGTTTAATTATTTAATTAGTAATACGCTAACTAGGATTTGAGTTTATTAATAGGTAACTTTATACTTACTGTAAGAAATTATAATGTGAAATATATTTAATGTGAATTAATGTGAAAACAACTATACAGTATATGAATGAAAAACAATCCCCAGAAATTTATTTAATTAATTAGTTAATTTTTTAAGAGTCACACCCTTGACAGGTACTGTATATACAGTATGTCTATTTTAGCACACACAGGGGCAATTTAGAGACAACAATTAATGTCGTTATCTTAATGAGGTTGTACTTACGACGATAATGTAGTTATCTTTGGAAGGTTGGAAGAAATTGGAAACCATGAGAAAACCCATGTAAATGCAAGGGAAGACATGCATAATCTCCAAAGAAGGCACCCAGGAATGGATGCGAATCCTGTACCAAAGAACTATGGGCTATCAATACTAAAAGCACCACATTGTCATGGTGTCTGCAATTCACATGTGTTTTAATTTAGTTTTGTCTGTTATCTTGGGATTTTCTTTATTCATAATTTTTCTGCAAACTATAAGTAATGTTTTGATTATATTGTAGATTGAGTTATATCATGTGTGTATATCAGTTATATATGCTGACCTACATACTAAATTGTTTATCATAAGTAAAAATTTAATCTTGTTTTGTATTTCTACTAATTACTTTTGAATGATTACATTATGCACTTAATGGCTTGTAAAATTTCACATTTTTCATTGGGTTCAAAATATTTCATTACTTCTTTAAAAAATGTTAATGTTTTCAAAAAAACATACTGTTCTGTTGTTTCTTGCTACGGTGTACATGTTGATTATTGTTTAATTATGCTTTTCTTCTCTAGACTTATTATTTGTGACAGTATGTTTGTGCCTGGGCTGTATACAGTATGTTGTACCTTCCTATGACTGTTCCATTATTTTATTCACTATTTGAATAATGTCTTGTTATTTCTTATCTCAATGGACCAAGTACACAATAATTTGTTATAAATTTCCTTCTTGTAAGCATCTCTATTTTAGAAAATAATTTCCCAATGGCTTGTTTTATTTTAGCAATTTATACATAGGAACATACTGTAGGACATTGTGGTATGGTACTGTAGTGGTTAACACTGTTGCCATGCAGCCTTTGGGTCTTTGACGTCAGTTGTGGACGAAGGTGCTTTCTAAGTGAAATTTGCATACCTTCCCCATTTTTGTATGTTTTTCATTGGGTCCACCCACCTCTCAAGGACACGCTGGCTGGTTCTTTCACATACATCTGTGATAATGCAGAAGCTGTAAACTACAGCAGCATTAATTGCGCTAATGTTCTCAAACATTATGTCTATGAAGATATGGGAGCATTCAGCCAAGACTTGTTGAAATGCTTCTGTATTTGAGATGTGAACTGCGTCTGATGTTTTGTACTATATTCTGACTGTAAATGTTTGAGGCTGTGTGAATTGACACATTAGTCCAATCTGCTGTTGCCTTCAGGGATGGAGGAGAAGCATGTGCATCAATAATTATATCTCCTGTGATACAAAAGACTGGTCTGTCATCTTTAAAGTCTTGTTACAGTACACACAATTTGTGTGTGCTGTGTTTTGATATGGTAGTGCATACAGTATATTATTTACCATGAATGAAAAGAAATATATTTATACAGTATGTTTTAAACATTGTTTGGTGGTGTTCCTTCAGCAGATGCTGTCTAAGCATCTGGTTCCTGACATTAAGGAGAAATATTTAATCTTTATCTTTCAACAAAAATTTCTTAGCCAAATGAATGCCAATGAGAATTTATTATATTTGGCCATTTCAGAGTTGTTTAGCAGGCCTAAGGAAAAATTACATTAAAATATGAGAGTTTATTTTTAAATGCAATTTTTAAATATTATTATGATGTCAGTTATTAATGGGAAATGCCTTTTGAATTTGCTACTGCATATCAAGTCAAGTATTCTTGATGTGAAACTTTCAGTAGAAGGGAAAACAATGAACAATTCCATTAACGTGTTTTTTCTTAATTAAAGACTTTTGTTTTAATGAAATTTATTTTGAGAGCTGATTAACGATAGAAGTGCCATTTTCTGTAAAAGAAGGTTAGCTGTGTTAGAATCAGAAAGTATGAAGGCAAAGACAAAACACAATTTAATGTTAGTTTCTCCAGGTGTTCATTTAGTACTATGGTAATACTGCAATTAATTCCAAATTATTTTATTTTAACGTTTAGACTTTTGTTGGCCCTGAACCAAAGAGAAAAGTCTGCTGTAAGTCCTTGTTTTGGGGATCATAAATAACATATGTTTGCTGCCACAGAATAAGGTAGAATAAAGCACAGTGTAAACAACATCATATCAGGAGGGTTCACCTTTTGTGACCTGGGCTTGGTATGAGATATTAGTGTGATACCATAAGAAAACAAACTTACTTGTAGTAGAAGTTGCTTTTATTAAACTTTGAAAACAAGTCAAATCAACAAAAGTAATAAAATATCAAGCCTGTGAATCCATAACAAATGTACACACAAAAATATTTTTAAACTCACAAATGATGCACCCTAGTTTACCTCAGTGCTTATCCTGACAAAATTAATACATTTTGTTCTGGCAGGCACACTAAACTGGCCAATTATTCCAATTTGTACTGAACAGAATTCAAAGATATTAGTATACAGTTCATTTAAATACAGGATTATTAGTTAACATTTAAGGAGATATTGAGTGAGCATTTAAGAACTGAGAGGCACTGCATCATGATTACTACCTTAAATTACATATTTATATATTTTCATTTTTTATTGCAATAGTAGCACTTATATATTTTTAAAATATATATTTCTACAAAAAAACATGGAGCAACTGTATTAAGGCTCAAGGTCATATATTCTTAGAAGATAAACGGTTTTGTATTCATAAAGAGTCTCACCAAGGTTAACTAAACACAGCACTATGTATCTCACATTGTCTGTCGCTACAGGTCATGACACTGTGCCACACTTCAATTGTTTTTTAAAATAACAAAACTGTGAGTGAAATCATGAACAAAACAGACTCATATTCCTCACAGATAACTAATTATAACTAATGAACAGGTCACACATTTTTTTTTTCATGTAAGTTTTTTTTTCTCAGTTTAGATTTTTTGTTGTTATGATGTAAAACATTAATATACTGTACATACAAGTTGCTTATTAAAGTGCAGGAAAAGTGCATTTCTTTTCAAAGGGAAAGGGGGAAAAATGCATTTATACAGTATGTAGCGTGCTGGAATGAAGTTATGGGGGATTTTTAAGCATTAAAATAAAGTGGGAATTAGACCCAAAAATAAAAAACAGGAAAGAGTGCAGATAGGCAAAAAAGTTAGGAAAGTACAAGAAGAGGCCTTGAATGACTTGTATATGGAACTGGAAAATCAGATGGAAATAGCTAGGAAAACAGGAAAGAGTGCAGATAGGCAAAAAAGTTAGGAAAGTACAAGAAGAGGCCTTGAATGACTTGTATATGGAACTGGAAAATCAGATGGAAATAGCTAGGAAGACAAAAACGTTGAGTTTGGTAAAAACCGACTGCCAGCCAAGGACGATGGAATTGATCATTTGTGATCAGCGACAATGGGAAGTTGCAAGAAGTGGAACTGGGGCGGGAAGAGTGAAAAGATTATTTGAATAACCCATTGAAGGTCCATGATATGTGACAAAGAAGATGATTGCACGAAAATTTAGAAAGTTTGAGGTGCCAGATGATTTGATTGAGGTAGTTAAAGCATTGTACAGAGCCTTGTCTAAAGTTTAAATCATGCATTGATTGATTTAAACTTTGGATGCCAATGCATCCATTGGATGCCAATGAAGGCAGAGATTAACTTCACCAGAGGTCTGCATAAAGTTGTCTTCTCTTCATTATCTTATTGGACAACATCAGAAAGAAGATCATTACCACTCTTTTCTTTTCATTATACATACAGAAATAGCTGAATAGAGGCAGCATGGTGGTGTGGTACAGTAAGTAGCATTTCTGCCTCACAGTGCTGGAGCCCTGGTTGAATTACTAGTGTGCTATCAGTGTGGAGTTTTTATATTTTCCCCATGTCTGAATGGGTTTTCACCAGGGGGTCTGTTTTTGTCCCACAGTCCAAAGACATACAGTACAGGTAGGTTAATTTGCTTCAGAGAAACCTGGCCCCTCTTGTGATTGTGTACATGTGTGTTTGTGTCTGTGTGTGCTCTGCAATGGACTGGCATCCTATACAGGGTGTATCTTGCCTTCTGCCTATTCCTTAGTGAGGCACTGATTCCCCACAATCCTGTATTGAAAATAGATGGATAGTAACTAAGAACTGCAGTTAGTAAAATTTTCAGATGTAGTTAATCTTTGTGTTTGCCTGTTCTTTTATCAAAGAACAGAAAAAGGGTGTTAAACTAAATTGAAGGTGAATGTTTAAATGTATTATTTTACGCCTTAATTGTATAATTTGAAATAAAACATTCCAGAGCTTTCATTTGTGCAAGATGGAGGTAATGTATATGAAGTAGGACACAACATCAGATATTTATGTTTTCTAAGGTGCTATAGGCCCTGTAGGCTTGCAGTACAGTTTGCCTACAGAAAAATAAGGACCTATACTGGGATTTTCTCATTACAATGAAAAGTATCACACCATGATTTCGAAACATTGGTAACATTTGTTTTCCTCTCAAAAATGTCTTTATGAGCTTTTCAGTTTAATTTGTGGAGAAGGAACAGCCTTTTTATCACCACATGTCATCTTTTCTATTAATCAATTTACCTCTCTATAAAAAGGATTTCTTTTCACACTAGACCATCTTGCATCTTAAAATTTGTGCCCCTGGTTGTCCCATTTTCCACACCCATAAAGCTATTAATAATCATTGGTTGAGGTTTTCCCCATCTCAATCCTAGGAGGACACAAACGCACAGTGGTTTTGAGGACAGTTATACATACAGTATCAAGGTCATACCTCTTAGATATTTAAATCACTGCCTCATTTTACAGTGTTATCTAAATAGCCTGAACACTGCACCTAGACAGTTCTTTTGTTTGGAAAAATATATATTTTGGATACATGTAAAGCAACTACTTTGCATATATTTAAATTTAAATGAAAACAAAAAGCTCTTTAAATATTTTTTTCAATTATAAGGTAAATAATTTATAATTCAATAAAACTTTCAACTTGAATTAGTAATTTAATTTAGTAAGTAGATGCCAAGCATTTGTTTATGGATTACATCAAGGAAATGGCCAAGTGTAAAGCAAGGGGTTGTAAACATTCTGTTTTACACAGAGTAAGCAATTCAGAAAACTGGCTACCAAGGGACAGTTTTTATGTCAATACAATTAATTGTGTAAGTCATGAAACAGCTTACTGTACATTTTCATGTATGCAGCAGTTGTGGTTAAACCTGTACAGATGGTTTGTTTTTTGCAGAAAATATGATTATATATTTAAAAAAATAATCATTACACATACAGTACATTTATTTATTTAATAGCAACATTTGGATTTATAGGCACCTGTGTTTAGTTGATCATTTGATAATTAAGCTAGATTAATCACTTTACATCCCAAAAAGGTCATGTTTATAAAAACAGTATTAATCTGTTAAGAGGCAAAAAGCTGGAGTGTATTTTAAAGACTAGGTAGAAAATAACAAAAACTTCTGGACTTAAAATACCAGTACTTAAAAGTAATAAAAAATTCTTAACCTCAAAAAATGCCTCCAAATACAGTGTTCAAAATGTCACCCAAATGACTCCCAACTAGTCAGAAACATTTCAAATAACGTTTTTCATTATATTCAATGTATCTGCACTGAATCCAATTTAAATTTCCAGTATTTAATTTTTTCTCACTTGCTCTTGAAGCGGCTTATAAAATGAGCAAGTCTTGTGCCGTTTGCTGGATCGCACTACATTTTACCACTACAGTATGGCTAAAAGTATCATTGCATTTGCCATTAAATGCCAGAAACAAGAGAATTTCACATGCAGAATGTCTGTTTTCAAACTTTTGATTTTTGAGCAACAGCCGCTTAACAAAAATTCCCCAATCTGGCCAAATTTCTTTCTCCAGGAAACAAGAAAAAAACACTTTTCTTGCATTGCAAATGCATCCTAAAGCACAGCAAATGCATCAAAAATGTATAATTCTTAGTGAACCTTTATCAAAGAAATTCCCACAAATGCTACCTACACTGCCTTTTGTATGATTTAAGGTGCTGGGAGCAATGTGGGATCTTCTTGTTTTTGCAACACTAGGGTGGAATTCAAAATTCATTTAAGTTGTGCTTAATCTTTACAATGCACTAGTGTTTAGTTTTGGTCACCATGACACAAAATAATATGAAGATCATATGCTTAGACTATGCTCTAAGCAAAGAAACAAGTATATGATCTGTTGTCTCAGGTCACTGCCATATATTTGAAGGATAAAGAAACTAAACCCTTTCAATCTAGAGCAAAGGAATTTGAAGAATCCAAGCATAAACATTTCTAAGTTATTTAAAAACAGTCATCAGAGGGGACTATTTTACATTCAAAAGTAAATCCAATACATGGGATCACAACTCTGAAAAAACAGCTTTGTTATAAAATATACTTTTGTACAGTGAAAAGATAGCAGTCTGCATTTTACTTACCAGCCTTTGGACATTTCTCATAAGTTTCTCATAAGTGTGAGAGGACAGTGAGTCCATACAAAATTAAAATTCTTGTCTGGACCACATAACCCAGAATGCTTTGGGGAATGAGCTGCTGCCCTCAGTCACCTGACCAGTTGCTCAAAGACAAGATTGAAATTTAAAAACCAGGAAGAAAAGGCTTTCATGGTCAGTTTTTCTGTTGTGTTGGAATAGAGGACATATTTTCTGCAGCTCACATTTATCAGAGTGAAGGAAGAGGGAAGCAATTGACTGAGAGGCAAAGGAATCTGTAAATCTGGGATTTTGGAAGTACTTTTTGTGAAGTTTGGAGAGAGACCAAAGTTTGAAAGTCTCAGAGAGAGATGAGAGTCTGAGTTTTAAAACTTTTTGTTTGGAAGGTTATAAGCAGCTTAGCCACCCAGCTACTGTTAGTCAGAGACTTGAAATAAGTCAATCCAGCAGCTCAAAAAGGATCTTAGGCTTTTGTTTTGGTGTTTCAATTGGTTTGTGGTTATTTGGTTCCTTGCACTATAAATGAAGCCATTAAAATTCCCAAACTTAAGGTCCATTAGACCCAAGTATTACATTTCTTTCATGCATTATCAGTTTCTTTGTATAGCTTCAAATATTCAAGTGTCAGATTTAACAAGTGTTTAACATCCTGTATTGATCCAACTACTGATATTGCAGTAAAATACTGAAAATGCACAATTTACCATCCAACAAAATCTTGCCTATTAAGATCATGTCAGTGAACAATAACACTGGGCATTGAAAAAATAATAACCATGAAGGGTTTTTTCCTTAGATTAAATTAGATTATTTATTTAAAGGAATTAATTTCCCATATTAAATTAGAATATACAGATTATTAAAACATTCTTAAGTGTTCTACCATATTCATTGCCCGCTTTATTAATGAGCAGTGTTCTGCAGTTGTCAATATTACTTTTATTGCACAGGTTTAAACTTAGAACATTGCATAATGGAAAATACAGTAGTTATATAAATGAAAATCTCTTATTATTTGTGAGATTAAAAATATTGTTTTCTTAAAACCAGCTGAAGTTATTGTCCTTGTGCTTTGTGTTCACAGTGCATTACAGAATAAGAAGATAAAGTCTAAATTGTATATAAATAAGCGCTTAACAAATATTCTATTAATAATTAATTTACCACCAACTGAGGTTCTACATAATGGTAATGAAGCAACTGTACACAAAGAATAATGTTCATTCCATCCTTACCACTAACCCTAACCATAACCGTAACCTGAAACTAAAATCATTTCTATTAAAATTTGAACCTCCGATTGTAGCAAGTGGATGATTGATAAGAGATTGATCAATTGGAACCTCCATTAATACAATTAAATCTAAAATGTGATGTGCAGTACCATATTAAGATCAGTGGTACTCAGACCTGAATCTCCTAAAGTTACTGGAATAAAATGGGGAAGGAATAAAACCAATACTTTTTCTATCCATATTACCAAACCTATCATGAAGGAGTCCTTTATCAGTCTAGCATGATATTATATCTGGTGAGCATAACACTGACAAAATTGAAAACTTGTTAAAAGCCAATTTAAGTCAGCATATACAAAGACTTATCAGGGCAAGTTGTGGGGGCTGAGGCACTGAGAACTTTCAATTTTTATCAGTTCATTGAAGCCTGTTCTAAGTTTACATCTTTATGATTATAATGGTTACATGAACTAATGTTATTTATGTTTCAATATTCAATAGTAACATACACAAATATCAGAGAGCATACTAATAAACTTCATTCAGAAATTCATTTTATTGCAATTCTTTCAGTCCAAATGATCCTTAAAACCACTAGCACAATGCTTGAGGACATTACCCTTCAGTTCTGAAAAGACCAAAATAGTTTACACACTTACAGGGCTGATGCATAAAGTCTTTTTCTAATATTATCTCCTACCGATCATTACTGTTGGTAAACAACTATTTGCTTGTGTAACCATGACTACATTTTACCATAGGCCAGACACAGCAGGGTTGCTGGTATACTGGTACAACAGATGTCTGCAATGAAGCAATTACCGCATTGATAGTGGTGCTCACATACAGTGCTGTATGAATCTTAAAGAAAATTACACTTTACATTGCGGGTGTAGAACACTTGCCTTCGACATTTTGCACTGCTGAAGGCTTGCTGTCACGTCAGGTATATAGTCTAAAGTACTTAGTAATAAAAAACCTGTCAGGGAGGCCAACAGATTGCTTTCTTGTTTTCTCTCAGGAGCTCAGTGCTGGCCTAGGGCTTCCTGTCCTGCTGCTTATTATTTCCTGAATACAGTGTATGATATTCTGGACAGGGCTGTTCATCCTCATTAATGTCACCCTGATTTTACCATAGCAAATGCACCCAAGTATAGTTACCCATGAGGTCATGATCCTTTGTGTCCTGTTATAAAATTCAAAAGGAGGGACAAAATATTCCAAGTGTCTTTAGCTGCTTATGCAAAACATATTCTCATCATTTTTTTCTAGACCACCTGGCATCTGAAAAACTAAGAACAAGAAACACTTTCTCATGAATGGGTTGTGTAAAAAGCTACCTAGTCAAAGCCAATACTGCCTCCACTCTTAAGAAATGACTGGATGAACTCCTTGCATGGCTTACATAGCAGAAGACAAACAAGCTCCATGGCCCCAGTAGCCTCTTTCTGTCTGTTACCTTTCATATGTTGTTAGCATATATTGAACAAATGAAGTTCTCTAGTTTTAGCAATGTTAAATAAATTTAGACATAAATAGATCTTATGATGTCCTTTTCTGGTCATGTTCACTTCTAATAGGAAAGCTAGTTGAGTGAACCTTGTACAGAAGCAATAATATATTCTTTGTCAAAAGGCAATAGGTGGATGATTGATGGATATAAACAACTCTTTAGACAGAGCTGGAGTTCTATCAGAAGCTATAAGATAATTTATGATGATGATAATGACAATGTTGATGATGATTGATATAATTGCATCCTGATCCTAATTTAATTTACAGTGACTTGCAAAAGAGTTCACCCTATCCAATGATGCCCGATGTTGAAGTAAAAAAACATGTATACATGTTTTTAAATAGTATATTATAATCACAATTCAACATATGTGTTGTTAAAATAAGTTAAATGTAATGAAAAACAGCAATAAAAAAATTGTCAGGCTTGTCCCTGCTGCAAAGCTGTGGAGCAAGCTAGAATTTGCCATCATAGTTGGCTGAACACATGGCACTCAGTTACCATGGAAATGCATGCCAACAGGAAATCTGCATCACCTGTGAGCAATTTACATGCATGCCCTGCATAAGGTGATAAACAATATTTGAGGACAGTTATAATAGAACCCTGAGCAGTGTCAGAGCAGTGTACCATCTGCTTTAACAAGATGTTCTGTGTACCTGTTTCCTTTTTTACCACCAACAATATGGAGGTTTATGGGGCATACAGTATATAGAAATATTATTGTTTGTTTTGCATTTTCCTGTTTTTCTATGGTATTTTAGAGGTACTAAAAACTTGTTTTGAAGGAAAATGGACCTCTAATTCAACTGAAAAAAACATTTAGGAACCAGTGAACGCTACTCTCATTATCTTCAGTAAATCTTGATGAAACATAAAAGTGCAACAACTGTTGTTAATTTTTAACTATTGTTTGAGTATATCAGGTTCTCTGAAATTATCACTCCTGTTTGTATTTTGTATAGATTTTTACACGTGTAGAATATATTCTGTATCAGAAGACAATTTTCTTGAAGTACATAATAAAATATATTTTAATATTGATGTACAGTAAGTACTCTCAATCATCTTCATACTGCTTAAGCAGAAAGGAGACATGATGAAGTAACAGTTGAAAATACTATAGAATGGAATTTGTAATAAAATGAATTTATGACACATCAGGGCTCTGTGCTACCATGTATATTTTATATTTAGCAAATATTGATCACTTGTTTCAGAAGAAAGCACTCATTTATTTAGTATGAGCAGCAGAAGATACATGAGTGTAGCAAAATATTCTGAGAATGACCAAAAGAAAATTGATCAGGTAAACATATAGTATTTTGTTTTCAAACCCGTGACATGAACATTTAATTATTCAGAATTTCATTATTTAATTATCTATTTCAATGACTGTATTGGTACTTTGTTTCAAGGTGGCATGTTTGTATTATAAGATGAATTTTGGGGGGGTTTATTTCTGTTTAAAGAAATGGTTTTGCTGTCACTGATTTCTCTTTCTGTGATTGATTAAATGAAATCATACCTGGGGACACTTCAAGCACTCATTATATTTTATTAATCTTTTAAAGTAAAGTTTCTACTTTATTCATTTCATGAGTCTGTATATTAGCCACCTGGAAAAACTGAAATTCCAGTTTAGTGAGACATTATTTTTCATATAATCTCTGAAATTTAGTTTGAAAAGTAAACAAGAGGGAAATACAATAATTGTCTCTGTTCTGATGTTTTATAAAACATTAAAAACAACAGAATAGCTGCGGGCTACTCAAAGAATTTAATAAGGGGAGGACTATATGGACTATATGGACTAGGACTGTACTGCCAGTACTGCCAGGATGTTCAGCTCTCCTCTCTGTCTAACTCCAACGATGGAGAGAACTGGGCACCCCATCTCATTAAATGCAAGCTGTGTGGTATTCCCCCACCCCCCCCCCCCCCGGGGAAGTGGAGCTATGTTCAGAGGAACATGAAGTACAAGGAGTTGTTTAGTATTTAAAACGATTTTACAAAACCCCAAAACTGAATGAATAATCACATTATTTTTTTTAAGACAATATAAGAGCTGATAGTGGGTTTAATTAACGGGAATATCTTCAATTAAATTCAGTTATAAGCCCATGCCACTTCTTTGTTAGCTGCACTTCCACGCTTCGAGTTTAGTACCTCGTATTCTGTGGTTCAAACAGGGAGACTGTTTGCAAGTGAGTTTGATATTTTTCTTACCATGCGGAAAAATGGATTGTTACTTACTGCCAAAAGCCTCTTTTGCAGTGAGTCAGGGGGTAGAGGTGAAACCACAACTTGCAATTTAAAAAGTGGTTCAGATAAAAAAGTTAAGGTTTAAGAATATATGTTTCATTCCAGCTGTTTTTCACCTTCAAATGTTCCTCTATGCTTGCTGCTAAAAATGAAGTCAAAGTTATGAAAATACATATACTGTATGTTTCTACTTAGAGTATATAAACTGATGTGAGATGTGTTTTTTACTATCTTCGGTCAATTATTCCACTAAGTTCATAAGTCAATTATTCTGCTAAGTTATATTTTATTATTCATTATTTCTGCTTGATTCAACACCAGTCCTGAAGGGGCAATGTGTCTGTAAGTTGTCTAGGTGTTCCTTTAGATTAACAGTGCTTGAAGAGCTGAGAACATTAGCTCAATTAAGACAATAGTGGCATGACTTAGGTTAGGAGCTGATCTGGAATAAAAATCTGTAGGCATTACACTATTGTATTTGGAAAAGAATGATTGAAAAATTGAAATGAAAATGGGAAATGAATGAAAAATAAAATTACTGTTAACATTTTTCTGTATGAACAGTCTTGATATTTTGGGTTTTGATCCTTACCTTCAGCCCACGTCGAACCTATATTGTATATGTATTTAAAAAATGATGTATAGAGATTAAGAATGCCTGTTTTAGTCCAGCTATTTATGTCTTTTAGAGTGTACTTCTATGCATTGTGTTGCAAATGAAATAAAAGTTTTGAAATATGGGAATTTTGAGAGATGGAGAACATGGATATAAATATGAATATTTTAGAAAAATATCTCATTCAGCAGCAGAGGACACATATGGGACAAGAATAAAGGAATGGCACAGCTGCCATTCTTTTGCTGTGACTCAATCATTCCACAATTTGAAGAAATATATCTACTGCTGCTAAAAGTTCTGAGAGTAGAGTATTGATTCTTTTCTGTCTTAAAGCCAACTCTTTGACTCAGGGACATTTTTAGAACAAAGTAAAATAAATAATGAGAAAGAAAAATAAATAAATGAAGCCCACTCACTAGAACAGATAAAATAGATTCTACAGTATATTTACAGAATTACAAATATCTTTCTTCCCTTTCCGTTAATAATTTAATAATAATAATTTCCATTAATAATTTGTTAAAGGGGAGTTGCAGACATTGTTGAGAAAGTTGTCTGATACTGCAAATACTAATACTAATAAAAATACGTAGAATTGTGGTGGTCATTTTAAATTGTTCTAATGTCTACTATTTTAGACCCCCTGCAGTGCATATGCTTATGAGAGGCACACATGATGTCACTAACACCAAGAGTACTAATGAATGCATCTCCTTTATCTGTCATTCATCAGGAAAGTGTAGTTCAGTTTTTGGCCAGCTGAAAAATATGAACATAGCCCCTTTAAAATAATGCATTAGATAAAAAAAAAACAAGGACCGATTATCTGTAGCTTAAAGAAAGTGTGAAAGTTAGGTTGGTCTAGTATATCTGGCATATGGTAAGAAAAATAGAAACCAACCTGACAAGAAATGCTTAACATTTGTTTTACTAATTAATTGTTGTCTCAGGAAATAACTGGTATATTTTTTTCTCTTTATGGAATAAAAAGTGTAAATTTTCACTTTCTCAGTCACAGATCATTTTCTTTATCTTTGGATACTTGCGCTTCAACCTGGTTTGAACCTGCATTAGCAGAGGCATTGCATGCGTCTTTTACCAAAGACACAAAGAACTGGAATGAGTATGGTTAATTTCATGCTGAAACGTATAAGGGAACAAGAAGAAATATATCAGCTCTGGAAATGTCTGCAGGTACAGTATGACAATGTAAAGAATGCACATTTCTGAATCATTTACCAAGGACCTTCACAAAGTGAAAAATTAAAGAAATGACAAAGGAGTAGATTAATTTACTTGCCAGAGATTTACTTTACTGTACTGTACATATAAAGTATACTGTAAAAGTTCCTCTTCAAAGGAAGTATAGAGATGTGACTTTTAAAAACCATGCAAAAAATTGATGGAATAATATCCATTTTATCCACTTCTTTGATGTAAACTCCTAACCAGTTCCCAAGGCACAAGTTGTTCTGTATCAGTTTTAGCAGGAAGTTATATGCAAATACAATTACTAAAGTGCTGTAGAGATAGATGTAAAAACGCCTAAATCCTGGGAGGCAGACAGGTATGGTAATGGCAGTGTAACCATATATTGTAGGAAAGGATCCTGCAACCCGAATTCTCTATATATCGCTGTTAGGTGCTCATTCACATCAACCCTGTCCACATTAAGGATGTCAATGGCATAATTTGATTGTTATAAATTGAATTAACATCTTACTATGGAGCACGTTAAAACCTGAAGGAGAAATCAAAATATGTCATACTATATGCTGTAGAGGTATCAACTGTCCTTGCTACTTGTTCAAATACTTATGTAAGTTAAACTCTTACATAACTCTTAAAATGGTATTATTTTCTAATTTGCCTCTTACTGTCATTTCCATAACCTTTACAGTAATAAACATAAGACTGATTGGTCTATGGTTTTCTGCTTCAGTTTTGTTCCCCTTTTTATGAATTGCTGTTACATTTGCAATCCTCCAATCGGTGTGCACAGCTCCCATTCTCAGTGGCAGTTGAAAAATCCTAGTTAAAGGTCTATGAATAACATCCCTCATTTTCTTAAGTACCACTGGGAAAATAGCATCAGGCCAAAGTGATTTATTAGTTTTAAGCCATCCTAGTGCCTGTAATATCTCAGTGTCAGTTATGTTAAAATTGCTCAATACAGATGAAGCTCCTCCTATAACCTGGAGCATGTTATTGTACAAACCTGCATGAAATATTCATTTAGCACATTGACTATGTTTTGTTTTTTCATTTTCTAGTTATAATTTTATTTTCTAGTAAACTTTTTATGTTGACTTACATGTTATTTTTACTGTTCTATAATTGAAAAAAAAAATGTTTTTCATACTTTACCCTGTGCTGCCAAGTTTTTTTCTATGTCTCTTGTGGTTATTCTGTCTTTTAAGTCTATGCCTCTGTGTACTCTTTTTTTCTATTTTCTAATCTGTAGGGTATTCTCAACTTCTGTATTTTTTAATTCAGCAACTTGATTTTCTTGAGATCTCCCATTAGAGGAGATAAGGTCCAGAATGTATTGCCTTATAAGAACTCTGGTATAAGTAAAGTAAAAAAATGTGCTGCAGAAATTTAGAAAAAACAAACAGAAACATTTACTGAACATTATACCTGTAATTGCAGGCCTGTAAACTCTATGAGACAGTGCTGTCAGGTTGTGATTGTCACATAGCAATAATGAATGATATATGACATTTCTTTATATTTGGAGGGGGGGCTGCCTTCTCTTCTGAATTATAATACCTTACACTTATACAGCAGTTTTATGGACACTCCACTCAAAGCGCTTTACAGGTAACTATGTATTATTGACATCACTGTTGTGCAATGTTTCTATTTCACCGTTCATTTTGACAAACCCATGCAATGAAAATATCATTCAAAATACTTGAAAGATACACATACTCTATTAGACCTGAAGGTGAGGATCTACTGTAAGTTCTCCTTAACATCCTTTCCCATTATCCTCTGTGTTGCTTTTAATCAGATGTTGTCATCTTCTACAGCTGTAAATGGGAACAAGTTTACCACATTCAGTTCAGTTTTATGGCCACTAGTGGTCTTCTTGTATTCAGGAAACTAAGAGGAATATATTCTCTACCCATAATTAACATATTCAGAATCTGAATATTTGAAATGTTGGAAATGGGGTATTTCTCTTGTTTATGTAGCACTGGAGCAATTCTAAGAACAAGATAAGCGATATATCTAATATATAAAGACATTTATAAAAGGGTGTTGGAAAAAATAGAGCATGTGGTTAAATATTATAAAAACGTAAGCAATTTACCAATAACCAAGATGAAAATAACAGACAAAAGAAACTAACGTTAAAGGTGTCTGAGGTGTACTTTAAAACTCTTCATGAGATCAGAATCAACTGAAGAGCTGGGAGAAACTGTTTGGTCCCATTAATTGAATAATTATGTTAATTTGTTCAGTATGAATTGAGTTGGAAAGGAAACCTGCATATACACTAACTCTCCAGGACCAGGATTGCCCATCCCTTGATGGAATAATGGAGTGCCTGTAAGGGAGATATCCTATACAGCATAGTGAATTAATCAGCACAAGTATACTCTTAAAAACAAAATTAATAAACTAACAACATTTGTTTCATTGAAGGTTTTTGCACAGTACTGAATATTTTAACAAGCAACATAACCAATGGAATGCTACAGTATGAAGTATATTTCAATTTGCACACTAAAGATATGCAGTACACATATTCTCAGGCTGAAAGGTTTGGAGATCTACGGTATGGATTTGTATGCATTAGTGCCTGGTCATGGTGGTACAGTGTCTGAAAATTGGAGGCATAAATAGTACAGTATTATAAGTATCTGTAGAAGAGGACATAAACATGCTTAATGTCATCTGTCAAACCTATTCTGAAGGGAAGTAATATGATTCCAGTAAATGAATCCTGAGTTTCTGTTAATAACGTTAGTAATATAACATTTTAGTATCGGTATCAGTATTAGTATTTGTATGAAAAGTAAATACCAAAGTGATCACAGTCATAATAATAATAACAATAAATAAATACATAAATAATAATAAGGTGAAAGCAGTTGCATTCTATATTACAGCCAAGAAGGAAGAGACTGTATGACTCTGTGTTCACCTTGACCTAGTAAGAAAGTGCTACTATGTTTTATTTTTACTTTATGAAACTGTGTGCTTGTTGCTAAAATGTGTCCCACTGAGCCTGCAAACATACAAAATGCATCAACCATCAATATTTTCAGCACAGGTTAAGGCAGGGTTTTTTCATATCTGAAAAGCAGTGGGGAACATATTGCAATTCATTTTACATTATGGAAGTTATCCTAAATTTTACGAAGAGGATGTTATAAGGGTCTGAGAAACCATAAAAGGAACAGAAATATTTCAGTATAAACAATATAAGAAACAAAAATGATGCAGAAAAGAATGTACAAGAATTATTATTTCTGTAAATAAATTATATTTAAATATAAATGTCTATAAGGAAACATGTGGGCCTAGCAGCTGGATATTCAATGAATAGGCTATTCTGATTTCTAGCTAAATCAAAAAGTACATAGTTATGAAATGAAAACTATTTCCACCAAAGAGACTTTGTCTACATAGAAATCTAGCATGTGAAAAGTGAAAAGGAACTGTACCTACAGGTACCCCTGCATAACAAATTCAATGTCTCCATTCTATTCAGCTTCGGAGAATCAACAAATGAATTGTTGGTTCATGTTATTGTGTCTCAGATCAACCCAACACCCATCACAAATCTATGCAAAACTTCAGATCTCTCTATACAGTATACTGTATAACCGTAAAATGTGTTCCTCTGCAACAAAGTCATAGACTGGAAGCAGTACCTGATGACAGTATGCTGATGATACAAAATAAGATTAAATTCAGTTGCATCAGTTAAATTTTGTTACCATCTAGAGAATTGATAACATGCTACAGTATGTACACATCACACAAGCAAAATACAAATAAACATGTTTAATTTTATATAGTTAAAATGTTAAATCCTACTGTGAAGGAGCATTTTCTGACCCTTTTCATTTTCAATGCAATATTAGGGCTGTGTGAAGCAATGCTCTATAGTACAAGCGAAATGAATGTGATAACAATAATCTATAATGACACCCAAAATAGCACATTGTAGTGGTTGTGAAGCAAAAGTGTGCATTTTACCACCTGTTCATAGTACATAGATTATGCAAAACTGAATGGAAAGATTTTAGCTGAGTCTTACACTTACACGCAGTTTTATTATTTTCTAGTTCTGTATCTACTTAGCAAAGCATTGTGAAATTGTTTCTGAGCGTATTAACAAAGCTGCAGTAAGCAGTTACTGGTTTGTTTTTTTTGGATAGTCTTGAGAGAATTGCTTTAGGCATGTTTGTGGTCATTGCTGGTGGATCACTCAAGTCTTTGCTGCATTGTGGCCAAACAAAAAAGTGAACATTGTAGATTGACATAATTTATTATGGTGCTGTTTATTTTTGGGCTCTGAAGCCAGTTCCTTGTTTTAGCTTTACCAATTATACTTATTGAGTTCATTGTCAGAATAGTGTTTTCTTTTTTTAAGTCACTTTGACTTTGATTTTACTTCAAAGTGTCTCTGAATCATTTGCTGCTTCTTCATCTCCAGTCCTTGACTAAATCTGGCAGCCCCCGTATAATAATATGATTATAATTTTTGGTAACTTGAAACTGCAAAACAAAAAAACAACTGCAGTACAGGCATTACACATTTCTCTACCTTTTTTAAATCTCCTTCAATATTTTGACTTAATTAATTTGGAAGTAGTTACAGTTTATATGTGTACATGTGTCTGTAAAGTATCATTTCTTAAAAGTAACTACCTCAACAACCATCTAGCTAATTTATGTATATGTGCATTTTTTTATTCAGAACTCTTATCAGAATACAGTAACATTTGTGCTTTCTGTGTACAGCATTTAAATTGTTATGTAATCAAATTATGTATCTCTTTCATCATTTCATTAGCTTTATTAAACCTTAGCTTTCTCAGATATGTTTGTCCCGTATTTGAATGTTAATTAATATGATGTTTAATTTGACTGCTCAGTTTAATTGAATAGTAATTCTTTTAGTGCACAAAATTGCTTAGATGCTATGCATAATTATGTACATAGGGTTGAAGTTTAAACAAGAATAAACAATTCACTTAAAGCCTCATGTCTGTATTTAGTGATTTAGATTTGAAAAATTTTCACAAATACCCTGAGTGAAATTGTCTGTTTTATTAGCAGTAGAAATAACATGGCTTAATAGTTTATTCCAGACTTTCACAACCTTTTCTGTGAAGAAGTGTTTCTTATTCTTATTTTTAAGATCACTTCCCCTTAGTTTCCATTTGTATTTCTGGTTCAGGTTTCACTGTTCTTAATCTGCTGAGTTATTTTACCCTTTAACACACAAAGTAAGCTAGCTTTTTAATTAGTGATGACATATACAGTATATCTAAAATGAACAACTGACCTAAGGACAATTGTTAGTGGTGTGTGGTTATGCTTGTTTCTCCCTGCAGGATGGAGCCAAGAAGGGGGTGGTGACATTAATAAACATCATTAAGCCTTGCTGTTTGTTGGTTCTTGATCTTTACAATGATAACAATCTGTTTCACACAGATAAGTTGAAAAGTGTACAAGGGCATGCGGTATCTCCACATGTTTTTCTTCACCTCAGGTTTTAGAATACTGCAATAAATATGTTAGGTCCAAACATCAAACTTGATCTTCAAAATAGAAAAACTAAAGCAGCCAAGATAAGTACAACTCATGATTCGCTCCTGTCCCTGTTACTTTTCTAGTACACGTGTTGGCCTTGGATTAGACAGAAAAAACAGCAAAGACACACTCTGTCTTATTGAGGAGAAGGGAAGTTCTGGGTGATGTAGTCTCATTGGATGACCTGCACAATATGAGGTCAGTGATGTGACACATCGCAATCTTGTAAGAATTGTATTCGCCTGCATGGTTCTAACAACAACCCAACACTATTGGATAAGATAATAGGAATATAAATAAGACTATTTCAACTAGATGAGATCAAGGCTGAGAACAGTCACTGTAAGATCAAGGCCATAATCAAGACTAGTGCCAAAACAAGAGAACAAAACCTCAAAAACGTTTTTGTAAGTTCTTATCCTTTCTTGGACTAATCTTGGAATATTACTGTACAAAAGTGATAAACAAGTTGTGTCCCTATTTATTTTAATTATTTAAGTATTCTCATATCTGGTTCTTGTTCTTATATTTATACTTTTCTACTATTATTATAGGATCAGATGCATTTAAAAATGTACATCTGTTACAGTCTCATATACTAAGAGAATACTCATTTTTCAAGATTGTGAGGAGTTCCTGCTATTTGTCAGATCCATCCACCCTTTTTTTAACCACTTGATCCAAATTCAGGATTGTGGGGGGAGCCAGAGCCTATCCCAGTAAGAAATAGGATGGGACTCACCCTGGACAGGATGCGAATCCATCACAGGGCACACAGACATTTGCACCGTTACACCAGGTTCAGTTTCCCCAGAAGCCAATTACTGTATCCTGCCTGTATGTCTTTGGAATGTGGGAGGAAACCAAATAACTTGGGGAAAATGAATACGGGGAGAACATGTTACTTCCACACAAATACAGTAGCACCCCAGATCCAGAATTGAAACCAAGGCGCCAGCAGTGCAAGGCAGTGATACAAACCACTGTGCCACCATGCCAACATATTTGTCAGATTGTTTTTGTTTAAATAACAACATTTAAAAAGAACATTCTTGATAACTGTTAACTAATATTTGTGCCTTTTGACGAATACGTACAAAAGCTCCTGTATATTGAGTAACTATTAAAATAATAAGGTAAGGACAGAAAAGATAAATATATGGAGACAAAAGGGAGAAGTAACCAGTGCAGGATAAAGGACCACAAGCAAAATCACTTTTAACTTTTTAAAACTTTTTTTCAGAATTACAAATTTGGCTTGCCGTATCTTTGCTTTCATCTCTGTCTCTGCACTGATTTACACAAGGCTCTGTGTGAAGCAGGTAACTAAAGGATCTTAAAATTTCTAATTATCCAATTCTTTACTTTCCCAGACAGCCTGTGGTTGAATGTGCATTCAGAAATGGAATGATATATTAATTAGTAATAAAACTTAATAAATGAAATCTAAAAATGATATCACTTGGACTGCTGTGTCTTACTATATATGATTTTGTTTTTCTCAGACATGCGGTGTTTGTAGTCTTGCCTTTTTTTAAATTATTTTACTTTTATTATGCATTACCATTTACAGTTTTCATAACAAAGCACAAAATGTGTATAAACATGTGTACAGTAAATCCATCACATTGTTCTTAGAACTGTTGCAAAAAAATGTATGCAAATTAAAAAGGAAAAAAGTAATCTAACCTCATTGTGGAGTACAATGGATGCACAATAATCTGGATGGCTATTAAAATGTATTTTTTCATCTTAGAAGCAGTGCACTTCTAACATTTTGTTCAATGGTGTTTTGCCTGGCCTAAAGATGGCCTAAGAGGCAAGTTAATTCCAGATCAGAGAAACTACTACTTCTGGTACCAGAGATTACATTTGTCAGTACTAAACCTTTGTAATAAAGTGCTCAACGGTTGTCAACCCTTTTTTATTAGTGCTAGAGTAAAATAATTACATCTGCAGCAAAATTGTATCACTTAAATCCATAATACATTCACATTATTACGATGTCAACAGACTTGTGCTAGCTTTATACCTTGTGCAGACCTTACTAATAAATAATTACATTGTTGTTAAGTAGCATTAGATATTTCATAAAACTATATATCAAATTTCCTAATGACTACATCACTGATAAAGCCTTTGCTAGGTATATAAAAATTGTGATTTACACCCTCTACAATAAAGTATCTGAATTATTTTTGGGCTTGATGTCCTAAAAGTCCTAAAGGTCCTAAAAGTTACTGTTCCAAGGAAACATAGATGTCAGTTTAAGCATATGGTATTCCCAGAAAATAGTTTAAAGATATTCTGCCTTAGACATAGAACAGATTCACCTCAAGCATATGTAAATCAAACGCTAGAAAGCAGTAACCAAAATTATTAAATAGTTCAGTTAGGAAAAATCTAATGAGAAAGGCAGCAATTTAAAAATGATTTAACATAGAACATGATCCAACTGCATACTGTATCTGAGTACAATAAATTGCAATCATTGCAACCAAAAGATACTGTATTATAAAGGCAAAGGGTAAAGAATATTTCAACAGAGGTTTAAATAAATATTTTTTTAATATGACAACTATTAAAAAAATATAGAATTAATTAGATAATAGCTAATGTATCTAACATGCATAAATGGGACAAACAATACTTAATTGAATAACTACAGAATAATATAGTATAAGGATTGTCCACCTCTGGGTTAATGGATAGGAAACAGGCAGTACCCAAGGGGCTAAGGGGCGAATGTTTAAACTGAGGTAACGAAATCTGTGAGAACCACTGCTCTTCTTAATTTTTGTCAATGATCTATATCATGTTACAGTTGGTAAACTAGTCAGGTTCACACATACTGTAATACCAAAATAGGAGTATGGGCAAACACTGTAGAAACTACATATGAAAAATTCAGAATGACAAAATTCAAGACTAGGCAAACATCTGGCAGAACAATGTAGACCAGTGCAGGGTGTTAACGTGCAGCTAGCAGAAACACATACTAAAGATATAAAATGGGAAACTGAGTTTGAAAAAGCTGTGAAAAAACTTAGGTGTCTATGTTGACACTTCATTTCCATCTTCCAGACAAAGTGAGAAAGCAATTAAAAAGTCAAACAGAATTTTAGGATATATAGTTAAATGTGTAGAATTTAAATGAAGGGATGTTATGTTAACATTGTATAATGTGCTAGTAAGAAATATTGTGTATGTTTTTCTTAATCTACAAATTCATCACAAAAAAGGCATTGGAATCAGTTCAGAACTGCGAAAGAAACTCAAAATTTCAATAAAGTATCAGTGCACCTACTATAAAAAAGGATAGTCATTTTTGTAATAAAAACTATGTGAAAGTGATTACACTTGATAAATGATTAACTTCTTCTGATGCTTAGTAAATATTTTCTGTGATGTGTTCCTTCAGTGTTATGTAATTCAAAATGCAATCAGTGTTATTATCAATAATGTATAGAGCTGCAGTTAGAGCTTAGAAGTCTAGACAATACCTACACACTGAAATTTTTTTAATTTTTATTGGAAAAGCTGTTTTTGTACTTGTGATAAAGAGAAAATTGTTGTTTCACAAGAGAAATCATGTACTGTATATAACAAGAGTTTGTTTTTATTTGCTTTAGGTATACATACTACGGACTTGTATTTATATGTACTGTATGTGTATGCTTACTGCTGCTGTGAGAAGATTCTCTATAATACAGTATATACCTTAAGTAGTTCATTCTACTTTTGTTTTTCATTTACATTCAAGATGTAGATACTGCATGTTTTGAAACAACACTCAAAAGTAAGCATAGAATAGAATATCAGTATTTACATAACCTTGCTTTATAAATGCAAAATGTGTTCAGAAGGTTTTGCAGTTACTGTAGGTAATGTAGCTAAAAATGGTAAACTTCTTTTCTCCATAAAATCATTTTAAGAGGGTTTCAGATTCTTAATTACAGGAAGTGCTCAGTTAAGAAACCAACTGCAGAGTATTGAAAACCAGTTGGACACAGGAACAAAACTGAGAAACATTCTTCTAAACTAGCTCTTATGTGCAGTTACATCATGAATGCGCAAAAATGAAGTGATTGTCATCTTGGAGAGGGTATATTTAAATATCAGTTTTACAAACCAGCAAATCAGAAATTCAGCAGGGAAAGGATTACAATTCCTTTATTTATACCAGATACAAATGATAAATAAGAATTGACAATTTGCACAAAAAGCTTGGAAGAAATTTAGGATGCTTTCTACACAAGATTTTCACAGGACTGGCATCAAAGTCGGATAGTTTACGGGATTTATGCCAGTTAACGTGTCTGCTCACCACCATCGAACATCTAATGATCACACATGTCACATACAGTAGGTAGTCTAATTTTGTATTCATTTGAAGAGACTTGCTAAATTGCTTCAACTATAACCTTATTGTGTACAAGCTCTGAACTTTACGTGCAGATGGAAGAATACATCTTTTTCTAATAGGCTTTTTGTTTAATCTTATGCTTTTATTCCCCAAGCTCGGAGAAATAGTTATTTAATGATTAATCACATCATATCTTGGTTCAGGAAACTTAATCTGTTTTCAGTAAATGAAAAAGACTCAAAAGTTAATGCATGCATACAACCTTACTGCTGATCTGAACTCATTTAGAAGGCTAAGTGATAATTGCCATATCAATCTGATTGTGTTTTCAGAAGACATAATTGCTAAGGGTTATGTGAATAATTACAACTAGACCACAGAATCTTCTATATTCATATTTATCTACAAGCCTTCATATATGGTTATAGGCTCTAAACCCTATGTTGCTATATGTTCTATATTGGTAAATACTTGAAAACAATATATGAAAATATACTGTACATCTTTATTAAATATGCTTTATTTTCATTTAATATATACCTACATTTAATGAATACATTCAATTATTCACCCGGACATTGATGTGTACATGTGATTGCAGCCCAACTTATCCTAATTTTTCTTGTAAAGCTATTAAATCAGAGAATGTGTTTAAATGTATGTTTGTACAGTATGTTGTCTGATAAATCAATTTATAATGCTTACATCTTGCTTTCTATCAACACAGAAAATACAAGTTAAGACAGTAAATATAGCTTTTCTGGGGTGCAAGGCTCTTACTTAATGGAAAATAACCACCGGTTTGTGGTTATGCATGTAATTTCCAAAACATCACAGTACTTGGAAGAAGAAAGCAGCTGTTCAAAGAAACTGTGCTTAAAGTGCAACACAAATTGATTTATTGAACAACACACACAACACACAACACACACAACACACACTCTTCCCAGTTGTAAAACTTTCATAGTAAAATGAGAACTCACTGGGCTGCCATTAGACTAAAATAATTTACTCATTAATGTCTGAATGATATTATAGGAGAGAAGACAATTATCTGTTCAGGTAGGAGAAGACCTGTACTTTTAAATATTTTTATTTCAAATATTTGATAATTACATACATACAAAAACATTAATCATTATGAAGTACAAAACAGAATTCCACTTTGGGAGATCATGTAAAAAGGAGGTTTAAACAGTGTGGTTCAAGATGGCTAAATTTTAATGGCTAAAAACAAAAAGAAGTTGACAAGATAAGAACAATCCATTTCCTAATGAACAATATAAAACTTTGTGAGCATTAAAGGCAGCAATAAGTAGAAATCAGGGTTCAAATATTTATAAAACAATAACCAAAAATACACAATTGCCGATATTTACATAACCATATCTGAACATTTACACTGTATTTGATCTCTTGTCTGATCCTCTGTCTAATCAATCCAAACAAAGAATGGAAACCAAATCAGATATAGTTCCTCAGATGAAATCAAAAACAAAAAATAAAAATGATAGGCCTAACTATAAGAAGATCATTATACTGTTCCTACTGTTATGTATGTATTTTCTAGATAAACTATATTCAATATGTGAATTGGATGTACATTTTCAGGGTGTGAAAACCTTTATATAACTGAGAAAAATGTAAACTTATGTAAAATGTAAGTGGAGAAATAACTCTAGTTATTCCATGACACATAACAGTTGAGTGAATCAAGAATATATTTTGTATGTTGATTTACAATTGTTTTACATTTTTAGATATTTTTAAAGAACATATTGCTCACACATTATTTATTATTTTTTAATATTCACAATATACTCTGTGTTAAGTATGGTTAGTTCCCCCATTTAATATTTTGCAGTTACTGTATGTTTGAAAACAATTGGAAAAATGTATTGTAATGTAAACTGTATACGTTTTTCTTAGATTATAAAATGAGATTTATATAACCAGAAAAGGCACAGAGATTTTTAAAAACAGTCTGAGGTTTTTCCTTAATTCACAGGACAACATTTTTTTTTTTACAAAAAGTCAGAGTTAAGCTTAGAATAGATCAAACCTAAAGACACACCAGACCTCCAGGAATAAGATGTGTGGCCACCTTCACAAAAAATACATCATTCTGCAGCAACTAGATCAAATCACTTGCACTCAGTGGACACTTTATTAGGTACACCTACTGTATCTAGTACCGGGTAGGACTCCTTTTTGCCTCCAGAACAGCCTGAATTCTTCACGGCATGGATTCAACAAGGTGCTGGAAACATTCTTTAGGGATTTTGGTCCATGCTGACTCGATAGCGTCACTCAGTTCCTGCAGATTTTTCCGGCTACACATTCATTATGCGAACCTTCCATTCCACCTCATCCCAAAGGTGTTCTATTGGATTGAGATTTGGGGACTGTGCAGGCCATTGGAGTAAACTGAACTCACAGTCATGTTCGTGGAACCAGCTTGAGATGATGCATACTTTATGGCACGGCACATTATCCTGTTGGAAGTATCCATTTGAAAACGGGTAGACTCTGGTCATAAAGGGATGCACATGGTACGCTGTGGCATTCAAATGATGCTCAATTGGTATTAAGGGGCCTAATGTGTGCCGAGAAAACATTCCCCATACAATTGAACCACCACCAGCCTGAACCATTGATACAAGGCAGGATGGATCCATGGATTCATGCTGTTTACGCCAAATTCTGAACTTAGCATCTGTATGTCGCAGCAGAAATCGATATTCGGTAGACCAGGCGACGTTTTTCCAATCTTCAGTCGTCTAGTTTTGGTGATCACGTGCCCACTTCACTAGCCTCATCTTCCTGTTCTAAGCTGACAGGTGTGGAACCTGGCATGGTCTTCTGCTGCTGTAACCCTTCCGCTTCAAGGTTCGACTCGTTGTGCGTTCAGAGATGCCCTTCTGCACACCACTGTTGTAAAGAGTCGTTATTTGAGTATTTGTGGCCTTTCTGTCCGCTTGGATGATTTTGTCCATTCTCCACTGACCTTTCTCATTAACAGGGTGTTTTCACCCACAGTTCGCACCATTCTCTGTAAACTCTAGAGACTGTAGTATGTGAAAATCCCAAGAGGTCAGCTGTTTCTGAGATGCTGGAACAAGCACATCCGGCATCAACAATCATACCACGGTCTAAGTCGTCTAGATCACATGAAGTGTAGAACTTCCCAATGATTTAATTATGCTACACCACAATTAGCATATTTATCATTCTACATCTCTGCATCACACTCATTTATATCCATTGATGTGTTTTACAAAAACCTTTTATTCATGGCTAAGAAGAAATTGAATTATTCACACATTCAACTCCAGTGATAACAAAAAGGTGTGGTTCTCTTGATTAACAGCACATATTGGTTCCTTTCTGCATTTTTCTTTCTTGATTTTCACAAGTATGTTCAACAGGTTAAATCCCCTCATCCTCATCACCTTTTCCCAAACACCTCTTCACTAATGAGATGATTTAGTGCTCGTGCAGCAGTCAAAGTCACTCAAGTGTGTCAGGGTCATTCATGAATGAACAATTAATGCATCTCATAAATTTTGCCACTGAAGTCACTGTTTATTTAATGAGATGCCACTTCATCTCTGACAGCTTTTCTTCTCTATATAGGCTTACAGAGCTTTCAAATGTGGGTTTCTCTGCTGCAAAGCCTCAGCTGGATCACAAAGGACCCATTAAGTATTTCCATCAATAAAGAATGATGACTCACACTCCTATAGTAAAATCAGCAAACTCTTTGAGCATGACTGGGATCACCAATTTGAGCTCATGCATGTCTTACTAAACTCTATTGCTGGTTTTCCTATCTTTTAACACATTAGAAATTATTTGATCAGTTTCTATAATATCTTAAACTCTGTACTTGTAGTATATCTACACACTGTTTATAACATTTCAGTTCTCTCTGATTTTATTTCACTACAGACACTACTTTATTTAATTAATTCATCAATTAAGGTTAAATATGTTTTATATGAGCATTTTGAGTATAGACATATGTCTATGTCTACCCATACATATTTGGGTGTATTATTTATATACAATACTGTGCAAAAAGGTAAAAAATATAAGACACAAATATGTAATTATTACAATTACAATTATTATACATATGCTTACAATATGAGTACAAACAGTTCACTTAAAGCCAGTGATTTTTGTTATAAAAATACACTTTGTATTGTATGCCTGTTAAAAGAACTCAGTCATGTGAGGAATGCAAAAGTATATTTACACAATTCACTAATATGGAGATGTTTTCGTCTTATTTTAATTAAATTGGATTATGACATTACTGTTTATAGATTACATGTATAATTTATTATAAATATAATGTTTAAGTGCTTAGTTAATTCTGAATAATTTATCTTTTCAGATCACATACAGATTAACTAAAATCAATATTTGGAAAATCTGAAAAAATAAAGTATTGAAAGAAATGTCTTAAAATAAAACTAATGCAATTGACAAAATATAATATTTGATTTAAACCTGAAGCAACATCATTCTGAAAGAGTCAAGCAATTACATAATTTAACAGTTCAACCAATATTTTAGTTAGACATATTAAACAGCTAGATTGGTTTAGATTGATTAAATTGCTACATGGCTACATAATTATTGTTTAGAGTGAGATATCAACAACACATTTTAGATTAGCTTCTAAAATTCTGAAGCTTTCAATGTTTAACTTCAATGTAATGACTTACAGTATATGAATGGGAATTTCAGTTGTTATAATGATTGACTTAAACTGACTGGTTGATTTAAAATCCTGACTACCAGGATTAGGAGGCAAACAAACACCTTACAGATCTGCAAAATATTAAGCTACACAAAATAATTTTAAAAATAACCTTAGATTTCAAGAACAGCATTATTGTAAGGATTTAATTTTAAAACATGACCATTTAATCATAGATTTGACAATATAACATATATGTTTTCATAGAAGACAAGATAACACATTACATGTGGATGTATTAGAAGTATAAATCTTCACTAGAGTTGCATAAAGCATCTAGAACATAAAATTAAAGTCCAGTATGTCATTTTAACTCTAGCATAGCAACACTGCAACCACGACAGTCTATCTGATCATTTCTCTTGGAAATAAAATACCTGAACCCTAGATGGTTTTACATTTAAAACGTTTCGGGAAATTATTTACTGCAGTACAATATACCACTTCAGAATTATTCTTGCTTCTATGGAAAAACCTTTAACCCTCAAATGAATATGAAGATTTTTTGCAAAAATATTTTTATGTGATAAAGCTCAGATAATTAAGCATGATATATTGTATTTTTCCATAGCACATTAAATCAGGGGCTGGACTGAATAAGTTTCTGAAATATCAATTTTAAGATGCATTTAACAACACATAACTTCAAAGAGAATACAACCTTTTAAAGGCTTGCAAATTGGAAGATGATATTCTATTTGATATCTAGAAAATATGAAGATATAAATATTCCCTAATTTAGTTCTTTTTCTGGGAACATCCTCTGTTCTGCAAGGAATACAATTAAAACCTTTAAAGGGACCTGTTTTAAGTAATAATTCAAATTATGAATATTTTAATAGTGATAGGACTGAAACTGCAAAGATGCATTGGAAAATACAAATAATCTAAAAATAGTTGCCATTTAAGTAGCATTCTCATCTTTCCAAATCAAAATGGACAGAACACTAGATGATTCATAGTTATCAGCTGTTGCACCACAACTAGGTGCTGAAGACAGCAGCAGAGGCGTACAGGCTGAATCTGGATGTTGAAGACTACAGTACAGCTCTGTGCTGCAGGCAGGTGCAGAGGGTTTGTGGCCTGAACCCAAGCTCGCAAGCTTTTGGGTCTTTGGGTGACTTTGGAGAAGTGGAGCTCACCAAAGGCAGCCTAAGGGGCAGCAAAGCAGAGCGACGGCTGAATAAATCCACTAGTAGTGGCTGGGAACACTCTGAGGTTCAAGAAGAGAAGTCTTTGGCAGTTCCTGTAGGAGATGCAGGCATTCATAGAAGGTCTGTGGTCAAACTGACACCCAGGGAGCCGATTCTCCAAGACGGGTCAATGTCAGAGCACTTCCAGAGTGGCAACTTGGGAATGAATAGAATAAAGTTGATTGAACAAGTGGGTACCTATCTGGTAGGGGAAGGTCTGGACAGAGAGGTGCCTGGCCCGAGTACTCAGCTCCAAAGCAAAGTCACTGTCCCCCAAGGGAATGTCCTGGTTTCCCAGGGAAACATCCCGGGTATAACATCAGCAGGATAAGTGACAATAAGATTGTATGTTTATAGAATCAACTGAAACATTTCAATAAACTTAATATAAAATGTACAGTACATGGATGGCACAGTAGAAGTGTGGATGATTTAGAAAAGCTATACATTTCCTCATACTACAAATGTCGTTCTAGCACAAAACCTTTGATATCCTGAGGTCAATCTACATAGTTTAATGTGTTGCTCCTTTTGGATGATGTGGATAGGAAATAGTCCTTTTCAACTCCTTCTCCACTGACTCTGTGTGGAAACTCACTCCACTAAAAGCTGCAGATCCATTTCTTACTATTAGTTAAGTATATATACTGTATGTCTGACCCTTCAGCTAAATAAACCATTTTGTATTGAAAAGAAAAACAAAAGGCCTTATTTTATTGAGAACAGCACATCCATTGATCCAAAGATGTCATTCAGCTGTTTCTTAAAAGAGACTGGTATTGGCTTCAGCAACATTGGTCTGATTTATTTCCCTTTTATTATTGCAACACACGTTTTATCCACTCTGATATTAACAGTGAATTAAATGCAATTACTTAAATTCATTTTGAGCTTCGTTTTTTGTATTGCTACTGCAGAATCTCTAAACACATTCTTTGTGTAATTTTTCTGAATGAAGTGCATACTGTACCTTTACATAAAAAGTGGAGATACCCTTAACACATTTTAACAGCATGAGAACTTTTCTGTTGTCTTAAAATAATAATAAAAATATTTTCTTAAAAATGACATTGTTCTTTTTAGGTTGTGACTGAATAAATATATCTGGGGGTTGTTTTTCAAAGCAGATTTAACTAATTAAGGATTTTCTCAAGTTATGCACAATACGTACTGTACAATTAACCAGATAATTCAGTTCAGGTGAACTCAGTTTCACTGAGATGTGGAAGGTGATTTCAGGTTTAAGTTATCTGATTAAAGCTACTCAGGTTTAAACAATCTGACTGTGCATTACTTCGCATTTCAGTAGGAAGGAGGGTCAAGCATAGAATTCTTTATCTGCTCCAATTTTATGGTGAAAGAATGTGCGTCTTAATCCAGTGACCATGGATTACAGCTTTTTATGGAAAACTATCAGGATAAAATCTGTTGTAATAGCAAGAATCCATACTGTAGTCACTGCAAAAAGAATTACCAATAAATTCAATGTGTAAGTTAGTTATAAAATCCAATTAAATATCTCAAGATAAAACAAACCAGAATTATGCAAACACACATGTGTTGGCATTACTTAATTTACATGATTATAATTGGTAGTTATAGCAGGTAATTATTTAGTAAACTTAGTATGTTTTTTAGTTAATTTTAAAATGTATGCCTTGCAATATTAGGGGATAAACAGCAGAATAACAATAATATATCAGCTGTTTTAGTCATAGTCCTTATAAAACCTGTAATTTTATTATCATTGATATCATGTGATGGATTGCAGTTGGAATTGTCACTGTGGTAGTAACATTTGAAAAGGGGTTTATGCACAAAGTTTTTTGTCCAATTATTTGTTGCTAATATGTGATCAGAGCAAAAAAACAAAACAACTGACACTAACAGTTCAATAAATGTTTAATTTTGAATTTTCACAGTACTTATTTGTCTGTCGACCAAACACAGTTACAGTACATCATGCTCTTAAGACATACTGTAAGTCAGTCTTCCATTTTAGATTTGAACTGTTTTGATCTAGTCTGGCAAATTGTTAATAGTATATAAGTTCAGTGATATTGAAACATGCATTCCTATTAGTGAAGAAATACAGTACTTGTTTTTTCATTATTTTCAAAATTCTCTCTAAACAATTGTACAATTGAAACTAAACCTTACAAGTTTAAATTCTGTGTCCCCTTTCTGTCATTAATTAAACACACTAGATTTGGATTAATTCCGCCCCTTGCTGTTATACGTTATAACATACATTAGGTCTTATTTATTTTGAGTAATACCTTTGAGTTTTATCATTGATTTTCCAATAAAACATCAAGTTCAAACATAATCACTTACAATTAATTGCACACAATAAACCATCTTTATAGCACATAAAATTAAATTGTATACCTTCAAATAATATTTATTTGGGATAATTAAATTTTTTTTTCTACTGTCATACAGTATAAACATTTCAACTGTGCTTTTTATTTATGAAAAACCTACTGTAATCCATTCAGCATTGTACCTCTTTGATATTCACTGTGACACACAGGCTTGCTCGTCAACACTTTCATATTTCTGGTGATACGCATAGGAAAGACTGTGAATTTCACAGTACAAATCACACAACTGTGTTCAAAAGCTGGCTTTTGCTGAATTTCCTATATCTAACACGATGTGTGTGAAGTGTCACACTTATCCTATAAGGATTTATGAAGGACTGTACAAAGCATATTGCTACAGTAGATATTCTTTAATTAAGTAAGGTATGCATTGATCATCAGGCCACTAAGACAACTCCCATGGTGGTAAATATAATACAATATGTCAACATTATCTACACACAAACATTGACCACCACGTTCAATATACCTAAGGGCATATATTATCTTGCTGAACATCATCTAAGCTCAGGAGACATTTCTCACATTGAAAATGGTAATCTGGGTATAACTGTTTAAAATACCATCAACAGTATATTCCCTAAGTGAAAGAACCCATTTTATTTGACCTCCATAACACCAGCTAGAAAACAGCACAGAGAATTTCATTGGATGTTGAATCTTGATTATGATCACCTTCAATTGAATTAATAACTTCCTCCAACTTTTCTTGATATCTTTTCTTGTGATCTGTTGAGACTAGACATCTCAATAACCTTAATACTTTTGTTCTCCATGTTAACTTTTGTCTTTCATAAAAGAAAACAAATAAAGTTTTATTGTTAGTTAACAATGTAACAGTAATAATGCTGTATTCTTATTACCCAGTGGAATATGAACTTAACATATTTTCTAATTATTAAACCATTGGAATCCTTACCTTTGTTTCTCCAGCTTTGTTAGAATGTCTTTTCATTTGTTAGGCTGTTGCAGTTTGTTTTGGAAATATCACTGCATAGTGGTTGTTTCCATAGCAACAAATTGTGTTTCCATTGTTTACTGATTTCATTATTAAGTTTTTTGTAATAAACAAAATGTGTCTTATGTAGCTGTTCTGACAGCAAGAAAGGTTGAAAACAGTTATGTGTTTCTAGCAGAAAACGTGCTCATTAAAACAATGTCTCATTTTCAACACATTACAAAACTGATTTTAGGATTTCTTTGAGAATTTGTGATATCCTATCAAAAAAGTATTTACTATACCTCAAGTCTAATATATTGGAACGGTTTTTAAGTTTCCCTGATGGAATCCACCCATCCATGTTCTAACTGATTCATCCAATTCACAGTCATTGGGGAGCATATCCTGGCAAGCAATGTGCTCAAGGCAGGATGCATCCTGGGTGGGACACCAGTCCATCACTGGGCAGACACAAACACACACACTCACACTAGGAACAATTTTCCCAGAAGAATAAATCTACCACTATGTTTTTGGATTGTGGGAGGAAACTGGAGCGCACGGAGGAAACTCACAAACGCAAGGATGGTTACAGCCACTGTACCACTCCCCTGCTGGAATAATGCTATTTAAAAAAATCTATTTGATAAATTCATTTTGGGCACATGGCATAAAACTGGGGTGACATTACTATTCTACAAATCTTTATTTTAAAAATGTCTTGTCTTCTATTGTTATTGTTGCTGTTGTTATTAATGAAAAAAAAAGATTAGACTGAATCAGTGTTTCTAGGTTAAAAATTTGGTGTTGAGCCAAAAGTGTGTACTAAATTGTAGGTGTTGACTCAAATGGTGATATTACAATCACTCCGTTTTTTTAGATGACTACGTATGCTGTAGAGAGATGAAAAGAAAGGATTCTAGACTAATCTCCATTATCATTGTGCGTAGCACAAGTTACTTTTGATTCTAAAGACATTCACACACTCAGCAAAGGAATTTTATAAAGCTTTTAGTAGACGTGTTTGGGTAATACTGAGAATACTCAGAAATCCTTTACTCCAAGTTACAAAACAGTAAGGGTACTGCCTACTTGTATATCTTGGCATGCAATTTTGTACTCTAAGCAGCTAATCCAAAAGTACAATTCTACATTAAAATTCCAGTAAATGTTATATACTGTAGTAAGAGGAATAAATCACCAAATTATGTAAATCTGTTCTTCACATCATTCTCGTCACACCTTTCATTAATATGCTGTACCTTGAGAATAACTATATTTGACTAACAGTACTTTCACCTTTCATACTGTTGCATATTTTTTAAACATTTAATGCCTTTTATGCTTTTTGCTATTTGTTTGAACATTTCCAAATTACACATTTGAAATTTGACTGTTTTGAATAATTATTTTTCACAGGTTCTTACTAGAGAGATTACAGATACTGTAGCATGCCTTAGGCTGAAGAAAAAGCTTGCTTGATGTTGTCAAATCGTAGCATAACAGAGGCAGAAGTGTTACAGAAATTAGGAGCTCTTAGAATTAATGAGTTGGCTGGACCTGATGGAATTTTTCCAGCAACAGTCAAAGAAATGAAGGACGTTATACACGTACAATGCTCTCTCCAAAAGTATTGAAATCTCAAAGTTGTTTTTGCATTATAAACAAGCTGTTTGTCTTCATGAAAAGTATAATATGATATAAATTTAATTTTGTTGTAATTCTATACATAACTTTTATCCTATTAAAAAACATACTTTGTGTGCTTTGTTTTGAACCAAGTAATATCAAGCAACCATAAATATTGGGACACATTAATTGTAATAACGTTCAGAATGTAAAACTTGGTATTTTATTACATATCTCTCTTAGGTGTAGAGAGTATGAATATGGACAGGTCTTATTTAGCAAACTTTTCAGACTTTTGGAGGAATAGGTAAGGCAGCAAACTTTGAGTTATACTGTAGATACCAACCAGGACAGGGCAATATATCAAAAACAAGTGCAAAGTATTACAAGCAAGTAAAATGTGTTTGATGTGCCATGTAGACAGGCTCAGAGAAGTGACCATTTAAAAGTTGCTGAACCTGGCATCATCATGAAACACCATCCAGCAACAGCATTTAGGGTGACCACATGAGTCCGTTCAGACTATCTAATAAAATACATGAACTCTGGCTTAGATTTTAAACAACCTGAATGTTTGATATCTCACCACTATATTGACTCCAGGCATAGACATTAGGTTCTCTAATGCTTAAGCAATCTACACCTCAGAGACAATTTTCTTTTTCTCACACTTTGATTTTCTCTGATAATTTACTTATATTTATAGCTTATACATACCTATTAATGACAGTACAATAGAGCAATGATACATGTTGCAATATGAATGGAAAAACATCAATAACGGTGAAATAAAAACATTAGGAAATATATGCATTTGTAAGCTTTTATTTGGTTTTCAAAACCTAGAAGGTACATATTTTATAAGTAATAAAACAAATGTTACAGTATCGTACACTTCATGAAGTGTAATTTCCCTTCCAAAATGCTAGACATTGAGCAGTGAGATAATGTGGAACCAATTGTTGCAGTTTAAGAATATGTCTTTTTAGTTTTAAAATGTGCACTTTGTTGTAATTTAGCAATAATTACCTTAAAAGGAGGATCATTCACCTATTGAGTTTAATTTTAGAAGCAGAGAAAATACTAGACAAGTGACTTAATGTTACATGACTTTCTTTTGTGCTTTACAGTAGGCTATGAACCATTTAATTAGGTTTGCTCAGTAACTTAGAAAAATTTCAGGTAAATGGACACAAAGAGTGTGTTCTTATGCTGAATAGTGTCTCCTTTTTTTGCATCAAAAGAAATGTTAACATTTTTATAACAATAATGTGGATTCCTTTAAAAGGACAAAAAAAAGAAAATTTACTTTAACAATTGGAATTGGAATTGGAATTGGAGTTGCATAAACTTGCCATCTATGTCACATCTATGATATTCTACCTGTATGTAATGAGCATAATAAAAAGTACATATTTCAGATTATTTTTCATACTGTATGTGGTTCCCAAGTCTTGAACTGAGAATGCAGATGGGGGCAGGTCCTCTTTGCCAAGTATTATGATGGTGGATGACTTGTCCCCAAATTTAGGGTTCCAGATCACAAAACTGGAAACCTGAATGATTTGTGGTAAATTATTTCACCACAATTAATGAGAGCTTGGGGTGGACTAACTTTGCTGTAAAAACGTTTCAAGCCCTAACTTGAATCTACCTTTTCTAACCTCAGTGAATCCCACTGTAGTAGTAGAAACTTTACTTTAACCTTTAAGCACAAGGAAAAGCAAACAGTGCTTTTCCCATCTAACTTTGACCAATAAAAGAAAGACATACTTTCCCTTTTAAACTAAAGGGAAAGTAAGCCCACTTCTGCACCCAAAAATACAGGAATTCTCAACTTTTTCCCTGGTCTAAAAACCCTGAAACTAGTCAGACTGTATGACTAGCCCGTTAGCAGATCTCTCTTGTTTTCTGAATCTTCTTTTATATAGAATTTCACTCTCATAACCTTCTGTAAATGCCTGTACTTATTTTCTCCCAGAATAGCCTCTTAACCACACACCTGCAGTGCAAACAGACACAGAGAACTTGGAGAAACAGCTGCTTACTGATACAGTAAGACACATATAATGCAAGATGGCTTTTTCTTAAATAATCCTTCTTTGAAAAATTTAACTACACTTAAGGTGAAATTTCCACCCAAAGATTAAATTCACTCCCTGGTAGATTCATTGGCTTCTGGGAAAATTATCCCTGGTGTGAATATGTCTATGCATGTCTGTGTTTGTGTCTGTGCCTGCCCTGCAGTAGACCGATATCCCATTGAAGTTGTACCCTGCCTTTTAATAGACTCCAACTCCCCCGCAACCCTGAATTGGAATAAGTGGTTAGAAAAAGGATTGAAGGATTAGATAGTCTACAGTATATGACAAATATTAATTGCAACATGTATTAAAACATTTATTATGTTTGACAGATTTAAAGAAACAAAATGTGAACATTGTATAAGAGTCTTAGCACTTTTGCAAGGCACTGTACATGTGTCTGGCCAAAGTTTTGCATTCTTATTTTAAGAAATAGAAAAAGAAGGCACTCACAGCTAAGCAGATTTTTCTGGGAAATGTGCTGGAAATTCATTCTCCTGTGAACCACGGTTTTGAAGATTGAGGATGTAAAAATTAGGGAAATCATTTGTCACAACTGGGGGGAAGCTTTGATGTCATCTATTAACAAATGAATGGCAGTAAGCAGAATACAAACAGCACATAGTTCTGTAATGTACTGTTAACCGAATTACCCAAATGGCAGGCCACTGTTGTCAGCAGACAGCAAACTCCTGCGTCTTTGTGGGAGCATGCAGGCTTCAAGTGACATCAGTGACAGATGCACCATTCCTCCAATCATTTTGGCAAAGCACTGTGGAGCCTGACGTATGTCAAAGGATGAAAAGATAGCTTTTATGGGTGGGGGCATTGAAAGAGGACATCTGCCTGCCCTCATTCTCTTTGTGCTATGCTAGAGTTACGTTTCCTGTAAAAATGTAAAAAATGATTGGCTGTAAAAATTGGCTGTAAAAATGATTGGCTGCAAGGTACAGTCACCACCCCGGGCATGAGCTCTTCACCCCACTGCCCTCAGGCAAGAGATATAAGAGCATACGGACACTTACCACTACATTCTTCAATAGCTTTTATCCACAAGCAGTGAGACTGGCGAACACATTTAGCCATCCCCCTCGGACCACACCTACGCCATCACCATCTACCTCATTGTAATTTATTTATTGTACGTCTCCAGTCATTGTTTACACGTCTGTATTTTTTACATTCAAACTGTCTGCATGTTTACTTGCACATTGTCTATTGTTTGTTTGTACATTGTCTTGATGCACTGTTTGCACTTTGTTTTGTTTTTTTTACACTTTCTGCAAGTAAGAATTCCATTGTACCAGCACCGGTTACATATGGCAATAAAGTTCAAGTCAAGTCAAGTCTTGCTGGAACTAGCCTTAGCAGCTGGCCACGCCTCCACTTATCTGTCAGGCAGTGCTGGTTGCCGTGGATACATGATCAGACAGGATACCTCTACCACATGTCTGAAAGATACAACCACACCTGCCTCAGGTGATTCAAGATATTTAAGGTCTGATCTGACTATGCTTGGGGCTCTGATATAGAGTTTGCTCTGAGCCATGACCTTTTCCCCAAGCATCATTCTATGTCTGCTGTTCTCTCTGGACTCCTGACCCTGCCACAGTATGTTTTGATTTTCCTCTCTATCTTTGTACCCTGTTTCTGTTTCTTTCTGGACTCCTAAGCCTGCTACAGTATGATCCAACCTCGCCTTCAGCTTCAAACTCAGTAATTTCTCTCAGTGTTTCTGGACATTAGTTTTGATTCCCTCTGTGTTTTGCCACAGTGTCTACCCAACTGCAAACTTTGCTTTGTCCCTGACTATGGATCTGATTTGTGTTTGCCTGCAGCACACTTGTGTGCTTATATCCACTCTGCCAGTTTCCATTGTCCATTAACTACACCACGCTGCCTGCTGTTTTGTCTCTCTTGTCCCACATCTTACAAATAACATTAAGCAGTGCACATGTCAATTACAAACTTTGTGAGAATAAGATTAAAATTAAATAAATGTTAGAAACAGGTCCCCTTATTTATGATGCAAAAAATCTTATGAGAATTGACATTACTTTGTCCATGTTCTGGTACTGTACATAGGGAGAGCTACACAGCTGTTTCAAAGCTAAGAATACATTTCCATCATTTCCTGAAGTGAATATATCATTTCTCTGTAAGATTGAATTGCCCTGGTATAATTCTTATACATTTTGCTTTCTCTGCCACTAGCTGTTGTAAAATGCCAGTATTACGGGGGGGGGGGGGGGGGGGGGTTCTTTAAGCTTCTTGCTAAAGTATAGGCTTGAATACATGCATCTGATATCTGCATGTGATAAGGCAAGGCAACTTATAGTCACTGGAAAGAATATTAATCAGATCTGTTTTAAAAATTATTTTTCTTACAGTTTTGGGATTACAACATGAAATATATAAATATATAGCAAGGAAGAAAGTTGTAGAAACAATTATTTTAAAAAAATAAAGCCAGTATGTATGTGCATTTACTATTTGTTTTGGTTCCAACAGTGACTACACATTCAACTACAGTACCTAACTTTCTAAGCAGACTCCCTGTTGATGATAAATTCCAATAATTATTACAAATGGAAACCGATACAATGAATGTACTTATATATCTTCAACAAAGTATCAGTTCACCTGCTGCAGAAATGTTTGTCATTTTTCTGATAATACCTTTGTGAATTTGTTGCATTTGTAAGTAAAGTAGCTTTTGACAGCAAGTATGACTGGTTGTTGAATACTAGCAATGAAACTGATCTATTTAGTTCTGACCTAAATTTGTTATATCAGAGGTACAAAAGCATCTCAAGTGATCCCCAATGTTCCAATCCATAGTTAATTAGCAAAATAAAAAATGACCATAATCTCTCATTATAGGTAAAAACAGTGTGATGCATACATTAATCTTTTCTGCTTCTGTACTATGCTTAAATGGTTTGTTTATATGAATGTCTGATTCAAGGTGCCTGCAAAAATGAAAAATTGTAGATATAGTCAATAGATGCTATAGAATGAATTGATCTGCCATGAGACTTACCAGAGTAATTGTCGTTGTATTCTTCCTGCAACAATACAATTGTTAATAAATCAAGTTATTTAGGAATATTAGTCTCTATAGGTAAACTGATTGTTGGTCAGAAATTCCTGTTTTTCATGTAATTTCACTTACATGTACATACAGTACTTCTGATTTTCTGGACATGCAAAGGACAGGACTTTTTAAGTCCACTACGCAATCATGCTTTTCTGTTCTATTTCTATTCTTAAATAATTAAGCATTTTTATGAATCATGCAAATCATGCTCTCACTTCCCAAATGCAGTCCATTGCATAATTTTGACATTATCTACTTTTGTGATTCTAAATCTTTATATTAATCAATGAGATAATGTTCACTTATTCAAGACCTGATTGGATGAGAAGATCCTTGTAGTTTATATTTTGAATTAATATTTGAGTTGAAAATCAAGAATAACACTTTGGTCAGCTGATTCAACAGTTACACTTTTACCAAATCATTTCATGATTTAGGCTAGTATGTTGATCCATGTTAAACTGCATTTTCTAAAACAAATATTCAGAAAGGATTATGCATCAGCACAATTCACCATACTGAGCCCTTCAAGAAGATTTTTTATACTGTACATAACTACCTATAATAATGTCCTCGTGGTATTCTCAGACAGGATGATTCTGACTTGAAAAATCTCTAACTTTTCATCTTCCTCTGCTTCCACAAATCACATAAGATATTAATCTGAACTTTTATGTTTAAAAAATGTGTCTACCATAGCTATAAGTGTAAGCATTTGGACCAATGTTAATCATGTATGTCTGCACTACAACAACAGTAGAGAGCTTCAGGGTCAAGTAATACTTACACAGGTATTTTAAAGCTTCATGAATCTTATAACAATATCACTGCAGGTGAACACTGTATTTCCATCAGCGTTTAGAGTATATTGCATACCAGTCTAGCAGAAAGCATCTACAGTACAAATGAACATTTTTACACATGTACATTATTTAAAGGTTTTGTATTTTAAACATATCTGAACAGCATGGCCTTAAAGTGTAGTAATTATACAACACCCTTCACAATGTTTTTTGTGCAGACTAGCATTAACACTTTGGAGCCTTTACTCTAAAAAAAAAAAGTTCTGATGAATTATCCTGACAGTTTCATTTTATGAGATTACAAAGACTATAAAATTATTCAAGATTCAGGATTTCTTTATTTGCCATATACAACAGGTGTTTTGGAATGCTTACTCATTCAGCTGTACCCAAGTAACATTAGAGAAAAAAAAATAGGCACAAATGACAAACAGACATGGACAATAAATGTAGACAATAAACATTATAATACAGCCAAGACAGGACATAGTGCAAACAGAGCAGTACCTTAAAGTGCAGGTGCTAATTTGAGCTGTTTATGATGCGGACTGGTTGGAGGATGAAACTATGTTAAATAACTAAGGTGTAATAAGGTGTTATTACTCTTCAATAGGTGTAATAAGGTGCTATTACTTATTCAGGTATAATAACTTCACACCTGAAGAAGGCTCCACGGCCGAAACATTGTATTTTCTTTATTCTCTTTTCATCATGGAATAAACCTATTACTTGTTCCTTTTTGTGGCCTTTGCATGCTGATGTAACTACCCACCTGAACTACTTTTACCTTAAATAACTAACTTAAATAATATAAATATTGATATATTGAAACTAAAATCTTAACCTTCAAATGTTTGTACAGTTGTAATTATATTAAGAAAGACTTCTGTAAAAAAACAGCATTTCAATGAATGTATTTTCATAAAATTTTAAAGCTGAAAAAAATCATCATATCCAGAACTAAACTTTCACATCTGAAACAAAAAAAATGATATAAATTATTTGGAAAGTGTAGCCAAAACAATTAACATTGTGTAGTTGATCAAAGTTAAATCTGGTAGATACCGTATGTACAGTACACATACAGTATAGTGCTGGTGCAACAAAATCTGTTCTCTTACATTCAAGATGACAAACAAGATAACTTTTCAAAAGTTGTTAAAAGCCTTTTAGAATCCTCAGCCTGAGAACTGATTAAATTGAAACTTGGATATCATCAAATCCCTGAATTATGCTTCAAATTAGCTTGACAAAACTGCTATGATATCAGGTGAAAAAATGTTTTCATACTGTACAGTACTGTTCAGTATATAGTCCCAAACTGAGCCTTCCAAAGACTGTTTGAATAATTGATTGTAAACATTCTATGTATCATTCTAGGGAGAACACAATTAAAATAAAGTGAAATTATTTACTTGCGTAAACCAAAATAGCCACCTCACATCCATTTTGTACTAAAATTTTAAAATGGCATATTCAAAGACAAACAAGTGCTTTCACTCCAAATGTGGCAGGCATCATCCCTAGCACTGAAAGATTAATTTTTCGTTTTTTAAAATGAAAATGTTATGTAAACTTCAGATCACTATGGTTCAAAAACTCACATGACTAATTCAGTCTAGTCATAGCTGGTTATGGTTTCCTCTAGTGGAAAATAAAACATGCTATACAGTAGCACTTTTCCTGTGTAATCTGAGATGACCCCTTCATTGCCATTTGTTAGTCATACTGTTTTGTTCTGAAAATTTGAACAGTTTATGACTGAATATTGTATAACTGATTAACTTCATAAGTATAACTGTAGGTACTGTACTTGTCATTTAATATGTGACAATAATTGTGCGACCTGATTACAATTTTCAGAAAATCTCTCAATCAAGATTCTTCTGAATCAGGAACCCAATTGACTTGAAATGTGGGAATGATAAACAACTTGCACACCTGATTCACCTTTGTTTAGCATAAACTGCTGTAAAGGTTCTGATATCCTGATCAGATGTCAGGATAAAATTTAATTAAATGAAAATTAAAGTTGTCAAATTTTCAAAATCCATTTACAAATGGCCACCCTGAAACTGAGTTTAATATGACACACAATTCACTGTGGATTAAAATGTGTTTGGTTAACTAATGGTAAATGTTAATTGTAATCTGGGAGACAATGCAATTTACATACAGTATTTTCAGTAAGTTGTTTTATACATAGATATTTCATATTCCCATGATTACAACTTCATATTTATAGTGTATGTATCACAAAAAAATCTATTAGTATGGTAATCCATATACTGTAGTTAATATTGATTTCTATAAGTACAGTACATTTTTGTGTCTTTATTGTCCTTTGATCATGAAGAGAATTGTAATGCGTGAGTTTATGGGAGGCACAAGATTAGTAGATATTAAAGCAAATGTAATGCATTGTTTGAGTTAAGCTATAATGTTATATTGTGATATATCTGTTTTTTACAAAAGCTGACACATATAATTTTAACTAACATTCCCAAAACTGCAAGCCATGCATGACCAAATAAGACTAATGATAAACATGTGTCTTCCAGGCCAATCATCCAGATGCTAGGGCTTTCCCATGTGAGTGCACTCAGCTCATTTTGCTTCTTTAGGCTGGGTGCTTGTCACAAAACCCAAAGAAAAACATTCAGCAAATCCTTATGAAGATTAGCTTTGCAAAAGCAACAATAATATGTTTCAATGTAAATGGGAAAAATAATGTCTTACCAGCTGCTTGAAAAATCTCTTCCAGCAATTAGATTTTGTATATGAAAAAAGGCATAGCCAAGATTTGGTTACATAGTACTTACAAGTCTCACTTAGGGTGAAACCTGTCTGTAGTTGCTAAATACAGTATCTTGTCAAGTATCTTGACTGCTTGCTTAAATTTGAACCTAACAAAATGAATGGTGAATCACCTCTGAATTTTCCATTTTGTTTTGCTTTAAAAAATCCTTAAATAAAAGTCTTAAAAATCTTTTTCTGGCTAGTTTACATACAATATACAGTAGATATAAACAAATGTATATTTATATTCTGTATACTACCTATACTCTATATGGCGTTATGCAGTTACAGAAAAAAAATAATATAGACTTGTTTACAACCTACTTTTAAGTATTATTTGCCACAGAATGCCAAATGCCTTTTTAACATTTTTCACTGTTTTCTAATTTTTAGAGTTAAGGATATAAAAAAACATTTTTTAGAGTAATTGAAGAATCTGGAATACATTTTTCAGTCATTGAAGGAAGGTCTGTTTGTAATTCATTGTGTTTTTATTTGGCCATATTTAAATTTTTGAGCGACAGCCGCACAGCTTAACAATTAACATTTTTTTTCTCGAGGAAACAACAAAACAACATTTTTCCTGCATTTACAATGCATCCTAAAACACTGCAAATGCATCAGAAAATGTCTAGTTCTTACTGAAACCCTAACCCTAGTTCGGGCACTTCTGGAGCACACATACTGTACTGTATCAACAAATCATGCCTACAAAAAGTGTTTCAAACATCATCCAAATGTTTTACAGTATATTCATTGTTTTTGTTCTGAAACTGTTGTATATTTCCAGTATTTTGCTTTTTCTCACCTGTTCCTGAAGTGGCTTATAAAATAATAATAATAATAATAATAATAATAATAATAATAATAATAATAATAATAATAATAATAATAATTGCTTACACGTATATAGCGCTTTTCTGGACACTCCACTCAAAGCTTTACAGGTAATGGGGACTCCCCTCCACCACCACCAAAACATAATCATATAAAACAAATAAAAAAGGGAATCTGCAGGGGAAGAAATTTAGCTCAAATAAATGTTTGTTTCACACAACATCTAAAATGTGTTAAACTGATATAATAATTTTAACATCACAGGAAACTGTCATATCCGTGTTTATTAATTTTGGTGAGTGGGTGTTATAAAGTCAGATATAGCTAAAAGTCTATAGTTAAAAAGGTGTACTTCCCATATTAAAGTGTTGTGTTTGCTTCTTTTTTATCTTATATATGAATTTGAGAAATGTGATATAAACTGATGTTCTTTGTAATCTAAGCGTCACAACTATCAGAGTGCCAGATGTTTAATATAGTTAATGAAAGCATTTGAGAGTCATATTAGACATCTGCTCCTTTATATATGTCATAGTTTCAAGCTCTGTAGTTTCAACACAAAATTACATTTTTTTTCAACAAACATCCTCTGTTTGAACAATTAAAAAAGTAAAGTAATTCAGTCTCTCTGCACAGATACATAATAATGGTAACATTCACATGCTTTTCATGAACAGCACAGTGGTGCAATGGTTTGTAACGAAACAGTTCTTTCAGACCCTATGCGGGTGACACGATCCAGGGAAAAGTGTAGAAACACGGGGAAAAGATCATGCAGGATATGGGGATGAAAACAGGGGGCGTGTCCTTGGTGTGCTGGTGTTCGGGGGAGGTGTGGCTGAGGCAAACAATCCGGGAGAAAATCCAAAAGAGAATCAAAACGAAAGTTAAAGTCCAAAACCGGGTAGTCCATCCAAGACGAACAAGATTTAAAAACTGGGAACCGGATTGGAACAGGTGGAAGACAGGAACAGAAAATAAAACCTTAACAGCACCAGGCGCTTCCAGGTCCTGGACTCGCATGATATGGAGATCAAATGCAGAACCCTGAATAAAGTGAGCGCCTGGCTTTTAAGGAGAACTGAAAGGGGGTTAGAACAGGGAGCAGGTGTGGGCAATGAGTGGAAAACAAGGAAGAGCTGGAGCATCCTTAAGAGGAGGGGTTTACGAACGTGACAGGTTAGCATTGCTTTCTTGCATCGCTGGTGCCCTGAGTTCACTTTCTGAGGTGCTCTCTGCATAGAGTTTGTATATTTTCCCCTTGTTTGTGCAGGATTCCTCTGGGTGCTACAGTTTAAAATCACTGTCTTAAGACATACAAGTACTGTACTTAGCTAGATTCTGGGAAAATTGACCCTGATGTGAGTTTGTCTATGTGTGCCCTGCGATGGACTGGCATGTACTAAATAAAGCACTGGTCAAAGTACTAGAAAAGGGGTTGATGAATGGATAGTGCTATTCATCCCAAAGAATCTCATAGAACTTTAAAGATTGAAGTTCACACATATCATCCATCACTAAAGTACAGTACCCACCTAGTAGACACATGGTATCCATTAGTCCTTGGGCAGAGCGGTGGCTTTATTTTGCAGAATAGATCTATGAATGTCCCACCTTGCACCTGTTGCTTGCCGTAATAAGTTCCAACAATCCAGCGACCTTGTATTGGATGAAGGATAAGAAAATGGGTGGATGGATCTATGAGTGTTAGTTGAGTGTTATTTGGTGTGAATAATGAACAACACAAACGTATTTCAATATGTCTTCAGGAGATATAAACAGAAGTAATTCATTTTTCCTTACTGTTGTATGATGTCCATAGAATATAATGTATATTCAAAGAGTCTGCATATTTTTACAGATACTGTGCTAGGATAAGGATCTTTAAGATTTTAACAATTTCTGTTATTTTTTATCCATAGCACTATATAATAGCATCAAAATGTCATTTTAATACAAAATTACACCTGTGATTTTATTGTAATAAGAAACAGAAAACTACAAAATCTGGAGCCCATTCTTGTGTATTGTTTTTTCTCTCTTTCAGGATTTTAGTTTTTTATCCCTTAAATGTATTTTTCTGCATTCTTTTGATCTGTATGTAGCTACTTATATGATACCATGAAACACCAGCTAACAACAAAGAAATAAATAAAGCTTGAAGTCAGGGGAAAAACCCAGGAGGATTAAAATCTCCCTGGCATATCCAAACATGGTTCTCCTAAAATGGCAATGAAAACATTCACCTTCTTCTACTGTATACTACACAAGGTTTCTTTAAAAAAATACACAACATTGTATTTTGTACAGTGTACAATGTGTTGTCATCTTATGCTTATTATACAGGGCGAACCATAGAAAAAAGAGGTTAGATTAACACTCCACAGACGAGTTCATCAGGCACATGGTACAGCATAGGGCACTCGTCCAACAGTGGACATACACACCAATTATCTAGCCAGCATGTCTTTGAAAGGTGGGAGAAAACCAAAGCATCTTGAGAAAATCCACATGAACCTAAGGAGACATGCTGTACAAGCAACGCATCGGAGTTGAATCTAGGATTCAAGAGTAATTGCCATGCCACCATGCCACCCAGGAAAAATAAAGTATTACATATTTGCGTTTAAAGGTGACTTGCAAATGTATTCACCCCTTCCAGTGATGTAATGTTCATTTGAATACAAATAATGTATTTATATACAGTTTATGATTTTTAGTGAAAACTGAATACTTCTGGGTTCTTTTGTTTTTGCGGACATTCATAGTTCATCAAAAATGGGACATCACTGGAAGAGGGGGTGAATAAATTTGCAAGGCACTGTAAATGGAGACAGCAAATCTTGGTGGCTGCAGTGAAAATAGTTTCAGCCTTGCTCTTAATTCATTAAAGGTTCATAAAACATCAACAAAAAGCCCTCTGGAAAAGATTTGAATGATAAGGGGAAATGAATGGACCATTGTCACACACTGTTCTGTAATCCTGGAATGAATATTGAATCAGCCAGGTTATTTTAATATGCAATACTGTGGACCTACGATACATTTAAAGGTCCTGCTTAATGGTGAAATTGATTTGCCTATTGCCATGGACTATTCTAGTAAAACTTGAAATTGTACAAGAGAAGTAGCTTTGCTCCAAATGTAAGATCCAGTTAAGCTGTCACCAACAATTACAAGATTAATTCCTGGAATTTACTAGAATTTTTCTTTGTTGTGCTAATACAAGGTGTCCATGTGACTTCATGACCCACACTTTTACTAGAACGATGTAATTCTTCCTATCCTGCAAGACGTACCAGTCCAACTAACAATACTGATGAGCCAGGATATTTTTTTAAAGCTATTTGCATTATCTCTGCCTCAGGAGGTACAAACACTGTTCTCCATTCATTTCCCTATACAGTGAGGCCTCTCAGCCTCCTGCCCTTGAAATACATGCCCTTGCCAGACTGCAAAAAACAGATATTTCCAGATATTTAATTATTTAGTTGTTCATTACTCAGTCTAACAAAATGATTAAGGAGATTGTTGCAGCAAACTCCTACATTGAAATGTATTGGGAAGGCTGAATTTTGAGTAGTTCTGTTATATACTGTTGCATAAAAAAAAAAACTTTCATGACACTTATTTATTGCCATTTATGACAGCATACACAATGTGATTCCTAAAGGGGATAAAGGAAAAAAAATAAAATATATTTTTTGTGAGTTTAGCAATGCGTGTATTGAAGCAATGTACAGTGGCACAGACTGCTTTTACCACTCATTACGACCACAATTTGGTATAATATTATAGTTATGGACAGTTTTACATCCTCTTAACTTTCCAAAGCACAAATCTTAAATTTGTACTATTACCACTTTGGAAAGGTGAAAAAAAACTATTGCTTTTTATGTGAAAACTTCAACTTAACACATGATGCACACTATTGTATCAAAAATGCTAAATTGATTTATTTTTTATTTGCATGTCCCAAGCCTTAGACTCACTTATTCAATGGATAAATAAGGAACAGAGTAATAGAAAACTAAAGCTGAAAACTAAGAGATAGTTAAAAAGTTTGTCTTAAGTTCTTGAGGAATTCCTGCACCCAGGATCATATTGCACTACTTCCCCAGGAAGTCCCCAGCATGCTTTCCTGGGGCCTTTTTTTCCCCAGGAAAGCATGCTGGGACAGTTGTGAAATTGTATAGGATATTTAGGAAATATCAGAGACATTACTAACTCCTAGAGCCTTGGGGGGGGGCAGTGGTTTTAACCAGTGTGGCTGGAAGGACATGCATGGCTTTCCCATGTTTTCCCATTTGGTTCTGCAACCTCAGATTCCCACCCTGACCTGTCACCTCTGTCAGTCGGGTTGTTGTTTTGTGGCTTTTTTTCTATTGTTTGATTATAGCTGGCCTTTTAAGGATAGTGACCCTACCCCATTAAGTTTAAGAAAAATATAAGTATTTTCGTTCCCACTTTTCTGTGTGTTCATTACATAATCTTTTCATTTTTGAGGAGTCAGATACTTAAATTTATTCTATAATACTTTTGTAATTTTATACTTGGAAGGGAATATTCTACTTGCAGATCAACACCATTACCAAAGGGAATTCTATAAACAGATGTTGAAAAACCTTCAACGTGAAATGTCGGCTGTAAATCCTAGTTTACAGCTTGTTAATGTCCTTCTCCTTGATGATGGTGGTTGGCCACATATTGTGAAGCCAGTGAAGCAACACATCACGAATATGTAGCAACATTTCTTAACCTATCCTATAGTCGATACTATACAGGTTTCTTGTCTGCATCTCTAAATGGGTCACAACAAGATTGAGATATGAAGTTATTTGCTAACCTCTAAGGCTGTTTAAAGCAATCAGTGTGCAATGCTTTATTTCATTTTACTAAACCTACACTGTTGTGGTGGAAGTACATTGCTGCTGACAGTGAAATACAATGCAAAATGTGCATTAGATATTCCAGTCCTCAATCTGCAATAAGTAATGTGTTTGTCCAACACATTGTGTAAATATGCTTTACAATTTAGAAAAGAAAAGGTATAATAATAAAAAAATTGGTACATTGGATGTAATTTTAAAAATGTCATACTGTGTAAACATTATCATTATTATTAACATTATTATTATTATGTTCTTCCTAAGTGTCATTAAAATGCTCTGCAGCTTCAGTTTAATGAGGATTTTTGTTAATGTACAGTATCACACAATAAATTAACTTCATATGGTATATAGATAGTTGTAATATTTGACAACTGAAAAACATGTGAAAGATGAGCACCGCAGCTGTATTTTAATCAAGCTAAATATGCTGAGCAAAATCAAGAAATATTCTTGACTGAGCTTCAAGGGCAATCACATTTTGTTTTTTTCAAGTACCATTCACAGCAGGTTGTGGTTTTGACGACCGTTGAAACATTTTATTTGTCATGCTTGTTCTACAAATACTGTACTGTGAATATGAAATTTTAAACCACATAATTTCAGAAAGAAAATATGTATGATTTAGTGGTGCATGGTGCATGTCTGAAGTGTCTCCATATTTTTATATTTATTTGATGGTCCTTTATTTTAAGTTATGTAACATTGTTTCTAGTTATGTCTAGCTTCTTTCACAATCATTAAAGACTGGAAGTCTGCTGTATAATTTATCATAAACAAACTGAAAAGGGGCATGTTACTAAATAATAACAATACAAAATGTATCAGCCCTTCTCAAGAAGCTCAAATCTGTGTGCAATAGCTCCGGTGACAAATAATATATTGTACCACAGAAGCAAAAACAAAGTAGGGAAAATACTTGGTAAGAACAAAAGTAATGCAAAATTATATATTCTAAGCTTCTGGTAAAAGATACTGTACAGTTTGTCTTTAAGTAAGTTTAGAAAAAAACTAGCAGGCTCAGATTCTCTAATAAATTTTAAGAATGGGTTCCACAGGTGTAGTGGTGCACTCCAAATAATGAAGGTACTACTGTATATAGTGATCTTTTTAAGATTAGAAATATTTAAACCTTTTAGACACAATATTTTTTTATCCTTTTAAGATCTTTATGTTATTTATGTTATTATGAATATTTCTTTATGCATACTGTGTTAAAAGTGATTACTTATGAAGCACCTTCATTAGAAATATCAGAAGATATCATGTTGTAAAGACTAGATGGCAACACAATGTAATTTCTATTGTTAAACCTGTATATAGATAAATGATATACTGAGTGGAAAGCTGCTGGTGTGGAGCAGTCCCTGTAAAATAAATGTCCAAGAAAATGACCTGGGGCAAGAGCATATGCTAACACATGCCCCTGATGATTTTGGTACCCACCATCAGGGACCCTGTAACAGGTGCAGGGGGAAATGCGAAGGTGATCAAATTATTGCACAGACTAGAATGCTGGTTGGACACATCTGGGTCAGCTTGTCCACTCATGCCAATATAGCAAGAATGGAATAATCTTGATTATTCTTTATATATGTTATTCTTTGCAGACACCCTTATTTATTATTATGTACTTGTACATACTGTATAATATACAATACAAAAAATAAGGTCTGCATGAATAGTATATGAATACGATAACAAGCTATGCACAAGGTAAAATGATACACCAAGATCAAAAACAGTAAACAGAGTCTGGACACCAAGCAGCAATGACAGAAACCTATTGGCTTGCACTCCATGTCTGCAGTAAACAGACACGACAGACAAACCACACTGCTAGCCTGAGAGACAAGGGTGGCATTAAAAGTGTAACTGAAAGCTGATAGACAACAGATGATGCCCACACAGATACTGTAAGTCTTGACTAAGTGCTAAAAGATGATCAGGAATGTAGAAATTCTGATTACAGATGTAGCTCCTTCCACTTGTGAATGGTCCCTGGAAGTGTGAGAACAAAGAACAGAAATTCTGATAGAAGAGCAGAAATGGAGAAAGTTGAAGGTGTGTAGGGACAGAAGGGACTAACTATAGTGTTGGGGGTTTAAAATGACAAATAGGGAGATGATTTAATCAATATTAAAATAAAGTTCTGGAACAGGTTTACTACGCAAGTAAACACAATGATGAATAAATTCACCCCTAAAGTCAGAGATTACCAACTTTGATAACAGAGTAGGAACTACAGTAGGTTCAAACTTGTAGAGATACGGTATATTTATTAACAATAACACTAATAGACAACGCACACTGCTTGATCCACCCACCCACACTCTAGTGCTGTAACGAACAGTTCTTTCCGGACCCTATGCGGACAACACAATCCAGAATAGTGAGGAAGGAATACAATAGGGAAAAGTCATGCAGGAACAGGGATGAAAACAGGGGGGCGTGTCCATACGGTGCTGGTGATCCGGGGAGGTGTGGCCAAGGCAAACAGTCCAGAATAAATCCAAATGGGGGAATCCAAAAACGAAAGCAAAAGGTCCAAGGCTGGGAAATCCGTCCAAACAGGAGATTAAAATCAGGTGACGAGTTGGGACCAGCAGGGAAAACAAGGACAGGAGCAGAAAGATAAAAACATAACAGAGCCAGGTGCAACCAGGTCCCGGGCTCGCACGATGCGGGGATCAGAAGTGAGCGCCTGGCTTTTAAAGGCGAACAGAAACAGGGAAGAAACAAGGAACAGATGGCAGGAATGATACAAACGAGGAAGGGCTGGAGCGCCTTTATGAGGGGGGGTTACGATCGTTACAAGTGCGTCTTGCGGAACTGGTTCTCATACTCAATGCATTCTCATTTAAGAACCTTTTTTATTAGCAGGTTAGTGGAGTCGCCATGGGCACCAGGATGGGACCCAGCTATGCCAATATTTTTGTCAGCTGGGTAGAAGAATGCTTCTTTGCTTCCTATACTGGCTTTGTCTCTGACCTCTACAAGTGATACATTGATGACTGCATCAGTGCTACTATAGTACATGCTCTAATGACCAGCTAGAATACTTCCTGCATCAATTCACTAACTCTCACCCATCCCTCAAATATACAGTTAACATATATCTTCCACCACTCTTCCGTTTCTAGACGTATATTTATCTATTAACTATCCATGACTCTCTACCTCGGTCTATTACAAACCCACAGATTCACACAGCTATCTCCTTTCTACCCCAATCACAACAAAAAATTTGCATCACCTACAAATACATATCTAACAATACCCTCATTCAGGGCCCCTCAGGTCAATTCCGGATCACCCAGATGGCATCCTTTACCTCCAGTAACCTCATTTACTGTATTTCCTACACAAAATGCCCAGCTATCTATGTTGGGGAAACCGGAAGGAGACTAGGAGCCTGCTTCATAGGACATGTTAGGGCTGTGAAGATTAATGATTTATCCATGCCCATAGTTTCTCATTTCAACTCAGATGGCCATGATCACACTGATCTCTCTGTCTCTTCTCTCAAAGAAGGGTTTCTCAACTCCCACAGCAGAAAGACTACAGAAACTAAACTCATCCTGAAACTAGGTTAACACCTTCCCCCTTCTCTCAATGGCCGACTTATTTTCGTGTAATCTTCTCTATTATCATACAGGTTTTGACTTCACACCTTTCTCCACCCCTCTCCACTTTGCACTTCCTGAGTGGCCTCTCTGCCTCTCCCCTCTCCTCCTCCAGTTGTCCATCTTTTGTTCTCCTGTGCTATTTAATCTTTACCGTCTACCCTGTCTTTCTAACACCTGAAGAAGGCTCCAAAGTCAAAACGTGGTTCCTTTCTTTTCATTTCAGGATGGAATAAAACCCGTTTCCTGTTCCATTATAGTTACACTAGAAACATTTACAGGACACTCAATCCCAGAATTATGATTTTTGTAGACAGAATTCTGTGCATATGCACTTTTCAATAAAACAATATTAATTTTTCAAAAACTTTCAGAGTAAGGCAATTAATATGGGAAGGGCAAACACACTTATCTGAGCTGAAACCTGGCTGCACCAAATTACTGTGACAATGGATAGGAGTGGAATGGTTGAAACACCAATAGGAAATCTACTAGGGTATCAAACTGGATGCAAGAAAGAGAACAAACAAGACAATGATTATGGATAAGGTGAAGTGGGGATGCCAGCCAAAATGGAGTTACAGCCTCATTGGTCTAGTATTGGGGCTTAGACTAGCAATTGGGTGGAATTGTTGGTGGAAAGTGGTGGATTATGTGAATGTTATGTAAAATAAAGTGGCTGGAGCATGACAGAGAAAAAATGGATTGGCATGAGTGAGTCTGGCAGAACAAGAGGGATAAAGACTGGGGGAGTCAAGAGAGATAGAAATGGCGAGGGGAAAGCAGAGGAAAGAAAGAAAAGGAGGTCAGACTTTGAGAGACTGAATTTGCAAGCATGGAGGTGTATCCAGGAAATGGTGGCTGCAGGACAGGCAGGGATAGAGAGGAGACCTGCAGTAAGTATAAGATGGGTTAAAGACAGGGATATTATGGCATCATCCGAAAAAAGTGAAACAAAACTGTGAAAAGAAATGTGGAGAGCTCTAGGGTTTTACAGAGGAAAGGAAGAAGATTGTTACAGTATGAAGTGATTATGACTCAAGAAAGGGTTGATTCTAAGAGTGGAATAACAGTGGCCTTTTTGGGAGACAGTGACGTTTCTTGTGAGAAAACATTAGTAGTAATAGAGAGATATTAAGAAAAGAGGAAATGTAGAGAAGAAAATCAGGACCAACAGACTTGAAGAGGTAAATGAGGAGAATATACTGAATTTAAGTGGTAGGTTTATGGTCGTGGAGAAAGGAGAAGATGACAGAGTCAGATATGGTTATGTACTGGTGTGTATCATTGCATACAGAACAAATATGTGTGAATGTATGCTTATTCAGTCTGCATCACCAAATCTAAGGGTATTATTAGGCTAAGTTTGAAACATTTCTGTTCTATAATCAAAACACAGTATAGGGCTGTGATCTTTCAAAAAGTTTGAATATGCTAAAATACATGGGATACATTTTATTTTTTCAATCTGAAAAAATAAAATGTGATACATCATCTATCAATCCTAGATAGCAGTTCTTTATAATACTGTGCATCTAAATTTGTATACCATGTTGGAAATAGTTGGTCATGTCAGTCAGAATTTCACAGATTCACTTCCTGTAATCTTTGATACAGTATGCTTTAAGGTATGCTTTTTATTCTAAGTACAGGATAAATCAAAATAAACAAATATCAAACAGGGCATATTATTAGAGTCCTGACTTAATGAGGAATTTCCAAAAGGTTGTGACCGCTGTATAATCTTTATTACTGCAATGCCACTCATAAACCATAATGACAATTACACCCCTAGGTATCTCAACAAGCAATATGGAGGGAAATAAATAAATTTAAGGTACCAATTATTTATCTTCCAAGGAATTCTTATCAGGTTTAGCAGGTGGTGTTTTCATAAATGTTAGTGAATCAGTCTCACACTTGGCTCACAGCCAGAAAGGTGATGTGGATTTTTTTTTTATCAGAGTATGCATGAGATGAATCTGAGGAATCCTTGAAAAACAGCAGATGGTAGAGCAGGCAGTGTGTCAGTTTATAATTACTACCTGGTAGGCCTTAGGCAGCACCCATGTGTCTGAAGCTGGGAATGAATTGAGCCTTAAATCCTGTGGTTTTGTTGCTGTTTTGAAAATTAATTTGGTTCTGCATTAAAATGGCATTTATAGGGATTACTGGCAGGAGGGTAGATATGTGAGAAGTGTGTTGAAATAGGGTAACATTAAATATTGCCAAATTAATTAGTATTTCCCTTCTAATATGTGCTATAGGATTCATATGCAATACAGAGAAGAAAATTATTTTAATTATTAAAATCATGTTTTGATGTACTGTTTATACAATGCCATGTTTTACATTAATATGAAGGTCTGATTGCTTCTCTTTGTTTGGAGAAAAGTCTACTTTGAGAAGTGATACATTACATGAAAAACCAAGATTGAGAAAAGTCTTGGAAGCTACAAATGAGCTACATTTTATAGATACAGTGCTCAACTCTCGATATCAATATGTTACTCTGTTACATTAGAAATTAAAATAAATGAATATGGTTGTAGCTAATTTATATTGACAAATTTCATATTCCGTACATGTGTTTTCTCAGTTATTAGTGTGATATCAAGTGGTAACATGGCAGAAATCATGAAGGCTAACAATTGCACATTGGAATAGTTTACACAATTTACATGTATTGCATGCTACTCAGTTTATTACTAATTTTAAAAAGTGATCATATCCATAGCAACCAGCTGGAAATTTGTTAGACAAAAACTGAAATGTTAAAACACAACTATATTTAAGTAAATATTGCAAATTAGCAATGAAATGCTGAACAGAAGACTTAATACATTGTAATATAACCGAACACAGATCCATGTTGTTGGACCACTGATTTTATTATGTGGTACGTGAATATACCAGAGTGTGGTTTCACAACTGTGGGGGCAATTCCAAACCACTGTTAATGTCAAGTGGCAACATGGCAGAGATCATGAAGGCTAACAATTGCACATTAGAATGGTTTTGTGGTGGCACAAGCTTGATGTCATCACTTCCATTGAACTATCAAATGAGAAATGAACACCAAAATGTCACAGGTGTCAGTGTCACTTTTGAGAGTATTGAGGTGAGGGAGGCCAATTTAATGAGTTTCTCTCACTTGATACATTTCTTCTGATGTACAAGAGAGAATGACCTAGCTCACAGAATGCATCAGATGGACAATAGATGATTGGAGGCCATTTATTTTTGTAGATGAGTCACCTGGACTATGCAAAGACAAGAGGGTAAAGCCCTAGAGAAGAGCTGGAGAAAGAGTTTTGAGCTGGCATTTTGCACAGCATAATAGAAAGAAATGGGGTCAATTATGATTTGTGGTACTTCTATGGAAGGCATAACAGATTTGTATGTTTCATAGAATGATATATTGACAAGCTTGAAATAAGGAGACAAAATTCTCAAACATTGTGAGAATGTTTGCAGTCCTGCAGATGTCCCGACTTTAATTTTGATGGAAAATAATGCTCACCCACTTTGTTCAGGTGTTATTATCACATACGTGGAAGAGCAGGCTATCTACAAGATGGACTGGTCTCTAGACCTAAACTGCATTGTACATTATCTGCTCTCATTGTGCTTTTATAGTTGTTAAATCAATTTAAAATCTTTTTTTATGAGATGTTTGCAGAAGTCTTCTTCAGCAATCATTCCAGCACTTGGTTGGCAGCATGAAAGGATAATGCCAGAGTGTTACTGATGCTAAAGGTCTGTTATAGTAGAGCTAGTTTCATAAGAAATGGACAAGACTGCATCGTCAAGTCTGACATGTCATAATTTCCTGTCATGCCTTATGGCAGTTTAATCATGTATTTAAATGGTATCCATCATCTTAATAAATGATTCCTCAAAATGGTGATTTCTTGAATATCTATACCAAATAATAATTATATGTTAAATTTTATTTGGAAATTCAGTCATGTTTTTAATTGAATAGTTTGTAGAGTATATAAATATTACATAAATATATTACCAGAGTTCATTTATAAACATAGAAACTCTATGCAATCATCAGATTAATTTCTAGATCTACCAGTTTATGGACTGGGCAAATTGCAGCTACAGATTAGTATAATCATCAATACATTTACAGCATTAAGAAAACAAGTTGCATCAGTTTTCTGATGATGACAACATATTTTCTAAGTTTGGGGAGTTCAATCAGGTCTTGTGAAAAATATGAACGTCGCTCAAATGGCAAATGTAAATAATGAAATGCAGGGGAATTTGATTATGTCAATTTTGTTTCAATCAAGCAATTTACTCCAACTGAACACAGGATATGTACAATTTTTATTTTGTTTTAAGGAGCACCATTTTTTTCCAATCCAGTGTATACATTTCAGAAACACTTAAAAACATATTGTCTTCATGCAGTTTTCATAGTTATATATATATACTTTTCATTTTTCTTGTCCTCTCATTAAATCTTCTCATTATTGTCAGTTCACACTCTTTTATAACCCCTAACAAGAGGTAAGACTAGATAAGGGCAACAGAGCCAATTAGTGGACTCCACAGTTATGCACTGACTGAAGCTGGTTTGATAATTAGAAGAAGAGTATTTTAGTTTTATAGATAAACACCAACATATAAATTAAGAAGACAAACATGGACATAAACTAAAACATTTTAATACCACACTAACAGTTTATCACAAATAGCCTACAGAAATGCCTACCATTAATATGGCACCCTGACATTTATACAAACCAATAATCCTAGTACTAGTTTAATATAATACTAGTTAAATTACCATTTAAATATTTCTTTTGCTAGTCAATATTTTGGCATGTGGAATATAAAAACGTTAGATTAATTAAAATCCCAGGGAACACACAGCCAGTAGTAACAGGTCATAACTGCCTTTTGACAAATATAACAGTTATATATCTTATTTTTTATTTTATAATGTATAGTTGGTTAATTATTTCTTTAAATGATTAAACAACACTATCCATAAGGTGATGGAAAAAGTGAAATATTTCTTATGTCATGTATCATTACATTTGTTAACCACAGCATGGCTGCATGGTGGTTAATATCAGTACTGCTGCCTCACATCTCCAGGATCCTTGATGGGTTCATCTGAGACATTACATGCCAAATAGGTTGGGTTACCTATTCTAAATTGTCACATTCTCTATGTTTCTGTGAAAGGCTGGCATATTTTTTACTGGTAGAGTAAAGTCATGTGCTGTCATAGTCCTGCTTCTGAAACTCTGGCCTCTTCACCAGAATAAGTGGCTTTGTGATCACTGATGCCTGGATGTGTCAGTCATCTCAACTCCCCCACAGCTATTTGAGAAGATGTATTGAGAGGCCCCCACAGAGAGCTGAATGTGTTCTGGGTGCCACACCAAAGCTACAGGTTTTACAGTAGTAAACCCAGATCCAGTTGGGATCCTGTTCACTATTATGTCAATGTATTGATTGAATGTTTAACATCTTCATACAGTATTGTTGTATAAATAGTACTATAAACTCTTAGAATGGTTACAGATTTGACCAAAAAAGGAAAGGTGTGTCATTGCAAAAAGTTATTGCAACTTCTAGGGCTAAATTCAGAATTAATAAGATTTATTGTAGAAAAGGGATGTTTGATAATTCAGAATGTCTTTTCACATTAAAAGACCTTGATGGCTCCTTTGAGAAGCATAGCAAAGCTGAGTTTTTATTTATTTCAAAGAGGGAAATGCAAGCACAGATAAAGAAGACTTCTTAAATGCCACTCATATCTATAAATGAAATGAGCTCAAAGTATCTTGAGAGATTTTTCTTTTTAGAACTGCAACCATGTATGAATAATGCTTAATCGTACAGTGAGTTTAGAATTAGATAAAGAGCATGGTGACTGACAATTTGAGTGTACAGAAAATGGTGTGCTTGGACTGCTGATATAATGGTTATTCAGGGTCATTCTAAGATACTCACTTTCTTTCACAAGGGACCATGGATGAGTTTTCATATCTCTCACTCAAATGGAATATTCCATTGTTCCCATGAGATAAAAGCATATGAAATGTCAATTTCTAATAGACCATAAAGGCAATAGATCCTGTATAAGTTAAGAAATATCACAACACAGAATTCATTTTTTAAAAAAGAGAAAAAGTTCTAACAACTCATTAAACCAGTCTGCATATTTTAACACAAACCTGTATTTTTGGAGGTAAAGAGAAAAAGCTCATATATTCAGTGACCCACTAGCTAACGTAATCTATTCTCTGCTTCTGTTCTTTCCCTGCACTATTCCCTTGATAATGCAACATCCTTGATGGAAACAGTTACATTCTAGTGCATATTCAGCCTGAGGTAGAGATCACCAAATATCATTACACTGTAAAATATCTGGAAAACCATTGTACTGGGGTTAATGAAGCTTCTATCTCATTGCCATGGAGAGTGCTTTATAGCCAAAATTAATTACTTGTGACAAATACAGTGCAACACTGGTCAGATGAGCTGATACTTCTGCAGTGCTGCCTAGAAACAAAAACATTTTTATTGCAAATTATATTGACCATAAATTCCTAATCAATGTGTCCATCTACTGGGCAGTTTTTATCCAATAAAATGTAGGGTAGGGCCTGCCTTGATAAACCTTAGTTCATTACTCAATCATTAATAAAAATGTAATAAAAGGTCAGCCAATGTTTTCATTTAGTAAGTAATGGACTTGTAAATGGACATACACTGTAATACAGTTCTTATTTTATTTATCAATGAAGCATACTTTAAAATAGTCACTATCATCTCCTCATATTCATAGGGTGTTTGATAGCCTGAATGGATTAGGAATGTTGTGGTATTACCATTTGAGGCATGGCAATGTAGATAACTTGTTTCCATACAAATAATTAAATTACTGTACTATGACTTGTTGCATATCTTGATCATGGTGAAATGACAATTCTGCCTCCCTAAAATGCCAATATATTGTTATAATTAACTATAATAAAATTATGTATGTCTTAGAACCCATCAGTGAACTTCAAAGTGTATTCTGTACATAGTCATGAAATTCATGGGGAAAGTTCATACGGATTATTTGTGTAATAAATAGCATATTCATTTCAGTCACAGAGCAGTGCAATGGTAAATTGTGGATGCCCTAAATGTCTGACATTATCTCAATGTTTACTTTTGCTATTAAATAAATATGAAAATATGAACATTTGTAATTGTAATAAAACAAATATATGGATGGAGGGCTGTATCCACATTGTCAGGAATCAGAACACTCTTGCGGTGGCCAATCAGAATTGGTTTACTGGTCGCTTCCTTGTTATAAGGTTAATTAACCCTGCTTTCGGCACTCAGCATTGTCAGATTTGGTGTCAGCATTCTTGGTGTCAGCTTGTACAGTCAGACTTGTTCCAGTACATATGCTTTTGGTTTCCTGGTTGTGGATCTTCATCATAGACACCCGGTTTTTCCAGGTTCCGGACTTCTTCGTGAGTCCTTCTCCGTGTTCCTGGGTTGCGAAGTTCCTGGTTTTCCAAGTCCTGGATTATTCTGTGGGAATGGTCTAGTATCCAGGTCCTGGTGACAGATGCCTTCGTATGGAGCAGTGCTGGTCTTGGGATTTGGGACTCTATATTTGGGTTATATCGTGATCGCCCAAGTCTGGTTTTGGAGGGACTCAATGTTTTGTCTTATGCCTGTATTTGAACTTGAAAATCCTGATATCCTGTTCGCCTGATGTTCTTGACCTTAGACTGTGTTTTAGACAATGTTAGTGTTATTTCCCATGGTTTTGTTATTAAAACAAGGCACGTGAATTCTTTATTCTGTGGCACAGCTTTGATGAGAGAAGTAATAATCCAGGCACACTTAGTTAAAAATATTTATTAATGACAAGACATATTACAGACTACAAACCATAACCTAGCTACTGTATATCACACAACAGTATGCCTCTCTTTCTGATGAGCTTAAATCATTCTATGCTCGGTTTGAGGTCAGTAACGCAGATCTAGCCAGGAGGATTCCAGAAATCCAGAGTGGATGTGTGTAAAGTTTTTAAAGAGACCAATCCACACAAGCCTCCTGGCCCTGATGCTATCCCTGGCCTTGTTTTGAAGGCATGTGCAGACCAGATGGCAGATGTCTTCTCAACATATTCAGTCTTTCTCTAGCTCAGTCTATAGTTCCTTCCTGCTTTAAGAAAACCACCATTGTCCCTGTTCCTAAGAAACCCAGAGTCAGTTGCCTGAATGACTACCACCCTGTTGCACTCACATCAGTTATCATGAAGTGCTTCGAGCGGTTGGTCAAAGCATACATCACCTCCTGACTGCCTGACACCTTAGACTCACTTCAATTTGCATATCACCAGATAATGTATCTTTTACCCAGGAAATGTTTTGAAATGTGCTTGTGAACCTATTTTAAAATCTATAAGCAGCAACTCTTGAACAAAAAGTGGCAATTTGGTACTTTTAACATCACTGGTTTAGACTAAACCAACTGTAATATGCCCTTGTAAAGCTGCAATGTGTTTGGCTTTGAGTGTTTCTTTATTATGATTAGTGAAAATTAAAATCTGTACTGGACTCAATAACTCCATTCAGCTAATGTTGATATTAATGAAGATGGCCATTAATGTAGATTAAGCTGATAACTCTGTGATTTTGAATGTGTACACAGAATAATAAACGTTTGTAAACGGTTGGAAAAATTGAATACAAAAATACTTTAAAAGCTTAAAGTCTATTGCAATCCCCTGGTCTACCTGGCACCTGAAACTTACACTTACAACTTACAAAAAAAATCGAAAGACCCTCAGATCTGACTATTGTTACACCTTGAATTTCTACCTAAGGAATAAGACTGGCCCACTTGTCACATTGTCTCTACGGGAACTCAGAATATACTTCTCAGAAGGAGGATCAAATGAACTGTATCAAATGGACTGTAAGTGTATACTGTATGCAAGTTCTCACTAGCTCTACAGGCTACAGATCCTACAGCTGGCTACAGAATATGCAGCATCTTCTCCCTCTAGTGAGGAAGTGGAAGTGCATTGTCTATCAAGCACAATTGCCCTGTTTAGTAGGATGGTGGTCTTACTCAAAGCAATTGCTGAATCTGGAAGCATCGCTCTATAAAAAGGCCCAATTAATTTGCAGCAGATAACGATAAATTATGCTCAACAGTGAATTCACTAAAAAGCAATTCAGCACAAGAAATTCTCCTGTCCAGCTCTGTGCTGAATGCCCACAACAAAATGTTGTCAAATGGCAATTTTGCCATGGTCTTGTATTAAGCTGCAGCAATATGTTTGACAACTTTGTTGTGACCTCCTTGTGAAATTATAAAATCAAGTCCACTTAAAGAGCATAACACATTATTTTCACTAACACTTCTGTGAAAAATAAATGAAGCTCTTTATTTTTCTTGTTGCGTTGACATAGGCCATATACTATAACAGTAAAGTGACGTTCTATGCAGCACACCCCCACTCTCATACAGCAAGAAAGATTTTTAAAATCTTTTTTCTAGTGGTGACAGATGAAAATGTTTTAATGTTTTTTTAGTGGTGATGCCACAATTGTTCAAGTAACGACAGCATTACAGAAGGATTTGGAACAGTCACAGCCTTTAAAATGGAATTTTAATGACTAAATACTTTCAGCATGATTTTCAAAATAGTAAAAAATAACTAGATTGTAAAGCGGTTTTGAATCTCCAGCTGGATAGCTTTCTGGGGGTTTAGAGAAAATATGCCATTATGAACAAGGTCAGCTGGAAGCAGGTCTACATTGAGACATGTGGCTCCATAAATCAGGTTTTAAAAATCATTTTGTGATTAACAACCATGTTCTTATTTTTGCCTTTTTTGAAACCCATGCTGCTCAAACTGTACAGAGTTAAGGAATTAAAGAGCATTCTTCGGATGATGTATCCCACAGAAAGAATGAAAAAATTATTATTATGAGTGTTAGAAGCAATTAACATACCTTAACATTATGTTACACAAGTAAAGCACTACGCACTATTTTAATCTTAATAAAGTTACAATTATTAAAATAAATTAATTGAATGGTTTAGTCAACTACTTGTTTTTTCTCCAAAATGTCACTTTTTTAAAAATAATAAAACAATGGCAGCTGAAAACAATCAGTAACTGACAACTCTTTTAGCTCCACAGTATTTTGTTTTTTGCAGTAAACTTCAACTAGACTATATTTCTTTACTGAATTGTCTCCAAAGCTTCTATAGACTGAGCTCCATATTTGGAATTCAGTTGCCTAGCAACGTGCAAGGCCTACCAATGGTACTATTTACAGCAGTGGTCTCCAACCATGATCCTACCGAGGCCCAGTCCACAAGAATTTACAAGCAAACACTTGACTGATCAATTTCTAAAGACCTTGAACAATAAAACCGAAATCATTTAATCTCGTGATTTGTTACATTATGTAAATTAAAGGTTATTTGAGACAAAAAATAAGAATATCCTTCAGCCCTCAAAGGCCAGAATTCCTTTAATAACTTCCAAGATTTCCTAATTTTGGGAAGATTCTCCAGAACCAAGACTGACTTGTAAAATGCAGGTTGAAAACAACATTTACTGTATATACTTTGATTAGCAGCGATGAGCAGTTAATCCTGTGAACTCTAACAAAAAAAGCATAAAGTAGTTACAAGCATGGTACAGTATCAGTTATGCAATGTCTAGCCATGCTGAAAAATTATACCCTCCATTTATTTTCTCAAGTGACATTTCAAAACATCTGCTACATGGTTGAGAAACAATGAACTAGACAACTGCCTATAGCCTGTACACACCCCTAGTACCTAAAAGTTGGTAATATTTCTTTATAAATAACTCTTTTCATTTGAATCCATTTCAAGCACACCATCTCACATATGTATTATTTTATATTATCCATTAAAATTATAATGAACTGCAGTATAATGAATATACTGGCTGAGCAAATATGAAAGGGAACACCAATTATCAGAAAACGTGCTTTAGCAATATCCAAGAGATCGTCATCTTCATCCACTCTAAAAGTGCAAGCTACAGTCTTGCAACTCAATGACACTGATTCAAAATTACGTCATATGATAGCCAAAGTTATGGATCTTTCAAGACAGCCAACACTGATAGCAGCCATTGTTTTGTAAAACCTGTCTCTGAGCTTGTGATGCTGATACACATTGTATAAAATGTGTTGTGTTTTTTTATAATCTGTTTCCAGTTTCCATAACTGCAACTTTAATTTTTTCAATAAATCTCACACATCTGTTTTACTGTACAAGAGATGTTTAATTGGCTTTATTTTCTATTTCAAATGTGACAAATATTTTTTTCTAGATTAACTGATAATAATATCATGACATAATATGCTATGGCAAATATAAATGACCACATCACTATCAATGCACTGATTCCTCACAAATACAATATTTTGGGAAAACCAAACTAAATATGAACTCCAAAAGTTTTAAATGTTCTTCTTCTCCTTTTTTTCCATGGATGCATTTTCAATAGATGCACCAAACAGATTGTAAAACTGTCTTTTAAAAACAAAATGTACAGTATAGTCATCAAAGTTTCTTTTATTTGCAGAACAGCAAAGGTTAATTTTAATGTTTAGCACAATTAGGAGTATTTAGTGTTTAGATCTATACAATTATTATAAACAAGGTGTAATCTTAAAATTCTAAAATTCTGTTGGCATTGATTATGAGTCAGTTAATTTTAAACATTCATTATCAAAACAACACTAAACCAACAAAGAACAAATACAATAAATAGAAGAAAAGGGAGCATTTTAAATAAGTTCCTAAGACAATAAAAAAGTCTGACTATGCCATCATAAGTTTTTCTCTAGCGAAATGTAATCCAGCAGTGTCTGCTTCTTTCCATAAAACTAATTTATACAGATGACAGCAACCAAGTGCAGTCCAAGGATATCTCAATCTCCAGTCAATCTTATGAAAAACATTTTTTCTCCTGCAGTTAGACTTGTGAACAAAACACATTATGCCCAATGATTGATAGTAACTTGAAAATTTTCATTGAGAGAAAACTATCATGGCCTCAGAAGCATAGCCACAGCAGGTGTAGGTTTATATGAAGTACACCAAGAGTGTATCTGTGACAGATATGATCAGGAGTTTCATCTGGAACTAGTGTCAATAGTGTTGCATACATTCGGTGTACAAATTTAAATTGGATTAGCTGGTTTGCTAGGTTTTTAGAAGAAGGCAAAGTATTGTCTCAGACTTTTTCCCAGGACTGCCATTTGGGTTGTCTAGTTCTTTATCTCATGTAAAGGTAACAGATGTTACACAGCTGTGCAAAGATTTGTCGAACACTGTAATTTCATAAAAAGTATCCTGGAAACACCAGATATGGTGTGTTTTTTTTAATCTTTTGCTTCTGTCTGAACATGAAATATTGATACATGCCTTTTTTGATCAAGCTTACAGTATTATAACACTTTACTTATTGAAATTCCTTCTAGTATTCTAAATGTTAAGTATATTCAGATTTCTCTGGACTTGTGAGCTAACTAAAAGTATGTTGTCAGCTTTTATGTCCCTTTTCTGTAAATTGCACAAGCTCTTATTTTGCTGAAGTTCCGATAATAAAGCTTTTTTTTGTGTGTGCAGCACCGAATCTGTAAATCTCAACACCCCAGATCCATTAGACTACAACTGTCAACAATATTTCAGTATGTCTTTTAATGTATTCTGAAAGCCATTAAAATGTACCAAATGAGTATTGGAACTACTTATTCAGGGTTGCTTTTAGGCCAGCCAGGTAAGTTTTCTTTGAGTTTATTTGTTTCCTCTTTTGTCTTACTTACTTAGTTTCTTGAAGATCATAAATGCAGTGGTACTATTACTTCAACTGACTGGGAGAGGACTAATTTCAGCGAGAGAAGATAGAAGCAACTTGACCCCTCCTCTTCCTCTTGTGTTGAAACATCAGTTACTGGTTGGAGTGGAGGGGAAGCAGTGAGGCTCTAATGGCATGAAGAACAGACTGAAGTCTGGAAGAAATAAAATACTACTTGAAAACATATGGACCAAGTAATGCTGTCTGAGATCCTGAAATGCCAAGGGCAAATGACAAAGATGTTACCAAGTGTGAGGACATTTCAAACACACCAAATAGTTAAATAAGAGGTGAGAAATTGCCAGTATAAGGAAATCATTCCAAATTGTTCCAAAGCTTATGAAATTCCTAGTTGAATTACCATCAGATGTTCTTCTTGTTTGCAATGATTTGGCCTTTTCAAAAGGAGACAGCCAAGCTCAAGCGAGCAGAAAACAGAATATACTGGAGTCTGATTCACCTAATGAAAGCTTATTCAGTTCGGCAGCATAAGCCCGAAGCTCCAGAATCTAACCCTGTCCTAAATCCCTCAAAAGAAAACCGGAATGGTAATAATTAAAATCAGGTACACCCAGATGATATTACTAATTCAGCTATCAATGTATTTTGATTTAACATTGCTAATTGAAGGCAATGAAGAAAGCCACCAAAAACCATAAAACCCCTCACAGCTGTACGATTGTGTGCAAATGCTATTAGTGAGTAAGGCTTTCAGGCAATCTTTGCATACTGAGAAAGAGTTTTCACATTATGGAAAATTAATACTAGCAAGTGATCAATAAGCTTCCATTTTTATAAGCTTTCCACTGCTGTTTGATAAGAATTGGATAGTATTATTTATGAAAAGGTTTTGACCATCATACTCTAAAAAAGCTCAAGACTGTAAGCGTATCACACAACTTACGCACTCAATTCATACAGCATTAACATTTGTTTAACACTTGAGAATTCTATATGTCTAGATAAATGTTCAGATGTATTTCTCAGAGCACAAGGTTTTAGGCATGTTTGGTTTGCAATAGTGATTTTTTTAGAAAAAAAATTAATAAGAATCTATATTTAAACATTTATTGAACTATGTGGAAGAGTGAGAATATCCTTTATGCTGTCACATACTGTATGCTAAGTACATCATAATGTAGATATATTAAAGGTAATGTTCAAATAAGTACCATGCCAAATATGTTTTCCACTTCAATGCAGTTATTTTTTTTCAGTTTTGAATAACCTTTTCTTGCTTTTCATATTTTAGAGGCAATATAAGCAGTAAGTACAGATTGTGTAAGTCTGGAAATCACAATAACAAAAAATAATTGACAGCTTTCGAATTATATGTTTTTTTTAAAAGTAGGGAAAATTTTAAAAAATGGCAGGAGAGCTTTTGTATATTGAGAGGCATTGAAAAACCATCAGAAACTTCAATATAATTTGCTGTGTTTTTAAAGTCTTTAAGTATAGATGGAGATATTTCTATAAGAAAAATAACAGTAGTGTTAATTGTGATATAAAACCACTTTCGAATCATTTTTATATGGTTGTTACCACCACAATAGATTTTTCTTATTTTTTCTTAATTTCTTGAAACTGGATTTCAGTCATATCCAAACTGATATTATGCATCTATAATGGACATAATGGATAGTTGCCGATCTTCTTTGGAGTGGAACACATTATTTGCTTTGAACAGATTCGCTACAACATTCTATGCAGGGCTACTGTACATCAAAAGATCAGTTTTCATTTGCAGAGTGCTGTCATTTCAACATTAATTATCTGTTATGGAGTTAAACTTTTCTAAAGGAATTTATAACATTCTCAAATTCAGAAGTTTCTTTAAGGTTAAGGTTAAGAGAAAGTAATGAAATGTAAATATATGGGAAATTAAAAGAAAACAACCTGTTTCATAGCAAATAATTTGGGATTTCACTAAAATTTGCCAAAGCAATAAAGGATTTGAAAACATGTACAGTACTTTCATTTTTTAAAGAATGGTTTATAACACAAATGTGTGAGAGACACTTTGATGGCATCCACAGATGTCAACCCATTGTGGTTGAAATATTTTATGTTAACTATAATTAACTATAAATGACTGGAGTTAACTATAAATGACTTAAAATCCACAAACATCTTCCATTAATATTTTTTTTTCCCTTGATTCAAAACATTTTGTACTATCCTTACTTCTGATGCCACTTCAATTTTGATACTTCATTTCTACTTCATTTCTTATTTAGACCTACCAGTTACCTTTTTTAAACCCAGAATTGGTGCTAGTGTGAGCTACAGTATCAGTGATAATCCACATGAGTTCACAGAGTGAAGGATTAGGAAGTATAGCTACAGTGCTACAATAAACCCATCATCAAGCCATTCCTGTTTTTGCATTCTTACAGAATTACTATTCTTATTATACACATCAAAAAGTGCCAAATGCACGTTTGTTCCTTTTTTATAAAAAACAAGGTTTTTACATTTTTGCTTTTGTAGTGTGTAAAACAGAAAGCCACCATTAACTTCTGGATATGGAATATCTGATAGTTGGGTCAAAGCCCTAGAAAAATTGTGTGTAAGAGCCGGCGTACCAGAGCGGGTGACGTCACCGCCCTTCCCTGTGATAGCAGGACCACAGCTACTGGGCTGTGGAGAGATCTCTCTTTAGCTCACGGGGCTAGGTCGCTGCAGAGAGACGCGGAAGTCCCGGGTTCTAGCCTCCAGTCGGGACGGGGCCGACCAGATGCGGCAAGGGCGCCCGCCTGAGCCCCCGTTGCGTTACAATATATACTGTAAGAAGCAACCCTACTGTATCAACATCTGCATGTACAGTATCCTTGCCAATATTATCTTGGAATAATGTGATAGTTATTGAAGTCGCTGCAAAGAGTGTACAGGAATTGCCAAGAGATGATTCAGCATAAGGATGATTACACTCAGTATTTGAGATCTCAAGTCATCCCTAGATTCCTAAATTTAATTTAACCATTGAAGAGATTGATTATGGAATACTTTTTTTTTAGAAAATGTCAAAATCAGTAAATATTATTCTTACATCACATACGTACCTTTCTAAATTGAAATTGTTTTCTCAGGTCACTCATCTCATTCATCTCTCTCAGCTCACAGCTCTAGGTCCCTAACAGCACAGGAAGAATGAGGAATGGCAGATAGACTATTTTAGCATGCTACAAATCCCTCTGCAACAGGAGGGATGATTGGAGAAGTGCTGCAACCCAAATTGATGGAATCACAAGGTTATAGGTGCTTTGGGAGTCCCAGGCGTTGTAGTTTTCCAGACATACAAGTAAAAACCGGCCTGCTAATCCCAGCCCTGCCTCTACTAATCTTGCACTGTAGTTTAGGGAATCCCTCTCACTGCTAGCTAATGGCATAACTCAGGCTCCAGTTTACCATGTCTGGTTTGTGAAGCTCATCCTACCACATGTCAGGTGCAAGTGTCTTTAGTGGTTGAGTTACTCAGGATCCCTGATTTCTGAAGTTGTTTGCTTACATTTTACTACAAATAAAACGTACCTAATGATTACTCATTTGGAGAGAATTATTCATCAGGTAGTCAGTTTTTTTTTAACTTTAGACAAATTTCATTACAGAAATGAGTGAGTCTCTGCAATGAATACTATCGAATAAACGTGAATAAAACCAAGGAATTGTAGATTAATTGAATTGAAGAAAGGGAGTTAAATAACATTTGCCATAAACATATATATACGCACTTTAGTTATAAAGAAGGGTTTACATATAGTAATTTTGAACTGTTTTTTTATAACAGAATAAATAAAGATCTGAAGTTTAAAAATATTTATAAAACTTTAAAAAAACAGTATGATTTCAATTCTGTGTCAAGCCAAAAGTATTGAAAAAACTGTTTGGAAAGCTATGAAACAAGCTTTCAGCCGATGTTTATACAAAGTGTCAGACTGTTCAGTGGAGTACAGCCTTGGTCAGACAATTAAATACCAATCCATTCCTTCTAATAGGCACATTTGTTGGAGAAATGACAAATTATAGTTCAATATAGCTTCAGTGCAATGCTTGACTGCTCACAACTCAGTTTCTGTCTCAATATAACCCTTGGGATTTGGCAACAGCATTGGCCCTTAGACTTATCCCATAATGCTTTGCTGATTAATTGTTGTCTGTTACAAGGAGATATGCAGAACTATCCTGAAACTTTTGCATGCCTACTGAACTATTCGCACAGAGTATTGACTATTCACATTGCTTTTAAGCTAATTATTGAATTATAAATACCAAAGAAACAGTGACATCCCAAGAAAAAAAAAATACACACATACTATATAATATATGTATACTGTATAACAAATGATAACAGAAACTTGTCAACTGTTGCATAAACTGTACAAAGCAAGCAGTGCATTAAAGGTCAAAATAACAAATTTACCATTACTAAATGTGAAACCAAAACCTGAATTACAAAAACTGCATAATAGATTGAAAAAAATATTTTCAAACAAAACTATTCATTCAATGACATGGTTGGGCTTTGCAAAATAGTCAAGCAATACTAACTATGCTTTCACTGTTACATAAAATCACAGACTATCACAAAGTTAATTGCCAATTCAATTCACAATCCAGAGAACAAGATAATACCTCTCAGTATAGGCAGAACAGTTGGGTGCCAAGCTCAAATGATAATGGTTTAGAGGTCAACAGAATGACTAGAGTAGCAGTGAAGGAACATCATAATAATTGGACTCTTAATCTTCGATGCAATGTGACCACATGAGATACAGGATATGTATTTTTTCTGATTGTTTCTGATTAAGGAAAATATATATGTGTGTAGTTTGGTGATGTTGCAATGAAACAGAGGTGGTTAAAATCAGATTTAACTGGTCAATTCAAATTCAGAATGTTTTGCATTGAAAATGCTAATCTGTCAATGTGAAAAGTGAATACTGGACTTACTGTTTAAATTGAATTAAAGATATTCAGAAGACTTTATATTATTTTACAGTTCTTGAATATAATCTCTAGAAAGGTAATCATATTTGTACATAGCAAATTATTTTTTAAGACACTAAAATCAGCTAAAGTCAAAGGGGCATTGACTTCTTTTGTTGAGGACACTATTGATATGATTAATATTTGTAGTGATATTAAAGACTGAAAAGATACAAATAATTTGGTTTCTGTTTTACAGAAACAATGGAACGCAATAGTATGGAACCTACAGTACACAAGATAATGGAAATTCAAAGTAGATTTTAATAAGCAATTTAAATATCATGGTAAGACTTTGCATTGATGTTTTTTTGGAGATTATGATTCACTAACTGGACATCATTTAGCATATATACAGTATAAATTGTATATTTCTAACATCTAGGATTTTAGAGCATTTATGGCTCTCTTCTGTTATTTGAATAATGTGATTTGGAAAAAAAAAATGTTGTCAGCTTGCAAAAAGATTGCATAAAAATCCGTGGATATCATTACTTAGTTGATTGCTGATAATTTTCATCCTGGAACACTTAAACAAATGTATGTAGATTCTGTGAATTTGTACTGCCTTAAGTGACTTTGAGAAACGTGTATGAGATAATCATGTTAGAAGAAAAAGGTTAGCTAGATGATTGGATTCAGTCAGCTAATCTGAGCATGGGCCATAAATAGGAGCATTTGCTGTCATGTGGCACTGTTAACATGACTACTGTTTATACTTGTGTTCCCGCTTTTATTGCTTATTATAACAAAATTAATCTAAAAATATTGTTATGAAGCATAACCATACAAAAAGTATTTACCTCTTTCCATAAATGTCTATTGTGTTTAATTACAATCGAAATACAAATGATCTATACAACTATTCTGAAGTGAATTTTTTTTGTTTAAAAATTTGCCACTCTGCTATACAGGGCCATGTTGTTGAATGATCTGGACATTGTTGACTTCTGGATGTTTTTCTCCCATCTCAGTTACTCAATAGCTATTTCAGAGTCACCTTTGGGCTCATGGTGGCATCTCTAAGCAGTTTTAGAGATGGCTGCTCAATTTGGAGAGACAGCCTGATTTTGTTAGTGTCTGGATGGTGCAATATACCTTTGACTTCTTAATAATCAGCTTCACTGAGCCTGTAAGGATATAATGTATTATATCTTTGAAATATTTTTATACCCTTCTCCTGAACTCTGCTGTTCAAAAACTATATCCCTAATTTTGTTTTAAACACTGTTGTCTTCATGTTTGAGTCTTTGCTTGAAATTAACAGCTTGACTGAAGCACCATATATCATAGCATGAGAACAACTATTATTGCTTAAATACAGAGGCCATTCAATTGTGTGATTTGCCAAAGTAATTTTCTACTTAATGCACTGAGTGGAGTAATTCACCTAAACTAATATAGGTTTGCCAAAGCAAAGGAGTTGAATGCTTAAGCAATCAACATATTTTGCTGACATTTAACTTAATTAAAATGTCCAGCTTAAAAAAATGTATATTTCACCTGAAATACTACTAAATGTGGCATTACTGGAAGTTGAATACTTTTGGAAGGCACTATATGTGTAATTTTCTATTTTCAGTAATTTCCTCAAGATTGATTGAGCACTATGGGACAGGGGGAGGGATGGCTAGATTTTCCTCAACCTCTGCATATCAATATCATCTGAGACCTACTGCAAGCTTGGAGTAACATCATACAACTTGTGCTTCTGATCATTGTAAAGTTCTCAGTATACCATATGGCAAATGGTTCTTGAAGGGTACTGTACATATACTTTAAGATTACACAAACACACATCCTTAATGGCTCAAAGACTCAGAGGTTTCACTGCATTAAGCAGAGCTGATGAGCAATTCTAAATTGGAAAGGTATAAGATAAAAAAATAACTTGTGATTCCAAAATTAAAGAAAAAAGTTTGGTCAGTTATCATACAGTATCCAGCAAAGAAACTAATGTCATCATAAATGTTTTAATTTTTTATTTGTTTTCTTTTTTCATGCTAAGTGTTTAGCATAAGGTTGTTAACACCGATTATTTGAAAAAGTTATTTGACATTCAATTTTTCTATTTATATTTCATTAAAGTTGTTTTGAAATATAGTATTCATCAAGGGTGAATGTGAGGAGAATAGGTGGTATAATGTAGCAGTGTTGTAGTGTTGTATAGGTAATAAATCAGAACAATGAATGTAAAACTGTTTTGGTTACCCATCTTTTCTTTAGAGTCAGATCAGGGAAATTATTACACAAACGTTGTTTCAGTTTGCATGGAAATTAGAGTCACAGATGACAAAAGAATGCAGATACAAAAACAAAAGCATGCAGAAAATGCAGTATAATGTGTAACAATTAGGAAACAAAAAAGGAAAATGCGGTTATGAACATGATTAAATATCTTGGTTGATTTTAGTGGATCTTAAGGTTCTTTGTTACATCCTTTGGATTCTGAGTGCTGCCTCTTACTATTAGTTAAACATTTATGTTTACATGTGAGTAATTAATAATAATTTCCTTTGCAGCATTGTATAATTCTGTCATTAAGTAATCAGATTTTTTTTTAATAATTGGAAGATCCTTATAAGGCATGAAGAATGCTGAAAAAGGCTACTTGAATTAACATCAATTTATTCTCTCACCATTCAAATAATGTATTAAATTTATGCTAAATTTAAAATGATTAATTATTTACACTTCTATTTTGGTTCATGCATTGTTCAGGAGAAATTCTGCTTAATTAATGACATTTCAAATAAAACATTATCATACCTAATCATATGTGAATAGCATTCAACCTCTTTATTAACAATATGTTATCACCAGTATATTAAGTAAACTCCATCATTTGTTTAACCGAATGCTTTTATACATACAAACATAAATATATTTATGCTAAATACAACTTTAAATGACTTCGGCCATTTGTTCAAATGATATAATTTATATAATGTACTTTTATACTTTTGTTCTAATTATATACTTTTGCTGTTCCATAAGTCCTGCCCAGTGGTGGACAATGTATCTATATGGACTTGTGTGCTCATTGCAGACTTGATAAGTAACAGATTTATTAGACATTTAGGTAAGCATCTGCCTATGATGATTCACACTTTTTATTCAAACTATAGTCTTGAAAATATTGGCTATTGTTTTTAAATAAAGCAGACCCTGGACCTGTCTAAATGCTTAGTAGCATTGTTGCTTTTTATTGAAATAGATTGCCTCATTTTAGATTTTTAAATATGTTTGTCTCTCTCACCAATCAATCTTAGATTTCTATCTCAGCAAATCACTTGCAGCTTCACCACACATAATCAAAGTTAGCTGTTGTGAAAATTCTTCTTTTTTCAGAACGTGGTCTTGTTTCACTGTGCATGATGCTTAAAATATTTAATCAGATATCCATCATTTAAATCCAGCACTGTGTACCACCTAGAAAATTTAGTAACTATACCAGTATTCTGAAATAATTGGATGTACAGTAAGTACATCAACTTTTAATGTTTTAAAGAAGAAATATGAATCATTGCCTTCAGGTTAATATTAGTCTAATGCTTTTTATATTAATTTGCTATAGGGGTCTTAGCATCACAGCAAACCTGTCAAGAAAGCTACCTCTGTGCTGACAAAACTGCTAAGTCAATTATTAATATAGCTTATCCGAGAGTCTTTGAGTCTGTGTGATCTCCTAGGATAAAGTGATCAAAATCATATCAAATATGAAAACATTCACATGAACTTGACATCAGATACCTTCATCATTATTAGTGAAATAAGCAGTTGTGATCTGACTTCAGAATGGGTAAATTACAAAATCTGCCATTATCTCTAGAAGGGTTACTTTCTTAACATAGTTTTAATTTCAAACCTTCGAAGAGACTTGAATATTGAAACTCAGAGTAATAAAATCAATCTTGAATTTTATCAATAGGATGATATCAAAGAAAGTCATTCGTGTGAAGGATTTTAGAACCTTCTGAAGACTTTAATGTGTATAATGAAATACAGAAGAAACAAAACCCTCAGGTCTGATTTATTTACATAATTTACACATAGATATCAGAATAAAATCACAGAAAATCTGATAAAAATACAATTCAGAGAAACATTTTCAATATGAAATGTTACATCCTGTCAAAGTGAAACTATTACAAATTTAACGTTGGGTGTGACAGCCCTCAGCATTAATAGAATCCTTGCAGTGTTCATGCACAGACCTGATCTCATTCCTAATGTGACTGTTGTGGGATGTTTTATCACTTTTCTTGTGAAGCTACAGCCATCTGGTGATGTTTGGTGTAGCTTGTTGTAATTGAATCCTTTTCATGGCATTTGAATTTTGTCCTAAAAATGCTTTTTTGGATACAGGTCAGGAGTAAATCTAGTCATGACAAGACCTCAAAACCATTTTCCTGAATTCATACTATTTGTATCCTGGCATTATGTGGTTCTTCATTCTACTGCTGGAAAATCAACATTTAAAGACTGGCATGCAAGAACAAAAATAATTTTGGTTTAATGTATCATTGAAGGGTATCATAGGGTCAATGTATCATAGGGTTACCTTATATGTGCACCAAAAGCATTCTTCTATACTTCATCAAACTTCTAACACTCTTCCAATAGGCTTTTACTATAAGATAATTAGCATAATGGTCACAATGATGTCTTTAAACATATGTTTTTCTGTCAGGATGATCAAGGCAAAAATAGCATTCATTGGTAAGCAACAAATCCTCCATTCTGGAGAACATATCAGATGTTCTCTGGCCCACAGAGGATGGGATTTTCATCTTTCAGCTGTCACCAGTTATTCTTGAATGGCCTCCAGCATGCGGATTATTCTCATGTATACAAAATGAATACTTATGCAATCAACATACTGTATTTCAGTTTTTACTTTTGAGTTTTTACTAACATTGATTATAACTTACAGTATTTTACCCTTAAACACCAGTGGTTGTGCATTGGACATACTGTACAAGTTGTCAAATGAGAAATGTGATTTGATTTTAACTAAATACAATATACTCTAGGTGATGAAAGAAATGGTCTACTGGAGTGGAAACATTGGCAAACCATACTTTGTCATGAAATAATGTACAGTATGTACAGTACAGTATTATGGTTATTTTTATTGCTCTGCTGTTTTTCTTTATATATTTCCTCCTTAATATAGCAACATAATTCCATGACTTTCTACTGAAATGTTAAGACTCAAAACCTTTTTTTAAGCTAACAGAAAATTCTGATGTACTGATGTATCTGTATTTTGCACTATTAAAATCAGCCTTCCAGCTTCATGAATGTGTAAAGAGGTGATGGTGTTAATAATGAGTACTCCCTGTGTCAAATTGATTGATAATGATGGATGAGGCACTCAACATTACATAGTGGTTGCTTTTGTACAGCTTACACTGAGTTGTTGTGATTAAGTATTTGAATATTTGGATCACTGTGAATTAATAGTTTGGGTTTCTTTTGATCAATTTATTGGTGTTTCATAATATTCAAAAATTCTGTAAATTGCTGATCTCTATCTACAGCATGTCTAAATATTTTTCATAGCAAGCCATGTAACAGGACTCATAGTGTATACACAGGCTACTACAGTTACAGTACTTCTCTATTCAAGATATCGAACAATAGAGAACTGTATTGTGCATCTAAAGGTGGGGATGTAACTGAAGGATAGTATTCAAATGTCAATACAGGTAGTGGACAAAAATATGGAGACACATCAGTAAACGAGGGACACCAAGTATATTGAAAACAAGAGCATTCATATAACATAAATCTGAAGTTTCCAAAAAATGTACTTGCCTGGAAGAGATGTTACAATGAGATAGGGCAAACCAGAATACCACACACATAGAGAAAATTTTTGTACTTCTAACATTAGAACTGATTAAAACACTCATACTGATATCTCAATGTTATATTGATTACTATAAGCACAGTAATTGCATGAGTATTTTCTACCCTCTTTTGGATATTATCTGATAGAAAGAAAAATACAAGACATGTCTACAATGTGGTGGTTTTTAAACATACTGTATCTGTCTGTTTACATACTGTATGTACTGTAGCAACATAATTTAAGTTAAGAGGCAAAAAACATCAGATTTGTTTGTATTTTTAATCATACTCATATTGGCTATACAGCAGCAACCCTTCAACAGAGCAGATCTGGTAGAGAAATGAAAAATTGCTTCACAAACTGGTTGCACTTTAAGGAGGCCAGCTAATGTAGTACTATGGAAGTTATACAAAAGAACATTGTTTATTCTACAATTTAATTTTTTGACAGGTTCAGTGATTGAGTTTGATTATAAGCTGATGGATGTTTCTCATTAAAACTTATGAGTCCATAGACAATTGGTGTGTTAGGGAGGAAAAAGCTTGCCTTCTTATTTGTCACTAATGTTATGTAGAAGCCTAGGTGTCTCATTGCTTTACTAAAGTACTGTATTTCATTACTGTAGTATTTCAGTTGAGTTTGTGTGAAATGGTTTTCGTATTAGTGTAGATACAAATAATCTTTAAAAATTCTTCTGTGTTTTTAAATACCATCCATCCGATTATATGATTGCCACTTCCCACTGTTATATAATTTCATGGCAGTGGAACTTTCGGAGGAGACATTAAAACTGATTTTCAGTTGCAGCTGTTCTACTGTATGTACTGTAAGTACAGTATATATAATTGTCACAGGGTAGATTGAGGTACAGGAATCACTATTTGTGTTTGTTACTGGGATATGATTTGATAAATGCTACACTTCAGCCAATTACATTTTTACTTGCTATTTAGTATTTAGATTTGTAAACAGACTGACTGACAAACTAAACCTAAAAGAACATATTTTGTACATTGATGATATCAGAACAAAACATCAGCTTTTATTTTGTAAAAAAGACAATCACTGAGATTTAAGGTAAATGTAATACATGACAACTGTTTTTGCAAATTATATCAGTTGCAGTTTAATTTAACAATAATGTCACTTTGTCTTTTCTGTTTTTTTGTCAGTATGTATGGGGACATATACTTTTTCTGACTGATTACATGCAAAGTGGCAACACTTTTGTCTTTAGTGGTAAGAACTAACTGAAACCCATGCACAGTAAAAAGCCTGCTAAATCAAAGTGCCGTCTTTAAAATATGTCAGCATGACTCACAAAATCTGCAAAATAAGCCAAAAAATAATTAAATATGCTAAATGACAGAGTTGTTGCAGGGCTGAAAGAAGCTTTATCACAGACCTTTTCACCAATACTAAGTGATCTAAAGATACTCCAAATGCCATAAAAGAAAATCAGAAATTTGAATAATACTTTTAATAATTATGTAGAAAATAGTGAACATCAGCTCAGGAAGGATCTTTTCCTTGCTTTCATGGTCTACTCCAGCCCTAACTGTAGTTATGTAAGTCTCTGTATTAATGTTGTTATAGGTTTAATTAAGAATTATGTATTTACTATGTGAGTTAAAATAAAACAACTCCTCAAATGTAGCATTTTTTTAGTTACATTTTTTTCTAATGAGAGATGCATGAAAATTAATTTAGATTGTGTTGGTGTTCCTCAAATTATAGAGGTTTCCCTTTTGCATTCCATTTTCTTCAAATTTCTCCAAATGTGTCAAATACTGTAATTGGACTGTGTAATTTAATTGCATTTATACACTGTATTAATAAATGCATCAATACACATACAGTACACTGTAATTTAATGTACATTTAATTTTCTCTTATTTAAAATTTAAATTAAATGTGGCACAATCATTATTGTTGTTGTACACTCTTGAAGTTGCAGATTTGATACATACTGTATGATTTCTGCCTTTTCTTTAACTTCTCTCAGTACATTGTGTTTTCTCAATGCACAACCTCACATGTGGTTCAACATACTGCAGCTCTGATCCATGGTCTGACTTATTTTAAATATAAAACAGAATATCTGACATTTTGTGTTGGTATTAAACATGCAGTCGAAGACAAAATTAATTAAATATAAAATAATATCAATTTATTGTACCTGTCAACCCAAAATGATTAACAGGATAAAAAATCTTTGAATCCATCATAAAATGTTGAGCCATTCCTATCTTTCTTTTGCTCTCCAAGGAAAATATTTTCACAGTTCAATACATAATAAATCAAAAAAGGAAACTTTCTTTTTCATCTATTTCAGCATCTAACCATACTTCCCAAATTTAAAACAGACTGACACATCACAGAGCTATTCACCACTTCAAATCAACAGGCTGCCATCCGCTGTCAGCTTTAACTACTGTACATCTACTTTTTAAGCAGCCAACAGCAAATGTTATAATCAGAAATAACCAAAACACGTTTTTTTTTAATATACAGTACATGTATTCATGTCTATTATTTAATAATCAGCATCCCCAAACTCTAATAAAAACACATCTAACATGTTCTGAATATAGCCCAGACAACTTATATTCATATCTGGTTTCAGACTGGATTCCCCGGTAACTGTTTCTGGCTGCTATCAGTCTAAAAGATGCTGATAATCAATGTAGCACCTGAAATTGTGTATTAAAATATAAGGCAGTAATCCAAGATTTTAAGCATTGCCCACAGCTACTGTGTGTTTACGCTTCGCTGAGTGGACTTACACTAATGTCATAGAATATGGCTCACAAAATGATGGCACCTACAGTATTGTACCACTACCCTATACTACACATTTGCAATAAAAACTTATTTCTACAAGTACATTGCACAAATGTGATAGTAAGCTTGAACACAATTGTAAGTGTGTTTAAAATATGATTAAACAACATGGAATATTTACCCATTTAAATATTTGGAGGCTAAATCATTTCTTTAAAATCCATGCTGAAATTAGAAAATAAAATATTAAACTAACAATTTGTATTGGAAATCTGTGCTAATGCACTCCATCCATGGAGTATTTTATTTTTATAAAGGAATATTTCTTATTTCTCATGTTGGGATGTGTATAGCATTAAAATAAATTTAATCAATGTGTTTTAGACCCATGTAATGTGAACCATTGACCATAAAAAGGCTAATGGGATACTGCTGTTTATTTTTAAACACACTAAGGTGTATTCAAGCCATTTTCTAATGACCAAAGGTTAACAGTTGCTGATGCATGATCTCCAAAAGTCTGCTTCAGAAATCTGGGGCAATTTTCTTCTATGCCTGTTTTGATAGAATTGCTGATTTAAATGCATCATTAACATGGTTTTAATAGTTCCCTCCAGGTTATCGTACAGGAGCTAAATGTTTTTTTTTTCAGGTCAGAGATCTGTATAGACAGTATCAGTGGGAAAACAGTTTTCCAACCTAAAAAACAACCTGAACTGTTGCATGTTCTAATTAGTGAGCATATGATGTTGCATTCAAAATCACTTTGTGTCTGACATAAAAATGTGTTTACCCAAAATTATTTTACAAAGGAAAACATCTACTATATGTGGGCACTTCACTGACTGTACTAGCACTAACCTCATAGTCTGTGACTTACAAAATCATGACACCTACTGTACCACTACCCTTCACTGTATGCATAAATCACCGATATTCATTATTGTCTGCTTGTTCCTAGACAAATTGTCCCACATTGTTCCATATTGTCAGTCTCTATTGGACAAAAAATATTAATTATTCCTGTCCTGTTGTGCTTTATACCTATTTAATTGGCATTTTGTGTTCAAAAGTGGAACAATTTTGATTACCTGCCTGCCAGTGGGCTTGTGGGAACAGTGTTATGAGCATGGAATTGGCGAACTGTTTGAACAATGCAGAAAAGTGACTGGAAAAGATATTTTGGAGTTTGGTTGGGCAGAAACAGCGAGATGGAATTCACACTCAGAGCCACTCACCTGATGGCTGATTGCAGAAATATTGTGCTTACTATACAGTATATGCAGCAGATATCCACTAGAAAGAGGCCAGCCATCTTTGCCCCATCTGTTTGAGTAGGAATTGGGTCACGTTGTAATTACACTGAGTCAGAACATTTAATGGTCACAATTTCCAAATGTTTTTTTATCACATCTACTGTATCTCTTAATTATATTCTGTCAGTTTAAAAAGATTAGGTAAACTACATCTTCCCTAGCTGGGGTTAACCAAACTGATATAAAAAGCAATCATGAACCATTTCAACCTTACTGATTTCAGCTTCTGTCATACCCTATCACAATATGCCATTTTGTGTGTGGAAAGTTAATATCTCCCAGTAATATAATGCTACTTTTGCTACAGACCTTGTTCTTCTCAAGTAATAAATAACTTGTGCCGATAATATATATCTATTGTTAAGTCCTTTCTATGTTCAAAATCTCTCTCCATGTTGTCATTGGACCCATAATCAACCTGCTTTGTCCAAGGATACTGGTATTTGCTGCTGAGCATTGCTATACAAATTAATGCTGATGGATAAGTATTTAGCCATGATAGTACCAGAAACCATAATATGCCAGACATCTACAGACTCCTCTATCAATAACATAGAGGATGCCTATGTAAATGGCCTATTTGACCAACTGTACTTTAAAAACTACATTGTGAAATATACTATATTAAAATTTTGGCCCAAGTAAAATCAGGACCATCGGCAACAAGCTGGCATAGATAATAATAGTGAATACCAGTGGACATTAACACAACTGATGTTCCTCCAAGAACACACATACAGTACTGTAAATACAACAGTGTATTGGATTGTGATCACCTGTTTAAGTGATAAAAAACAACATTAATTTAGTACAACATGAGGTTTCAGCCACTGTGTCTCTGAATGACTTTTGACTTTGAAAACAATTTTACAAACCTGTATATGTATTTCAGCACTGAAAAATAAAATATAAGAGGGGCAGGTGTCACACCCCACACTCTCCCTCACAAACGTCCCCTTGCATTCCCACTGTTTCACAATCTCATCCCTAATTGAACCCATCACATTCCCACATGCACCAGATTCCTCAAATTCTCACTCCCAGACCAATTATCCAACCACACCCACCATCCCTTTTCCTTCAGTATTTAAAGTTCCCTCACATACCTACCCATGCTCACTATTGAGAAGTCTCCTGTTGTATTCTTTTGTGTTTGTTTCCAAGCCTTTTGATTGATATCCTGGTATCAAATCTTTGCTCCTGCCTTTTGACCATGCCTTTTGGATTTTGTCTTTGGATTGTCTTTTGGATTTCCCTGGTTACTGGATTCATTGCCTCCCTATTTGACCAAGGCCCTGGATAACATCTTTTGGATTGTGCCTGTTCAATTGTGCGTTCTGTGGGTTTCACGGTTCTGCATAGGGATCCTGCTATTCTACCAATTGGACAGTGGAGCAATGGTTAGCATAGAATCCGCACAGTGCTGGAGCACTGGGCTGCTACGTGAAATTTGTCTCCCTGTGTTTGAACAGGTTTCTTCTGAGTGCTCCTGTTTTCTCCCATAATCCAAAGTTCATACTGGTAAGTTAATGGGCTTCTGAGAAAATGGCCCTGGTATGTGGTTTGTGTCTATGTGTGCCCTATGGTAGACTAGCATCCCATCCAGTGTGTGTCCTCCCTTGGGCCCATTGCTTGCCAGAATAGGCTCTGTGCAATCCTATATTGGGTGAAATGGATGGACTGATGGGATTAAGAAGACCCACCATATTTTGGTTTTGGTCTGTTGAGTTTTTCAAATTCAACATGGGAGGAAAACCTAGACACATTCCAGTTGTACTAATAAAGTCTTAATGTTGTTTGACTGATAAAGAGAATGCAGACAATAATAATAGTGAGTATATATGACTACAGTACCACACAACAAAAATAAGTGTGAGCAAGGGAGGAAAATGCATGGTTGATATGTGCAGTTAAACTGACACACTTGAGATGTAAAAAGAAGCTTCATTTCAATGCTGGCAATACTTTCTCATTAAATCTGATTTCTTTATAAAGTAGACTTGTCATATACTGTACTGCTTCAAGGTAAAATGTATGCAATGCTTTGTAAATAGTTCAGCATTATTTTGTAATTTTTTTATTAATTTATTTACTGGAAAAAAAACATTTAAAATGGGAGGCTACTTCAACATGTTGAGGAAATGTGGAGAGAACAGCAGAAGGAAGATTCGGTGGATTGTGCAGACGAGACCAAGGTTGGGTCCAAAGATGAAAGGAATACAGACAGTGAGCCCGTAAAAGACTTAAAGAGCAAGGCAATATCAGAAAATGTACCAACACCATTGGAAGACATTAATATTGTGAATAAAGCAAACACAAACACACATCTTTCCCAGACCTAAAAAGGAGAGAAACATTGTTAATGCTTGAAGCACTGAGGGGTGTAGGGAAATACTGTAGATGAATGAGTTAGGTCATAACTTCTATCACCAAAAGGGGCTTGAACCCAGATAATGAGTAATGCAAGAAAGGAATGCCAAAATCCAGATAGAAATTCAGCATATTAGAAGGTTTTTCAACCACCTAACATGGCACTAATTTAAAAAAAAAATACTGAAAGTTATTAGTTTCAGTGTAAGATGAATCCAATCAATTCACCATAGAGAACTAAAGTTTGGTACCTTAAAAATGTAAGGATGGATGAAAAAAGACAAATTCATGCTATCTATGGATTTGTAATATCATGGATTACATATACAAACTTCACATTAAAGTAAGTTTCTCATTCCCTTAACTTATAAGATACCAAAATATGTTGTGAAAGTAATATACTATGCAATATACTGTATAGAAAGAATATATATGCACTGCATATTCACACTCTAAATTCTCCTTACTCACAAATATGTCCATTATCTTTTATAAGTATTAAATATTCCATATGTAGTAATTGTTATGCTCTCTCATCCACTTTACTCTCCTCAGCTGTTTTCACTCATTGTTTCTGAAGGCTCTACTAGATGTCCTTGAATGAAACAGTAATTCGGATAATTAGCTACTTCAGACAACACCATAATGCCAAAACACATAATAAATTGTGAAACTGCCATAAACACTCAAACTGATTTAGTTGAACATATTTTGTAACTTTATAGTGCTGTTACTCATATTAATCTCCTAAAAAGAAAATACACCAATGTATATATTTCTTTGTGCAACGTTGTACTCCCAATGTTTATCATTATAATAGTACTCCCACCCCTTGTTGTGAATCACACTTACATGTACATTAAATTACAACAGTGACATAGTTAAAATAAAACTGATTAATAATATACATCAACAGATGGCAAAGCTAAAAGGAAAAGAATCCACTCAAAATTGGTAAATATAATATGCAATCATAAAATAATATAAATATAAAATAATCACATTAAATCAGATAGACACTTGTAAAACTATATATATTTAAGCCTTGACTTAAAACCGCCAATGTGTTGGTGAAGCTCTAACATGGTGAAGAGATCTCCCCATCAACAGAGCCCAAAGCAGAAATAGCATCTTCTCCTTTCCTTCTGTGCCACACCTTTGAGTTAAGCAGGAGGCTGCGATCAATTGATCTCAAATCACGCCAAGGATGATAACTAGACAACAGCACTAATATGTTCTATGGGTCTGTCTATTCTGTGTTTAAAATGTACAGTAAGCCAAAAGACTGTAAAATTACTTCTACTGGGGTTATTCATAATAACATAGATGTAAAGGCTATTATTATCTTGTTTTGCTTTTTTTCGTATTCATAAATAAAGTGTAGTGGCATGATATTTGCTTTAGCTAGACAGATGATTACATCATAAATTTACTTTCTACTTTCAATAACAGTAATTGGTGTGTCTGATATGATAATTTTTTCAATGCATACTTTTATTGTTGTGTCACTTTAAATCTTTGTCAGGAGATGGACAAAGTAGACAAACATCAAAACCTTGCAAAATTATCCAGTTTCTGTGCTTGTAAATTTGCACTACATTTACTTGTTGCTTGATCATTGATGAAGGACTATGTGGGATTACTGTACAATCATGTCAGCATTTATAGATTTAGTTTCAATTGTTTGCAGTGGTAGCATTCAAAACCATTGTCTTTTTACTGTATCTGTTATTAATTTCTCTGCTACGGTTGGCCATCTTCTATTTGTTGATCATTTTTAGTATATTACTGTACTTATGTAACTTCAGAATATCCCATGACTACTTTCATGGTAAGTTTCTACTGATTTTCAAAAATACATGATTTTGTATAATATATTATTCATTTTGTTCTGTAATTTATAGTTTCAGTGGCAGCATTGGTCCCCTGTATGAGTGGACCATGGCCCAAAACTATTGTCCAGTGCTTGATTTTTACAGTATATTGTTTAAATTATACTTAACTGCTGTACTGTATGCCTGTGTAATGTGATGTTCATTTTAAATATTATTAATAAAAGGAATTTTCTTTTTGGCACTTTCTTACGCAAGATATTGTTGTACAGTATCTCAAACAAGCAGCCCAGTAATGTTGTCAAACATGATGCACTTGATAATTTCAAGAAAAATTGGAATTGTGATTTGCATATCTCATATTACTTTTTTACCTGTTTATTTTTATGAACAAAAAGCTCTATATCTCACAGGATACAGAGAGGTGTCAACACAGGAGTTTTATTTTAACTGATTTCTACACATGTAATAGCTATAATAAGGCTTGGCTTGTAAATCTGGCAATAAGATTCCTTTTTAAATGGATGGGGATCTTGGGAAGGCCAATACCTCAATTTTGAAAAGTTTTCTTTTGGATTTTGGATTTAGTTGTACTCTAGATCAGTGTTTAACATGTGGACAAAGTTTTCACAGTAGGTCAGTTTCCCATAGGTATTGCATGCTGCTTAAGAATTGAATGATCTTCCCTGCTTTCCTTCAAAGTACGGTTCCCCTTGGGGCTATAAATATCAAATATTGCTTTGACTGTATATAGTTTTTTTATTCTTGACTTTTTCCACATTAAAATAATAATTTAAATATATGGGCAGTTATGACATAACATTTTACATACACTATATTAGACAGAAAATAGGTCATATTTTGCCTTTGGCTGTTTCTTTAATGATTGCAATTTATCTCACTCATTGTTCCTAACTTCTAAAGCAAACTGCAAATTGCAAAAATTCAAAAGCAATTTTCATTATTGCGTGTAACCCATGACTTTAGGCTTTACATTTAAATTGTAGCTTGAGTAAGAACATTTTATACAATAAGAGAGTATATTCTTATTGGATTTTATACTTCTAGTTCTACAGGTTTGGAAAAGAAAGGTATTGGTACTACAACTAAGCACCAGTAAAAGGCTTTAAATATTGGAAGAGATTTAGCTGGGTTGTGTCTCCTGCTCAAGAGCTCTATTGCTCAGCTGGCTCTGTGCAGAGATGGGATGATACATTGAAATAAGCAATGGCATGTGCAGTGATGCATGCCTGTGCACTTAATGGTGTCATTCCTGAAGTTCAGAAGCACTGCAGATTCAAAATCTTGAAAGGAACACACTCATCATGTATACTTGCCGTCTTAAATCAAAGTTAACTCAGATAGCTCCTTCGATGTTGCTGTGGTCCCCACCTGATAGTTACATGAAATGAATGTCAATGCACTATAGACATGCTCTTTACACCAGTATCTAATGAACTATTATTTGAAATCTGTGAATCAGAGTGAGTTTGGTAACCTACTTCCACTTCACAATTTTTCTATACTTTCTCCACTGTATTTTGCTTCAACAACCTTTAAGTGTATCAGCTACAGTACTATGTTACAGAATTTCTGCTGTGTAAGTCACGCTCAAGAAACTAAGGACAAAATTTGATGAGGAAAGGGAAGAATAATTGTTAAACTGTTTTTTTTATAATACCTTTAAATTGAATTATTTCTTTCTACTTGAACATCACTATCTTTGGTATTGGCATTTATTATACAAATGGGGAGCTCTGCAGCTCTGAGCCTTAGGTCAAAGAAGATAGAGTGAGCACATCACCAAGCAGTTTTCTTTTTTCAAATCATGGTGCTGGAATCCAAAGCTTTGGAGCTAACCAAAGGATGGACGCAACCCTTGCTGATAAGGTTAAGCCCTACAGGCACTCCACTAATCACAGGCTTGAAGGTTTGCCACTGGCTAAGGATGTGTCAGCTAATATAATTCAGCAAGAGATATTCTAGTGGGCATGAATGATGCATCGTGTATATAATTCCCTGCCTATGGTGCAATCAGAATGGAGGCTTTTTCTGGTGATTTTCTTAGGTTTCAGAAGGTGTTACTGTAAGTATTTTTTTGTTGATGTTTCATGGTAGGGTGGGAGTAAAATTGTCTATTTTTGCTTCACACTTTTACTTTTTTACAAGTCTGAGAAAAGGTTGTTTTAGTCTCATTCCTAAGTATGCTAAAGTACATTATGGTCATCATATTGAAAAAAAAAAACATTTGGTAGGCACACAGTGGGACTGGGATTGGAGTTGCTGGCCTGAAACTGGAAGTTGATGTATGTTAAAGAGGGAAGATAAGGGCAACCCGACCCATGACAGAGCTAGATAGTATTTCCCTGGTAGCCCCACTATCCCTGCCACCACCTCCACACCTGCTCTGCCCCATAGTCCCCCAGAACACCTTTAGAATTTCATTTTTTTTCTCCTGTTAAAGCTGGTAATACTAATTTCCATTTTGTTTTATACAAGGGAGGAAGAGATAATAAACTATTTATTACATTTAATATGGGATATGGAAACTAAATATAAAGTTTAAAATATATGCAAATTAAATTAATTTAGCCATCTTGATAAAAAATGATAAAAGACCTGGATATTCACTAATTACTAGGGTTATAAATAGCCCAGTCTTGGTTCTGTGCATTCACAGAAGCACAAAAAGAAATGATGAAAAGCAGTGCAATTGTACAACCAGTGAGTCACAATTCAACATAAAGTGCATATTTGATATGAATTAGACATAAAATTACATACCTAGAGGTAGGTTGTTAAATTCTGTTTGCATTATTTTTTCAGCAATATGAAGGATGCTGGAATTGACACTAATTTAGTTTGTCATGACAATGTCAGGTCAACTCAGCTTCTGATAAGAGACATTACCAAAAACTAGTTGAATGAGCCCCAAAGAAGCACTTTAAATGCTCTTCAGTGGAACATAATTTTTAATTAAAATGTTCTTAGATGGCAGTAAAAACATTGATATAATTTCTGTCATTTATAATGAATTTGTACTACAGTAGTCTAAAACAGATCAGATTTAAAAATATGTATTTAAAATATAAAATTAAAATACAGTTCAGTTAATGTATGCATTTTTAACTGAATGTTTCCAGAAAAACATGTACAGAATTCCACGTCATCAAAAAATTTTACATGAAGAAATTCATAGTACTGAGTGGAAAAAAAAGTATAGTTATTACAGGTTGTCAGTGTATCTCAATTCACTGGAAGCATTTCTATTTAAACATTGAGCTATTTCTGGATTGAGGTTTCTGTACACTGCTTTACTTTTCTTTGAAATATTTAAACAGTCTATAGTTTTATTTATTTTTACAAGTTCTAAGCAAAATACATGAATAATTATAGGCAACATACTGTATATACTGTATACAGTAGCCTGGAGGTTTGTTTTCAAAGTCAAATTAGAGTATACAAATACAAAAACATAATTACCCTTTCATTGAGACACCCAGGATTCAACACAGAAAAATCCAGTCACTATGACATGTAAGGTTCTGATTTGAGTACCCAAATAGCATGTCTTCATAGTGTAAACATTAAACAATACTTTTACATTCAGCAAGAAACCCTGCATAATGACTGCACCAAAAACACTGATAAAATAAGTTGGTTATAGATAAGGGGTGACCTGTCCAGGTACTGGAAAATTGTTCTGTCTGCTTCTTCTGTTCTGAAAGTTGTTCCTTTCTGAGAGGTGTTAAATTGGTCATATTAAGCCAATAATGAGATGATTAAAGTGTTACACATTCCACACACGTCTCTGTCCCGTCTTGCAGTCCCACACCGCAAGTACCTATCACCATTCACTCCCATCACTATTTTAGTTCACCTCTTTCCTCACTTCCCCGCTCACTACTGCGGATACAACTCGAACTCCAAGGTGTGCCTTATTTCATTACTAGTTTATATTCGTTATCTGTCCTTCTAGCCTGCCCCTTGTTTTTGATTTCGTCTTGCATTTTGGATTGTTGTTCTCTAGTAGTCTTTCATGTTTTTTGATCTTCTTGATTGTTTCCTGGAATATGTTTTTGCTTAGCGATTGGGATCGTTTCTCTCTCTCCCTCTCCACAAGATCCCTACCTCCTACCTGCCCCCTGTTACATAAAGTTGCAGACACACCATCTCCCCAGGACCAGGACTTACGACTGCTGTGATATATGTTAAAATTATGTACCCTTGCATATGCATAACCTTTACTCATTTTTGGTATGTACAGTATAAACAAGTTCATGTTTATTTGTCATTCCAGCCATATACAAGTATACAATGGGATGAAATATCATTCCTGCTGGTCCATGGTGCAAATACAGACAGGAAACTGACATAGACATTGTAGACAGGATACACATAGTCTACATCCTGTCAATACACTGATGGCATGGGACAGGCTGGTCCTCGCAGTCCTGAGGGCTACCTTGTCGCCTGATCTGAATGCAGCATTACGGGTTCATAGCAGTGCATGGACCTCTGCACTGAGCTATGGCTTCTGGTTGGCCTGTGTGATAGTTGATTTGGAAACAGTGACTTCATCTATACACTCACCGATGTAGGCAGTCACAGATGCTGCATACTCCTCTAAATTGATTAAATGGTCATACCGTAGGTAGCAGCCTCCCTGGAAATATTCCAGTCTGTGTGCTCAAAACAGTCTTGTAATGCTGAGATGGTTTCATCTGGCCATACTCTGATCTGTTTCAGAACCAGTTTGGCACGTTTGAGCAGCGGTTTGTATGCTGGGATTAGCATAACAGAGATGCAGTCAGAGTAGCCCAGGTTGGGGCGGGGAACAGCCTTGTATGTGTCACGGATGTTTGTATAAATTAAGTCTAGCGTGTTCCACCCTATGGTTGCAACGTTAATATATAGTATGGATAAAAATTAGTGAGAACTGACTTAAGATCTGCATGATTGCAGTCTTAGGTTTTCTTGAAACAGGTCCCTTACATTCTGTTATTCTAAATAGGAATATTTCCTGTTCATATTTAGGTTTCTTGTGGAAATGACTTTAATCTGTCTTAATCTGCCCTCTCATAGTGGGAGAAAAAGATTTGACTGGCTGGTCTGAGCACAGCTAAAAAGTTGTTGATGCTGACTTAGGAGCTTTACTTTCCTGGCATCACTGGCCTATCTTGATTTTATCAGATTGTGTACCATCATAAACAGTCTATCATTACTATGTTTGGCTGAAACATGTTTTTACAGGCTACAAATTACTGACATTAAACACCCCTTGCAGCAAGTGACAAGTTAATTAATCAAGTAAACGAAGACCAGACATGAAAATTAATTAATCAAAACTATGCAGAAAAAAATATATAATTATCCAAAATCTGTATAATGTCTTCATCTAAAATAGTTCAAATAGGTAGCTGTGTCAGCATGCATAAGGTTCAACGGAACAAGTAAAGGTTTATTTAATGCTGAAAAGAGAAGAAAAGAAACTCAACATTTCAGCTGTGGAGCCTTCTTCAGGTATTATATCTTACTTATGTAAGATGTAGTGCATGAAGTTTCATACACCAACCAAGAGATGGGGATAAGTCTTAGCTGGCTAACTCTTTTTTAAATATTGTAATATTTTAGTATTAACGAGTGATTTCATTGATGGGATTTATGGAAATAATCTCAGATTTTCTAACCTCTTAGGTCATTTAAATAATTAATACAAATCCAGAAACCACAAGGGTAAAATAATTCTAAACTATAAGGATTGCTTTAAATAAAATGTAACTACATTTATTCTACAATAATATAATGCTCTTTGGAAGTGCAATGGAAGACTTTATAACTATACACATGCCTTCAGATTTTCTTGTTTCACTGGAGTATAAAAGGAGTTAACACACAGAAAACAATCAGTTGCAGCATGCAGAGCATACAACATCATGGTTAAGGTCAGAGAACTCTCTGGTGACTGCAGGCAAATGGTAATTGACCTTCATAAGTTGGGGAACATCTATTTAGAATCCACAAATCCTCTCTTCACTGCCGGAAAGAAGATGGAAGTGTACCTTGCAAGGCAGTGAGACAAGTTGGCGGACATCTCCAACACAAACTGGCATCTCTGGGATACCAAATAAAACTACCATTCAACCTCACTTGTATGAATGTGGCATTCAATGCCAGGTTGCGTGGAAAAAGTATCTTCTGAGGGTGAACAACAGAAAACAATTATTCAAATTTGCAAACTTAATCTGAATAACAGTTGGAACCTGCTTAAATTAAATACCCTTATTAGGATAGGTGTAATCATGAACTCCAATCCATACAGAACATTTTGGTCAAATACTGTCTGTGGATCCCTGTGCCAAGATAATACATACAGTATCAGAGGAGAATTAACATGATTTACATACTTTAATTGTTATTATAATAAATATAATTTTGCTCTGTGCAATGCTATTAAGGTTACAGTATAACATTTTTAGATTTTTTAACAGGATTCACTATCCAATATGTACAGGAAATATTTTTGTTATATAATATTTTTTATGTGTATTTTTTAAGATATTATATTAATAGTTATATTATATTAATAATATATTAAATCTGGAGGATATTCTATGGTATATTAAACATTTCTGTTTTTATGAGTATTTCTGTCGTCTTAATACATGGAATGATAAAAAAAAACTTTGCAGAACTGTACAGATTGCACAAAAAGTACAATAATAGAGTTTTTCTTTTTCAACCCTTAGCAAGACTAATTTACATTTTAGGTTAAAAATACTATCACAGATTACTTTTGAGAAGCCTTTTCACCTCTCCTCCTACAGAATGACTGTAGATTTTTTATTTAATAAAAGTAAAAGTATATACAGTAAGAAATATGTTGATAATGTCTTAAGATACAGAATACATATACAGTATTGCAGAGATTTCCTGTGGCTCTGGTCTGCTGCTTTATACTAATATTTTGCCTAGTCAATCAACATAGAGATTTCCAAATGTTTGAAAAACCTGTGAACATAAACAAATATACAGTATATCCATTTGTACCCATAACTCAGAATTGAGTATTTAATTTTAAATTACCTTGACTGAAGGCCTTAATCTCCACACAAAACTGGGTAATATTCTATTAACTTAGTCACATAAGAAAACAGAGTTCCAAGTTTCTATTAGAAATTGAATATTAAATAATAATTATGTTGGACCATAATTGTGTCAAATAGTGAACATTATACACTTTGTGATGAATAGTAAGAAGAAAATGTTACATCAATATTTGTGACTTTGTCTTCAAATGGCCAGTAATATTGCAGTGGGAGTCGAATTGTAATGGAGTTAGAAGACAAAACCAGATCTACTCCATACTGTAATGATTGCCTTTGGTAAACCTGAACACAGTTTACTACAGTGGCATATCTAATCAGACCATACCAATCATCTTAAACAATCATCATACAAACTACAGCAAAATTCCAGCTCCATCCTGCATGGAATTGAATGCTCTTGAGATTTCTAGCTATAGACATCACATCAAGAGTCTCATCTTATACTATCTTTAAGACCTGTAGCACAAGTTTTTATGGGAATTTAATGCCTGGCATTACTCTTAAAGCCATCATTACTAAATGTGCTGTTTACTTCACACTACAAATGGGACATATCCTCCATTTTTATTACTAATTGTACTCTTTATTAAATGAATGTTCAGAAGAGAATTAAAGGATACTGGTAACTACAGACAAATAGCTCATTTCACACATTTAAAAAAGCAATTTGTTGACCCCCATTTTTTTGGATTGGTTTTGCATTGTTATCATTTATATATTTGTAAGCCCGTTGACATTTCAAATTCACATATAGATCTGTGCCCTCGTGGCCATGGATCTGTTAGATTAATGAAGTGAAAACAGTATGCAGTGTTTTATTTCACTCGTCATGCTTTGCAGTACAGGGAGTATATTCTCACTGCATCACTGTCAAAATGACAAATTTCTTTCTCTTCTGAATTCCCACTTTATAATAAGAACATATCACATGCAGATTCTCAGTGATGCCCTGGAACTCAACATTTGAGATATTATGCCTTTAATTATCACACTGTGAAATTAATGTCTTTATAATGAAAACTACTTGTTGTCAAAAACAACTTTTGCAAGACTCCCTAATTCCTAAATACGGATACAAAATAGCTCTGTAATTTAAAAATCACAAGGTTCCACAGAACAGGAATAAATCTACTTCATTGGTAGAAATGTGTCAAATTTACATTACTGCCATTTTCCTTAAGATATTATTGTCACAGTCTCATCCTCGAATAGTTTAGAAGTGCAGATGGGATGCAGAAATAATGATGACACAGCCACAATTGCATAGAAGTGCAAAGGTGTTTATTGTGAGGAGCTGTGTTCCAAAGTCCACACACAAAAAAGCTGCAAAAAACACAAACTGTCCAAGGAGAAAAATCACAAAACTCTAGTTACAAGAATATATCCATTAACTGCTTTAAAAAAAAAATCTTGCTAATGGCAGGTCCTACTCAATACTACTCTCCTTTCTTGGAGCTCCCTTTCTAGTTAAAACTCCTCCCCATAGCAGGTTCCACGATAAAGCCAAAAGGAATTATACAAAAAAATAATCAGGATTCTGATATAAATCTTTCTCCAACAAATAAATAATTTAACGATTAACATATTATTGATGAAAATAAACTGTTATTAATCCTTCTATGTATCTAATTGTTTTTATGAAAATACTACCCCTACAAAATACTACATAATGGTATCTTCACACATATCGAATCACACATACAGTACGTAGCTCTGGGACAGGCACTACTAGGTTAGCCCGTTGCCATGGTTTGGGTGCTACAGGTGGTGGGAGAAACGATTTTGCTGGTGAGGAAAAAAAACTCACAGTAGGTGAGACGAATGTATGCGGCTAGATTGGTGTTTCATTTCACTTATAAAACAAAGGAAAGATGATTGGTTTGAATTAATATTTATTTTTGACCATACGTAAATGACATTGTATTGCTCCCACAAGCAAGCAAAGCAATCCCCAGGATTCCTGACTAGTTAAAGTTTGTGTTATCGCCTTTGTTTAGACAGTGAGCTGTTTGCACGCATGTGTGTATCCGTGCGGATACCTCATGAGTGCCAAGTGATCTGGAAATGGATTCTCCAGTCACAACTATGAAATGCAGTATCACGTTATCAAATAAAACACAAATGTTTTGTGATTATAAATCTGTTTACTTGTCTAAGAATATAGTTTAAACTTTCAGATATGGAAATTATTAAAACATTCTTTACGGGGTTTTTACAGACCTGCAATATGAGTTTGATTTTTAAAACGTGTTTTAAAAAAAAACTAATTCCTGTGATTATATTAGGGTTCACAAACTTTTTCTTAGCATGGTATGTACTACTATAAGAAATACTTATTACATTTTACTTTTGGTGTTTGAAGTTATCTGTAAATAATTCTGTAATTTCTTGTTTAAACAAACAACTGGGTAAAAATGTATTGATAAAGACAATGCAGTTGCAAGTACAGTACATAAGGTAGCTACAGTTATCAGTTACACAACTGACTATTGGGTTAGATTAGGTTTCTAACAAAGTATAGCGGTCGGGTCTCTACAAAGAAAATATGGAAGAGCAATCCATAGTTTATATTGGGGCATTGTACTGCACACCCTGAATTCTACAGAGATGCCTTCACCTCTGAGTGTGTACTTCATCAGCTATTTTTATAAGTATTTAAAGAGCGGAAGAAGACAATACAGTACTCGGCGTTGTACTCTTACCGTTAGTGCACTCTAGGCAATGGTTGACAGGGCATCCTTAATATTGTGTTTAACCACCCTAATTAAATGTTTATTTATACATACAGAATACCTTAAAATGTTTCAGTGGGTATGTGGAAATATATATAGCACTAGAGAGGTTTGTAAAATGTATATGTTAACATAAGGCAACAGTGTTTAAATATGAAAGACTACATATGTCATGAAAGAAAATAAAAGCATTTCAGTAGACAGCAAAGAATATGTTATTCGAGTGTATGGTTAAATGAACTTAAAGTTGGAAAAAAATAAGTGTGGTGTATCATAAGCTTTCAATAATAATTACAATATTACATTATGGTTGTTTTAATTGTAAAAATGGGTAATAATGAAAGTAATACAGAAATCTTAATATGAAACATATATACAAAAATTCAAACAAAAGGACATAAAGCATAGATACATGCACAAAGAGAGTCATAAATAAATCAGATGGTTATGTAATGTACAGTAGACTGTACATGTGTATTTCATAATGTTCCTAGATTAAAACTTTAAAAAGCTGGCTACCTCCAGTTACACCAAATATAATCAACACCAGTCATTTAAACCTTAATTATAATTCTTTTACTTGCATCTATTATCATATAAAGAATGCTTATTAGACAGGATTTGAAATGATTATTCATTGTGATGATTCTTCGTACTTTTTTATTTAAGAAGTAAATATAAAAGATAACTGTGTAGTAATGGGATATATTTCTCCTGCTCCTCATAAAATGTATTAAAATTGATTGTATTATGCACTGGCCTTCTTTCACAATCTTTCTGACAGTTCAATTTCAAATAGGAAGACTTCATCTTTGGTACACACCTGTAATATATTACAAGGTCATCCTCAGCTCAATGAAATAGTATCCCTTTCCTGATCTTAATCTTAAATGTAATTTCTTATTTTACCCCTTTACCTCAAGAGAGCTAAGGTAGACTAAAGCTTGTTAGAAGAAAATATTATCTTTTTTGCACTTGTGTTACCACAGGAGCTCCACAAGAGCTCAGGTATGAACAGAAAGCTTCACGGAAAAGCACTTAAGAATGGTTTAACAAGTGGCATTACATGTATCAAGTATTTTGCTATAAATGCCAAAGGCTAGAAAAAACATTACAATCATTTTTGAGTATCGGATTATTGGATATCCAAGTATTGCCTGAAAAAAAATCTCAGCCAATATTGTATAGCTGTGACATGTCTACATTCTGTAGAAGAGATCACAAATAATGCACTATAACTGTTTTATTTATATCAGAAAATACTGTAAACATATTTTTTGGGGGAATGCAATGAAATCATCAATGTCACATTATACATTTTCTATCTACATGGTTGGTAAAGGATAAAGACACATCATTTTCCAAATAGTTTAAAAACAGTTAATATGACAATTTCATGTGAAAGGGATATCAAATGTTGTGTTAAATGCAGTCTCTATACCAGATTGAGGCAGAACGACCCAGCAATGTTTGGTGTCAAGTATTTGTGTGGGTAGAATACAATATGATCCAGTTGCAGCAATATTTATATTACAGCTCACTTGCTCCCCTACATTAACCTTTTCAGTATGCAACACTTCACAACAACAAAAAAAAATCTGATAAAAAAGTACTGTATCTTGATACCTCTTTGCTGGGGAGTGCAGTTATCTCATATAATACATTAAATGACCAGAAAGTCTTTACACTTTCAAACTTTAATTAAAGGTCTGATGGTCTATAACAACACCAAATGTCATTACCAAAATGAAGACTTGGTACAGTTTTTCAACATTCATTCTGTTTCTGTCCTGCCATATACAGTACTAAATTAACACAACCTATTTATTATGGTTTTGTTAGGAACATGAAAATTCTGATATTTATTTTTTTCCAAGAGAGGATATATCACAAAATATCAAATAACTTAAGCTAGTGCACTTTAACATTGTGGTATTTGACAGTAGCAATTCTTCTAGTTTTTCTGTACTGCATTTGCCTACTTTACATTACTGTTCCCAAACCTTGACGTGTAGTGAGTTTTCTAGAAACAGTGACAGATAATTAAGGCATTTGGGTTGAATAAACTTTAGAATTTTTAAGATTTTTTTTAAGTGATCGACTGTTTTGCCTTTGGAACTAATCAGATGGGCTGCAAATGAGATTCACCAAAGATAAAAATGTTTTCCCAAATGTCATCTCTTTTCCCCCTTATGATTTGGGTATCGTTGTGTGTGTTAGTTTGTTTTATTTGATGTGTGTCACAAAGTATTACAAGTAACATTCTAATTCATTCTCGGGCTCTGAAAGATTTATTCTTGGTATTTTCAACACTGGCGGCAGTGTGGTCAATCATTTGCACCTTAGAGCTTTTGGTTCTTCTCTGAGTCACTGAGCATGAAGTACAGACCATCTCAGGTGACATTGCAGAGAAGACAGTATCCTCTCCAGAGTATTTTAGAACTAAAAGAAGCAGAAGAATGCTTTCAAATCTGATTTTAACAGATTGTATCTCTTGTGGCTTGGCAAAAGTCAAAGAAGCACAACTGAGATGTTCTTTTTAACAGGGTATGTCCTTAGCTTAGTTAGTCTACATAAACTGTTAAAGTGTACATTTTATCAATAGATACTTTATCTTTCCTGTCTGGGGAAATATCCTGCCATGTGGGTTCCTACGTAGACAAAGCAAAATACAAAAATAAAGCAAAAGTGCATATGTGTCATGTTTCATTTGCGGGAATATATACACAGTTGAATAAGCATTTAACCATTTCCATCTTAGGAAGCTTTCTGCACCTTGTCAATACAGTGAATCTGCAAATAGGTCATTCAAGAATATCTTGGGGATTTATACTGTGGATATTACTGCAGTTGTGTTATTTCATTGCTTAGGCTGATGAGACCAGCAAATTTAAAAAAGGTCACAATTTCTCAGGAATGACAGTGCAAATAAATAAACAGACCAAGGCTTGCTTTTGGAATATTATATGAATTAATAATGTAGCATGTTGTTCATGTACACTATGAAACTTTACAGTATCAGGCAATCGCTTCATTATGGGTATGGGTATGGCTATTAATTAGTTCTTCACTGGATCTCTACAAAAGACAGAACTACTGTATCTTACAACTTCTCATAATTCATACACCTAACAGTGTAGTAAAATGGTTGTATAGTACAGTATATTGCATAATGAAGGCAGTTATGGTAAAACCGTCTATGATTTGTCACTTAAAATAATCTGTTGATTGTGTTTTAAACCACAACATATTTTCTGTTTAAAATATAACAAGGTTTAAAATAGAATAGTTCAGAAAAGAAAGACTGACATAATGTCAAACCTGCATTTACAGAATGTGTAGACATATCTTAAATATAATACTTGTAATATAAAAATTGCATACTTGCTGTTACACTTCTGAATGATCTTAACTCATTTTCAGGCAAATCACTATACATTTTTGCAGTTTAAGTATTTGTTTCATGTTTTCTAGTTGAAAGGTTATTTTTATCTTTTCAAGTAGGTGCTGTCATTGTCATTCAATGCATTCCATTTCAAAATATCATATAGTGTAGAAGTACAGTAAACCAGATATAATGGGTACTGGAATCTTCTTACTTGGATTAAATCTTGAGGTTTATTTTTGGATTTCTAATGAGCCATTGAATGAGTGATTCTATGTGTTGCACAGTTTGCATGTTCCATCATACATTAATTACTAGTCTTGAGTTGAGCACAGGATGCACACTTGCAGAAGCACATGTTATCCCAGGATAATGTTACTACATGCCTACATCTTCACACCCTCCATATATTTTCAGATAATTCCTTCATATACAGTATAATGCAGATGCAGTGTGGGGAGGCCCACATAAGGGGCATAGGTTCTAAGCAGGCCCGAGTGCAGACACACCCCACACACTAAATATGTAAAATTAAATGCTAGTTTTCAGAGGCCATAATTGAGGTTCCTCCTGTAAGACACTGGTAAAAACTTTGCCATGACAAAATGGGGCTCTTCCACTAAGATGCTGGGGAAAATAAAACGAACACCACTGAGCTGTGGCAGAAAAAGCCCTTCCAGCTTCTAGCTAGGAAACAAAAAACCAACAATTGGAAAGATAGTTAGCAAGAGAGCTGCTCTTCAGCCGAAGCTGGTAGAAAAAAATAGTTGGCAGTCTTTCACTTTAGGAGTATACGTCTCTCCTGGCTGCCCAGCGGGGAAATAAGCTGCTGTCGTTGTAGCAAGGTAAAGTGTTTTTTCCAGCTCTGGAAAAACGCTGTAAAAAAGTAAGCAGCCTTTAGCTGGGTGACAGATTTAGCCTGGGCAAGGCTATCCAGCAGAGTGACCTTGGACTCTGCTCCTAGCCAAACTTTCTTATTCCCTGTTTGGCACTGCATTAATCCTGTCTGTAGTGGGATGCTCAGCTGATCTGTCTCCAGTAATTGCTGGTATCCTGTCGACCTGCCAGTGATCTGTGCACCGCCATCTTGGTCAGGGGGAAGCTTCAAAAAGAAAAAGATCAGCCCCAGGGAAAGCCACACCCTGGGCGGCCCATCCCTATGCAGTATCACAGCTATCATTATCATTAACTATCATTTTTTTATGTATCCTACATATATTCTATACATACTGTTGGATATATACATATACTGTATACATTGAACAGTATGTACATACTCTACAGTATACAGTATATATACTGTATTTAAGGTGTATGGTGTGGATAAGAAGATGAAGTCAGTATAAATTATGTGAATGACAATTGATTGTCTCTTGCCCTTTTTCATATAGCTCAGAGGGGTGAAACCATTTAAAGAATTTTTTAATTATGCCATTTGCATGTATAAAGTCAAAGTTAACAGCCATAGACAACTACTTCAACCTAATTAGGGTTCATCAATGTGACAACCTCCCTCAGCTTAGTGAAACAGTAAGAGCTAATTAATATTCATGCTCTTAAAACACTCCATGAACCTGAAAGATGCTTACATATATGTCGATCGCGCTGATTAGACTTAACTGCGTCATGCTGATGAGCTCCATTAAGGCCAAAATGAGCATACAGTACATGGCTACTAACTTTTTCTTTGTACAGTCAAAGACTCAAACCTGATTCTTCATAATGACTTCTATTGTGAAGCACATTTTTTTCTCGTGCTTGTACAGTATACAGTATGAAAGCGATTACCCTGGTTTTTAAGCCATGCAGTGTAACTTCTGCGCCTCTCTGTTTTCAAAAACAATGTGCTATGCCATATGTTTGATATTCCATAAAATACCTTTGATTTAAAAAATTAAATCAAAATATTAAAATAATAGTGTACAGATATTAAAGGCAATACAAAATCATCACAAACGTCTTACAGGGTAGTGACCCTGACCACTCAATACTAATAATTAGTGTAATTTAGAACTCTTTTCTCCCTTAAATCATGGGTTTTGCTTCAGGTCATACTTTAGCTTGGCTTTTTCAAATAAAATTGTTAAACAAAAGTTGTTTGATTAGTAAAATATATAAAAGTGAAATGTATTTATACTCTTTACACATGGCATGATTAATATTGCGTTAATATGGAAAATGGTGTCAACTTGTTCTAGCGCTGGAAATAAGTAGCAGCTCTAACAGAAATTAACTTAGCATATGATGAACAAGTAACATCCATTCATTTTCTAATCCACCAAATTTAGGGTCAAGGGAAGAAGGAGCCTATGCCTGCAAGCGATGGTACCAGTCCTTCACAGGGCACACAGAGATCCAAATACTCATACTCTCCCCCCACTGACAGGTTTCTGAGAAACCAATTCAGCTAATAGTATATCTTTGGAGTGTAGGAAGCAACTGGAGCCCCCTGAAGGAAACCAACACAAACACGAGGAGAACATACAAGCATCACACAGATAGCACTCCAAGGTTCTGAACTCAGGGCCCCAGTACCCACTGTGTTGCCCATAAACTATAGGTTTAGAATAAAAAGATGTTGAGCTTCAAGAAGTACCCTATTAAAAATACTTTTTTTAATGTTTACATTGATTATTATGAAAGTATTTTTGATAACCACTCTTTTCAAGTCCAGTTTCAAGACCTTTTCAAGGCCACTATAATTAGTTTATAGTTTATATAACTATTACTACTACTACTACTAACTAAAACAGAATCTACATAACTGGTACCTTTAGTCCTCCAGTGATTGCATAACATCATTTTGGCCATGTATCCATTCTTGTACTGTGTTTTCTACCCATAACAAATATTTCCTTTCCTACTGCCTATTTAAGAAAAAAATGAAATTGCTCTTTTCATGAGTTTTTTTAAAATACACTCATAATCTTGTAACAATGTTGTGCTGCTCATGTAATCTGTCAACTGACCAATACATTTAATGCTTAACAAGGAACAATCATTAGCCCTTGTGTAAATCTAATTATACACCTACCTATTGATTAAGCCGTCTGCATAAAACGAATTCAGAAAATAATAACATTCAATTTAATAATCAGCTTCCTGTACAAAACAAATCAAGGGATAGCAAATATGTGGAACTTTGACAACAATTGAATCAAGTAGTTTGAGCCCATGGTCCTTTTTGGACGTAATATTTTAATACAAATAAATATATAATGTATTGAAGGTTATCATGCTAAAAATGTTTCTCACTGGCTGATGGCACAAATAACAATTGTGGGCAGATAAGTTAAATTTAAAGCAGTGGCTTTCATGAGGAGGAGACTGTTTCTCACCATTTCCCCTCAATCAGAGTTTTGATCATGCCTCCCGAAGCCAGAACACAGCTCAGGTTGTAGTGTAAGAGATTGCATTGCTGTATTCCAAACTGTTTTGAATTTCACATACATCATGAAATGCTGGGAAAATTAAATAAGATTTGAACATGACTTTATTTTGAAGACGACTAGACAAGGTCCTCAAAGCTTATGTGCTCAACGACAATAACAGTGAAGAAAAATCCCATGAACACGTACAGAATGCATCACATTTCTTTTTGTCCATGAAACGGCAATTGAGTATAAATAATCCTAAATATATATATTCCATCTAAATTTTCTAGTTATCCAATCTTAAATGTTAATTTCTAAAAAGGATTTCATTTTTTTTGCCACAACATTTTCTTCTTGTTGACAGTCTGCTCCATAAAGCATTAAAAGCTTTTTTAGTGCATTAAAGCTTCACAAGACTTCATGACTTCATAAATAATTTATTTCTGCACTTGGTGTTTATCAACATGTGGAATGTGAATCTTGAATGGGCCATGTATTCTGTGTCAACTTCATCAGTTACTGATTACTGATTATGAGAACAAACTGTAATTGTCTAATGAGTGAAGAGTTGGAGGGTCAACAGTTTTTAAATTCAACTATAATTATTCCGTTTAGCATACAGTATATTGAAATTTAGAATTTATTCCTAGTTCTCCATGACAAGATATGTATACACTTCTTATATAATAATTACAAACCTGGAAAAAATATAGATAAGATCTCAATTGCCAGCTCTTTTTTTTTATTTAGAAAACTTCTGATTTAAAAGTTAGTTTAAAGATCAAGTACATACTGTATCATCTACCAGATAGTTGTAAAATAGCCTTTATTAATGAATGGCAGTGAGTATTCTACTCATTTTATTCTACTTATTTTATTTGAAACAAATAAGTTCAATAATAAGTTGTGGATGACAAATTAATGTTAAGACTGAAAAGTTCATAGTACAGTATAATTAAAACAAATATTCAAATATATTGCTCAAACACCATTTTGCAGGACTACTTGTATAGAGGAATCATATTTACAATTGCCAAATCATTGAATATGCATAATGAATTAGATATGCAGTACAGTATATGCTTTAATTTTAAATGCCTACCACACCTAGAACAGGGCAAACAGTAGCAGAATTAAGACTCAAAGACACCTGTTCCTGTATTGTATGTCACTGGGTTGAGTTTTGCACAATGTACCCCATATAACCTTGTACACTCAGAATAAGCTTGCAAGTAAAAGCCCCTTCAAAACAACAACTCTCAGATAAATTTATACTGCTGCTTTGAGAATCATTGTCACACTCAGATGGTGAAATAACATAAGGGAAGAAATATAAGTTAGCAAGCTGAAACTCAAGTGCCTTTAACTACCCAGGACTTGATGTTTCACACTAAATGCATGACAGAAGTGGCCTTTACAAAATTGATGTGCATTACTGCACCGAAGACAATTAAAATATTTTAACCTATTACCAACCACCACCTCTAAAATGAATTATTTTCCTCAATGCAAAATGTTTTTTTCATTCTTTTGAATTGATGAAAGCATTCTGTTTGAATAATTTCACCTGTGACTTCACACTGTAAACTTTAAATTTCTAAGATTTTTTCCCCACAAGAGGTGATCAGACCATTTTACACATGTTTACCTCTTTCAACTGAGACCTAAAGCAGTATCAATAAAATTAGTCATTTATCACATGGTTTTCACATTTGATAGACATTTTTCTAGATTGAGACTATCTCCTGTCAACCATAATCCTTCCAATTTCCAAGGTCTTTGATTGCTAATACAGCTCTACACCGACTACACTAAAGCATCACTGTTTTATTATGCAGAAGGGAGTGTGCTTGCTCTAAGCATCACCATGGTAACAGTTCTACTTTTACACAGAAAACATTAATAATATAGGATTATGGCTAACAGTGGCATTGGAAAATGGATGGAAGAATGCCTGACATTTCATTAGAAAGTAGCATCCCTGCAAATACAACATTCACACAATTTGCATTTATTGTCTGAGAACATGATTCTGTATCATTTGTAAATAAAAACAATGCAAAAACATATTTAAATTTACATTCATGCTAAGACAAAACCTAAGCAAAGGAAAGATACACAAATGGTCTGATCAGTGCATTGTACCTTTGAAAAAAAAAACCTTTGAGCAGTTGTTGTATTATCAGTTTTTTTTCCACTTGTCTTTGGTCTGAAAGGGTATGTTGTCCGTGATACCCTGGCCTTTTCAGTTTTACTGGCATGGTGTCAAATGTTGTTTTGCTGAGAGACTTGTGAGAGTGGCTGTGTCAACTTATTTCTTTAGTTGGATAAAGGGTTTTATGTTTTCTTTTCAAAAGTGGGTAAGCATATTCCTCACTTAAATGTCTTTTTTTATTATCCTCTTTTTTTACTTTTATTAAATAATTATTTTACATAATGAGTGCATTTTATGCTATCCATACTTTTTCTAACCACTTTATCTAATACAGGTTGTGGGGATGGACCCAGCAAGCACTGGGTGCAAAGCGGGGTACACCATGGACAGTATGCTAGTTTATCACAGAGCACATACAGACACACACTCACTCTGGGGCCAGTTTTCCCAGTAGCCAATTAACATACCAGTATGTCCTTGGATGTGGGAGAAAACCCACGCGAACGTGGAGATAGCACCCCATGAACTGAACCCAAGACCCCAGCGCTGCAAGGCAGCAATGCTCAATTGCATAGTCTTGTTAAATCAGACTTACTATACTATCCAAATGTCTTAAAGAAATGTTAAAGTTGTTTATTTCTATTCTAATTTTTTTCATATTTACAGTGTTTGTGCTATACTTTTATGAATGGCAAACACAAAAAGTGAACAACAGACACTCAAGACAGCCACAAAGATTTCTGAAGTCAAATTCCTGCAATTTGTTTTTTTCAAAGTTAAGCCAACAAAAAAATTAACAGTAAATTCAGTACATTATTGCATAACTAAACAGCATACAGCATCTGTCTCGAAAAGGCAAAGCTGCATTTAAGTTTGTGCTCCCAATCTGCTCAGCAGGTATTGATGCTTGCTTTGTGCATGTTTCTGGGCCCATTTAAGCCTGTTATGATAACATAATAACATGATAACATAGACAATGTAAAGTTCTTCCACAGTGGAGGCAGGAGACACACTTCTTGCCGTAGAGGGGTTTATTGAAAAGGGGTATTGTTCTGTGTCCTCTGATCATATGAACAACCACGATTGAATCCTGACAAGGTCAGAGCGGAGCTATACTCACACACACAGATTTGTGGACAAGACATCAATGATTTGAACCTAAACTATGTCATTCACCAAGTGTGACTAGGATCTCCCAAGTGATGTCTCACAATTGGAAGAGGTGGCAAGGTTCAGTGGCTTTAGCTATCTAAGGTATTCTCGGGTTCCCATCCAGAAATTGATACTGTGAACTTGACTCAATTTAATTTGGGGGTATTTCTACTGTATATTAAAATAAAATGCAATAGGTAATATGATAAGTGTAGAACTGAGTTCAAACAGACTACAAATGCCTTTTTTCAAAAGGAATGAAAGGTGATTATATATAATTACGTTTGTTAATTTCTTTATTCTATACAAATCATACTGTAGCTTTCCATGCAATGCCACGCAACACCAAAGCACAGCACAATCTGAACTGTTCTTGAATGTTGTTATTATTAGTACTAGTGATAATAAATGAAGACTACTTTATATCCTGTTACTTTTCATTAAAAATATTATGAAGAATAAAGTAAAAGCCTGAATAGGTGCTGAACATTTCCACTTTACATGGTTTTTAACTGATTGCAGTGACATTTATTTTGTTTTCTTTTTAATCTTAATAATTTTGTAACATTTAATCACTGTTTAGTGTGCCCCTTTCATTCTAGCTTGTCTCCTAATATATTTTTTTCCAGGTGAGTGTATTCTGCATAATCTTGCTTTTTATTTCCTTAGGGAACAATTACGGGAAATAACTTTTCAACAAACATTCAAAGGTATCGAATCTTATTGATATGAAAATGTATGAAATTATATATAAATAACTATGAATCTGTGACCATTTACATGTTGCTTTCACAGGTTGTCCTCCATTTATTGCTCAGTGACTAATTTGAAAACATAAAAAGCAGTATTTTAAAACTCTTAAGTGAACATTTGTCAAGGTTTTAGGATTCCGCAGAGGCACATAACTCTTCACACCTATCCTGGTCTGACACTATCTCAGGATTCAATCTACAACATGCTGATTCTATCATCATAAAGAAAATTGGCTAAATCCCCCTGGAAATTCATAATAGAAAATAATTCTGCCCTTGAACCATTCTTGGTTTTCTTTTGATTAGATGATGTTATCTTTGTTTAGACTTCAGCATCTAGGTCAGGGGCATGTTCATATATTTAATTAAAATAGCATTGCCCAGCTAACAAAGGGTGCTTATCTTCTTGAGTATTTTTGATTCAAAGATGATAGGCTTTGATTGGCACTTGAAACCATGAGTGAGGTTTTAGAAATGAAAGAATCTCTGAAGTAAAGCCCTCTTTGTCAAGGTTATACATTTTATTTTATTTTTTGCCTTTCGCATATCCACTACAAAGAAGGGTAACGTATACTTAAACTATAAGCTTATTCAGAAGTTTAATATCCGTTTGAAAAGAAAACGCAACATTGAGAAAGTCAGACAGAAGAATATACACGGCCCCTCTCAGTGAAAGAGGATCAAAATGGCTTTTAGAAGTGATTGTGACAAAGAAAACATTAAAATATTTGACAATTCAGCAGCTAATTGATAGTGTAGTCAGGATGGAGGAGTAAGGTAAGGAGGAGAGATATTATGGCTCCAATGAAGACGAAACACAATTATTGTCTACATTTATGTTTCACAAAGTATGGTTTTCTTTAACATTATTAAAAATAAAAGTACAGATTAAAATAAAAATAAACCTATATCTATAATCTGACAGCGCAATGATAACCATTTCCAAATCAATGCCCAATTTGCTGATGATTTCAGTTCCACATCACATCACTCTATATTACAGAAACGAGTAAGGGCATATCTTCCACAATCTGATAGCAAATTAATACAGTAGTAAGACATTGCAATGAGCAATGTTTCTAAAAATGACTTCAATAAATATAAAAAGTCTACACACCCTTATTGAAATTGCAGGTTTTTGTGATGTGAAGCCAGAATTCAAGATACTGTATATCATGTCAGACAGGTTTCCATCTTTAATATGACCTTGCAACCAACAAAATGCAAGAAAAAATCAAATAGATAATTATTAGTAAAAAATAATTGAAATTAAAGTGTGCACACCCTTTTATAATGGGGGCTGTAACTGTGTTCAGAGTTAACCAATCACATTCAAAATCATGTCCAAATCCTATAGGATTTCCTTGAAACTTTCGTGGTTACATCCTACTGGGATAGCCATGGTCCGCAAGGAGTTGACAAAACATCTTTGTCTTGTTTATTACATAATCTGCTCCAAGGTATGAGAGGGTCTTGAATTCAATCTCAAAGTTACCAGCTATATAACCTTACTTTCCAGAAAGTTGAGAAATATCTTTATTATGTTTTGTGTTCAGAATAGAACTGTTCAACATCTAATAAAGGGTTCCTAATCTCCCATGTGAATGAAGGCTGACTATGAGACTGTCGCTACTGTCTACATTTTTTTAAACCATCAGAACATTTTTTAAAAGCCTCCTTTTTTAACACATGGGAGAGTAATTCATGAAACCCAGCCACATGGCTAGAAAACTGCAGTATGATTCTGCAAAGAACAAGAAATGATCTTGAGGGTCATTTTATGTTATGTGGTCAATATGAGGGTTTATTTTATGTCTAATTTGTATGGAAATTGTGGTTTGTGCTTTGTGTTCAATAGGACTGAGTGTACTTTTTTCCTTTCTCCTTTGTTTTCTTTGTCTCTGTCATTCAGGTCCAGAATTCCCATAGACTGTACTGTATGTCTGCACACTTTGTGTCACACTTGAGTACCTGGTAGTTAACAAGTATTTCAGTAACAGTGTATGATTCAATGTTGGTAAAGGATGCCACAATTAACTTGCTGCATAGAATTTAAAAAGATGACTGTGAGAAGAAAGGGAGTGATTTCCTATACAGCCTATGCAGACATGAGAACAGTCATTTAACAGCTTGGTCTTAAATACCTACTTTGTTGTCTACTTAATCTACTTGGCTCAGACACCATTTCTACAATGATGGGTTTAAATAGTTTTAGTCTTGTCTTTGACTGTAAGTGTTATACTGTAACTCTGAGGATCCAGTAATTTTCTTATCTGACAGTCTTTGAAAGATGATGTCAACTCATTACAGTATTAAAAGTGTCAGGAACAGAAAAATGCACTAGATCCTTTCCTCTATATTAAATATATTATTAAATATATTAAATTTTCACAGCATATTTGGATAGATGCAATTAATTTATCTGACTTTATTTATCTCCTGTGGTATGCTAACACTACCAGGTTTACCAAACAACCCCTGTAATCTGCAGACATACTAAGACAGACGGAGGTTTTAAAGCTTGCTTCAAAATGAAATAAATTCTGAGTTCAGTGATCAGCAAAATAAGAATGATAATAAACACACTCTTTCTTTTAAACCAGACAATATGGATGCTATTTCCTAAACAGAAAATAATTTTCCAAATCAAGGGAATATGCTTAGTACATATCTTGGACTAATACAGTACATAGTTAAATTGTTCTTTTTATGTTTGATTATTTTTAATCTTGTTACAAGATAAGGCATAAGATATTTATGAGATAAGATCACTTTATTGGCAATATACAATTTATTATATCAGGAATTTGTCTTTTTTTGCATACCCCCACTTGCTCTCCATGAGACACACAGACAGGGAGAGAAGCTTGGGGTCAAAGCACAGCACCCCTGGGGCAGTTGGGGTTAAGAGCCTTGCTCAGGGGCCTAACGGAGTAGGATTCTTCTGCCGGCCATGGGATACGAACTGGCAATCTTCCAGCCACAGGTGAAGATCCTTAGCCACAGAGCAACTCACATACATACAAATCAAAGAAGAAGAACTAAGATCTTGATGGAATACCAATGTCCGTGAGCTTTTTTGTGCCATAACTATAACTAGATAACTATATAAGTATAGATTGTGGTTGTACAACTGATGAGTCAATAGTTTAAAAACCACTATCTTCACAGCTCTAATGTAATCTGAGAGCTAAATTGATATTGCTTCCTTAATTACCACATGGGACCCAAGAATACAATTGTTTTTCAAGAATAAAGAAAATATAACTAGAAAAGTATCTGCATCATTTTTTTTTATTTACCGTTATTTTACTTGATCATTTGCAGTTGTCCCCTTCTTAAATGTTATGATTTGTTCAAATAGAATTCTAATTAACCTAAATATAACTATACTGGGATCTCACAAGCTTAATCTCAAATAAGGAATTAAATTATGATCACATAAATATCCATAAATAACACATTTCATTAAACATTTTCAGATCAAATGTTAAAAATGTGAAATCCTGTTTTGAAACACTTTGTACTGTAGATTCCCATTACTCTTCTAAACTATTAAGAATTCCCCACAGCTGAACAAGCACAAACTACCAACACAGATGGGTCAAATTGCTTACATCTTTATTGCTTTTCACACTCAAAGGCATGCATTATGTTTACAGTTGTTCATTCCCAAAAAATGTTCTGTATTAGGAGTCTTGGTCTCCTAAGTATAAATTAAAGTCCGAGAACATTGATGAGCAATTTAAGGCAGATAATGATATGGGAGAGACCCTGTTAGATTCAATCCAATGCTTTTGTGAATGTTTTATTATATTGGGGAAGAAACAATGACATTTTTTCATTGCTATCTTATGAACAATGTATATATAGATATATCAATGCAGGTCACAAAAAATACCCTAGGCATGTTTAAATCACAATTTCTTCCACTATAACATTGTTTGATCTTTTCTTCAGTAACCAAAAGTTTTTATTTTTACCAGTTTAATGTTTTCTGAGACCCAATAGTGTTGTCACGACTATAGTCCCCCCTCCTTAAGGGTGCTCCAGCCCTTTCACTAAAGACTTCATTCTCTGCACCTGTTTCCCATTCCCTGCCCACCTTAAAAGCCAGGCGCTGACGCTCTTCCGGGCTCTGCATCTGATTTCCATATCGTGCGAGTCCGGGACCAGGAAGCGCCTGGTCCCGTTAAGGTTTTAACCTCGGTTCCCGTTCGCCGGTTCCGACCCGGTCTTCGTGGTTTTAATTCCCTTCTTTTGATGGATCTCCTGGTTTTGGACTTACTCCTGTGTTTTTGGATACTCTAAGGATTACTCTCTGGGATTGTTCGCCTCGGCCACACCCCGTGCACTAGCGCACCTTGGACACGCCCCCCTGTCTTCAGCCCCGTTTTCCTGCATGACGTTTCCCTAGTGTTTCCCCACTCCGTCGGACTGTGTCGTCCGCATAGGGTCCGGAAAGAACTGTTCGTTACAAGTGTATGAAGCAGACGCAAATGAGGAGTTAAGAAACAGTGTTTGTGAAGTAATAAATGAAACCCTGGTTTTCTTAGCACAATTAAGGAATATTTAAAATCAGGTGATTAAATGATGGGTAACAAACAAGGACTGGGTTTGGGCAGCTCTCTCTTATATAAAGGACAGAAAGGCTGTAAGCTTGATCTTCACCTACCTGGTAAGTGGAAACATAGTATGCTAAGATCAAAATAGATTTCAGAGGAATTTTAGAGGAAAAAGATTAGCTGATGCTAATTAGTCTTGAGATGGTTTGTGAATGTGTGTGGATCATTCCATTCACTGCCAGAATTTGATTTGTACACTAGAGGTATACGAGTTTTTCATTTAATATGTCTGTTTGCACAGTATATGGTATTTAAATAAGTATAATGTATTACCTTTTGATTAAAAGAACTGTTGTGACTTTAAGTAAAACCTACTTTTGCTAAAACCTGCAGACAGTGGAAGACATTTATATAACTAACTTTATTACCATTAAGTTCTTATTTCTTAGTGTAAGAGATTACAAATCATCATGCAACTCTGCTGAAGAAACAAAATGGTATATCCTTAAAGCACATACTTTTAAGGCTTTCCATACCTTTATAATATAATAAAATAAGGTGTGAGTTGGTACCGTTTTTAACTTTAATGTTGTTTAATACTGTGTTTCTGAAACTGAATTCATTTTGGAATACAGGCATTGAGAGGGTAAAACATTTTACAAGGTGGCAAACATGGGCAGAATCACATCTATCCAAAATCAATGTTATCAGACTCTGCAAAAATAGGTAGGGAACTAGTTCCTTTTATTTTGCAAAGCCGCTAGCCTAGGCTGACACATAAGAGCCTTCGATGACATTGATTCACCTTTCATTTTCTGTTCTGCAGGGAATTTCTTCATTGATTCCCCAGGACAAGATATGAAATATATATTTTTATATCTAGCCTCCACTGAGATACTATACATATATCTCACAAACCAATCTGCATGACTTATCTCTCATGTTTAAGCTGTTCTCCCATAAGTGTAGAGTTTATTCATGTTGAAAATCTTGTCTCCTTTAAATTAAAGACCAGAAATAAATCATGAAAATCCAGCCCTTTCACGTGTGTCTTATATGAGTATCTTTTGAAAGAGCTTTAGAAAATAATGTAAAATTTTCAGTGACATTTAGATTTACTTGCATGAACTCCTTGTCATATTACACCATAAATGAACCGATTTCAATCTAGAGGGCAACCTTAAACCTTCCATCATGTCCCATGAACACAGGATTTTCTGTAAAAGACTATATTAAAAAAATAAAAGCAGAAAAAGCTTGTTTCATATGCAGGCTCAGGAATGTGTGTTTTTAAAAGGATTATCTCAATATATTTTTTGATCCACAGTAACACATTGAAGTAGTGTTATCAAGGCTTATTCAGTATAGCCTAAACAATTTCATGAGGGACAACAACATCCAAGAATCGTGACTGTGTATTTAAGGTTGGATATGTTTAACTTTAACTTATTGGTTAAGGGGCAGGCCATAGGACATAGAGATTGGAACCCCATTCAGAGAGAGGTTTTGTCAAAAATAAAGGGGTAGATGCAAGATGGAGATGGGGTTGGAAAAGGATGCATGAGACAAATCCAAGAAGTCGTGTTTGTGTTAGATATACAGTATAGCTAATTGCAGTAATGATTATAATTAGGAACAGCTAGATGAGATTGACTTATTCTTGTTATCCCTTCCGAACTTCAAGTAATAATTTCCATGATATTTCACATTTTTCCCTGTCTGAGTATCAAGTCGACCTGAAATATGTCCTGAATCTTCATGGGTGCACCTTTGAAAGAAACAAACTTCCCAGCAGCAGAGGTCTTCACTTTTCCTGCACCAAAAGGACCGTCTATTGGCACAGTGCCCAGTACCATTAAACAGGATGGTCTTTCACATATCCCTATCTTTGCTGGAAGTTCAGACATCATCAGGAAATATCATTGGCCAAATGTGTTAGTGCTGATTAGTAAAACACTTGAGGATTTGATCATTCCAAAAGAGTACATGTTTGATAGTGTAAATTCAAGACAAACTCTTTGAGCTTACAAACATTAATTTTCATGTGACGAGACTGATTTAATGAGGTTGACTCACCCAAGTACCAACAATCCAACAGATTATACCCTACAAGCATTAGTTCTTGTAATGGCCTGAGTGATTAATCAGCTAGCTGTGTGTATTATGATATACAGTATATAGACTTTTGTCTTGGTTAAATTGCCACGTTTTATTATTGTATTACTGTATTCTTTGAATTCTTGTGTGGCCATTGCTGCAGATTGATCAATTGATTCCTAGTAGTAAAACTGTCTACTGTAATTCTCTAAGTAAACTTCATTCAAATCACTACAACAATTGTATAAAAAGCATTTTGAGATTCTTTGGAAATCATTGTAAATGGCATATAAATATCAATATTATTTATATTAATATTAGATTTGGAGAATAAATTGACTTGTTTATACACTTAGTTCTGGGACATCTGCTGGAGGTTAAACAGTGTACAAAAAGTTGCTATAGAGCAAAGAAAAAAACTTATGACATCTGTCACTGAATTAAGCGTAGGATGTTGATAACGTTATGAAATGAGATGGTGCCCTCAGGTAAAAGGTAACCCCAATTTTAAAAAAGTATGAATGCATAAAGCAATTGAGAGACTTTCACAGTAGTATAACAAACCGAGAGTACTAAACATACTCAGATTGGGTGATGGATGGGGTGCTGTGCAGAGCGGAGTTTACAATTTGAGAATAAAATTTCAGCATACAGAATTTTGACATAGTTTTCAAAAAATAATTTACAAAATATAGTCATTCCAGCCTTATTTCTCAGTCAATATAGAAAGAAAAGTACAAATGCCTTATAGAATGTTAAAAAGGTTTCACAGGTGGGCAGCACTGATTAATTTCTGTAATGTCATTTCTGCCCCCCAAGGCCAGCATTGCATGAAACTAAATGCTATATGAATGTAGATTGCAATTTCTACAGTACAATATATGCTGTTTTTTAGCATTCTACAAACCGATCTCATTTCTTAAAGATTCCTATCACATAAAATAATTATCCATTTAAAAAACATGTTTTTCTTTGAAAAAGATTCAGTTGAGACAAAAATGTCTAGAGGTCAATATTCCTCTATGGTTTTATCCAGCAGAGGCTGCAGAGAAGATGTTAAATGATCATGACATAAGATGGAGAGAGACAAACTCATGGTCCAGAGGGAAGAGTGCCACCTACTGAGTCATTAACTGAACTACTAGAAATGTTTTATTTGACTTTTTGGAACTGTGCAAACAAGGCCTGAATACAGTCTAATTTCTAAAATCTCCACAAATCAAATATGAAACATTATAGTATGAAAAATATATTCTGTCTGATGTTATACTGATTAGGCAATGCCATGTAGGCATTGTTTATGAAGTTCTACAGTACAATATTTTACAATAGGTGCTTTGTCAAAGAAAGCATCCCTTGTTTTTCATACAGTATGATGCTGGAAAGCCTCAAACAGTCCTCTTACTAATGAGTATTTGTATCTGCTTTCTTATCTGCTGAGTACTGACATATTGTACATATTTCCTGTGGAATTAGCACGTTAAAGACCAGATTTATGCTGTTTAACAACTGCAAATAATTTTTATGTTTATGTAATATTATTATGATAATTCTCATGAATTATGTGATAATCAGAAATGAAATACTGAATAAGATTCTTTCAGAAGAAATCTTGTGTTCTTTGAAGCAATACTGAATCAGGGTATTATTCTTTTTTTACTACTATAACACTTGTAGTGACAATAGTAGAAACAAGACCATTCACACAATATAAAACCGTCAGTCTTTACTCTGTTTTTTATCAGGGCCTTATTTTTTTCTTTAACTTTCAGCATCTGTTGCCAAAAGCTTTCATTGTCATATCAGATTAAAATGTATTAAATAACAATTGTGGCACAGATGACAACTGCAACGCTTGGCTTGATTCCTGTAACCTCCTGAGTTCTTAAGCAAAGCTGTAAGACTCTTTTTTCAGAAATACTGCCTTAAATGTTAAAACCACTTCCAAATCATTTCACAGATCCTAATTCATGACAGGTGCTTGCTCCTTAAAGACTCCATAACCCTGAAACATGTTCCTTTTAAACCACCTATTGTATACAGTATACTGTATTATAGGCTCCATATATTTTTAAAAAATCACTTTGGTGTTTTTATTCCAATAGGAATTATTACAGATGTAAGCACTTACAGTATATACAGTACTGTATTTAAATATACAGGTCTGGGTAGTACTGACCACAAAGCCTTAAGTCATTATTTCAATCTTTCTTTTCTTCTGGAGGTTGGAAGGTACAACACAATGTGACAGATGTTTGGATAATGGATAGAATAATCCCTCTGTTAATGTTTTATTAGATAATTAGTACAGTAGACAAATACATGTGAGATGTAGTTACTCTGTGTGGTAGGCAAATAAATGTGCAACATGTACACTTTAGTTCAACTATTCAATTTAAGAAAATATGGGAATAAATAGTACAAGGAGATTAATTTCTTTGCAAACAGTATGGTGTAAAGATGGTGTTTTCTCCTGGCTAAGTGACCAACGAAAGGTTCTCCCTAAAGGCAAGTAGAACCCTAATTTTCATCTGTGAGTTTTTTTTTTAAACTGGGGGACATGGAATAAAGGTACAATATGTGCAAAATAATATTGGTAATATGCCTAACTAACTTTATGATTTGCATTGATAATGAATAACTCTAACAATATCTACCACTCTCATTTTGTCAAAATATATAAAATTAGGTTTATGATACTGACAAGAAGTTTTTTCTTAAAAAGGAAGTGACAGTATGATATGCTATGCTACAGGATAATTCAGTTATATTTCTCTTAACGCCCACCGAGAAATAAGAAGGGGTGGTATCAGAGAAGAGTTACAGTTACCCAGATGGTGCCATTGAAAACAATAAGACTGTTTCTCTAGGATGATTCTCATTCACTAGATGACATCTCAGAAATGAGGACAAGTAAGGACTAAATGGAAGGGTGTCATGGAAAAGCATGAGGGGACTCAGTCTGGTGTAGTTTTTCATAAAATATCATAAAGTCCAAGGTTTTCAATAACAAGGGAAATCTGATGCTGAAAAAAAGTAACTGAAGACTAATTACTAGCAACACAGCATAACTGAAATCACTGGGAAATATACATTGAGAAGGTGGAGAATAGGAGATATTGTAGTTTGTGTGATTGTTTCCACTGTCATATATCAAACAGATCTAGTTATCTTTTGGAATATTGCAATACTGTGTGCCCTTTCCTGCACTATCCTTTGTTACAATACTTTACATCTGCATTTGGGACTTTATGAAGTCCCTTTTCAACTTGACTGATAAGAGTATGCTCCCTTGTTTCTGATTAAATACATTAGGTCTTAATAAGTGATCTGTTTATGATGTACAGATAAGCACAACGATGTATCACTCTGAAACTCAGAAACTTGTAAAGATTACATTTCAACATTTTATGAATCTAAAGAACATTTTAAAATGTGGCAAAAACACAAACATGAGATCAGTTATCCCATTATTAAAACTTGGCTAGAACAAATTCCAGAAGACAAAGGGTTCTCCTACAACAGGCTTTGGGAACCACTGTATTAGGACTATGGGAAAATGTAATAAATTACTAAGACCCTTAAAAAGTACAGTATAATTAAATAATTAGTGTAGTCATGTAATAGAAAGTTTAGAGTAAAATTATGTACATTTTTTCTCTCAAGAATCTTGCTCTACACTTATCTGCAGTTTTATTTTAAATTTTGGAGCTAAAATCTTTGTTTTCCATATCTGTTCTAATTTTAGCTTATATATTTTGTTAAATTAAAAAAATATCTTTGGTTTTTCTTAGCAGACCTTATTTGTTTAGGAAAATCTACTTTTCTACAAACTTGTGAACCTCAAACTTTTCAGATCAACAAGGACAATGCGGATGTAGAATATTTTATGAGGACTTGGCTAGATATTCTTTGCTTATGCTTTCAAGTGTTTCACTAAGGATATTGTGTCTTTGCTCTGAGAAATTGAGCCTGTAAATGCTTCCTAACAAAGTAGAACTGTCTCAATGTGTGGCCAAGGGCCAGTTGCATTGTTTCTCGAGTTACTGTTACTGACATTGCCAGTAGGTGAGGATTTCATGTCTTGTTTTTTTTTTTTTAATCCAGGGGTAAATGAGGTTTATCCTATGCTTCAATGTAATGTTTTTGAGATACAAACAGCATTCTTTCCAGATTTTTGTCTGAATGTGCATTTCCCTTCATGAGAAAATTACCGTTCATGGAAACTAGCCTGATGAGCAATTGTATGCTGTGATGTTTTTCAAGGACTCCAGTATTACTTTCAAACTGTACACAGCCCCTGATCCTCCAAACTGAAATCTGTTCTAATTACAGTAGACCTATAGACAGAAAGAAAAATAAGCAAGAACTGAAGCTGACTTATTTAAAATCAATATAATTTATTCATAAATTAGACAAAACAATAGTTTTAATTGGGTAGACAATATTTTCCTTTCAATCTGTTTCTAAATGGTATGTGTTTCTGTCATTTCCTATTCTTTTCATTTGTCTTTTCCATCTTGCATTGTGAACTTTTTCCAAAGTTACAGTATTTATACTTTTGTGTCTAAGCTATTGATTGATGAATATTGCATAGAAATAGGTGAGTATATAACATATTCCAGATTCTCACTTTCTTCACAAGGTGAATCTGGGCTGCCAGAATGTAATTAAATGTAAACGGTTGTTATATCGTTTATAAAGTATAAAAGACTAATTATAGCTCCTCATGTACTTCACATTAAATAACGCTGGAAATGTAACCACTTGAAGAACTATAATATTGTCATCTTTTACAAATGGCATTCACCTTATTAAAATAATTAAAGTCTGTGATATACTGCATTTGGTTTAACAGCTGAATAGACTTTCAGCCCCGTACAGTATTTTCATGATTTTCTTGTACTACAGCTTGACTTTGTTATGATTCAATTAATTCAATTTACCTAATTCACCTAAGAGTGCCTTTTGGAAAATGGCAAAATTAAAAAACACAGGTCAGTCTTCATCTTCAAACATTTTCTTTGATGATTGAAAAGCTGTAAACAAAACTATAAACAGTTATGGATGTGTGAACTGACATTGGCTACATTTTTAAATTATGTACACTGGGTAAACCTTAAGAATGAGGCTCTAACATTTATTAATAATGAACTAAAAAGGAATATCGGAGCCTTATTGTAAAGTTACCTACACTGTACATTGTGAAGTTTGCATTTCTGTCTTTGAAACATTTATTTTGTGTGTTATTTTTTTCAGTTACAGTTACAGGCTTATACTGTACAAATGTGTGATTTTGTTTAAGGTAGCTACAGAGATTTTGTTCTTAAATTAAGAGTTGTTGTGTTTTCGTTTAATTACATGCAGTATTTTCAAGGAATTGCTTAAAGGGCTCCTAACACTATATCATAATGCATGAAATTTTAATACAATCAATGCCGTTTCCCCATGGATATTATTACCAGATCACATCTGTTTGCTTTATTAAATTCTGGAGTTCAAAGTTTAATGATTAAGAAATATAAAAATGTTCAACTTTCAGAGCATACTGTATATTCAAGAAACTGAAGACTCTGCACACATCACTTCAACACATTATATACAAATTGTGTGATCTGCTTCTTTTGCTCAGAATTATAAGTAGTTCTTTGTAGTGTGTATAGAACAAAAAAGACTATCCTGACAGAGATGTCACTCGAGAATAAGGCCTGTGCACCTTACAGTACATGCAGTATAATTTTTAACTGTATCTCTTTCCAGAAATTGTGCTGTAAGTCTTAAGTGCTAAAAATAAAAGTGCAAAAAAGTGAAAATAAAGCAGATTGTCAAAGCAAACACAATTAAATCACCAACTTTACACTCCAGTCATATTAGCTGAGTACTTAACCTGGAAATTATAAATATGCTGCGTTTTCTGCTAAATATTCCAATCATAATGGTTGTTTTTGTTTGTATTATTTGTTTTATAAATAGATTTTTTGTTTTGAGTTTTAATTTTTGTTAGCTAGGAGCCTAGTTCTGAAAATATTCTAAGGTACATGTTTACATAGAAATTGTAACTGTCAACTTGTACATTAAAAATTATATTTATATTTTGTGAATCATAAGTGATATAAAATCTATCATTGTTAAACATTAAGTAATGTGTTTTCAATTTTAATGGATTAATTTGACACATTATGTCATCATTCCTGACTTGAAGAGTAAATTAATTAAGCGACACTATTAATCTATGCAGCAGTTTTTCAGAAATTAAAACCACTGGCACTCGCATCACTATATTTTCTCTGTGCTACAGCACATAGATAAGGGAATTAAAAAAATCTCACTATTCTACAGTATTCTACAGTGTTGCTTTATCCTTAGTGAAGAAAAAAGCCTGCAAGGTTTTAGGAAGATTGCAACATCAAGAATGCTGTCTACACTGTTGCCAAGACTTTAGTCAAAGTAAAACAAGTGGAAGAAGCTGCAGAACACTATTTGGATTTAAACACAGCTTGTCATTATCCTGAGCATGTGATATGCACACACAAATCACACATATACTTCACACCACACCTCATGCACAAGTGAAATATGGCACATCCAAAAGGGTGCCAATCCTTTTCTCATGCTCTCATACTAAATAATCATGGGTTTTGTGCATGGAAACAATTGTAGAAGCCATACCATAGTCATGACACTTCAGAGGCAACAGTATCTAAAACATTTCAGTACATCCTAGCAGCTAAGGTTATGCAAGGTTTTGTGTTCTCAACTGATTAAACAGTGAGAACTTCCCCTGTGTTTTAATTAGATTATTTAGCTGATGCTTTTATCCAGTGTGATTTACATTTGATTCCATTTATACAGATGGACATTTTACAAAAGCAAAATAAATGAAGTGCTTTGCTGAAGACAACAGTGCCCCACCCATGATATGCACCCTCAGGCTTCCCATTATGTTCTGTACCATAACTATCACTCTACACAGTTGTCATGACATATAACAAAAAGAAATACGATAATTGGATTCTTCTGTAATCAGGTGCCTATGAACAAGAAAACCTTTGTGTGTGGCAATGGTTGCTGGTTTTTCTTGACCCCCAGTACTCTTGAATACTATGCAACTGAAGGGAGTTCATAACAAACTCACAAAACTGAGATTCCAATGTACAGTATACAGTATACTTCTGTTACAATATATTTCTGGTGATACATGTTTTGCCAGAAACATACTGTATAGTGGGTTCAGCATAGCTTTAGTGACACCCAAACCATCAATCTATTGTTTAGAGAAGAGTATAATCACTTCCCATCATGGAGAGGAATGATACTGTGCCCACATTAATCTTTTTCTGTATAGGAAGCTAAAGCCTGTAAAAGACCTAATTAACCTCTGAGTTTTTATTCAACATCCAGAGTCTTTAGGGCTCTGCCACCAACCTCAGGGAACATTTTTCTGCTGTGATGCAGACCGTGTTCCCTATGTAGGACTTGACATACCTTTTAAATTGGCATACTGTGCTGCATATCGTACATACAGTACATTATGATTCACAAACACTTAACAAATTTTGCAAAATGTTTACTCAAATGCTTTAGTCTGCATATTCCTTTGCCCCTAAGAACAGGATAAGAAGCTAAGATAAGCTTCACCCAAAATGAAATAAATCAACACCTGAAAGAAATGTGCGTGTTACACATCCTGTACCTTTCCATTTTCATAAGACGCTGCCAATGCGGTTTCATTGTTGGTGAGAACTTTAAAATTTGTTGCGCCATTGTTTGATTAAATCCTATTTGTGAAATAAACATTTTGCTCAAACTGCAGCCAGTGGTAGGCTGATCCTGACTTTTGGATGGTTTCTTGTGATGGGATTTGTGGTGTGGTTTGTGTGCGAGACAAATATGGACAGGAGTATGGTGATGCAGACTTGGACAACAGATGAGTGCCCATCTGGATCTTGCAAGTCAGGACCCAAAGGAAGGGAAAGTGCCAGTAGGCCTGGAACTTACCAGGTTGCAGAGGTTGCTGGAAACTGCACAGAATGTTTGCCAGCTGCCAAATGGGACTCAATTCCTCTAGCTTTTGGCCTGTCCAAGTTGCACTCCTTGTAGTTGGCTTATAGCTGTGAACTGAATGTAATGTGGTAACATCCACATGTCAATGGAATCGACACACAACACCTCAGGGGGTTACAGACTACTCTGAGATCCAAATGTAGGTTCAGCCTAGGGGTGTAGGACACCCTGTTACCATTTGAGGCTGTGAGGAGGTAAGACATACGTCTTGACCATGGAAAGGCTATAGACCATCTAAGACATACATGTGCTACTTATCTTTTCACTCAATAGCTGGCTCAGGGGTTGTCAACATACAACACGTGTGCCATTACTTGCATGCAAAGGGTCTAATAAGCCACATAGAAACTAAATTTGAAAAAATCAATAAAAACTATGCTTTACAGTCTTGTAATTCTCTACAACAGGGGCCGGCAACTTACTGTATGGCATGTGTGCCATTACTAACATAAAAAAGGATTTTTTAAAAGTATATGCAATGAATGTGGTACATGCAATAAAAACTTAATAAGCCATGAAGAAATGATGTAAAAACAAAAACAAAGACTAAACTTGACTGTTCTGTAATTCTCTACAGCATGTTAGCCAATGAAAGCTCTTTGGCATAGAAAAAAATACAATTCACTTGATATATTTGCTGTATTATTTTTAGTGTGGCTAACCTATTGTTTTCACAGGAAAGCCCACAATCTGTGCCTCTGATAACATACTCTAAGTGTAAAGTCAAACATTTTGAACAAATCAACGGTAGATCAGAAAGCAAAGTTACAGTATATGTTCATTTCAGCTCTTTTGGAGAGATGAATATGAATTTGTTCAACATAAAGACTGTGCTGTTTATGATTTGTGTTGTGAGGGGGTTGTCACACATCACGCGTCCAATGACTTTTTGGGACAAAACATAACAAACATTTCAAACAAAGATTAGGTGGACAAGGCTGAGTTTATCGAATGGAGCATAGCAAGTTATAGAAAACAAAGCAGTATCTTTACTTCTATGGAACTCACATTTGAGGCAACTGAAAGTGATCACAACATCTCTATTATGACCTGTTGGAAGATACTGCCAGTGAAATGTAACTGTTTACAGAAAGTTACATTTTCACTGCTCTCAGTATTTGGATCAGCAGACCCCTGTGAACATCTATTGTTACACTATTTGTATATGAAGTCATTTCTTTGTCGATCCTGTAGCCAGTTAACAACTGAACACTCACAGGCTTGCTTAAAGAGTCAAGCTACTATATAAGCCTGAGATTGGAGACCTCAGCAGGAGAAAGCAAGGGCAAGGATTGCTCTAAATGATAAGACATGCATACTAATTCATTAGTGAGGCTATTACTAGTAAAATGTAAGGCAGTTATTGACATTAAAAAGTATCGATGGCCTGCAAATCCATAAAATCAAGCACATGAGTTAACTCTTGGCATTCCCCTTCTGAAAGGTTATTGACACCTGGAATAGCTGGTGCTCCTCCAGTAACTGGAGAAAGGCAAGAATAAACACCAATTACCGCTATGCTACTCCCACTATACACATCACACACAACCTGTTGCAAAGCCATACTTATACACCAAATAGCTATACTTGTTGAAATTAATGATCACTATTTTCTGACATGATTCCTTAGGAGAAAAAACAAAACAAAACCTAAGGAGCATACTAGACTGAAATATTATTCATTATTGTTACAGTTTTAAATACATAATGCATGTTAGGGGTTTCAGCTGCACTGTTGTTCAATTTTAGTTCTCACTTATTCCAGGCATGGCTTTGGGAAGTCAGTTGGCAGCAACCCCTTTAAAAGCCACACAAACCAAGGATGTAAATAAAGGCATTGTACACACAGTCTCTGCCGCACTAGACCTTCTCATTCATTAAATATTCAAGAAAGGAGATGTATAGGAGAGCAGAAGCCCAGGAACAACACCCAGGGGTATTTAGAGTTTTAGTATTCAGGAAACATCCACAGCCTTAGTGGACTAAGGTAGAGATCACAATCGGGTTTGTGTTACAGGAGCACTGCGGGGATTGGTTGAAGAGCGGTGGGGGGAGACATACAGTATGCTCCAGAATAACACATACGGAAAACACTCACCACATAGTTTAGTGAAACTGACATATTGCCATCTAATCATTCTATGTCTGAGGTTTTAAATTTAGATTTTATAATACCTTCCTATGTGCTTCATTATACTTACCGTCACATTTCCTGGTGTGTGTTTTTATGATACTTCGTTTCCCTTATTTGTCACTGCCTCTAGTGATTAAATTATAAATCTGTTGTGAGAAGTCTGCCCACAGTTATTGTAACTTGAAGGACTTGAGGTTGGATAGTAAATTTACTTTGCTCAGTACTATGAAAGCCATTAATGAAGAACTGTTCTTTGAAGTCAATGCAGAACTAATATAGTTCTCCAAAGTCATTGCTTTCCATTAATCCTTGAGGAAATCTTTCAGAATCATATTTTGCTGGGATGGGCAGAAAAATAAATAACCTACTGTAAACTTAAATAACAATAGGGCATTGTTACAAAGACTTGCAGCATTAGAAAGACAAAGAAGAAAGAGAGATGGACTTCCCCTTAAACAACTGCAGTTAGTATTAATAAAACAATAGTTTGAACTATTTAGTGATATTTTTTTATAATCCCCAATAACAGGCAAAATATGCTCTCACGATATTTATGTTCATGGTACTTTATTTTAAAATATGATATAGATTCAAGTGCTTCTCTCACACTGAGTTTGATGTACAGTACTACACAAATTAACTGCTGAAAAAATCAAGCATTTTAAATATATCATCAACAAGAGTCTTATGCTCCTAGCATATCAAGATTTTAAGTAGATCAATCCTATACTCACAGATAATTTTTCATATGTCAGGCTTGTATAAGCCATCTTTTAACTCAAGTGAACACCCTTTTTACTAAAGTTCTTTATGTCTTTACAATACTGGGAATTTCAAATGTAAACTAGAATGTGCTTTTAAACTCTAGTTTACTAGAGTCTAGTTTTTTAAGCTGTGAAATACTGTATTAGAATATCAAGTTTTCATTTAACAAGTGGTTAACATCAATATATATTTTTATTGTTTTATTGTTGAAAAGTTTTTTAAAGAAAAATAAAGGAATTTTCAAATTTCTATACTGGGTTAAGCATGTACTAAGGAGATTGTCAAATTTAAAATCTAATATTTTCATAAAAATGCTTTTATTTCAGTTAAAACTCCTTTGAATAACAATTTTTAACCTCTTGTCCAAAACCCAGCTGGAGCTTACTGACTCACTATTCCTTGTGCAGAAATGAATTCTGTTATTAATTAGATTTAAATCAAGATGAGTACCAAAACTTTGGTATTAACCACATTATGAAATTATGAAATTTTACGTCCGTCTAGTCTTACATACTACTGTATATATGATAACTCAGCCAATGAATTTATCATATACTTAAATCAGACTCCAGAACTTTTTTTCTCTGCTATATGTAGATCAGATCATCATTGGTGTTCATCATCAGGTCATAGATCAAAGATCAGCTAACTTGACTTGCATGACACCTAATGATACAATTATCTAACCTTAACAACATTAACCACTAATTAATTAATTAACAGTAGATGAAAACAATCACTTAAATTACAAATATTGTAACATAGGAATTCTGCATTGCTTAGCTAACTGATTCCAATAAAACAATCAGCATTTCCAGGTCTTTTATACTGTATCTCTCCTGGTTTTCCCTGACTTTTTCATTCAAAAATCATCTTATGGATCCATCTTATGGATATACATAAACTTATACGGATATTTTAAATTCTTACTGTAAGCTAAGTAATTTGACCTTAGTGACTTTACTTAACCCAAAGAATGCCACTTTGGCGGAGCAGTGGCTCTGTGGCTAAGGCTCTGCGCCTCTGGCTGGAAGGTTGCCAGCTCGAATCCCACAGCTGGTAGAGGAATCCTACTCTGTTGGGCTCCTGAGCAAGCCCCTTAACCTCAGCTGCTCCAGGGGTGCTGTACAATGGCTGACCCTGTGCTCTGACCCCCAGCTTCTCTCTATCTGTGTGTCTCCTGGAGAGCAAGCTGGGGTATGTGAAAAGACAAATTCCTAATGCAAGAAATTGTATAGGGCTAATAAAGTGATCTTATCTTACTTACCTAATTACCTTAAAACAACACCTGCCATTATTGTAGACCAATGGGTCTTAAGATATATTCAAATTCGTTTTCTATTGGGTTGTTGACCCCACCAGAGGCTTTATGCATCCTCTAATGATGACTTTATACCTTTCTAATTAAGTTCATATATTTTCACATTTGTTGCATGTAGGAACTGTCATGTTGTAAACGTTAAACTTTCTCTGAAAGAAAGTGAAGATTTGTGTATCAACATGACATTAAAATAAACTAACAGGTTTCTGAATTTTAGAATCTTAGGAGGCATTTTGTACAGTGAAGAGAAATTGCTGCATTATTAGAAGTGACAAGGTTTAATGTCAAAGAAAAGCCTGATAACAAACGAATTGGATTGACATTTATAACTAAACTAAATAAAAATGCTATATTTTAAAGATACTCTAATTTTTACTGTCAAATACATTTAAAGATTGACAAGGTAAATCAATTTAGTAGTAGTGTCGTGGTCAGATGGACACTCGGTTCCTTCTTGTGGTCAGTGGGACACAGTGCCCAGGGAACCTGAACCCATTGCACCTTCTGAACTTCGGACTATGCAAATGGCCATAATAAAAAGGACAAAAAGTTTAACTGTAAATAGTTGTCATTTCCTGTATTATAATCATAGTTATAATTGTACATTCTACATTCTTTTACATTCTTCATGTTTTGACCCTGTTGTGCATGTGTTGCGCTGTTTGTCTTGTACTTTTGTCTGATACCATTGGGTGAGAAGTATCAGTTTAGTACTGGGATACTAGGTCCATTGTTCTCTGTGTGGAAAGGACATGGGGGGCAATTTGTGCCTTGATATGTTTGGCTGTGCTAGCCTGTCTATAAATTGGAAACAGTTCCACAATTTGTCTTAGTCTTTGCAAACATAGGCTTAATAGTTGCATAACTGTCTGATAATGCCCTTTTTCTGTGATATGATCTGAACGTTTTTGGCATTGAGTTTTAGTGAAATCATCTGGGTTTGAAAGACTTCCATCGTATATGTCTCCTACCATTGCTCTTAATTGCTGACTGAAAACATCTGTTTTTGACTCCAGATAACATGACAACTTTCTTTAAAGAGTAATATTTGTTTTCCTTTCAGTTGCTTGATCAAGTTTTAAATTCCTAGTAATGTTGAAAAATGTTTCAAAATAAATGTAACTGATATGGTTTCAAGAAAAATTTGTGAACTCTTTGGAATTACCTGGATTTCTGCATTAATTACTCATAAAAATCTGGTCCGATCTTCAACTTAGTCACAATAATAGACAAACACAGTCTGCTTAAATTAAAAACACACAACTAATTGTACTTCTTCTTGTCAATATTGAACATGCCATTTAAACATTCACAGTCCAGGCTAGAAAAAGTATGTGAACCCTTGTATGTAGTTACTGGTAGAACCTTCTTTAGCAGCAATAACCTCCACCAAACATTTCCTGTAGCTGCTGATGAGACGTGCACAGTGGTTAGGAGGAATTTTAGACCATTCCTCCTTACAAAACTGTTTCAGTTCTTTAATAATGAATTTGCATCAACAGCTGTCTTCAGGTCATGCCACAACATCTCAATTGGGTTGAGGTCTGGGCTCTGACTTGGCCATTCCAGAACTTGAATTTTATTCTGTTTAAGTTATTCTGTTGTTGATTTACTCCTGTGTTTCGGGCTTTGTCTTATTGCATCACCCAACATCTATTAAGCTGAAGGTGACAGACCGCTACCCTGACATTCTCCTGTAAAATTCTCGATACAATTTTGAATATATTGTCCCCTCTATGATAGCAAGCTGTCCAGGCCCTGAGGCAGCAAAGCAGTCATGATGCTCCCTCCACCATGCTTCACAATTGGATAAGGTTTTGGTGTTGGTGTGCAGGGCTTTTTTTCCCTCCAATCATAGCGTTGCACATTTCTGCCAAAGAGTTCAACTTTTGTCTCATCTGTCCACTAAACATTGTCCCAGAATTGTTGTGGAACATCCAGGTGGTCTTTTGCAAATTTGAGACGTGCAGCAATGTTTTTTTTTTGGAGAGCAGTGGTTTCCTCCGTGGTGTTCTGCCATTAACATAATTCTTGTTCAGTGTTTTTCTTATAGTGGACACATGAACAGAGACTTTGGCAAGTTCAAAACATTTCTGCAGGTCCTTTGCTGTTACCCTCGGGTTCTTTTTCACATCCTTCAGCATTGCACGCTGCGCTCTTGCCCTGATCTTTGCAGGACACCCACTCCTAGGGAGAGTAGCAACAGTACTGAATTTCCTCCATTTGTAGACAGTTTGTCTTACGGTGGATTGATTAACACCCAGGCCTTTAGAAATGCTTTTGTAGCATCCAACTGTATGCATCATTATGCATCTCTACAATTCTTCTTCTAAGGTCCTCTGATATCTCTTTTGATTGGGGTGTGGTTCGCATGAACAGCTCTTTCTTGAGAATAGCAGACTCTGTCAGTGACCAACCTCTGTGTGCCTTTTTTATAGGGCAGGGCACCTCCAACCCACACTTCCAATCTCATCTCATTGATTGGAACTCCTGACTGTAATTAGCTTTTGGAGAAGCCATTAGCCTTAAAGTCACACATACGTTTCCAACCTAGACTGTGAATGTTCAAACGATGTTTTAGTACTGACAAGATGTACAATTGTTTATGTGTTATTAGTTTAAGCAGCTTGTTTGTCTATTATTGTGATTTAGTTGAAGATCAGGCCACATTTTTATGAGTAATTAATGCAGAAATCCAGGTAATTCCAAAGGGTTCACAAACTGTCTTACAACTGTAGCTTTAGAAGATATCACTGAGATAGACAGGGGCATGAAAACATATGCTGTAGCCTTGCTATTCATTTTTAATTCTTAAACTATTTCTACTCCCAGTCAGGATGCAACATTGCCAGAGGGATATCTGGAATGTGCGTACACAATATCTATTTTGAATATTATATCCCAAATTATGGCCTGTTAAACTACAACAGACAAACATTAAAAATAAAAAAATGAAATGTGATACAAAATTGTCTCTCTTCAATAAATACACAGGGTGAGAGAAGCACAGAATACAGAATAAATTTTACGTTTGCCTGCTTATTTGTACAGTGCAATTCTCTTCCACTGCTCTGAATGTATTTATGAATTCAGCATGGTTGTATTATCTCTATAGGTACCTCAGAAGGTGATTTTTGAAACTGCAACCTTCACCAAATAGCAAGGGTATGGGCATTACAATTGAGGCATACTAAATCAGACACCACACTTCCAAGAATGGCAAATTTACTTTCAACGTGTGAAACCTATATTATGGAAATCCACTTGAATGCTTTGCTAAGGTTTGCCAATGAAATCACTTAATTCGGGCTTTAATATATATTTCTACAGTTGTCATAAGAATAATTCCCAATGACATCTAAAATTATATTATTCCATGTTTTTTATCTTCTTTCAGTTTCTCCAGAATTTGTATTCCCTTACAAAAATCTTGAACGGGAAGACTATTGAGAAAGAATGTATGTATTTTTTCAATTACTAGTGTAAAACTAGTGTGTTTTGTTCCAAAGCTGCTAACAAATGAGTATGGAATCCTTTGTAAAAATTAAAAAAATATGTAAAAACTAAAGTTTTATTCAAATTCGATAGGTATCATTATTATGTATATATACAATATACTTAATTGATGTTTAACTGGAATATTTTAGTTCCTATTTTGGCATTTGGTGATTTGAATCAATTACCAGAGCTAAATTTGATTTTGCTACAGTATACAGTATATGCAGGATGGGATCTAGCCTTCCATTTACTTTTGAGAAGAATGATTACTCTGTAATCATTCACAGCACCTCTTTACTGTATAACCATCTTATGGAATTGCATTTTAAGTGGGTAATTAAATTTGAAAATAGAAATGCACTTCTGAAAAGAAAGATTCCCTTTCATTTAAAAAAATAATCACTAGCCAATGTGATATTTTGCTGCACCTAGGATATATAAAGTACAGTACCACTACCTACATACAGTACCAGCCTCTAGTTCTACCCTCCTGTCCAGAGGGTACATGGGAGTGGTCCACTCATAATAATTCCTTTTGTTACTTACAAACGGTAAGTGACAGCCTTTTTCCTGAGTCTTCTAAGTATTATTCAACAAGTGTGTTTTTGTCTGATTGGAAACTGGCTTTTGCTCATTCCCTGGATTATTCTCCACTCAATTTCTCTCTAGTGAAGACATTCTAAATGTGCACCAAACAGCACTCTCTAAGAGCTACACTTTTCTCAGTCACAAGTTCAGTTTATACACTTGTTTTATTTTATTGTTAAGCTGGGATCATCTCTTAATGGATTTGTTTTTTCTGTGTCCTCCATTTTTTTTACTACAAGGATTTAAAAGGGCCGTTTCTCCTTGCTCACTTCAGTAGATTTAGATGGTCAAAAGAAAAAGATGGTCAGAAAGTAGGCTCTCCTCAATTCTTTTCTTTTTTTCTTTTAAACTTGCTAAACTTGCATAAAACAAAGATGTCTCCTCCTTTATTTGTTGTTTGGTCAATCATGTTGAACTCTTGTCTTCCTTCATCTTTCCATAATATTTGAAAATTACTCTTAAGGGGTGTAACAGTGCAGGGTTGGAGGAGCCAGTAAAAGGTAATACCCCATTTGAGGGGGCAGAGGCATTGGTTTGAGGTCAGATTGGAAGGTTTAAAAAAAAGAAAAACAAAAACACCACTTTGAACAGCAAGAAACCAAGAAAAAAAAACACCGCTTTGAACAGTGGGATCTAGCCTACACCAAAAGGAGCTGCTTTGAACAGTGGGGTTCAGACAGAAGTAGCAAAGAGTGAGGCCTCCAATTGTCCCCATGTATTGTCCCCATTGAGGATACACAGCAAGACAGGACAGGAGAAAATAAAGAAACAGCCTTATGTTTTCTCTCCACAATCCACTACGGGACTGTTGTGTTACTCTTCTCCCTTTACAGGGGTTCGTTACAGCCCTGAATCTGTCTTCTTCTCTCTCTCCAGGTTGACGTGGTCTAGTTATAGTTGCACTAGCAGTGTCTTACACATGCTTAGGTCCTGCTTCAACCCGGCTCTCTCTCTTAGCCAAGCCTCACATATAGGAGACATTGTCCCAGACGTCCTCTCTCAGCTGCAACAAACTCAGGACTAAAGTCATGCTTGCTGGTCCCTCCAGGGAAGTGTTCAGGGTCTCCCTTCCCTCCCTTAAGTGTTCTTAACTGTCTTCCACAGCTGTGGCTCATCCAAAATTAACAGCTTCAACTATGGTTGTCAAGGCAATGTGTCATCCTTATACAAGGGTGCTGTTAATTGCATTATCCCAATAGGACTACCCATATCTGCACTCTGTTTTCTATCTAATACACAGACCTTTATCCAAATGCATTCAGTTACGTGAATGCCTACCATCTGCAATTTAAAGATAAGTCTTTTAGAGGAACTTAATCAAAATATCATGTCATTTACCAAACCGCTTTATACTGTACCATACAGTGTCACAGTAAGCCAGAGACTCCCATGCAAGCAACAAGCCCAAGGCAGGGTACACCCTGGGTGAGCGCCCCCCACTGGTCACACTAACACCACTTCCGGCAGCAACCATAGCTTCCCAGGAGGTCTCCTATCCAGGTACTGACCAGGCTCCACCCTGCTTAGCTTCAGTGGGTATCCAGTTGAGAGCTGCAGGGTGAGTTAAACACAATGTCTTCTGAAAATTTAAGTTAAGTGCATTTTGTCTCCTTTGATATGCATTACTGTTGTTCCTTGTTCAAACACTCTTGCAGGTTAGTTAAGCAATCTCTGTAATTTCTAATTCCATTCTGATTGTCCTCAGAATCCTATTTCCATTCAGATGATTCTTTAGCTTAGCTCTAATTATTGTTTTCCTAATTTTACATATAATAAAAGTAAGACTTTTAAGGTAAGGAGTTTTGTCCTTTTTATGGATAGATGATATATTAGCAATATTCCAATTAGTGGGTATTACCACTGTTTTGAGTGAATGTTTAAAGAGCTTTACTCTGTGTACTGTATAACATCTCTTGTTTCTTTAAGTACAAATGGTAGAATTCTATCAGACCCTGGAGATTTGTTTATCTTAAGTGCTTCCAGTACATATATCATTTCTGCCTGTTCTTCGCTAATGCTATTTAATATAGTACTTTGCCCTTCCTCAGCCTGAGGCATGTGGTTCCTTTTTTCATTGGTGTACACCTGTGTGAAATATTCATTCATGTTCGTTCAATATGTCAGCCATATCCCTTTTACCTTTTATCTAAAAGGTACTTTTACATTTTATCTAAAAGTCTCCCATTTTATGTCTCAGACAATTTGATTCTCTACTCTTCTTTTAATGTTTTAATACTGAAAATACTCTATTTTAGCCTCCATTCAGACTTCTATTTCTCAATCTTTCCCATTCTAATACACATTGTTACTTGTAATTCCAAATTCATTATATAAACATGCTTTAACGATTCAATTCTTTTAGATCTACTCTACTCTTTGTCACCCTGTGTTGCTCTTAATTTAGCAATTTAGAATTTGTTCCAGGTTGAGAACACAAGTCTCCTCTCCCTAGCTTTTTATAGAACATACACAGTATATGATCCCCTGCAGCCTCATAGCCTGTGGTGATCCAGCACAAAAAGCTAAGCTGCTTGCTCAATGTAACAGGATCCCAAAAAAGAATTGAGACATACATTGCATGGTGGTGTTCCCTAATATCAACTCTACTATACATTCCTTTTCCCTGGGGAGTGTTATTTGGATATTGGGTTGGAGGGCTTTCCCAGCCACTGCTGTACTGTTTATATATACGTTTTTCCCAGAATTTGTGGTGAATGCTTTTTTTACATAGGGAGGATACAGACTGACCATCTGTCTCTTCCTGTTCCCAGTTGCAACTTCCATTCACTCACCATCCAGTCTTCAGTGGGGTATTGCTCCATTTCTCACCTTCTTCTTTAATGCATGATGGAGCTGCTGACATGGTGTGAATGAGAGATTCACGGGAGGCTTTAGATTACCCTGTGCTCTTCATTCTCTCACAGAATACAGAATAGCACTCAAACTGGTAGTGTCTGGTTCCTCCTGCTCATGTCAGGATTCATGCTGCAATTGAGTGGATCTCCATTCCCCAGGAAGTTCCCTGTAACTTCCTCAGAAAGAACAGGGAAAACTCTGGTCTTGCTGAAAGCTATATCGGCTTGCCATGCTAGAATTAAAATGACATTTTGTTCTCGTTTGACGTGTTACAATCACCTGGCCTCCCATTTCCTTTGGTGGGCCTAGTAGTTGCACTTACTTATCAAATTGATGGTTCTTCTATGGAAACCTTTTCAGTCAGACACATCTGAGCAAATTCCACTAGAGATCTGGCCATCTCCAGCGCTCATTCTCCATAGTGGTCTCTTAACCAACATCTCCACGGCAGCTTTGTCACATGTGCTAAATGTTACACGTCTATCTTTTGGCAACAAGAGTTGTAAAACCTACCATCTCCCAAGTATCACCACTTGGCCTAGAATTAATGGAGACAGTTACCTGCTTGCTACTGATTAGGTACTGTACAGTATGTCACTATATTATGTATTAAAATGGTACAATATGTTCTCTTCACAACTTTGTTTCCTTCTAAAGGAATGCAGTTTTCAACCTTTTCATGTCCCTCTCAGCAGATAGCAAAATAAATCACACAGCAGTCCCTAGCATCCCAAATTCAGAAGAAGAGGGTGGATTCCTTATAAGGATGTGTGGGGGTTCCCACCGTAATAATTTTGTATCAATGTCCTTATTACATCATTGACAAGGTATTCATATTTAAAGTGAATGTTTTAACGTGCGCTTCATTTTAAGAAAGAATTAATAAAAAATAGTTGTTTTAGGATGACACTTATGTGTCTTTTGTATGAGGTGCCGTTTAAGCCATTATTCAAACTTTACAGTCTCCATTTTACCTCTCACATTCATATAAAATGCTGTCACACTCACTAGTTTTACCTCTCACATCTTGGAGGGCAGCAAAAAATGAGAAAGCTTGTTGATTAATTTTCTCAGCCAATCACATTGTGCTATTTAGACAGACTGCCTACATTGGGCCATAATTCACCTCTCACACACGTAAAATGCTCTCATTGCGGGCATCGTAGCCGATGACAATGAAGTTATTGCTCCTGGTGTGGCTAAGATGTTATTAATTAAAGCTACGGCTTGGCTAAGTGTTTGTTGCGGTTGAGGTTGATTTCTTTCCTTCATCTTGGAGCGCAGCAGAATATGAGAAAGCTTGTTGTTCAATCACATTGTGCCGTTTACATGGACCGCCTACATTGGGCCATAATTCTCTTACATTCACATAAAATGTTCTCACACTCTCCATTTTACCTCTCACATATACACACAAAACACTCTCACATTCATTAGTTATACCTCTCACATACACTTAAAATAGAGTACATTCACATTCACTAGTTTTGCCTCTCACGTTCACATTTTGAAGGAGTGTTTTATGTACTGTATCTGTGCTTTGTGTTTTGTGTGTATGTGAGAGGTAAAACTTGTGAATGTGAGTTTTGTGTGTATATGTGAGAGGTACAACTAGTGAATGTGAGTGCGTTTTGTATGATTTGGAGAGCAATTTGTGTGTATGAGAGGTAAGTTTTGAATAATGGCCTAAACGGCACCTCATACGTTTGAGAAACTGTTGTTGAATGTTGCTAGACATTAAATTGTTAACAGTGAATTTTTCAGCTAACTGCATTTTGTATTTTTTTTAGAAAGACATTTTATCTAAAGTAAAGTTCCTCCTGAGAATTGAACCTTTACGAAATCCTTGCAACCAATTTTCTTGTGACAAGCCATGTGACAAGAGATATCCTTCCCTCTGACAGAAGAGGACATTGTCTTCATTCCATTTCCAAACACCCTTCCATAACTGATGATGAGGATACTGACAACCATGTCACTTTTAAGACCTTTCTAACTTTATTGAACACTTTCCAACAAGTGATTTGATTTAGAAATGTTTGCCTTGTTAAAAGGCAAAATGATTTTGGTAATGAATATTTCAGAAATGAACCTGGAAGATCTCTGGAGATGTGTAACGTACAAAAAAACCCATGAAAAATTCTAAAAGTGTATGTATCATGGGAAGGTGGTGGTACATGTGTTCAAATCTGACTGAAGATTGATGAAGTCCTCAAGTTTCTTCTACACTATATTCGATTGCACCCAGACACTGTAGAATTCCTTTTACCCATGGTGCTGGTACGAGATGATTTGTATTTTGTCCAGTGAGCTGCTGGTGGAAGAACAGTTCAGTGTTGTGACATTCACATTAAGAAGCTGAATGTGCTGTTATTAGAATAAGTGTTTTATCTTTGTTCAGTAAGTTCAAAATCATTAGTATAGCCACACCCAATGAGCTTTTTACTGACTGGAGTACCTATAATCAACTGCATATTACTGAAAATATACAGGACCTTATCTGAGGCCAATTTACTGTATGTGGACCCTGTTGAGGGATGATCTCAGTGTCTGTGGGTATTTATCCAATTGGTCTCAAATTCACAGATGCTAGTTGATGACTTTAACCCTTTGAGCAATTAACATGACATTTGAATGTAACTTGGTTTTATTCTGAAGAGCTGTTATCCATAACATTTCACAACACAAGGCACTGTGAGTGTAGTACACAACATCAGGAACATACTGTAACACAGATTAAGTTTCAAATCCCAGGTATGACAAGTGTTGCTGTGCCCCTGATCAAGGTGCTTCATTGGAATTTCTCCAGTAAAAGCCCAGCTGTACATTTAGGTTCAGAAGTATCCTCCCTTGTATAAAAGTGTCAGCTAAGTATACATGATTATTATGATTATTATGATTATTTTTATTACTTTTACTATTGAGGAACAGCGAGCAAGGGATTGGGAAGCCATACAATCAATAAAACTATTTTAACCTGATATAAAAAAACATTTTTCCCCTATTAACAATATTGGTAGATATCGCCAATATGAAGTGAAATAACAACTGTGTGAACAAGTGGCAGAATTGGAAAATCAGTGGTTCTTCAATTCAGTATTCTCTGAAGAACAGAATTACTTTACACGAAGAGGTATTTAGTATTTGATGTACATACATCAAGTATCTACAGTATATATTTCTGTGGTCAATATGTAGAAACATCGAAAATAAAATTGCAGATGGGCACTGTGTCTGCATTGAGTGCATTTGCATTTTCTTTTTGTGCGGGTTATAAACTCGGCAGCATCTTGGTGTTTTTTTCATTGCTGTTTTGTCAAAGGTGTAGGCATTTTAAGCAGACAAATCAAACATTTTGAAAAATAATTGTATGTACCCCTTTAAATGTGTCCTTTTCTGACAGAAGGTGTCTTCGGTATGCAGGAGAATAGAATATTTTGCATGGAATTATCTTGTTCAGAAAAAAGATATTCTGAGAATGCACAACACATTGCATCACTACAGAAGAGATGTTAATATGCAAACAACAATGATAGGGGATGAATAAAAGTGTAAAACAAAAGACAAGGCTGTTTAAAGTCATTCAATTTCACCTCAAATTCTACCAAGATTAAAGAATTATCTTTAGCAAAATGACATTAAAGCCAAAGGTGAAATATATGTTGAAATGGCACCTTGGAATTAGAGCTCTGTTTGACTGCCACTCTATTTGTTGGTTTTTGTCAGCTCCCCTATTTTCTGTTTTATAGATATGCCTTCCCAGATGTTGCAAAGTCAGAAAGAAAATAACCTGCTCTATTTTTCTCTGATTAAGAAGAAAATGAAAGGAATTTGATTCCAGTGAGTTAGTTAAAATCCTCCCTGCTATCAGGACAACAATTAAAAATGAGGTGGCTGCTATGGGTCCACAGTAAGTATCTACAGTATACATTTCTGTGCTCAATATATAATGTACAGACATAGAAAATAATAAAAGTGCAGACGAGCACTGTGTCTGCCATAGTTCTGTCTTCAATCTGTCTTCAACTCAAACGTCACCTACTCAGCAAAACTACATGCTTTCTGGTGAACAGAAGGAAAGGAAAAAAGTTCTCAAAACCAGTGTAGTGAAGCTGGAAAAATTGGAACACAAGATCATCAGCTAGAAGACCAAACCCATCATAGCAACATCTGCATAGAGAGTCTTCCAGAGGAAAATGAACAAGACAATCATTTGGGGTTCTTCAAGAAAACAACAAACCCAGTCATCTAGAGAGTACACTTCATCTATAGTTACTGGTCTTCTAGAACAGTAAAATCTGGATGTGTTCAGACTGAAATATCTATGCTATTGTAGCTTTTAAATTATAGACCATCGACAACCCAGATGACACATGTCTATCAAGAGCAAAGAAATGAATAAGGAGGGCTGATTTTCAGCTTTTTTTGTTGGACATTGACATTCTCAATGTTCGTGTATAAGATTTGTTTCCTTGAATGAAAGCAGTAAAATAATCCATCAGATATGAAGGGCTTGTCAGACTAGATGGGAAAAAAATCTAGTCAGAACTCTAATGTTGTCTGTAGAATTCCCTTGTTAAAACTGTGAATCTAGAAAATGTCAGATCTTTTCTTTCAGTAGTATATACTGGAGATAATTGACATACAGTATTTTATATTTAGAGAAGGTGCTAACAGACTGCCTTTCTAATGTTTAATGTTTTTGCTGAACTCGCCCCCTTGCTATGACTTTTAGTGGTGTCAGTTTACAGTTTTATTTAAATGTAATTTTTACTGGGGTATGAGATCTAATGAACCTAAAGATTTTCATGTATTATTTCAGATAAATTCACATCTGACCTCCTTACATGGGTTCTGATACAGTGTATACATTGATACTGTTTTATGCATACTGAATAGGTTTGGAAGCATATGATTTTCCTGTGATATACAGTGGTACCTGTTGACTAGAACCTTATATACAGTATGTACAGTATATCTACTGTATAAGCTAACATCCAAAGTAAGATTCATTATATTATTCTGTCTCATATTTGCTTTGTTTTACTTAAAAAAATATATACACAGTATATATTTCATTCACTCATAACATTATTCTTTTCTGACACCTACAGTATGCCAAATGTTTCTATTCTGTTGTGAATTATATATAGGTTAAATTCTCCTGAAAACATTCTTTATTGGACTGTTAAGTTCTCCAACAAACAGTTTAAAGATACTGTAGATGTTGGCATCGCACCAAAATAGTCAGTAAATGAACTTATAAAATAGATCAGCAACAAAATGTGGAAGACAGTCCACATTGCAAGCTCATTCAAAAGTAAATTTGATTTCCCTGAATTTGTCTAAATTTTAAACATCTACTTTCATTTGTGAAGCCTAGATTAATTTGGCCATTGTTTGTAGGTAGTCACATATTAAATTACATATTAAACAAAGTAGCTGTATTGGTAACTTTTTAGATTATGGCATTGTAATTTCTATTTATATCAAATTCTTTAAAACATGTAATAGACTCACAGAGCAATAATGCTAATAGAAACTCATCCCCCCAAGAATAATTAATAAAGGTTATTAAACAAGTTGTTTTAATATTAACAAACATTTTTTTCTAGTTCATTATGTATTTTCAACACCTAAATCAGATCTGATAATAAAAGATTAAATCATTAAAATGGACCCACAATTTTCACAACTAAAGTGTGCCAAAACAGTTAATAGTAGATTGAGGTTCATGAACACAGTTATGCTAATGACATCTGTCATGTACACTACAAAGAGCTCTATGAAAAGACATTCTAATTTAAGTAGGTACTCACTGGTCACACTGAGTTTATCTGTGACACAAATCTTCAACTAAAACTATCAGTAAGAAAAATTATCGGAGATAGTGCCCCAATCATGACTACTGTCCAATGTGTCTAGTTCTCAAATTGAAGTGACTGAGGAGGAACTGTTTTAGGAGTAAGATAAATAAAATATCAGAGTGAGACTCTAGATGTGGCTGTTGAAACAGTTAAATCAAGCAATAAATAAAAAAGTACAAACCTGTAGCACCCACAAATCCAGGGAATAAGTGAATTTACTTTGAACCCAAAACATACTTAGGAAATTGTGATAAACATGTTGCCTACAGTATAGACATTTTGTGTTAAGCAGTGTGGATAGATAATGGGTTGAGAACCAGTCAATAAAAGGTAATTATTATTCAGTGAAAGGCTGCAAAAGTATGGAGTAGTGCCAAGAAAATGATTGTCTTTGTTCCAAATATCCAGTTAATTTGCAATGAATGAGTTCATGCAAATCAATACCCATCTTCTTCCCCATTTACTCTTCCCCAAATCACTGCAATAGCCCCCACCCTTGGAGTTTGTTTTGTTTTACTTTGTAGATCATTTGGTCCTGTGTTGGTTTTAAGGTTCAAATCATGAAAGGCAGAGGTGTATCAGCGTAGAAGACTGCGGGTAATAAATCATTCTAAAGATGGCTAATACTGCTACATCATTACCAATAAGATGTGTGCTGGCCTTAAAGGCAAAGGTTACTATATGATAATTAAAGGACATTCACTTTGTCATACTTTACTTGATATTCTGCTTTTATAAGTGAGCTATTCAGCTGAGGTAGATCAAATTTACTTAGCAAAGTATTGGTAATGTTTCTTATGTTTATTTTGGAAGCTTTTCCTTTAAGGGAGAAGGGCCTTATGGGACTTAAGTATTATATTAAAAAGGCCTGAAAGTATCTCAAAAGGAGCTACGTTACAAGAAAAGCTGGTTGCCATAAGAGCTCCTTAGGATGTACTTAAGAACTATTTATTAATTATTATGTAGGTGGCTGTGTCAGCATGCGTGGGCTACGAAGGAACGAGTAAAGGGTTGTTCCATGCTGAAAAGTTTCCTTCAGTGCTCTAGGTTTGGAATCCCCAGCATCGTATTACAAGTTGTATGGGATTTATGGTATTACAGTACCTTCCTTTATTCCTTGAAGAAGGCTCCACAACTGAAATGTGTCTCTTTTCTTTTCAGTATGAATAAACATTTACTTGTTCCTAATTATTTTAAGTCTTTGTTTCATGTACAGTACTTGTATATCTGTATTCCATGCTGAAAAGAGAAGAAAAGAAAACAACGTTTCGGCCGTGGAGCCGAAGGGTGTGACACCTGAAGAAGGCTTCACGGCCGAAACGTTGTGTTTTCTTTCTTCTCTTTTCAGCATGGAATAAACCTATTACTTGTTCCTTTGCAGCCTACGGGTGCTGACACAGCTACCCACCTGAACTTTTATATCTGTGTAGAGAATCCTCTTAGCAGGTCTGACATGCTTTCTTCACTCTGTTGGTGTCACAGATATTTAATTTCCCATGCAACTTATGCCACAGAAAGTCTGTCATCAATAATTATGAAAGCAACCAGCCAATCTTTATTACTTAAGAGGGACATTTTTCAAAACCTTTGCTGTTCTAGATTTATTTTTAATTATTTTTTAATTTATACACAATTGTTCTTAATAAAGTTTTGCTGGCAATTTTAATTCAACTTCACTACTAAGAACTGAGAGTTTGAATGTTTTATTAAATCAAAGGACCTAAGTTGGGCATTCTGTTATCCAATGGAATAACATTTACTCAATCAGTAAACGGTTCACAATTAATACTTTAAATAACATCATGCATGAGCCCAATGAAATATTGTAAAACTAGATTGTTGCATTTTTAATTATGTATTGTGTTCTTAAATTCAAAAGCAAAATTACTGATCTTAATGCAAGTCCTTATTAAAGATTTCTTGCAACATTCATTGGTTGCATGAAGAACAATCAAGGAATCTTTTCTATTGCAGGTGGAATTCCAGACTCCAGTGAGATCAAATTCATGACAAATTCATTTTTTTTCTTCATTCATTCATTGCAATGCTTAGCATGACATAGCTGAATAGGAGATAGCTGGTGTGCTCTGTCTTTGGAATCCCCAGCATAGTATGAAAAGCTGTTTAGGTTTTTCGGTATAACAAAAATGTTTGCAACAAAATAAATCGTTTTCAAGAAAAAAGTTTGCAGCATTTCCTTTGTGCATTCAGAAGTATCTGTGGTGTAATAGCTTAAGCCATTAATTCCCTTTTCTGTATTTACTTTGTATTTTATTAATCCTCATACTGTACATGGGGATTTTTTCAGGGAAAATGTGATACTGTCAGAAATAAGGGAAAGCTGAGGTAAGGCATTTTAGAGGTAGCAAAATGCAATATGATTCATTCAAATGCAAGGCATTGTATTTAGGAAAGATTTTAGATACTATTAAACCAAATTGTTATTTAAAGAAAGATCCAAATAAACTAAGTGAAATCAAAACGTTAATGTGATGAAAAACTGCTGAAGGGAAAGGATAAAAGAATCACACATATACATCCCTATAATTTGACCTGGTTAAAACTCATCTATTGATTTCATATAATAAAAAAAATCTCTTTACTGGAACAGTAGAAAAAAAATTGGCACTGGACCTCATCCTGGATAGATGTTATTAGGATGGTTATTAGTTTAATTTACAAGGCAGATATTAGAGATTATGACAGTATGTTTTACAATGACTGTATTTCTTGCAGAGTAAGCATACAGTACATAAGTAGTAGTTTATGTACAGGTTGCTGTGCACTGCTTTAATGAGTCATTAATAATGTGTATCTTGTCTGGAGTCACTTCTCAGCAGATTTCATTAACTTCTTCACTTTATAAATGCTACTAACACTGACACACAACGAGTCATAGTTCTTGTCAAAGACAAGGTAAAAGCTGTGGTTATTCATTTCTCTGTACCAATAAATTCAGTCTGTTACTACTGTATGTAACACCAATAACAGACATTTTCCCAAACGTACTTTTATCAGGAAGTGCTGTGCTCTTATCTGGTCTTCATTTTTAGAAGAATCTATATTTCATTGTATTATGACTAAGATTTTAAGCTATTATGTTCTTGAGAAGTGAAAATTCTTTATTTGTGAGTGGAAAACTTGAAAGAATGCTATTTGAGCTTCCAATATCATCGCAGAAAAGGAAAGGATAAATTTACAATAAATGAGTCTGAAGAACAAAACATATATATATATGAGTATATCAGCAGAAATGCTAGTTTCTTTAATTTCACCAAAATGTATTAGCTTGTCTGCAATGGATTAGAGCCCTGTTCAGGGTATACTGTATACTGTCTTACACCCATTGTTTGGTTAGGCTCCAGCACCCCCATGACCCTCAACTGTATAAACTGATTAGAAAAGGGATGGATATACAGTATAAGCTTGTTTTCCTTTCTTACTACCATTTTAATTTCCAATAGAATAGGTCATTTATGGTACTATTAAATATGCCTTAACTGTCCATCTCCAATACATTATACAGTACTGTATGTGCCAATACAAGATGTCAGAGGATATAGTTTCTTGAAAAGTAAGATTACTATTCTTTACAGCTGTCGAAGCATACTGTTTATTGAAAGTTTCAATCCGAGGACCACAGTGAATCTTAATTTGGCTTGATCAAAAATATGAACATACTGCACACAGCCTTTTGGTATTTTCTTAGTTTCGAATGAAAGCTGGTGGCATTCAATTACCTTGATATGTACTTGCTGTAAATCCGGACCAAAATAAACTACCTCAGATTGTATGATTTTATGTATATGCATATATAGCGTAAAGCTTTTTAGTCCCCTAACTACTGTTTAATCATTGAACTTCAAATTATAGAACTTCAAAAATAATTTAAATTCAATGATAATTAATATTATTCAAACAATGGAAATAAGTCCCAAAAAGTGGGTTACATTAGAATAATTCAGAATACAAATAAATGCATGTTCCTCTAAGAGTTCATGTACACCAAAGCAACTTCTTACTCACATACTGTAGTCAAGTAAATTTCAGTGTCCTACAGTACATACGATGTACAAAGGAATCTATAGCTTCTTACAAAAACATTCTAGAATTTTTGCACATTATTGAAGAATATAATAATGGTCATTATGTTGTATTGAACACACAAGTGAATTACTGTATATCAGTAGTCGCCTCTTCTTTTTTAACATTTCATGTATTGACATTTTTAACAAAATAAGTAGACTCAAAACAAGGCTACTACTCTAATTGGTTATGTGTGTTCAACAACAGGACTATGGTGAGTGTCTAGGGCCAACTCCTGAATGAATGCAGCAATGCAGCAGCAATGAATGAGCAAGATGTTCCAATTGGCCTCCTATTGTTTTATAAAATGTCTTATATTCTTATAAAGAGCCTTTATTCTAAAAGACATACAGAAATAACAAAGATCAAATTTGTCTGTGTCACTAATTATATTTTACAGAGCATAATTTCAAACAAATTCTTAATTAATCCCCACAAGTACACTTATGCTTTGTTTTGCAAATATTATTATCAGTTTAAAATGTATCTTCAGACACAGGGTCATTTTAATGAAGCATTTGGTTGCACCATATTCCCTGTGGTTCTTGAAAAAGGAAAAACAGTCTTAATTCTTATAAAACTGACACAAACGTATTATGTGTGTATAGGGAGTCTTAAGTTTACACACTGAAAGGTTAATGAGACAACATATACTGTATTGTGTCATCATTATATTGTTCTCTGATTAGGAAAGAAGAGGTATAAATGCAGTATGATGGTAAATGGTTTATTTCTATGTTCCTGAATGTCTTTGAACACACACACATACTGTATGTCTTAGAATCAGAGTTTCTTTTTTCTCTTTTACAGAGTTCCCTTTAAATATAGATTTTTCTGTTGATTATTATTATTTTTTATATTTTATGGTTTATACAATAGGTAAAGAAAACACTATCTAGAACATTTCAATTTAGGAGTTTGGGTTTACAGAACAAAAAGTGTACAGAACATAATGAATATGCTGAACATCATATTTATTACTTTCTAACCCCCTCCAACCACCTGGGTTAATTCTCATATTTCTTCAAGGTAACAGTTTATTTTTGTCAAGTTTATATAGTTACCCTAACCAAACAATAGTACTCTGTTGGTCTCTGTATAATCTATGTCTTCTATTCAACAGCCCATGTACTTAAATTGCAATCCTTTTACTTAAATAATGTAAATGTTCACATTTTTTCTGCTGAAAGCCAAATGAAATTTCTATTCAGGTCTTGTGTTTGAAACCTCAATAATGGAAAAAAAATGAAAATGTTTTTCAGTTAGAATGTCTGAACTTTTCTCAAGTAGCAGAGCACTCTGAATATTAAAGATGAATATGACATAATGTCAATGATGGTAACATGAAAAGACTTTCATTGCGATTAACTCCATTATAGCAAATTCCAGGAACTTTTAAATTATTTATAAAAAAAAACTGTTGTCTGTTTAAAAGGTATTTGGTAACAGACATCCTTTTTTCTGCTATTGCTTTATTTTCATGTTTGTTTTAACCTCAGGTTAATCCTTCTCTTACCAGATTACAGCGGGTTTTAGGCTACCAATATTTATGATTACCTGTAATTCAATGAATCTCTTGTTTGAATACATACTGTAGCTACACGGCCAACTGTCTATTAGTGTAGATGTTTTTTCTTTCTCTCCATGTTCGGGAAACTGAGTTTGTTGTTTTGAATCAGTAGCATCTCAACAGATATGTAGCTTTCTTGAGTAAATGCAATTAATCAGTATATGAGGTGTAAACCTATAATGAGGGATGGAGCTGGAGCATGGTGGTGAGCATTGTCATCCTGCCATCCTCAAAGACTCCCTGAAAGATACAGTACATCATTCGTTATGTCCTTGAAAGGATCATCATACCAGGGCAAGAGCATGTGAAAGAACAATACTTTGTTTGGGTAATGTTTTTGAAAAGAACAATATAATTTGTACAGTAATTATTTTAATAGGATGATACATCTGGTAAAATCCTGCCTCAAATCAAGTTCTAGTTACAGTACAACTATCATTAATTGTCAAATAAAGTACTCGTTTTCAGTAACAATTTAGCCAATCCATGGATCAGATGTGTTTAGAAATCTATTTACATTATATGATAGTCAGAAAGTTCAGATTAACTGCACTGCCCAGAAGAGAAAATCTATTACTTTTTGCAACATTTTCTTTAAAAAGGATGATACAGTATTTTCACGTTATATATTGACTGCAAGACAAGCATACTCAAAATGGATGGATTAGAGATTAAATTGAAATAATTTGTATACTAAATGTATGAAATGACTGCAATTATTTTGTTAACTGTGCACAACTAATTGAAGAAAAATGAACAATGATTATGTGAACATGAGATATTATAAAGCCTATGCAACTGATATTTTCTGTCAAGGAACACTAACTTCAATTTATTGCAAACAAAGTAAGGCATTTCCTGCAGGTCTCAGCACATTACTTATTGGCTGGACTCTTCATTTTAAGATAAAATTAGACAAAATTAAGATTGCTGATGAGCACATTTCATAAATGATGCTAGTGCCATTATGATCTCTACCATAGTGGAGATTGGGGACAAACTTTCTTCATGAGGCTAACACACGCTGAATATATTTTAGAAAGTTATTAGTGCATTCAATGATAAAATACTCTTAAAAAGGTGAATGCACAACGTTAATAGGAAAAACAATGGTCTTTGAATTAGCAAGGGAATTTTTAGATCATTAATCTTAATTGCAGCTGACATTGCAGAATATGACCAAATAGATTTTTCTTTTAATTAACCCTCTTCACCCTTGAAATACATGCTCTTTATCCAAGCATTTTTCATAGTCATACTAATAATGTACCGGACTCCAATTTTAAATGTTGCAGACTTTAGGTCTCATTCTTACCTAGCTTTACTGAATTTATTAATATTTTGCAAAAAGATTATATTTCCCTGTTTAGAGTTCAACACCAAGAGGCTTTTCTATACTAAAATAATCTTTTGAGTGGATGAAAACATTATCTGTGATATTTCTAAAATAAAAATCAAGATTGGGGAATTATTTAGGCATTGTGCATAATCAAGCTCATAATGTTTGATTAGTACAAGAGTAAAGTGCAATAATATAGAAGAACATGGTGTAAAGTTAATTTGTGTTTCAGGCACAATGTCTTCAAATCAGCTCTGAAAGGCATTGTCAGAAGCATGTTTTCTTTGGATATTTGGTCAAAATAGAAAATAGGTTTGGGAATTGCAAAAAGCATTTGCAATAAGATGTTCAAAAATAAATTACACAGTACTTACATTGATAAAGGAGCATAGCTGTGAGTTTTATAATCTGAAGGATAATTACAATATGAGATTACACTGATTTATGTTTAGTTTGCCTTAGCTGTAGCTCTAAGTAAAATAATCAATTACATAAATAAAATTGCTACAAACCATCAGTATAAGTTACTGTAATTATCACTGTGAAACAGCACTTTATCAGTCTGAATCAAACAATTTATGTTACTTATTGCAATAAAATATCAATCCTCTTACTATAGTACATTTATTGTGGTGTTCATACCTGTATATGAGTATATCCAAATTTTCTTTACCAGTCACAAGAGTTACAACACTCTGGGAAACACATATCTACTGTAGTTTATTGGTTTATTCAAAGAGCTATACACCCTCACAAATATGAAATAAAAAGTCTATATTATAGTTATAATTGGTGAAATTTAGCTAGAAATTGAGATCACTGTACAGAATACCACTGCTATGAATTACACAGCAATCATTTCTTAGGACAGTACAAATCAGAGAGGCAGGCATTTCTTTTTTAAATGAGATTTAAAATTGGACTTGTGACTTTGTTTTTTGAAATGTCTATAAAACATTTTTTCCACTGACAGATAAAATTGCTTAAAATAAATGAATAAGAAGATGAATAGTACATTGTTGATCATCCATAACTGGACAATGTTCCGTAGAGTAATAAAGTGTGACACTAAGACAACAATAGGGAATCTTAAGAGTTGTTGTGGGTTCAATTTCAAAGGTGGAACACAATCTAGAGTTTGAATTACAAACCATTAGCTATTTCATATGCTATATTATTTTTAAGCAAAAAAAAAGAGCTATAGTTACTTTTATAATTATTACACAGAATATAAACCAAATAGTGGACCACAGCATGATGGTACTGCTTTTGTTGCATTTTCAGTTGTGCAGCAGATTTCAAAATGAAAGTGATATTAGGATTCTTTTGGGAGAGTGCTAGGGTCTGTGAAACTCTGCATTGTATTTTCAGATTCAGCCATCCATAACAACACCAGGCACAGATGGAAACCTTAACTTCAATATGATGCACTGATGCAACCTACAGTATACACTGATATGTATAAATTGCAATGTGCATAGTTTGACTCTCAATGTAATCAGCTCTGCTGGCTTCAGGTGTATTAATGGAACACAGCCTTGTTATGGATGGTCACTCATCCACTATGCATTTTTAATGCTATGTACACATACAGGTAGCAATGCCTAATAATTCACAAAAATAACAACAACCTGTTTAAGAAGAATAACATTGTATATAAACAATGTAGAATAGGCATGAATTGGCACACAGCCAAATGCAAAAAAAAAAGAAAAGAGTTCAGTGAAGATGATGCCCTCAATACAAAGATAATATACAGCAGACCTATTCATTGTAAGAATAACATATTTCAGAATTAATGATTTGAAGTTAAACCATCTAAGAACAAAACTAGATATTTTAGTAGGTTATTCTGTGAGAAATTTGGTTCCGTTTTACTGAATGGTATATTCATGCCGAAAAAGAAATATTACTTGTACATCATAGCTTGTTTGCCTCCACATTTCATTTTGCTGATGCACTAACCACATTTATAAACTGAACCTTTAACAAACTGCAAATGTTTCCCCAAATGTTTTGGAACACATTAGAATATTCTGTGAGGAAGGAAGCACTGCACATAACTAGCAGCCTCTCAGCATTCATTGTACATAAATTCATTGTAAAAGGAGATGGAAATGGAACATGTTTTCTCCTAATTCACAGGACATTTTACAAAGACACATTTGGGTATTTGCAAGCTATTGTACTTTAAAACAAGGAACACAGTGCACAAGAAAAAAGGGTGATTAAAAAAGGAAACTGAGACAATAAACACACATGCAAATGTCAGTCATAATATCTTTAAATACATTGTTACTGGGGCTGAGTACATACAGTACTTTCTGATATGTTCGGCGCTGCTGTTTGGACACTAAGAGTATAGTACAGCATTTTGCTGTTCAAACCAATCAATCAATTAATAACTGGGCACATCCATTTGATTATATTTAATTGATTAAATAAAATAAGTATATTATATCCTTTACTGGATCTTTTTTGTGATGGTAGTACAAGTTGTACTTGTAAAGATGTAAAGATGGTTCAAAATATACAATATACAGTAGTATATGCTTTTGGAGAAAAGTGGTCTTCTATCAAATTTGCAAAAACAATCCAGAATCTTTAAATGGTTTGAAATTGCATTCTCTGGGAGGTTTAAACAAATGCCATTATAAAAACAAAACGATATCTATCTTCATTCCATACAATTGAAATAAAATAAAAACTGAAACAGGACAAATTGAACATTAGATTTAAGGGGAAAAATAATTTTAGAATAAACATTGAAAAGTCTTAAACTGTCATTGTAAGATCTTTTGAAAATAAATTATTTTCAAACTATAATAATCTCTGAATTGAATGAACTGAATTTAACCTATTCTTGGATTAAATTGATTGAATTAAGCTTAGCATTACAGTGTATATTGGTAAATTACTCCTTTATTGCTAAGGATATTTAAAGTTATTGATAATCATATTTGAAGACAATGGAAACATTTTCCTGGAAGAACGTTCTTACTGACATCAGGAAAGGGAAGGAGGGAATCAGTATGCTTTTGTTAATGTTTACACTCAGTGTTCTGTAATTAGATTCTAATAAGTGTGGAACCATCAGAAGGGATGGAAAATGCACTTGAAATATTTTAGCAGGTTTTTTTCAAATATTTAAATATTCTGTGGAAATAATAACACAACACTAACTTAGCACAGCTTGTAGCAATGAGCTTTAAATTAAAAAAAAATCTAATATATTAACAGAATGTGAACATTTTGAATAAAAATGATCAGCAATTGTCTACTTTTGGGTTTGTCCTATATATTGCTTTTTCATTTACATTTTACATAATTGATGAATTCCTAAGGTTTCAAGTAAGTTTATATACATTCATTTTACGATCACTTTATTGGCCATATACAATTTCTTGTATTAGGAATTTGTCTTTTCGCATACCCCAACTTGCCCTCCACACAGACAGGGAGAGAAGCTTGAGGTCAGAGCGCAGGGTCAGCCATTTATACGGTGCCCCTGGAGCAGCTGGGGTTAAGGGCCTTGCTCAGGGGCCCAACAGAGTAGGATTCCTCTGCCAGCTGTGGGATTTGAACCAGCAACCTCCCAGCCACAGGCACAGATCCTTAGCCACAGAGCCACCACACTGCCCAAAATGCAATTTGTTTTCTCTTTCTTTGTGTGCTTTGTTGGTATTTTTAGCCATTATTATTATTATAATTATTATTATTAATCATTAGTGTGTGGACAACCTGATGAAAAAGAACGTCAAGTGGACACAACTGTTAAATCTGGATTCAACCATGTGTATTCAATACCTGACAATGTCATTTATGGAAGCGCCGTTTTCAGTTTTATATCCTGAAATTTATAAAGAGAGATGACTACATAATTCAGTGCCAGAGAAAGAGGAGATTAATATATCCAAACTACAAAACTGAGAACTTCATATTGAAATGTTACAAATATGAAGGTTTATTTTTATATGTGACTTTAGTCCATAATGCAAGTTGTCTTTCACCTGTTGGCACAAAAAGCTGAAATTACTGATGCACCCTTCAGGAAATAGCCATTTTGAGAGCAACTACACATAGCTGAATACCACACACGATGAATACCACAGAAAAACGCAAACCCTTATAATTGGTATGTTGTAAATCTTAATCAGTCATTTATTTGCTGGCAAACAAGTTTCACTTTTACAACAAATATTAGTTATGAGGTCATTCAACTCAGAAACCATACAAAATGAATAAATAATAGCCATAATCATAATAAAAAATCTATAACCTGTGCTGCTAAATCTGTTACCACCTGAAATTCAACGTTATTTTTTAAATTTTATATATATATGTTTTATCAAATAAATAAATAACTTTCCTGTTAGGAAAAAAAAAAAACAAAAGATCAGACGGTTTCAGTTTACTCTCTCCAGAAAGCTCATTTTTAATAAGTAAAACATTTCCATCTTTGTACAAGTGCCTAATGCTTATCAGTAGAATGTCTGTTTTCTTCCTGACATGCACAGGCCCTGCCTTTTTAAACGAAGACCTCTTAATGTCATGGAGTACAAGCCCATTGAAAGACTGATTGCTGCTCAATTAATTCTATAGTACTTTTTAAGATAGCTTTCAGCTTAATTTTCGAAATGGTTTGCCATTACTTCCACTGTGGGTGAACATAATTTGATTAAAAAATTCGAGACAGTTAAGAAAATTAAACTAAAAATGGTTCTGAAAACCAAAGTGATTGCTAGAAAATGATCTTCATTAAGTGTTTTGCTCAGTGAATATGCAGTTTATAGGAAAAATGAGAACGAAAGAATAAAACATTTTCGCTCCTACTGGTAGAATAAACCCGCAAGACCAGCACAACAGAAAGAAAATGCTATAATCACTACATTTACAGAGACAAAGGATTTGGAGGAACAGAAAAAGCATACTATTATGTGCAATGCTAGTATCTGTACATTTACATATAAATTTCTTAGAATTCTTTGTCATTAGTTTTTTTTTCTTTTTTCTTAATAACTGGAATTATTACAGCAAAAACATAAAATATGCTCTCTCTCTAGCATACTGTATTATGTTAAAGAGTCCCCTCATGGTTTTGTTCAAAAACATTGTTGTTTCTAACTCACAGGATCTTCACAGCAAAATGCGCTGTAATTCACCAGATAGGAAGAAATTTAAAAAAAGCCAGTATGGATACAGAAGTATACTAAAATAGTTTTTGTTTTAAACACTTAACTAATGGCAGACAGTTTTGGGCCTTGTTTGTAATTCCATTGGGATGTCAAAATGCTAGTAAGCATTACAGATGAGATCCTAAGAATGATGGTTAACCCCTTGAACACCACGAATCCATTCAAGGAACTTTTTTCTTCTTAACTGAGATATGCAGGAATGTCCTCAGCCATCCTATAAGTCTGTTATCCTTTTCAGTTCTCGAATGGCATCAACATTTTAAGAACACAGAGAAAAATGTTTACCACTGCTTACAGTTGATCAGAACAAGAAACCATGGGAAATAACTGTCATCTATAGGCTAGTGACCAAGTGGGAAGGTTCCTGATTTGCTTCGTCAGGAGATGCATCTTCTTTATTGGGAGGAACTATAAATCCATCACTGCTGCCCCGGCCCAGCTGGTAGTAAGTATGTAGTTGATGGACATGGTTTCGTGAGCCCAGGTTCGGCATACTTTTATAATAAACGTCATCCACGTCACTACTTTTACTTGTTGGAGGCTCGCTCTGGGTCTTAGTGCCATTGGCTTCTGTGACAGGCATGCCGGTAAGCACAGGCATGCTGGTGTAAAGGGAATCTCTGTGAGGTGACTGTGTTTCTTCAGTATGCTCGTTGGTTAGCAAAGGGAAAAAACTCTCACTGTTTTCCTGTGGAATTCGTCTCCTGGTAAAGTGGTGGGGTTGGTGGTTTTCAGTGGATTGAGCCCTTTGTGGAAGTAAAGGAGCATTGGACTCTTCTCGGATGAGCTCCAGGCCCAAGCTCTCTTCATGGTTGAAAGAAGATGCATCATCCAAAACAATGGCATCATCTTTGTTGCTGTTGCTGACATTGTTCACCAGCTTGTTCATAAGGTTTCTGTTCTGTTCATTGGAACGCTCATGGTTGTTCAGGTAGGAAGGGATATAGTTGGATGTGAGTTCCTTGAGAATCTTTTTTTCTAGTGCTGTCTCATTGTGGTTGTAGCCACGGTCTATGATTTGAACACAGTCACTCATGTATTCACCACTGGCAATGCTATAGCTGTTGCCGTGGTTACCATTCAGTGGTAGAGTATCCATGACACTTGTATCCCTGGCATTGTTCAGAATTCCCTCTGAAAGACAGGAAACATTGCTATTTTAAATGAAGAACTTTGAATACCAGGACATTTAACAGCAATAACTATATCCTAAACTGTTTGAAAACTCATTTTCTTTTTTACATTTTAAAATATACTCACAGTCTACCTAATGTGTTGTATTTATTAATACTGTACATATATATTCCATTGTTTTGGTTAATGAATGAATAAAGAATTTAAAAACCATAACACTACAACAATCACATGTTCATGCAAAATAGATAAATAATTCATACCTAAAGAAATTTAATGTTTATAAACTTTTAGGGACAAATATTTTAAAACAGCTTGGAGGTTAGGAACGATGTCCATTGTTTTTTGGCACATGTCCTTTATTTCTCATTTGGTTTCATAACACCATCATTACCCACTGGACCATTGTAGCATTTGTTAAATTTATTCTAATTGTAAAGCATCTTTCTTTTTAAAGCACGGTGTGATCAATCATCTCCTTTATTCTTCAATGAAAACACTTTAAGAATTCTGACCGACATACATTTAATTAAATTTGTGTGTCTTTGAGATGACATTTTCTTCAAAAAATCTAATGTTAGGGTCCTATACACTATGTGGACAACTCAGATCAAATGGAGAAACTGATTAAGACCATTACATAAATTAGACATAGTTTAATTTATAGCTGGTCTGCAAAATACCTTGAACAGACATTTAGGTTTAGAAGGTGTCAAAATACCAAATGAAAAGTAAATACTAAGATAGCCTTACCTTAGGTTCCTGATCAAAAATATAGTTGACAGATACTGTAATATTATACTTATTGAATGTATTATGAGGACAGGAAATTGTAAACATTTCCTGTTTTTTTTCCCGATTTTATTTGTAAATTGTATATCAGAGGGTGATTCATACTGTCCAAAAATAAATGCCACAGTATTCACATCTACACCAGATGTATAAACTCACAATGAAACACAATAGACAGGACATAAAAATACCACAGCAAAAAACATTTTCATCACATTTATAAACAAAGAGTAAATGACCATGCTATTGCTTAGTTTCAATGTGAAATATATTTTTGTCTGAATCCAAGTTAGTTTGGCCCTTATTTAACAAAGCTTTTAATTTCATATATAGTTTAAATATCATTTGTGAAAGAAAAATCCCTAGTAAATAAAATTTGAAAAAAAAAACCCAACATATTTTAGTGCTTTTGGTAGCATCGCTAGAACATTTTTCTTTGCAGTGATAAATACGGGCCTTTGTTCACATGGTAATTATTTTATCTTTAAAAACTTTCAGTAGGACTTTCTGTTCTCTCCCATGCAGAGAAAGTGTGGAACCATAATTAGAAACTTCAGATGGAATACTTTCTGTTTACTTTTACATCAATGCAAACTTAAATCCGTTGTTTCCTGTTAAGGAAAAAAGTAAAGTATATTTTATACAAGGTCCTTTTGTTTGTTTTAAAATACAAATACAAATACACAAAAACCTAATCTAAACCAAACAATTAATTTCACATTTTAATGTGATTAGAAATTCAAATGTCCTGAGAATGAAGCAATTCACATTATTCGTAATTAATAACACACTTGTTTATTTTTAACAAATTCAACTTGATTGGCCCAGATGTTAGTTTTTTTTTTTAGATAACAATCAAACACAGGCCACAGATTTATCTTGCATTGAGGTTTGTAATTGCAAAATGTAATACAGCAATCATGATGCTATGCCAATGATATCATGTTAATCGTAGCTTTGGCTGATGAATTTCATAAGCTATATGGATTCAGTGCTACACGTCTCATTAGCTTTATAGAAAAGATTCATATTTTACAATTCAATAACATTGTGCTTTGTAGAGAAATGGTAGAGAAAGGCAGCATTTCAAAGGATTGTAATTATATATAGCAAGACAACAACTTCAATACTCAAATTAGAATTTGGTGTCAGACAATTATTAAATCTGTAATTGAGAAAGAACAATAGTTTAGAAAATGACTCGTTTATTCTCCCCTTTATCAGCATAGAGTGAAAAGAAAGTAAACTGAGGTCAATTACATTTGATATGCAATGTTTAGTTTTACTCCCATACTTGTCTCTCTGTAGGGCTCTAAACGACAGCATGAAGGAAAGGAAAGAAAAACACAAGTAAGCTTACAGTGACAAATAGAGGAAACATGAATAAAAGCAAACTGATGATGTGCAGAACAGAGAAGTGCAAAGGTCATCCCTGCTCCTTGTAATAAGTGTCTAAAAACATACTGTACAATAAGTTAATGCAATATAATTCACACTACAAAATGTACGTTACACTTATCTTTTGAAACTTGTTTTTTTTGTAAACTGTGTAAATAGAAAAAGTAATGATCCACTTTAAGTGTTTGGGTGATGCTTTATTTGCTTGAACCTGTCTTCCATGTATGATTATGTCACAATCTACCTAAATGAATAAACCTACATTGCTCTTGAATGCACACAGTATTGAGTATTTATACCATATTACCACAAGAATTGGGACAAGTCCAGCTATGCCAGTAATGGATTATACCAAAGACCATGTCCACACATGTGTGTCTGCAGGTTTGCCAAAGTAGAAAACTGCCTACATAAGAATTTTGTTGGCAGGGCAGCCATCTGTAATTATACTGCAAGAAATCACTACAGAGGCCCCAAGGTCACTAAAACTGGATTACAGATCAGTGGAGATCCATCCTGAGGAATTCCGAATCCTGCTACACTTTGTATCTGATGGCAGAGTCTTAGTATGGCATCAGCTCAGATAAGTGCTCAGACAGAATGCAGTACATTGTCCTGACATTACAGTGTAGGTTTGGTTCCTGTGACGATGCTAGTGTTTCTCATTATCTGGACTCGGGTTACTGTTCTCACAAAGTGTATCTGTAGTCACTGTGTAAGGTTTAAGCTAGCATGGTGATGGCTTGTTCATCTACCAATGAGATAATGGACCACATTATAAACTAGGGAAGGAAAAAACGGTTAAAGGAGAAGTACAGATCTCAGTATCTACACAAAGTTTACTGAGAAGAACTAATGAGTCAGAAAGAAAACACATATGCCACCATTTTTTCTGCACAAGAAACAGCACTGAGCAAGGAATGACACTGTTGCCACTTCATAATAACACCAAAAGTTTTTTTCTATAACACAAAATACATATATAACTCTTTTCTGAACATCTATCTTTTGTTGTCCCAATGCTTCTAGTAACACAATAATAATAACTTGAATTTATCAGATGGATGCACTTTAAGAATAATAAAAAAGGTTGAGACATTGAAGAGAAAAATGAACAAGGAAATTGATTAATTCAGAAGAAAATAGATCAATTTATTCATCAGGATTAATTCATAAGAATTAATACATTACAGCACTGTTACAGAAACACCCTCCACCAAAGCACCCTCAACCAGACTAAAGAGATGAGAAAGTTACCATACTATTGTAGGTTCTTATCAGATGATCTGAATGTACCATTACAATGGTGAAGTAAATCTATATAAAATGATTAGATTTTTACTCATTTTTAGGGCTACTTTAAGTGATGACTATATGCATTGTGATGCAAAAAGATCACTACTCAAATTATCAGTCAAATTGTATGTACTTCCTGTCATTCATTCAAATCATTGATAATGACCAATTAAGCTCTATTTCAGGCTGGTTCTCACCCATGTGTATACATATTTTTCTGAGAGATGGCTGCAGTTAATTCACAGAAATATATACTGAAATGTAATCTGTTGTGTAGTGTATGTTCTTTTTATAGACAATAGAAAGAGCTTATTTATTCAGGTCAGGTAGATATCACCTAAGAATGTGTTTGTTTTACTGAGATAATTAAATCTTTTAAGCTGAAAATTTATCCAATTGAAGGTCAGGAAATGTGAAAATGTGGACTACTGTTTAATTAACTAATACATAAATTGTTTGAAAAGCATTTTGAAAATAAACATCTTAGAACTTAACTTTATAAAAGTTATCTCCAAATGTATTCATATCCTTGATAAAGTGTTATTAAACGTGATTTAGTAAAGAAAATGCAAGTGCAGATCAAAATTTTCCAACAGTTTTAATTGCTAAAAAGGAGTAACATACATATTAGCATCATATAAAAATAAATAAAAATTATATTAATTGTGAAATATGCAGTGTTTAAATTTATTTATACCCCTGTTAATGTAAAAAAAATGTATGGTATTCCTATGATGCTTTTTGGTCATTCATTCTGCAAATCCTCAGTAAGTTGCCAAGCACTTCTAGAATTCACTTTAAATGTAAAAGGAGTTATCATCCAACCGAAATGAAGTCTATTCCATGTTTATACATAGTTATGGCTTTCGCAGGTATGGAGACGATAATATTTTTTACTGCCCATCATCAAGAAGTTCAAGGTTTACATTCAATCTTGTTTGCATACGATTTTCCTTTAGTGTTAACTGTCGTCTTTTTTGGAGAAAATGTGATATTGTAATTAATGAACACATCTATATAAACAGTCTTGAATGATCTTTTTGTACATTTCATTAAAAAAATAAAACAGTATTGTTGTTGTGAGCCAGAATAAAAGTTGCAAATAGGAGTTACAGATTAAATGAGATGGTAGTGGTAAGAAAAAAGACAAAGTATAGGACTGGGCACAATATACACCTGAACAGGGCAACTATGACATGCAGCATTCTTCTTCTGTTTCCCTGTGTTCATTTTGACACATCTATCATGCTCAATCAGTTTCAAGACCTGAATACTACAATTTTCATATTAGCAAAAATGTGTCAAAATACCTAGGCAACACAATAGTTGTTATTTAGAATCTGTAGAAAAATATGTTGCTTGTTCTATAGTTGTTATGATGAATTATATTTATTAACTATTTTAATTAAGAACCTTGAGGAATGAAAGCTATATTGTTAAAATCCTGCACTAGACATTTATTGCATTTAATATAATGTTACTATACATATTATCGTGAAAAAGTATTTTCCTGACTTCCTCTATTAATGCATATTTGTTACACTGGATGTTTTCAGAACTTTAGACAAAGTCTAGTATTAGATAATGGGAACCTGAGTGAACAAATATCACTTTATTATTATTATTATTTAATTTATTTAATAAACAAAGTTATCCAACACCCATATCCCCTGTGTGAAAAAGTGATAACTGGTTGCGCTACCTTTAGCTGCAATGACTGCAACCAAATGCTTCCTATAATTCTTTTACATTGCTAGATTTGGCATTGGTAGGTTTTCAAGCATGAACTGCTCGTTTCAGGTCCTGCCACAGTATCTCTATTGGGCTTAGGTCTGGACTTTGACTAGGCCACTCCATAACTTAAATTCTGCTTCTTTTCAGCCATTCTGATGTGGACTTGCTTTTGTGTTTTGGATCACTGTCTTCCTGCATTACCCAACTACTCTTCAGCTTCAGCTCACGGATGGATGACTGAACATTCTCCTCAAGAATTCTATGATACAGGGAAGAATTCATGGCTCCTTTAATTATGGCAAGTCGTCCAGGTCCTGTAGCAGCAAAGCATCCCCACACCATCACACTACCACCACCATGTTTGACTGTTTTTATGATGTTCATACTGTGCAATGCAGTGTTTGCTTTATGCCAGACATAATGGGACCCATGTCATCCAAAAAGTTTCACTTTTGACTCATCTGTCAATAGAATATTTTCCCAAAAGTCTTGGGAATCATCCAGGTGCTACTTGACAAATGAGATGAGCATTTATGTTCTTCCTGCTACTTTCTCATGAAGCCCATTTTTGCCCAGTCTCTTTCTGATTGTGGAGTCATGAACACTGACCTTAAGTGAGGCAAGAGAAGCCTGCAGTTCTTTGGATGTTTTTTTAGGATCCTTTGTGACTTCCTGGATGATCTGACGCTGTGCCCTTGGATAAATTTTGGCAGGCCGACCACTCCTGGGAAGATTCACTACTGTTTTAAGTGTTCTCCATTGGAGATTATGTCTCTCACTGTGGTTCAGTGGAGTTCCAGAGCCAAAATTGCTTTGTAACATTTTCGAGACTGATAGATATCATCAACTTTTCTTCTGATCACTTTACTTTGATAGTGGCAGAATGTGCCTGTTGAATCTTTGTGCTGGCAACTTGACTCTGATGGCAAGGGTCAAAATAAGTGAGGTTCATATTGGGCAGGGCTGGCTGTATTCAGTCAGCTGAATCTAAATTATCCTTTTAATTGGGTTGATTTAACTAGGGGGCAATTTCTTTTTTACACAGTGCCAGTTGGTGTTGGATAACTTTGTTCATTAAATAAATTAAATATGCAAAAAAATGTGTTATTTGTTCACTCAGGTTCCTTTTTATCTAATATTAGATTTTGGTTGAAGACCTGAAAACATTCAGTGTAAGAACTTTGCCATAATAGAGGAAATCAACAAATACTTTTTCACCCCACTATATATATAATCACTGTAAATATATAATTTATGTTGCAACATCACTACAACAGGGTATTGAAAAGGACATTCTAGCTATTATTCTCAAATCTGTATATTTGATTACACATTAGAGAACTTTACTATAACATAATCAGTGTTTCTGGAGATTTTCTATTTTGTAATTCATTGTTAGTCAAGGCTGTTAATTAACAATAACAACACAGATACTATTAATACTTATAATTATGTGTTTTGGGTTCTTGTTAAACAGTATGGAGTTCAATGTTTAAGACGATTTTAACCAGAAAATCCTGTTTGACAATGGATTTCCCAGGAAGATTAAAATCCAAGAATGGAACTCAGAAGACCCCGTAAACATAAGTAGCACCCTCTCAAGATTAGCTAAACATCTTGGGATGTGAATAAATCTGATCATGTTTTATTTAGAAATATTTGTCATTAAGATTGATAAATGTGACAGGTGCACTATCAAAATGAAATGCACAACACAATATATATTTGTTTTGTCAAAAATAATTAATGTATACAGCACTTACATTTTCTTTGTAAATCAACTTTATCAAGAATATATTTGGAGGAAAATATATACAGTATACAGTATATGCATTGTATATATTTTCCATGTTGCATTTGAAAAATGGTATGTTCCATTGGTGAAGTCTGTCTGGAACACATCTGTCTTGGAAATACAGCCTTCAGCAATTCAGAAGACAACATATTATTTCTGCTCTAATTTTTAGTGCTTGAGAGAGTACCATTCCATAATAATTCTTTGGAAAAAAAAAGCTAATGCAAAGCAGAACAGGTGATGAAGCATTTTAGTGATCTGTCTCAGTAACATTGTGATGACTGTATTTTCAAGAAAAATGCTTAACGACTCACGAAAACCAAAAGGTATTTCATAATATTTTTTCAGTTGAATGGTCAAAAGATTTTTACAAAGTATGGAAGCATTTCCACATAAGATATGATGTACCCATTTGTATGTAAAAGTAATGGCAACTTGTTGCTCTCTCATGTTGACTTTTTTATTTAACCAGTGTGAATCACAGTGTGAGGAGTGAAGGTTATCTTTATTTTCTCTATGGAGCACAGTGTTAAAAGCAAGCCATCTCTACAGTGTCACTCACCCAGTATTTACACTTTGAATCCCCTCCTTTACATCAGTGAAGTTGTTTTTCCTTTCTATTCCATTAGTTTTACTGAAAACCAGATATGTGGCACTGCGGCAAGGATCTGCCTCTAGCATGCAAGCTTATAAAAAACAAAACAAAATAGACGGATGTAATTTTTGTAGGCTTCATCTGATTTCTGATAAAACTTTACACCAGTTAACTGAAAATATATTCCTGTAACATATCTCATGAAAACTAAGAAAACTTCTATACAATTATTCAGTTAACTGGTTATTCAGTTGTTTCCATTTTAAAATACATTAAGTAATGCAGCAAAATGTCTAATTTTTTGTTAACACAAGAATTAGCATTCAATTCTGTGTTTACAATGTATTAAACATTGTAGCAGTTTTTTCCACATATTTAAAAAAAAAAAACATGAATTAGGAAATCTGCATTGCAGGACAAGTGCTAATGCAAATCTTATTGTACTGGATAAAAATTTATACTGATTCAAGTTTCATTGCTGCATTTCTTTTTGCAGTTTCTCAGTGACCTCAGAAGTAATTTGAATATCTTCCTTTCTGCATCTATATGGCAGAAAGCTGACCTGTGTGGGAAGTTATCATTTCATGTTTGAGGTGGAGGGTTTCTGTATACAAATAAACTTGGATGAATCCAAAAATAATTGCTCGGCAACCTGAGATATGTTTTAGAATTTTCAATAAATCCGTTAATATTTGACTGCTTGCTATCTTTGATTTTTATGGTTACATGATTTTACAATTTTTCAATATTAGTGAGTAAGTTCTTTAAGCGGGTCTCTAGGAACTGAATCTTCAGAATTCAAGAAAGATTACTTGTAATCTGAAAAGGAGGTTATGTCCTAAGGCACTTTGTAACAGTCTATAATTAGGTTTATATCTTTTCATTTTTTATCTGATAAATATTAACACAAGTACTAAGCTACTAAACACAATTGTAATTGCCATTTAAAGGGCATTATGGTTATTGCTTAACCTAGTGTCACATTCTAAAGTGAGCAGCTTGACTTGTCTAAGCATTCTGGCCCACAATACTACATTTATTAACCTTGCCACATGTTTCTGCTGTTTAACATTTTTACAGTATATTGTTGAGGAGATGGAGTGCTCTTGATGTTTGGTTTTATGCTGAAGAATCATTAGATCAGATCCAATGCTTACATATACTTTCAAAACTATTTTGCTTTCCATACATTCAATTGCAGTTCTACTGCTTTCCTCCTTTAATACAGATGTTCAAGTTCAGACACACCTTTGTGTGATAAATCATGGTTTGGTAAATTTATAGTAGAAATAAACATTAAAATGGAGTAAATACAATTTTGTGAGCAGAAGCCTTTTTTTTTGTAAATCATACCCATCAACTGAAACTCTTATTTTAATGCTAGATTTATGACAGTGCAGAAGTGTGAGTTGTAAATTTAACTGAAGTTTGATAGTCTGAGAGTTCTAGCAGGCTTTACAATTTTACTCATGTGACGTAATGCAGATTAGTCCATGTCTGTTTGCAGATTACCCAAATTGCTTTACCCTGCTATTGTTGTATTATCAGTGGTATCATCATTAAGTGGTATCACTTACATAAATCTTTTAATCTGTAATATTAATCAGTGCTGTGGCATCCATAATTTATGGTGAAGGTAAATAAATGCAATCTAGTGTTTCACACAATCAAAATGTTAATTATTTTGTTATTGTTGATACCAAAATGTCCTGGTAAGATTATTTATGATGTTAATGGCTGCAGACGTAAGAAGAAAAAGTAGCATTAAACATTTTGACAGTCCCCAGGCAAGTATACATAATCCCCATTTTATCTATAGCTTTGCTAACCATCCTCATATAGTGTATCTAAACTTAAATACACTTGCAGCATGAAAATATTTTACCATATAGTACCTGATAACTAACAGTATTAAGATTAAAATATCTCATACTTAAAATGACTATAATAGTTAAATTGGATTAAACTAGTTCACTGAAAAAATACATAAGTTATGTTAAAAGCGATTTTGGAATAACTTACCATGAAGTATTAAACTTTTCGTGATGTAATGAATACTAAGAACATACATACATATACATAAATCATGCAACACAAGCTTTAGAGACAGAAACGTGTAGCAAAATATCAACAGGTAAAGGCAGGTATATCTGGTTCCCAATGGAAAGAAAACAAATCTTTTCATTTCTTGCCAAATAGGCTGTGAGATATGTTTAACTAAATGCTAAATATACATAATCAATAAGGTATTTCAAGACCCTACTGCACTGATTGCAATAATGAAGGTCATATGTAGCCTAAACCCTCCACTGAAACCCATGATATACCATATAATAAGCCTAAATGAGAAGCAGCTGCATGAGTTTTGGAATCAGAGCCCATATTAGCCAAATCAACTACAACTATCAACATTATTAAGAAAAAGTCTAGCACACCTTGTGTGTTGTACATGCTCACAGAAGGGTTGTTATAGACCGCCGATTCCCCAAGCAATGTGTTATAAGGATTGTTAGTGCCATGAGGACGGAGAAGAGCATTAGTTATAAGATGGTTAGCCATGGCTCCTGGAGCAGCCAGATAAAGACAAAGAAAGAAAAAGAGTCAATCAGGCAAATGCGGTTAAAGAAAAGAATTTAAAATGACAAGTCATATTCTTTCTTTTCTTCGGGTATAGCAGCAGCAAGCTTGATCGATTGACAATAGACTAATACATGACTACAGTCTATATAGACTATATGGACAAAAGCAGAACAATTTCAATGACTTTTTAGAAAAAAGCACAAAAACAGTAGAGATGCTTTCCTCAAAGCCTTCACATTTAGACATGTAACAAATGCTGGCTGAATGCAACAGTGTACAGACCACGCATAGGCATAATAGACCAATGACACACAACAGTAGGCAAACCTACACCTTTTCTGTGAATGATATCTGGGAAATTTAAAAAAAGTTTTTTAATAAGTTACATTCAAACCTTCCTACAAACCAGAGTTTATTTTCTATTCTCATATATTGTCTCCCCATGCTTTCAAATAGTCATTTCACCTGAATGAACCAAAAAGCAAACAATTCTGAAGGAGCAACAGTAGAGCTGGCTGTTAACGTGACCCTTATGACTGAGCTGTTTCTCAAACAGATCATTGACTAGCAGCAAGCGAAGAAAAGCTTTCAAATTTCAAACTCACTGTTTACTGCAAAATACTGTATATGTATATGAGTCATTGCAGAAGTGCTAGTTTTTGTGTGTTTATTGCTGTTTTTTTGTATCCATGCAAGTAAAATGAAGTTTTACAATCCAGTTTATATACAGTAACACCAGGCCCTGTTGTCAGCCCTGTTGTCACTTCTGTTAAAGCATGCAAATAATTTGTATGTGGATTAGTAACAAGGAACATTAGAGCCCAACTCAAGCTAGCTTCTAGACAACCTGACAAGACAGCTTGCTGCCAGGCATATCTGCATCTTTTTTATTTATATAAAATCCTGTTCTAGAATGTAAAAAAAAAATCATACCAAAACTCATATTTATTGAGTGGGTAGGTGATGATTTATCTGTAAAGCACTGAAAGCTTTAGAAATGTTTGTGAAAATTCTGTTTAAAAATATGCTAGACATTACCACTATAACCAGTAATTTATAAATGTCTCTTAAATGGGTGGAAATATTTTCAATGACTCTTCAGAATCAATTAACCTTCTTTAAAGACTTCTAAATGTGCACTCTAGTATACAGAATGTATGTTCATTTATTTGATCCCTTGTATATTTATTTCTGTCGTACTATTTACATTGCTTATACTGTTCATAATACTATGTAAATTTTTATAACATAGTTGTCAGTGATTGAGCTTTACACATTATGTATTGGTAACAAGCATGTATGACTATCAGTGTTGGGGAAAGTTACTTTTGAAATGTAATACTGTACATTACTATTACAAAGTGTTTTTGTAAGGGTAAGTAAGTTAAGTTAAGAAGACATTCCAGAAAAAATCATTTGAAAACTTTATTTGTGGTGATTTATATATTATGGATACTATAAGAGATTATAAACTAGAATACACTCCTTAAAGGCAATTTCTCTGGACTGCTAATTATTTGGTGTTCAGATTCTGTGAAGCAAACATGTCCTTAAACAACGGTGAATGTATATGACTGTACTGAAGGTAAACAGTGCCTTTTATACTTGAAATATAAAATAATTAAGTTATTTTGGAAAGGACGTCATTAGATAAAATGAAATGTTTTTGTTTTCAATATAAAATATTCTGTGAAAATGATTATATAATAGCACAATCTAATTAAAATTAATCATTTAATAATTAATAATTAAATTAATAGAGCTAATCTTTGGAAAAATAATATACAGTATATATTTTATAATACTTGGTAGTTTGGCAATAACATATAACATATGTTATGAAACTCCTTAAGGATTTGCTCATTAAATTAAAATTATTTTTAAAAAATTGTATTTAAATAGGATGTTGAACATTCCTGAATAGGGATTAAGTGGCAATTTAATGTGTGGGAATAACATTAGAAGAATACAACACAATTACAATACAATTACACTCAGGGTCATAATGTGCAACAAAAACATGAATATTAATTTTTATTTTATTTTAATCAACAGTAATTTTGCATGGTCCTGAATATAGTCTTGCATTAAAAATTAGGTTGTTACATATGTTCCTTGCAGATTACAGGCCACATTCACAGAAACATATTTTTATTGCTAAGGTACAGCTTATTGCAGAAGAACCTTTTGGAAACGAGGCTCCGAGTCTTGCACTCATCATTTATTGTAAATTCTCAATATTCCCATTTTAAATGTATTATTTTTCCTACTCTGTGTTTAATCTAAAAGGCTTTTTTAGAGGACTTTGAAAACATAAACATGTTTAGGACAAAAAATGCTCAGAATAAAAAAATAACATTCATAAGAATTACTGTTAATTGAATAACTAATTCCATCTAGTTAATGCTTTGATTTGTTTAATTTTATTGTAATTTAAAATTGGCAGAACCTTTCTAGCATTTTCTGTCTAACAAAACTATTGTGTGTGGATAATAAGGCCACAGTGCCTGACAGAGGAATTACTACCGATTTAAGGAGTGGTACATCTCTGACAACTGTAAGTCTCTGAAATCACCCTGCATTCTATTGAGACAATCTAGATCCAATTCTGATTTGTTTCATTTGTCAGGTGTGAAAATTGCAAATACCGTATATATTCAAGTGACTGTCATCATAATAATTGTTGTCTATTACAGTAGTTGTGTATCCACTTTTACATTGATATTTTACTTTGCCGTGATTTCTTCTAGATGATTGTAATCTTTGCAAAATATTCTATCCTATTTCCAAAAGATGTATTTTTTGTGTGCAATATGTACAGACTATGTATGACATACAGAAATAGGGAAATTAGTCATTCTTTAACGGGAATAAGATACACCACTTAATGTGAGTAGGAAACCACAAATTTCCATAGTTGGCAGCCTAATTTTAGTCTCTTATAAATCTCAAATCATTGTTCAAATGTTTGCTTTAAGATAGATTTCTCAAAAAATGCTAAATCTTCAATACCAGAACGTGGTTTCAATACAAATGCACATTCATAATTAATCTCAGAATATTCAAAAGGATAAATAAAAACGGATGTGGATAAAAGGTGCATAGTCTCCCGAAAGGTTTTGGAATCACCATAAAATGTTAGAAGCCCACATTTTAAACATTTCACATTTTATCTACCAGTCAGTACAGATACTGTACTACTAGAAAGACATTTAAATTAAGCTTAAAATACATTATACTGTATTTAGTCTCACTACATTAATACTATTTATATAAGTTTTCAATTCATATATATATATTTGAATGTGTATCTTGAATAATTTATCGATGTTAAAAATACTGAGAACAAAATATGTTAATTCACAAACTATTTCAGTTTGGCTATGATGTCATTAACATACTTTTCAAAGTGTCATAATGTGCAATCTGAACAAGATCATTTGGTACTTTAATTTTCAATGCTACATGATTGGTTATATCAAGTTTAGGTTATGGTTGAGAGCATTACAGTAAAACACACGTGGCTCACAAATCTTATTACACACTATTTTCTTACTGTAGTTATAACAGATAACTTTGGATTGCTTGACTAAGTGCATAATTATTAAGATCTTGACACTTACTTTCTCAGTATAACATCAATCCATCATTATAACAGCTTATTAGTGTCTAAGTGAATCTCAGCTCCTAGCAGATTTAGAGAGAGTGGAGTGTAGGGCACAACCTTCTATCAAGGGACTTGCATCTTCATTAAAGATCTCATGTAAAATGGAAGGCATTCGCTTATAGATAATCAAATATAAAATGAGCAGGGCTTTATTTTTACTAGCATTTTAATTTTAATATCTCCAATCATGCAAGTTTGTCTTTTATTCTTAGTGACTTTATTATTAAAGATATTCTTGTAACTTACAATTACTACCAATATTTACAGATAGAATTTTACTTTTTCATTGAGTCTGCTTTCAAGAACAATACTGCTAATTCTCCTGACAGGCAGGTAGATGGTGAGTTTTATTACCACAATAAGAAACAGAAACTATAAATACTCGAAAAATAATAAGCACACACAGGAAGTGTGCCTTAGTATGATATCTTGTACAATCATTCAAATTTAATTCATCATTAAAAGAAAACCCAATTAATTAAAACATGCAGAAGTCACACTGAATGATGGCCACACTGTACTTGAGCCAATTTATAACTCTAAAATTACATAAAAGTAATATTAGAACTTTTAAGATTACCTCAGGTGTATTACAGTCTTACCTTCTCTGACTGAAAATATGTTCGCCTAAGCTACTAACCTACCGGGTAAGAGTGATAGCTTAACATTTCTATCAAGGCCAGTTTGGCTGACTAAATCTTACCACATGCAGTTATAAAAAATTATGAAGGAAAAAAACTTTGTGCTTTGTATGTTTTCACAAATGCAGCATTTTATGATAATTGGTGCAAGGGAATAAAATCACACTTCATATTGTGACAGTTATGTCTTAAATTTGTGTGGTTGTGTTTTAAGGTAATAACCTGTGGTGCTCTAAAATGAAAATAATGTAATAGTGCTTGGTTTATCCATGTGCAGTTGAATTTAAAGTAATACTGCATCCTTGACCTTTTCTATTTTCATACATGCCTGTCTCTGTTAAAATTACGTCTGTTGTTCCATGTAATCATATTTTTGCCAAAGGCCACTGCTGCAAAAGTCTCATAAGAAGGGCTTAACTTATTATAGATAAAATGAACAAAGTGTTAGGAGATGCTATCATTTTACCTTCTGGTATGCTTGGGTATGGAAAATGCCCTTCTGTTTGCAGAACGTCATGGAAAAGTAAAAACAAAAATCCATACAGTTAACAATAGAGCAACATTTTTTTCATTTCTAGATTTAAATGGGCATTTGGATCACTTCTGCAAATGCCACAGTATATTTCCAGATATCTTGCAGTAAATCAGTGCTATAATACGTGACCAAAATCTTCTGAAAGAATGACCTCTATTCTTATTTCTGAAATGCATTCATTCTTTTTCACTTGCTATCATTTTCAGTTTTAACAGTTTTTCAAAATCTTTTTAACATGCATTGCTTTGTATACTTTTTATAAGGAATATCTGAATGCCACTTGCTGCCATCAGTAAACAGAAACCTACTGGTGCTGGAATGAGCTTTTAGAAGGTGGACTTTAAGGGACAATGCTTTAAATCCTCATTAAATAGTAGAAAGGAGAAACATGATTTTTTCATTGATAGCCTGAGAGGGAGAAAGTTGCATTGATTAATTCCATTATTACCTCTGTTCAGTGATGCTGAGCTGTTTATGTCGCCTGTAATAAAGGAAGACTCAGACTGCTTTCTGACGGTATCATTCCACATCCTGCGGATTCGGCTCTAGAAAACATAAATATAGCATAATCGGGTTAATAAACATTTAATGCTGTACCGATTTGTAACGTTTGTGTTACACAACAAAAAGTAAAACAGATTAGATTATTGATGTGATTATTGATGTTGCTGTATGAAACCAAATAAAAATGTGTTAGCATCTCCCTTGATTCCCCCTTTCCCTCTTCCCCCACCTTGAGGACCCTGCCGGTCCTGCCCAGCTCTTGTTACAGTATATATTTTCAGTACTAGTTATAACATGAAGGGACAAAGACAAAAGACAAATATTTATAATTCATTTGGATTTAGTGAGTTGCATTTACTAACAATTACTAATTTTTTTAAATCATTTTAAAGGGTATATTTATAACAGGACAAGGATTGCATCCCTCACCAAGTACAGCATGTAGTTTTTAATTTGGACCATGAGCTGAATATTTGGACAAAAATAAACTACATTACCCAATGTTCCACACATTAAAGAATTATGTGAAGTGATATCCACAGTTATCCATACAGTACATCAGCTACAGTATATACAGTAATACTGTTCTTGCAGACTGCCTTTATTTAGATGTCATTGTTAATACCACTGTTCTGCAAGTGATCATTAAACTAATAATAAATAATAAAATGTTTGGAGCGGTGCATATCTCAACATTATAGCAAATTGAAGTATTACACATTTAAATATATTGATATAATTATAGTGCAGTCTTCACCAAAGTGAACACTTGTATCAGCTACAATTCAACTTACAGTATAAAAAAACAACATTCAAATCAACATTCGAAGCTTTTAATCTGATCTCTTTTTTTTACGTTTACTTGCTTTTAAATAAGATATGATTTTAAACCATTGTATAATATATATGATAATTAAAATCTAAAATAAAAATAAGTTTTCTAATTACCATTTAAACACAATTACTAATAATTCTATATACTGTATGGAATTTAAATATATATATAATTCATAAAGCGTTATACAGTATTGTGACATATCTAATTTGGAGTTGTGGTAGCAACATGGCAACAATATCGTGTCTCGACAATGTTATTATTGTTATCATGTTATCATTGTATTTAATGAAATGTCTTTGTCTATAATATGTCTACAGTATGATTAGCACAGAAAAGAACAAATGGGTTAATAAACATTTGACACTGTACCGATTTTCTCTGATAACCAAACGCAGCAGCTGTACTTTAAGGATTCACTGCATTACTTGGCAGTTTTGTATAGTACAGTCCTGCATCAAATTCTCTGAACCTAATTCACTAGAAGGCAATGGGGAATGACCTGCCTTCCCCAAACATCTGACCAATTGGTAGAAGACAATTAGTTAAGTTATATTTAAAATCGGGAATCTGAGGGTTCCAAGGAGCTGTCAAACCAGTGAGCAGGGTTCATAAATGGTTCTATCCTGGAAACAAAAATCTATTTTGATGGATTTATTAAGTATGAATTCAAAGGAATAACTGAAATGGCTACAGCACATCTGAATCTGACCATGAGGATATGGAGATGCAAGTTAACATCAGAAAACAAACAAAGTTTAGTCAGTTTCCAGGACAAGTTCCCTGGAAATTTGGTGGAAGAGAGTGTTGAGGCTCCAGTGGGTTGCTATGTCCTGTTTGCTTTCCAAGAGTCTCTAAAGCTGAGGAAGTAGGTTAATGTCCTAGGTGCTGATGTCCCTAATGTGGACTCTAAACTCAAGGAAGCAAAGCTTATGGTGAAAAATTCTGCAGTGGAAAAAAGGAAGAGTCAAATGGAGAAGTGGCAAAGGAGTATCCAGCTGAAGGATAAATTGAGCTCACCGATTCACAGTATCACATGTGCTCAAGCTGCCAGGACCACACAACTAAGTCACAGCACAGGCATAACGAACAGTTGGGTGTTGTGAAAGAAAACATTCCTTTAGGTGACTACTACTGGAATGCCAAACATAAAGAAACTTGGCAATGTGCAAAACTGGAAAACCTGTTATGAATTGAAGGTGAAAAGTAGAGTTCTGATGGCTAGTGAACAAGATGGTTGGAGTCCACGATGGCCACCTGTGACACACAGATCAGCCAGCTGCTTTTAACCAATCTGAAAGTGAACGCACATCTTAAAAGCAATTAAATAAACTAAGCATTAAGCTAACAAATTATCAGATTTTAACCTCCAGGCCAATAAGAAGGCCCAAGATCCAAGTTTCCAGCACAGAGGCCACCAGGAGGATTGATATGCACAGGAGTAGTGTCTTCTGGCCCAGCTCGGCTGCAGAGAAAACATCATTCTAAAAAGAAGATCCATTCTACAGAGTCCCAGTCAAAATAAATTGAAAAGGAGAGACAGATTCTTCAACTAAAAGAAGAAACTGAAGAACAAAAGATAAAAAACCATGACCTTCTGGGAAGAGCTTGGGAACCAAGGTCTGCTGAAGGTCTGCTGTATGCTTAAAAATGTGCATGGAGAAACTAAATACTGCTCACACTGTATAGGATGTTGTAGAACAGCAGCTGACGCAGTTGCCGACTAAAACAAGGGAGGCTTTTCAGATGGTTTTCCCTCAGATTACTCTTGACACAGAACAGCAGAACTGTCTGCAGGAATTCAAATAAGAAGCATGGCACAACCTCAGCTAGACCACTCCAGAAGCATGGGATTTGGATATGGCATAGGAGTCTCAGAGCATAATACAGGCAAAGTGACCTAAGTGACCTATTAATCCTTCATTGAGAACAAATCTGTAAAGTTTCAGGACTTACATTTCCCAATTTGCATAAGACTGATGATAAGTATACTCATGGTGTATTCTAACTCAACTATCCTCCTTTTAGTAGGAAATGTATAAAAAAGTACATTTAGCCTGTTATGGTGAATTGAACACCCCTTTAGCACTCTTGCTTGATATTCACACTCCAAACCAAACCAAATTTATGAATACTTAATAAAATAAATATATAGCTTGTGATTAATTAGTCTATTTCACTGCCTGTAATATATGTGCAGAGGACATGTCAAAGGTTTATGAGCAGAGTTGTGAATTAAGAAGAATACTGTGTGAGAGTGACCCTGAACATGCATCTGAAGTAACAGACACTGCACAGAGAACAAGGAGAAACAGAAAGCCCCCCCCAAAAAGGGAATAATTAATCTACATATTGAATAAATCTTTATACTCCGTCACAAACATCCATTTACATAAATTAACATAACAGAATGTGATCTGCTATGAGTTATTGCCATGTCTCAGGTGCCCTGTCCAACACTACGAGTGTAGGGCTACAGTGTAGAACACTACAAAATTAGGACTTGTTCCAACATTTTGTCTGTTCCTCACAACACCTTCTAAATATGCTAGAACTCTAATACTGGGAACTGGGAGTCTTATAACAGATAAAATAGTTTTTTGATGCACAAGGCTGATTTTTTTTCTCTTTTTTGTTCTTATAAGTTCCCACCATTGTATAACTCTTTAAAAAGCCAAATGTGGATTATTTATTTATTTGGCAAGAAATTAGTTACTCTGGACTTAAGGGTTCAAATTAAATTTGCTTGAATTGAAGATAAAAATAATATTCAGAAATGCAGCATGTTGGTTGTTGAGAAAAAATCCACAAGAAGAGACATTTTGCTTTTTAATGTTGTTCAGAAATAAAATGTAAATATAAATATAAGTTAAGGTGCCTACATAAAAAAATAAGTAATTTCTTTCTGGGCTGCTGCTGGTATTTGAACTATATCATCTTTCAAATCAAGATGCTGGTCCTTCTGACTGCAGATCAGCTTCTACATAAATGTCATTACTTAATTTGCATTTCTTTGCGTTGCCACATTTATGTATGTAGATCACTTCTTTGCTTTTTGCTATAATCTTGCAAGTATTTTTTTATTTATTTCCACTGTGTGATGGTTTGAATAGTAGCGATGGTAAAAGGAAGGTGCAATAATTTCATGTAACTGAATATGGCAAAGAAATGTCTCTCCTTGAGGCTGTGGTGAAACCTACAGATTGTATAGCCCATCAGCTATTCTATTACAGCAGAGTATCCCTACAGTCTTCAAGGTGCATTATGGGAAATGCAAAATAAGGTGAATATCTGAATCAAAATAATGGCTTGATACAGTTACAATACAATACAGCATACCACATGGGAAAAAGCCGTTGACAGCATGCAACCACCTATTTTTTAAGGTTATGCAGTTTACATTAACAAGAGCTCTTCCCCAGAGCTTTCATAAAAGAGATAAAAGAGAATTGGTGGCCTCACTACCTTTCCTTTCATTATATATCAATGTGCTCTGAGTATATCAAACCCACCCCTAACAACTTTGTAGAAGCTCATTTGATTCAAAACATATCATTTTGACCAGAAGAACAGTGCACATACTGTGAATTTTAAAATGCTAGTCACACAAAAAACCCAGACAAATGCACAGGTCTCTGATCACAATTTGTTGTGTGTGGGTTACAAGTTACTAGTCTGTTACTATAAACAATGCGCATGGTAAAATGTCTACTATGGATTAATGAACACAGCAATCTAAGATGCATGTGAATGTTAAAAACATTGAATATAGACAACTCAGTTCACATAGTTGAGAAGAGAGTGGTTGGAAGGTGAGATCCAAATCTCACACACTTCCTATGCCTATATGTATACATCTTCCCTTTGTGTATCTCTCATATCCTCATGTAACAAAAGATAACTGGCAATTTGAACTACAAACAGTTGGTTTAGTCAGAATTGGTATAACACTCCCTTCAATCCAGGAATATGTCTGGTTACTCTCCTTTGTAAATCCTCTAAGGCATCAATAACTTTTGAAGCATATTGTCTAAATTAGTGTATTCTAAGTGGTCGAACTTAAACATGCTCCAATTTAAATGTGAAATCCCACAATGTTAATTCTCCACTCTGGAAGATATATCCAAATGTTTTATTCACCTATTATCACCTGTTTATCTTTCCTGTTTCCTTAAACTGAAGTAGGCAAATATGTTTGCTCTACTTGATTTAAGCTCTCCTAGTCCCTTTAAGACTCCCTCTGGCAAGGCGGAATAGTTGAACTGACAATGAGTTGTGAATGATTGTGTGGCATGCTATTAATTTTCTCCTTTGTAAACTCCTGTGTCAAATAATCAATGTAAAGTTATGCTATTTACTGTTAGCCTTCTGTAATACACCTATTTCTACCTCTAAAAAAATTACTTCTTTCCTTGCTGATATTTTCTTTGCTATAGTAATATTTAAGAAAGCCCTTGGTATTAGTTTAAGTTCCCATATCTATACAATTTTCTATCTCTCTCTTGGGTCTTCTGATATCTTTTTTGAGTTCAGTGTAGTGTAGGTGCTTGGTCCTTTTTGTATTCTTTATGAAGCATCTTCTTTCTTTTTATTTTTTTTTTCTGTAATGATATATTAAACCATTTAAGGTAACATTTTCTACATGGTGATTTGTTAACTTTTAGTTTAAATTTAAGCTGTGCCTCTAGCACTACGTTTCTGTATTCTCTACTTATTCCCTATTTAAATCACCCTAATCTGTTCTTTCTCATTTTTTTAAAGTCTGCTTTTCTGTTAAAATCATAACAGAACAGAACATCATTGCAATAATTATTGACTGCAATTCAAGTTATGAAATATCTCTTCAATGGTGATCATATTGTGTTAATAACACATTTCTACATACATATATAGTATATTTCATATACAGTACATAAGCAGTGACTGTCCTCAGAGAGTATGGAAACAAGACTGTGAAAAGTATGAAAAATGTATAAAGGAATTAATGTTTGGCAAAGTCTAATGTGTTTGAGTGAGTGAAGAGATTTAAACACTGACACTTCTAGGTATGAGATACAGAATACAACAAACAATTCCACAGTACACATACATAGGAAACTCTGAGTATAGTAGTCTGAAGACCTGTGATTAGGGATATTAAGTAACCTAGAGATCAACACATACTGTATCCTTTTGAGAAGACCATCCATATGCATTTGTAGCAGTGTGTAATTTATACACACTGGATACAGAAGATGAAATAGATTGGGCAACTACAGTGGGATGGTGTAATAATATGAAGTAAAAGAGGATGCCAAGTCAATGGTAACAAAATTAATCCAGAATTTCCTCCCCAAAAACCACTTGTCTTTGCAAAGCATCAAACAATAGCTTCAGTGGTACTGTATATGCTCTATGCAATACAGGGTCAGGAGGGAGTCAGAGATAAGAAATATTCACACAAAAAAGCAAAAAAAAATGTGTACAGCCTGCAAAATCTTTCTCCTTCAGCTACTCAACAAGAAATTGCACAAAAGATGAAATAACAACTGGAAACACTGTGCAAGGTGGTGCTTCATCAGTAATGCTGTGATGTGAACTTAAGAGGGACTAGTTAAAAGACTTGAGACTTTTAACTACTGTCACCTCTATTACAGTCAAGGTGCTTACGCACCTCAATGTCCATGTCATTTTACTTAACCACCATGGAACACCTTCTTTAATAATGGAGGGAATATTCTGAGATGCCCAGAGTATGATGATAAGTATAGTAGGTACACGTGAAGCATTATATCTTGTGTAGTTCTAAATGTAAATCAGAAATGTTTATGACTATACTGACAACTGAGAAACAAAATCTGGATATTTTCAAAATGCCCCTAGTACCTTAACATTTACAGGTATCACATATGACAGGATATGTCATACTAAACATGCGGAATTGTTTTTTTCCAATTGCAATTCATATTTTTGAGAGTCCAATCACAGAAAGTCACAAGAAATGTCTTTGTGATATGCTGTGTTAATTACATGTTTATTTCAAAACCTTTGGTCTGACCATTAAATACCACCTCTCCACTGACTGCATTTAACCAAACACCAGCACATATAATTAAAGCCAACGGATTATGCTGCTCAGCAATCCTTAATTATGGGAGCCATTTACTAACTGACATAAGTTTAAGTCTTACTTTCACATGAGTGCAATAAAATGAAAATATACAGAAACAAAATCACTATGAGAATAACAAATGGAACCCAAAATGTCAGTAACAATGGATGTAAACTTCTTGCAACATATGATGCTTGTGTTTATGATTTATTCCAGAGCAACAATATCTTTTTTCTTAATATGTTTAATAAAACTATATGTAAACACTGTATTCTGATGTCCTAATTTTACACTGCAAAATTTTAACATAACATCCTATGGTTTATATCCTACACTGCTAGCTATTGATTCCAATATTTTGTTCGCCTCTTCAAATTCAGTGTTTCCCATTTATATAGATATGTTATGTAGTGTTGTTATTGATACCTACAGTATATGTAATACCCTGCAGTTGTCTGCATTAAATGTCTTCTCCCAGATGTCTTGAATTTTATCTAAAATCTTTGAATTAAATTTTTTGCTATATTGTTTGCTAATCCTCTTTTTTTAGTATTGTCTGCAAACTTGATTTATTAACTATACCCAAATTTAAAATTAGAAATTTTAGAGTCACTAACAGAGACTCCTGTTTTACTCCACTAATTAAACACCCCAATTTTGGTGTTAACTACAGGATATGCCTCTTCTCTGTGCTCTCTCTGATTTATTATTCATTAACTAGTTCTTAGTCCAAGCACACAGTGTACATTTTCCAAAATACATACTATCTGTAATTAAACTATTAATCTTTTATAACAAAAATTATCACCAACCTTCTGAAAATCTAAACACACAATATTGTATGCTCTGAGTGTGTGTATTATTGTTGTTGCTTTCTCAAAGAATTCTTACCAGTCAGTTAAGCAAACCTTACATTTTCTACCTTTTCTAAATGGTGTGGACTGTCCCTTAAGATCTTATTTACATACAGGTGATCTTCTAGTTTATTTGTAATAAGGTAGATACCCTTTTCTAATATATATTATATATTATAATATATAAAAAAAAACATATTTAAGTTTGGTACCATTTTTATGGATGATAATTTTCCTATCCACAGGTACTATCCCTATCTAGATTGACTGTTGGAAGAGTTGTGTTAATGGCTTTTATTTCCTTCAGAAAAAAATACAGTAAACTGTCAGGGCCAAAAGATGTGTTTATCTTTTGTGTCTGAATCCCTGCTGCCTCTTCTATGCTAATTCTTTTAGATACAAATTTTTGTCCTTTCACTGCCTGAGGCATATTGTTAAAGTAGTAAAGAAAACATATTCTGTTAATTTTAGTTTCCATTGCAATATTCCTTTCTATCTCTTTCTGTCTCTCTCTCTCTTGGCCTTTTCAATATCCTTTTAGCTGTACTTGCAATTAATTATTTTGCTTTTCATTAATTGCATCTTTATATTTTTAATCATTATAAAATGTTTTTTGTTCTTATATTTTTCCTACTGTGATTAACCATTTTGGCTTCTAGCCTTTGATTCATTTACCATACGCATAAATCTATTCTGTGCTTCAAGCACAATCTCTTAAACTTTTGTTATCCATTTTCAATGACGCCATAGCTACCACAGATTCCACACCTCTTAGGATCTGTGTCATTCTTTCACAGTCTATGTTCCAGAAATTTTATTTTTTATTTGGATTATACCTCTACAGTTTAATTTCAAAGGATAGTTCTACGCACACTTTATTATAATCACAGTTCCCGCAAAGTTATCTCTCCTCAGTTTTTATCCCTTTCTCTTGATTATTCGAAAATACTAGATCAATACAGGCATCCCCTCTTGTAGGTGTTCTGACAAACTGAGTAAGAAGGCAGCCATTAACCATGTCAGAAACCAAGTTTCTGTTTCTGACTGCTACTGGCACTCCTTTAGAATCGCCCCATTATATGTGGGGGAAGTTGAAGTCCCCCAAAAAATCAAATTTCTTCCTTTTCAAAAATATTTTAATTTCATTACAAAGTGTTGAATTTGAATCAATATTTGCCTCTGGAGCTCTGTATTATGCTCCTATATACCTCCATCTACTCCATCAAATGTTGTTTTTTATATGTCTGACACATATAAATCCTATGACCCCTGATTTCTCCAGGCTAAGTTATTAAGATACTAGGCTAAGATACTAAATATTCTTTTTGATATATAGTTACACTTTCCTCATTCTATTTTCCTGCCTCTCTGAAAGCCACAGATCCACCAGTGTTGTGGTTCTCAACATCATTCTCCATTACCCATGTTTCTTTGACTACGCATTCATCATAATCAGCTGTTAATGTGTCAATTAACATATATATCATAAGAACGGGGCTAATTGTTACAGTCAACCCACATTATGTTAAAGCACATTATGACCTGTGTAAAGTGAACTTCTAATTCCAAAACCTGCACGAATCACCAGCTCATCTCATGCTTTTTCAGGAACTGTGGTGAGAAGCAGATATAGGGTAGGGTTTAATTCATATGCAATTGAATCTGTGTTGTGTTATTGAATACCTTGGACTGTATTTCCAAAAAAAAAAAACATTGAATGTTTTCCTGAAGGGCATATGGAAATTAATTTTCTTCTGCAAATAGGACAGTTCTAAATTATTTTTATTCTATACAAAATAGAAACAGAACCATTGTCTCATTATTCTACTGTTATGCACACAACAATATTTTCTTCTCTTGTTCTCATTAAGATATATCTGAACAGGTAAATACTTGAGCATTAAGTTCTCTATATAATATCACATATCTGACGTCTTCAAGGGGAGGAAATTAAAGACTTTCTGATGTGAAATGAATATTTATATAAAAGACAAAATGTATGGTTAATTCTACAGGTAAGAGTACGAGGTAGAGGGTGAGGGGAACAAAAGAAAGAGAATGTGAGAATGTTTTGAATACTGAGTTGTTAAATCTCTCCATTCATTTACAGATTTCTGCCTTTCACACTTTCCCCCTAATTCATCTCCCACATTCTTTCTCTTTTGCGCCACCCCCCTTCTCACCTCCACCCTTTCTCAAATTCTCTTTCTTTTGTTCTGCTTATACTGTACATCTCTTTGCCTCATATTCCTACTACCTCATTCCCTCACACAACTTGAAAAGGCCACACAGCTGAAACATGTTTTTTTGTTCATTTTATTTTTCATTGTGGAATTAACCTCTGCAAGTTACTTTGAAGGTCATGTGCTGATGCAGCTCCCCATTCTAATCACTACATAAGCATAATATGACAAAACTATTAAAGACAGTAACAAGATATACAGTATGAAGCCTACTGGCACACAAGATGTTGAGTTATTAAGACAGTGGTCTGAAATACTATTTTGTAATGTGATGGAAAAACAGAGACAGACTGTATCTGTGATGACCCTTACAAGGAAATGCCATAAACTTTGTGCAAAGTGGCGAAGAACTAAAGTGCCCTATCTCCCTTTGTACAGTATGTAAACTTGTCTTTGGAACAGCTAACATTCCAGAGTCTGTATAATATACTTTGCATGAGAGTACATGACTGCTGAATAAATCCTAAAAGCAAACATACAGTAGAGACATATTATTCACAGACATAAATTAGCAACAGAATTATTAACTCATACATTTTACAAGCCACTGATGCAAAGATGCCAAGATAAGAGTTATGTGTAGTAGTTTATCACAACTTCACAAGTAGTTTATCACACTCTTCCAAATGTTTACAACATTTTTAAGTGACTTCTTAATATTGTGCGTGTACATGCATCTGTGGTGAATATAAGGGTTACAAATGGGGTTTTGCATTTGAAATAACTGGAACAAGATCCTTGTTTCTTTGGTAGATTCTAGGAGGGAAAATACAGTATACATAAAAAAAAAAATACAAAGATCTAAACAGACATTTCCGAATTCACCAAAAAGGAGGTTCAGGAAAGCAGTCATACCTGTGAGCCTGTAGAATATCTTCCAGGTGTCCGAGAAGCAGAGCTTTTCCCTGAGCCAATAGAGGTCTCCACACTCTTTCCACTGCAGCAATGAGTGCGAAGACACTTGCCATACTCTTTACGAACCTGACAAGTAAAGATAGTTCATTTCCATTATTTTTTTCAGCAGGAATTAAAACGTCAATCCCTAAAAGCACCAAAAGACAGAAAAACAGATTTTAAAATTTTAAAAGATAAAGGACCACTTCTTGTTCAGCAGTAATTGGTGCTGAAATGGAAAACTGGGTATGCATTACATGGAAATTGTTGTGTACATGTCAGCATATGTTCAGAAAAATGCTGTAGTCTGATTTTAGACTACATGATAAAAGCTAAGACTTACTTTCATGTAAAGTAATTCTGCACTGAGCACAACAGTTACTCCTGTGTTAGCTGACTGATTTATAACAGTAGTACTATCTCACACCCCTACTCTCTAACTACTCACACAGCCATTAAACTTTATTATATAGTGTCCAATAGTCTCATGTAAACAGATTGCCAATGTAACACAGGCATTTAACTTTACATTAATTCCCTTTGGCATAATGAACCAAGTGCTGGAAATAACTTTTCTCAAAGGGAAACTATTATGTTCACCTAGTCAGAATTAAAGCAACATAAATAAATGTACAGTGTATATAAATCTGATCAATGTTTTCTGTACTGAGGTCAACAGGGGAGGATAATTTATAGATAATACCATGGTATCATACTGTACATGGTGCCCTGATGATCTCAGCCATAACATTATACAGATAGTAATTACATGTTCCAAAAAAAACCTCTTATTTGTACTTCTTTTAAAATTACACCATGCAAATGAGATACTGCAGCTGGAGCTATGTGCATTATAACTTTAAAAATGTAAAGATAATGCAATTTTTACAGTCCACAGTTTCTTTTTAGATTGTCAAATCTCCCCACCTTAATCAATTTTCAGATGTCCACAAAACACTGCTTTTCATTGTTATTTTAATCAGCGATACACTGAAACCCTTGCTTTTATAACTTACTGTATAAATGCCAATATATATATTAAAATGTGTAGTTTTTGTGTATGTAAAATGAAGAGGTACTAAACGATTACTGTTTGGATAAAATATGCCAGGCAATGTTCTGGTATAAAATCATTAAATTCAATTTTAGATATCTGGGGTAGATGAAATGTGTTTTTGAAAGTTTTTTTAAACACTTTTATACTTCTCATCAATAATCAGACATGACCAGTGAATAGAGAAGTTACCTGGTGTGAAATAATCACACTAAATAACACGAAAGTAGAATGTTTTTAAAACAGTTGTTTCATACAATGCTTTTAAAAAAAGTCTATGTCTCGCTTGTTTTAAATTAATACATGTAGTATTGCTAATATAAATGTCATCTGGAGCCATATGCTGTAACATCTGTTGTAAGATTACTATGAATTCTCAATAAGAAAAAAGGTGTAACTTAATATATTTAAAATTACTGCTAAAATACAAGTGGTATTTAAATACCAATAACAGAAATGTTTATATCTAATTGTTTTGACATAGGACTAACAGTTCTCTCTGCATTAATATGTTTAGGTTTTGTAAATATAACACCTAATAAAACAAATGACATTAGGGTGCCAGCGAGCAGTAAAAGCACAGATTGCAAGTAGCTTATCAGGCAACATGATAAATATATACAGTACTGTACTTAAGAATATCCTTGTAATAAGGAGCAAATCTACTCATAAACTTTGAAAGGCAAAGCTTCCACAAACCACATACAATCGGTTTATTCAGAGAAAACAGCTCCATTACAGATTTATTTGTAACACCTGTGTTTTTATCTGATCTGGATAAATGTCTGCTTTCATCACACAGCAAACACTGTACATTTTAAATCCATAAGTGTTGGAAAAACTTTAAAGTACTTATAGGTTCTGCACAAATGTTTCATGCAACAGAAGGTATTCAGTTCTCTTTTGTTTAAAAAAAAAATCAGCATTTATTAATATATATTTGTATGTCTCTGGATGTCCAACTTTTTGAATTTCCCATCAAAAGTATGCTATTCTACGAGTTAAAACAATAGGGAAGCCTTGAGATGATTTGCATAAACTGTTTATAGACAGGGGGATGTCTTATTCTGTCACTTTGGTATAACGGCCAAAGATTCAGACACTCAAACAATTGTACTAATTCTTAACTAAACCTATTTGCTGTTAAATCATTATTAAACCAGGCTTCTTGGAAGATCAATAGAGAAGACAGGATAGAAGGAATAGAGAAACAGAGAGGAAGTGAGAGAAAAGGAGAGAGCAGAAACAGTGAGAGAGTACCTGTTTTGACAGACTAAGAATCTAGAAATCACAAAGGTAATTGAAGGGCCTTAAGTAAGGGACTGAAGTCTTGTTTTTGTTGGATATACTGATTTACTATCCATCAGGCTAAAATAAACCTCTCATTTTGTTAGTGATACATTATTTTGAATAGGGAAATAGGTTCCCAGTTGCTGAGCATCTCTTTTAAAATGTAATTTAGGACGAAGTGGCATCTTTTATTTGATGAGGCACATGTTTTCTCTTTTCCCTTTATGATATCTGTGGCAGGTAAAGTTCTGTGTCGTTTGTGTCTATAGAAGGGAGGACTCTTAGGTCTGTAAATAATAATTCTAGAGGTTTTTGTGTGTATTTGTTAAGATATTGTGAATACTGTATGTGTTGTGTTATACTCAGTACTTCCTGCGCAAGGGGGTGTGTTTGTATAATTATTACTTTATTAATCTGCTTGAATAGCAAGCTGTTGTCAGGACCTGACATAGCTATTTGATTTTTACATCTTATCAGTCAAAAAGAGACAAAATGTGGCTGTAATGGTCACTTTGAAAGAAAACTTTGTAATGAAACCTTTCAACATTTTTTCTACTTTGGTATGAAATACATTTTCACATTTTCCTTACAGAGTAGCGTTACATAAAAAAACATATATGCTCTATAAAAAAAAGTTGTCCAATGGAAACAGTCTGAAGTTCTCTAGAATGTCTTGTTACCTTCCAAAGACAAGTAGATGTCATAATTGTAAAGATTCTGCACTAATTTTGAAATTATGATTCATTTTTAATGCACATAATTCAGATTCTTCTTATTGAACTATTGTTTTATATTTTAAAAACTGTATTTATCTAATCCAGACATATTGAAATAAGTGTTTGAAAACAGTTTTAGAATTTTTGGTAATTCAGATCTTGTCTTTAAGAAAGTACAATGAAAAAGGAAAACAAATAACAATATAAATATAAAATAAATTAGTATACAGTAGCTGCTGCTCTGAATCCTTCCAAATGATATTAACTTTGAACTTTGATGGTTGTTTTCTTTTTGCAATATAAAGTTTCACTTTTTATGTAAACAGTATTTCAGTTTCTGAACAGGAGCACTGGAGATATTATATATATTAAATCCTCTTACCTTCTTTTGAAGGACACAGTGGAAAATGAAAATGAACATTCCTTGAAGGGAGTTGAATATTGTAAAAAGGTAGGCCATAATGACTGTGCTTTCATTGATGTACATCAGTCCAAAAGCCCAGGTCAATCCAAGCAGACAGAGAAGTGCAATAGCACCTATAACCCATGATCTGGAAAGAAAGTAAAGAAAACAGTCAATACGTGGATAAAAGATTAAAAGATTTTAAAAGATGAAAGATTTTGATTAAAAAGTCATTTACATTGCACCTTTCAGAGTCTCTACTTAAAAATGAATCTTCTTCAATCTTCTATTATTATGAGCGAGAATTTGAATGTCTAGGTTTATTTTTTTTTCCCTCCAAGTACATTATGTGTTAGACCAGTGGTTCTCAAACTGTGGTACGCGTACTGGCAGTGGTACATGGAGTGCCGCCAAGTGGTACGCCAAATGACCCTGAAACTGTGTCGTGTGCGCTGAAAAATCGGGACGGGTTTTTATATTTTGTATTTTAATTTGTGTCGAATGCGCAGCCTAAGTACTACGATACAGTGCGCGCTAATACCTCAGTAGACACAAGAGATACGCTGTAATTCTATACCACTCTATAGGAATGCGTGCTACAGATGCAAGTGACCAATTGTATTTAAAAAAGCTACTGTATCTCCAGCAAATAGGGAGAAAGGAGAATGTGCGTGATTTTGGAACAATGCTAACGTTGTAAACACAGGAATGCATAGAAATACGTGCTACGAACGCAGGTAATCTTGTGAGCACACCAAAGCGTGATTACAGAAAAATATTTAAGAACTGTTCTAATTTGAGAAAAATACACCGAGCATCTCTGTGTTTCGCTCCCATGCGCATGAAATAAAAAACTTTAAATAAATACGGAAATAAAAACGGAAACGCGGAAAAATGCAAGCTTGCGGATTGCTAAAGCAGGTAAGCTGCACTGTTTTTGAAGAAACTTATTTACCATTGGCAAAAGAGCTGAAACGTATGTGTAGAGAAAAAGCTGCTAAACAGCTCGACCTGCTGCCCCCCTCCCCCTGAAAGACACAGTCATTCATAGAATTATTGAAATGAAGGATTATATCAAAAGTACACTGATAGAGCGTGTTAAGATGAGCAGATGTTTTTCACTGCAATTAGATGAGTCTGTAGTCGATTTGGCCAATTTGCTCGTTTACGTTAGATAGGGGTTTGAGGGCATGTCCCATGAAGACTTTCTGTTCTGTAAACCGCTACCAACAGGAACTACAGGAGAGCACATATTTCAGCTTCTGAATGAATTTATCGAAGAGAATGGCCTCGACTGGATAAAATGCGTCTGAGTTTGTACAGACGGTGCTAGAGCAATGACAAGCCGACATAACGGTGTAGTTGCACGAATTAGATAGGTTGCTCCAGAAATTAATGTACGCATTACAACATCCACCGCGAGACCTTTGCCGTCAAGAAAATGCCTGACGATTTAATATCTGTTAGACTCTGTTATGAATTGTATCAAGGCTCGAAAAATTAATTCACATCTGCTTTGCTCAACTAAACAGGCTCACCCCTCTCACTGAAATGGTGCTTTTTTATCAGTTGTTGTTAATGTTTTTTTTTTCTGTAAAACACTTTGAGAAACCACCTTTAAAGGCGCTATATCAAATAAAGTTTATTATTATAATATTTATTATACAGAATGTATGTGTGAGTGTGTGTGCACGCGCGCACATGTTGGTCATTGAGAATTTCTGGGGTTCCTATGAGATGATGACTTGTAGGTGGTACTTGGATGCTTTGGTTGGATTAGGGGTGGTTCTTGGTCCAAAAAGTTTGAGAACCACTGTGTTAGACCATCAAAAATTAAATAGATGAAAATATGAATTGCTAAAAAGTTGAAGATTGGAATGGATGTTCTATAGTTATATAAATATTTAATTGTGTTCTATTTTTAAACATTAAAACATGAAAAGTTTCTTTGAGAAAATGGTAATGTATATAGATAATTAAATTTTCACTTGTTGAAGCAATTAAATATTTTTAAGACTATAATTTGTTTTAATGTGAAGTTACTTTGTTGCAGTCAAATGTAATATTTTTGAATTGCAAAGAATCTACAATAGAGCTTTAATTCCATTACAAAGGTGCCATTTTCTTCCAAAGATCAGTTTTACTTGTCTGTCTCATTTACTATAATGGCAATTATTTGATTAGCTAACTTGGCAGTAATCAGCATTACTGCCACTGAAAAGGTTATTAAATTTGATAGAATCCCTGGCACAGCTCAGCCATGACATAATTTTACTATAAAACCATGAGGTAGGTCCACTGTGGATACAAAGGTAAGAATGAACCAGAAATAAATACAGACTGCAGTTAGGACAGTGGACTTTCAAAAGCCAGATAATGATGGAAACACCATCATTTAAATAGATGGAACATTCAGTCTGCAGTAGGTTTTAAGAAAAAAAGTCAACTGTCCTTACTTGACACCAAATAGATCTGCAGAGAAGATACACTTGATTAGTGTATAATAAAAAAGCAGAGCATTCAGAACAAATAAGCAACTGCAATAAAGCATTAAGTTTTGCTTTGAACAAGACTTTCAACTACCAATAAAAAACATAGTTTGTATGGAGCTGGCTTGAGATACTGACAGGTGTAAATGAAGTACTAAGGCATATCTTTCTCGAAAATGCCATACGAATATAATAGCTAGGGGAGTGTGAATGAAGTGGAAAATTGGCAGAAAGGACTCTTCACCAGAAGAACAAACTGAGAGTGTACTTCAAGTTAATTGTCTTTTTTAGGGGGGAAACCTACTATTTGATCTTTTCTTCTTAAAATTCTTTACCCATTAGGCTTTTACAAAAGGAAAAAAAAAAGAGAGAAAATGGGTTTTTTATTACAGTCCTTCAGAGAACACAAAGGACAAATGCAGCCTTGTCAAAGTTGCACATGTAAAACAAAATATTGAAAGTAACTAAAATCAAGTATACTGTATTAAATGTAAGAACAGCATTCGAACTACAGGTTGGCTGTACAGTATGTGATCTTGAGTTTGTAAACAAGTACTGTATTTAAAAGTTTCAATGACAATATTTGAGTGGAACTTTCTATTCCTTATGCATCCAGATACTGTAGCAAATGTAGAAATTTAACAGTGGTAACCTAAGCCTGATTGACGAGTGGAAAACATACAAATAACTTTTGGTATCAACCTACTGCCTATTATCAATTTCAAAAACTATTTACATTTTTTCTAAGTAGGTTGCAGCATCTGTTCACAACCATACATTCCCTTGTATTATAGAACAGTAAGACCTGGCATCCAATTTAATAAAACATTAAGAACCTGTAGGCATAATTTAGAGCTTTAAAAATGTTACAGGACTTTGCAGGATTTTCAGTGTTCCAAAAAGAAAGTTTTTGATTTAATTGTGTTAAACTGTACTGAGACACTGAACAAATTTAAGCTTGTTGTTGATTTTCACTTCAATAACAGATTTCTTTACTGAGGCATAACAATAACAGAATTGGTTTTAGTAGAAAAACTTTATAAATGAATTAATTTACAAAATAAATCCAAACCATTGTACTCTGACTATTCAATAGACAATACTATATAATTTGTGTCAAAGAAGAATCAAATCTTATCAAATCAAATTTGAAAATTATGCTTTCCATTTACTTAATTTTATGGTAGGGATAACATAAAAAAGTGTGTACAAGTGTGGTCACTCAATGGTTTCATGAGCATCACTGCTAAGCTCTGTTTCATAAACTGATATTATTCATGTTTGACCTTCCCAGTCATCAGATCTGAACCTAATCAAGCAGGGCATATTCTGGAATGAAGGTCCGAGACCACATTTCCCACCTCCATCAACTAGGTGTGAGATGATTGAGCTTTTTTGGAAGAACGATGTCACATTCCACTGCATCCACACACTTCATACATCCCATTTACATATTAACTTCTTTTTACTGGTGTGAGTCCTCGTCTTTTTTTTTAGTGGATAGTTTAGTGACTATTAGTGGACTAGTTACTGGATTTTTCACTGCCGAGTTTTCTTGAAGACGGCACAAAAAGCCTTCATGAAACCGTAGTGTGTAAGAAAACCAGACTATTCAACAAAGAAGTTCACACAGAAGTCAACATACTGGATGGCATAGTAAATCAAGACCAGTTAACAAAAATAATGTTGTGGACAATGCAAGCTTTCATGTAAAGTAGTGTCAATGAAAGATTAAAATCTTCACCTACTTGCTACTGTAGGTCTTTGTCACCACTGAAAGCATAAGCACGATATTTCTGTCTTTGTTCTCTAAGAGTCTGAAAGAATTATGTCAGTATTAATTGAAATATTATTATGGTATAAACACAGCACTGGGGCACTGGGTTTAATTCCGCTCCTGGTGTTTTCTGCATGGAATATGTATGTTCTCCCTGCATTCACATGGGCTTTTTCCTGGTGCTCTGGTTTCCTCCCACAGTCAAAAGAAATACTGTTAGGTTAACTGGCATTCGGGAAAATTAGTCCTCGTGTGAATGAGTGTTTGTGTCAGTGTCTGGTGTGAGTGTGTGCATGTTTGTGTTTGTGTCTGCCCTGTGATGGACTGGCGTCCCATCCAGGGTGTATCCTGCCTTTGTTGATCGTCAGGATACACTCTGGCTTCTAAGCGTACAAGAAAGGATAAAGAGTCCAATGTTGTTAGTGTCATCATGAACATTATACACATGGGCGTCATCACAGCAATAAAGGTAAAATTATGTCACAGACTCACCCAAAAACTAGCTATACAATATATGCTCCAAAATATATAGTTTTTCTTTACTGTGATATTATTGTTTCACTTTATTATAGGTGAAAAAAAATGTTAGATACATTTTAATAGTTTGAATCTTGACTTTAGTTCTCCTAATCCCGGTTTCTTCATAAAGTCTTAAATTTACCAACCACGAATTAATGATAAGGGATTATCATGCTTTATTGAGGTTTACAAAAATATGGTACATAAATCTAAAGAAAATTAATGTTAAAAAAACACATCCCAAAACTTGATAACATTTTTTTTTTCAAAAAATATTATGGTTCTGTTTTGAACTGTTCCTACAGTTAAATGTCATACAAAGAAAAATCGAAAAATAAAAATGCACGTAATACAAACTAATAGTAAATTACATAGTTAGCTCATATTGATTTGTAGATTAAAGGTTGATTCATTGATATGCATTGAAAATAGCAAATGTTTTTCCCCCCAAGTCTTCTAAGCAATTGGATTTAATGGCTTTAAAGGCACAGCATTTGTGTGTTCCCTATCGTATTCTCTGTGGCATTCATAGCTTTTATATCTTCTGACATTATTTTTGTGTCATCCTAAGTAAAGAATCAGAAAAAAAAATGAGAAGATTAGTGGGTAACAACTAGCATTTCACAATGCTCTTAAGCTCAGAGGTGAAGCTTTATTCACGTATGTTTTCTGTTTCTTCCTCTAGATTTACATCCTCTTTTCACTTAGTCTTGCAATATCTGGCCTTGAATTGCCTAAAAAGCTTCATTTGATGTCAAAAGTAGTTACCACGGAAACAACAACGGGGAATTACTAACAAGTCATAGTAATCAATGCAAAAGGAAACAAGGAAAAAAGGTAATGATATACACTATCACTTGTAATGATTTGCTTTACTTTCCATGATTCCATTTTGAAAATGTAAAAACATTGTGGGCTGAATGGACTCTTCTCATATTCTCATTTGTAACTGCTCATGTGTTCTTATATAAACCCTTTTAGTCTTGAAAGAGAAGATTGTAAAGGTACTTGATCAAAGAAAGAACAGTGAAACACAAAACAGGGGACACCGATCAAAATTATTTCTCTGTACAATTAAAAATAAGAATAGGATGTGCTTCTTTATCCATAGGGTTGTGTGAATATGAAATGAGCTAAGTAGCTAAGTTATTGAAAGCAATGCACTTGTCTTTTTAAGTAACAACTGGATGAAATTCTTGGATCAATTAGCTAGTAACTATCAAACGAGCTAGATGGACTGAATGACCTCTTATCATCTGTAAGTGGCCTTATGCTTTTTGAATTCTGATTTACTCTGTTGTTTAAAAAAGCCCATGACCACTGCAAAAAAAAGACTATGTTACAAATAGATTTCCCCCTACATCTTTCATTAACATTGAAAAATGTATTAAACAGGATAGCATATTCAAATAGTAATTCATTGCTTTTGCAAAATGTTAGATTGTATTAAAAAACTGCTTTGCAGCAAAATACTAAAACAAATAACTACGGAACCAAAATTGAAATTACTCTGAATTCCAACTTTGGAAATCCTGACAGTGGTGACATGGGATGTTTTGCTTTGGTTCTCAGGTGTTCCTTTTTTAAATTAATAAAGAATATGAACCATCTTGTCCCTGCATATTGAGTTGAAAGAGAGTAATTATAAGAACACAGTTGAGTTCAACCCACTGACGTGGAAGTAGCACTTTATAGAGTACTATAAATTCATTCTCTGAATGCATCCTGTAAACATTTCAATTACAAAATGACATTAAACATTTTTTAGAAAACACTTAGGGATTTCATGGTTTTTATAATTTTTCTTTACATTGTCCAGTAATTGTATGTTTTGTATATATGATATCCCTTAGAAAACATATTATAAATTACAGGCTGTGTCGCTTATGGAATGGCACAGTAAAGTAAAATTAGAATGAAATACAATTATAAATAAAACAATTTTCATACAGCATAATATTATTCTAGATACTGTACTCTCGTGCCCTTCGCCACACGTTTCATCCTGCAACACCTGGGGCGCGAACCCGGGTCTCCGGCGTAACGCAACAGGGCACCAGCTGCATGAGCTAAAGGAGACTTCCCTCAGCCCAGGCGGCTGAGGTCCCTGCTATGCGCAGGGAGGGCACTGACATCACCGTATCCGAACTAGCTCCACTACATGTACATAACATTTTCAATTACACTGTGTGGAATTATCTTTTTACATTAAAGGATAAAATACTGGAAATGCCTGGAAAAGACTGGAAATGTGGAAAAGACTGAAAATATAAATAAAGTCTGTACCATTTTCTTTTTTAAATTCCTAAAATGTAATATGTATCCTACAGTAGATCTCTAATCAGTAAAATAATACACACATATTACAGGTTGCTCTTCTGTCTCAGTGGGAATGACAGAAGTCTTCATGGATACATTGTTTGGTCTTATAAACATGTGATGAAACCACAGAGAAAATAAAAAATAAAAGTCAGCCACTGCACAGCTCTTTCTTACTTGATGAAGGGTCTTTTATCCTCATAGCTTAAAGAGCGCATAGACAAAGACAAGAACACTGATATTAGAAAAGAAAAAGGAAAAGTAAAACAAAAACTTTACCCAAATTTGGGAAATTTACAGCAATAAAACACATTTTCATGTGAACACATAAAGCATTAACAATGACATCCAGAGCAATTTTCATCACAGTGATATACTGTAAGACTCACAACATTCGTGGTCATGGTCATGCTAACCTTCCACTATACTGTAAGTATCCACATTGGAGCAGACATCCAATCAATCTCCAATCTTCCTATTTAAAGAAAATTCTTATTCTACATTCAGTGCACATTAAAACCACATATTCTAATGGGAAGATACAGTATGTCACACAAGTGACAACTGCACAACTGAATTCTTTATAAGTTGTGTAACTCCTTAGAAATAAACTGCATCCATGGTTACAGGGATTCAGTTGAAGTTAAATGTGTCAATCACTTGGAATTGAAATACTGTACTTATAGGAACTGCACAGCCTAAATTGGCTTATACCATCTTTTCAAAATTAATCTGCATTTGAGGAAATAAAAAGTAAAAAGTAAACAAGAAAAGATTATGTGCTCATTAATAGAATCCATTTTTGTCCTGCTGTCTCTTATTTTGGAAAACTTTGATATTGATAAATTGCATTTTGTTTCATACTGTACCTTCCCTCAAACTACGTACCAATTATTAATCAGTCCGGTGCATTGTTGAGCATTGTATTAATTCAGAAGAGATTAAGCCAATATACTGTATACAGTATATTCAGAACAGCACCGCCTGTTTTCATACAAAGCATTTACTGCACCAGCTGAAAAGTTAAACCCTTTTTGAAAGGAGAGACAGCTCTACCCTCTGACATTATTGCAAAGTAATAGACTCCATGTGAGCCACTGGGGACTATGTTGCTGCCACAAGATGAAGGATTCCCTTCTTTGGAATACAACCTGTTCAGCTGAACCTGATGACACTCATCCAGTTTTAGGTTTCTGTACGAGGATGTCTAGTCAGCTGGCACCAACTTGAACCAGGAACCTCTGGGCTATAGCCCAAATCTCACTTCTAACAAATACTCTTACAATGTAGCCACACATGATGCAAACCATAATATAAATACATGGTCTTGTGATGGGGTTTGAACCATTTCACAATCCATTTCATAACAAAGATGACATGTACTGAAAAGCAATGCTCAACTAATTTGATAAGAGTAAAATCTTTTTCTCATCTGCATTTATCATTAACTGCTCTCAAATAAAAGGTGGTGAGACTTTCATTATTTTAAATAAATAGGTCATGTGCTGAAAAAAAAGAAGTGATTAATTAAATTAATGTTATGAACGTTACATGTAATGCTTCCAGATGTCTTCTAATTGGGTAGTGGGGACAGTATTTAATTGAGGTGATAACTCTAGCATGGTCAAAGAAAATGTAGGGCCAGGGGAAGAAAATGTATTAACCAAGAAAATAAGAAATATTTAACTGTGATGAGCCAGTGGAGTCACAGTGGATAAAGAAACACATATTGCCAAAAAAGAGTGCCAAGCAGATCGTTGAACTAAAATAAATCAACATGAGTGCATTGTGAAACCAAAACTGAAACGTTCAAAGAAATAGGAAACACATATCAAGAGCCCAGAGACTAAACAGCTGATGTGTGATTTAAAGTCAAGCCCCATTTTGCCATTTTCTGTTCTGTGAATACAATTACCTAGCTGCTGATCCTTAAGGTTTATTAAGTAAAAATCCAAGTACTCAAATGTTCACAACCGAAGGAAGGATTTATTCAAAAGTATTCCAAAATGTGATCAGAATTGTCTAAAAATCAATACTAAAAGCATTCTTTTCAGGTACAGTATATCATATTTCCATCAAAAAGTATCATATCATACTGTTTATCACATATTTAGATCAAAATGTAACTTTTGCACACATTAGCAATGTATTACTCATTATTACTCCTTTCTATTACCATTACTTTAAAAATGAATAGCAAAGATTTGGTTTCAAATATATCTTAGTAATGTTCTTCTGCCCTGATGTTATTACAGTTTTGGGTTTCACATTGTGTTCTGGAAAAGAGGGGAAAGTGAAAAGTAACACAGGGTAAAAAAGTGGTGGAAATAAGACTGACAAAGAAAACTGATGGACTATCTGTGGAAAAGAAGGTACTGAAGTAACTTCAGAAGTGCTCATTAAAATATGACAGAGTGCTCTGTAGGATTAGTATGAAACGGTCATCTCTTTCAGCTGTGAATACTCTGCAGCAAAGCACTGAGAGATAATCTACTGCTTAGTTTGCTAAAGAGGGCTATCACATTCTCTGAAAAATAATGTTCCAAAATGTCTAGTTTACCTAATTGTCAAATCTTTTTAAGTCCTAGGTTCTGCATAAAGCAAAAGCATCATTGAAACAGTGTTTAGCTTAGATCTACTTAATATTCATTAAGCAAAGATTCTACAGGATACAGGCTGCAGTGAAATGTTAATAATGGTAACGTAATTTATTTCTGTATGTAATCTGTAGTAAAAATGAAAAATTACATTACTTTGGAATGATCTCATTCTGTATTTCAAACAATGCTTTGTGTACGTTTATTGAAGTTTTATTTTTAGAAGTAAACATTTTTTAGGAGTAAACACTGTCATCATTAATTAAAATGACAAACTTTTACCGCAGAACAGTAAAAAAAAAAACAATTTAAAATAATTGCTGTAAAGAGCAAACAACTTCACACTTCACATAATTAGAAAGCAATGAGTAAATATTCTATTTTATGCTCAAAATAAATATAATGGACTGCAATAAAATGGAAATTAATTTGGAATGATTCTGTGCAATTATAATTGTTATATATTAAGGCAAAAAATCTCTCTGCACAGCTGTTTTTGATGTCTATTTAGTATGTACACCAATTATTTAAGACTGGATAAACAGATTTTGCTGTATCTATGGTATACAGTATACAGGTAGTTTTTTTTTTACTTTATGCATGTAGTACTGTATGTTGTTGAACTGATACATGAAAAAGGGTATCTTTTGTAGCAAAAGCAAATATTTGAGTCCATAATAAGTCAATAATAAATCTTAATACAATACAAATGTTTCAAGTTTCCTTAAATACTCATCATATAAAGAAATTAACGTATTTTGGGATGCCTCTCAAAAGTACTGGGTATACCAGAGATACATAAACAGATCAAAGAGGTGTGTCAGTACAAACAAAAGTGTAAAATAGTCCCAACTTTTAATTCAATTACTTTAACTGGCATGGAAAATGTTTTTTTTTCCTCCTATGTCTGAACAAAAACAAGAATACAAACTCAGAAATAATTGTTTTAAAGGAAACATGTCTGATAGTGGGTGACAGGGTGCCACAGTGGTTAGCGTTGCTTAAATATACAGTAGCACTGAGGTCCTGCGTTTAATTCTGGACCTGGGCTGCTATCTGTGTGGAGTTCGTATTTCTCCCTGTGTTTGTGTGGGTTTCCTCTGGGTGCAGCCAGTTTCCTCCCACAGTCCAAAAATATACAGCTTCTGGGAGAATTGGTTGTAGATGTCAGTGAGTGTGTTCCAGTGTTTGTGTTTGTGAGTCTGGCCTGTGATGGATTTGTTGTCCCATCCATACAGTTAGAAAATGGATAGATGTATGAAATGTACATACATGTCTATATACAGGATATTCCTCCCTATATACTTAATTTTTAATTTACAGTTAAATATATCTTAAAATGATACTGTAATCATTTAGATCAGGGTTTTAGAACTGAAGGCTCAGATGATTTCTTCTGTTTTGCTAACTTTAATTGTCTTAATTATATAACAGTGCAAATTCAGTACTTCTCTCCAAATCTCAAAAATGTTGCGCAGATGCTACACCTTGTATTATTGTCATCATGTAATCATCACATAAACAATTACTTGAGGAAATCCTTTTATAAATATTAATGACATATTTCCAAAATTAAGTGAATTACGTAGTTTAGACCTTCCTTGGAACAAAAACTTGGAAAACTGAAATTGGGATATCCGGAGACCTTAAATATTTTAAGGAATTAAAAAAAATGAGACTACTGCTTTGAAACACTTGCAGTAAAGGAAATGATGTTTCTTATGTCACAAAAAAGTAAGGAAGAAATCACAGGAATGTCACTGTCAGGAAACAATAGACTAGATGTTTCTAAGTGGGTTCACAGGAAAAGAGAGGGAGGGAAATGGCATAAAACAGTGTTTTCAATCAATATGCACACATTTTGATTGAAAAAAAGAAGGTCCGCCAGAGGAGAAATTTCATCTCTTACCAGTGCCATTCCACACTAATGCAGCCATCATAATAACGATAGCTAAAATAAAGAAAATGAAGAATATAATAGAAAAGACAAAACATACATAAAAACGAAAATCAAAGCATGGTGAGGATAAGACTTAAAAAACAATGGGAAATACATAATGCAGTGTACAGTCTTTCATTTATTTTAAATTCTTTTTAAAGTTGTTATTGCTTTTCCACTTCCAGAGAATATTTCACATCACAGCTAACTTCTTTAAGTTCCAATTGGGATGATTTCAATTTAATGTTTTGGTTTTTAAGGTCCAGAACTACACAATTGTCTAAGCTTAGGGGGGAAAACAATTCTATGCTGTGAAGGGAAATACAGTATGCACCATCTGTCTGTCTGATAAGTCACAATCGTGAAACAAAAGTTTATCTGAATAAACAGATAAATGCAATCTAGGTTGATTTTGCTCTGAGTACTGTATGGCATTATAACCATAGGTCCTCAAATTTAATTTTTCCCTTTTTATCACAACTTTAAAGAACAAATAATTTTTACATTCTGATTCAGTGTATGAGTTAGGCTGTAACATCTTCCTTTTGAGCCAGTTCTAACTGTTCTATGTTTGGCTGTGACTTTTGGCGATGCAATTGCAACTTGTATATAGCGTATCTATACGATCACTATTAGTTGCATAGAATTAAAATTAGTTCTGTAATACTACAATGAAAAAAATAAGAAAAAAGAAGATAACATCTTCATTGACCAACAAGACAGAACCTTGGTTTAACATCACATCCAAAGGATTGGTTTGACAATTCTGGCACCACTTGGCGGTCCATCAATACCATTCACAGCAGTAATCTGGTTTCACCGAAACCTGAAAAAACTGGTAACGGGTTAGTGAAAAACTAACCAGTAACTAATAACCAGAAAATACACTATAACCAGTTTTTATACACAAGGAAAAGGTAACTTAAAAAAAAATATTGCAATGAAAACCTTTCAGATTTGTCAATGTAGGAAACAATCTAAATTCTGTTTTAATATTAGTAGCTTTTCCTTTAGGATCTTGATATTTATGGGCTAACTTATGTTTCCCAGAAGGGAATAGACATGGTGGAGTTGTTTCAGTTGCCACTAGAGGGTGCAGAGTGTGTAGGGACCTCAACTGGACCTCAAGAAACAGCTGCAAGTAAAGCAGATGGCAGGGGGAGTACATAGCATTCTCCTTCCAATTGAAAAGGCCTTAGTCTCCATTTTCTTAGCATGAATAGGCATCCTTAACAACAATAAGAATCTGCCCTTGATAATTCTGGTGGAAGAATGTTCTAGACTGATAGAATACCATTAGCATCATCAGACATTATCATGCAAGAGCTGTTTAAAAGGATGATGCCTTCTAGTTTTATTTTCCAGAAAGGTTTATTCACATAAATCAGTTTCTCTGTAGTGTTGTGTGAAGTTTTCTTTTAAATATCCCATTACTGCTGTTTAAACACAATATTTTGTGAAATGTCCTAGTCAACTGTCAGTTATCTGAAGACAGCTTTGATAGGCCTTACTGCCAGTATCAGAGAGCAGCATGTAAACTGCCCAGCCTTAAGAAAGAGCTGTCACAGAAAAAAAACTGTGACCTCTGTTCTGTCCTCTATCCCTGGGGAGCCCTAGTTTATCCCTATGATGTCATTGGGCCCCATACCATTCTGTAGGATGCAAAAATGCTTTACACAATACCCCCCCCCCATCTAAAGACTGAAAAAGTAAATTGTTTCAGAAATCTGTGCAGACCAATGTTAATTTGTGTGTTTTATATTCTTTTGCAAAAGCTGTGATTCTCAAACTGAAACATTCCCTCTATACTAATGAATGATTCAGCTAGAGATTGTTCTTATCATTGGAGAATAAAGAAAACTGAATTATATATTGATCTTTCTTGATGTGATTGCTTTTGTTATTTTACTGTACTTTTCATCTGAAAACAATCCTATTCTCATTTGTTTTCATTTATTATGGAGAGGAAATGACAGATTGTTCTTATATTTTATTTTCCACATGCAGCTACTTAAAACAAAAGCACAAATATGTAGTTTCTAAATAGCTCAATAATTTAAATAATACATTTGAATGCAAAGTTCAACAGGCACACCTCTTAATTCTGAACTCAATCCATAATATATCACAGAGGTCTTATGCTCATTTAATTTCTGATGAGTAAAAAGTTTGCAGTTATAATAATAATAATTGCTTACACTTATATAGCACTTTTCTGGACACTCCACTCAAAGCGCTTTACAGATAATGGGGACTCCCCTCCACCACCACCAATGTGCAGCCCCACCTGGATGATGCGACGGCAGCCATAGTGCACCAGAACGCTCACCACACATCAGCTATCAGTGGGGAGGAGAGCAAAGTAATGTAGACAATTCATAGATGGGGATTATTAGAAGGCCATGATTGGTAAGGGAAAATGGGAAATTTGGCCAGGACCCCTACTCTTTTCAAGAAATGCCCTGGTATTTTTAATGACCACAGGGAGTCAGGACCTCGGTTTTACATCCCATCCGAAGGACGGCACCTGTTTACAGTATAGTGTCCCCGTCACTATACTGGGGCATTAGGACCCACGTGGACCACAGGGTTAGCGCCCCCTGCTGGCTCCACTAACGCCTCTTCCAGCAGCAACCTTAGTTTTTCCCAGGAGGTCTCCCATCCAGGTACTGACCAGGCTCACACCTGCTTATCTTCAGTGGGTTGGCAGTTGTGAGTTGCAGGGTGATATGGCTGCAGTTAGACTATGGTACTTTAACATCTTGACTTTCTATCTAAAACTTACAACCACTAATACGAAATGCTTGAGTTAAAGCTCTACGGTACTGTATATAGAGTGAGTAGAAACAACTAATATTATACTAATATTAGGATCTAAACAGAAGCATTGGACAGGTTACAAAAGAACAGATTTTGAGATGAACATTGCCTTGAAATATATATATGTTTTTGGTAGGAACAAAATAAACTAATATATTGCTACCTAACTCTCCTACCTGCTGTCACAACCATGTTTTACTTTGATTCCAGAAACCTGAAGGACACATTGTCATGAAATAACTCAAAATGCACAAAATGTAAGTGTAACTTACAATCTGGTACAGAGTCTTTGTGTGCTATAATCATGAAGGCACATGTTACTGTCAAAAGCAAAAACAACACAGAACAAATTTCTTTTGGATAAATGCAAGATTCAAATCACTCCAGAGGTGATCATGGTAAGGATTTCAGATTATCCTCAGGAAAGGTGATATCCCAATGGGCATTTATTTTACTGTCCACATTACACTTTGTCTTCATGAAGCAAAAAGAATATGTGGCTATGTAACAAGGATGAAGTCTTAAAAAGAAAGAAGCCTGAAGGATATTGTCTTACATTGCTCACTTGCTATTTAGACTACTAAGAGATAAGTCTACTGTCTGTGTATGTGTAATGCGGGCATGCTTTATTTTGTTACCAACAATGATAAGAGAGGAGAAAATAAACCAACAATACTGCAACCAAATAAATGTATGCACACAGCATTTTCAGGAAAAGTGAAAAAAAAAAAAAACAAATATGTTGCTAGAAGCCTGTAGCACAGGCTTTGTACATCAGAAGAAGCTGCATGGCATGAGTGCATATAAATGAAATGGAAAGGTACAGTAGGCCAATTATCAGAAGCAATTCGAGGTCAAAAGATCAACTGAAAAGCAAAGATGTTAAGAGCAACCCATCAGAGGAAAGGCAATGAACATTTCCAAACATCTCATTATTTTCTGCTATCCATATTAGTTATGTTGACATTGGACAATTGATATAATGTTTACATGTATGTTTATTTGACACTTCTGTATCAGTTGGTAGAAACAGAAAATATAATCCAATAAAGTTATCAATTTGGTTAAAACATTCAGTCCAAAAGATTAATTTTAAAGGTATATTAACCTTTAAGTTTAAAATGCTGAAGTATTTTGCTCTTTAATTCCAGTTAACTGGTTTTAACTTTGAGAATGTCTTAAAATGTGTTCTGAAAATTTAAAAGTCTCACAACAAGGGTATGAAGTAAAGGGCATGATAAATTACTACATATTACTACATACACTTAAGTGAGTTTAGGTATCGGTTTGGGAGCTTTGGTATAAGTTACACTCAGCAGGTACTGTACCAAAGTGTCTTGACATGAAAAATATTTTATATTATAAATAATCAGGGTTCCTGTGTCCCTGACTTTAAGGTGGCTAATGTCATCCAAGCAGGAGATGGTTGCTCACAAAGGCAAGAGAAGATCTAAATGCTGTTATTCATGTTGGGACAAACAACACTGGCATAAACACCATGTCCAACAATAAACAAATTCAAAGACCTTGGAATGAAAGTGAAAAACAGGACTAAATCAGTGTTTTTCTCTTTTGTCCTGCTTGCACCATGGAAAGGTGAACAAATGGAAATTCTAATCTGTAAATACAATACATGTGAGGACATGATGTGCTTCAGCTTTCTCAGCCACTGGAAACCTTTCTGTAGCAAAGGTACTGTACTCTGCACAGGTAAAATGGATTACATCTGAATGACACGGGCACTATTTCACTTGGTGAAAGGATCTACAGAGAAATGACAAAATGCATTTAAACTACAATTGGAAGGCAATAGCATCCAAAGAAAAACTGCAAGGGAGATACACAGAAAGACAAAAAAAAACAATCCAAAGGAAAAGCAAAATGTTAGACAAAAAGTTCATTACATGCCAATACCTAAATGACAGGTTTTATTTGGAGCAAGATACAAGAAATAGAAGCTAAGATTAATTGCATTTGAAACTAAGAGCAGTAGGAAGATTTTTACCCATGGGGCTGTGAAGGCCATGAACAAGTTACCCAGCCATCTCATTTAAATTGATACTTCCTTCTAGAAAGGGCCAGATGATATCCTTAGATAAATCAGCCACTAGAAAACAAGCTAGATGACCAGTCCTGTTTGTAATTTTTCTTATGGTCTTTTTACAAGGTTGAGGACCCTGTTCTAGACAAATATGTATCTGAGTACATAACTCCCACCTATTAAAATAAACAGTTTATCTTATAATCAGTGTACTACACAATTTTATTACAGCCTCCCCCTTATTAGTTTAGTTTTCACTAGCATTTCTAATTTAATACATGCAGAGATAATGAGAAAGAGGCTTGTAATATACTGTAGATCTGAGGCAAGGATAAGTAAAGCTTCAATAGTCCTTATCTACTGTATTTCATACCATTTCAAAGTTCACATTTAAATTACTCTTTCTTCAATAAAACTTTACAGATGTGCTCCATGACAAAGAAGGGTCCTGTTAAGTGATGGATAGGCTAGAAGAGCTAAAACATAAACCAAGCAGAAAAAATACATTTCTTTCTTTTTTTTACCTTGTCCTTGCTAATTTCTATTCTACCTAAAAAATAAAGACTAAGGGGCTTTGAAAAAAATTCAGAGATAAAGTACTGTAATTTAAAAGCACAAATCAGGAAAGGGGTACAAAATATCTCTGAAAAAGTCTCTTTATATCCCTGTGAGCACAGTCTACTCGTTAATCAAGAAATTAAAGTTGCATCATACCACCTAAAAACTGCCCAGATCAGGCCACCCCTCCATACTGAGCAGCCAGGCCAGGAGGAAACTGGAAAGGGATGCCACTGCGAGTGCAAATACTCTTTTGAAAGAGCTAAAGAGCTACAGAGTTCAAGGCTGAGATGGGAGTGAACGGCCATGAGTGAACAATATCACTTTATGTGGTCACTCAAGGTTTTGTGGTCAGAGGAGACAAAACTGGAATTTTTTGTAATAATTCCAAAGCTTTATGCCTGGCACAAAACCCCCACATCACCCAGAGAACACTATGGCTGCAGTTAAATATAGGGGTGTCTGCATCATACTATGGGATTTCTCGTCCCCAGAAAGGATTAGAAAACTTGATATATATAAACTTGATGTAGCACATCAATTTCCCTTTGGGATCAATAAAGTCTTATCTATCTATCTATATAATTGAAAGAAAAATGGACAGAATAAAGCACTGGCATATGGAGCAGATGGGAGACTGGGAAATTACTTCACCAGATGAGCTAAATTTAGTTATTTGAAACACTCCAGAGTAAGATGTAAATGTTTTAATTGAATCATGAATCATTTTTGATCTTATATTTTTTCTCTGAGGGCAAAAACATGAAATTGGGTTTAATCTTGGTTGGATATCTTGGAAGTTTTTTCCCATCCATGCACTGGGCTGGATGGCAGGTGATCTTATTTAATAAAAACTTCATAGATCTAATTATTCGCTTAAATTCTAACAAGAAATGTATTATTCCCATATAGTTTATGTGGATGGGGTGGAATCTTTCTTAGGACATTTTGAACCTCCCTTGTGAGTAATGATTTGGTCTGGGAAAATATTTAATCACATCATTCATTTTACTTCAAAATTATGGTGCAATTCCACACCACTGTGAAAAAAGTTAAATTGCATGTCTTCAGGAGATAGCACCTTATCACCAGAATATTGTTCTTTAGCACTACCTGTTTTCTAACTCCCTTCCTTAAGACTTTAGGGGAATTTGCAAACCATTATCAAGTGAAGATATTGCCAAAACACGAAATAACAACAGAGACACATTATTTTGTATTTAATTCTGTTTTTTTGTAAATTCTGATATATTCTGCATCCCCTTTCTGAAACAACATTACTCTTTTCTAATTACAGCTGCTCGTAAACTAAAAATAAAGCTACTGTATATGCTGTCTGTCTTTTTATTCTGGCAATTATTTTCCCACTTCATTAATTCTACTGGCTTGTTAACTTTATCAATTTTAGAAAAAAAATATTTTAGAGAAAAATTTGAAAGGCTATTTCTTGGATATGCGTTCTAAGCCACTCAGAGCAGACAATCTATAAAATGCACCAACAATTTGCAAAAACACAAACTTAAACCGAAGAGCTTATTAGGCCTAAGGACCACTCTGTCTAAAACACATGGGAATGAAATGTTTAAATAACACCCAGTTTCATGAATGCACACAGATAAGTGAGAAACCCAGAAAACCACACATACCATCACAAAGTTCAAACAAATAAATAAAACCAAATGAAAATAGCAAAATATAACAATGAAAGAAAGTGAAAAAAAAAATTAAAGACTTACTTTATGTTGTCCAGGCAGCCTGAATCTGGTTTGAGGATTGCTGTGTGATGGAACATTTTGTAGAGTGCAATTCCAAGGAAGATTACATTGAGCTGGAACACACAAATGAGAATTTTATAAAGCCCATTTTTGAAGCTTATTTTCATTCATCACTTTCTGATAAAAGCATTGACATGATAAGGGTCGGCTGGGAAATTAGATATCATTCTGTGTCTACCTTACAATGAAGGGACTTGGATTATTTAGTTTTACAGCTATGAAATGAAAACAGTCCAGTGATCAAAGAGCATCAGCATCTTTTAAACAGACAGTTGTATTCCATCACTTTTTGAAAACTCAATATGTGGGAACCCCAGTCCACTCATGGAGCAACCTGACTGACAATCTAAACATAAGGGCTCTCCATAGATTATCTGAAATGTAATAATATTAATCATAACAATTAGAGCCCCATTAACTCATTAATTTAACCCAGGGGTGCATGGTCCACATTCCTTGTTCATGCAGATTTTTTCAAACTTCGCTTTAAGCACTCTACATTTCTTGTAAAGAGCTTAGAAATAAAATTGTATAATTATTACAATAGAAATATACTTCTACATGGTATTCAGTTTTTCTGAAGGCTATATCTACCTGCTGTATTTCCTTAACATTATAATCAACAAATCTGAACTGTAATATAACTAATCTGTAATATAGTACTTTCACTATATTAATTGTATATCTTTACCAAAAAAAAGATTTAGTAATTATTTTTAAGCCTTTGTGTAAATGCAATCATTGCTTAGTTGCATATTTAACTTATTGCATATTTTAAAAAGAAAATAAACAAATATTTTGAATTTGACAGATGATGATTTATTTGATTTGCATTTTTGTATTTTCAGTGGTCTACTGTATATAACATGAATTCTGCCAGACCTTAGTAGTATAACAGCACATTTTGCTCTATACAGAAAATAAATGTTTCACTCTGTTTTTTTTCAAAATGTCAGTATAAATTAATCTTGAAAATAAATATAACTGTAAGTAGTGATTATTTAATGGCCATCTATTTTTAACATTTTTATATTTGACCTTAAAGAGAGGTCAAAGGTGATAATAGATCACATAGTGTATGGTTTCCAATACTTATTCCACTTCATCCATGAACATACTATAGGTACAGTTTGTATGAGGTTGTAAAATTAATTTGCATGTGACCTTAAGAAAGTGCAGAGGTCGCACAGAAGGTAATTTTTGATTAATGCACATTAACATTCCTATTTCTGTTTCATGATAAATATGACCCTATCTGCCCTCTTTATGAAATTATAAGTTATGTTTTCATTTGATACAGGTGACAGGAATTATAGTTCACAACTGACTTGAATCTGAAGTGAAAGTTTGTGTTGTAAACACCTGTCATTCTTGCTGTCCAGTGCTCTATTTATTCTGTCTAGAGAAGGTTGTCTACAGATTTTTATGACAACCACATGCAGCTTAGGTACTGTAAGAATTCATTGCACCACCTGGCAGGTTTACAGAGTAGTGCAGTCCTGCATCAGACTATTCAAACAATTAAAAATGTCAAAAACAAAGTGATCCCCAAGATACTGTATTGCCTACCAACTGACACCTCATGCATCTAAGTGGCTGCATCTATAGATGATTAAACAATGTGACTGGCCAGTTAACTGCAGATCCATGTGAGCTTTGGGACTATGAAGTTGTTGCATCTCATGAATCTTATATACAAGCACACTTTACCAACAAAATTAAATGTAATTCATTATATACAGTATAAATGAAATACACCATTCTTTGGATTGGCTCATGACTGCCATTTTATTTAAGATGGCAGCTTGACATGAATATACTTTTGACAGACAATATTACCTAATTTGTTGATCTTGCTTTGTTCAGCCCCACAGTTTCATTACAGAAGCCAATGTGTTCTTGTTTCTTTTTGTGTTTTTGACAAAACTGACATGGCAACTTAACCATGTGACCAATTACATCAACACGGACAAGAGCTTTTACCATAGACATGACATAACAATGCCCATCAAATTTTAGTCCCCTATGAAGGTTCTTTACAGAAAACAACATTTTAAAATTCCTCACATTCCTCACACAAAAATCTAATGTGGCTGCCAAACTGTAAAACTGGAGTTCCAACTGGAGTTTAGATTTCTTAATAATCTAAACAAGCTTCATAGTTTTGCCCCCTGATAATTTGAACAATAGCAACAGGAATCCAGCAACTGTGTTGCTTGACTCTGTAATAACAGTTCAAAGATGTTGTATCACTCTGTATTTCTGATTCTTTCTTCAAATATTGAAAATCATATTTGTGTTCATTCCTAATGCAGAGAGACAGAAGTCACCTTGAATATTACTTTAAACAAGTGGATACTAGTACAGCAAAATAGGTGTTACAAAGACCTTTAGAATAGTATAGCTAAGGTATTCAAAGAAGCCTTAGTTTTTAAAGCAGACTGAATGTGATTCAATAGCATTGAAACAGAGCTTGCCAACTGATTTTATTGTACTTAACCATATACTTAGTTTTCTATCCATTGTCACATACAGTATTAATTTCTTCATAAAGTGACACTTTTAGATTGTCAATTTTTTACATAATGAGGAATGCTAAATAACCCTGGTCCTAACCATTACCAAATGTTTTGCATGTTACTGATATAGATGTGCCTTTTCACAAACACGGAATAACCACAATAATTTCTTTTTTGAGATAATGTTTTTTTTTACCATTTTTGAAATAACATCTTAAAAGACCATTATTTTAATTTCCCAATTAGTATGAGTAAAAGGCTCAGGTTTATAATGGTATTTTAAGGCCCTACATTAATGCCTATTACTAGAAGTATGGTACTAAACTTCAACCTCCAAAAAAGGCAAACTGTTAAATGTTTTTTAAGATGGCAATCATAATATTCCTGATTTAAGTTTGAAAAAAATGAATAAATTCTATACACGTACTTTTAGAAAAGAATTAGTTTGTATATCTAATAGTCAAAGTGTTTTCTTTATATTTAGTTTTAAATGTAAAAAAGAATATTCACACAGTAACGCACAGAAGCCCTCTGTTTAAATCTGTGAAAAAAGACTTGAATCAATCACTTCTGTCAAGGAGATTACTTCTAAAATGAATACTAAGAAGCATTCATGTGTAATGTGACTGAAGATGTTCTTACAACTGTGCATTAAAACTGCAAAAAGCCTACATTTAACAAGGAGCTCATAGTGTCTGGTGATAAATGGGTCAAGAAGGCAGATTTACAATATGAAAGTGAGCAATTCAAGAAACAGATTGGCTATTCAATTGATCATTCAGGCTGTGCTCTGGGAGGTAGAAGGGGTTAATTAGGGGTTGCTTACCATAATTATCAAGGTTGCCGGACCTATGAAGCTCCAGATGAAGTAGGTGTCAAGTCTGAGCCAACATCTGTAATGAAACACAAGGGATAGAAGGTTTTCAAGCACTACAGCACAGGAAATACATCAACACTGAGACCATGACAGAGAGAAATGGACACTTCAAAACATTCCACCGGGAGCTGGGAAATATTACATTGCTTGTTCATTTAAATGCTGAATTATGGGTCCATTTTCTGACAGCACTATTGATGGAGTAAGATAATTACCTCTCGTGGTGGCAATGGGGAGAAAAATAAATGGCACCTAGCCAACTTTCTCAAATATCCTTCAACTGTAATGTGTGTGCTTATATATATATACAGTGTGTGTACAAAAAAAGAGGTAAGGGTATTAAATATTTCCCAAGCCATGCTTTTCCTTCCAATTATGTGGCAGGGCAACTTGCCTGTCACTTGTCAGCAGAGAGGACATGGATTCACAAAGTAGAAATGTTCTAGTTACAGTGGGGAATGACTCAAGATTTTAAGAAATGTAAGACTCATAACCTTAGACTGTTGCCTAATTAAGCAGATCTAGCCTTACCTATTTAGAGCTTAAAACACATTGTTACTGCTAATGTTACTAGGGTTGCAAATGCTCTGGAACACCAAACATGAAGTTGATTCATGACCTATAGCTAAATTATTAATCGGTTAATTTCCAGCACATTAAATAGGCCTCCATTTTTGGCCTCTGGAAAATTACACTCCTATTCTTTTGTCATTTAGGGTGACAGAAAGACAAAATGAAAGTGACACAATATTAAATATAATTTAATATAAATTTAGGTAGACTTTGTATGAAATGTGTTAAATTAAAGTAATATGTCATTTTACTTTTGCATACATGTTTTTTCCTGAGAAGATCATCTAGATTTAATTTATAAACGCTAATCATTAGCTGAATTACATTCAACATCTCCAAAATGTCCTTTTTCCCCTCAAAAGGAACATGAACAGATTAATGAAACATATTTGTATTATTTAAACAGCATTTTCTCATTATTCCTATTTGAGAGAAACACTACAAGAGAGATATTTCTCATTTTTGCAGAATTATTTTCTTGCTGTCATGGAGCTGAATAGATTAGATGAGTTATAAGTTTGAAGCTTGTTGGTATTGTTTAAGTTATTGGAGTTCATAACTTTCATGGATTAAGCCAAATATGCCCTTTTCAGTGTAGCAGTTAAATAAAAAGTATGACCATTTTCAGAAAGAAGAAAATCTAGTCAACGGTTTAGTCTTTGTCCTTGAAATGTGTTTCTTGTTTCGTCACTGTTTCTTGAAAAGGGGCACGTGTATGCAGTATACCTGATTCTCTTAATAGGAAATAAATAAGAGGAGTTATTGAAACATACTGTATATATTTACTATTTTTCATACTGTAAAATACCAATTTGAATACTTCGTGTCTGAAAATTCATTGTGTAGTGACTTTTTTGTCATACCGTTGTAGTAAATTTGCTCAATGGCAGTTTCTGCATTTGTTAGAACTCTAAGGCAACTTTAAATTCCTGTAAAGAGTAGATCTCATTCATAATGCGTGTTTCTCTGTATTATTTTGACTCAATTGTCTCAAAATTAAGTCCATCAACAACAAATTCACATTTATAAGGATTACCTTATACAGCTGAGAATTTACTAGAGCAATATGAGTAAAGTACCTTGCTCAAGGGTACATCAGCAGCATCTCACCTGGATATGAACCCATATGACCCCCCAAACCAGAGTCAACTTCATGCTGCTTCCTTAATATGCATAAGGAGACAATGAGTCCAACTAGATGACATTGATTTATAATAGCTTGCGCATTAATGCTGGACAACAAAACAAATAGCTTCCAAATTTGCAGGAAAGATACTGTGAAATTATAAAGCAAAACTATTTTTAAGGTCACATATATTTGGAGTCATTAATTTAAGGGAAAAATATAAATTCTTTTCTCATGAAAATAACAATGCATTTTGAGGAATTGAAAAATTTTACACCACCCCACCTCAATCATTTATTTCTTCTAGCCTGTGGAACATGTAAAGCAAAATGTATTTATCCTCACTGTCTCTGAGGAATCATCAAGACTACTTTGGATGACAGAGACAGTTTATGCAGAAATAGTTATCTTTTTAAGGTGCTTTTGTATGTTTAATACATGGTATAATTTTGGGTTGTGGTAATTTAGGAAAACAAAAATATTTATTGCATATGTTGATTTTTTTTTCTAATTATCACTGTATAAATATTTGAGTGGACGTTTTAATACCTTTTGATAACAGAGACAACAAACTGGTACTTGTATCCAGTAATTGTTTTGATACTAATTTTAGAAACATTTAATGTGGAATACCTTCCTTTATTAGTACCATTTACATTCTTCACACCTTTCTGTAATTGTTACATCACTGGCACTTGTTTAATTATTCAGATGATGCTGAATTGGGATCCCAGTGGATATCACATCATCTATCAAACAGAACTATCATTTTCACACTTCAAGGCATGCGGGTTAATGTGTTGTTTAGGGGGGTTGACACACATGATAAACATCTTTGAAGCAAAATGCTGATGCTAATTTTCATTATTTCAAGATCCTCTAATGAAGACCCCTCTTATGTTTCAAGTGAAAAATGAATCTCTTTTTTTTTCCTGGAGATTATTAATACAGCTGAAATCACTGTATTCACTGGTTCATTGCTACTGCTGAATATTATTTTTATTATCTTGAAACACATGAGAAAAAAACAAACTGTTTTTATTTTAATGCCTATTCTTAGACTGAGTAGTAACAGTAAGAAAATTTCACAGTAAAGCAGGAGGATCTGACAATAGCAGCACAGAGTAGTAAAATGACTGATAACCGTAGTAATTAGCTTTTTTACAGATCACATTTGTAATTAGGTTTGTTATAGATTGCAGATGTAATTACCTTGTGCTTCAGTAAAATCTTAAACTTAAAAATGTAACACTGAAATGTATCCACGTCTTTGCATGGCATGTATTTTTAAACATTGCAAAGCAAAAATTATAGGCTTACATTAATATCTTTTATAGCAAGATGTTTAAAATAGTATTTATTCATCTTCTGAATCTTTGGTTTTGTTTTCTGCCATTTTCACTTCCAGCAGAAATATTAGCATTATCCTGTGGTTTGAGTAAAATTATAAGTCTTGGCCTTTTCATGAAAAGACTTTAGATACAGATGATGGAAAGAATGCCAAAACTACCAGAAACAACTGTTGTTTTTATACAGTATATGACAACAGGAGCTCTGTATCTTTGTGAATATTAAATAGAAATCCTCTGAGGACTTGATATTTATTTTTTGTGTGTGATTATTTCCCATTTTTCTTGAAGTAACTGCATGAATACATCAAACATTTCACATTGTGGAGGACTGTTAAAGCAATTTTTGAACTTCTGAATAGAAAAGTAAAAGATATAATGAAATGGATATAATGAAACTGTAATAAATGTAACAGGGTGAAGCCTTTTCCATATACAGCTCACAAGAACAAAAAATCCAGGCGACCGTCACTTTTTTTTAAAGGAGTGAGCCACAATATAATATAATATAGTTGACATTTTTTAGCTTTTCATGTAAGATCTCTTAAATTTAAACTCAGTTCTCTGCCTTGTTTTCACAAAAATGATTTCTTACCTAAAGAACACTATACCTGCATAGGTATAACCGCGTAATTAGGATTTTGCGCAACTTATAGCTATAGGTAAAATTACTGAATGCACAGAATGGATTATGAAAAAGTACTGTATTACTTAGATACATATGCAAGTACTCACACTCTGTCCGTCCCATAGCTTCTGTAATCTACAGCTGCAGACACAGCCACAATCAGTGCAGGCACTCCATAGCCCACCAGATAGAAGTATTTTCTACGGGAGTGCTCACTCTCAAACACCTCCACCAGCATGATGTAGAGCTGGACGCCCTCGAGGAACATCCATGTGAAAGCCGCCAGAAAGAAGAAGTGCAGCAGAGCCGCGAAGACAGCACAGGCAATCTGGGGTTACAACAACACGGAACAGGTGTGTTAATTTTGTGTTCTGTTTTTTGGAAGGGGTTAGGGGAGTTCTATTAAAATTCATCAGACACACTTTTTACAGCCTCTTCTACTTCCAAAATACAGAGTAAGAAAACGACTCTGATCCCCTCTTCTAGTCAGATCTTTTTTTTTTAATAATCAGAAAATAGTATTATTCAGAATCCAGAAATAATGAGATGGGGCTTGCCCATAGCAGTATCATGGAGGACCTGTTGCTTTGGTAGAATAAAAGATTAATCAACTCCTTCACTGCTAGACCATCATCAAAAAAGTATTTGAATAAGGTATTCTGCATAACCCTATTATGATCTTGCAACAACTTCTAAAAAACCCCGACAATTTTACTGCTGTAACTGTATTTAAAGACAATGATTATTTCATTGAATTTCACTGCTTATTTACGAGACATGTAGCAATTTTCCTTGTACTAAAATGGCTTTTACTGCACCTGTCATTTTTTCTTTCAATGCTCTCTATGCCTTGTAGAATAATTACATAAAACACTTAAGAATGCAGTTTGTAATTTAGAGTGTCATATCTGAACCTGGGGTATTCTGATATATGTGACAGGCTTTCATGTTGTTTTCACTCTTATGAACAGATACAGTATATGCATATTTTCACAACATTGTATTCAATATTATTAAGAGGGAGGAAGGTCAAAAAACCCCTGATAAAGCTTTCAATCAAACATAAGGCAAATGTATTCTAAAATAAATTCTAAAATAAAATATTTAAAAAAAACAGGAAAGAGTACATATACATTTGCTGTTGCTCATCATACAATAAAGATCAATTTAAATCAGATCAATTAAAGTATTTTAGTCCATCTTGCTGTTCCTCCTGGGAAAAAAATAGTTGGAAAATAATTATTCTAATTGAACTTACAAATTTGAAAGACACATTTCTAAATTTTAATTGTTAATTCCCACTTGACAGTGTATACTGTATATATATGTTTTTGTAGAGGTCAAAGAGAACTCTTGGTAGTTTAGTAAATTTGCACATTAGTGTATATGAACATTTGGGATTTTATTACATTAGAAAATACCTCACTGTCTCACAAACATTCTTTGAATTGAAATTACTAGTGTTAAAAAATAGCTATTGGAAACTATAATCTCTAAAATGTACATAATTGCAAATATATTCTTACATTTGTTTTTATGAATATCCCAGCAAAAAATCAAGTTCAACATCAAATAAAATATATATAAATATTACGACCAACCAGAAGTACCAGTCTTACCAATATATTTATAAGTATACAAGTCAGGTTAGCTTTCCCTCACTTTCCTAGCCAGCTCCATTTTGTTTGTTATTTTCTTTTCTTTGGCACCACTCTAGTTCCTTACCCTTGTTATCACGCTTCCTAGTCCCTCGCCAAAACCCACCTGCTTCCAAAAGAATTTTCCATAATGTTGCAACCTCAAGTGTCTAGGGGTAAAGGGGTGTAATAAGGCCTCTTCCTTCAGAAAACCTCCATGTTATATGCTGAATAAGATGTGTTCTGGTTGGCTGAGAGCTAATTGATAATGACATCATAATGAAACAGTGGTGTGATGGTGGGCCAATGGGGGAGGGAGAACAATCAAGGGTCAGCAGTGTGGAACATAAAAAAACACACACAGACCACACACTGGGACGTAACATCTAGTCATACAATCATTAAAGTAATTATACAGTAGACTTCATAATAAATAATGTTAACACAGATGAGATGTATTTTGTTACAAAAGGAATCTTGCTTTTGGATTAAAGAGCGGTGTTAAACAGTTTAATTATCAGTTCTGGTAAGGATGTCTCAGAAGAGAATATTCTGAATGGTTCTGACACTGGTGAATGGTATCAAGTTCCAATACAGTGCTGAAGTTTTCAATCCAGAAGCAAAACCATAAAAAAAAATATTACTCTACAATGCAAAATCATCCTTTTAATTTAAGTGACTGTATCATGAAGCGACTTCGAACATTGAGTAAATTTGCCATATGCTTTTGCCTACAAGTGCGCTGTTGGGATGGTAATGCAATATGCTTTTAAAAAGAAAATTGTTTTTCAAGCTATGTCACCTGGTTTCAAGTTGATCAACAAAAGACAACAGAAAATCTACAGTATAGAGGACTTGACAAGCATATGATAACATAAATAACAAATATGTTTTGTGTCCTTTGGATTCTACATTTTTTTATTTCTGATTCAAAGCAAGAACACAAGGAATATAATACATATTTGTATTATAAAATAGAGGTAAAAATAGACAATATAAATAAGTTATTTGATCAAACTACGGGTTTAATAATTCCTGCCCATGGGGTCGTGATATTTATTTTTGTGGGGTTAAGTCAGTAAAAGTTCTGCTCTAGATATTGTTTAGGTAGCAGCAGCACTGGGTGTAAAGAAAACATCTTACTATAAAAACATTGCAGCTAAAATCTTAGCCTCTTATCAAATCTACACAAGGTGTAAGAAAGTATACATTTCAGAGTTAAAATGTATTTATTGTTTTAACTAGTGTGCATAATGAGCAAAGCTACCTTCAGAGAGTGTGTCTTATATAACAAGACAGTTGTTACAGAAAGTCCACAAGGAATTGTTACAAAGTAAGAATGATAGAATCACAGTTTCAAATTGGTTAATTAATTGGATAAAACATCAGATTTGCTTACAAAACTAGGCTACAGAACATTTAAGCAAAAATTGGGAATGTAGATCTAACAACAATAACCTTGATCTTATGCCTATTTTGTTTCCTTTTGGTGCTTTGATTGATACACCGTGATTTATGTTTTATTTTAAAAAGAATACCATTATGTTTTCATAATTTGCTGGTATTTAGATGGGTAGATGTGATGTGTAATGAACTGTTTAGATCTGCTCTATATAGCCCAAGGTGATTTCCAGTGATAGACTGAGCTCTTCATAATCAAAGGGAAATGTGATACCCATTACAGCATGACAACCAGCACAAGAAATTTGACTGAATTGTAATTGCTTCTTCATCGTTCAAACATACAGTGACCTCTCTAAGAAGCCTATATTTGCCATAAATATGCTTCCATACATAAAAAACATAACTAGTATATGAAAGTATAATGTAGGTAAATACTTTGTGAAGAATAACACTGGGATTAGCTGTTACACAATCTGCCATTTGCTTTACAGTTCTGAGAGTGTCTATCTACGTTCCAGGGACAATATTCTCTCTGTAATTTAATCAACACATCCATTAAAAGGCATTTGGCTTGATGGTAGAAAAGCATCACCACGTGTCTTAATTATTCAAACAACTTGTAATTAGCTATTTAGATTGTCAATAAATACTATTCCAAAATGAAATATTATCCCTCTGGCAGAATCAACAATCAACAAATACCCTCTTGTTGAAACAGTCCTGTCTCACCAATTACAATCTGTGTCACTTTACCTTCCCCGAGTATAAATTTGAGTATTACATGTTATGAGGTCAGGGAGAAAGAGAATAAAACAGAAGAACATTTGAACTGGACAGGGTCAATGATTCTCCCGGGAATATCAACCTGAGTATTGGTAGATAATTCTCAAGAACATACTCTTAACCAGTTTGTATCCTTTTTGTTATTTCTTTTATAGACAGGGCATTCATTTACTGTGGGGCAGTGCAATATACTGTATGGCATGAAATTGGTCGTTAAGTATCACTTATATCAAGAAAGCAGTGATTACACTGAATAAACAGGAAATTGTAAAGTATTTATTCTACACAGATGCCATAAATATATGAGGACACAAAAAGTTTCATAACAGATGTTTTGAGAACATCTGTATAATCACTGATGGTGACAAGGATGTCTTCTTTCATATTACCTTCACATGAGTATGAGTATGTAAGAGTATGTTGAATAAAAAAAATGTGACACAGCAAAGACTACTCTGTCTTTGGATTATGGTTTTTCCACAGCTAATAAGCTTATTTGCCTTTACCTTTGCCTTTTAAATTTACTGATACCCTGATAAATCAGGTATATTATAATATTCAAAAGTTTAGATTCTCACAAGATACTGTGATTTAAATATACAGTATGCTGCCAGATCAATGTTGGAAAGGAACACATTTATTGTTTAGTTAAAATTGCATCTTACAAACCATTTTTCATGTCAATTAATTACGAAAACAATTATGACTAGTGCAGTGCTTTCTTAAATTCAGTTTGCATATTTTAAGCTTTTACTTCTCTGAATATCATACTGCTTTATAATAGGAGAGTCCTGAAACATGTTTTAAAATACAATTTAAGTCTCAAGTCTTTTTTTTTTGCAATTTATTATTACTATTTAAAGAGAAACTCCAAATTTTATTACACAAGTGTGAACAATTTTAGTATATGGCTGCATCAGATTTTATCACATTTACATTCCACTCAATATGAAGGCTGTGCCTTTAAATATGGTGCATGTTAATAATACAATTCCGAAAAAGAACATATTTCACCTTAAAATCAATGTCACTGATTTCCGGATTGACCAGGCCGGTGATCATTTTATGTCACTATCCCTAGCAGTCGGTACAATTGTAAGGGTATCAAGTGTAGCACAGTATGTCATGGGTTTCAGTTGATGGATTATGTATTAAACTTACCGGCTGATCAGCACGATTTATCCCAATGAGGAAGAGTAACTCTGCAACAAAGAGGCTGATGCAAAGGTTCTTGTGGATGGTGTTCCGGTCACTCTGAAGCCCCCGGAAGAAGCAGAAAGTAAAGATGCAAATCAGCAGGCAGACCAGAGAGAGAAGGATTCCCACCCAGGTGATAACATCCAGGAGCATGTCATGTACAGGATCAGTATTCTGTGAAGCACAGGAAGGAAGCACATCAATAATGGTCATTTGGCCGCTGAATCCACATTGAAATCACCAGTTCAATTAACTCTAAGGTGAGGTACTGTACAGTAAAAGAGAGCACATGAACATGTTCCATTCAAACACTGTCCTCCAAAAGCATAGAGACAGTGCAGTCAAAACCAGGATATTCAATTTGAGTTCCAATAATCAATTCTCATATGAAAAAAAACATGACTAACATGACTGATAAGTACAACTGCTAAGTATTTTATTTTTTAATAAGGTCCACCTTCTTTGGTCAATTAAAAATGGTTGAGCAGGTGTTTGTCTTCTGGGAAACTAAGAACTCATAAAATAGCAAATATCATATCACTCTATCTTGTTATGACTTAAATGCTTGGAGTCTGTAAGTAAAAATAAAAACTAAATAACTTTCTCTTATAGAAAGACAGGGAAGTTGAAAGCTGAAAGAAAGGACAAAACTCAATCAGAGCCATAGCACAGAAAAAGAGCATGAACAAAATCAACAATTTGACAGATGTACATAGATGAGTGTTTGGAGTATCATTTTACAGACAGATGAGAGTAAAATCAACTTTTAACAAAGTGATATATGTTGATTAGGGTTTAATTAGAACTCGACTGAGGAAGTGACAGCTGAAATAAAGGAACACAACCATATATGCTTTATTAACTTTAGAAAAAAGGAAACAACTACTGTACCTGATTTGTAGTCCAAAAGTACAAAAAATAAACAATCCTCTACAGCCCCTTTAAGATCTAATTTATATTTTCCACAAGGGGGCGCTAGAGCATAGTATAGTATTTCCTTAAACTTGTGCTGATGAGGGTGCAAGAGCTGTCACATGTGTACATTCCCTTAGCGTTGCATCCACCCAATCATCTGCTTCATCCACTTTTTGTCAATGTTGAGCCACTTTCCTTCAGTTTGCGCCAATCCACATGTTCGAATATGGTGGGCTTCTGCCTCTTTCTCCATTTAAGTCTACAATATGTAACTTAATTAATTCTCAAGAGCTTTCCACAAAGGCCTTACATAAAATGCCCAACAGCGTACAGTATATTACTTGCATAACAACTTACATAACATTTTGCATAGACCACACATTCTAACATCAAAAAAAGTACAATACTACTTCATAGAGCTACAGCATGTACCAATGCAAATGGTTTCCAGAAATACACAATGAAATAATTTCTATACCTTACATACGCTACAGCAGTATAATTACTGCAGCTTAATACATCAAAAGAACAATTAAGCAACACTTGAGCTATTGTCTATGAATTACCTCCAACTATGATCAACAATTATTCTTAAATACAATAGTACAAGCATATAAAAATAAAAATTGCATTGCTTAATACATATACTGTATGGACACCAACAGAGTCAATGTCTGCCGTTTGTGTATAGTCTACCAATGATGTACTGTACATATTGGGCATGCAGCTAAAATAGAGTAACTTAGTGAATCAACCAATACGGATGGTCAACTGGAGCACAATATGAGTCTAGACATCACCTAACTAACTATAGTCCATATATTGCTGACCTGAGTCTGAAATGTACAATTATTGAATTGTGACTGGAATTCCCTGTATGAAATTGTGATGTGTATGTTTTGCTAAAAAATCCCATAGTGGAATCTACATATTGGTGCATACAGTTTATTATGCATACAGATATGTTTATTATTTATTCTTAACAAAGAGAAAATAGATAGTATTAAAATAAACTTAACAAAAATGTTTAGCTTTTTTAATTTACTTCCTAAGTATTTATGTGATCTACTTTTCATTGTGCGTGTGTGGTTCTTTTATGTAAAAGCTTAATATTTCATGATACTCAGTAGAAGTACAATGTTAATGGAAAGGCTCTGTCAGCTTCATTACTGTTATGTTTGGCAGAGGACTGCACTTTGCATGCCTTCTATCCTATGTTCCACATTTTATTTAAATTCTCAAATAGGGACTTTATATCTAGGAAGTAAAAAGGAGTCCATGGTCAGGTCAGGCGATTTAGAAACCAGCAGGAACTTGAATTCCTGAAAACTTGAAGTTGAATAATAAGTTGTATCCTCTCTAATCCTTTTCTTATTGTCATTGTTTCAGTAATGAATTACATCACTTTTTAACTTTCAAAACATTTTTCAAAACATCACTTTTTAAATGGAATATAATTCATTTTCTATTGCTAGTAGTTTTAATTGCACCTTAATGTTTATTCTCTGCTAATGAATTTATTAGACTTACTGTATATTAAGGCCAAGGCCCGAGGGATTTTCAGTCTTTGGTTTCTGAGAAATTGTATGGTTATGGATCTATGATGGCATGAGGAGGCTTCTTTTTCTGAGATAAAGGCACTATCTCTATTGGCAGGAGCTTTGGCATCTGTCTCCCTTCCAGAATATGCCCTCCTGTCATCTTTTGATACCTTCCACAGGAAGATTTATAAATAGGCAGCACGCCTGTGAAGGCTCTTTGTAATACGTCTTACAGGGTGAACAGTAGTCCTCTAAGAACATTACAATAAAGTGAGCTCATCTTTAGTCATTTAAAAGCCCTAGTACAAATATATCCAAATGTTCTGCATATGAAACTATTTAACTCCATTAATATGTTCCCTGTATATCTAATGTGTTACATTATACCCGTAATATCTTTCCGAAATAAATTATGCTTCCCCGAGCTTTTTCCTCAGCACTTTTTGCAGCTCCTCTGGCCTTCTTTAATGTGGAATGAATACAAACACAAACACAATATGTAAAAGCAAAGTTAGGCAAACTGAATGAAAACTAAATGAAAAAAGCATAACAGATGGCATGGATTCATTTTGTTCTCACCTCTTAGTTTTGTGACATGAACCACCTCCATTTCTGCTACGCTCCTACTATGAATTTATGAACGCAACTGTTTCAATACTCCTTGTTTTTACTATGCGTTGGAACACACAGTGACATTAGCACCCTTTCAAGAATACTGTATGCATGTTACACGTCTCCTTGGGAGGTATATGTATATCATATGTAAATGTGGTAATTGCTCTGCATGTTGTAAGCTGCATTAAGCTTAACATTAATGGTGTTGTTAATGAATACTGGAGGTGAACACAACATGAGGTAAGGACATTTGGTAATTACTTTACCAACATTAAGTAAATTATGCCCCTTGAGTTCTAAACACTAGTATTTTTTTCCCTGGAACTATGGCGTTGACCATCTACTCACCAAATACAACAGTACCAATACTCTCCATGGCATTGGATTCAGTCTTGAGTTATTTTTATTAATAATTTCCAATACTGTTTACATTGTTAAAATGTCTTTAAAGTACACCTAGTGAATATATATTTTTTTTTACAGACTGATGTATAAAATCTGTGGCATATTATTGGAAACACAGGTTTTATATTTTTGGCCCCTCTTTCCAAAATGGAGTAAGAAATTGGTATATTATCATGGAAAAATGCTACTGAGACTTTTAATGTCCTACATCAAAAGGAATTATTGAAGAAGGTGTAGTCACCCGTTCGTGACGTGGTGGGCAGGTGGCAACATCTTGCATTTTGTCTGTCCAGAACAACATTATTCAAACGAAAATACAGTAATTAAACAAAATTATTCTTGTTTGACTACAACATAGAGCAATATTGTCAACAGAGTTAAAGCACATCTGCTTGTGAGTGACAAATTAACAGTGATAATTAAAATGGCCTTCTTTTGTGTTTTTATCTACCAAGGCACTGCACACTCGGTCTACTGTACAATGAATCTACAGTCATCAGTGTTATCTTGCAAGTGTGAAAAAGGCTTTCCATCTAGATTGAGAGGCATCTATGATATGGATCACTATAGTATATTTGTTGCTTTGTCACAATACATTGCACACATTTGTTGGTTCAATCCATCACCATCTTACTTCTAGCCAGAGCTGTTTTTCCTTTCTTGCAATGGATTTTCCGCAGTGCAGTTACAATGTTCAGGGATAAGCTGATTGCAAAGGCACCACCAACCATGACCCTTGTGAAGTCACTGAAATTCTTGCTCCAATGAATTACACTGCTGACTAAAGAGCTTTATGTCTTAGCTTAAGTTCTCCTTTTTTGACCAGTCAATGTGCATTGAAAGCAGCAATACTGTGTCCCAAAGCTCCATTTCTAATTTTGTACAAAATTTACTTTCTGTATCTTAAGGGCACAAGACACCCACAGACATTATTCAGAAGCGTACTTCTCCTCTTTCAAATTTGGCAAAGATTTTTTTTTACACTTTTCTTCCTGGACCAATTCCTTCAGTGATGAAATTTAATTTAGTTCACACAGCATTGAATGCAATCCATAGTTACCAATCCCTGTGCATTACTGCCAGAAAGATGATTCCCAGGATAAAAATGAGCAACGTATTCAAATGCGTCCCTTTCCGACCCCAGCTATTCTGAACATGCTGTCTAGTGGAAAATAAATATACAAAAAAGAACTACCCAGGGATCTGTGGCTTGCCGAATGGAGCCCCTCTGTGTTCTGAATTTATTTTAGCTTTATCTGAACAGTGATAGGAGCTACAGCGATACAATACAAAAGCTCTTAAGCTTTAAAACTCACAATAAATTTGGCAGGCTGTAATCAAATTAAAATGTATATTTTGAAATTAAATTAAATCTATATCTCATTCTATTTCATGCCAGAGGGCACATCTTAAAAAGCAAGGGGGAGGGCAGGTGATAGAAAAAGCAGGAGCAGTGCTAACACCTGACACCGTATAAAACAGCAGTGGGGACTGTCACAAATGGGAGCCAGTGAATCAGGATTTATGGCCATCTCAACGTAAAGAACGGGACAAGGAGAGTGAATAGATGATATTTTCTATCACATTTATCATGTTTAAAGACCCCAGTGTTTTTCATTATCCAACCTAAGGAACTTTATTTCAGCACATCCACTGCTGGAGTAAAGAAGTAGGAAGCAGATAACCAGCAAAAACCAAGCAGTGAAATGAACATAAAAAAACATGAAGGGAAACAATCATGATAAAATCCAATAGAATGTAGTGTGGAAGATAGAAAAGCAAAATGTTATATTACTGAGCACTTGCATTTCAGTGGCCATGATACCAACTTCACCACCAGCACCCCTTGTAACAACGTGTTAAAAAAACTGTAAAAAAAACATTTTTATAAAGAGGTGTTACTTGATAATGTTCGTATTGGTTAAATACTTGTCAGTCCTGACACCAGTTTAAGCACCAGCAAATTTTAAAAGATAAAAAGTTTTAGAAAAACATCCTCTCAGGGAAATACAGTAATTATTTGGTAGAGGATAAATAAATAGGCTATACCTTAAAAGACAAAAACTTAATAAACAAAACCAATACAGAAAACTAATTTTTACAGACTACTTAAATAAAGTTCTAATGACTTCCAGAGACCAAAACACTGTAACTATGCCTTCACACTGAATTTACTAACATTGACCATCCCTAATACTGTATATTGAGAAGTACTGTATACACACATCTGATAAAGGAAGACTGTTTTTATAAATAATTATCCATTATTAGGTCACATTCTAATTTGGTGCTAAATGAGACACCCATGGTTCCTATACAAAAATACTTCCAAATTCAAGCAATACTAAGAGGCATTAATGAAAATAATAATGATCGTGGCAGATATTAAAAAAACCTGTTACAAATCATCACAGCACTCACATAGAAACATACAGCTTCTTTTCCTAAGTTAGGTTAAGTTCCTTCACTCCCCAGTACTTGAGAGGTTGAAGTTCATCAATGAGGAATTCAAGTGGCGAATGGACAGTATCTGTGGTGCCAGAATCCATCTTACTACAACAGAGGACTAATCTTATATCTTCTAATATTTCTATTTTCTCCTTTGCAATCTACTTTCACACTGTAAGGTGTTGTATATACTGTATGTACTTGTCTGATTAGATGCATAAAGTTGTTAGTCTCCACCCAGTTGGGAGCTACTTATCTGATAACCTTAAGCTATGTCAACAAATGACTTATTGTGGCTCCTGGAAGATAAATTACAGTAGTTGGCAGACTATCACACACATTATCCACTTTCTTCTTACAATCAAGTTAAAATTCAATTCAGGGCAGTTTACACAGTTAAATTTCTCCCTTGTGAGGACTACTATGGCTTTCTGTGTTCATATGAACTAATGACATACAGTAAGATCTTGGATCCAGGCTCAGGGTCAGTTTAATCCTGAGCCCATTTTATTTAAAGAAATAAAGTCTCAAACTCATTAATCTAACTCTAAAACAGGATTGTACCTGATCCAATCAGTCCAGAACTAAGTAAATACATTTTATCAAGGTAATATAAACAGTTTTACCTTAAGTTGTAGAAGGCGCAGAGATATATTATTGTGGTTGCTCTAAACATTAATTCAAATTTAATATTGTTGAGGGGCTGATGAAAAGAGAGTAGTCACTCCATCTTCTCAATTTTAAAAACACTTACATTTGAATTTGTGATTTGTGAAATGAGACATACATTACCAATAATCCTACTTTGCTGGAACTAAAACATTATCTGCATACACAAGGCACTACAAAGCATTGGAACTATCGCCAACATGGCTTGCAGAAGGTTTAACATTTTTACATATCAAGAGGGAGGATATACATGTCAACATCAGTGTTCTCTTGCAAGCAGGAACCGCACACACTGAAGATCCATCATCAGCTCTGTGGGTTTGGTCATATCACCCAGATGTCAGTATCCAGGCTCCCACAGAATGTTCTCTACTCCCAGCTTTGCCAAGGTAATTGCATCAGAAGAAGCCAGGAGAAGGATGTCAAAGATACGGTGAAAGCAAACACGAAGAAATACAACATTGATATCAATTCCTGGGAGATTATGGAACTTGTGTGAACCAGATGGAGGGAGAATGTCAGGAAAGATGACTGGCACTTTGAGATCAAAAAGTGTCATACTGAGGAACGAAACCAAGAGCCTTGAAGAGAGCTCACCATGTTTGGATTGTACAGTACATGACCCAGATTACATCCACTCAACCTACCGTAACAGAGTGTGCAGACACCCAATCACTCTCTTTAGCTGCCTACTGATTTATGGAACACAATCATTCTTGACTGCAAGGGAAAGCTAATGAATAAATGTTCACATCCACCCATATCTCCAATAGTCACATCTTTCCATGCCTTCAGCCAGATTGAAATACAAAGACTATTTTTACTTATTTAAATATAAATTGGTATAAATAATTATCTATAATTTATGTACCCAGTGGTTTTCTAGCTTCTGAATTGATTCCAGATGAAGTTTGTTTCTGACCATGTCTGTCACAGATGCACTCAGGGTGTACCCATTTGCTTAATATTCTGTCATAAAGCACTGTGGGTGTATATGACTGGTTTGACTGTGCCACCGAGCCCTGGACTGCTCCTGCTCAGTGCCAATTCCCATCTTTTTATTCTGAGTTTACCTGTAACCAAAAAACTATTTTTAAGCTGGTCATGGAAGCATTCGTTTCAGAAATTGTCTTGCTCTTGTCTTGCTATTTGAAAATTTCTGTTTTAAAACAATAAGAACCTTTGGTGAATCTGCTTCATATTGCAGTTGACAGATGCTAGACTCTTTGCACCTGCATCTTAAAGCACATATTACAGAACATCAAAGACTCAATAAAATCCAAAAACCTCTAAAAAAAACAAAAATATTGCTTCTTATTATGCAGTCATATGGGAAGCCTCACAGAGATTAAGTTCATCTGAAAAAAAAGGGATTAGATAAGCTCCCTGAAGTAAAGCTGACTGTGCCCTGTTGGTAAATCAATAAGAATTGCTGGACAAAACAAGTTTCTGTCCATTTTATTGGGAAGTAAGCAAGAACATGTTAGTTGTTAATCCTTCTTGGACACGGGGAATATTGTGTCACAGTCTTTTTTGAAAAAGCCAGTTGACCTTTGAGAGAAGTGTTCATCATCGTCAACCAAAGCTTCTACCAGAAAATCTAGAAACTAAATAGGACTAAAAAAAAACAAAATAAGTGTTTTGTAAAAAGGGCTATGCAGCCTAGATATCGTGGGTTTACTGTATATCCTAATCATGTTCATTAGATAATCATGGTTGGGGACTAAAAAAAACAGATTTTTCTTGGAATTACAGAAAAGTACCTACAGTAAATTGCAAACGTCATCAATTATGCCAAAAGAATATATATTAACATAGGATTGTATTGCAATGTTATTTAACATATCTGTAAGCACAACTGATGTGAAAAAATAGTTCTCTTTCCTGTGGCCTCTGGGGATTAGAAATAATAAAGACGTGTTTAGCTTTTCAGCTAGTTCTTTACTGTCGTTAAGGAAATGTTCAAAATACTGCTTCAGGAGACCACGGAATTGATCTATCCTCTTGGCCTTTTGTTTGAAAATCACTTTTTTAACCAAAAAAAAGAACACAGTTTTATTCTTCATATTTTAACTGTATGTTGATTATATCGTTTTTTTGCAGATTGTGAGGAGTGTTAAGATTTGCTTCGAACATGATGTTACCAAGAGAATACAGCATGAGAATATATGTTGTTTAACAGAATAAACCTGCAGAGATCCTAGAAAAAGATCAATGAATTTCTGTGCATTCAGTTTGCCATTAATCCCTAGAAAAGCAGTTAGTAGCAACTATAAACTCCTGTCCAGACCATGACACTTGGGTCTTCCTATCAACCGGTCAGTTGCACATAACAATTAGCGCAATTATGCGCATCTGCATTACACTCAGTGAAATCCTTTAAGATGGTCTGGAGAATACCTTAAATCATTGCTAAAGAGGACTTGGCTTCGCTGCTGGACACTAGACCAGACACCAAGCACTATTCTCTTGATAAGTGGGAATGTTAATTACTTTTCTAAATTTAATTCTTGATTCTCACCAAGCATAACAAAATGTGCCCAAACAACTCTCCCACTAATCATGAAAAATAGTGCTTATGCAACAATCAAAGTCAACCAAGTGTAACACAGTTAGTCATGAAGGATCAATTAACACCAAAACATGTAGATAATCTAAACAATTCCTATACTTTTACTTTTATAAAAGCTTATACGCACAGCATGATATACAGTATTTCGATCCAGTTCTACGCTACATGGTGTTAACAAGCAGAATGAGCTACACATTTTCAGCCATTGCTTCAGTTTCAAAGAGTCCTTTCTGTGTATGTGTTCTGACCAACACATTCAGTCTGTGGTGCAACATTAAAAAGCACATTCTGATTTAAGCTCCTTAAATCAGAAAAGGGGAGTTCAGTCTCATTCATGCCCTGCATTTTCAGCATTGCCTTGGGAATTACAAATATGCAGCATGAATGAAAAGAATAGGATTGTGTTTACTAATCCTTTCCTCTGTTGCTCCTTCTTTTTTTGGGTAAATTTAAATTTCTGTTAAATCAAAGTGTTTGTTTTATAGATTAGATTTGTTTCTAATATTTTTTTTCCTTAAAAATAAAAATGTGGGAGCCACAGGAGTAAGACTATATTAAAATGTTTACTTAAAAAAAACCTGTCCTTGTACTATATTTTCATTGCTAGAGATACCCCCAGATATTTTTTATCTTGAACTTCTTTGGTGACCTTAACTGAGGTCAAAGAGTATGCCTTGTAAAGTAATAGTTTTTAGACATTCATTGTGAACAATGTTTTACCCATAAAGCAGTGTTTGCTTTGAGAAAGATCGTGTACTATTTCACCACATAGTTCTGACAGTTGAATGATATTTACTATTTACGTAAGCCTGGCTGCACTGAGTTGTAGGCGGATGCAATGTCACTGCTTTTTTGTTTCGATGTGACAGCTCCTAGAGGAATGATGGGAGCACAATAAAATCAAAGCACAGTCTCTGAGGAAACTTGGCAAGTGACTGAAACTAAGCGACATATAACCTGAATCATTTGTTTTTACTCTTAACGGGGATATCATGGCAACATTTCAAGAAGTTAAGTTATTTGAACATTTTGGTGTCAGCTCAAGGAGTGGAGGATAGAGACACACATTTTTAACTTTTATAAATGATTTTCTTCATCAAATAAAAATGTAGTTTTCTAAGGGATCATAGTACTAGATATTGCTTAATGTTTTATTGATATTTTTCTTACAACTGTCCATTAGATAGTGGAATATAAGACATGCTGTGCAAATTACAGAATAAGACAATATTTTTAATAATAACATATTTTAAGATGTTTTTGTTTCAATATTAAAATAAAATCAAATAAAGGCTTTGAATGGAACTTATAAAAGCACCCTGCCTATATTGGTTTCCAGAAATAGGTAAATAAACTACCATACAGTACAGTATATGATGCTCAGATAAACTAGAAGGCAACTAGATGATAAACAGATGGTAAACTAGATAAAGATCTAATGAATTAGAAGTTACGTTTCTAGCACAGGTTTAACATTAAATAGTGCAAGTATATCCACTTAATAAAATAATTTAGAAAAAGATTAGAATTTGAAAAGGGCCCAATTATGCTTCAGCATCAAGAGAAAGCTTCTCTTTTGATCTTCTTAAAGAGAAGTTAAGGAAAGAAGCAATGGAATGGTACACTCCTATATTTCTTAAATGAATGACTTCCCATGAAACTATGACTGAACAAACAAATCAAAAGCACGCAAAGATCAAAACACCTTCCTAATTATTAAGAAGCACTAAAGTAAATGAGGAGCATTTTGGAACTCCAATAACAACCAGTTTACAGCTTTGTGATAAACAAGACACCAATATTTAGAGAAAGAAAAAAATGTGAACCTCATTTAAGCTAACCAAAATCAGTATAAAAAGACAGACTGTTTTAACAGCCTTTCATTAGTCATACCATAACTATTTTTTAATTAATTATGATTGCAAACCTACCAATTCTTTTTTCGATCTGTAACTATTATACTGTAGGTACTATGAATATCAAGAACACTCTGAGTTTTAAATATTCATTTGGAAATGTGTTTCAAGCCTTTGAAAAAAGCAAACTTACATAAAGTAGGTTAAAAAAAGAAGCAAAATATGTTGTTGTTTTTATATTTAACCTCCTAACACAGACCACAGGCGCAAAACCCTGGAAAAGATGCCAGACTAAAACACACTCACACCAGGGTCAATTTTCCAGGGGAAACCAGAGCACCTGAAGAAAACGCCAGAAAAAAACAGGGAGAACAAACAAACTCTATGCAGATAGTACCCCAGAAATTTAGCCCAGGGCCCCAGTGCTTAGAGTCAGAAATGCTAGCCACTGCAAAGCCTTAATTTATGAGATTGCTTTTATTAATTATTTTGGTTAGGCTCATGGTAAAAGCATCTTTACTACTTTCCAGTTCATAATGGACTGTTCTAAATGGGCACTGATTTTCATAGAAAAGAAAAGGTCTGATAAAGAAGGTAAGTGAAATGGGAAAAAAAACAGGAAGTGGAAATGTGCTGCAATAGGCAATAGGGATAAGTATTTAAGTCAATAATCTTTGACTACAAACTGACTCTTGGGTCCTAAAGCCACATATTATCTCCATTAATAACCAATCAGGAAAGACGTATTTAACATACAGCAATACATTTGGACATATTTGCTGTAGACTACGCCACTCTTCACTGATAATGGCAGGTTTTTTTTAATGAAACTAAAAGAAAAAGAATTCACAGTGTTCTTTTGCTTTCCTTAAAAAAAAACAAAGTGTCATTTCAAAGTTTAATCTAAAACACTGCACCGACTTGGTAAAAGGGTAAGGTAGTAGTTTTGAATTAAAAAAAATCTTAAAAGAGACTAAATAAAAAACATGGATTTGCTCAAGAAAATTACCTCCTACAGAGGCATGTGGATTTGTGTTTGAGTCTTGTGTAAAACATAGTTACATTTTAGGATCTCGGTCAATAAAAGTAAATCAGATCCTCTTTGAATTAGCTTCCCTGGGAGATAAACACAGCTGTAACTAAATATATGAAAATTATCTTGTACAAATAATTTACAGATATTATCAATTTTAATAAGGAGTATTGATTATTTAGAAAATGTATATACAATAAAAAGGTACTGTATACAGCTAAATCATATTTTCTTTAATAAATAAACAGAATAAAAAAGAAAAAATGAACTAGGTTATTTCATGGTCTTTGAAAGCTATATACAGTACAGTACTGTATCTGTACAGTATGAAATGTCTTTTGTCAAATCCCATCGTAAAAATGACAAGTAGGATGGATCAAAGATTTACTTTGGAAATTTGATATCCTTAGTCTATGATACGAGTCAAACATTTCTGTCGGAGTCAGACTAAGTTCTTGTTTTCTCATAGTCTTCTAGCATATTACCATTTGATTCATAATATTTTTTTCTTCTCAGTTTTGAAACTACTAGTAATTGGAAATAGACCTGCCCGATAACCAAAATAGTGGCCTGATGTGTGTATCTGAAAACCCTTTTAAAAGTCTTAATATGATATGTTCAAATGAATTTAAACTTGACTGACTACTACATCGAGAACCAAAACTTTAAGAAACATCCATCTGAAGGGTGCAATGTTAATTTTTGCAATCACAACACATGAAAAAACACATTGCAAAATGTGACCTATCATGAAAACCACACCTGCCTAAAACTATTTGAATTAATGTGGTAAAGTCTAGGTAGAATTTCGCTGTTACTATAATCTTTCCCTTTTCTCATCTGATCTTCTATATGGACATAAGATCTAAGGAGACAGTTACAGTAGCATGGTTTTAGAAAAGTCTTGTAATTAATTTATTATTTCTCTGAACAAGCAACAACAGTAACGGACATGCAGAGCATAAGATATGGTATAATTACATTTTCACAGGTTCCTAAGAGGTTTACTCACAAAAGATTCGTTCACAAATTCAGTCCAGTAGGCATTCAGGGAAATTGTATATTTGAATTGAAAACTGGTTAATGGATAAAAAACAAAGAGTAAAGATAAGGGGTCAATGCTCTGATTGTGTGATAAAATGTATGTGTGTTACAATCATATAAGATAATACAATAGGACCATTAGTAACATCAATAGAAAAACAATATTGCTCATCTGGAATCAGTCCATAGAAGAACAACCATATAATGAAACAGGACATTTTAAAGAAAAGTATAATGACAGGCGAAATGAACTGAATATTTTAGTCTTTAAACAGAGAAAACTATGTGGAGAGTTAACTCAAGTATTACAAATCTTTAAAAACTCAACCCAGTAGACTTCTCAGACTGCAAAATCAACTACTGAGACTTAAATTATAAGGCACACATGGAAAGTATGTTGAAGGATATTTAAAATCAAGAACAGGATGCTTTTCTTTCTTCAAAGTTTGTAGGAGTATGCCACCCAACCATTTTATTATTGTCAATGCCCTAGTTTCATTCAATAAATGACTGGATGAGACCCTCAGATCAATTAGCTACTAAATACCAAATAGGCTTATCTTCCCTGTTACAAATTTATTTCCATCCAAGCAGTGGGATTCTTTCTAATGTCACATGTTTAAAGCGTGTGAAGTTCAACTGAAGACATTAATTATAATTTAGCTTCACCAACATTCATCTTTGATAATAATACTGCTGCTCAATACTATCTACATTTTTTTTTAGTTTCTCTTTATGTTCACCTGAACAAAGCAATCTGCTTCCAACCGGAAATACAATTCCCACTCACAGACATTGAACCACAAAGACCTTCCATATCACTCATAGTTGTTAAAGGAAATGAATGATGATGATAAAAAAAACATGGTGCTGTCTGGCTAGAACTGAAGAATGAAAACTAACACTTGGAGGAAAGGGACAGATTTTTTTGCCACAGCCTTGCAACAAACAGAGAAGACGTGTTCAATATTTAGAGGGACAAGCATTTTTTACAATTTAATTCAAAATAGGAGAAAGTTAACAAAAGTTTTTTTTTTCAAAGAATTTAGTAAAACAAAACTGGATCTATGGTTCATGTTAAAAAAACATTTACGCTTAAGTGCCATTAAGAGTGTCTGCTTATTTGTATGTATAAAAAACAAACAAAAAAAACAACAACAATAAATTAGGACACAGAAGGGAAAGAAAGCTGATGGAAGAACAGTTCTGAAGTGCTGTGTAGGATGAGCTTTGTAACCATGGAAACTAATGATCACACAGTTCTATGAACCTTTGAAACTTGTTTTTACTCTGCATATGTTAGGATGCAAAATAACCATGCTCATAATGTGATTTAATTTAACTATCCAGCTAATGCAATTATCTTTTTCAAGTCTTTTTTTATTCATACATCCCAAAAGGCAGTGTGTATTTTATTAGTTTTAAAGATTTATTGCTAGTAGCCTTTAAAAGAAATACAATGGAGAAAACACTCCCAGTCCTATAAGTGAAATGTATTTTGCAGATCCATGCACCGATGCACTCAAGGCAGAGAAAACGTGTTCACAGCATCTGATGTTTGAAGCTGTTATATTTTTATAACTAAACCTACCACCTGGCAATAGTTGGGTGAAAATGCAGGAACTCAACAGGAACCTCAGTGAATTTCTTTTTACCTCATTTTTCTTCCTATACTGAAATTGTATTCTGTGTTGTTCATCACACTTCTTACCCAGTTTTGCCTTTATTTAAAAAAAAGGAAAATGCTTCAGTAGCCAGAATCCTGACTGATGGAACACCAGCTAGTGAGCTAGTGCTCACTTACAGTGACCCTTGACAGACTGTTGGGATCATGTATCTTGCAAAAGCAGCAGTGGTGTGTGGACAAAAGCCAACTGGGACAGGGATTATTGAGTCCTAACTTGCAACTGCCAGTGCCATGCATCACCAGGGCCCTCAAACATCCAGCAACAGAGTAATCTAACTGTCTGTCACTAGGAAAGCCTGAGCTTAGGTCTCAAGAGAAAAGGACTATGACAAAACAATGCTTACACTGTACAACAAAAAGCAACGGTATACTTTCATGTGACAATTCTCACATCTTTTTCAGTTCTATGTTGAGGTATTGTTTTCAGGAACTTGGAAGACAATAAAACACACAATAGACCTGAATGAAAAAAAAATCTTTGTGGATGTATTCAATAGATATGTAACACAAATTCTTTAGAACACCTTGTTTGCTTTTGATTGAGATTCGTTTTGAAAAACTGCTGAAAAACTGTCACAACTGGTTAACTACTTTTACTCTTGACTTTGATGTACCATACAGGCTATTAATTTAAAACAGCAGGAAAAGGGTAAAAAGCCACGGATGAAATGCATAGGTCCTAAAGAGTTTGGTGTTATTTAAGATAGCTGATTAATGCATCAGGAAAAATCCCCCAAAAATAGAAAAAAAGATTTTAGGAAAGCACAGAAGAAATGCGAAAAAGATGCAAGCTATTTATGAAGCCAGTGAACATTAACACTTCCAGACATACCAACATTTTAGATATCAAAATTAAGATATATCTGAAAAAAGGCTGAATAATTTCAAAGTTAAATCTGACTTTTCTTGGTTTGCTACACAAGTGTCAGATATTCTTCTACATTTGCACACCACTGAATTATGATACTGCAGAAGAAAGGAAAATAAAAATAATTCAAATATGTTTTTGCACTGATCTGTAATTTTTGCTACTCTTATGCTTTTTATTCAGTTGTTTATGGCGCTTATACAATGTATGTGCTTAGTATTCTAGTCACCTACTGTGTGTGCTATAACTAAAGCCCATTTCTTTAGCAGCTCAGGAAAGAAGACATTTCACTGTCCCTACCCACCCCCTTCCATTGTAATGACAATCTGAAACCTCCTGGGAAATCCCACATACCAATAATGTGAACTGATAAACTGAGTTAAGCTCTCTTGTATATGACAGTGCATCTGATTTTCAACCATTTTCTCTTTTTTTAACGTACACTCATGACACTATTAGGCAGTACAGTCAAAAGACAGCACACATTTTCAAAATCCTTTCTTGAGGAAAAAATTCTAAAAGAAGGCATGTTCTAAAACACTGTCAACCACCTTCAACAACATAATTTGTTTAAATACATATATATGTTTTTAGATTATGTTGTCCATTCTTTTTTAAATCCACTTGTTAGTCCATGTTAAATATAACTTTTTTCTTTCTTCTTTTTAACAGACGAAACCACCAAAATCATTTCTGTTTTTTAACAACCCAACAGGGAATTGTCAAATGTCAAACAGTTCGACTTGCTGCTGCAATCACTGTACCACTTGAGAAAAATGTGGACCGGTGGACACACTCCTGTGGCAGACATATCTGTCAGAGCCATTTATAATTTAAAAGCTCTGTAGCATCAACAGATGCAGAACAGTTATGTTGTCACTTACAGCTTGCAGGTGCCTAGCAGGTCACAAGAATCACTGTACCAAGGAAAACCTATCTGACTCAAATCCACCCAGCCACACTAATGCTTAGCCAATTGTGTGCCACTGCTTAGGAAATACTGGCCATAGACAATTATTCCAAGTCATGAACCAGCTGGACTATAGGGTTCAGTCTGTACTCAACTTTATTTACTGGTTGAGCCACTTGGGAGCACAAAAACGTTCTTAGAAAGAATGAAGAATCAACCACTGAACGTCTCAAATCATTTCAGAGTTTTTTTTTACATAAACTATGGAATAAGGATCCCAACAGGTTACACAAAGGTGATTTACTGTACTCTCAAAATAGGTATTTGTCAGTCAAATGCATTATTACCTGAATGGAAACAATCATGTTTCTGTTCAATGGGCTCTGAGCCCTAGATGCTACATGTATTCCCAGCTTATTCCACAAATCTTCAACAAGGTTCCAATCTGGCAAGAAGTGCATCAATGACATAACTCTCACATCCTCATCATGAAATAAAGCTACTGTTACATGAGCAGCTTGAGGATGTAAGCTGTTCTTCTTGAATGTCATCTTAATGATGCTGTAGAAAGGCCAGCAACTGAGGTACAAGTTAATCATTAAAAGTGAAGTTCTGTAACAATGAAGCACTCCTGTCCATACACTCATACCTGGAGGATGATGTGTCAGCCTTAGATTGGTATTATAACTTGTGATGCCCCAGATTATGGCTTATTATTGATGTACCTGTACCATGATAGCTTAGAAATCAGTAGCTTTGGACACCCCAAACGATCCTTCCTTGTATGTAAGGCCATCATGCCAGTGGCAGAAGGGCTTTTCTTGGTATTGGTTCCTTTACATGTTCTTCATTCTTGAATCAACTCCCTAAGGAGGTGATTCAGTGCTTATGCAACAGTCATGATCCACTCATCAATACCCACATGATGAAGGATCAATTAATTAAAATGAGGCGAAAACATTTAATACATATTTATAAAATCTGTATAAATATCTGTCATAAAATATGGAAATGTACTTGCCTTTACTTCCACGTGTGCCATTAGTACAGCAAAATTCGTAAGATGAGTACAGGAGCAAGTTGTGTGAGTCCTGTTGGTGCCCAGTAGCCGACAGTCTTGGGTTGACCAGTATCCTGTCATTGTACGTTTAGAGTAACTCCAGAAAGAACAATTTGGGTTGAAATTTTCTTCAGATTGCTGGAAGACAAAAATATTAAGTTAGACTAACAAATTCAAAACTACGACTAACCAGATATCAATTCTTAAAAATGCACAGAACTGAAAAATGGCAGCTGGATGAGGAAGGAACATTTCAAGAAGTACAGTACATGAGAGAGTGAAGACAGAATTGAAGTTCAGACTATCGTTTGGTATTCAGATTACTAAACATCAAGCACAGATGATTTTTTGTTTACTTATAAGTTATATTTTATTCAAACTGAAAACACAACTCATAACAGTTAAAAGTATTTTCTAAAAAATACATAGACTTCAATCCTTAACAAGATATTAAGAAATTAAATCCCTGTATTCTGAGAAGGTTCTACACAACTAAAAGGAAGCAATTAAAAATGTAGTACTGTATATAATGTATAGGCAAAAGTAAAGAATGTAAATCAAAGTAAGTTATGTTAACATTGTACAAAACTTTAATAAGACTTTATTTAGAATACTTAAGTGTAAGTGTAACCAGGTACAGTATATTACTGGTTTAAAGGTACAGTATTGTTACATTGACAATAATAACAAACGTGTTAATAAAACTTACTAGCGCTTTAGTTTCAAACATGAAAAGATCTGTGGTACTGTAAGTATTCAATAATCATCTTAAGCTTTTACAAAACCATCACAAATACATATCTTCAGGCTTAACAGGAAAACATGATCAGAATGATACAAATGGAAACTATGTTAAAGTTCTTTAAAGAATAAGAACAGGAGGTGCTTTTTTACTTAAAGAATCCTTTGAGTCTGGAACAAGTATTTTTTAATGTTTTTTTTTGTTTTATGTGGTTGTTAGCAATACTAAATAAAACTGAAAACACTGTCATCTGTTTTACAGGACTCCATTCTGGAGATGACAGGATCACACTAATTAAACATTTTATTCTCGATAAGCTTTGATAAATGTTGCATTGCAATGTTTTTGATAATAATTGAATATCTTTGTGAGGGAAAATGAATTCTAATGTCTATTCAATTTTAAATATCAACAAGTAAAACAGCTGAAATACAGTAGCTGGAGAACACTTAAGATTCTCCTAACTAATAGAATGATCAATAACTTGATTGAGACAAAACTATACAGTATGTGAAACACTGAGTCAAAGTCCTAGGGTGAGAGTACAAGATACCTTCTTCATGTCAACATAAACATATCTCAGAAATGTATTGTATGTCACAAATGCTTCTACTGTACAAAAAGTATATTTTGATGTTTACTGGGCAGTATCTATAGTATAACAAAATGTGTAATAACTACTACAGCACATAATCTTGGCTATCAATTCTGGTAATCTGCTACTAAAGCACATAATCATGGCTATCAGTGGAACTAATCTAAACCCTGGAGAAGTAACCACAGCATTTACACATCCCATTGCCATCTGTCCTTTCAGTAAGAAGGTTATGAAAACCATTGTGCACTATATTACGAACATCACTGGTACAGCTTGCTACTCGTGCACTTGAAATTGAACAGGGTGCATGTCCACTGTGACAATAATAGCTTTGGCCCTTCTACTGACACTTTCCATTTAATTTTGAAAGGTATCTCTTCAAAGTGCGGTTCCCACTCCCCCTCCATCGAACATTTGCAACTTCCATTGGGTCTTTCATCCTCTCTAATAGTCTCTGAGGCATCGATGTACGACAGCTGAGGGCATTTTTATTGCACTATGCTGAAATTAGCTAATGCAGTGTGGCAGAATTAATGTTACTGACTAACAAACATGAAGAACAATCTGATATTAAACATTTGGTACTTGTCTAAATTCCGCTGACTAGAATCCCTACATGATTGTTTCATAGGTTTCATTGCTATATTTATGTGTTATGCTTATGGTAAATAAATAAGAGGAAGCACATTAATGAACATCAGCTTGAAATCTTACTGAGCCTTACTGTTTTGAAAACAATTCAACAGTCATTTTGTGCTCTCAAACAACCCACATCCTGTCTGATAGAAATATTATACAGATGGCTTTCGGGGTGAATTATTACTATAAACATTCAAGATAATAGTGACAAGAGAGATGTTTGTTTTTCAAGTGTTTGTTTATATTAAATTTTTCTTTGTACCGAACATTAAAGACACATATTGCTTTATATGAAAGAGATAAAAAAATATATATGAGATACAGATTTAGCGACTCTGTTTATATCTATGATTCTGTATATGTTCACTAACATTATTCTTTCTATATTTAGGAAAGATGGAAAAATGTTTTACAATCACCCAGCCACTGGTGTGGTATGTACTGAAAATATACTGTTGAGATTAAGGCCAATTACCAAAACTGATTCTTCTTCATATTTTTTTACGCTTTAACTTACTTACACTTTGGTCATTGGATGAGCAAAGAGAAAGAGAATAAAACATACATTATAGTTGTAATAATATATACATTATCTGTGCTTGTTCAATTACATCTTCATGTGAACATGCAATGTGAAGGTTGAGTAGCGTGGAGTCATTTTATTTCCTTAAGTATTTATTGTTTATTCACAATGTTAAAGGTCACTGTTATACCCATTTTGTACAACAAGGTGGTACTACAGGTAATATGCGTTCATTACTGTACTTGAGTATTTCAGGATGAATGTCCCTGAAACTTGGTACCTTGTTATTTTTAAGTGTTTCAGATTTTATTTTAAATATATATAAATAAAAAGCAGGCAATTCTTCATCAGCAATGTTTAATGTTTTTATTGGATATGGATGGTTATGTAATTATCTGGAGTCTTCGACCCATGTGTGGTCTTGATCACCTTGATGTTGTTGAAGATTTCTACATTTAATTTAATTCTCCTGGAAGTTAAACCCATAACCAGTTAACTACAACAATACAGCATAGACAATTTTCATGTAATTTCCTGAAATAATTACATTATAATTAATCATATTAAGCTACAGTAGATGGTAGGTAGATGGAAACTTATAATAATTAGAGCAATTTCCTCAAGGAAAGATATTTTAGAAACAAAAAAGTAAGGGATAATCATCTCATTGAGTTTGTAAGAAATAGGAACTTCCCTGTGGGGAAACTGGCTGAATACTCTTTCAAGAAACCAGATGCAAAAGGGAGGGTTACCCTAACAGAGACTTCCAAGAAATCAACACGGCACTAGCACAGGTCTCTGCATGGCTGGAAAGATGACATATCCCACAAGGACACGTGTCAAGGAGACTTTTAAAATACAGTTAAACAGCAAAGAATATCGGTTCCTGCTCTTCATACCTGCAGGTGCTTGACAGTGAAGATCACGGGGTCTGACAAGTAGACTTTGTTGCTCTCCTTGTTAATGGCAGCAGTGATTACTGGTGAATTGACAATAACGGAGTAGTTGGTAGAGATAGCCTCGCTTCCTAACTTCATACTAGCGTTCTCTGTGGAAAGGTAGGCTCCTAGATGTTTGTAGAGAACAAAGGCCATCCTGATCTCACCTGGGGAAAAATATACATATAAATATATATATGTTTTAAAAAAAGACAATGGCTAGGTTCTATGGCAGAAAAGCATTTCATGTATAAAGTTTATTATCATGTGAGTTACTTAAAAGAGAAAATGATGGCATTTTACCCATGGAAAAGTTAAATAGATAAGCTTTAACACACTTTAAAAGACATGTATTCTCAACATTAAAAAATAAGAATGGATGTCTCAAAACCAGACGCAGATATAATATAATTATTTCACAGTTTTTTTTCTGAAAATATATTGCAAGTTATGCTATTCTGACAAGAGAAGGAAATTAGGACTTAAAAGAAACACAAAAAAATAATTAGATCTTGTGCTGAGCCTCATTATTACTCAGGTATCTTTTCTATAAAGACCTTGTTAAAAAATCCATATTATTTTGATAGCACTGTTAAGAAAGTGAAATTAAATCCTGCTAAGAATCCACCCCTCACTTTAATTTGGTATTTCGTCACATTGTAACAGTTTCTTCTGAAACCTCAGCCATATGTGAATTAAAATTATGTTCAATTCATAACAATTTATAATTGTGGTTTTACTTACACACTTATTAATTACTTATTTACTGAAAACAGTTTTCAGTATTCAAAAATGGTCAAGGATTTTCTTTTTAAATACCATGTTTTTTACTAAAACGAGATTCTGAAGCAAAGTTCATTTCTGAATGTATTCAATACAGAACAGATATAGATCAATGTGGCATTAAAATACAAAATTTTTTAAAAAACATGAAATATGCATGTGATACATTGTGAATCCAAACATGGCTTTTAATTTTACATACGAAGAATGATCCCTTTCCTTAAATATCAAGCAAACCATTTTCTAATTCAACAAGCAAAAGTAAAGAAGTCATCACAATAATTAAATGTAATTCAAACATCCATACCAAGCTTAGAAAAGAGACACTAGTGTATGTCAATATCATTACAGTTAAATATACTACTTTTAGTGGGCTGAATTTTCCCTATGGGCAAATTGCCCATGTAATTCATTTACTATGGAGTGGGCAATTTGCCCACAAGAAAAATATGGAACAGTAACTTTTAACAGTTGTACTGAATAAATCTAAATGATATTATACACTATAATTACAGTATAGATATGCTTAAAATATGGCAGTCCAGGAATTATAGGTCTGAAGAACCTACCATTTTTTCCGTGTTGCTTCAGAGTACTTGCTGACAACTGGATCGAGTTTCCATGCCCACCAGTTTGTGGAAATTTCAGGTCTGCCAAATTTCCATCTGTACTCAGCCTTGCAACTTCCAGTTCTGTATAAGGTATAACAGGGGGACAGTTTTTTTGGTGCACCACTGTTCCGAACACCATAATGTTTTTTTGGTAACACACATTTGCTTTTGTAAAGTAAAAAAGAGATGCTCAAATATGTTTTTCAAAGTTTTGTCATTGTTCGGTGTCTGATTTTCATTCTATGTAATTAAAATTTATTTCGTTTTTTTTTTACGTTTAGGCTATCTAAAGATAACCTTTATATGCTGAATTAATTAATCAAAAAACAGTTTTACAAGTATTCAGTACACTTTATTATTAAATCCATGCTAACCTTAAACTCAGTATTCTGCTCTTACACTATTACAAAGGTTTTTGTTCTGGTCACAAAATGCTCATTTATAAAGTCAATATGGACAAGTCAAGTCAAACAAACTGCTACAATTGTCATCTTTCCCTTACAGACACATTGGTCTTTGCTCTGGAGAGGTCACTCCTTTCTACAACATGCCTTGGGCTGATAGGCAATAAGCAAAGAGCAGTAAGACAGAGGCAGGTTCATGGCAGGGGCACTTGAATTATTACACTGGTGTCATAAGCCATACTCAAATAAAGGGGGTAGTTAAACTGCAAGATGATATTGTGTGTGACAGGAAAGTATAAGGGCATGGAGATATCACCTTTACTTTATTCTAGTAAGGTCTAGTACATTCTAGGTATTTTTTCAAAATATCACTAACTGTGCTGGGCCTGAGTTAAATTGGCCATGAAATATTAGGTTCCATCACTTATGACATACAAATGATACTCAATCTCACAAATGCCAAAGGAAGAACAGTGCTTTTCAAAAGGTTACACCACCTACGTACCAATAATATCACATTTTGAAAACTTTCAAGTAATGCATTGTTTTCTTTCAAATCCACTATATATTTTTTTAAAAATTGTAATAATCAACTTCACTGTTATAATTTAAGGAAGTTACAGTAAATGTCAGCAAAATATGCAACAATTTTATAAAAAGTTAAATTAACTGATTGCCTAAGTATTCAGCCCTCTACATCAGTTCTTGGTTGAAGCATGTATTGGCAGCAGTCAGTTTTAATGAGTCTCTACTACCTTTGCACAATGAAATGATGTAATTTTTGCCAATTTTTCCTGTCAAAAGTCTTCGAGTTTTGACAGGTTTCTTAGGGATTGTTGCTGGACTGGGACACTCAAGGACATTAACGCTCTTTTTGTCAAATCACTTCAGTATAGCTTTGGTCTTGTGCTTCACATCACTTCCAAAATGTATTTTCAACCCAGTTTAAGATTCTTAGGTGAGTCAAACAGGTTTTTATCTAGGTCTTGACAATACTCAGCACAGTCATCACTCCGGATACTGTACTTCCAGGTACTTTTTGTCATTCAGTCACTACTGATGAGTAAACAAGTAAAATTTTTCATGCTCCTGATTGAATGATATACTGTATACGTTTTGAATCAGACATAACACTTAATATTTAAGCCCACATCATATTTGTTTTCTTGCCTGACCATAAAACCCTTCTACCATTTGTCAGCGGAATATCTCATATGAGATTCAAGATGAGTATTTGGCCCACACATACTCACTGGAAAAACGAACTCTAAAAAAAGTAACAAGTTTTTGCATTGAAGCTGCCATGATAACTTTAATCCAGGTCCATTCTGACAGAGTATTGGAGCCACAGTGGTGAGATAATGAACAGTAATATATTGTATCTGGCACCCAATTCATTCTTGCATTAAGTGGCTGAAGGCTAGTTCGCATGTATTTTGTTAAAATGTGTGTGATAAACTCCTTTTAAACCTGCTTTCACTGTATATTGTTTTTGCAATCTCTGAAATTAACCATGCATATCCTTTGTTTTTACAATACCTTTCACTTAGCAGTGGTAATCATGCCTTTCTCCAGTTATTCTACTATGCTTAAGAGCTCATTCAAGGTGGAGCTGAAAGGGGTTTTAAGGAGCATACAGTTTTAATTTTACCTAAACAAATTTTCCTTGCATAGACTTGAATGTGATGATCAGTTCCCAAGAGTACTGAATGTTGTACTCATGATATGAACATTTTAATAGTTTTACTTTCAAAACTTTCTAATTTGTGTAGTGCCATTAATGTCTTATACAAAACAAGACAAAAAGAAAAATAGTACCAGCCATTAGTCAAAACCAATGCAGTGTTCTTTTTTATGTTTGTTTTCTACTTGTTTTACAGCTTTCTTAATGATATCATATTATTTCAAACAAAAAATACACGTTACGGTATTTAACAGCTACATCTCTCAGTACTTTCTGCTGCGTGAAGCTAATCTTAATCTCAGACGAAGGCACACAGAATGACAGAAGCAGAAGAGTAAAACACATGCCTCTCACTAAGACACTGTTGACACTGAGCACAAGACTGGTAATTAATCTTAGGAAACCATACACATTAAATTACAGAGGTATTGCTTGATTTTTTGGCTTTTTTATTAATTAGCACATAATAGGAAACATGATATTCTCTTGTGTGTTTGAGACTGGGATACTTCTACAATGTTATAGGTGGTTCCTTTGAGACAATTACTTCAGTTCATGTCCCCAATATGGTGTGTTGCAAATTTATTCACTTCCGCACCTCCAGTGCAAATATTTCCACATTTTTGTTATATGAATTTACAGTTATCCATCCATCATCTAACCACTTTATTCAGTACAGGGTTATAGGGTAGGTGGAGCCTATCCAAGCAAACAATGGGCACAAGGCAGAATACATGTACATCCTGGATGGGACTCCAGTTTATCACATACTGTAGCATTCACAGACACACCAATTTTCCTAGAAGCCAATTAACCTACAAGTACTGTATGTCTTTGGACTGTGGGAAGAAACGGGAGCACCCAGATGAAAATCACAAGAACGCAGGGAGAACATACAAACTCCAGACAGATAGCACCCCTAGGGAGCTGCAAAGGTGCTGCCCAGTTTGCAGTCTTTTAAATAAGAACTTACACATGTATATAGTATTTTCACAATTACATTTTTACTGATAAAGTTAAGAAAATGATTGTAAGTGATGTAAATAAATGATTCTCAGTTGCATAAGTATTACAGCCCTTTGCTAAGTCAAAGATAAATTAGTTTAGGAGAAAAAGAAATACATACAGGTCTGTATGCGTAATTAATACATACAGTACATGGTTTCTATGTGTAATTAAAGTGGTTTAACTTGAGATAAAAGTAAGTAGTTTCCCTCAGATACTGTTTTATAATGAAATTGACAACAAGTCAAACAGCAAAACATTAGAGATGCACAGACCATCTGAGGGTTACTTAAACCTTTGAATAAAGTCCATCAAGCATTACTTTCTTTTCTTTCAGCATTTCAACACCTTTTTTTAAATTTCATGTTCATGTAGTATCTTTTAAAGATCGATTTCTGGACTGTATTAACACAGCCTTGTAGGCCTGGTACATATACTGTAGGCCTGGTATATTTACTGTACATTATAACTTTGAATTACCAAGACCACTGAGAACTGTAACTGGGAAATGTGTATTGAAGTCAGTGCATTGTTACACATGGTTCTAATATTGCACACATAAGATCCTGATTCAGAACAGTTAAAGTTTTTAAAGACTCAAGTTATAATCTGAAATTTCAGACACACACTATTTCATTATTTTTGATTTCCATATCAAAGTGGTAAGAACCAAAATGCCTGTCTCACAACTAGTAATTATTAATTCATGATAATAAGGAGCAGCATGACAAAATATAAATGTAGTTTGTCCAAATTGATTTTCCTGAATGCCCTAAGCAATCATATTAAGCTGCTAATGAGAAATTCAGCAGTCAGCTGTACAGAAAAATGTGGAACTATGTTTAATTCAGTAAAATTACACACTTTTTGAAGCCATGGAACTTTTTCAGTGCATATCACTTTTATATGTCATAGGTGCTTAGCCTTATACTGTATGTAGTATAAAATTTAGGAATTAAAACATTGTGTTGCCACATGTACTGCATACAACATGACAGTCAATTGCCCAACAAGAAGATCATGGAAAATGTAGAAAAAGATTTCCTATTATGAAACATCCTCACCCCCAGTTTTTCACATTTCCAGAGGGTTTTATCAACAGATAAGAGAACGTTTCTTATGAGGAAAAAACACAACAAGATCATCATGCTGATTCTCCATTTATTAGTTTCTGCTTTTATAGCTTGAATATTAAATGAAAGGAAATCCTGTTTTGTTTTAAAAAAATATTTCAACAAATTAAACAAAAGGAAGCCAGTTTTAATACATAATGTGTTTTAAGCATGCATTTTTAGGCATGTATTACATGCAGCTATTAATTCTGTAGGAGGCATGCTTGCTATTTCCACGAAACTTTTTATTTGCCCTTATTGATAGTTATGGATTTGTTCAAGTTTAACTTCAGACTGCTGCAAAATGAGGTTTACAACAATTTCCTTTCTTGCCCTCTTTTGGAGGATTTAATGCAGTACTAAATGTACTATAAGAAGCATTACTAAAAAGAAAGCTCACAAAAAATGCTGTTTCTTGTAACGTCCTGGATGCCATGTCATCATCAGAGCATTTTTATGCACCACATGGGGAAAACGATACTATAACTACATTTTTCCATTAATTACACATATTTTCAGTAGATGAATGCATTAAACATTAATAACAATTTTCAAGGATAAAATAAAATGTTTCTTGATCTTCAGCAGAGATTTACTATTGTCATTTCACATAAAGCAGCAATGTCACAGAGGAAAAAAAAAACATCATACCCAAGAATTACTTTCTATTACTATTGAAATTACTATAGGAAATAACTATTGGACTTACGGATGTTTTCTGTGTTCTCCTGCACGATGTCGGTCTTCAGCAGGTTATCTGCCAGAACAAATGCACCCTCTTCCACAGTGTCCAGTAACATGGTGGCAGCACGCAACTGGTCACTAATTGTGAGATCTCTCCAGGCCGCCTGGGCATGGGGCTGAAGGAGGTTGTTCACTGTCTCCACCATAGCCTGGATAAGTGGGAGGCAGAAAAGCATGTTGAGCTCAGGCTTTGTAGAATACAAAGGCATAAAGAACGTCATTATGCACTGCCACCACTGCCATCGCTGACAAAGACAGGCCTTTACTGAAGTTTGCTTCTTTTACCTTTATGATACAATTTAGAATTCTTATAGAGTTTCATTTCTGCATGAAACTCATAACTTCTGAACTACCATTTCATGGTAAATAAAAAGAATAAATTTCTCAGAACAAGAAGAAATGAGATGCTTGCTTTCATCAGAGGGTTTATAACAGAGCTGTTTATTCATTCTAGAAACAAACTACAATAAAGATACCAAGCCACAAACATGATTTTTATAAAATAAACAAACATAAATAGTAACCAAAGCACAAATAGGATTCCATATTGATCGAATTAAAAAAAATACCAGTCTTATGACCTCTTATTAAATGTCTTATGCATATACAGAAAAAGTACTGTATTGTGATTCTTTCTCTAATATGTTGTCAATATATAACTAAAATTGCTACTTAACAATTCCAGACATTGACAAGAAGTTCCAGTTTTGTGCTCAGTAATTGCAGTGAATAAAGAATAAACAGGAAATTATAGACCATACACAATTCTAAAAGAAGTATGATGTGGTGAAAAGTGACATATAAATTCAATATGCAATCATTTTACTCTTTTTGATGACAGTAAGTATATTTCTTTGGACTATTTGTCAAAGTAATTTATCGTTACAAAAATAACAAATTGTGACATTTGGTTAACATGCTGCTGGAAACCTGTGTTCTAATTCATAAAGGCATCATAATGACCACCTTCATCAAACAATGAGGAGAATAAGGCTTGTTAAATTAGATACTGTAAATTCCTAGTTTCACATTGTTTTATGCATGAGAAAACTTGTTGTTTTAATGAAACAATAAGTCAGTAGCACACAAAAGGTACATCTAGCATATCTAAAAAAAGAACATAATACTTAAGAGCCTGGGTAATACTGTATATGCTTTTGTTTTGCAGTCTATGTCATGCCTTGCTGTGCTTGAACAAATTGGTCAGCAGGTGGAGAGAGATATTTTGGGCAACATGATCCTCCAAGAAGAGTGAGAAAGCAAGACTGAGAAAGTTTTCTTGCTATTCACTTACTATATTACTATACTTACTAAATAGTATTTCATTACTATATGTGATATAACTACTCTATTATTCATCATAATATTATCATAACACTTGTAATTATTGAAGGAATTTTATAAATTTTATAAAAGCTAACAAACTGCTTATCTTCTAGCTCCCAAACTGCTTATAACTCTGGCAAGTGGAAACGTACCAGGGAGCATCTCAAGTACAGCTCATGTCTTAAAATATAGTAAAAAGGGAAGTCGAATGTCACGTTTTGCAAACGTAAGCAATAACGAAAGTCTTAATAAGGAGTTGTTTTCTGCTACTCAGGCTTGACTAAAAAACTGATGGTTTGTTTTAGGGATTAGGTAATCTATGTTAAAGGTAGGAAGTTTGTCTACTATGTATAAAAAGCGATGAGCAACGTCTATCGGGGAGACTAGCTTTTGCAAGCTGATCTCCCGTATGCATACAAATAAACAGCTCTTCTTTCTCCGACACTCTGACATTTTAATGTTTCTTCATTAATATAAGATAATTTGTTTTTACTACATTTAATGATCACACTATTACTGGTACTGCTAATAATAGTATCAATAGCAAAAACAAAATATAAATATTGTTATTGTCACTGTTTGACCAAATACATTTCCCAATGTTATTCAAAATCCATGTAATTATCTGTACTCAGGGTGCCATGTTGATTTTATCATGGGACTTTGGCAAACAGTCAGAGATAAAAAAAATACTTGCATTTTACTATCATATTATCAGGTTTTAGTAAAATGACTAAACTATTATTAAATTTTTACAGCACCAACGGCAAGTTAGAATAAAAGCAAATACTGTATACCGTGTGCCACACCTGAAGAAGGCTCCACGGCCGAAATGTTGTGTTTTCTTTCTTCTTTTTTTCAGCATGGAATAAACCTATTACTTGTTTTTTTGCAGCCTACACATGCTGACGCAGCTCCCCACCTGAACTACCGTATACTGTGCCCTGCAAAAGTATTCACCCCCTGCTAATGATGTCCCTAGGTGTTAATTTTAAATAATGCTTTTAAAAAAAATGATGTACAGTATGTAACTCAACAATGTGCAACATTACTGGATAGGTGTAAATACTTTTGCATGGAAGTGTATCTGATTACTTATATACAGCATCATCACACATAATTACACAATAAACTTATATATAAAAAAAACATTAAAGATTCTGACCTTCTTATCTCCTTTCAGTTTGTTTATGTTTAACATTATAGCTGTTATGCCTCTTTTTAAAATATTTTCCTAGTGATGAAATGTACTGTACATTTAAATAAATAATTTCTATTTTTACTAAAGTATATGTGTTTCATATACTGTAAATCACAACTATTTTAAAGCACACAGGTATAGCTCTTAAATCTCTTGAGATAAGTAACTCTGCATCTGTATGCACAAACTTAAAAATAAAGTAGTTAATGTATTGTAAATTATTATCTGCTGGTGAATGCTGCCCCATCTTTATTTTTACCACATACACATTACTGCTATCATCAAGGCACACAGGCCCTTTAAGTCTTTAAAATAGGGTGAAAAAAGAATGAAATGATGGTAAAATTTGCAAGCAAAGTTAGGGAAAAACAGAGTTTGGAGCTTTTTGTCAAAAGACGTGAATATACAAATGTAATGGAATTCACGGTCTTAGAAAAAAAAATCAAGCAATACTAAGACTGTATATTGCAATGCCTTTGTAAAAAAACAGAGCACAGCTGGGTATAGTTTTGATTGGTGAACTATGAAAGGGAATATGAGATTTTAGAATGACTTCATAGAAGCACAAAAACTAAACCCCAGGCTCAAAAGAGCATACAGTTTGAGTTGGCCCAATCAAACTAATTTAGAGCTGAAACAAAAAGCGGATTTCCAGTTTAAGTTTTGGAATCCTCAAATGCATACGGAAAATAACCCCTAATCAGTGTTACAGACTAACTTACAAATACAACAAGATTTTGCATACATTCATTGGCCAGTATATCTGTGGTTTGACAGAACACCTTTTGAAACATTGCTACGATGTTCAGACACTTAAAATGACTTTTATGACTAAACAGTTTTATATTAAACTGAACTCAGATACACAAGTTACCTTGTCTTGTTCTATTTGCAGTTATATTGAAGATGGTTTACCATCGTGATTGCCAATATACTGTATTTTTAGGTGCTATATCATCATAATAACAGTTTTTAACCTGCAATATAATACACTGCAATTGCAATGCAGCTGTGAAGCAGATTATTTTGGGAAGCTACAGTATGTATAAAGAACGCAACTCAAATGAATCTTGACAGCAGAGTGATTTTTTGGGTCAAAATCTTTTCAAAGCTGTGTCACATCTTCTTAAAATGTACTGCAAGCTTGAGATGGGAAATAATCTGAAGCTAATTAAAATTATTTTCCATATAACATATGAGATCATTGCACATACTCATTTTGCAAAACTGTGAAGCCATGTCTGTAATCCTTTCAACTGTTAATTTGTGAACTTCCACAAATGGAGCTAATATTGAAAATACATGGATTCCATTATGATGATTAATAGAATCTGATATCACAGTATGGCATTATGGAGATTTTTTGGACCATACAATTATTATACAGTTACATAGTATGTTCTAAAGTAAATGGTCTGGTATAGTTTGAATATTGTTTCACCTCGATCTACCCTTTTCAGTCATTTGAGACATACTGTAGTATAAGTTTCGAAAATAGTGTGGCAGCTATTGGTGTCAATAAAAAAGTTCATTGTAACAGCTCTTTTTCTGTCTTGGAAGAAAAGGCCGTATTGTGACATGAAAACAGAATGGATGGACAGTGTGACACCAGTAAAGATCAGTGAAAACAAAAAGCAAATAAATTAAAAACTACCATCAGGAGCAAGAATTTACCCCAGTCATTCTGAGGAGAAGATACAATCCTACATATTGTACAATTATTAAACTAGCAAACAGCTTGCTCATACAGCATTAAACATAATATCTAATTCTGATGTCGCAGTTTCTCTTTTTAATATAGCTGTCTGCAGTTTCTCTTTTTGGCACATTAGTTTTGCCGTACTTGCTAAACCACTTATAAGTTTAATTAAGCTGAGTGCATAATAACTTCATGATTTTAACATGCTAATGTAACTAATAGGTAACCGTCACATGAGTTGTGAGTAGAATAAATTTGACTTGCAAATCAAATGTTTATATAAGAACATTGAAGGTTGCCAAATTCCTTCTTAAAGGTCTTTGGCAAGTTAATACACATATACAATTAGATAAATCACATATATAATTAGAAGATGAATGGTATCTTATTAATGACTGCATAATTATAGATTACATATAATTTTGAATTACATTAACTATGAATGAGGAAAACTGGATAAAACTAAGCATTCCCTGTTTTTTACAAGAAGTGGTCTCATTTACAAACAGAAAGCTTTGCCTACCCATAAACTTTTGAAAATCCTCTACTTCCTGACTGGTGATGCTTTAATGGATAAAACCATAAAGAAGTGGTAAATCTCCAAGTTCCCCAGGGCTGTTGCCCTCATTCTTTATTTACAACTCAGGCACTGGACATGTGCAGTTTTATAAAAATGCACACACATTACACTTCCAAACAGTGGAAATTTCTGCGTAGGATGCTAAGTACATATATCACAGAACAAAACTACCTCCATTTTTAGAATACATTAACTGCTTGTGAAAACAGATCACAGAAAGAAACAATTTACCACCTCAACAATCTGATAGAATAAACATACTGTATCAACGATTTTCTCTTGAATTAAGTGATCAGCCCTGAGTAACCTGATCCGATAGTAGTCAGAACCAAACTGGTCAGTAGGAAACATTAGTTCATTACAGAACTGAGTATAGTATTTCTTCCCAATTAGTTATGGTCTCATATGCTAATATGTATACAAGGAGATTTTCATAACTCACTTCTTCCTTACAAATTAACTTTTGACAATTAAACGCAATGAACTTTGTATTAACAGCTGTTTGTCTTCCAGCCAAATAGAAAAATGCAAAAAAGTTATCTTCTGACATAGTTGATGTTAGTCAAAAGCCACAGTAAATGTATACAATATGTTTAATATGGGTCCTTGAAATAAAGCAGAACTATACAAAATTATTGATCACATTAATTTATTCAATTTTAGACTTCGCAAATCACTTAGGCCTGCTGGGGAAAATGGTGATTTAAAAATATTTTAAATACATGTTTCTATACAGTAGGTCTTTCTTCCACAAATACCAAAACATGTTATACAAAAAAATGAAGTAGGTCATTAAGAAGTCAAAAGTGATATTCAAATGAAGAATAGAACACAAGTGTAGAATAAAGAGGGAATAAATGTTACTGAAGACACAGTGGTTTTTAAGATGTCAGTCAGGACACAGATAAATTCTTTGAAAATGTACTTTAAAAGAAGGAGCATGTTTTGTTTGCTTGGCTGATCATAGTCATTTGGTTTCATCTCCATTTCTCTTCCCAACAAAAGTGTAAGTGTTACGAGTACAGGAAATTGTTATTACCAGCCACCTTTAAAAAACAAAGGAAAAGAACACGAATGGCATGGACAACAAACATTCTATTTTAACAAAAACCTGGAACTAATCCAGCACTTCATGAATGGTGATTGATTAAATGAACTCTGATCTGTTAATTGACTCTGGGTAAAAGCCATCTCTCAGAAGCTGCTCCAATGACTTCTCAAATATTAGCAACAAACTATCTTTCTGATGCAAATTATCAAATGTAAAACAACAGCAGAACTGTACATCACAGTTCCGAAGCCTAGCCACATTCATGTTAAAGCAAATGTATAAAAATATGATCACTTTGTATTGTGATTATTCAGCTATCTAGCCATGTGTGGAATAGTTTAGAAAGCAAATACCACCTATTTTGAAGGCTCATTTAAATAAAGACATTTAATCAGTGTTTTTATATCTGACATACAAAAAGTAAAATAAGCTACAATATACTGTAGGATACTTTCAATTGGGACAGACACTTAAGTCCCAAGCACTGCATCTACTGTACTCCTTTTTCCTTTCTCTTATCTCTAGGGATATCAGATCCAAATCTCTGCAGACGTGAGTCCACATTGTTCTGCATTATATCACTGTACAATCTGGTATGGCACTTAAACCTCTAAATTAAACCATATTCAGAGTGGAAATTTCAATGGAAAATGAGGTCTCCTTCAGTATTTCTGGTATACTCTCAGACGGTTTACTCCCGGACACAAATCTTCAAAAGCTGGAATAGAAAATCAGTCTAGAAAATTGTTTTTTTTTTGGTTAGGACTGTAGCGGCAAGGCTTATTAATAAGGCAGAATTAAGTGTTTCTGAGCTTTCCAAAATTAGGCCCCATCTCTCTGTTCATCTCTGTGGTGCAGCCACAGAGAAACTATTCATGCAGGCTGATTTAAGGTTCCTTTGATAAGGTTTCCTAGGACAGCTCCCAAAGGGGGATGCACTTAGCTAAGCCTGGCTATCATGATCAATGGTCATCCATTGGCGCCTATCTGACTAGGGAGTGCCAGAAGGACATCTGGACTGCATTCCTAAGTGTCAGGAGTAAGTGACTCATATCTCACCTTGATCAACCAATCAGGGACTGGTAGGGCCGAGTAACCCACTTGGGACTCTGATGCTCATGGAACTTTCAGCCAATCAACGAGCTGAGGTTCCTCCAGGTAAAAACAGGCAACACAGAGAACCTGAGAGATTCAGTGAGATTCAGAAGAGATTCAGTAGAATTCTTGGACTATTCTAAAGGGAATTCAAAGGAGAGTTCAAGGGCAGGACGCCCCAGGAGCAGAAGGCTCCCAAGGGCAGGACATTCTCGCAGAGCGCCTCCTGACCATCCTGAGACTCAGCCCGGACAACCACGGAACGGCCAGTGTGTCCGAGTGCCAGAACTTTCCTTTGTTCTAAGAGTCGAGAGCGGAGGTTGCCAGAGAGTAACCAGAGGATCCACCCGAGGTTAGCACCAGCAGCAGGCCTCGTGAACAGGTCGGAACTGTGGACAGCTGAATCACTATTCAGAACTAGCTCTTCATCAGGAACGAACCGGTCCTCTTCCTGACTAGCTGGGACCCACAGTCATCTTTTCTCCTGTGCACAAACTTTGCTAGTTAAAGCCAACTCTAACTAGCCGGTCAGTGAGCATCAGCAGCGCAACGTCGCAAGCCGCACAGCACAGCCTAGCACCTAGCCAGACAGCGCGGATTGGACAGCAACAAGCCTGCAACTGTTTCTTTGTGCCCGCAGGAGATCTGAATCCCCAGAGATTGGCTGAGTATTCAACTTCAATGCATTACAGCTCGAGAATTCAATTTTTATCCCAACCAGTTGATATCAATTTAATTCCTAAGAGTTATGTACTTGTTTCGAGTATCTAATGTAGGAGTTATAACCAAGTTCATTTACGAAACGGTCTAAATGAATGATATACTGAACGTATGTCCTCTTGATATATGTAACTCTTTGTAACTGATTGAATATATATCTTTTGTATTCTGATAACCCCCTCGATAAGATCTGTTAGGTTTATTGCATATTTTATGTATTAATAAATGTATCCTCGTGTATTAGTACCTGTGTGTGTGCGTTGTTTGAGTTATGTCGCATGGTTGGATTCTAAAGCCATCAAAAGAATCAACTTTGTGATTTACTGCTACAATTAATAATTGTCCCAGTAAATGCCGAAACCCTACAGAACTGGTGCCTTCAGAGAGCCACTACATTTACATTTTGGCTATGGCAACGTTACAGGACCATACCATACAGCTCGTGAAGTATGTATGTATTTAAAAAACTGTATGTAAAATAAAAGGTTCTGTAGTGAAATGCCAACAGCAAGACCAAATAAAGAGAGCTGCATGATGTTTGCTTAAGTTTGCTTAAGTCTTGAAACACGAATGTATGTGACTAAGTAACAAAAACAATTATGTTTACACCCCCACTTTATGTTTCATACACAGTCACACTGACTCATGTTTAAAAACTAGCTCAGAATAAATCTCATATAGACTTGACAAATTAGGATTATCTCACAGATTTTCATGAATATCACAATCTGAATAAAACGTTCATTGTAATTTATCTCCTTAAGGATACTGTTCTTTCTCTAGTTTACTCAGCCAGTTTATAGCAAGTGGAAAGTAAACATAATTATCCTGTGACTTTTACAGGACTACTAAAACAATGTCGAATAGTGTTGTATTCAGACTCCAAGTGTAGAAGCATGAATTACGAATTGTGATAAATCATTATCAAATCTGGTACATAGAAAAAGAAAGTTCTCACATTGTAAATTGCATTCAGCAGTGGCTGTTTTCAATATGAAATCTTTTTTGTGACACAGTAAAATGTTTTGCAATCATTAATTGAATAGATAGTACAAAATGAACTTAATAAAGTCAGTGACAGGGCAAGTGGCATTTTGATTTCTGTTGCAAAAATGTTTAAGAAGAATTACTTCTAATCTTTTAATGGAATTGAAATGATGTCACAGCAAACATGGAAGCACAGAGCAATTCACCCAGAGCCCAGATAGTGCCCTGCAAATGGAACAGAACAGAAAGGCTGATGAATAATCCCCCCATAAAGAAACAGACAGGGAATGGAAGGATCCTGCTTTGACATTTTTTAAGAGCACACTGACTTGAGAATTGCTAGATGGAGGCTGGAGAAATGAATGCAGAAGAAAAAACAGTCGTAGTCAATCGTTAATCACCAGATTCAGAAACAATATCATCTATGTGCTCTCAGAAGGAATAAAAATAATAACACAGGCATTATATTTAACCTCTGTCTCATATCTGAGGTTTATATAATGCAATTTAGTAAGCTATTATTCAAGAATTACTGCTAAAAGTAGATTTACTCCTTCTTTAGGTGATTCAGAAAAAACAATGAAACCGTTTAGATCATCTAGGATTGACTACTATAATACTACTGTATCTCCCTTGCATTTCTATGCATTTTACTTTTTTCATAGCTTGGTCAGAATGCTAACTTTGAGAGGTTAATTACAAAGTTCATGAAAAGGAACAGTGAATTAAAATAATACCCAGATTCCAACTGTCTTACTTTAGCTTCCTGTCAGTTTTAAATTAGTTATTTTCTACTTTTTGAACTTTTACCATTATGACATGTAAAAACAGTGTTTTTCTATGCAATCTGTTCTTGTGTACAGGCCCTTGTAATTGTTTGGATTCAATGTTTTAGTTAAATATTTATTAAATGTTTTCAGTCACACAGGCTACATTGTAAAGCATGATTTTACATTTTAGTCTGAGGTTGATGTGATTTCTACTTCAGCTTACAATTTTCTTTGTAATGCATAAGCATAAACCTTTCATAGTTTCAACATGATATACTCTAATGAAAACTGATTCATTAAAATGTCATAAGTAAAAATAAGAAAAACTGTTCATTCATTTTTTCACCACTCTCCACTAAAATGTTTATACTGTATATAGCTTTCCACAATGTGCACCCTTGCATTCAGCTGAACAACAATTTTAAAAGCTGACTTTTTTTCAAAAGTAGCTTCACAAAAATTGTTTTTTTTTTAAGTATCACTTGCATCTCTATGCTGATTTTCATGTTAGCAGAAGAAACAGATCTGCATTCTAAATTAAAGCAATCGAATTCTGTTACTTAGAATACTATGAAATTAAACCTCCTGCCCACTTATCTAATCCAGCAATTACAATTTGGCAATTAATGAGCAGTGGAGGATGAATATCTGATCAGAAATTTCAATAACACTAGCTCAGTGGTGTACTGCTGTAATTTAGTCACCATAGCCTAGCAGATCTGCACTGCATTAAATTTTATGTTTAGTGTAATGACTTTAAATAAAATTTAGCAGTGAGAAATCTGCAAGGCATTTTAATAAAATATTTCACCCTATTGCTTTGATGTGCATGTATGTGCTACCACTTATATTAAGGAGGGCAAACACAGTGTTTAACACTGTGCGTCTTCCCACAGAGTGCGGAACACACTCATTATGAGACTCCAAAATACCGCTTTTTGTTGTGCTACCAATCAAACAGAAAAATAAAGTGGTACATTATATACATACACCAAGCTCATTTATTTCCACAACCAAGCGATCTGTTCAGAAAAGTATTGGCAGATTTCCCTCCTGAATTCAATTTTGTTAAAAACAAGTGGAAGCTGTCAATGCCGGTATTTATAAAGTAAAGAGTTAGCCTAGGCAGCTGTGGTTTTATTATTTATGAGGGGTGATCATTCTGGGAAACAAGTCACTCCCCTTTTCACCAACAGCTGTCCTGTTAGAGACATCTCACAAAAACCTGAAAATAATAAAGACATCTGTGGATATCAGTACTGATACTCCCTGTCTCAGACACATATTTTTTTGGTTAAAAAGGAAAAACAGTCTCTGTTAGACTACCAGCATTAACTTCCTGCAACTGGAAAATGTCTGATACCTAATGTACATCCACAATTAAAACTATGCACTAAGATCATATAGGTGTGGAATTTATTTTTTGCCCCTCTTCTGAATGTATTTAGTTCTAAAAATTTGAATAATTATCATGAAGACTAATCTAGCCCAAACACCAAATCAGATATTCATTAAAATCTTCATATAGGATGAAGATACAGTAACAGGAATAAACATATAACACACAAAAAGATGTACTGTACTGTATTACATAATTCACAAAATGATCCAACAGTAAATATCGCAGTGTGAATGAACCTGTGAATGCCCTGATTAGGAATGGGTGAAACCTCCTTGAGCAGCAATTACTTTAATATCGTGTTTCCTGACGTTATCACTCTCTCACACTGGCCATTATGGATTTCCTCCCTTTCTTCCTTATGGAACTGCTTCTCGTCAATGACATTTAAAGGGTGTTCTGTTTGAAAATCTCACTTTGGGTGAAATGCCTTCTTCTTCAGTCACTCTGTTGTGGCATTGCTCTGATGTTTGGGATCATTGTCTTCCTGCATGATCCAGTTTCAGTTCCAGCTGATGAACAGATGATGGCCTGACATTCTACCCCAATTGTTGATACAACAGAGTATTCAATAATGGCAAGCTGTCCAGGTCCTGAATTAGCAAAATAGCCACTAATCATGATATCCCATCGTTACAGTATTACGACAGTCAAGATGAGGTTCTTCTCTTGTAATGCAGTGTTTGCAAGCTAAAAAAATATTTTCATTATGAATTAGTTGGATTGGCTTGGATTCTAACTAGATGATGAAGTACAAATTTCTAATTTACCATTCCTGTGTAAGGTTTTAGAATGCATAGGTTGGACATCAATTACAGGCTCACATGACACCTAATGATTTGTTTAAACCATTCCAGTTCAGTTTTAACTGTGATCATAGCACTAAGACTGCTCTTGTCAGGACTATGAATGATTTACTTGTCTGACTTGAGGGCTACAAGTATCCTTATGCTCCTTGATCTTAGTTCAGCTTTTGATGTAGTAAGTCATTCAGTGTTGCTCAATCGTTTGCAAACTTTCATGTTCAATGGTCTTGATCAGGTTCCGCTCTTATCTGAGTGGCAGGCAGAGTTTTGTTTCCCCTTGGTCCTCATAAATTCCCCATGACTCCGACAATCATGGTGTGCCACAGGGTTCAGTCTTGGGCCCTTTACCTTTTATTATTTATATGCTTCCTCTGGGTCATATTATATGCAAACATGGTCTACAGTTTCATTTTTCTGCAGACGATACTCAGATTTCCATTAAAACTTCTTCCCCATCGCATCTCCTGCCACCATCACTTATCTCTTGTTTGCATGGCAACAAGCTCTTGTTGACATCAAATTTCCTGAAGCTAAATAGCACCAGAACACAAATTTTACTGGTGGATTGCAGATGTTAGCTGGATATTTTGAGAGCTTCGCAGTACTCGTGGATGTCTTCCCCATCATGCATCTGCCATAGTCAGGAAACTGGGAGACACACTCGATCCTCTCCTGTCTTTAAAGCCCCATGTGAAGAATGTGATTAAGACACTAGTTTTTACCATAGAAATATAACCCAAGTTGGGCAACTGCTATCAGTGTCCAATGCTGTGTGCCTGATTCATTCATTTATAATGTCAAGGCTTGATTTCTGCAACTCAGGGCTCCCTTACACTCCTCTTAGTAAGTTGCAAATGTCCAAAACTGCAGCTACAGCAGGGCAACTGCAGCTCACACCAGACCTTGGTGGCATATCACTCCTACACTTAAATCTCTACATTGGTTGCTTATAAACTCACATACTGTACTCAATACAAGATCCTGTTACTGACATTATAATCTGGCTCCATCATACATATATGAACTCCTCTATGTTAAAACATCCTCCATTAGGCTGCATTGTTGAAGCTGGTCCTTTGCTCACTGTACTAAGACTTTTGATGACCATGCCTTTATCTCTTGCTGCTCCATTGTTATGGAACAAAAACACCAAATTTCTTTCTCTGTTTCATTATTCACTATTAAGATTCACACACTTTATTTGTACAATACTACTTTCTTCTTTTTTGAAGAACGATAAAACAGTGTTAACTAATATTCCTGAAATATGCACATCATCTGATAGACAACTAAAAAAGGTAACATACAAAAATATTGTAAGAAAAGGCGAGAGTGTTCAGATTTTTTGTGTGGAAAATATAGCTTTTGTCAGGAGAACAGAAAAAAAATGAAAAAATTCAGTAAAACAGTCAAAATTAAAAGAAACCTGTGTATTTGTGCAAGTTTAAAACAAAATTCACTTTCTTCATTGTGTGAGAGTTTAATTACAAATGTCACAATTGTATTATCATATTTTTAATTATTAGTTTTTTAAAAATGAGCACAGAAAAATAGCCTCAAAATAACTTACTTTTTTGCAAATGGTGAAAATCCAGGATATTTTACTTTCCTTATTAAAATGAACATCTTTTGTTAAATGTCACACAAAAAAAAATCAGAAATTCTACAGTGTGACATCACTTCAGAATAAACTTCACTTTTAACTTGATGCCTCACCAAGGTGATTGAACTGTTTTCAAAAGAAGAAGCCAACGTTTTCTAGCCATGATTGAATCTAAAATCCTTTCTATACTCAGTTAAATGTCTTTAAATGACAGTATAGGAAACATACACGTTTTCTATTTCTATATAGTTAAAAAAAAATTAACTGTGCCAACATGCTTGGAAATGTTTTGTTGACAGAAATAAAATCATCAATGTTTAATGGCTGTCAAACATTAAAAGGTTTCTTTCATTCTTATAATTACAGTATATAAATTACTAAATATTTACGACCTTGATCATCGCTTAAATATTTATTTTATCTAAATCTTTTTCACACATTAGACTTAAAATAACTTGCAAATTGTAAAATTTTCAATTGAACTCAAAATGAAAGATTGGGAAAAGGACAAGTTCTATATCCTGCCAATCACTAGTTAAAGTTTGTAAATACAATTCTTTCAATTTCTTGGCATTCATTGCAGTCTTGCAGATTCCACTATATACAGTAGCTGGGCAGTTTGATTCACACTCTTATAACCTAATAAACTGTAACCTAAATATCTGTAACACGCCTTACTCTTCTATGCTATTATTTATACAGAAGCTTCCTCAGCCAGAAGCATATTGTCAATTTATTCCTTAGTGAACACCTGTCTGCACAAAACACTTGTTGGTTTTAATCACACTACAATTGCCACCTCAGTAAAAGAGAGAAAGGATGTGTTTTAGAAATGTTGTCGCCATGATTACAGCAATGCTATTCAGGACCCAGATGTCCACCATTACCTATTTAACATAAAAAATCTGAACTCTTGTACTGTATATTACTTGTATATACATGTATTGTACACAGAATTATATCTGATAGATATTATACTACCATCAAAACTGTTACCCTATGTTCATTATGCATACTCTTTTCTCTGATCTTTGCTGTTACCAAAACATAATCATTTTCATATCAAGTACATTTGCTAAAAAGCATTTTAAATTAATATCCCTACTAATTATTTGGTTATCTAGGTGTATTTCACACAGCATTTTAGCGTTGTGGTAGTACAAGTCGTAAAAGTAAAAAATGTGAATGCTTTTGCTCCTGTTTGATTACTTTTAATTTGCAGACTTAGATAATAATAAATTATCATTAATTCCTCACACTTATATATCACTTTTCTGGACATTCCACTCAAAGCATTTTACAGGTAACGGGGACTGTGCACACAGTACGCTCATCACACATCAGTTATCAGTGGACAGGAGAACAGATGAAGCAAATTAATAAATGGGGATTATTAGGAGGACATAATTGGTAAAGGCCAGGGTGAAATTTGGATGCCAAGGTAACATCCTACTCTTTTCTAGAAATGCCCTGGGATTTTTAATTACCACAGAGAGTGAGGACCTCGGTTTTACATCTCATCTGAAGGTGCGTTTTTACAGTATAGTGCCCCTGTCACTATACTGAGGACTTAAGCCCCACACAGACCATAGGGTGAGCACACTCTAATGGCCCCACTAAAACCTCTTCCAGCAGCAACCCTATCTTTCCCAGAAGGCCTCCCATCCAGGTACTGGTCAGGCTCATAATGTTCCTGCTGAGTGTCAGTGGGCTGCCAGTTGTGAGTTACAGAGTGGTATGGATGAATGAATACAGCACAAGATGGAAAGAACTTATAAGACTTAATTTAGACACTTTGTTTCTTTTAAATTGCATGATTGCTTATGGAATGGTGCATTTTAATAGTATTCTTTATGCCTAATCTACAGGTTAAAAACTTTAGGAAAATATTTTCCTCCTGAAATCACAAAAACCTCACAATCATCTGCATTCTATTGGTATTTATTTTTCATTTGTTTCATATTCTTTGGTATGGTGTTCCTGCAGCATGATGTCTGTAGAAGTTAAGGAACAATATATACCATCGTGTGTGTTGTCCTGATTTGATCCTTTTGCCACAAAATATTTCCTGTTAGCTCTGGAGGTTTGGCACGTAAATTTAAATATACATCATATTTGCTGGATAGTACTGTACAGTAAGTAGCTTTACAGGTCCAGTCCCAGAGTGATTAAAGACTGACACCATCCTTTTTTGCCATTCAACAAAATTACGTGACAAACTCACAGAAAAGTATTCCAGAATATAGCAGCTTTAAAAAAGGAAGGAAGTGAAGTACTGATATATAAAACTGTTGCAGTGGGAGTGTATAGCTCTACATTTACAATCCTCAAAGCATTTTACTATACCACTCTTACATAAATTTAGCATGACTAGCTGTATCTCCTACTAAGGTATATTTTCCAATCTTAGAATCAAAGATGTACATCTTCCTGTGTTGTGTTTTAAGGCTGACTGCACCAAGTGGGCACATTTTGTATCTTTTTTAGAATGTTTTATCTGTTACTGGCAACATTAAGATAGGTGCAGTGCTATATTTGCTGTCATTTCTTGAGATTTATTGTTATTCTTTCTTACACTGCTGTGAAAAGAACAGTAATGCCAGTAAACATTTGTAATAAGTATGACTTTACACAGTTTACATTTGTAATAAGTATAAAATTATAGTCAATGAACAGAAGTTCATTCTATTCCACTAAAAACTGCTTTGTTATTGTACAAAATCGAGGTCATAAGATGACAGTTAAAAATGAAATTGAACAGTCGTTTTAACAGTATAGTTAATATATCATTTGGAAGACAAACACCAGTGTCTCAGCAGGAATTCTTCTGTATACTACAAAATAAAAATGGAATCCTCCATTTGTACAATCCAGATTACTTACCTGTAAATATTAACAAAAGCCCAAACACAATTTCTTGATAAATTAAAAGGTTCAAGTTCATGAGCAATATTCAGCAACACTCATGCAATTCCTAATTTTAAAACAGACAAAACAAGAAAGCCATTTGTAAAAAATATCATGCTGTAGGCAGAAATTACAATTCAAAACCCTATAGCAGCATATAAAGCATTACTAGATGAGAGGGTTTAGAAATGAAAAGACTCTTAGGATCAGCACACTTGGTCTGAAATGAAGATGATTCAATGACTCACATTGCAATACACAAGGCTAAAGAGCAAATGTGGCATGCTATAAGGGTAAATGAACATAAAGGAACATAAAATGTCATCCACAACAACACACTGATCTTTAAATATGGGTGCAGATAAAAAACTGAAATACCTGGACATAAAATCTGCAAGAGCGTTCTCTTTTCTGCAGCTGAAACCCCGAACAATTAGTTAGCACAGGTTATCCACAATATGTATAAATATACAGTATGTACGCAGTCAATAACAAAAGAGAAACAAAGTTAAAAACATTGCCTTAAATATTCATTGTTCTGTGCCTTTAGATAAACAGTAGGCACCAAAATTATTCTCCTCCAAAACATTAATAATACTAAACTAAGCATAATTAGCACAGGAATAAAAATATGAATCAAGTGGGGATTGAACTCAGGCTCCAATATTAATGCTATTAGGTAGTCAAGGTTGTGGTGTCCTTATTTTTTTCTGAACAACCATCACTTGTAATTCTCAGATAGTAACTTATATTCAAAGTAAAAAAACATGTAGTTAAGAACAAATTCAGATAATCTGAATTATGTACAGTAGGTTTCAACAACAGTGTTCATTAACATATAACAAGAAAGTCTATTTTATTCTGTTGTAGAGTACTTGCAAAGCCCTTTCCTTTATTGTAAATGTACATAATTTACAAATGGTATATACTTTCCCTACTACCTATAAATAATCAAATAAAACCTATGATATTTGAGATTTTATTTTTGCAGGGGATCACAATGAAATAAAAAACAATGATCAGTAGGTCAAAAATCAGTGTTCAAGTTTGATTGTCCCAGTCAAGGCTCAAACTCACAAATCTCAGAAATGTTTTTGTGTTTATGAGGAAAATAACTGACAAAATAAAAAAAGCAGAACCAAAAAGATTTTTCAATGTGGTCCTGAGTTATATCCCCACTTAAGGCAGCTGTATTCACAGCTACAAAAAATAACAGCAATACAGTTATTATAACGTGTTATTGTTACAACAAAGGGGAGGATTATGTTTCTTGTAAATCTGTCAGAGGATGATTATTTTTTCAATCATTTCCCACATGTGTTGGTTATAAAAGATTCTATATTTATGTTAACGGTGGTAAGAATAATTACTTTAATCAAATGTTAAAGGGGATGGTATACAAAGGCCTCTTCCTGTTTTTGTTTCACATTTATTAACAGTTAAATAAAGGGCTGTTGGTTTTATTTTTCTTTGAAATCTCTTGTGTCTAGTGGGAATCACATTCAATCTTTACAAAACTTGAAACAAATACTGGATGTGGCAATGTTACATTTGGTTATAATGAAAAATAAAAAAGGGCATTTTCAGTTTTCCAGGCAGCAGTGACTATATAGTTGTGTGTATTAGGATTTTGTTTCACTAATTTTAATTTTCCCTGACATTCACAACAGATAAGAGTGAAGAATTAAAGAGAGACTTTAGTGGACGTTTCACTAACAGAATGTTGACTGTTTCTTTTAAATCACAGCCACCCCACTACAAAATAAAACACTTTTTTGCTCACAACTATTGCTTGAGGGGAATTTTATAGTATTTGTTTTCAAACAAAAAAGTACTTCTGCCCTTGCTGATATTGTAAGTGAATCAACTTAATTACACATTACATTTTTCTTTGTATAGATTTTGGCATTTATGTTTTGTCTGGCAACTCTGATCAGCAAAGTGGAAAATTATTCTGGTTGAAGAAGCAGCAATACTGCACTGCTCTGATTCATGCATTCTGCAATGAGTCCCTCTCAGTTGCTCCTTTAAAGAATTAAGTAAATTACCAAGCCTGTCGTCTGGTTCAGTGACTCGTGTCTTAGATTTCCATGGTTCTGTACCCACACTAGCTATTTAATGTTTACGGTCCTAAAGTTGAACTGAGTAGACTGTGTTTCCAAAAACAAGAAGCAAAAACTGAGTTAGGATTCGTTGATTCAAAATAGCTCTTCCAAACATTCTTTAGTGTTGGTTTCAATCCCACTTTATTAGTGTTGATGTCAGTACCACTTTAATGATTTTAGTGTGTTTGTTTTTACATTATAACTGATTCAAATGCAGTAAAAAATGAACATACATTATTTTTAATTTAGTTTCAGTTTAGTTTGCCTTATTCTCAGTCTCACTTCTACCAACAAAAGGTATTAAAATCTCAATGGGGCTATCTACTTAAATAATTAAAACACAGTTTGAAAAGCAATTTAAAAACAGGTGTTCATTTTCCTCTACACCTAAAGCTACTCAAGAAAATAATAGCTGACATTTTACATTTCAGTGAACTTTATTTTGCAATATCCTGTTGTAGGCTGAATGCATTTTTATAATTTTGTTTATGGATTTTAGAACTCTTACTGATTTATTGAGAAATATTACAAAGAATACAATTACAAAATGTATTTATAAGAAGAAACAGGAAGGAAGGAAATAACAATAAGCTTTAAAAAGCCATGACAGAGACATGGAAAAGGAGGAAGATTTCAGTTAATAGATGAGTACTATATATTTGGGAAGCAGTCAAACTGGGACAGAATAGGCCTCCATTTCTTATAGACTTTCTTTGTACAGCTGTTGGGGGATAAGGGGAAAAACAAAGGGACTGACTTCTTCTGTGTTTTTATGAGGCCTACAAAATAAAGTTGTTACTATTTTAATGTTACAGACAGAGAAATGTCCTGGAACAACATTTGGAACAATATCAATTAACTGATATTAAGTATTAAATATAATTAAGTTATAAATAAGTCACAAATGCTTGTGTATGCTTTGGCTAGGAGGCAAAATGTAACATTGTTAACATGATCTGGGAATGTCCAAATCGTTAAGTTTTATAAATAGTTTTTTTTTCCTTGTTGCATATTATACACAAGGCTATTTCTCTCATCCTGTGGACTTTTGCTGAATGAAAATTCAGCGTGACCACAACTAAAAAGACGTTAGTGCCAAATCCCTGCATTCTAACAGTGATTTCATCATATTTATTAGGGTCTACAAGTTAGTTGCAGTTCAGAAAGTCAAATAGTTATTACACCATGCCCCCAATGTAGTTGGAAGCAAGGTATACCAATGGTTGCCCAGGGGCAATTAAGTGCCTTGTTAGGATTGTAACAAATGCAGGGTGTCTAATATCTTGAATAAAACCTTGAATAAAAAAAAAATGTGCTGCTTGCTATCCCAAACAGAGCCATAAGAGGCAGATGACAAATGGATAGCTGTGGTATTTGTAACAGTTTTTAAAATAAACTGTTAAGAATTAAAATGAGAGCAGGTTCGGGGTCTGAACATGTGAAAGAAAAGTAGTCAGGACAGGTTTTCTTCTGTCATAAGTAGAATCAGGCATGGGTTTTGTGGAATTTATAAAAACACATTTCAGAACATTTAAAGTTAGAAAAAGTATATGTTGACAATTTCAAATTGCATGAACTCATGTCTAACACAAGCAGAAGATAAATTGAAAAGGGACAGTTTTGTTTCCCACAACTCATCTTGATCTAAATGTTGTTCCCATAGCATCTTCCAAGATGAGAAAAAATGTTCTAATGTAGGAATAATATTTATAGAGCAATTACTGTAGATCAAATTTTGAGATCAAATCAAGGAGGTAACAGGGAAATGGGACATGTGTTGTAAAAATCCTGGATTTGTACAGTAGGTAAATCTTGTAGCTAACTAAATATGTTTGAGAAAGCTGACATTTTTTGTAAGAGACTATCAAATTCATGTACTGTATGTATTCATGTAAGTTTCAATGTAAGTATCTAAAATGTATCTCTGATACAGTATATCAGTCACCACTCATGGAAAGCAGGGAATATAGAATAAGTGGTTTCTGTAGGGAGGAGACAACATTAAAGAAAACTATGGTTCAAAATGACATCTAAATTGTATGCAGATCCCAATGGAGGAACTCAGTAGTATATTAGTGGTGTAGTGAGAAATAGATAAGGCAATAGAGGAAACATATAGAGTAGTGAGAAACAGATAACGGGAGATATCAGGAATTCTGATTCCTAGAGACTTAAGAGTACAGGTTGAAGAACAGGAATAAAAAATGTAAACTACCTTTTTTGACTATATAGAAAAGTGTGATTTGAAAATTGGGCTTTACATTTAGCCCAATGCACATATATAGCAAACTGAATACTGAATCCGATCAAAGCACAGTGGGTGAATGAGATTATAACCAATACGGTTTCAGCATTTGTTTAAAGACCATAGTGAATGGAGGGAATTTTATACTTTGCAGACACATTTGTGATGCAGTTTTTGGCATCTTACTCTTTGTGCACATTTACAGAATAGGTCCCCTTATGATTTATGCAGAGGTGTCTATTCTGTGCTGGTGCTTTTTCCTGAACATGTGCCAGTGAAATATATTTTTAACGTAGAGAAGAGTCTTAGTGCTTCAGGCAAGTTGTGCTAACCTTTCAGATCAACCTGAAGTAGCTGGCAGATGTCAGCAACCACAATTGTCTGTTTAGGCAATATTGCTGCATATATTGTATCAGACAGGCTCAGAAAAGAATAACAAATTCTAAATATTTGGAGATATCTCGTCCTCCTGTCTCTGCCAGGTCAGATGAATCGAAAAATGTCTGTTTGGCCACATAAAGCACCTGACTTTGATTAACTATCCACAAATGTTTATAGTTGTGTTAAGGTTTTTTAAAAAAGAAAAAAAAAACTAAAGTAAAAAAACTGAACATTTTTCTTTGGAATTAGTGTCAATCTAGGTGATACAGACATTTACTGCCCAGTGATAAAATTGAAACCATGGCAGCACGAGAAACCTTATTGGTTCTTGTTCAATGGATATTGATAAAGGCTTTCTTGGGTTCAATGAGATTGATAAAACTGCAGCAGAAGAACTCTTTAAATTTGCCAAAGACAAAAGACAAAGACATGTTAACTAGTTGTTAATTTGATTTTTTTAAATGTTGTGTGATACTTAATTGGGGTTAGTAATATCCTGAGCATCAGAGATAGAGTACAGGCAGGAACACATAAAAATAAACCCTATGAAATCTCTGCTCGTTAGTTGTCTTCCTCCCTAATTTGTTTATGTACTGTAGAACAAAAGTGTAACAAAGTATAGAGATTAAATTATAATCTATGGTTGTCTTGTATGAGAGATTTGACAAAGAAAGCTTGGATTTATTAATACAACTTGAGGAATGGTTAACTGCGGAATAATCAGGAGAAAGCATCCTATAAAAGCTGCAACAATTTTACCTTTTCAACATGATATGATTTTGGATATTGTGCTCGTTAGATCTTAATGTCACACAGCACATGTTGTTCTTCATGGCAGATCCTAAAGCTTGTTTTATGTTTCCTGAACTTTTAAGTAAGTAATGACATGTAGAAATGAAATATCTTTCTGTATATTACTGTACGACACCTAAAAAAGATCAGTAGCGATACAAGCACAACTGAACAGCATTGTGGTGCTCCATATTTAGACTATACTTCACTGAGCATTGAAGATTCAGGAGGTAATTTCATCAGAAGGAGTGCAATGTGGAGGAACATGTTGTCCTTAACAGTATGAAGGCCTCATTAATGGCAGGGAGTGTATTCATCTCATCATAGGGGTTGGCCAGTGATAGCAGCAGTTACATATTGAAAAGAACATTTTGACTTGGGTTCTAAAATCTCATGATTGTACCATTTTTTAGTAAGGTTCCAGGACTTTGTAACCAAGCTAGACTAAACCTGGAGCCAATTTTTTAAAGTGCTAATTCCATGGTAGCCAGTAGTTGATCAAAGTTAAGCATATTTTCTGTATTTTTTTTTCTTCCAGATGGAAAAGAAGGATCAATTTTGAAAAATATATGACTATGAATATATTTATATTTTACTCATAGATTCTTTTTTTGTGATTCACATAAATGAAGCCTTAGAAGGCTATATTTAACTGCACTTCATGAATTTCAGGAGCTTATTTTATCAGCAACTTAATGAAAAATGAGAAACATTATAAATAAGAAGAGGCCACTTGCAATTGCCATTCTGGTGAACAGTAGTTCCCTAAGACGCCGATAAATTGGATTTTTCTTCATTTCAATGTTCTACAAGATATGAGGCCATTATGCAAACAAACCCATTAATACATTAAGAAGAAGAGGAAGCAGATGCTACTAAAAGGCAGTAAAAATGTAGGATGTGTGAGGTGAGGTGAGTACTGCATTTCGTTAGTGCGGGTGAGACCTACCTTGTTTAAACTTCGAGCTGCACTGTCTTTTCCACCAGGGGTGAGGTTCCTGAGCTGCACATCAAGCAAATCCACCAGCTGGTCCATGGCCTTGACTGTGTAGGAGATATCCCCTGCGTGGATTTGACTCTTGGTCTGCTCTGAAAGCTCCCTTGCAATGATGGCTGCTGTTTCTCCTGACCTCAGCTTGTCAGAGACAGATAAATCAAGACCTTTAACATATGCCTTTTGAAATAACATTTTGGGCAACTTGTTTTATTAAATCAAATTCTGATCAAAGGTCTGTATGATCTACAGAAAGAAATAAAGGACTCTATCCTCTGAGCCTTTTCTTGCTGTCTGTAATTGATATCAAAGGAGGAAAAAAGCCTATTAGTATTACATTACGGTATAATTACAGCAATTTCTAGTCAACCCTTGAGCTAAACAAGCAGTAGTTTTGATCGTAGCTTTGTAGTAGCAATACTCTAGCAGACAGATAAAAATGTAAAATTATATAAAATAACTTTCAATTAAACCTGATCAAATCTGATCCATCTATAATTATAACTTGTATTCATGCTGTTCTTCACCACCAAACTGACAGACCAGGTTGTAATGTTCATGTATGGTAACAGATTGCAGGTTTGTATTATATTTTTAGTTTATTTACAAGGTTTACCTTAAAATAAAAATAACATTTCTGCATTATAGTCACAGAAGAAACAGAAAAAGGCCAATCTATACACTTTGAATTAAATTATCAGATGTATTTGTTTATCATTTTAGTCTACTAAAATATAAAAATAAGCTTTCAAGTATATTAATACTATTACTGTATGTGCAGTACTATACAAATTACCATACAAACCTCATTTTGTCACATTTGTAAACATGAAAGTAGTTTAATTGCTTCAATTGGATGACTGTTGATCAATGAAATGTAATTTTATTTGTTACTATTTAATTTTTTAGTGATAAAATACAATGACCTTTTTTACTATTTCAACACTAGATGTATACTTTTGTATTGCAGAAATACAGCTCTCTGCATATGGAAAAGGGGCTGTTTTTACATTCTATCTTAACATTAAATAAATACGTCTCATAATGTAAAAGAAAACAAAATTCATTCAAATATTCATTCAAATATTATAACTAGTTTGTAGTACTCTTCTAAAGTTCTGTGCATATGATAAGTTAAACGTATATATAGTACAATATTTTAAACTTAAGTAAAAGTCTGATGCTTGTACAGCATGAATTCAGATGCAAAGAGATCATTTCTCAACAGCAGAGTTAGGCATGCATCTTATAAATAGGATTTTCTGAGATTACATTTTCAGCCTCTCAAGAAAAAATGTTATCACACAAAACCAGCAGCATGGATGTGGTACATTTCTGCGTGCATGAACCCATTGGTAGTATCTGAAGACATTCAGCTGTAAACTTACCACATGGGTGAAACGAAAATCTGATGTAATATACTGAAGGTTTTTACCACTCAACTGAACCACTTACTAGAGGATGATTTTACTTTCACCAGCCTAATTTGTAAAATGCAAAACCAGACAGCCATGAGTAAGCAAGCAGTTTGTTTATAAGTTTAAAGATCTCAGCTGTGATTGTGATTAAATTTATGGTTTCTTGTTTTAAAATAAAAATTAAATTGAACTACGCATTAAACAAAATGAAATGGTATTTACTGAGGATATCTAGACTCCTGTGATATTCTTTGGGGTTCTAGCATTTTTCAGAGGGGAAAGTTATGACCGCTCCTCCATTCAGAAGTTCTTCAATTTCCATTAGTAAACTGTCATCTTGAGTTAGAATCACAAATGTGCATAATAGATTGAGATCTGGAGATTAAGATGGCCGGTCAAGAACATTATTTTACGCGCAGTAAACCATTCCTTTGTTGATTTGAATGTTGACTTTGGATCATTGTCATCCTGTAAAGCTTATTTTCAGCCAAGCCTGAGGTTGGCAAAATCTCCTGGTACATGCTTGGAGTTAAAGATTTCGCCTTTCTTGATAACGGCACCTTGATGCATAAATGCAAAACAACCCCAGAACTTAACATACCCCCACAACATTTCACATTTTTCAGCATGAAAAAATTGAATTTGAATGTTAGTTTTCGACACTTTGTATCCTCAAGATGCCAGGGTGTTTTGGTGATCTCCAGCTATTGCCTTTGGAATTATAGTTGCCTTTGATTTGTTTCACATTCCATGGTTATTCCTAGCACAGATGGGACCTTACCAGCAGCCTTAAATTCTAGAAATGTATACTACAGTAAAAAGTTGTTAATTCAACTATATGTGGAATATTTTATAGCGATACCCCAACTCATGGAGGTTAATGGCCTATTGTTTGTATTCTTCAAAGAGCTCACTGACATTACCCATGATGATCCATGGTACTACTGAACGATTTTCATCTATTGCCTCCTTTCATCTCCCATCTTACTTCCAAAGAGCAGAATATTATTTAATTTATTTTTTAATTTTAATTTTTATTTAAAGAGATACATAGAGGTGTGAACAAACGTATTCTTCTTGACTAATTTATGACAAATATAACGTTTCTGAATTTGCTTACAAATCTCATTTTATACTGTAATCATAATATGATAAAATTCTGCTACATAATGCTTATTGTTCCTTTGTCATTGGGAATTACATACTTACTTTCTGTGTTATCTGATTGACCCAGGGAGAAGTGCAATTGCTGAGATCTGGTCCTTGTGGGTCCCAGTACCCATCAGGTGCCAGGCATACGTAGGTAGCAATTCCTGAAAGAAAGATAGGCAAGGGTAGAATTGACATTAACGTACAGTAAGCTTAATGTTTTTTGAAGTGCCCTAAATTCAGGATAGGCTACTACACAGCTGCACTTATGAAACAAAGGCAGCTCTTCACATGTATGAGTATGAACATGGAGATCACGCTCCAATTATTTAGGACCCGAGGGAAAGCAGTATTGCTGTTTTGTAACACTTGATTCGAATCAGATCTATCTTTACAATTCATGTTTCTTCTTTTCGTTTTCTAATGAAAGCTGATATCTGCTTAGCTGAAGCCAAATACATTGGCTTTAAATTGTGACGATTTTGGTGGAGAAGTAATTAGCTTGAATTACTTTTAAATTTAATCCTATTAAAGTACATATCACACAGGGGGGCTATTTAAATCTCATGTGTATTTCTACGTTTTTGCTCTATGAATAGCTTGATTGTAATTATAAAAGGAGATCAGCTGCAAAACATCCTTAATATATTACAATTATAATGTATATAAAGTAAAGATATAGGAAACAGATCTTCAACTAAGGATTTGTTTTCTAGAACTGTACAATTTATTATAAAAGGGTCAAAGCTTAGTTCTCTTAAGAGTGTCAATCTCCATTTTGTAGTAATTTAGTTGCAGAAAATCGTTATTGCAGTTTCAAAAGTAATAGATATTTAGCCTTTATTTTAAATCCTTTAGTTGCAAATCATCTTTTAAGCAAATTTTGGGAAAATATGCAGTATTTTGGGAAAATACAATTTCTGTTGGGATACACTGGTTCCATAGAATTGTTTTATGCTGACCCAATACTTAATGAAAAACCATGTCTCAAACACAGTAAAAAGAAAGAAGGTTAATATTGTTTTTTCTTTAAAAAGCTCAATATCTTGAAACTTCAGCTTCTGAGGATATAAAAAAGATTCATGAAATATATCATTAATAAATTAGGAAATGAATAAGAAGAACAATTATTTTATCCCTTTGTATTTTAAAATAAATATATGGGGTAATATCAATAAATAAATACATTTTAATCCGATTTGATTCAGACTGCTGTCCATGTACTGTACACCTATGTACACCTTGTACCAATAATACTACTTGTTCTATGCTTATTAAGTTACTGTATGGATTAGTGAAAAATAGTAAGAACCTCACAATGTAATCTTTGCCTTTTCATCATTCATGTGTGACCTACCAAACAGAAAGAATACATTTCAACGACAATTAAGGTTCCTATTTCTTTCTGAAGTGTTTTAGAACACTTTATACTGTAGTTTTGGACTGAGACAGGTTTACATTCCACACTACCTCTGTGATCTAACATAGCATAAGAATATGACCACAGATGCTTCAGAGGACTGCTGTAAAATCTGTAAATGATATTTATAGAACTGCACCATTGTAGAGTTGCCTCAAGTACCAAATCACTCAAGAGAAAAACAAGGCAGTGCTGTGTGGTACTGTTATCTTGTGAAATGCTGCATTCATCTTTGGTTTCTTTCTGTAGATTTGAAGTGGCTTGTTGAAACTCTGCCGGATGAAAAGGCTGAACAATAATCAGCCATGGTTCAGTCATGATATTTTTAGTTGTGAACAATTCCATGTCTTAATCATGATTACCAAGCGGAAAAAAAACAGGTCCTCAGAGGAAACAAATCACCTGGCCATAATGCTCAACAGTTTTTCAAAAAGCATTTTTGTTTATTTTAATACACCATAGTGTTGCTTAAGCCCTCGGTTGCTAAATTATTGCTTCAAATTTATACTGTTAAATTATATTTTTTTTATTATTTACTTTTTATCCGAGCTTAAAGGATATTTACATTTATTTTTGATATAATTACATGTACCTGACTCTTGTTCTACTGAACTGTGACATAGAACACAGTTACAGTATACTGTATTTGCTGCACAGCTTATTACAATTATGTCCTTCTTTTTGTCTCTGTCTCTCATTGCTGAAGCTCAGGTTAGTTCACTAGAAAGGAATGACATAAAAGAGTAGCTTTCTAATGAAATACAGTTTACAGGATATGAATTATAAACTTGAGGGGCTCATATCCTAAGGAATGTGTATATTAATGAGATCATGTCTGATCTGAAATCCAAGCTATTTTGTTTTCCAAACAGCTAGAAAATGCAACAGTTGATGTAAAATATAGCAGTAAAATTATTATACTTAAATACGACAAACATAAGACAATCGCCTTGAAGAAAGTTATACTCAAGGAGGGGTTTCTAATTCAGCTTATGTAATGGGTTATGTAATAATGTTAATCTGCATGTTAAATTTTGAAATTCCCCAGATCACAAAACGCAGAAACAGCACTCCTACAACAATCAAGTCAATGTGTGGTAATACACCAGTCTTATTCTTGTAATAAGCGTAACTTTCAATATTGTTACATGGACAAAAAAATGGTATAATTTATTGGGCCTTTGAGTTATTTCATTGCAAAAATATGTTTTACTATGCCTTTAATTTCTGTGAAAAGCATAACAATGATATCTTTCAGTAGCTAATTCCAAAGGCCCACCTTGAACTGACAGGGTCTGCATGTACTCTATGAATGACTGAAGAGATTAAAACTATATTCACATAAGCAAAATGTTTCTGTTTTAAAAATACCTCACAAAATTAATTCATGTAATTTATTTTCTTGAACAAGTGTTGTGTTAACAATCACCATTTTGCTTTGATAACATCCAGCTCTGTGACAACAGGAATAATACAATAATGGAACATAGTCATGGTTCAAAGGGATATACTGTAGGTGATCGACTGATTTTTAACACAAAAAATCTAAACAAAGGGCAGTCCAGAGGTACAGTATATTGTAAAAGCAGAGCTCTGTACCATGATGCAACAAAGTATAAGTGAGTTCTTACTAAAAAACATAACTTAAGCGGTTTGTCAAATATTGCCAAGAAATTAAAAATGCTATCTATGGACACAGGTAACATCAAATGTAATTACTAATCAGTTTAGCATTCAAGAACCACTTGATTTTTTATCAATTTTATCTTGTGTTAATATGGAAATCAACTCAGTACATCCACTATATTGCCACTCTCCTCTCACAATAGTAATTTTATGAAGCACTCTTGGCTAATAGAGCATTCAATATCTCTCAATCCAAATCAAGAATAAAAATGTACTTTTTTTTTTTAGAAGGAGAAGTATTTTGCAGAAATCAAAATGCAGATTAATCAAAACAGTGTCATAATTGTGCTTTTTATTTCTTATCCTCTGAGTTTTTCATATTATCAATTGGCTATGTCTGAAGCAGCATATTCTTACCTATGGTTCCTGCAGGACATGGCTGCTTCGCAACCTGTCCCTGATGCGTTTTGGGCCAAGAAATGTCAGATTCTTCTAGCGGGTTGCAGTAGTCTGTGCCTATGTTTGGGAGCTGGGATGATGGTGCTGGCCGTGTGACAATGTCTAGAATATCTCCTCCAATGGGAGCCAAAGTGGTGGTGCTCTTGGTACGTCGGCCTGCTGTGGAGGTCATCACTGCTCGGGAGGTAGTAATTGGAGTGGATCTTGTTGTTGTCCTTGTTGTGGTGGTGTCCATGTATATTACCACAGAAGAAGATGATTCTATGGAAATATGAACAGATGAATTAAACAAGAAATGTCCAGAAAAAAAAACTGCTGCCACTATCACAACGAATGGCAACACTAGGTTGCAGGTAACACTGTCACTAAGAATTTTAATATATTTTTTTTATTAGAGTTCAACCACGTCTGCAGGGAAGATTTGTCATATCAAAACACTAAAAGAAATGCAGCCTTTATTTCCCATGTCAGCCTATGCTGAATTTGTTCATTTTGAATCTATTGAATCTGACAGGTATCACTTGGCTCTGCATGTTCAATTTCTGCAGTTACGCTGGTGTATGTGTCCAGAGATAAAAATAAACTAAAAAAGAAAATAATTTCATGTTTATGAATTTTGCTTTTACTCGGAACTGCTTTTCATACAGAAACCTAAGTTGGGAAATGAATAAATCAACAAAGAATGCATGTTGCTGTGTCTTTTCTATGAAAATATTCAATGCTTCATAATTTTGCTAACCATTCAAAGACAGCATTGTTTTCAAACAGAGAAATCCTTCCTCAGGCACACTGCAGATGCTAAAGATGCCTGGCCCCTCCCCCACTAGCATCATGCTACAAATCATCATCAATCATTTCAGCTACAGCTTGGATCCTCCTGTGTTTCTGATTGGAAATAAGGGAACCAAATTAGTTTTGTTCCAAGGGCATTATGAATCTGTGTTGTGTTAGGGTGGTCTAAAACTCTGCTACAGGGCACTGGAGAGGAAACGTCAACCTTCAACTGTGACAAGCAAACAGGATGTGCTAGCTGGGAGCAAGAAACAAAACAAAGCAATAACAAAACAAACTGAGAAGGCACAGTAAATTAGAAACTTTAAGTCAATCTTTCAGGCACAACAGGGTTTTTGTTGACAGAATGGTTTTCAGGAAATAACTTTGGAAACCAAGGAATGTCATATAAGTAAACACTCCCTTTGGCTATTCCATTACAAAAAGACCTGCAAGAATCTTTATCAAGTTGCTCCCTCTCCATTATAAACTAGCTCAGTTTACTAAGCTGTTGGAAACTTTTAATCAAAATAACACTATTCTTTGATCACAATATTCTTGTCTTATTACTTTAACTATTCAGGTTACTTTATTATACTGTTTATGAAGTAAGATCTGTGCTTACGAGACAGAATTCTGAAGGAATTTCAAAATAATATAAGTAACACATTTGAATGTGCCAAACAAGACCGTGGGCAAAATCAAGGTACTATACAACCAAATTATAAAATGTGTATTTGCAAAGAGGGGAGCCAAAAATATTGTCTTTAGATTTAATATTCTATTTATTTTAACATAATGTATATATGTGCATGTATGTACACACATATTCTGTAGATATGTACACATACGCATTTGTATTTATATATGTATGCAAACATTCATATTTGCTCTGATGAAACAACAAGTACAATGATTATAGAGGACAGCTTGCACTGCCTTTTAAGAAAGTCTTCAAAGAAAGAAAGTTCAAGTGGGACCATAAAGATTTTTTTTTTACATTAGTACAAAACTTAACGTTTGCAGTAAATACTTTATGGTAGATTGCTTGGATACAGCCAATCTCAAAAGTATAGCAACATTGAATTTCCATATGCAAGTATGATGTTCATACTGCCTAACTTTCCAAAACACAGTAAAAAAAAGACAACAAACACATTAAATTAACTTCTGAAGCAATGCAAAATAATTGTTCTTAAACAGTCTTCTGAATAGCTAGAGATAAAGCTGATTTGGTTTGATTTGTAGTGAAATAACTCCCCAGTAGTTTGATGGAGTTGAAGGAAATATTGAAAGTATAGAAAGAAATTCTACAAGATTACAACAATTGAAAAAAATAACATTCAGTTGCATGGAGTATCAAATGTAAAACAAGATCATGAAAAATAGAAATCAAAGTATAATAAGCATGTTAATCATTAAACATTAAAAAGCCGGTATATTTTTATAAAAGCAAGATTGCTCAGTTGGACAAAAGTACACAACCTTCCACCTTCATCATAAATATTTTAATTATGCAGAAATATTTTATGCATCAAAGTCTTTACGGAAGACATCACTAATAGTATTAATAATGAATGACCTTGGACAGGTTATAAACTCAACACGATAGTGGATAGTTGCTAAGTGTCTCTCATGACAACCATGTGGCCTCAATGAACTGCTGCACTCCATGAAGGTACACGTCCCACCATCTTTTGGCAAACAGCCCCAGGAACATAGTGCCATTCTTCCCAGAGTGCAGCTTCTAGTGAAGTGAGAGAAGTGTTTCACTGTTCCATGTCATGACAGAAGTTCTCAGTGGGACGAGGCTCAGGAATGCTTTCCCAAAGTTCTATCCCTGTACTGGCAGCACTTTAGCTGTCACCGTGCACTAACAGTTCTTCATTGGTGTATGGATGGCTGGCCCGCCATGATGTCCTTGTGAATGTGATTACCTTCATACGTAAGACAGATATACAAACATAACTGTGTGACCTTTTCTCACCACATATCATGGTTTACCATGCCAGGTCATGCCTAATCTGGCTGGTGTGGATTCTACTCTGGTATTTACCATGACTTCCTGCTTTTGCGCAATAATCTTCACAGTGTTCAGCAGGACACAATAATCTTACAATATGCAATATGTGCAATATGACAACTAATCTTTTAATTGCCACACTTCTACCTGGCAGGTAGATATAATACTGGCAGGCACTACCTGTAACAGGTGGTAGACTGTCTTCTATTTATTTGCCTTTAGTGCATTCTTCCCATGAAAACTACATACTATATTGCCTCTTAGGTTTAATGTCCAGTACATTTTTGCTAGATTATATGCAAACAGTAATATTTTATATAGCATGTTTTGACAAGTACTTAATTGCAAGTCCCTTTCTGTATATGATTAACTGCTAATGCAAAGTATTTGCTTGTGTTTGTGGTCATTCTTTTCTTCAAACCTTTTAGAACTTGAGCACTGACTGCATACAATAATCATCACGCAAGAACCGATTCTAACTTTTGTCTGCTCAAAAGCTTCTCAGCTGAAATAATAAATGATTCAAAGGAAATGGATATATACTGTTTGTCTTTCCCCCGGGATGCTAAGATAGGGTCATTATTTCTGTCTGTTGCTTCTGCCCTTGCCTGCATTGTAATTTAAGAAGTCTGTTTTTTTGTACACATATATGATACATTACACACAGATAGGTGGTATGAGGAAAATAAATCACAGAATGAAGTTTTCTTGTATCCCTTCTGCGCTCTTCGCTGGTGAACAAGACAAAGACACTATGTCCTGAATCTAAAAACAAACCTACAAAAAATGTCACACATATTGCCCCTTTAGTATTTTGTTAATCAAGACTTATACCTACAATGTTTCTTAATTCTCAAAGCACCTTTTCACAGTACAATTACAACAACTGTGCATATTCTAGTGCATAACTAACTCCTAAACTACTAAAATCTTCCAAGACAGTTTATCCTTCCTACAGTCATAACCTACTGTAATTCAAATCCAGTTTATAAACACAAAGACTCTCAACTCTGTTAATAATTAGTGCACAACACAAATAAACAGTGTAATGTTCTTTCAAACTCTTATTTATGAGTAAATTAATGACCAGAACATAACTTTAAGGTAGAATAGTAAAGAGTTTATATTGACTGAAATATTATTATTATATCATAATAATCCAATAAATTAATAAATGTTATTACAATGATTACATATATTTTTCTTTTAAATGTACATGTTCAACCACAGTCTACAATGTTGCAGGATAATGAGCCCTTCATTGAGAGAATGGGCCAAACCCAACCATTGATTAAATACAATGAATATGTAAAACCAAAAACATATATATACCTTTGCGACAGGATGGAAGAGAACAGAGTCATAAAACCTCCAATTTGAATCACAACATAGAAATTTACTACATTTGAGTCATCACAAATAAAGGTGGGATGTGACGAGCTTTGATTAAGGTGCACGTTGCGCACAACCTGTCACCTCATGAAGATGGAAATATCTGAACCAGACAGGATGAGAAATTCTATAAACTAGCTATAAAACTTAAAACTAAAAGTCTGACAACTTGGCAGTCAATTTCAGAGAGTTATGGTCTATGTAGGTGGCTATTTTTATATAAATTGAGAGGAAAGTTACATTTAGAATCCATTCTTTTGAATAAAATGGCATGTGGGTTATTTTGCATGCAAAAGCTACTACTAGCCTTTTAGGCCTTCTAACTTAGGAGTTCAGGGGTGGTGTACGATTCTGTTCATATGTGAAACTAGTGTCAGTCTATGGTCAAGCCAATGACAATGAACTTTTGACAATTGGAATAAACATTCCAATAGTAGTGTGAAGTAGAGATTATGGCTCTGAGCTCATAAAGGGAAGGTTGAGTGTTTAAATCCTTGTGGGAGGGGATCAAAGACCTCCACTCAGATTGCTTCAGTGAAATACACTGAAGCAATCATTTATGAACGATGATGACAAAGACATGTCACCTGGGATAAAAATCTAAATAAATTAATAGTAATAACAACTGACATAACTGAAAGAGGTTGAAAACATACTGTAGGCACGAAGGTGAATGTTGATGGAACAATGTTGCCTTTTTGGTCAAAATGGCATGGAATTTGATTTTTTCCCAGTACTGCTCTATATATACACCAAGAAGCATAAAAACACAACAAAATAGTATTGTTTCCAATAGTCCTTTGTTGTGTATTTAAAGTTCATCAGTAAGTTTACCTAACCTGAATAGTTAAGTTATATAAATTAACAATTGTACAGTAGGTTCTGCACAACAGCTAATATACAGTGTTTCCCTACTTAACTATCTTTTATATCATCACTTTGATGAAGACATTCAGCCTACTGCAGTATACTTTGCCTCCCCTGTATACTTATTTGCAAATTCTTTAATCTAAGCATTTAATTGTTCACGTTTTGGTGATACTGTATAATACCCTATGCTACTGTTGTGTGTAAAATAAAACCGTAGATTGTATAGAACTAAAAAACACTTGCTTCATCTTTTAAACCTTGTAATACAGTAATCTAATATTTCAGCTGAAATCTGCATCACTACATTGTGTTTTGCTAGCATGCATCTCTAAACTTGTTAAAGTAATTGCTCTCATAATGTCTTCTACAAACAGTTATCAGAACGATTCCCAATCACTTACATAGCAGTTTGCCAGCTAGAATAAATTCCATAATGAGGACCTCTTGATCTTTAAAGAACGTCTTTGAGAAGGCAGCGTAATATTGCTTAGTTTAACATTAAACAGAATAGGTGGTGCTATGAATTGTTAAAAGGCTTTCTTACAACAGTATTTTTTAGCAAGTTGTATATTTAATGTTAGAATTAACTAAAACATATACAGTATCGTGGACTTCTGTTTATACCTTTTACGGTTTTCTTAGAAAAAAACATCCTGAATATTATACAAATCTTTATAATTTACCAAACATATCCATCCATTTTCTAACCACTTCTTCCAATTCAAGGTCACAGACAAGTCAGAGACTGGCAAACAACGGGTGCAAGACAGGGCAGACTCTGGCCACAACACCAGTCCAGGGCACACACACACACAAACACTCACACTAGCACCAACTTTCCCAGAGGCCAATCAACCTACTATATTTTAGACTGTGAAAAGAAACTGTAGCATCCCAAGAAAACCCCCCAAAACACACAGAGAACATACAAACATCATGCAGACGGCACCCCAAGTCTCGAACTGAACCTAGACCCCAACTGAGCAAGGTAGCAGTACTCACCACTCTGCCACCCATTTACCAAATCAATTTAACCAAAAAAAAACAGAATTGTCTACTCAATCAGCAGCTTTAAGTGATCTACTCTGATTCTACACCGTTTTGTATTCACTTGACTTTGCAAAACACCGTCAAGTGGTTGTTGTCATGAAAAGACACTACAAACTAATGAAAAAATTGTATAGTGTTATTGGAGTCTAATACTTGTTTCTATATATCAGAAGGGTCTTTCAAATGACAGTTGCAGGAAAGATTTTTTTCAGCATTGTGCAATGTAGAATAGTAGCCTCTTGGTTTTATGAAATTAACACTTCTATTCACTACATCCTTTCTTTATAAATTCACTGCTCTGGTGCAGGTGTAATTTCCTAGAACAGAGACTCCAAACAACTGGGACACTAAATTGTTCGGGTCATTGATCGGTATATTTTAAATGCTATGCTTATTATTTAGAACATTTTCATTCTAATTTTTTACCAGAAGACAATATCAAATCATGCAGATGTCATATAACTGTAGATTATATAAGGTATTACGGTTTTGTTAAATTTAGCAGTACAATTTTACTAAAATAATATTTTAAAATGTAATATGTTTAAACCAGTTATCTTGTAATGTCCAGATTATGACTAGTTCAATCCAAAATAATCTTGTGCATACATTGTGCAAATCTTTATATGGAATTGTGGTCAGTAGACATTTTCAAGAAAATTACAATAACTGCTGATTTAGTTTTTTTTTTAACTACAAGACAAGTAACCCTGACATACTGTATGTTGTATAAAATGATCAAATCAAAAGCAGGTGTTCCATCCACAAATAGGCGTATGGTAGGATACAGTATCTAATGTGTAGACAAACACAAACCAATTTAATTTTAGTTAGTTTGTTTTTTCTTTTGCTTGCATAGCATTTCATGGAGACACACATAAGGTACAGCATCAAACAAACAACTTAATGGAGGATAAGCTTTGCTTTATAAATGAGTCATTCCTTATACTGGCCAGGGCTCAACTGTTCTAAAAGTCAGTCCTGCTCTTACGTATTCAGGAAATGGAGAGCCCCAAATAAAACAAGAACAAAAGAGCGAATGTACGTGTCCTCTTCGATCATATCCAAAGCGAGGTGTTTGCAGACTTCATTAGGCTGGCAAGGATGCAGTAGTGATTTGAGAAAAGTAAATGTGCCATTAGCTGAATCCAATTCTCTTCAACAAGAGTCAAATGGGATTCTATAACAGTTGGTGCGGATGAAAAGAACAAAATAAAACTGATTTGCCCACTCTCAGTGCTTGCTTACTAAATGCACACTTCCGTAAAATGTTCATAGACTATGCAAGGGGTAGCGGCAAAGATAAAACTCTGCTTGGGAGAACAAATTATTTTCCTCACCATGTTGTTCTTTTTTGGAGGATAATGCTTTTAATTTAGTAAATGTATTCTGTATGAACACATCTTTCTTTTATTAAGTTATTAAATTTATTTTTAGAGCTGTTACAAAATATGTTTGCATATATGAAGTTTGATATATACAGTATAGGTGAACACACCAATAAAATAATTTGGACTACTGTACATCAGACAGTGAAATTATATATTCAAAAGTCCACAAAATTTGTTCTTTACTGACAACTGCTTATACCATATCTATTTTAAATTACATATACTGGATGATGACTGTCAGAAGAACAAGCTGTTTTAAAATATCCCTACATCCCTATTTAAATAAATATTTTTAAAAAACCTTACTTGTTTGAATTAAACAATACTGCAACAAATACCCTCCAATGTTCACCGGCTTCTTGACTTGTAAAACTGATTATGTAACCACTTTAAGATTATGCTGCTCACCTAAAAAATAAAGACCTTAAATCCATTTCAAAGGATAGATCACTGCATGATCAGCCTTTTATTCTCTTAGCTTACAGCAGGACAATTAGATAAGCCTCTGTCTCTGTTAGATGCTGCCTCATTATTTTTACATGTGTCCTTTTTATTGCCAGCTGCTTATTACTAAAAGAGAAAAATCTAAAGAGCTCCAGAAAAAAAAACATAAAAGAATAAGTAGCACATTGCTAATTGTGTATGTTTCAGTGTAATTTTTTTTTCATTTCCTGTGTTCAGTTATAGCTTTTAGGATTGCCCTCTCAAATAGCCTGTTTGTACAACATATGTGATGGTGCTCAAAGTTGATTTTATTGCCCAAAAGAATGCATTTAACACATTCATGGCTGGTAGACTAGAACATGCTGTGGAGTAACTGACCTTTTCCAATAAAACAATAGTTGTTACATAATTCATTGTACCTCCCTTAAATAATATACACTCAAAACCAAAAGAAATGTATCACTCTGCTTATGCACATGTGTTTTTTTAGAAAAATAAAAGAATACAGATCTGGTATATTCCTGAAATATTCTTTAAATAATTTTCATATTATTATTGATTAATTGATTAATTGTTCATTCATGACTGTAGTACTGTATATTTGAGTGACTTTGACTGCTTCACATTCAAATGACACGTCAAGTCAATGTCAAGCCAGGTGAAAATCAATAAAGGAACTAAAATAGAAAGGAACCAGTAAAGAGTTTCTATACTAGAAATTAACACTTTTGTACCATTGGTATGTTGGAGACTAGACTAAATCAACACAATGTTATGCAGTACCCGGGCTGCAAATAATTTTTAATCTGGCAGAACATGACCCAGTTACAGTTTTGGGAGATAACGAGACACAACAGCTCTCAACACATCATCATCCAAAAATAAAGGTCTGGACTGTTTAGTTGCTACAGAACTCTCTTGTGTACTTGCAGTTATAAGCCTACTTGTAGTGACCGATGACTGCACAGCACTATATCAGGTGCTGGTATTAATGTATCGCTCTTTCTGTGGGTTCGCCCTGTTGTTCCAACATTCCAGTATGATAATGCATATCCTCATGCTACTTCTAAAACAATGGCTTCCTTTCAAGATGAGAATGTGATATCAGGCCATTGATGCCCTTCTCTCTAGACTTGAGCCCCATTGAGCATACAGTATGTTACATGAGGTATTATAAAGTGAATCATCTAGGGTTCAGAGAGCAATGGCTACATATTTGTCTTTCCAGGCTCTATGAGAGGAACAGGACAAAATTTAATATGGTACAAAAACTGTGTCACAGAATTAAAGTTCCAGTGACTTTCACAGTAATCCACTTTATTGATCAACCTTGTTAATGACAAATGTAAATCAGAATAATGAATTGGTAGTGGTCACTGATAGACTTAGTTTTTTTTTATCTAAACGTGCTGTATTTAGCAACAGATGGTAAGACACAGCCAAATATTTCGGAAGCAGTGTGGACCAATCTCTCCAGCTGTTTCCTCTCTTAAGTGGCTAAGTTCCCAATCCAGACCATCACAGAAAATGTTAACATATTCTCAACTGTTGCCCTGAAAAAATGGACAACAGTTTCCTGAGACACACCAAACTGTTTGAGCTGCCTGAGAAAATAGAGTCTCTGATGGCCTTTCTTCCCAATGTAGTGTACATTGGTTTGAGGAGGTACATTTATAGGTGGAGGAGATTGTTGTGCCAAGAAACTTAAAAGCTAGGGAAAGGGGAGCCACTGAAGATGTATCAGAACTCGGAACATGAAGCCTTGAATTTGTTAGAAGTTGAACAGCTGAATTTTGGACCATGTTAAGTTTGTTTTAGGAGGGGGTTTGGAAACCACTGTAATGGCTATTACAGAAACCAATGAAGGCATTAATTGCGATTTTACATAAAATGGGAAAAATAAAAATAAACTGGGCAAAATATGCAGGTAGTTCACAATTTTTGTGGCAAATGCATTCCTTAAAGATGCAGTGTACCTGCAAAACACAGAAATTTAAACTAATTTCCCATAAAAAGCACATAAATAGTGCATATTTTCCGGATCCAACTAGGGAAACCTTTTAGAATAAATGTATATTAATACTTAATACTTAACTCAATCTTATATTAAATATGAAGGGAAGACTATTGTTAGTAGCTGACTGGGAATGGTGTAAAATGTATGAGCCATGTGCCACAGGCCCTGTGTGTTTTTTTTTAGTTTCACTATAAACTTTAATTTTTTTCACAGAGTAACCTGTCCCTTCATAACTGGAAAAAAATGACAAATACAAAAAATACTGTTATATAACACTAAATATTTAATGTTTTATTTTAAAATAATGTCTAAATTTAGCCCCATGTTCAGTGCAAAATAAGGGAAAAAATGTTCCACTTCAACTCATTGCAATCCTTCCTCTGCTGCATTAATTTTAGGAACTTCTCAGATTGTCCCTCATTCCAACACATATGGCTCCAAGACTGTAATCGAGCACCCATATTGAAAGGCAGCAGAAGATGATCTTTGGCAAATCTCAGATTTGTCTGATTTGGAATTGAATTCAGTGTGTGCAACAGAGAGGGGTTAAAGCTTTAAATCAGAGTCTGTTTAATCGTTGGAGGCAAAGCTTGTTTATTGCTGGGAACCACAAGAAAGGTTAATGATTGGAATAGGCTGCCAAATCATGTTAGTGAGTCTTATATACTGGAACACTTGAAGGATAAAGCAAAGTGATGACTCAGGCATGGAAATCATTACCCATTAAGCTTCAATACAAGAAAAAAAACACAAAAAAGCATATATACTGTACAAGGTATACTGAAGTTCACTGCAATACCTGGAAAACTAGTCATTTAAACTTGATTTGCTACAGACTATTGTCATAACTGATACTGTAAGTTAGCACCTCCAATTACCTTCAAAAATAAAGTTTAAAAGAAAATGTAAGCTTTTTTTTTTCTTTAGTGATCCCCAGTTCACATCTTCCACCCTAATTTTCTTTGACCTTTTTAGGGAGTAGTGCCGGCTGGCAAATATGTCTTGAGGACCTTTTTAGATTATAAATCACAAATAAGTTACAAAAGCAGATCAGGCATGATCTTGCTCTAGATTACACCAATGTCACCAATGTCAAATATCATAGTATGGTACAGCAAGAGTTATTAATGCATACACTCTTTTTTTTTGCATTCAGCATATTTCAATAGTACTAAGGCTAACGTTGTCCTGCAGTCAGCAGTTGTTTCCTTTCTGAGAAAAACAGGATTCAACTCACAATACTGAGGACTGAAACGCCAGCTTAAGTGTTGAAATCAGTACAAAAATGACCAAGAAAATGGGAAGGTGTTGAGTTCATGATGTTTAAACAGAATGTGCCTGGCTATGTGTTTGTTCTTCCTCTGATTATAAAAATTTGCTTAAGTCAAATGTGCCCATGTGAATTTTCAGGAAGCAAGACTTTGATTACATGATCTGTCTTTTTGAAGATATTTCACTGCCAGTTGTGCCAATACAAATGACACATTGCTTATCTAGCTTTCAGCAGATGTTTAAAATTGTACAATGTAAAATTTAAATGTGTCAATTGTAAAAGTAAATGTGATGTCAAAACTGTACATTCTTTAAAAATCTCTCGACTATGCCCTTGAATGTAAATTCTTTCCCCAACTTACAGATCTTGCCCTTTTCAGATCTAATCAAATACTGTACACAGATTTGTGCATTATTAAAAAACAGGAAATACATTTTTTGCAGAGAGCACTGATCATTATTTTTTCTAGTTTCTTCTTGCACTCATCTTGAGTTTAATGGAACATAAATCATTCTAAGAAAGTCCAATTTCTGTATATCAGAATTCAAGAAAAGTTCCTTGCATACTGTGCAGATTCTTGGTATGAAAAAGCTAGTAGCTAAACACATATCCCAGGAGAAATACATTATAGTAAAACTTCCTGTCATTTAATGGGCTATTCATTAGTGGCCGGCCACCAATCTGCCAAGTCAAGCTGTCGTAAATTATGCATCAGGACGTCCAGTAAAGCACTGATATTATCTGACATAATGGACTTATAATGGAAGGAGTATGCGCATTGTTTGGCTATTAATTACTCATTTCATGTTCCTGGCCAGGTGGGATAGAGATAGAACCTACAAATCATTTTGAGGAAATGCCAAAAACAGTCTTGTTACCAATAAAGCTCCACACAGTCGCACTAATTTGACAGCCTGTCTTGTGCATTTTCAAGTTCAGCTGCTGCTGTTCCCAATGAATACTGTATACAAACAGCAAGGAAACACTGGGAATATAAAGAAGGACGCTTAGAGTCCTGCTCCTGGGTAGATGCATCATTTCTGGGTTTTAAACACCACAAGTGAAGCTGCATTAAGCGATAATTCAGAGCTTTCAGCAAGAACTTAAATGATGCTGATAAGGGGGAATTCAGCACTTCAAAGTAACCACAGTGGCTAAGATTTTTGCTGATAGATGTAAAGAGAAGTTTTCAGAAGGTTATACAAGTTCTCATACAATTTAACTTTTTAAGGCTTTGAATTTAAAAGTAACACTATAATGATGATTCAAATAATGTAAAGACAATCTAGTATTTTAATGGAAAACATTCTCTTTGCCTTTTCACTAAGGAGAGAGGCATTCATTCACTTATTTATTTATGCTGTGCTTGCCAGAGGCAAATCAATGCCAGAAACTACTCAATATATTGTATATCTTGGCATTATAACTAACTTGTTGAGCTGTCTACAATTAACACAATTCTGGAAAACCTGCTGAAGAGCTAAAAAATGTTTTGTGTGACAACAACCAGTGCCATCTATATATGCTGCAAAGTAAAATAAACTAAATACTGAAGAAGTAACCAGGAAAAGACCCAACATCCAAAAATCCAAGCTGACAAAAGACAAAGCGGCCTAAAATCAAGGAAGTCAAGCAAAGAGCAAATATTAGGTGAAATGAGCATATAATGCTCCATTTATATAAAAACATAGCCTGCAAAAAAAATGATGGTAAATTGAGAACATACAACCAAGAGTACCAGAAATTAATACAGAATTGCTTTAAAAAAATAGCGAACTTGATCATAATTACTGTTGTACATTCCAGTGAAAAAATGTCCATATTATAATGTGCAACATGACAATCTTTTCACTTTAATGCTTAAGACGTATATGGCATTTTTAAATATCAGAAAGTAATATAACTGAGATAAGAAAAATGAGACAAGATCATTGAACTCTGCAAACCCATTGAGTTAGTTAGTAGCTAAGTGATCCGAATATAAGCAATGTACACTGTACTCCAAATACTCGAAGGTCCTCAAAGGGATACATTCCACCACCATTTGATAGATGGTCAGAGAAACATGAAGTAATTCTTCCCACAGAGCAGTTTCTTGTGCAGGTAGAGAATCTGGTCTCTGTAGTCTCTTCATGATTTTGCTGTTCCAGTTCACCCTGAGGTGTTCTGGGGGATTAGGGTCAGATCCCTGAGCAGGTTATGAAATGTTTTCAGTGCAATTCGCCTTGAAGTATTTTGTAACAATCCCAGTGACATGGTACCTTATTTTGTTGGCAGATGTACAGATACTTTTCCATCAATGTTAACAGAACACAGTTGTCCAAAAGGCCATTAAACTGTTCCTTAGTTATGGTCACTCCGCATAACTAGAAACCCTTGTGCAAGGTCAAGTAAAACATGCCTATAGTATCAAAGCACCTTCTACAGTTTGAACAGTCAGGATAATGCACTCTGCCATTCTCTCAGTGATAACCTGGGGCGGTGTGGTGGCTCTGCACCTGTGACTGTAAGGTTGCCGGTCTGTATTCCACTCTGGCAGAGGAATCCTACTCCATTGGGCCCCTGAGCAAGGCCCTTAACCCCAACTGCTCCAGAGGTGCCGTGTAAATAGCTGACCCTGCGCTCTGACCCCAAGCTTCTCTCCCTGTCTGTGTGTCTCATGGAGAGCAAGATGGGGTATGCGAAAAGACAAATTCCTAATACAAGAAATTTGTATATGGCCAATAAAGTGATCTTATCTTGTACCCAGGCTCTTCAGTTGGATGCAAGTGACATTTTCCACAGATTTAATGGTCTCAAAATCACTGCCATAAGGTTCTTGTGTATAAATTTGCTATGTAAAACAGTTCCACCTGTGTAGTTATTAAAAGGGGATATAGCTTGAAGGCAATAAATTCTGTTTATCTTCACGATACACCGTATAATATGTCCAATTTGTCATGATTTATGGTCTGTCAGCTTTAGATTCCACACTATCATGCCACACAATCTTAAACTTCTGTGCCATATTTTCCATAGCAGAATGTACTTTTTCCATTATGTTATGGATAATAATAAATGCGTGTGGTAGCCAATTGACATTCCAGCAGAAAGCTCAGCGCAAAACTATGGTGAACTGACAGTGAACACAATTTATTACAGGTGGAGTGAAGCTTCACCCCAATAATATTTGGTAATATATTGTTGTATACAGAAAAGGTATTTTGTAGGAGAAGGTAATACAAAATATACTGTATACAGTACGTTTATATACATACTGTATACATACATTATATATAGTACATACTGTATATATAATGATAACACATAAAAAGGAGCCAGTAGTTGGCAAGCCTACAGGTAATATTTAAAATAATTCTGTGTTCTCTGAAGTTCTGGTCTGGGCAAATGAAAAGCAATAACATAGATGGGGATCTTGATAGCTCTGTGTGGAATAAAACGGTTTCCAGAGAGTACTGATGTTATCTTCCTAAATCTGAAGCAATTTTTACGGGATTATAAAATGTTTTGTAGAATAATGCAACACTCCCCAGGAATCCATATAAGACTTATTTCATTAAAGAAGGACAGCAACATTTTCATAAAAATCTGCATCATAAATAACAAGAATAACAAACCAAGTGCACTGAACAACCTGAAATTCATCTACTGTACCAGGCACTTTAGATTTTGAAAATTGTTTTTTAAGACAATTTTGATGGAAATTCAGTTGCAGTTAATTAAACTGAATAACTTTCAGTTATTTGAACTGATGTATTACAATAAGTCTTAGACACCATTCTGTGTATAGTTACAAATTTTACCATGAATAAACAAAAACATCTTATCTCATAAACTTTCACAAGCTGTTCACAAGCAAGTACTGCCAGAGCATTTTTGACTGGCACCTCACAGAACATAACCAGGCAGTTTAATTTCTATGATGGCCATGTTGTATAAATTTGAAGCAAAAGCACCACACAGTAAAGGCTGGCTTCCAGGAACAAAGATCAAAGCTTTGGGATAGTCTATTTAAATTGCAATCTATTGTTTTTATATTTCTATTGCTGTATTCTATTTATGACGCACAATACAACTTGGTACCTACAAAAAAAACTTTTGTTACTTGGGTACCATTGTACACAGACTTTGTTATAAAGTCAAAAATAAAATTTGACAAAAAATAACTGACAGGCCAGAGCCTCGTCTTTTTATTCTAAAAAATGTCACTTTTCTTCAGAGGATGTGGGAACATTTTAGTACTCAGGGCACACAGGCTGGTGCACAGCAAAGCACAAGTGCCTGGAAGAATCATTTGTCCCATGAAAAACCACTCTGTCTTAATAATTTCAGCAGTAAGCAAATCTTGTTGAATTAAACAAATGTCCATTCATGTTGACAGAGTCAGGTCACACAGCTGGTACCAACAATTCAACTTCATTATGAAGGTTGATGACTTTGTGTCCTATCTTTATCTGCCAAACAATCAGGGAACAGCTCCAGACAGTTAACACTAAATATGATACAGCAGCCAAATGCAGGCATGCCGACAATAGAGGGAATGGCAAGAATACCACAATGCTATGAAATTTGTTCAAGAATATGTAATTTAACAACCTGGAAAACTGTATCGACTTACTGTTATTTAAGCAAGAAGGATATTTTTCCTTCCAAAATCCACCAAAAAAAAAATGTCTGGTACTCAAACATACTATACTGTAAATACTGTAGGTTACACAGACCAATTATATAAATAAGCTAGATTTCGTTTAATTCTTTAAAAAAGTCTAAGAAAGGACAAGCAAATTTTAATTCATATAAGAAGCCTTAGCCATATGCTTTAGGTGGTCATTTTGATGAAGCATATACATAATTCTAATTATTTTCATTTTATTAAATGTTGGAATGTTGGATACTTAACCATAAATTAAGATCGAGTACTAAATTGCTGTGTCTTCCAGGATGAAACGGGCAGAGATCTATATTTAATAATGGTAAGTTTCCAAATCATGCACAAAAAACATATTAAATAAGGTTCATTATAATGAATTGATTATGCACATTTTTTTAAATTCAGTTGTTGGATATTTTTAAAATATTTCAACTCTTTATTTATCTGCAACTTGATGACATTCAAGGTCAGATTTTGTGAACTGAATGACAAGTACTGGCGCTTTGTCAAAAACAAATTAATTGTAACACTTCCCGCTCTGCAGACCAACTCTGCAGCTGCTTTAAAAAAAGACATTTATCATAAAATTAAAAGAGGTATTATATGTGATAAAAGGCCTCTGAGCTAATGGCTAGACAGCTGATTTGGAACAAATGCAGCTACTGTGTCTGTCTGTTTTTAGGAGGTGTGAGGGCAGCTTCTTAGTGTAGAATTCACAGCAAACCATAGGCAATCATCTGAACAGAGACTTCACACAAACCATTAAAACTACCAATCTTTCACCTAATCTCTCCATTCTCACCATTTTCCTTCAGCCATTTGTCAACATTTCTCAATTGCATTCACTAATATATTGGCCAGAGAGAAAAAGTGGCAGTATGCTTGACTTCTCTAGGAAATGAAGTTGACGACTAAAGATCAAAGGTTGCTTATGTGAATTCCAAAGGTAGTGACTGGAGGATGGATGCAAGTAACAAGGTGAAAGTTAATTCTTCCTCTCCGAATGCAGGCTTCAGCAGAGCAAAATTCACCACTTACCATTTATTTTCAAAATGCAGAATATGATTTTAGGATTTTTCTTTTAAATAACATACAGGATTCTTTAGGATCTAACATAAGATTATATGCAGTATTTTCAAGGAGGAAGCAAGAGATTTTAGCTGTAAATTTCGGATTTGTATTCTAAGAATGTGTTTTTTATTAAATGAGAAACAGATTGAAAAACTAAAAGGCTCAATAAGCAGAACCATCAGTACCTCCTAAGCAGGTCTCTTCATTTGTCTTTTTTGACACTTGATCAATTCTGTGAAAATACATCAGTTCCTTGAGATACAATAGACAACACGATACTAAAAGATCTAAAATGAGTAACGCCTATTAACTGCAATTTTCAGGAGAGGAAGGCCAAATTCTAGTAAACAATAATGATGAAGATACCCACTCTTAAATATCATTTCCATGCCAATTCACTTGCCAATACATCATTAAACAAAGTCAGGACAACTTGAGACAAACTGCAGCTTGATATCATTTTTTTAGAAATAAAATTGCACACTATAAATAGTATTACTTCATACTGAGACACCACTGAATTAATTCCTAAAAACACAACAAAACACTGGTAGAATAAAGTTGGATATTGGAAGTTAAATAAATACTGGAATTACAAAAATGTAGAGAGCAGACTCATAGCTGCATACTCAGTATACAATGACCAAAAACTGAAATTTATGTATTTTATATTAAAAATAACTTCTACCTGCAGTATAAGTTATTATACATTTGACTGTTTTACTGTTAAAGGTTCTAAAAACATTCATTTATACATACTTTGTCAAGGTCTTTGAAGTTTACCTAGAGTTATTTTGAGTAAACCTGCATTTGGAGAATAAGACTATAATTTCAGGAAGTTTATTATCTCAACAAATCTTTGAGATTGTGTTCCTTTTCACACTCAGCCTCATTTTCTTTCCTCTCATTTCCAACAAACAGCATGTGTGTCTCTGGAGGCAATTTCTCACAGAGAGACAAGACTTATTTAAAGGTAAATGTAGTGTGCTTTTCTTGTTATTGCCTGGTATTCACTCTTAGTTCTTTGAGTCTACGAGAAACACATTAGTAAAACCTGCTTTCTTAAAAAAAATACTTCCAAATTACTATCAATCTTAAGGCATGACAACTTTTTATTTCTGGACTGTCTCCAGAGCAGCCAGAGCCATTTTTGTAAGAGGGTGACCAAACTCTTAAGTAATATTCTAAATGTAATCTCACTACATTTCAAAAAGTAACATTGATTACAGTTACTCACTTAAAACTGTAAATACTTATTCTAATGCATACAGTATCAATATATTCATCACATACGGTATTAGGTTTTAATTACTTCCTCAAATTGTATAGAAGAATAAAATATTTTGTCAATTTACAGTAGTCATTTAAGTATTTTTCCTTACTAGATTCTCAAACATCTGTTTTCCATCTTATATTTATATTGCAGTATTTTGCAGGTAAGACGTTACACTTGTCTATATTGCACTAGCACTTTACCAGCTGCCAGCGTTTGATAATCCTCTCATTTGGCATCATCTGTGAACACTGCTAATTTATTAACTATACTACAATCTGAATCAGTGATATAAATCAGGAAGAATGCTGGTCTTAATAAAAAATCATTTGAAACTTCACTAATTACATCACCCCAAGTATTCGCCCTTTTTCTCAACTCTTTTTCTACCCATTAACTGATCCTCAATTGAAAGACATATACAATAGACAACACCTTTACGACAATACCTTTAATCCCTACCACCTGCAGTTTCAGAATTAATCATTCATGGGGAACTTTATCAAAGGTCTAATTAAAACCTGAACACCAAATAAAATACTCTCGTTCTATCCATTGCTGATGTTTCTTGTTCAGAAACCTCTAACAAAAAAGCACTACAATCATTGTGACCATCACCTAGAATCCTGTAATTCTTAGGATATCTATTCCTAGTTTTTGGCACTCTTTTCTGTACATGTACTGTAATCGTTTTAAATTTAAATTTTTATGATAATTTTGTATCTGCAAAAGGTCAGATGTGGTGTTTGGGTAATGCGATGTAGATCCTCTCTTTTTTCACTGTAAGAAAAGTGACATAAAGGTGAAACAATGCATTAGTGAAGTGTAGTTGATTAATGCTTACATTTAAGTAACTGGGAGTAAGGAGCTCACAACAGGCCAATTGTTGCAGGACCATAAAAGCTCTTGTCAATACCAGGAAAAACCTCACGCAGACAACTCTTCCACTCTTAATTGTTTATATCTCAATGGTAGAAGCATAACAAATAAGACCTGACGGCTACTGCATTAAAATTGAACTAAGATATTACACAAGTAACCAAAACTTGGGTAGAGGGAGAATGACCAGGACAAATAGAAAATTAATGGGCACACACTTTCACAGAAAAACAGGCAGATGGTAGTCTAGGATAATGTGTGAAAAATGACATGCAAACTAAAGCTCTGACACAAGATGATAGGAGCAGTTTAGAGTGGGTTCAGCTGGAAAATAAAATTCAAAGGAGCTAACAATGTGTACAGTATATTCTAAAGCAGACATGGGCACAAGCAGCTTACTGTATGATGACAACAGGAAGGTACACTATGTAGAAAAGGTGATGTTATATTACTGGGAGATTTCAACATACCACACATAAATTGGGGATATTGTGAATAGAAATAGAAATATAGAAGCTAAAATGTGTATGGTTAATGATTGCTTCCTAACACATTTTGTAAAAGACCAACTAGGGATGATGTTCTTATTGACCTTATTAATGTTTTCCAACAACCAGGATATAAAGTGAACTGACGTAATAGAACCACTAAGAAATGTGACCATAATATGATATATTTTTCTATACACTTTAAATCTCTGAAAAGTAAGTCTCATTAAGGTTTTATAATTACAGAAAGGCAAACTGTGAAGGAATGAGCAAGAGCTTATAAGCAGTGAACTGGGACCAGATGGATACAGGGCTAATAGAAGAAGGACATAAGTGAAAAACAATGCTAGTCTACAGTAGGTAGGTACTGTATTAATCCCATGTGGGAAAGTGCTACAGCAGCCAGGCATAATCAACACAGTACAGTACAAATGTAGTAATACAGTAATACAGTAATACAATATAATAAAAAAATAGAATAAAGAATTACAAACAAAACAGAAAAATCACACACACAAAAAAAATGAATGTATAGAACACAAGAAAGATGTAACACACAGTATAGATATTGCACAATCCCAAGCATATTGCACAGAGTAGGTACAGGTAACTAAATAAATTGCCCATTCCACTTCCACGTATTGCACTTCTATAATTAGATGTAGACAGAACACCAGTAAAATAGAGCACCACTTGTTACAGAGGAATCAGGTTTCAGATGTACAGATATTGTGTCACAACATGTCAGTGTTACCCCTGCCCAGACACACTGTGGTTGGGTTGTAAAGTCTTATGGCATTAGGCACAAATGATCTTCTGTAATGCTCCTTGTCATAGTCCGATCAGACTTTTGCTGAACGTGCTCTTCATTCCGACAAGCATGTCATGGAGGAGGTGGGAGACATTGTCCATGATGGATATATAAATATATAAATTTGGACACCATTCTCCTTTCAGCCACCACCTCCAGAGAGTCCAGATGAGATCCAATGACAGAACGTGCCTTCTTGATGAGCTTGTTCAGCCGATTAGCATCCCCCACTCTAATCGCAGAGCCCCAGCACACTACTGCATAGAAAATGGAACTCGCTAAGTCACACTGGTAGAACATCAGAAGCATCTCACTACACACATTGAAGGACCTGAGCCTCATCAAAAATTAAAGTCTGACCCTTCCTGTAAATGGCCTTGATATTGTTGGTCCATTCCAGTCTGTCATCAATGTGACTAACCGGGGGTCTCAGGTGGGCCAAGACCAGCCTCTCCAGGGTCTTCATAATGTGTGAAGTCAGCACTACTTGTCTGTAGTCGTTGAGGATGATGGGGTGCCCTTTCCTTGGTATTGGGACCAGACATGATGCTTTCCACAGCACACGGACTCTCTCCAGGCACAGACTGAGGTTGAATGCTGGAGCACTCTACTCAGCAGATCAGCGCAAGCCCTCAAGACCCTGGGACAGATGCCATCTGGTCCTGGAGCCTTGCCCTGGTGGAGCCCCTTTTCACCTTTGCTTTCACCTGTTCGACTGTAATGCTTAGCCTGGCCTGAGGGATGGTGCTCATAGCACTGTCAGTGGTGCTGGTGCTAATGGAGGAGGTGTTGGAGACAGGCAGCTGTGGGGGCTGGTTATCGGGGCTGGCTGGGGGCTGTGAATAGCTGCTGGGGGTTATTGCTGTAGGCGGCCATGGTTGTGGGGGAATGGAGGAGGTGTAGGGCAATCGCAACTGCAAGAGCTTCAGAGGTGAGTGGCTGTGGGGGAATAAGTGGTGAACCACAGCCCTGCATCAGACATTAAAGAATTAAAGAAAAGGTTCAGTTTATTGGCCATCTCCAGGTTCCCCTCTGTTACTTGCTCAGTCTGCTTGAAGCCTGCTCTCTCAGACCGCTCCATACGTCCCTCATCCTATTCATCCTATTCATTTGTAGTTTGTCCTCTACCCTCCTCCCGTAGGCATCCTTACTCTCCATTAAATTCCGTTTTAGTTCTCTTTGTACCAGCTTGACCTCTTCCCTGTCCCTCCTAAAGGCTCACTTCTTGTCATTCAGAGGAGCCTTCAGGTCACTTGTGATCCAAGGTTTATTATTGGGAGAGCAGCATACATCTTTGGCAGAAACGGTGTTATCCACACAGAAGCTGATGTGGTCAGTAACAGTCCACCATGCTGTCAATGTCGTCCCCATGCGGGTCTCACAGCACATCCCAGTCTGTAGAATCCAGAGCACCACGTAGATCCTCCATAGCTTCCTGAGACCAGGTCCTTGAAATCTTGAAGGTCACAGGTTGGCGCTGGACAATGGGCTTCTATAGTGGTGATAGCAGGACAAGGTTGTGATCTGATCTGCCAAGGGGGAGGAGGGCAGTGGAGCTATAGGCTTCTTTAACATTGGCATATGGTAAGTCCAGTGTCTTATTTGCCCTGGTAGAGCAATACCAGGTTTGTAACGCAGCCCATCATGCTGATTAAAGTGATTCAAGTCCCCTGAGATAGACATGAAAGCTTTAGGGTGTTGCGTTTGCAGTCCGGCTGTAACTGTGTGTAAAATATCACAAGCTGCCTCTGTGCTTACTGTAGGTGGAATGTAAACAATAACAAAGATGGCACATGTAAACTTCTGCGGCAGATAATATGATTGCAGTCCAACAGCAAGTTAAAGGCTCAAAATAAATTCATTCCTTAAAAAATGAGGTTCAACTATACATTAATATCTAAATGGATTAATGAAAATACCAAAAGAAACTTCAGAAAGAACAGAGTGCTCTTCTAACTACTGAAAAGGACACAGGATTTGAAGAAATAAAAATATATCTACAGGTGCAGTTGAAAAAGATATTAGAGTTACCAAGAGGTAGACACTGCAATGAAAGTGTAGCAGTTTTTAGCACTATAGTAAAAAAATTGAAAGAATGAAAGCAAATAGTTTACAGAAAACTGAGTAATTATAATACAAAGTGATAAAGATATACTGCTAAAAGTAAACCTGCTAAATAAATACTTTATATGTTTGTAAGATAGAATGCAAAAATAACCTGCCCTATGTTAAAGAAAAAGCTCCTTCAGTATTTGTAATTTTAGCATAACTGACAGGCTTTCTTAAACCTAATAAATCATAGGGCCTTTTGGTATTTTCCCAGTCATACTTAAGGAAATGAGGGATATTATTTATAGACTTCCAGCTAGGATATTTCATCTCTCAATTAGAACAGTACCCACAGACTGGAGAAATGCAGACACAAACATTATAAACAGAGGCAGAGATTTGAACTAGGAAACTATAGACTTATCAGTTTTACTTCTGCTACTGCCCAAATTATAGAAATTAGAAGAATACTTAGAACACAAATGAAATTTACATGATAGGCAACATAGCTTTAGAAAGATTAGATTCTTGCTTAACTAACATACAGTTTTAGAGTGGAGCAGTGGCACTGTGGCAAAGGATCTGTGCCTGTGGCTGGAAGGTTTCCGGTTTGTATCCTGTGGCCGGCAGAGGAATCCCACTCTGTTGTGCCCCTGAGCAAGGCCCTTAACCCCAGCTGCTCAAGGAGCACTGTACAATGGCAGACCCTGCGCTCTGACCCCAAGCTTCTCTCTCTTTATGTGTGTCTCATGGAGAGAAAGCTGGAGTATGCGAAAAGATTAATTCCTAATGCAAGAAATTGTATATGGCTAATAAAGTGATCTCTCTCTGTCTCTATACAAGAATACTTTGATTAAAACATAAGAAAACTCTTAATGGAGATTATACATATTTAACTTTCCAAAAAACTTTTGATAAGGTCTCTCATAAAGACTGATTCTCAAAACAAATCCTATAAGTATCCAAACCCACGCATATAAATGGATACAGAACTGATTAGTGAACAGGGAACAGTGTGTCATGTAAACAGTGGTATGGAGAAAGGATATGTTTTAGGCCCATTTTCTTCCTGATCCCTATCCATTATTTAGATTCTAATATACTAACTGTGTTTGTATTTTCAAATTATAAAAAAAAAATAGTGGCAATAACATCAAAGGACACTAGTAACTTTAAACGTATCATTGATAATTGTAAAATGATGCACACTAGTAGTAAAAATATACACTGTATAGGTTTAATATAAGATTATGAGTTGCAGGAAACTACACTGGGTAGCAGGAACTTTAAGGTGTTTAAGATGATTTCTCTATAGTATGTACTCATATACTGTATATACATATATGTTGCCAGTTGCAGAGATACATACTGTAGGTTTTTTAATTATAGATGTGTTTATACAGTGTAGAGGTTATACATTAATTATTCTCAAAAGAAACCTCACTCTCATATTTACTGAAAATATACCAAAATATCGATGGTATACTTTAAAATTCTGCACATATCTAAAATGCAGAATAATGATTAGCTATTAAAATTGTATATTTCATGACCGCTATTTTTTAGAGCAGAAGAAAATTATAGATATTTTCTAATTTAGCAATTTCAATTAAAACATTTTCTTTATTTAGATCTATGTAGTTTATAATAATAAAAAAATATTATTCAAGTGGAAAAGAACATCAAGAGTATGATTAGACTATCTGGTGAAATTGCTTAATTAGCAACTTAATGTAGAACAAAGCTGCATGTCCTAAGCTAACTTAACTTAAGCTAACTGTATTTTTTCCTTTCCTTTTCTTAATATTACTTTGCAGGTCAATTCATCGAATATCAATGGATACTGGCTGACGATCCCCTGGGGTTGAATGGTCCATTATTCAAAGGGTGATCGTTGAAAACAAAGTTTACAGAGCATTCTTTAGATAATTTCTTGTAGTGCAACTCCCAAATGAATGTAAAAGCATTGTTTAATACACCATCATTTAATAGAGCATGAGACGAACTGCATTCATTCTTAAAAGGCACAGTGAACCAATTACACTCAGCAAATAGCTTCATGCTCTTGGGAATTTTCCTATCTTCTTTTACGAAGGGCAGATTCAATTCCTATCTTACCAACAGGAAAGATGCTATCCCTTTACACGAGATGTCTTTTACCCCGGTTAATTATAAGGGTCAATACAGAAAACCAGACTGTAAAAGACAGATTCAAATTGCATAACAAAAAAGATCTTCTAATTGACACAGTTTTAGGATAAACACAAATACAGTAACTGCAGCAGACAACCAAACTCTGAAAGCACAACTTACACCTGAATTAACTTATGTATAGTATCATGTACTCGAAATATATTTATTTTCCAAGGAAAAGAAAAAAAGCCTCAATTAATATGTGCTTCCTTAATTTTATTGTATATGTATGTCCTGTTATTAGCCTTAGATGTACCCTACATCCCCAAAAGATACTAAAAAAAGTGGAAATGTATAAACAATGATAGCTTACTAAAAAAGTACAACAAAAAATAGAGTTGAAAGAATAAAGATTTATAAATCACCACTGAAGTGCACAATTGCAAACCTAAGAATCTTTATGTAAGTTGTTCACGGAGACATATGTCTAATCAGAAATGCGAGTGTAAAAATATGACAACATTTCAGAACAGATATTTAATAAGTGTAAAAAATATGGCTGTCATTTCCATTAAAGACTTGAGACACTTCTAGTGACATGATTATTAGAATGTTCATATTTCTTGAAGATCCTTAATACTGTTGCAGAGGAGTTTTTTTTTTTAAAGATGAACAAGATGTTCCCTTCTCCATTGCACTATATTATTATCCCAAGTCTTTCAATTGACAGTTGAACATAATGATACTGTGCTAGAAAATATCACAAATATAAAGTTCTCACATTTCCTGTCTTCAAGAAATGTTTACATGATTCATTCATGCCACTGCCTTGATCTGATATACATAGGAGACTTTTTTAAAGCTTTTATGACCTGCTATGTACTTCTGGGACATTTAAGGCATGGATGCAAGCTTTCAATCATACCTTATAATAATCTTAAATTCCATTTAGCTCCTGTAGAATTAATTTAGAAATGCAGTAACCCACTAACTAAGCTCCTCCACCTCTACAGTATATGCATGCAAACATATCAACTGTACATACCTGGTCTGTTGTCCAGTGCTCCAAAATCCAGCGAGTATTTCACCACATGGTAGTTGTTCCAGACATAGAGCAAGTTGTCTCTTGGATTGTAATCCACTGCTGCAATATACTGGTATGAGTTGGGAAAGGGTATGTCGAGGTATCCATCTTTGCTGAGCTCAGTATTGTAGATGTAGTCAATCTTATTTCCAGTGGCTTCATTGTCATCATCTTCATAGACAGACTTAACCACATACAGAATACCACAGATCATGAATGCATTAGAGGCAGACCTTTTATCATAAGCTGTGTCCCAGGTTCCCTCAATCCGCAGAGTGTATGGGTTCAGTTGGCTGATGACTATCTTTCCATTGTTCTGTTCTGTGGCATAAATGACCCAGAGCCCATTCTCATCCACTGCGAGGTCAATGTCAGATTTACCTCCCCATCGGTAGGGAGAGGTGTCATGGTAGTTGGCACTGGCAATGATGGCCTCGCCACTCTTGATGCGTGTGCGGAGGTCAAACTTGACAATGTTGCGCGTGCGCTCCTTGTTGAAGAAGAGGGCACCATCGTAGACCACAAAGCCTGTTCCATCCACACGATGTGGAAGCTTGTATGTTGTGGTAGGCCTTCCTGCAATAAAGTCTTCCTTGGAAGAATATTCTGTAAGTGTGTCTGTCCTGTAGGGTGTCCAGGGCATATAGTAGATCTTGTCGGATGCCTGGAGGGGGTCCTTACACCAAGCTCCTGACTGGTGGTCTGATTCAAAAAGGTGCTCACTCTGATATACCCCCCTCAGCAAGCCAGGACACAGGAAAACTGAAAGAGTTGAGGTAAACAAGAAATAATGAAGGGAAAAGGTTAATTTTCTTTGGGAAATCAAAAGTAATATGAAGTTTTTGAAAGCACATTACACATTATTCTTTCATGGTTGAAATCTCACTGACATGTCTTATGATGATGACTCATGTTTTAACAAACTAACTGTGCATCTATCATTATTTGCACAGGAAAGTTAAATTGCTTTTATTTTGATTTTGTGCAGTCTGCAAATAGGGAAAAGTCTTGTTTTTTCCATTACTGTACTGTTTACTGATGGTATTTTTTGCCTTTATGTACATTTATGAATGAAAAAAAAAGTATCAAAAACAAATGAGAGTACTATACATCCAAAGTCTGAAAACATGCTGCAAATGCTATGATAATGGAATACACAATATAGAGATCTACTTTTTTTCTAATTTTATTAGGATCTGGATGTTGAGGGAAAATATGTTTTCCATAGGAAAACAGACATTGACATTAACCTTTCAAGTTATCTCAATTGTGAATTTTTAAAGGATGTAAAGGCTCTGTAAGATACAGTACAAGATATGAATAAATCATGTAGAAAATTAAACAAAAAGTAACAGACACTGGAACCTATAGTAGATAAACGTTCAATTATCTGGTAACACATCACTTCAAGTCTTAGATCCATTTTATTTGCATTAAAATAAAAAAAAACCTTTAGGAAGTACAGTTAAGCTTTCTTCAAAGATAGGCTTAACTGAGGAGCCAACTGGCCCACTGTTCTATGTATGAACACTGAATATATTGGTATTTCAGCAGTCCAGATACTTTAAATGTGTCTTGTTTAAGTAAAAAAAAAACTGGAGGTTGTGGTAGATTATGTTGTTTTTTTCACAATGAATAATAAGGAAAAAACAGGAACAATCAAAGAAACAATAAAAAATATATTAGATGCCATTTCACACATTAACCTGTTACCCGTAATTAACTGGTATTGATTTTATGGAGGCAATGATTATATTTCAGCTGTCAGAAGAGCATGGCTTTCAAATACAACCTTTCAAATATTTTATTGTAAGTAAGGTCATAAGGGCAATAAACAACATATCCCATCTGTATACTGTAGGTATAAATTACAACACATTTTATTAAGTAGTGATGGGAAACTTTGAAAGGATGATTACAATAGTGTGTAGAAGCACTACATGCAGCTTCAGAACTATACTGTCTAATCACAGCTTTCACTATTATTAGATTGCATTATGTTTTCTCCAGCTCTAAGAGCACTAAAGTGAGAAATTATTTAATTTTACAGTCTACATTTCATCTCATCTTTCTTATCAAAGAACAAGTTTAAAGCTACAAACCACAAATTAAAGTGCTTTTTTTTCAATAGAGTTCTTACAGTAATCTTGAGGATTTTTTAAAAAGATTAGTCCATTTTTTTCCCTTGATTCTGTGAATACATTAAAAAATGAAACTGCGCTGTGTATTTCTGTGATATCTATACTGTACAGTATATAAATTCAAAATTAACGGTGGCTTGGAACTCATGATGATTCATACTGCAAAAGTTTAAATTAAAAAATCTCTTTGGGGGATCAAAATACAAATTGCTGTATGTTTAGGGAAATCATTTTAAATGTTTCATTTTAAATTCTCAGCTGGATAAATTCTACAAAGACTAATGTAGAACTCATCTATGGAGTGGAAATCTTAGAGATTTCAGATGTAGTAAACAATCTACTTAAAGACAAACTATTTTCAGGCAAAAAAGTCAATACCTCAAAGGACTGCAGAAAAACATATTTTTATAACAAATGTGTTACTTAATGTATTTTCAGATGTTTACTACTTAGATAATGAGATTTATTACTGATCATTATTGAGTGTTCACTGGAACATTTTATATTTATCATACACTGTAACTTATATGACTAATAATTAAAAAAAAATAGAGGAATGATGACAAATTAACAAGTAAAAGGCTAGGAAAAGGCCAGCATCAGTTTACTTGCTGAGGAATTCAAAGTGCAAAGCATCACATCAGAGATGCAGTAGAGGAAGGCATTTCTTCTGTCTGACCTGATACAGGGAAGAAATTAAATGAAAAATGCAATTGTCTTCCATCCCCATGTGATTTAAGGTTCTGGTAACTTCAATAAAAATATGAAAGCTATTTTGATTCTGCTGGGAATATATATATACAGTATTTAGAGAGCAGTGGAACGTGTATCACGTCAGACAGGTGAAGTAAATAATAATAATGTTGGTAGGAAACATTAGTGTTCTGTAATCCTTTAAGATTAAACACGTAGTTTACTACCACATAAATAATACCTAGAGAGGTCCTGTTGACTTGCTTCAACTATATCAATCTTGACTCAACAGTAACACTGAAAGCAAGCACTTTGAAAGTCTTTTAAAGTAGAGGGATGTGACTAAAATGACAGGCACTTTTGAAGAAACAGATGGTATAGAATTCTATCCAAACATGTGTGGAGGAGAAAATGACAGAAATGATTATTAGAACGAAAACCAGAATAAAGAGAAGCAAAAAAAGATGGCAATGTGCTTCATAAATTCATAAGAGGACAGCTTAATTTACAGAAAATGGTTCAATTAGCACTTTTGCTACTGGGTGCATTATTCACAGGAATAATGATGAGGAAATAAAGACGCAATTGCCAGTGTGAGTGATCAGATTGTTTGTGTGACATTGGAATGGAATTCTGATTTGAATACTACCACATTAATATTACTATCACATATAGCCACATTGTATATGTGCATGGTGAAATGTAGTTCTCTTAAGTTAGAAAGCACCAATGTAACTGTAATGACACTCTCAATAACTGTTATTGATTAGTTTAAATACTGTTTGTCTAGATTTGCTAAAAATGGCAATTAAATGCATACATTTGTGGGGGTTTAATCAACTCCATGTATTGTTATTTATATTTATAACTATATGGAAGGAATATTTTTCAGCATTCAGATACAGACCATGGTACCATGTCTTATCTTTCTGACAGAATATGTAGTCTGTAGTCTTAAATTTAAAATATAGTATCAAACCCAGTGTTTTTGTGCATTTTGACTTTGTCAGAGAAGGTCATAAAATAATTTCAAAATAATTCAGAGTCAAGTAGCCTAGGCATTTTATTTTATTGCAGAAATGGTATGCATGCCTACGAATATAGAAATGCATAAAAATGCACAGTACATATGAAGCATTTGTCAAAAGCTAATTTCATTGTTCAAATTGTCCTTTGCCAGTGGATCAGATGATGGTTCTATTTGATTACCTCATGCTGTCTGTATAATGTTGTGTCTAGTTAGATATGTTCAAGAGGAACATAACAATTTATGAGCTCTAAATAAATCAAATTACATCAGATAACAGTACATCTTTTTGTTTATTCTGCTCTACTTTTGCATTATAGTTATTTTTCATGGTTCATCAATAGTTTTAAAAATACACTGATTTAGATAAAAGCAAGATCTAAATGTAAAATCTATGTTTTATTCTGATAACAACAATAAACACTTCTCCTAGGGAAGGCTGAAATGATACCATTCTTCACAGAAAAGTCAACACGTGGTTATTATATATTTTTAAAAAAATCATACACAGTATTTAATAATATTGTGTACATGACGCAACGCATGTATCCATACAAGGTTTGTATTTCCCAACTGCAAACTCCAATATAATTGGACAGAACAATAAATGCATGCGGTCAGATCCAGATCTACAGTATACAGACCTATGAGACAGCAAGACACCACTCTAGTTCAATTGTTATGTTTTTTTATTACAACAATTTGTTCTCTTTTGTAAGACACAGTTATCCTGCTGTCTGCCACACTGAAATAAAGTGCCTTAAGCTCATTGTGACCACTGACAAGAGTAGAGAATAGTGCATACTCAGCAGCAAAAGAGAAAAAGACATTAAAAACAAATAGGCGTGACAGGACTAATAAGGAACTCAGTCCATTATCTGATAAAGCGCTCAAGTAACTTAACCACATAGAAAAATAAGTATGTAGTTTGAAAGGTATTTAATTACCTTTTTGTTCCACTTCTATTTTAGGCATTGTAGAGAGATAAGGAGGAAAGAGAGAAAAGAGAATAGATTAATGATGCAATAATGGTAAAAGACTTATATTTATCCTACCAAGTGAATATTACTTTTAACCCCAACCTTATTATCACATCTAGGATGTAGCGATAGCAGCCTTTCTAAAAGAATTGTATATCCTGGCAATTCAAAGATTCTTACATATTGATTTGTGTAGAAAAGAAATACCATGCAGTGTGTAAATTCATCATAGTCTTTAATAATTGCAGTTCACACTATATCTAAAATAATATGAGGTACAATATTTATTTTGTCACAAGAAATAAACTTCTAAATTGCTAATTTCATTTGACACTGCTGTATTGTTACAATATAATATCATCACCCAACATTTCAGAAACAAATGAGAACATTATTTGCTTTTACAAATATTGAGCTTTATATTTAAAACACAACAGGGATTTATGTTCCTGTATTTTGAGAGTATTTTGAATATAAGGCCCAAAGCATCCAAAACTTCATCGGTTCAACATTAAACATGTATTTATTGATATTTTGGATATCTTGTTAATCTACCTGGCTTAATATTATGACCCTGTGCCAACACAAGGAAGAATTAGGACAGTGCACCTTCTTCTTAGACATATTTGAGAGACATTCACCCTGTTTGGCTCCACATTGTCTTTAAGAGAGTTAACACAACTGGAATAGTGATGTGACTCTTAATGGCACAAATTTAAGCACGTACCTGTAGGTGCCAATGCAGCTTAAGACTTGTCTGGTCTTTTAAATGAGACTAATACAGTAGGTTAGTCTTAAAATAGTAATGTCTAGAGTACCTACTGTATGCCTGTATCAATTGAGCCAATCATCTGTTTAGTTTTGTCATTTGTTTTGAACTTTTATACAGTTGTAGTCAGTGAGTTAAGATCGTTCCAGACCAGTCTGCTTCTTTCATTAAAGGAGGGTGATTCTTTAAGTACAGTACAATGTCATTCATCAAGTTAAAAATCCATTATTCTATCTAATTATGCACAGCTGTGCAGACTATCAAAGATTTTTTAACAGTGCATATTTTTAAAGTCATTACCTGTTCATGATGTGATGCAATAAAATTAAGAAAAGCATTTTATTTTTTCATTTTCTAAATGCATTGAACAAGTACACACACTTTCTTAGTTTCATTAATCCCCAGAGTACAATTGTTCAGGATCCCCTTGCCAGAATATCAGAATAAAATCATAATCAAATCACTCTTCACCATATTGGAACATCAACACTAGTCAATAAAAACACACACTTTCAGAAATATCATACTGAGACACAACAAGGCTTCCAACAGAATTTGGCTGACTGGCAATATCATCTCACATGTAGAATACTTTGCAGAAATTTAAAAAGAGAATGTATTTATTCTTCAGTCAGGCAGTATTGTGTGAAATTGAAAATTAGGAAAGTAAATTCTGCACATTTTGGTTCTCATTCTAAATTTCTTTTAAGATCCAACATTTTGTGTTTGTGTTTTCATTATTTATATCTTGAGATTCTGTAAAAAGATAAACAGCACATGTGAGCCAGCAGTCACTTACAGTACTTACCTAATGCCCTTTGTTCCCGTTGAGATAACATTATTTAAGAAACTGACAGAAATCTGTTCTCCCACCTGTTAATCTGTCTTTCTGACACCGTCACACAACTTTAAATTCATTTCATCACTTGTTCAGATCTGCTGTTATTCTTTTTGATCACATCAATAATATGGCATACATCTTAACTACTGGAAAAGATAAATTAACATAAATTAACATGTACAATGGCATATAAGAAGTTAGTTGCTTTTCTATTTTTAGTTATGGCTCAATATCTACACATACAGTATATTATGTGTGTCATGAAATGTGTAGTTATAAAAATAGTCTTTTCTGTAGTTCTCAGAGCTGAAACAAAAAAGGAACATATTCCTCTTATGAAAAATCAACAACATTTTAAAAAGAATTTTACAGACATCTGTCTCTGCTTTAATCATCTAATCCTTTAATAAGAGATGATAAATTTAATTTTAGTAAATAACTAATTCTCAGAACTGATAAAAATACTGCTCCAGCTTCCCTCTTTGGAAAACATTTTTTAGAAAATATTATCAAATAAATTGCTATAGTGCACCAAAAAAGGGATGCTGGTAATTCATTGTTGTTTTCACAAAGCACTTCCTAGTTTTAAATAAGACCAATCTTCTTTCTTGCAATGTTAGCATTTTTTTCATTTATTTAGTATACAGTACAGGATTTGACTATTATGTTAAAACCTTCACTTCCAAACAGTTCTTCCCTAAAAACACCTGAAATTTCAGTTCACAGTAAAAAAAAAATTCAAACTTTAGAATGGATTTTTGAATAAAATCTAGCTGTCCAGGGAGAAAACATAATTTCTATAGTACTAAATCACCTTAATCTATTATTAACTTTCAGAAATGGCACAGATAATTGGTTGTTAACGGCTTCAAAAATAATATGTTAGAAATACAGTTGTCCTTGGGCTATTACACTGCAATGAAAGCCAAATGAACCAATAAACCTCTATGAATGAAAAAAAAAAAATCTAAATACACAAAAGAAAACCATACCTGAAATAAAAAAAAACTGTTACAAATGAGAAGAGGTTATTTGGCCCATCTAGAGCACTAGGTGTTTAGCAGCCAACTGAAAAGAGGATCTTATTGAATAAGTGAGGGTATAGGCTTAAGCAATATAGCTGGTAGTGTCAAGTAAATTCCTTCCTTTACATAAAGAAGAGCCTACTATTCTCAGTTTTAAATGCACATTCATATATTCCAGTTATGTCCTCTGGTTTAAGTTTCATTGCTGATTCTGAAGACTACTGGGATTATTTTGTCGATGCCTTGTCAATTATTTGCATACTTGCATTAAGGCACTAAAGAAAAGCTACCCAAATAACAACTAGGGTAAAAATCTGCTTAATATACTCCAGCTATAACTCTGTTACACCAGAACTCCTTCTGTTTCAAAGGATCTACATCAAATAAATGTTTTGACTGTTCTCTTCCTCCAGTGTAAAACAGAAAAAAGAATTCGGTTCATGATGGGGATTTAAGGAGAGATAGTTTTTTTTTTTAAATGAGAAACCCTTCAAAACACTATTATTGGATATAAAACTAGAAAGGCGTTTCCAAACAACAATTCACTGAGAACTTGAATTCATAATGTCAAGCACTCAATTGTGTAATGTGTGAAATGCTAATAGTAATGAGTCTTGGGACAATAATTTTCATAATGGCTTTTTTCTCTGAACAACAGCTTGAATAATACCCTTTACTCTATCATCCTGAAATGCTCTCTTAAAACTGGCTGATTTAGTTACACCTTTTTGGAAAAAGTTTCCACGAATTACCAGCTTGTGCCCTGTGCTTCTGGGATGGACTCCAAATGGCCATAACCTTCAAAAAGATAACCAGCTTTCTAATAATAAATGAATGGAACGGTAAATGGATAGTAGTGCAGAATAATTCAATGTAAATTTTAATATTAAGTAGGAAGCAATATTTATATTGTGCAGTAATCACCATTGGCTTGATCAAATCACAAAGTATTGAAAGGGGTTTCTCAAAAACTTTCAACTGTACAACAATATTTTACTGATCTTCTGATCTTTACTGATTTTTTTCTGCACCAATCCAGGATAATGAAAAGATGTATTCTGAAAGTATGAATTCAATACTTTTTATCTCTCAGGGCAGAACCAGCATGCAACAGATGTATACTTTCATATAAAAACACAGAATATGAGAACCCTGATATTAGTCATTGGATACAAAAAAGTAAGAAAAAACTTAAGGAAACCTCAACAATGACATTATATTCGGGTAACAACTGACCAAGAAACACATGCCACCATGGTCAGAGAGTACAACTTTCAAAAACATCTCTCCGTGCAATATTCTTCAGAAGCAGAAACTTTTAAAACTGTAACTATTCAGCAAATCTCTAGGATAAATATTTAGTCTGGTGCCTAAAGTCCATCTAATGATCGGAGGCATATGAAGTCTCTCCGCCTAAACTATCTTAAATTGGACCTCATTGAACAAAAGAAATGCTGAATAAATAAATGATGAGGTTTTGCAATTTCACACCTGGGATTTGCCTCAAGCAAGGAAACAATCAAATTGTTGCTTGGTATGTTTTAACCCAAACTGCAGCATATTATGTTCTGCATTCATAGAAAGAAAGCAACAACATATAGAGATAAATAATAGTTTATGAGAAGGAACAATGTCTAAAAGTATTCATTAAGGTTCCCAGAACCGCATTTATAGGTTATCACAAGTAAGTCTATAATGGTTCCAGTGGTTGCTTTCAGGTTCTAATGTTATGGCTCTCTGAAAATCAAATCAGCAATCTAAGACCAAGGTCACTTCTGGATCATTCAGGCAGTCTCAAATAATTTTTCTTGTACAACTGATTTTCATTATAAGTGACGTGGTAGAAGGTCTAAATGTAGTGCTTGCCCATGAAGCACAGAGAAATAAAAAGTCATTTAAATGAGAAGATTCTTACACATCGTCCCTGTAATGTGATTCTGTCCTGCTGTCTCCTTGCTTACTTAAGGGCTAGTTAGGTGCTCTTAATTTGCATAGAAATAGAATGAAATGAAAAGAATTGAAATATGTAACCTACAAATAAGCAATAGTTACATCCAACAGACATTACAGTAACAATTATTGCTAAATACTTTTATATCATATTTTCATACTGTTTTATTTTTTACACACTGTTTTTATTTTACAGTAAATCTGAGTGTCAACAGCAGGGTTGTGAAACCAAAGTTCATGATGGTTTACAAAGAGGCAGCATGTAAACACTAAATAGTAAGGGTCCAAGCACAGAACACTGTGGAGTGTCCTGAGTAAGTTGGACCAACATCTAATTTACAAAAGTTGAGACTAAAAAATTAGTTTATGTTAGCGATGCTGTCAATGACAAGAAGTATCAATGAACCTCCACTTTTTCCACGCATTGCAGTAGGAGGTTTAGACTTCACAGTATCAAAAGCTTTCCAGAATAACAGCATACATCAAAGGATCAAAAAGCAACATCACTCATCTACCAAAAAACAGGTATAACTGTGGGATGACAGGACAGGTGAAAATGTAATATCTTGGCTACAAGGTAATTATTAAGTATTATATTGTATGTGCTATATGGATTTGTATCTTTAGATTTGCTAAAAATGAGCATTGTTAAATAATAAAAAATAAATCCTATTATCAAAGACTTCAAATGCACATTTCTCACTAAATGGGACACATTATCTGCATTTGTAAGGAAACTGAAAATGGCTCCACTTTAATTAATTACTCAAGTTAGAAGGTTATAAAACATGTGATTTGCCTAAGGATATGCAAGAACACGACCACAATCCTTAGCTATGATTAATTCAGCTACAGTACATAATGATCTACAAGTCCTAATGATCTTGGAGACTGCTCATGTGACAGGTACAGTGTTTTATACTGGATCCAATGGCACATGTGAGATATCAGAAAAAGAAATATACAAGCTAGTATATTCTTCCTATTCAAGTGACAAATGAGTAGAGCAAAAACTGTTTAATATTATTTAGTTTTCTATTTCAGACTCTTAAAACCTGCATAATAAATGTAGACGTATTTCAGATATTCTCTATCAGATCTGAACATCTGCCAAGGTTATCCTAGACAGCCTTATTAGTAATGTGACACATCAGGATTCTGCATTAAAGCTGGTGGCCACATGAAGGCCCTGAAGTGCCAAATTACCAATTAGACCAGTAGTTTCAGCACTCAAGGTTTGAAACGCCTCATTCTATGAATGCAACTGTAAAGAACAAGACCTGATAGATTATACTTTCACATATAGCTATTAAGAAAGCCGTTTTCACATGCCCTAGTTCACCTAGAACATCATAATTTATACAACATTGGTAATCATGCCCTTCCTTTGCAATTACATATTCACTGTGCTATAAAAACATTTTTGCTGCCAATGATTTTTGCTGCCCTGTGAAGCATCCTAAATGAGGTTTTAGGCAATGTTACACATCATATCCTCTGATAAGAATGGTTACTGCACTAGAGGATTAGAACCTGTTATTCAGCACTTTGTCCTATGAAATTCTTTAATGATAAAAGCAGTACATGTCAGTTTTGTCCTTTTAATTACTGGCTACCCTGCATGTTTTGTAATAAACCAGGTGATAAATGTATTCTGATACTGTACCTCATACTGTAGTACAAATGCATAGTTTGATTTTCTAGTTCATTATATATTAATTTTTGGTTAATTAATTGTTAAAGTCATGTCATGCCTCTGTTTTCCAAAAATGTACATGGCATAATCATTTTGAGTTTTATTTAACAGTGACATGAATTATGCATTGAGGGCTGTATTTGCATTTAAGTGTTTATTTTACGTATTGAGGGATGAAACATGAGCACTAAATAATGGACAGGTTCTTCAAGATATGTACACAATGTTAATTTACACAATGGTAATTTTAATATAATTATATTTGAAGCAGAATATATAGAATGAATCATATTTTATTTACGTTAGTGCTACTTAGCAAACGACCTGTTTTCTCTTTAAGCTGTTTTCTTAGCTTAAAAGAAAAATGTGGAATTTTAAATCTTATGTAACAACTATTCAAATCAATACAAATACCCCATTTAGTAGGTTTTGCTTACCATATTATTGCAATGCAAGAAACAGTTCAATGAAGAAGAGACCAAATATTCCTGATTTCAATATTGCAAACAAGACAGGCTAAATGAACTCTCTTTCTTTGATCTAGTTGAGTTTTGAGTTCTCAAAATCTTCTCAAATGCACTGATAGACTGAAAAGGGCACTACTTCAGGGTCAATGTATAAACTCATACAAGGACTCTTGAAAGAAAATTCTAAGGAGATATTTAGGACTTAAATAGGGAGCACATCTTCACACAAAAAGATGTACAGTAGGTGTGCTGTCAAGCCATGTTACTGAAGCTAACACTTTGTGATCATTCAAGTGGTGGGATGAGATTTTAAGATTAATTTACTGCTAGAAACCAAATCAACACTATTGACTGAATGGCTTTCTCTTAGTTGCATTTTTTCTTCTTTGTGCCCTCTGATTATGTGCTTATATAGCTACAATCTTTTTTTCTGTATTAGTGGATTGTGGTCTGAAAATCAAGAAGAGAAAAATCAACTTTGTTTAATCTAAACCAAATACCTTTCTTTGTGAATCTTAATTATTACTTTAAGTTTGATCACATCCCACTTTTTGGAGCCATTGGAACAGCAAACATTTTCTGTCCTCTGACAAGTTGTCAGCCAATCAGCCACCTTGTCTTAGACTTTCACCTGGATCGTGCTCTTCAGTTTTCAGTTTTCAAAGCTGTTCACTGCCTTTTGACTGATTTTACCCTCTATTGCTAGAAGTGAAAATTTCATAGCAGTTTTAAATGATATAATCCTCCATGCATATATTTCTACTTGCCTAGGACAACTTCCATGAAATTTACCATTTGTACCCCCATATGACAGTGTGAGTTTTAGTGTACATACATATGAATACCATAAAAGAACAAAGATGATCGACTGAAAACATTATTAAGACTTTTTAATAAAGCTGTTTGTGACTTTTCTGAATTTCATATTTCTAAATTAGAAAAAAACCTACTCCAAAAAATCATATATACAGTATATAGTGCATACTGAGAATTTAGAAATATCATTTTTACACACCAATGCAACTGAATAAAAAAAGACCAATAAGCTTGTAAAAGTGATTGTAAAAAGCTATATTTAAACATTTATAATAAAGATATGTATATAAACAAAGAACAGCAGAAAATGATATTTTGTTAATATAGCTAATGATCCCCATAAATTCAATTGTCACATATATTTATTGAAACACTGTGATTCTGTGTGAGAAAAAAATGTAAATGAAAACTGAACACATAAGTCATTGTAACAAAAGGAAAAAAGTAATAAAAATACTTTCATATCCCATCACTAGTATCTTCAATCATCCTCAGCTCACTTTGACTGCAAAAAAACAGCAAGTCAATTTTTATCATATAAAAAATAGCTTTTCAGTTTTTCTTTTTTACCAGATTCAGTATTTATTGCTAAGGGTCTAGCTGACACTTTAGATGACTATTAACTCCTGAACAGGATGAACTTTGTATGCTCTTGTGATTTTTGTAGGAGTTAAAAGCAACTGCTCAGTCTATATTGCAGAATTCTCTTGTTTTACATGACATTCCACCTGAGTTGCTGCTGCTAGTGCCAGACTAGTATTCCTTTTATTATTAAATTCCATAAATCTTTAATTGCAAACTAGTTCTTTTCAGAGACACCAGTTCCAATTCAGCGTTTTCCTAAAAACGTTCAGACCCATTAGAACACCCGGGTTTTAGGCTGTATCCCAACTGTCACACTAAGCCCTAAGCCCTTCCTTCAAATCCGCACTTCTGTGATGTTGCGCAAGTGTGGACTTCAAGGGCACGAGTATTCAAGGACACATCGTTATAAAAAGTGTAATAGGACACCCTCGCGTGACGTCACTTGCTGGTTACACGGCTCACGGTTAACATGCTTTCTGTTGTTGATGCTGCTTTTTCAGCGGTTAAGTGCATGTCGGCAGATATTTCTTTAAATAATTTTTCATTCTCTCCTTGCAGCTTGATGAAATTGAATTTCGTTTCCTGTTCATTCATGTTGAGCAGGCTTTACTCAAAACGGTGTAAGTAAACTAAGGAAAACCAGCAATACCAGGCTCTGTTTATTCAAAGCTTTCTATTACTAAAAGCAAATCATATAATCTGTCCCAGTACCACCTGAATATTTTATTGTTCATGGCATCTTCTCTCCTCTTTGATAGGTTAGAGAATGAATCGAGGGTAATTCCCTTCAGAGAAGTCCGCTCTGATGTGGACTTCAGAGAAGGAAGCATTAAGGGTGCATTGTTTGTGATCGTGAGCACCCCTGTGAAACACAGATTAAGAAATGGGACACCCTAAGACCTTGCGAAAACGTACATACGAAGGACACAGAACTGCAATGAGCATATTGGGACACAGTCTAAGACTGCTATTGCAGTGAAATTTAAATATACATATGACACTTAATACATAATAACTACACATGCTTCTTGATGGGCCAATCAGTGTCCTGTGCAGTTTCTCTTTAGATGGAGAATTTATAACAAAGGACATTCAAGAACATTTTTGCTATTCATTTATGAAGTAAAATAATTCCTTGAAGAAGTTCAAGTAAGTAGCTGTGTCAGCATGCACAGGCTGCAAAGGAACACACCTGAAGAAGACTCCACAGCCAAAATGTTGTGTTTCTTTACTTCTCTTATCAGCATGGAATAAACCTTAACTTGATACTTAGTAATTCTTTGTGTTTCTATTGCACATTTCATCACAAAGGTGTACTGTTGGTGTGACTGACTCCCTTCTCTGGAATGTGTTTCATTAGCATCATTTTGTTTTTTAGGACTTTTTTATTTTTTTGTTTTCCATAATTAGTAAAGATTTAAAGAAAAGTCACACCTTCACTATTTAACACACAAAACCCTTTACTATCTGTTGTCTTATGTTTTCTTTTACCTTAATAAATAATTTTAGTACACTAGCTCTAAGTAGAAGGGAAAGCAGCCAAGCTGCAAGCTATAGTTGCACTAAGTCACCACAACAGATTAGAAGGAGACAAGTTGTAAGTCCCTGTAGAAACTCTACCACTATAAATAAGATAACAGAATAAGGATGAATGAGACATTGGACAGATAATGGAGCAGCTGTGAAGCAAGAAAAAAAAAGAGAGATCTGCTACATATAGGTAAACTGAATAATAATTAATTTGCTTTTCATCCCAAGGGATCTCAAAGTGTCTTACACCTAAGAGAAGGTTCACTTCATCTACCACTGAAAGGCAACATCCACATGATTGACAAGCAGCAGCCTTTTAAAATCATACAGTAAGGATGACACCTCCTACAGAACAGTGTGCCCTGTAATCGTACTAGGACAAATAAAGAGTGAAGCGTGTCATCTTCCGGTCTGCCAACACCAGTTGCCACAGCATCTTAGTTTTCCTTGGAGGTTTTCCAACACATTATATTGACTAGGCTCTTCCTTGCTTAGCCTCTTAGTTTCTCAGATTTAGATCTAAGATCAAGATCAACGCTGCTTAAAGACGTGGTTAGCATGGGAGATATTAATTTCCGTCACATAAATTGGGGAAAAACATCAGAGATTTCAGAAACTGACACAAGTAGACGTGAATAATTTCATTCTTTGCTTGTCAGAACACCTATTAAATGGACGGGATGTACTAATCTAGTCTTTACAAACAATCCAGAGAGAGGAAAACAGGGGTTAGAGAAATCATCGCAACATGTCTCGCTTTGAGGTATATTTATAAACTTTACAGGTAGAGTCCAGAGAAAATGTTTATAATTTACAATTTTAAGGAAGCATGCTACAAAAAGATGACAAAGCACTTAAAAGTAGAATGGGATAAGTGAGATAAAGTAAGGAATCACTGGAGAACGGATAGCAGCAGTTTAAAGATATACTGCTTGAGGCAGAGAAGAAATTTAACCCCAAGAGTAAGCAAATCAAAGACTAGAAAGCAGTGGCCCGGGTGGTTTAATAAACAAATTAAGAAAAATGTACAAAGAAAAAAGTTTACAGTTTTTTTGTTTGGGACCCCTATTGGCTTATATCAATACACCATCCTTCCATTCAGTTTGCATTGACCATCCACTACTTTCCAAGCTCCTGTGACCTCATGGACATTACACATTTGCCTATCTGTGATCTTTAATTAAGATTAGGAGTTGCATCTTTGTCACCTTCATGCTATCTTGGTTTTCACAGGATGGGTCTAAGGCTAAATCTCACAGAAAGCAGGATGTGAGCTACACAGACAAAGCAGTCGGGACACAAGTTAGGTGAGTTCAGCTTCAATCTGACACAGTGACAACCATTACTGAATTATTAGTCCTTGACACAAAAACATTGTAAGACTTACTGATATGGAACAAGGGGTTTGATACAAGGCCCACTTTCTATAGTATACAAACAGAAGAAATCTTACGGGGCGTAGAAGAAGTTTGAAAAAGGTACATGGGGACAAAACCCAATCCTCCATACCAAAAACACTGTTCTAAGAGCAAGATTCTCTGGGTTCACTCTACCAACTGTGTTTTTTTTTCAAGGTGATATAATAAAAATTAATGCATTCTTCCCGCTGAAGAGAATTACTCAAGAGAATAGAAAAAAGATCATTAAAATCACTAGAGATTTTATTTTCATTCCTCATACTAGTCCCCTGTAAACTGTGATCAGTTACAGTCACCGCTTCTTTATCGAGCTTTATCAAGCAATACTTGAAGGACATGCTGAAGTACAAGTGTGGATATGTGAATAATGAAGAGCTCTGACCATGTCACCTCAGTGTGAGCACTATCTCACCCTGCATGCTCCATTAGTGTCACTGAGGAACATGCTGGATTTGCAGAGTTATTTTGCTTTTGCAAGGAAGTTTATTTAGTGAAGGCTATTCACAAACCTTCCATATTCACTTTACCTATGTAAGGTATATCCTTATACTGGCACCACTTACAAATCTTGATTGTTTTTAACAGTGAAGAGATAAAGGGCACCACAATAATATTTTAGATTTAGATTTGCACGTGGTGGGTAAAAGCTCTTCTCTAGGGACTGACATTTTCATTTTAGGTTTCTAAGGGTTTATATTTTAGAATTTTAGGCTTTAAACCTCACCTTTGTTTTAACTGGTGTCTGCCAATGCAGGGAAAGGGCATTACAAAACTGGCATTTTGAATTGTTTTGAACCTGAGAATGCAGCAACATTAAAGCTTACAAATACCATACACATTTTGGAACCCATCTACCATTTTGATTATTTATATTTCTCTCTGACTGTATTTGGTAACCATCGGGAACATGAAACATCAATAAAACTACCCATATTTATGGGATTAGAATAATATACCTGGACATTGGAAGAAATAAAAATGTTATAAGACCTTTAAATTTAATCTAAATTAAGTGTACAGTATATGTATAATTATTTACATTGTAATTTAGTGTGACAGGTTATTTTAGTTTAAGTTTTGATGTTCAGTAACTTAACATTTTGCAGCAAATCTGTAACAAAATAAATCAACATAACATGGAATATGATTCTATCTTGGATTGAAGATAGCATAATATGGAAGAACAGTTTTAATCGAAGTAAATCTAGAATTATATGGCTTAATTCTTTCCCAATTTTATATCCTTCTAGTATCATATTATACTATCGTTGTGCCTTAGGCTTCAACACAGTACATGGGAATTGGCCTGTATTTAAAAGAGTCGTACATGTGGCAGTTGATACACCTGCCTATTCACAGAAATGAATTTCACATCTGAATGTACAGTATTATACCAAATTCATACTGCAAAACCATCAGTTAATTAAAGATACTAATTTAGAAAAACATAATTTTAAAAAATTGTATTATTATATATTCATTATTTAGATGAAGGTGATACAATTTGCTATACAGCATGATAATCTGCTTTTTAATTAGTAAAAGAAAACATTATAATCAACTGGGAGTAACTGAAAAAACAGGACTTTTGATGAAAAACTTCAGAATTGGCACTCAAGACCTCGCAGAATAACTCAGGTGGCTTTAAAAAACAGTTTTTGCTGGTAATGGCAGACTCATATTGATTTCCTTTTTTATCTGTGAAACTCCAGGAGCATTCCAGGTCATTGGGAATTCAAAATACTAATCTTTAGGAAATATTTCATTATGATTGTAAAGTGTAAAAAGTAATGAAAAGACCAAAATAAGCCCTGAAGTCTAAATAACTGTAATTCTCATACTTTGGATATTAATAAAAAAAGTGATATATACAGAACAATTGAAGATTTATCTATGATGCACTGATAGAAGCAGGCAGTTGGACAAACATAATTAGGATACGATCACTATCTTAAGAAGACATGATGTAAAGCTAAATATGCTGTTAATTTAGTATTATTTCATAGTTCCATGTGTCTTTCTGATATGTACTTTTCAAACATTTTGCAGCCTAGTCGCTGTGGGTCACCATTTGCCTTAATAAATAACATTGTTGATTGAGATAATACAAAACCTCATAGTAATAAAGAACATATAAAAGACAAAAGGCATCCAAATCAGACCTCCCACTGTTTCTGCTTTTATTCAGTCTTGCTGTCAAAGAGGGAGCAATGTAATTGAAGTTTTGTCTTGTTGGGATTCTGTTGAAAGAATATTGAAAAGGAAACCAGTAACTTTTCCTGGATAAACAGATTTCTGGCCAGAATACCGATGAAACATACGCCCCGGAAGAAAGCCGAGTTGTCAGCAGGATACAAAGTAAAGATTCTTTGCTGAAGAAAAGCTCTCAATGGGTGGCTGGTTTTCTTATTAGTTTTTCAAATCATTCAGCCTGTCTGTGACAGAGTCTGGAAGGGGTCCTCATTTACAAGGAGTTTTTTTTTTACCATCCTATAATTACCCCATCACAATGCCACTTTCTAAGGGAGTAGACAACTTGTTAATATTTTACAGGGGATTACTTAAGCCTATAAATTTTCCTGTCCATGTTTTTTATTTCTTTTCTTTTACAATTCTCCCAAAAAAAAGAGCAAATAGAGAAATAGAGCCAAAAGCTGAAAAAAGTATAAGTACTGTACAGGACATTGCAAAATATTTTACTGTGTGGGAACAAGTAATAAGTTTATTCAATGCTGAAAAGAGAAGAAAGAAAACACAATGTTTCAGCCGTGGAGCCCTCTTCAGGTGTGAGAAAGGCAGGGCAGTAAGCAAAGGTAATTTAGCAAGAGAACAAAAGCTGAGAGAGAGGAGGGGCTGGTGGTGGGAGCAGGGGACAGACAGAGTAGCCAATCAGGTATGAATAGAATTCTCTCTATTCATTGTTGGGTTCATTTCACACCTCTCCTCGCCTATCCTGTCTTCATACTACCTGATTGGCCACTCTGTCTGTGAGCTGTAGTGAGCTGTCTCGTTTGCTAAGCAAGTTTATTTGAGACTTTACTGTGGCAGAAATTTTGTACTGCAGTTCAATTTCTGTGAATGCTCAATCCAGGGAGGTGGCTGTTTACATTAATTGTGTTTCACAAAATAGACTGTTAGTCTTACCAGACCAATATGCTAATACCAGTATGCTCTTTGTCTCATCAAGCAGCTAGGTCTAGGAACACAGTACCAGTTTTCATCTTCAGTAGGGATAAATGTTCATTAAAAATAGTAAGTGATCAGTTGCATTGGTATTGTGGTCATCAGGAAAATCAGCTAGCTCATATCTCCAATTGGACATAAACACTGTCTTTAGTATTTATCAAGCTGTAGAATACACTTCTCGACCCATCATTGATCAGAGGATTGTGTAGCCACCTTTGTGTATTAATATGTGTTTATGCTTGCTTGTGGTTGGCTACTCTGCTTTATTAATGGAAATCTCCACAGAGGACACAATTAGAGACACTCCCAAATGTCATTTATTTCCTAGATGATAGTTAGTGTCATGGTTCATCATGCCCATCCATCTATAATTTGTGCACTCTCTGGACCAGGTTTCACTCTGGCACATTCTTCAATCTGTGCACATTTTTATATTGTTTCCCACAGAACCAAAGGAGACCTACAGTATACCTAAAACACCTGCCACTCTGGACTCAAAGAACTGCAATTGGAAACCTTATAATAAAGCAATAGAAATAAATATTTTGTTTCAAGCACAGGCTTCAACAAATTTTCAGTGGGATCTGCTTTTTCAACTGATATATGTTATATGTCATCACTACTGAAGGAGACTGAGGAATGAAGGAGTCGTTACCAAAATACTAGCCACCTGAAGATGTTAGAGAGCTTTAGACTAAAATTATGCTCTACTATAGCCATTCACCCAAACCTACTTTAGAAAAATGAGTGTTTTTAAGATACATTACAGTAGCACAGTGGCAGAGTGGTGTAGTGGTGTAGTGGTTAGCACTACAGAGATCCTGGGTTCAATTATTCCGGACGTGGGGTGCTACATGCATGGAGTTTGTATGTTCTCCCCATGTTATGGTGGGTTTCCTCCTATAGTAAAAAAAAACATACTGGTACTTTAATTGGCTTCTAGGAAGATTGGCCCTGGGCCATGATATGAATGCATGTGTGTATGACATGACTGTCTGTCATGTGATGGATGGCAGGGTGTTCCCTGCCTCTCACCAGTTGCTTTCTGGAATAGGGTTCAGTTTCTCTGAGACTGTGAATTGGAAGAAGTGGTAAGAAAATTTCCGCTCAAAACACCATTCCCATTAAAGCTCAATGTCAGTATAACTACATATATGTATTAATTAACCTGTTTTTAAAACTAAACAGTCATTGATTTTATTTCATATTATATTGTAAATACATCAAAAGGTCTTCTAGGACACAGTTCTAGCTGAATCATCTAAAGTGTCTAAGAGGCAACTTCCTGTATTAGATTTAATCAGGTGAATATGAAACACAGAAACACTGTTTGGTCATTAAATTCCTAACATAAAAAGGAAAAGGATCTATATGCCATTAAAAATGGCCACAGTTTGCTACCTTCACAGTTAAAATAGTCAAGAACACCCGATCTAGATATTAACACATTTCTGTAATAGTAAAGTCTTAATTTTTATTTGTATCAGATATGTAAATATTTTCCAGGCTAATTAAGTTTTTAGATAAGAAAATAGACTGGCACAATCAATACCTACACTATCATTAAATAATATATGATTATCTAAAAAATATATTCAAATGTTTTTTTCAAATATCCACATCTTTTACAAGCATTTTCTTTTTATAAACAAACCTTCATTGGTAGCATTTAATTGAAAGTCACAAACATTATCTATGAAATTAGCTATTAAAGGACAAAATCTTTAAAAGTCAAAACACAAAATGTAAAAATAAAGGCATTCTTGCAATATGTGTTCATTACTATGAAGTCAACTGGATATTGAAAAAAATCAACCCTATAAAAATGAAATAAGCCTGCATTTCATCTGATTTCTGCCCTTTCCTTTTACTGGTAATTCTAAAGCAATCCAATAGCAATAAAACACTATAAAGATATCATATTCTTTTTTCCTTGTGGCTTCAGGAAGGTTTAAAAGTTACATTATTTAATTTATCTGTCTATACAGTAGTCTTGCCTCCTATCAGGTAGATATGTTATATTATAATTGAATGTTTCTAAAGCAATCTTGTTGCTTCTTATATGATAAAATATCGTTGCAATCCTATCTCACTCTGCACTTAATGTCTCTTTGATTGGAATGAAAGACAATCCCTTCAACTCTATTACAAAGGGCATGTATAAAAGACATACTTTTATTTCTATTCATTCAGGAAATAGAAAAAAAAACTCTTTACTGTACTAAATCAGACCTTTGCACCTTGTCTTTTTTATTTTGAATGTAGTATATAAAACAAATCCAACACATCTGAATGCCAAAGTAGGCAACAATGTAGAAGTTGATCAAACATTTTAAGAGCAATGAATGAAACACAGAAGTGTCCACATACAGTGTAAACTCCATGTAATAAGTAATGCAAAGCACTGATTTGTAATGATAAGAAATATTTGTTTACTTTTAGTAGCTTTCTAATTAGAGTAAAGCATCTGCTCATTTCAAGGCACATGTTGAAATAGTCCAGTCATGAAATCATGTTCTACAGACTCAAAATAAGTGGTAGCTGTGCTCTGAATGATCAGGTTTCAGAGTAGGGGGCAGTCAATACCACAAAATGCACAGCAGTTAGTCTACCTCTCAGGTTAAATGAAACACTTTTGGATTTCTGCCCTATCAATGTAACCCATTTTGTCAAGTTCACTAAAAACATTGTACCGGGGTCAAATGCTTTACTGCACATCCTGTGACTGATTTCTGCTTTCCTGTTCCTTTGTTAGTCTTTGGATTATGTTAGAAATTCCATTTAGATTTAAACATTTCCATTCATACTGTCAAATTTGTGTTGACAATTATTGAAGGGTTATTTCCCAGCAAAACCTTACATAGCATACTCATGTTAGAAGCATTCTTTTAATTTACAGTACTATTAAAATTACAATATTAAAATTAAAACTGGAAATATATGTTTCCAAAAGTACCAAAATAAACATAGATATTTTGGGGTCATCAAGTTTATTTTGTTAAACCATTAGCAAAGCATTCAATTGGGCTGTATTTTTCAGATCTACACACTAGCAAGAGTTGTAGGGCACTGAACTACAGCAGACAGATTAGACAACATATAATTATTTTGTCTCTGGTTTTGTGCTATAATTTTATTAATGCACAGTGACAGAAAGTAAAGTAAATTATTCATTTTACTCACACAATCCATTGTTTTAATTAATATGTCAGCACATCCCTTCAAAAACCTTGACACAGCATTGCATTGAGGACAATCTTATAAAATCTAGAGTGGTATCTCTAAATGTAATTCATTCATTCATTGCCTTACATGATGACTGATGGAGCATTTATTATTCATTTTATCTCAATAAATGTATTTCTGCAATATGGGCTTCACAGACAAAGGGCATGACCCTAGAGAAGTAAATGCTGCATCAGAAATGCTACCAAAAGAGGTAATGAATTGTAGATGACCTGACCCATATTCATAAAAAGGCCTGTAATTTCAATCCAGTGGAAATAAAAAATACAGCATTTAACATGATTCACAGAATTACCTCCCAGTAATGATTTTAGACATATTCTACTGTCACAGGATTGTACTAAGAGATTTGATATGACCTTTCATTAGTGGCACATCCAGTGAAATATTTTCCGGTCTGAAGAGGTCTTTCTTCATACATGGTATTACAATCAGCATAGATTATGTCTTTATATTTAAGCGTAGAAAGTAAGAACTATGGCTACTGCATCAGAACTAGAGCCTGGACTATTTGCAGAGCTGAAGATGTTGTGAGGAAAGGGGTGTGGGAGGAGAGCTCAAACCATGAAAGACAATGGTCTGCAGATGGGTGGAAACAGAGCATTAAGCTAGGACAAGCACATTTTAAGGGAATGCAAGAATGAGAAACCAGTGAAAAAGATTAAGCTGAGTGACAGGAAAAAGGAACAAAGACGTATAGTGTTTTAAACATGCTAGTGTGGCTTTCCCATCCATCCATCCATTTTCTAACCACTTTATCCAGTACAGGGTCACAGGGAATCCGAGGCCTATCCCAGAAAGCAACAAGCACAAGGCAGGATACTCCCTAGATGGAATTCCATTTCATCACCGGGCTCACAGACACTCTCATACCAGGGTGAGTGTCCACAAAAGTCAATTAATCTACCCGTATGTCTATGACTGTGGTAGGAAACCGGAGAACGCAGTGTGGAAACCCACACAAGCTTTGTGCTTGGAAGCTGCAATGCTAAAAACTGCACCACCATGACACCCATACAATTTTTTCACCAGTGAAATTTAATAAACTGTTTTTGCTTTGTTATTTCCATTAATAAAGCAACATCAGTAGTAGGTCCATGCACTACTTGGATATACAGATATCTGCTTCCTTTCTTGTTTCCTCCTTTCAATTCCTTGTCCACCCTCAACACAAGTGGGAACACTGTGTATGCGTTTCCTCTAACATTCCATCACTGAAGCAGCAATAAGCACTGTCACTTTGCCAATAATAAGAAGGAAAAGAATAATAATACTTAAAGATAGGGCAAACGAGATATGTTGAAAGGTGATCCTCACATAGGGAAGAAGAAAGCCTCAAGAGGTTTGAGCTGTGAGTGGAAAGGACATACAGTACACCACACCTGCAAAGCCCAAACGTAACTGGAAACTGCCTGTCACATTCACACGCACACTTGCTGAAAAAATACAGTCATACCAGACTAGTATTATTATTATTTAATAACAACAATAATGGTGCTAAGTATGTTTTTTTGTTTTCCTAATTACTTGTTAATAGAAAATGTAACCTGAGAAAAACTGACTCATAAAACACATCTTATGTTCTGCCGAGAGTGGAAAAAAAAACTTAGTAAGCCTTATTATAATGCAACAAAATATTAATGGGAGCCATTCTGCTGCTCTGACAAACATATGAAAAATATGTAAGTGAAAAAATACATCTCTAATGGCACTTTATTGTAATGTTACAATTTTCTGTCAAGGTAAGTGACTTTTACAAAGTATCTAATGAAATACAGTTGTGGTAAACACCATTACCAACAAGATAAAGGTGACAGTACATTTTATGCATAAACATGACCATATAGGCATAGGGAAATAAATAATAAACACTTTGTTTTTATTCAACCGTTTTTACTTTTTATGAAGAATCAGTCATCATTAATCAGGAACCTATACTCTATTGTTTATTTAGTAAAGCTTTTTAGTAAAGCCTTTGGAATTCCATGGTAAAATAATGTATACTCATTCATTTAGCTATGTGCAGCAGTATAATTTATGTCTATCCATTCATTATCAGAAAGCCACTATTCACATGGAGGGTGTGCAGTTACTGGAAGCAAAGCACACAAGGTGGGTCTGAGAGCACACAATTGTTTTCACCCTGGATCTTTTGCATGACAAAGGAAGAACAGACAATTTAGATCAGCCCAAAACTTCTCACCAACATATCTGTGAATGGCAGGAGGAAACCCGAGGGAAAATCACACAAACATGGGGAGACCATGTAAACTCCACATATAACATACCCTAGTCTGAGGCAGCAGAGCTAACAAATGTTACTGTGTTGACCATATGCACACATTATCCTAAAGCAGTATGTAAGCTTTTAAATAAAAATTTAAATCACAGGTACGACTAACATATCTAACTGTTTGACTTGATAAATGAAAGCCCTGTTGGTTTCTGGCCAGTCATAAAAACCCCTGTACAGAAAATCAGAAATTACTTACTGTATGTCTCATTATCTTTAGTTGTAAATCACAACTGTAGGGATCTAACATAGAGTAATATACTGTAGATCCTGACCTGTTATTCTAATGCTTTAATTATCTCTCTGACAGTCTGACTCACCCTAACATAACTTTAATATTATTGTAAGTTCAATAACATCTGAGGAAGTTTAAAAGCAAACATTGAAAATAAAGGAATAAAATGTTTAACAAACAGTTTTTGTCAGTTTACTAAAGCCTCGTGTATTTCTATTGATCTGGCTTCTACTTGTGCATTGTTATAAAGTACAATTCACCTTACTCAGGTAAGATATTATGATATCATAAGATATTATGATTGTGAACAATCTTTGTGAGAATGCCTCTTTCGACTACCTGGATACACAAATTGTGAACAGAAAGAGAATGTAAATCTGCAAATTATAATCCCACTGTACAAAACATCTTGGACAAAGAAACAAACCTCAAGGATTTGTGTGCAGGTTGCACATGTGCTTACTGCTGAATATTTGACTGATGGCTCATTTGACATTCATGTACCATGGAAGGAAGTATTAGATAGTTTGTCATTAATGAAGACGGCTTCCCTTCAAAATGGGAGTCAAGATTGGCTCAGTAAAGGCTGAAAGAAAATTAGATGACATTTCGTTGGTTCTTTTGCAAATGTTCTTATGTTAAGAATTACAGCAAAGTTAAAGATCTGCTATTGCAAAAACTGTGACAGCCAATCAGATGCCTTTTCTTATCTTATTTACCTACCCCTATTTTCCTCTTCAGTATGTGAGCTCCCATACGTTATATGTTCTCAAAACATTAAAGTAAAAGAGAAGGTAGTAAGTCCTGACAATAAGTTTGTCCACAACTTTAGGAAACACAAGGAAACACAGTTTATCTGAAAATTAAACAGAAAATCACTATGTTTAGTTAATTTTAAAAGTCCAAAACCAACTGAGCTGTGTAATTGGCTTGAACAAATTATAATGCACAGGGGTGGACTTTAGTTGAGCAGCAATCACCAAGCCTATGTGAAAGTCAATCAAAAGGCAGACAGAGAAAATTAGATTTAAGTTTTAAAAACAGAAAACATGTCTGCAAATTGAATCATGAAGCTAGACATCACAACCTGTCAATATTCCTGACAAGAGGCTAGAAACTAAAGACGTTTTGAGGCAACCAGACATGATAACATAGTGAGATCTTTCTTCTTCCAATATTGGCAGTTTGGACCTTTCTGTTTAAGCATTAAAAATGTAAGAAAAGGTGAACATGAGAAGAGGTCAATCAAAGCGTGGATTTCTAAACTAGTTTGTGGGAGACAGTCTATCCCTAACAAACCCTTTTACTGTACAGATGTTCTTGTAGTTTCAGTACAGTATATGAGATAAGATATACTACAACTGCTTGGTTTGTTTTTGTTCCCCTTAAGACTGGCACTAAATTATTACTTTTCTAAACCATGAATATTACCGTTCTTGAGACTTTTGTTAACAGTGTTAAATATGACGCTGTTTCCCTAAGTAAACATGGAAGAACACCTAGAGATGACTCTTCTTAAGTGCTTCTTATACTTGAAACACCTCCATACTAATACTATTCTGCATAATATTTGTGATATTATGATTCAGATTTAAATTTGTTCACAGCATGTTGTCAATTTCTTTCTTGTAAAACGCCAGAATGCAATATTAATTTATCAACCATTTTAATCTCAATGTTAAAAAATAACTATTATGACTTCTGTATTTGATGTAAGAAATGGAATTTCATTGTTGTAGGATTTTCAGTATTCTAAAGCGTATAAGCGCACGAAACATACATTATAATAGTACTGTATTTATTAAGTTAATATCTGGTTTCCAAACCAAGCAAAAAATGCTTCAATGTTTAAGCATTTTATAGAGGTTGCATTTTCGTTTTTTTTAGATATCCAATAATCTGTTTTTTTTTTATTTCTGACATTATGCTGTAATTATCAGTTATTGTATTGGTTATAGGAAAATTGTTGTCAGTTTCCCACATTTAATTGGAGGCTTTATGTATTCAAAGCATCTCAAAAAGAGACACGAAATACTGTATGTCAATATCTTGATAAGTTACTGGAGTCTACAAGTATTTGAAGTTCTATCAATTCCCATCACTTACTGAATTAATAAAAACATCTCTTCTACAAACTGTTACTTACAATTTGAGATGTACTCAAGACAATGACAATTTCTAATTCTAATTTGCACTACAGAAATAAAATTCAATCAGCATAAACAATTCCAGCAATCCACAACAATACAAACATATTCACTGACACATATCCTATGCATTATAAACAATTTACATCAATAGTCTTCACTGTAACAGTGATGGATGAAAGAAACAATAAACTCATTGTGCAAAGGTTTTACACATCCAACAGACACTCACACCAAATGGGCTTGCTTGAATTTATGCACACAAAAACAAAGGTGTACTAATGGAGTAAAATCCATCACATCATGAACAGGGCTTTATGACCAAAAGTTCAGTTTGTTTTGTTCTGAGTTTAATTCTGAGAAAATCTAAGTACAGCAGTTGATAAAAAGTGAATGTGATTCACAAGCACTGTTCGTAAAATGGGCTCATGCCAGACACTGTTTCACACTTTAGCCAAAAAAATAATGTTAAAAAACTCAGCACCGTTAAATGTTTTTCACGTAATTGAGTATTTTTAAAGAATGAAAACAAAAAATGTTGTATTTTACCTTTATGAGAATGGTACTATAAAAACCTATGACTAACACACATTTTATATTTGATTTAGCTATTAAAAAAGGAATTATACATACTGTAAGGAACACACTCATACTGAACTTCAAGGTACTTGTAAGTCCCTGGACAAGGATCTGGAAAGACGTCTGGTCCAGCAACAACTGCACACTGGGTCCGATTATTGCATCTGAAATTTAAAAACAGAAAAATTACTTTCTACATGTACATGCATCCTTAGTTGGTATCCAATCCAATGTTTCTGTGCCATTACAAGAAACATAAAGTGTAGTACTGCATCAAAAACTCTCCTTCATACATACAAATGTTTTTTTTTTTATTATTATTCCTGTATTTGTAAGGACTTTCCACTGACTCTCCTTGTTTTATCTGCTGTACCCTACTCCTCCAAAATTAAATTTGACATGTTGTGGATGGGGGCTGCCTCACAGAGCTGGGGCCCTGGGTTCAATTCTGGGACTGGGGTGCTTTCTGCGTTGAGTTTGCCTCAGAAAGCCTCCTCAGGGAGGAGAATCCCTGTGTTCACGTAAGTATCCTCTGGGTGCTCCGTTTTCCTTCCACTGGTTTCCTAACCTACTGATTGGTTAACTGGCTGGTGGGAAAATTGGCCCTGATGAGAGCGTTTGTGTTTTTGTGTGCCCTGTAATGGACTGGTATCCTATCCAGGGTGTACCTGCCTTGTGCCCATTGCTTGCCTGGTACAACCCTGGCTCCCCCGCAATCCTGAATTGGAAGAAGTGGTTAGAAAATGTTTTGGTGGATTTAGTGAATGGAGCCTCAAATTCAATAGTTTTGGCATATTTATTGGCCATAATCTCATAATGAGTTACTATCTTTCTGTGGACTTCTACTTAAATCCTACCCCCATGTTAACAATAATATTATTATTATTATTATTATTATTATTATTATTATTATTATTATTATTATTATTATTATGAGCTTAACATGCAGAAGTTACATAGTTATATTGTCACAGTCAGGTGCCTCAGCCAGTCGCGGCTGGCATCATCCAAATGGGTGAAGTTGCCGGGGCACCTGAAGCGAGGGCAGGAGTATAGGATGTGGTCGGCCGTCTGCTCCTTGCCATCACCGCATTCACAAATTGGGTCATCAGTGAGACCCCACTTGTGTAGGGTGGCCCAGAAACGGGGTCAAGAAGAGCTACTTCCTCGTACTGACCCCTGGGCAACGTCTCTGACGGCAAAAAGCTCTTCAAATCGAAGTTACCATGCAATGCTTAATAATAATACATACCCACACACACTGGGCTTAAACCAGTATAAACCATACAAAACAATTTGTTCCATCAACAGAATAATAATGGCCTGCAATTATCTATAATTTATTGCTCAAATGAGATAATTCATATATGCATAGGTTCAGTAGGCACTGGTGGCTATGCTTTAGCAGTTCAATCATCAATTTGACAAGAGGAGGAGGATAAGGAATAAAAAATAACTTATTTAAGAAATGGGTTAAACGTGGTGCAGCCCTGACTAATTTGATGAGGACATAGTCAGTGATGTGAAAAATCAACCTCACTATAAAAGAGTCCACCTCAGATTCACTTATGGAGTAAATGATAATGTTGATCAGCAACACTGCATGCAATTGTATTATTTAGGGTACTGATATTTCTAACAAAACCTAGAAAATATTAAACGATCAAAAGATTTCTCATCAAATCCATCCATTTTCTAACTGCTTTTTCCAATACAGGATCACAGGGGTTCTGTTCATTTATGGTTGCTTTTTGCTCGTTAATTCCCCTACTTTGCACAACTGTTTCAGTATTTCTGTTCAAAATATTATACTAATGTTAAGGGAAGCAGTGTCAGGTACTCTTTGTGTTGCAGGTACAGTACATATTGTGCAGTTTAAATATACTCAAACAGCCCAGGTACAATAGAGTAAATGTCTTTTGTTTCTTATAAGTGCTTTGTCTTTTGCTGGCAGACCACAATGGATACAGAAAAAAATCAATTCTGACACCACAGAACACTTTTGTTAAGGTTCAAAGCTCTATAGTATCAATATTTTGATGATTAATTATTGATCAATGAAAAATGACTTGATTTTCAGCAGTCATTATGGTCCAAATGAAAAACACAAAGCAAAAATTATTAAACGAACAATCCTGAAAATTGACAACTGACTAAAATTTTCTACATAGACTGTAAGTAGCTGCAATATTTTCTATGGTAAAACAATATAGCTTTGCTATATTATTGTATTATTTTGATTGGAACTACTATGATTTATCTATTTATTTCAGAAAATAATGTAGTCTGATGTTTGTGCTTTAATTTAAACTAATATTTATTTTGTTTGTTATCTGTTACAGTGGTGTGGATTCCTGAAGCTAGGATTTGGTGTACACTACTGATTGTTTTTTTTTCTTTTTTTTTATTTTATTCAATGTATCTGTTTTTGTAACGGATTTAAGACGATTGCTGTAGGAAGACACAGTAAGCTATCCATTGTTGAAGTAAGCGAGCTTCTTGCTGAAAAAATATACTGTAGGTATCATACTGTTAACATCTATTTATATTAAAGTACAGCAAATGCACATTTACATTTGATTAAATATGAATTTATTACAACACTAACATGTATAAAAACATTCATTTGGTATAAGTAAATCAGTAATAGATTTTTTTACAATTTACTACAATAAATGACTTCTGTGGCAGCATTTTTTTTAAATAGAAAACTGCTCTAGTCTTACTACAATGACTTTTAACCTTTGCTATTATTGAGGAGATCAACATCAGTAGCCAGCTCTTAAGTAGAAACTGTGAAGAAAAAGTAAAGAAAGAGAATTTCCAAATTACCAGTTCACATGTGATAAATAAGAGATCACAACAAAAAGAAAATTATGGAACAGCAAATACTGTACTGTATATGATAAACAAAAACTTCTCAAGTTTAAGCTAAGCACAGAATCAGCAGAGTAATTACTTACAAAATAATTTGACTACTTTTTTTTAGATTTTTTCAATGTGGTGAATTGTTTTGAACATACTGTAGCTTAGGGATGCAATTATAGTACATTTGAGACTACATTCAGTTTTATTTCTTGTCTATTTTATACTTCTTTACTGTTCTTCACAATAAAAAACAAATGAGCTCATTGGAAATTGACACAGTGATTCATATTGTACAATTAACAGGTTCCTTTACATTTTAATTAACATCGATCCTCTCAGAAATAATCAATTGCATCGTAAGGGAGAGTGAAAGACCTAACTCTTAAACCCATCTCTAATGAGACATGAGGAGAATTACATCAGAATTCAGGTTTTAAAGGATCAAGAAACCCACATTACTCATCTATCCCAAATGCAAACAGACTGACTCTGTCAAACACCTTTTCAGCAGTTGTCAGTTACTGTAAAGTCAATTTTGACCCAGCAGCTACTTCTCAAAGAAACAGAAGCATTACAGAAAATCTCAATTCAGCTGCTTAAATTTCATTATTTTTTGTCCTTGTTTTAATCTATTTTTTTTAACAGAAATAATCAAATATTCCTAACCAACAGAACTGAGGGAACAATACTTGCACCTAGTTCATTTTCTGCATGTTCTACATGACAGCTCATACTTTGAGAGTCTAGACAGGACTGTTATTTTCAATAAGCCAAAAATAATAATTATTAAACATTTCCTCAGATTGCTTTTTCAATGCTGCTCCTGCTATTATATTCAAATGTGAAGCTGAATTGCAAAAGGATAGCCACTCTATTCATAGATATACTGTAAGGTTTCGTTTGGGAACATTGTTTGCACCCTCACAGTTATGATTGGCTGATGAGTCATCCAACGACTCTTCTGACACTGCAGCAATGAAAATATAAGCTCCAGAAATACAAAATAACAATTCAATATTAACCATTTGCTATTTGAAACAGACAATTTGTTACACATTCATCTCTCTGCACAGTCACATAACTAGAGCTGCTTGCAGAGAAGACAGGCACTAAAGCCAAGCTACTCATCGGCAAGTAATGAGTTGGGAAGCACAGCCATCTGGCCATGGGGATAGACTTCAAGGGGGCAATTTAGTGTAGTCAAACCTAATGTGTGTGTCTTTGGGAGATGGGAGAAAAGCAGGGCGCAGTCTAAACTACTAACCAGCTAACTTTAAAAAGTATTCCCCTGCAAAAGTGACTTGTAATAAAAGATTATGGTTTAAAAGTAACTTTCTGCAACACTCAATATAACATCACATTCCTTCTTTAGTTTCATTAAAAAATCTACACTCCTAACTTCAAACTTAATAAAGTTTTAAAAACTCACAACAGTCAAAGGAATTTAAAAAAATCATGCTGTCCATTTTTGCTTACAATTTGCATTGTTTGCAACAAAACACAAAAATGATGAAACACATGGAATAAACAAACACAAAACAATGGTTTATTTTGCATCAGACTATGACTTCATTTGAAGATTGAGAAGACCAGTGGGCCACAAGGATAAAAATAGTTCAGTACTGAACCTAAGAAATGATAAGGCTACAATAGACTAGAAAATCAACCAAGGTGACAACTTACAAAACAAGAAGACATTTGTAAAGTAAACCTTGGGACGTCTCTATCTAGTAGGTTGTATAAAATCTTAAAATGGCGAAGATTCATCAGAAAGGTGACAGATAAGAGAATACCATTCAGCCCATTATGCTCATATATAGGTATGAAATACCCTCAAAATCTCCACCGAAAAGGGTCAGTTTAGAGTCGTAAAATAAAGCAGACCATTTCACAGTTTCTGTTTTTTGCCTATTTAGTCAAAGTTTGCTCCCATGGACAGCTGTTTCATCCTTATTAGACTTCAGCAGAGTCACAGCTATGCTTACTTACTTTATTATTCAATTTGCTTAGCAGGCAGTTAAAATACATAACACAATACACAAAAATTTAACATAACAAGTACCCATTAACAAATAAGAGACAAATATGCGGGATGACAAAAAAATAAATATACAGTATATAAAGTTAATTGTCCAAGGTTAGCCACATCAAAAGGAAGAGTTAGTGTTGTGAAATACCAACAATTCAATATTAGTTGATATGTAATTAATAGTTCATTATATATTGTCATTCAGAGAAATATTATCTATCCACTAACCCTTGCAACAAATTCACGTTAGTATCATTAAAATGAAAAAAAAAAGTTTTCTTTAAGAGATGTGTTGTGAAATAAATTATTTGTATATAAGAAAATGTATTAGGCTGGTTAAAATGTGTCATCATCAGAGTTGATCAACAGGGGCCTATTGTGAGAATCACAGGCTAGAAGTGTGTGCTGTCAAGCCACTATCAATTAAGCAATTAGACACTCTTGGACCACAACATTGAATGGTCTGTTGTACATAACAATTAGGGTGCCATTCTGTACATCTGTGCCACTCTCACAGACATCCATCAGGGTGGACAAAACCTTGATTCTTCATTAAAGAGGACCTGGATCTACTTCTGGTGAGTCGCTCCTACGCACCCGTGACAAAAAGACTTTGTTCTCCTAATAAGTGGGGTAAGGCACTTCCTCTGTATTTTTTTCTTAATTTTCATAGAACATACAATGTGCCTAATAAATTCATTCAGGAATATCACGTTCAGTCAATGATTATTCAAAATGATGCCAAACAATTTAATCAATATCCAAAATCTATACAGTTTATTTTTCTGAAATCATACGTACAGAAGTAGAGGTTTAGGTTAAAATATAATACATATATTTTTATTATTTTTTGATATTGCTTATATAAATAGAACATATGCCAAATATATTTCATATTTTTAAATACATAAAATTATCATTTATTTTTATCCTGGCAACCAGCATTGTGTATACCCTCAATTTGCTTTGATGAACTCAAAGATGCACTTCCTGTAGCCATTTAAAAGATTCTTAAACTATTCATGAGATTTGACAACTCCTCCACACAGAACCTCTCTAGCTTTTCAAGGTTTCACAACCTACGCTTGAGATCTTCTTCAAAATATGCAATAATACCATAAATGCTTTACCAGAAACGGTAAAAATACAACTTTTTGTGTGCTCTTAACCTTTTGGTAGTAATCATAGAGAAAGTGTAGCCTGAACATTTTTGGAATACCAAGTGGTTCACTCTGGGTGTGTATTATGTTATGGAGGATAGCTTGTACTGTATGTCCTCTTCTTAATTAAGTAACAACATTACACTTAAACCCTGTGTTTATGGACACCCATAAGACTAATTAAAGACAAATACTACCTTCCAAAGATAAATAGAAAACTGAAAAAAAGACTTATTTTCTTTATTTAATACTGAGAAATGTGGCACTAAAACATAGTTTACAGTATGAATGAATTACTAGGTTCTTCATTACTTCCATCTCTAAAACAAGATTCTTTCTGTGATATATATCATTCACACAATAAACCATTGATTGATGCCCAGAGCAAAACAGCAACAATTAACAGTTATAAAACATTTGCTAATTTAATGTCAAATGTAAGACATGATATCTACAATTTGGCATTAAATTTATTTGAAAATATAGCTATGAATAGTTTAATCAAAAGTAAGAAGCATACTCAAAATCAATAATTTACAAACATTTTTAAAGTTGGGTCTACAGATTAGTTAAAAATAAATTATTTAAATATTAATTTTACTCAGACAGTAGAAAACAAATACAAAACTAGATAATTAATTTTGAGTTAGTGTTCTTACTTTTAATGTAATGAATTGGGACTCAGCTCCTCTGTTTTTATATTCAAGTTGCCTTGGCTGTTGGTGGAAAGATACTGTAGTTGCTACATTCATATCTTTGGTAAACAGATTTGGAGCCTTTGTTGTTTTCATGAGTGTGAGATCAACCAGCTGGATTCACAATAACAGCACAGAACAATGGACAGACAAAAATAACACATTTTGCAGTGAAGACAGTAATAAACTGCTCAAAAAAAGACACAATTAAGATGTATTTCCCCCTGTAAACTGTACATCTAAATACATGCACAAAAGCACATGGAATCTAGAAACCTTACTATGCACAAAAAAATAAAAAACAACTTACTTAAGGAGTTATGAGATAAACAAGAACAAAAAAGAATTCACTCATCATCAAATTAAAGCAGTACTATAGGATGTGCTACATCAAGAAATCCATTATCTTAATCCAATCAGGAAACAGGATTTATTGTTATTGCATATGAAACAATTTTACTATGCAAAAGTAGACATTTGAAAGATCTTAAGTGCAGTGTAAAACAAAGGAGAGGGATTTATTTGAATTTTGATATACTCAGGGCTCTATGAGCTAAAGCACAGCTCTGAACATTACATTGCTGATCCTTCTCATAATGCTTGCCCTCTTCCTTACTGTTACGATGATTAGCATTGCTTTGAGCAGTGTTTTTTTGCCAATGAATGCACACTTCATGGGGCCGCTGCCCTTTCAAAGAATATTCAACTTAAAGCATGCACATTTAAATTGCCTTTTCAATCCACATCTCTGCATGACAATAAGACTGATTAAAATTGTAATCTTGGGCAACCTGTTTTGATCCACATCTGTACACCTAAACATAATCATTGGAAGCAAGCTCAAGGTACAGTAAACATATGCAGAGTGTGCTAAATCTTTATTTTAATCCAGCCTTTAAATCACAGCTTGAGATGGAGACTGCTACAACAACTGAATAATCTAATGAAGAAGGAGAATCTTTAGCTCATTAACGGACCTATTAGGTACTGTACAGAATGTTGCAGGTTATGGATATACTTGGAAAATTATGTAGGTTCTTTTCTATTCTGTAATACTTTTTTTTTCCCTTTTTTCAGAAATCCAAAAAGAAAATGTCTATGTTAGTGGAGTGTTAAAAAAACTGCAATTTCTCAATTTCCAATTTTAAATGATGTAATACCAATACAGGTCCCAAGCTTCTTTTCCTTTCTTTCATATTGCTTACAGAAATAAAACACAGAAACCTATAATAGAAAAACAGAGCATTTCTCAAAAATAATAGAATGGTGTTGTATTCTATACTGATTGATTGTATTTTCCGAGAAACATATTTACATTATTTTCAGATTACTGTGAACAAGACAGTTATCAACCACGTAACAGCATATCCAAATATTTTTGTAATGGAACTCCAGTTCCTATTGCCAGGAGTGTAATTCAAAATGTCAGATACATGGCTCAGAATTGCTTTACCTAGCGCTATTAAAACAAGCATTCCAATATGTATTTTGAATATTAGTTGCTAATCAATGGTTTTGCTATGATTATACAATTGTGATACTGTGCCTCCTGGGATGAGGGGAGGCCTAATTATGATTAACCTATTGTCCTAATTGTGATAAAGTAGTTGCCCTTTGTATATACATTTTTAAGAAAGTTTATTTTTGTTGGTGAAACATATTTTAGTGCATATTTGAGTGAACACAGACATGAACAATATGACAGGTGCAAGTTTCAAAAAGAGACTTAAATTCGTACTACAGCAAATCAAAACATATAAAGTATTTCATATTGAGGATGACTCAACTGGATATAGCCACTTGAGAGATGTTTAAGTAATTTATCTGAAGTATGATTTACAGGTGTTAGGTATATTAGAAAAATTGATAGCCCATACAAGTTATGTAAAGAGCTAATAATACAAATTCCTCTCCGAAATATTGACACTGGCTATAATATTAGTATTCTATTGCTAGAACACACAATGCCCATAAAGCAAGCATTGCACTTGCTTTGAATATCTAGCCTTAGATATCGCATCTCCATAGATGTGAAAATATCACATTGATTGATGTCCTCCTATGAATGTACTTTTTCTACCAGTCTAATCCAGTCAGATACAGAGAAGCTTATACATGTTACTTTTTTATGCACACAGATTACTGTAATGCTTTACTCATTAAGGTTCCAAGACTTCTAACATTTGAGGGTCTGAATGCATTTCATCTTTGCTTGATTATACCTGAGATTTTTTTCACCAAATACTCCAAAGCATAGCCCTTAGATCCCTTGAGTATGATCTTTTTTTACTAATCATGTAGTTTGTTTTGTGTCAACTAAACCTTTCTTGTTTAGCTATGGGATAGACTTGGATAGGTTAGGACAGAGCACTTGAAGTGGTTAGAAAGGGCAGTGAGATTGTTAAAATGTTTCATTGTATACTGAAAACATGTTTTCAGATTTTGACTTTTTCTGGCTGACCTGCTAAATGAATAAGCTGTGGATATGTAATGTTTTATCTTACATCACCGTTCTTATTGTCACTGTTTGCTTTTTCATCCTTTTTACCTTGTGAAGCACTTTTGAGATTTTGTACATGAAAAACTATATAACAAAGATTATTACACAGATAGATGATTACTACTGTCTTCAGACTTTTATGTCCTTTTATTTTACCAGCCAAGTCAACTGCGAACAAATTCTCACATTCTCATTTACAATGATGACCTGGAGACTCATTTATATAGCTGGGCATTTACTTGAGCAATCTGAATGAAGTATCTTGCTCAAGGGTACAACAGCAATGGTTCACCTGGGATTTGAACCAACCCTCCAGTCCTGATCTACAGCCCCACACACTACTCCGCACTGCTGACAGTTCTTGTTAGTCTTACATTTCAAAAAGATCCATTTTCCCAGTATCTATTTCTGTAAGTTTCAAGTGCAGCCATTTATTTTATAAAGAATGTGCTTTGACATTGCACTTGCTACAATAATACCAAGAACAATCTCGATTAAAATCAAGAGGGAAAAGGTAAAACACTTGGTTACTAAAAATTTGAATACTGAATAGCAAAGTACCAAATACATACCTTCTAACTAATCATGTCTAGAAATTACAATGAGTAAATCTCTAATGTTGTAGCAGCACATTTCTGAAAAAGTTTAAATAAATGCTTAGCTCGTGGACCACACCAACAGCATTCAAAATTGACATTTATCATACAGTACTATTTTTCAATCCTCTGCCTCAAAAAGACAAATTCTGAAGGGACTATGTTATATGAAGCTTTTTTGTTATACAAGCTTTATTTAAAGTTGTGTTAGAAAACAAAACTATTTATGATTTAAATTCCATTTAAGCAAAAAATATCATATTTATTATCTTATGCTAAATATAAGTTACTGTCAATTCCTCCTGATTATGTTACAACCTACAAAGCAGCAGTCAGCAAAAAAGTCAAAATCCCTTAATTTAACAGTTTTTAGAAACTGCAACATCAGTGCATGAATCCTACTTACTGGTACTTTTTCCACTTTCAGAGTCTTCTGAGTTTCAAATAAATTTTGGACATTATCTTAATGTACCTGGCGAGCAATGTGAAACATAAATTAAGCCAGTGCTTTCTACACATAGCTTGCAATAACAATTGCCAGTTATCATGCTGATGTTTTCTTTTTTGCTGATTTCCACCAGTTTAAAGGTAAAGTCTTGCCAGTGTAACATAACAAAAAATTCACAGCTACTGAGAGATCTGTTGTTGGAAAGAGTCAATTCCCAGAAGAGTGATGCTTGAAGCTCTCCCAAAACACACAGCACAGAAAATATGAACTTTTGGTATAGAGAAGGCAAGGAGCCACTACATGGAGCACAGGCCAGGATGAGAGCTGCATCTATATCCAAGCCTAAAGGAGAAACACAAGGGGTAGAAGCCCCATCTGCCCACACACTGAGCAAAACGGGCTCTGATAAGCATATTATAAAGCCAAGAAAAAGTCTTCAGAGATTTCTGTGGGTATGACTCTAATGGTACGCTAGGTTTTGGCAACTAATACCACTAAATCGATTTTGAAGTGGTATCAAATTTAACAAAATACTAATTATGAACATATAAAAATTCCAACAATTCTAAAATATTTCCCACTGTAGTCCAAAAGGTGCCTTATAAAAAATATCTTCAACCAAAGATTATAGCAGCAAACACAAAATATAAATGGCAGGGGAAGGTCAATCAAACGACTGAAGGAAATAGCTTAGACAAGTAGTAATAATAATAGCTTTCTGGACACTCCACTCAAAGCGCTTTACAGGTAATGGGGACCTCTCCACCACCACCATGTGCAGCCCCACCTGGATGATGCGACGGCAGTCATAGTGCGCCAGAACGCTCACCACACATCAGCTATCAGTGGGGAGGAGAGCAGAGTAATGAAGCCAATTCATAGATGGGGATTATAAGAAGGCCATGACTGGTAAGGGCCAATGGGAAATTTGGCCAGGACGCCGGGGTTAAACCCCTACTCTTTTCGAGAAACGCCCTGGAATTTTTAATGACTATGGAGAGTCAGGACCTCGGTTTTACCTCTCATCCGAAGGACGGCACCTGTTTACAGTATAGTGTGCCCGTCACTATACTGGGGCATTAGGACCCACATGGACCACAGGGTGAGCGCCCCCTGCTGGCCCCCACTAACACCTCTTCCAGCAGCAACCTTAGTTTTTCCCAGGAGGTCTCCCATCCAGGAACTGACCAGGCTCACACCTACTTAGCTTCATTGAGTTGCCAGTTGTGAGTTGCAGGGTGATATGGCTGCCGGCTAAGTAAAGAAAACATAAAGGAAATGGATGGGAAATAACTTTATACTGTCAAGTAAGATAATGTATAAATTCCCGGTAGCTATCGATCAAAAAATTGAGAAAAAGAAGAATTTATTATGGCACGAAGAATGAAATTACAGATCTTGTTCATTTTGCTTCCTTACCAAGAGCTTGCCATTAAGGTGATACTGTATTAACACAGCTCTTCACTGTTCCTCATAACCTGCAAATAAACTTACTTTTCAGAAACCAAGGACTTTGATATTTACCTTCCCTCATGCCATTGCTCAAAATGCCAGTGTGAACAAGTATCAAAATGCAATATATACTGTAGTTCATTTCAATTATTTTATTCAAAATATTTTTTTTCTCAAGTTATTGAAGATGAGCACACAAAACGAATTCGCACACCAATAATATCCCAAAGAACACTTTACATTTAGGATTTAAGCAGAACAACAGAAAGAACAAAAAAAATCTTGACTTTACACCTCTATATAAAAAGGCAATTTGTATTCCATACTATTTTCTTGAAAACTACAACAGAATACTTCACACAAATAAAAAAAGCATTGCAAAAATCTGAACAATCTAATCATCAGTTACAAGACTGATGCCTCATAATTTGGACACTCATGCTTTGAAAGGTAAGCATGAAAAATAAGCATTTTGCAAAACTATTTCTTTGACAACCTGTTTGAAGAAATGAAGTACAGTGTTAAATAAGAACAACTCAAAAGTAGCAATTTCACCACAGTTAATGTGAAATTGAAATTATTTTTTTTAAATACAGTAGGTTTCATTTGATTTTACTACCCTATTTCATGGATATTCCAATAAATATGTACTTACAATATATGCTCTAGTTCTTATTAAAATTATTTTTTCATGTCCTTCTTAAGTACCTTAGTGTTTAGTACAAACTAATGCATTAGTTGCATTGCTGTATTCCCTGCTCTATATGTGGTGTGAAGATTTGATCATGGTAGAATAAATATGAAAAACTCCCGTTAATCATCCAGAAGGGATTTAATAATAAAATATCCATTCCCATACCAAGAAATAAATAAATAATACCGGAAAATCAATTTCCTCAGACAGTCCAATATATCATGTTTGTTCCATGCAATTGTATTTTTAGACTTCGATTTGCTTTAATTAGTGAATGATCAATACAGCAGATTAATTCTCAGGGTACAGGGTATTACAGGGTAAAGCAGCCTGGTGGTATACTGGGGTTCTTTCTAAAAACTCTACTTTAACAGAAGTGTTTGAATAAGAAATATAAAACACGGGGAGGAACAGCTTCTGATACAGTATGTAAGCAACTGCTGAGAAATTAGTTGTTTTATTAATCAGGCACATTAGATTAAGTGATTATTAGGAGATCATTAAGGTTTAGAAATTACTTAAAATGAAACCAATTTGAATACACTGGTCTTCGCTGGGCTGTATCTGCTATCTTATAATGATATCTTAATTACCTTTACTAGGAGCACAATTACTCAATTACAAAAATTAACCATAATAATGGTCCATTTAAAAAGCTACAATCAAGATTAAGTTAAAATGTTAACTTCTTCTTGTAGCAACAATTTTACTAATGTACCATGACTAGGACCAGAAAAAAAAAAACTAACACAAGTTTGCAAAAGATTAATTTATGTCTTATCAATGAAGCTAACATAGCTGGACAATCAATTCAGTATCAGATATACTGTATGTTAATTCATGCTGTGAGCAATAAATTCAGAGAAAGTTTGCACATTTTAAGAAACATGTACACATACCCCATACTTTCGTTGGATTAGGTTCCTACCACCTTATATAAAAAATGTGCTTAAAATGAGTCACATTTTTTGGACTTGTGGATTAGAGGAGTAATAACATATATACCTACAGTATATTAGCATGCAACAGACCTGTATGAAGCATTTTCTGAGCAGACTTCAAAGAGTACGCAACTATGAATCAGCCTGGTGAGTCTCTGATGGCATCAAAATGCAAAACGTACGTATGAGTGAATGTGGTATATTGGTTCTGTACCAGTGAGTAAACTCACTGTCACTAAGAATCTGCTTAAACAGTAAATCAAGGCATAACTATATATATATTATTAGTGCTTCCATATATCCAGTTTCTCACAGACATATTCTCTCTATTTTGGATCCCAGATCTTAACCTGGTCAGTTTTTGGAATAATGAACAAATGTCCAAAATTCTCTTGCTCACCATCTGCTGCAGCAGATACTAGTAAAACTGCAATTTCCTAATTGCGATTGTCCTAACAGTGTTGCACAGAGGCTGAATATTCAAGGGAGAAGCAGCAACAGGTCAGTTAGAGTAGTCTGTACAGACACTGGTGCTGATGATGTTCTTCCCAGTTAGGGGAAATGTCTGAACAGTAACAAAATGGTGACCACTAAATACAGTATGAATACCTATTGTCCGCACTGTTGGGTACATTGGCAGTTCTATCATGGTGGCCTTTAATTTTTAAAGGACTGTAATGTTTTTCAAGGTTGAATGAAATTAAATGCAGCCAAAATACTGTACATGAAATACTACTGACAAAAATGATCTGACAAAAGTTCTAGGAGAACAGTATCAAAGTACTGTAATGGCCATCACAATTCCCTGACCAGAATCAAAATCAGATCTTTTTAGTAGACCTGAAAAATGTTAATTTGTAATGTTTCCAGGAAAAAATGAATGCTCTAACATTACTTTGCATAAGGAAATATGTCAAAACATCCAAATTATATACAATACAATGTCTCCCTCATACAACAGACACCAACAGAGTACACATTATTACTTAAAGAATTCAAATACCCATTCTTTATTACAGTATATTAAATGTGGTTTATTAAAAAATACTAAACAGGAAGACAAATCATTTTTAAGTTGTGTCTCTGTGCTCATTATTTCTTGCACTAACATTCCTTTGTTGGTTTGCTTATATATGTAACCCCATAATGGCAAAAGATTCAAAACTCAGTAGTGGATACACTTAACAGGTTTATGGTTATAGACCACATTTCTCCAATTCTCAGACATCTGCATTGGCTCACAATCTATTTGCAAGGTTCTCCTTTTAGCAAACAAAACAATACATGGCTTATATTATTTGACTGAGTCGCTAAAACCATATACCGTACCACTGCCTGTGCCTTTCTCTCTCAAATTCCTGAACTTCTGACCATTCCCAAAGCTTTACTGAAAACAGTGGGTGGCAGGTAATTTAGTTGTCAAGCTGTCTGCTTGTGTAACTCCCTCCCCAATTACATCAGAGTGTCTGTATATATGTCCCAATTCACCATTTCTTCATTCAAGCTGGCTTCTTGTTCTTGTAAATTCCCTTGCGGATATTTTCTACCAAAAGGCTCATAACAATTTAGGGATATTAAAACTGAAATGTAACTGAATGTATTATTTTTGTTTATTTCAAATACAAAACACACATACTCAGCTCAACATACCCTTATTTACCAGGATTGGATTAATAATCTTTTGTTTATTTTTCAGTATTTCCGTTAATTTCTCAAATCATACCTACATTACAGGAGTTTTGTGGATAATGCTGTGGATGGTCACTTTGGCATCCAAAGGCTATAGAAACATAAAATGATGGATAACAAATCGATCATGAGGGAAAACAGTGCACCTGACAAGAAAACAAACTGGAGAAAGAGAATTGCCTTATCCAGGCTCAAAAGCAGAATTAAACAATTTAACATCATCGCATGCCTTTGAGATTCTCGGTGTCATCAACTGATTGTACAAACTACAGAGACATTGATAGGGCAAATGGGAGGCCAAAAGCTAGTCACGATAAAAAAAGATGATAAGTAATTCTGTATCATTATAATTTATGTAACCTATTCCAATAATGCGTGAGAATGTCAGATGTCTCACAGAGAACATTGGCAGGTGTTGGTTCTGTTCACCCACAACAACTGATTCAATCTTCATTTTGCAAGACAGCAAATAAGGGAGGCACTGTGCTGAAGGATTTACTGACACTGTGATGTCACAAATCCTAACACCTCACTAAAATTGTTGGTGAAGTCCAAGTATGTTGGTCTGCGAAAGAGTGTCTAGACAAATCCATGTGTAATGACAGATGGCAAGCTATTGCCTAGATCAAGGGGCACTACATTGATCAAGTCCTAGCAACTTACCCGCTGCCCTTCCGGCAGGCTTATTCTGACGTGACAATATTCCAGCAGGAAAGCACATACTGTATCTCTACACTGCTCATTCAACAGCGGCTATCTTATGAGATGAGAATGTGACAGTTATATTATGTAAAATCACTGGAAGTGAGCCTCACTGGGAATTTCTGGGATGAGCAGGGACAAGATGGGGTATTGAGGGGCTTAAGGACCAGTGAACAAGATCCCGCAAGGTGACACTGTGCCAAGAAATGATGACCTGCTGCCAGGTATGCCTGACAACACTATTTCCAATAGTGACCACACAAGCTTTGAGCCTGTCAGTTATTGATCAATCCCTGTTGATCACAACTGTTAATCAACATAATGAATTTAACTTTGTCACGCCTGGTCAATAACGTGTCAATGCAGCTGCTGCAAAAGAGATTTGATTGTTTTCCTGATGAATGTGTTACAGTTCTAATTGATACGTTTATTTTAAGGCTCAGTATGTATGTTATTATTTAAAATTAGATGCCTAAAAACAAAACAAATATTTGGTGTAAAATAATATTAGTTTTAGAAAATGAATTGCAAAAATGTGAATAATAGGACCTTTTGCTTTGCAAGTTTAACTTTAATATCCTGTCTACACTTTTTTTCTCTTGTCTCAAGCAGAAACCTGTCAAAAAAATGACATTTTAAATATAGGGTAGTTAGCTTTTCCATTGTGTGTGCCAAATGCGTAAATTTCATAGATTTCCTTCATCTCTGCAAACTCACAGGGAAAGGTAATAATAATTTTTTAAATCCTAATATTAATTTTAACCATCTGCTGTCAAATGTCACCTGATTTGAATGTTAATATTCAACATGGTTTCTTTCACTGCACAAATCTTCCACTCATAATTTTTCAATTCGGCCTTAGTGTCTCAGCTCTCTCATCTGTCATTTGTCATCCCTGGCAGATTAGGGCTAAAACAAAGAGCTGACAGTACAAGATGTGCCACACTGGAGCGGACATATGTAAGCAAAAAATGTAATCACTGCTTATCCCAAAAACAATAAAAGAAGGATTCTACCAATCCAAGCACTGAGTGTCTAAGTGAGTTTCTGTAAAATTCAAGCCTCTCTTAATGAGATCCAGATTTATCTATCTCCTTATCTGTGCCACAAACTAATTAAAGTGGCCATATCTCTTAAAGTGGATTTTTATAAATTGTAAAGACACATTTTCATTAGTATTCTTTTTCAAAAGGAATTCAAAATGAACTGCTAATTCAAATCCTAACAGAAACCCTATCCGGTGAGAGAGTGAAAATATTTAGAAGGAATTTCTTATGATTTAATTTTCACAAAATAAGCATTTTGACAGTCTCATGTTCTGCATATTAATGTGCCGTACAGGCCTTTCCAGTACAGAGACCCTCCAGTGATGTCATTAATCTGCATCCAGCAGCAGTCAACTAATCAGACAGGCTCCATCTATGAGAAGCTGAGAGTATGCTGCAAATCAGCAAAAGTATTAGTCATATCCCCCACATATAATAAAGAAAGCATTGAGAGAACATGGGGTTACATTTCCAAATGCTAAAGAGCCAGTGGGAGTGAGTGACAGACAGGTCAATATTCAGGTTTCTGTTCTGGGGACCATCATGCTTTTCTAATGGTCTTACGGTACAGAATAGACTAAATTCATGATCTTTCACAGCTGCACTGCAAGGCATCCATCTTTTTCTTTCTTCCGCTTTTATTTTTTCGCTGGCACAAAAACCTTAAATCTGCATGACCACTTAAAGAAAGCAGCGGTCCCAGCGAATCCGTCACTGTTGACTTTGTACTTTTCCAGCCACCGTTAAATATCATTATGTGATATTTTCAGATTGCATGCTTTATGAAGCAAAAAAAGAAATGCGCTCCGCAGAGCTTTGAAGACAACTGGAGTGAAATGCCTTTCATTATGATGTGACCAATATCCACAAAAAAACTCGATATGGCCTAGACAGGTGCAATCCTTTCAAGGACCCTATATGCTTGCCTCACTCAATTTGAAATTCTATTTAAAAGCACCATCATTTCAGCTTGTCATCTTAGAATCAGTTATCATGAAACACTGCGCTACAGTTATGAAATACAAATTCTTAAGTAATGTACTCTTTAGAAAATTATTAATGTACCAGCGTTAAAAATATTCAAACATAAAACAAAATTCAATAAACACGTCAACAAGATGCAGCAATCATGCGCATCTGTGTGCAGGTGATATTAATTCAGTAGCTGAATTATAATATGTTCAATTATTATAAAACACACAATGGAGGAGGCAAAAATCTTTGCCTGTTATAGGAGGTGAAAAAAAAAAATGCCACTATATTGATCATAAAATTTAGATCTTTTAACAACATCAATCTACAGGGACTCTTAAAGACATTTTTATAAAGTGTTTGACAAATTTTAGGATGTAATACGTTTTATTTTTCTCCAAGAACAAATTAAAGCAGAGCTACACATGTACTGCAAGACTTGCAAAGGAACAAATAAAGCATTATAATTGTTAAACTAACACAATTTCATAAATAGTGTTCGTTTTCCATGGAGAAAAAAAACGATCCCTTCTTACTTATTTGTAAATGCACTGCATGCAACAACCAGAGTCGCATTTGGTTTCCTGGGCAACACTCTTCGTCCGAGCTCCACTATAGGCCTGTATTGCAGCTCTATGTTGAAAGCTACCTACAGTACTACACAGAAGTGACTTATTGAAATGGCGGGAAGGAATTACATCAAATGGAGGGGCAAATCTATTGACATCTATTGGGTGATGTGCTAAAACAAGGTTAGTAAGTGAATGGAAATAAAAACAAAAACTGGAAATCTTGGTTTAAAATCTTTTTAAAACTTGCTTTAAAGTAAAAGTAGTTAAAAATTTAAAATCTTAGTTGTCAAATCAATTTCATGCGGGGGATTACACAACTAAGGCCAAAATAATAAGAAAACAACCACTGAAACCAAATTCAAAATCAGAAAGAATTTACAGAAATTCAGGAATAAAGGTCCAATGTCATTTTTGTGAGGCAAAGTATGAGCACAAGTGGCCTACAAAGTTTCTTCTCGATAGTTATCAAACTAACAATGTTAATGTTAATGATCCCCTATTCTATGGATTCTATGAGTACAGTAAAGACATTGTTTTCAGTACTGAAGCAAAAAAAAAAACATTCACAGGTAATGTTTTTAAACACTCGTCAGGCTTGTTCTTAATGACAACTTAAAAGGAGCTGCTAAGGACTACACCAGAAGCCTGATTTCCACAGTTTTAGTCAGTGAGGAGTTTCTTAAAAAACAAATTAATGGATTTTAGCTTTCAATGGAATAACAGTAAGCATTTGTTTATATTGTATTGCATATTAGATTTTCTAATGTTTTTCTAATGTTAAAAGTTGTTGCATGTCTCCTTGAAAAAGTCACAGTATGTTACTGAATAAAAGCACCATTTGACACAATTTTGGGAACCAATTTACTAATTTGTTCCAACAAAAATCTTAGCTGACTAGCTTGATACTAGTTAAATCATAAAACTGATTGATATTGGAGTAAAAATGCATACGCAGGCTCATTTATTTGCTCTGCTACTGTACATGAAATGCTCATTTACCAGTTATATTCTTTGCATTTGAGCTTCAGGGTTCTAAGTACTATAGCAGTCTCTGCCTTCTGCACCTTTTTCTAATAACCACAAAGCACCAGACCAGATTTCTGGGTCACATTTTGAGGATATTGTGGCAATACGTGCAGGCAGAATGAAATAATTGTATAATTGTCTAGGAACATAAAAGTTCACCACAAGAGGCTTCTGTTCAGCCTCAAGATTTAAAGATAAGTACAGCAAAAACACAGGACAGTATCCTCTAAATCTTATGACAGGTAGTTCTTGAGACAGTATTGTTTTATTCCTAAATTAATCAAATCTCAGTAATCAAACCACATCTAAAGAACCTTCCTTCAGTTGATTCAAATCTAGTCCATTAGCCCTTTTTGTGGATGTCTTAAGATGGATGAGAAATTGGATTCATCTACTGTAGGCTTTTGCCCTAATGTGTGAAAAACAACCATAGTACATATTGTACAGAAATTTGTTAAGCACCTTCCAAAAGCAGAACAGTAATTGTTAATATAATGTAACTAGAAGATTTTACTTCATCCTTAAACAATAACTGAACAGCGTAGTACATAGTTAGAGACAGAAATATGTTAAGCATACGGTACATGTACAAGACAGAGAAAATCAATAATCTGAAATTGATTGTGTAGGGCATTCCAGTTAAGATAGGTGATAATTACATTAGTCAGCAGACAAGCAACTATGATGCACAGCTCAAATGTTACTTGCATCACACAAAAGATTAGATTCTCGGACATCTGACACTTCTTTCAGTTTCAGCAACAATCTCTATCATCTGTTTTTCCCCTTGCAATTTACTGAGATATAATACAGTGACTAAATGAATTTGAGCATTTCAGCCTGTTCCACAGTGTTAAAATATATGTTGGCTGGAGGTGTGCTGAAAAGAGGATCTAGATCAACAAGGCATCTTAATGATTGTTTGGGCTGATTAACACAGTTTGAGTTGGATTCCATTTAAGAAAACACTACAGAGTGTTTTAATTGATAATTATATGGATACCTTGATATTATCTGAAAGCAAGGGAGACACTTTTCCATTCTCTGGCATCCTTCTCATTTTCATCCTCACATATATGGGCATTATTATGAAATACAACTGGTTTCTTTTTCAGACCCATGCAAGAAATTTAATGAGTGAGTCATATCACATTTGCACAATGTAATATACGGTCGATCCCCCACCCTGCAGTCATGAGACAAAAATGTTGGAGGTATGGAAGTAAGAAGGACAAGGAGTTCTTTATAAATGATAAGGTCAGTGAAGAGATAAGGCCCTGTGAGTGACCAAAACCAAATGTGGTACATTCCCAGACTGCTGCACCTCAGCTTTGTTGTAGATGTTAAGAAAATAATAATTACACTCTGGGGATCCTACTCAAGTGGAAATATACAGTATAGGGTTTAGAAAGATCTCTTTCTGAGTGATTAACCACCATCACATTAAATTTTACGGACAGTGATGGGACAGTTCTGAAATATAATGACAAGAGGATAAGGCAGGGCCTGGACACTGCAGGGTGGTGAATGAGAACAAAAAAGTGTAGAAGTGGCATTATTTTCCACCTCTGATCAGAAAATCCCATCTGTCCCAGAAAGAACATGGAATCAATCATTTACTGTAGTGTTCTTACTAAACATAATTTCAGAGCTGCCTTTTACTATGCATCTGAATGCACTTTGAAATTATCCCATTCTAACACTGCAAAGCAAATATCTACTCAATATGGATGTATTTAGGATCTTAATATGCACTTGAAAACAACAAATGAAACCATCCAGCAGTGGTTCACAACACTCAAGCCTCAAGTGGCAAATAAAAATAAGAGGAAAAGAAAATAAAGAGGCTTCTCCCATCAAATGCTTTACATTATGCTTTTCTTTCTAAGGTTTCCCAAGCAATAGTGGGACCTGGGTGTTATGTTCCCTTGTATTTTTAATACATGTATGGCATTTGTGTTTTTAGGGAAAAATCCAGCTGCATAAGGTAAATGCAATGTTTTTTTTTTTTAATGTCATAAACCACCTTGCTTCACCAGTACACACAAAGAAGTTCCCTAAAGGTCATTAAAAAAGTCTAAATAACAGTTTTCATAAGGAAAACAACAGAAACCAGCATAAATGGAGGAATGTCTCTTGAATGAGGAATCTTTATGATGAAAGGTTTTTAAAGTAAAATGTAAAAGTAAGAAACCAATTATCTAAAAACACCTTTATTATTAGACTCTCTTAATGTTTGTAGGACTCTGTTAAATACATTACATTACAATTTCTAATAAATGTGACTCCAACTAGGAGAAAAATATCAGTTACCACAACAGCCAAAAACTGTATACAATACATAACTATTCAACAGATTCTCCCTCTATTTCAGTATATATCTTTTGAGATTATAGAATTCATAACATTTCAATACACAACCATCCCGAAACACAGAAAATAATCTTATCCTACATCATTTTTTAAAGAACTGTACTTAACTTATTATCTGCCAGTCTGGTGATTTTTTTTTCATTGCAAAATTCTTAATTATTTTTTCATTAATCCTTCTATTTGTTTTCCAGCACCATTTCCAAATGTATTTCCCCCCCCCAATCTCTTTTCCCTCATCTTCATTGCTGATGTTACTGCTGTGAAGAAAATCTAACAGCTTGTAAACTAGTATGTCTAGGTGTAGTCACATCCATTATCAGTGGGGGCTCTGATTTTCAGGTTTTATTTCTGAAGAAGCCTACTGCGTTTACTAATTAAAACACAAAAGAAAAAAGAACTTGTAAGTCACGTATCTACAGTATAGTTCTTTCCAGTTGATGTTATATCATATTTTAACTCTCTTAGCTACTATTCACAAGCATTATTTCAGAATTACCTTTATCCTTTATCTTCCACATGACAAAAGAGTGATAACTGAGACACCTGAAGCAAACTGGAAGAGCCCATTTGAAGACAAATGTCACATGTTTAAGTACTAATAAACACCAGTTCTAAATCCTCTATTTCTCCTTGCATTTATTTGCAATCATTTTATATGCTATTTTTAATATAGCCTGCAGCAGAATGTATCATAAAAACTTAAAACCATGGGTAGTAAATGAGAATTTGAATACCTACATTGAAAACAAATGCAATTAAAAATATCAAACATGGTAAATTAGTCTCACATCCTCTACTAATGTATTTTGTGCACAGCATATAGTTAAATATTGTGCATAACACAAATACCTATTGTTGCATCAGATGTGTACACTAAATGCACTTCATGGTGTCAGATTGCTTGTGATGTTATCGTAGTTGAGGTAGTGCATGTTTTCATCTAATACTAATATTTCTAAATACAATTTAGAGTAAATGTGTTTGCGGAACCACATGTTACAAAATCTATGTAATTTGTATTGGAAATGAGTCACATTATTTTTATTCTAGTAATGCAATAAAGCAAATATAAAATGTAAAGTTATCATATCAAAAACAAACAGAAAAAATAACTGCTTCTGTTAACTAATCTCATTTCGCCTTTGTGCACTACTTAAGAGATAAGACATTCTGAGAACAGATAGTATTATGGCAGTTAGAGCACTTGGACTTGAAAGTCCTTTATACCCTTTGTAAGTGTAAACTCTGCAGCAAAAATCAAAAGGAAAGGACTGTCTATTAAAATGCCTTCTCATATTCTCTCTATCTCCAAATGTATAGAGCTGAAACTCAATTTTCATCATAAATGACTGTACTACAGTACTTGTGATGTTTTTTGTGAGAAAATATAAAAATAATGACACAATAATTATACTGTTGTCATATGTCCTTTGTTTTCCATTAATTTTGTTATGTGCAACGTGGAACATGGTAAAAAGAGTTTTTAGCACCCAACCCAGTTTCTGGCAAATTAAATCTTTATTAGTTTATTGTAAAATCTACAGCTATAGAAGAAATTCAGTACATTTTCCAAGGAAAAGCAAATCAAGATCATAACAAGGTGTTAAATCTAACACCTCTTTAAGAAGCTGTTTCCTGTTAAATGAAAAGTTCGAGAATTCGAAAGTATTAAATGAAGAAACATATTGCTGGAAGCTGTTATTAAATCAGGAGCTGTTCTTATGTTTTGGGATTTTACAGTACAGTAAATCCACTAGAGCAGTGTTTCTTAATCACACAGATCACTTATATATAAACATTGTGTGGCCCACTGACCCCCCTACACAAACATTCATGTCACCAGCCCAAGCACATCATTATTAACATTATTTTAAAAATATCCATCCATCTTCTAACCACTTTTTTCCAATACAGGGTGGCAGGGGAGCAGAAGCCTATCTTCATGAAAAACTGGAGGAAGGGAGGATACACCATTTCCAATCCAATCCAGAAAGAGCCCAGTTTTTTATGTCAAGGTTTGCAGTAACAGGAAATGCAGAGGGAACATTTTCTTTGTCCTCTTTTGTACAGTAGTCTGAAGCACGGTCCACATGTAGACAAATGAAGCCTTGGATGAATGCGAGGAAAGTAATGTATGTTTCTTTTCCTTTGTTCAGTTTTGTTTTATCTCTCCTGGTTTGCTGTTTGGAGCACAATCCACATGTAGACGAATAATGCATGAGGTGAAAATCAGACAAGAAGCATATTTTTCTCTTTTGTTCTATCTTGTTTTCGCTTTCCTGCTTTATTGTTTGGAGAATGGTCCACTTATAGACTGAATGTAGCTAGAAATGTAAGTAAAATATATAGAGAACATTTGTAATGATTTTGATTTCAAATAGCAGGGTGAAATTGGCTCGTCTGCTATTATCCCTCTCAAACTTCAGATAAGAACTTCCATTTTATCATGGCGCATGACAAATAATCTCTACCAATGCCATACAGATGGAAAGGCTGTACAACAGCTAAACCATAAATGGGTAGGACATTTTTTAAAGCATGATTTGCACACAAATCACTAAATTACCAATAAAGGTTATTTTGGTACTGTAGGAAGGTACAAGACTGTGTTCATTACAGTGTATTTTCACCCAACAATGGAACATACTGAGTTTAGTCCCAAAGAATTGCTGGTGTCACAACACAACAATAAGCCTTATGCAATATTTAGAATATGCAGCAAAGGTGGCAAAAATGTGCAACTCAAAATACTTTTAAGACATGCCAATTTTATGTTAAAAAAGATTTGTTTTTGTATTTTTTTATAGCCAACGGAATAGATTCAGTGGCATATTTAAATAAATATAGAAAGGGAGTTAAATTCCATTAATGCAAACAAAATGAAATAGAATGTGTCCACTGATCTTCATCAATGATTTCCTAATACTATTAATTAATTTGATCATTTAAAATTACTTTTTACAATTATATTAAAATTAAGAATACCAAGCAAACAAAAACCATTTGCTGATGTAGTATGTGCTGGGGATTAATATAAACATCTTGCTCTTTCAGAAAATGGAAGCCCTACAAGCCCCAAAGCTTTAGATTTGAATATATCATTAACATCATTTCTGTGATTTTTCTCCAAGGTAACATTCCTTGCTTCAGGTGGTGGATTTTTTTTCTTGTGCATAAAAGCTTTAATAAAAAGGTATAGTGTCAATGTTATAAAAATATCTACACTGTGCACAGCATCAATTAAAGTTATTTAATACTTAACAAGACTGATTTACATAAGAATCAGAAACTTAAAAGAAACAGAAGGACAATCTGACCATCCTAAGGAAATGTGCATTTAATTTAAAAAATTGACTCCAACAATATGATTTTACCTAATATTTAATAGTGTCGTTTCTAAATAAAAATGTTTAATTAAATGAACAATATACTGTGTATTACACTGACAGTCTTTGAGTTGAAGCCCAAGTGTATTTCAAACACCTACCACTCAGAAGGCCAATTTAGATAAGTAATGAAGTGTGGGAAGCCTAGATACATTCTGATGTCTTCACACAAAGACACTATAGTTCTTATGAATATTGGAAGTGTGTATATGAGGAGGAATACGAGCAAACTGTTCATTTTAGAATTCATCGTCACAGCAGTGACCCATTTGGAAGTAACTTTCTGAATTCCTTAAACGTCAGTCTGACAATGTGGAAATTAAAGAGCTTGTTCTTGAATAAACCAAACACAGGTCTGACAAGAGAAAGATCAATCTTCTGAAATCTAGCAGGCTTTTATTAATTTACTTTTTACAGTATTTTTACTGTTTCTTGGTGAGACATTTTACTTTTCTGAACTATTAAATACATTATTTTCCTAGCCACTAAAAAGTCATTTTATTAACTCAAGAACTAAAGAGCTAAAAGATACAACCATGCTTTGCTTCAGGAATAAAGATCACCTGGTTCTTAACATATGTGACTGAATGTGGCCTATCAGTGACAGAAGTTGCTACATTAATGATACAGTGTGTTCTATACAGTCAGTACACTAGTCCAGAGAAACAGGCCATGTCCTGGAGGAAGGAGTAGTTAAAATACCCCACCAAGACAGTCACATCAATCTTGATATATCTAAATAATCAATTTCAGACTACCTTAGCTACTTGAGCAGTAATTCCAGGTAAAAAAACAGTGGATCAGCAGAATAGCTGCAACCTGTCAGCATGGAAACTATTTGCATGTTCAGAGGCCATTCAAGAGTAACATGTAAGGGTGTAGAATCAAATGCCATGACCCATATGGAAATGTTTTACGTCTAATGTAATTTCAGTGAGTTAGTTTTAATTAGGAAGTTGTAATATTACTACTTAATTATTATTACACTGATATTCAAGGCACGTAGAATGTATGAGGGAATGATCCTTTGAAGTTAATGATATTTAGCATTAATAAAATACATTTTTAAGATTCAATAAAAAATAAAATTCTGTTAAAAGATAAGGCAAAATATGTTTTGTATAATTCACCAAAATCTGAGGTAGCATGTACTGTATCAAATATGTAGCATCAATGGTACTTAACAGCAGTGTGCAACAGAGGTTAGACTTGTAAGCAATTGGGTGCTCCTGTATCTATTATCTTCTGCCAGTTTTAATTCATTGGACCGCCCCACAATTCCCTGGTGCATTTCGCCTCTATCTGGTTTTATTCAAAGCTTTGAAATTAGTGCACAGAAAAGATGTAATAGCCATTAAAGGAAAACAGGAGGGGCTCTTCACTAATTAACTTTTTTGTATCTCATTGACAGATTAGTGCAGTAATCTGCCGTGCATTTTTAGTGAGCAAAACTACTTATATGTTCTACAGATATAAAAGAAGGGCCCCTCCATTACAATTGATGGCTATTAAGGGAGGTATACCCAAAAATATACTTTTGAGAAGGAAAACTTAATCTTGTGCAAACTTCAGATGAATCTTTTCTATTCTGGAGCAAATCAGATGCAGCATATATATATATCATTACTGAAAGCATAGCATTGCATAAAATATATATATATGCATTTTGCAGTAGTTATGATACAGTCCACTAGTTCATGCCTCCAGACCCTAGGTCACAGTATGCAGGAATGAGCCACTGACATAAAATGTTAATGCAGCAGAGACCATTAGTTATATAGGCAAATAATGTTCACTCTGCATTTCTCCTTCCTGATGAGCATGAAGAAGTTGGCAGATGTCACTGATTGTTTGTCTGTTAAGGCAAAATTGCTGCGTACATTGTGTGTCAGGCTCAGAAGAGACAAATGAGTGTTATACATTTGGGGATGTTTCTTCCATTTCTACCTCATTGTTTAGGCCTTTAGTATGTATTGTGACCATTGCAAAACATTTACTGACAGATATTTTGACACAATGCAATGTGCAATAAAGCGCAGAATGCTGTGAACGGCAGCCCTAAAATGGCAAAATTAATTACACTATAAAATATCATAAAAAGAGAGCATTCTAAAGAACAATTGCTTAAATGAGGTGGAGATCATGCAAATGAGAGTCCCAGACAGTAAAATAAGATGTATTAAAAACACTGTCGTAGTAGACAAGTCCCAATCCTGCCACAACAATGAAAACTTCTAAAACATATCCCTGTTGGAATGGACAAACCATGAAAACAGCCCTTTGGAATACATACATCTACAGTATGGCATGAAAAACAGCACCTTGGAAAACAAATATTCCTAGTGTACGACAGCTTATTGCTCTGCAAGAAGGATGGACCAAAAAAAAAATAAAAAAATCAATCACTGCCATGCCGTTTTATTTCATTTAAATGCCAAGGCAATAAAATACAGAAATAGTGTAATAAATTGCTTTACATAATCACAAACATCAAGATTTTATTAACTTAATTTTCGGCTCATCAGCTGACCGCACTATGATTTTCAGTTTCCAAGGTCATTTATGAGACAGTACAATGAAATTGCAATTTAATATGTCCATCTATCCATCATCGGAAAGCTACTCATTCCTGAAGGGTCATGGCAATCTGGAGTCTACAAAGCACAGGGCAGAAGGTGAGATTATACCCTGGATAGGATGCCAGTACATCACACACACAAACAAGGGATGGTTTAGAGACACAGATTAAACTAAACAGCTTCTTTGGAAAGTAGAAGGAAACCAGAGTATTTAACAAAAACCTATATTAATATGTGAAGAACATCTAAACTCTACTCTCCAAAAATATTAGAACCATTATATAATGAATATCATTGGCTGTATTTACGTAATAGTTAGGTAAATTAATAAAGAACAACAATAATATTCCAAAGATATTCCCAAATCTCTTTTTTAAAAATCTCTGATGCTATGTATGGTCACACCCGTGTCATTTACAGTACTTTGGTGAGGATGATTCTGCCATTTTTTTCTTTCTCCCTGGGGTTCTTTCTACTGGGGATAGTAGAAAATCCTTGAAATTGTTAAATCCAAAATTATTATTTTTTTACTGATTACAATAATCTTCTCTCCAAAATACCTAATGCATGTTGCCTACTAGTGTCATGCTATTGTGCTAACAAACCAACACGCTGCTGAACCCAGTAAGCTCATGAATTTCAAATTCAATACCAGATAAAATGGCGTCACTGGCATTGAGGGGAAAAAAATGAAATTGCCTGGGCAATTCACAGCAGCAAGTCCTGTTTGTTACGCATACAGAACAGTGAAAGCTCCTATTAAGAGTCAGGAGTGTACTTAAAAAGCTTATGTGGACACATGCATGGCCTAGCAACAAAAAGAATTTAATCCAAGCTCCTGCCCAGCTGCCTTTCATTGCACCATCACGGCATCAAAATCTTTGGAAAAGCCTGACAGCAAATCGTCTACACAGTAAAATGTATAATGCTTTAGAGAACTAAATACACAGAATCTGGGTAGCCTTTAAGCTTAGTGATTTCATTTCCATTCTATGTAACCATGGAAACCCTAATGTCCGATTCCAATGAGTGCTTCCAGCACTTTCTGATTTCTACCACAACACTGCATTCCTCAGCTACATTGCTCCAGCACACTGAATCAGTGGTCTTTTACTGCTCGTTTTGCATACCAAGAGACGCACAGTACAGCGAACCTTTCAATTATTACTAAGGTAAATTTGTTTAGAGCTGAGCTGTTAAAAATGCATTATAAACAGAAAAAATAATAAATCAGTGTTTTGGGTTTATTCTGGTCTCAGTTCAATTTACTTCAAATCCATAGTGTATATTTCAGTTTCCTACAACAGAGTTGGCATTATTGACATCACAGATTTTTCTTCATTAATTTGCTCTTCATGTATAATTATGTTGGCTCAATGTGATCTGTTTTAAAATGTGTGTGTAATCATAACATTTTATTCTGGCAGAGAACTGAATATCTTCCATGATATTACAGTTCTGTACAATAACAGAATTTGTATCCAACTGTCACTGCAAATCCAATGTTGGGAAACTAAAACACAACATCTGTACTAGCATCCATATAACTGTCCGATGTCATGATCTGTTATCTTCCTTGATGAATGAAAAAGCATAATCATTGTCGAGTGTCGACATTGATCCCATTCTATGACATATTCCTCGAAAGCTTTCTTGATGATTAATGCGCTGAGTAATTCAAGCAGCAAGATCTTCATTTGGTTCAATATGAATTGACACATGGGAAAAAACGCTTTTGGTGAATCTGAAAACCAGTTACCGAAAACAATCTAAAATAACAAATTCTGAATTGAGACTGAAAATGCGCTAGGCTTTTATTTTAACTAATAATAATTAAGTGAAAGTATATAGCATTTTTCCTTACAAAGAATTGGAAAACACTTAACATCTGGGAGGAGACCTGCTTTATCTACCACTGAAGTGCAACACTTACCAGGGTGATGTATGGTATGGCAACCATTATAAGTCAACACACCCATTACACAGCAGGACAGGTGGGGAAGTGAGAAATGGCTTCACCAACTGAATCAGGAAGGAATTTCAGGATGGACACAGTGTGTAAGCCCAGAGCAGAATTAAAAATCAGACTTCATGCTGTAACTCTTTCCATTTTGATAAAGTCTAGTGCTAATAGATGTTCCCTGATATTATTTTGCTTTTGGTCATAAACAGAGGAATGGTGCATATAATTACCATCAAAGCAAAAACAAATCTATCAAACAGAAGCAAACAATTCAAAAAGCTCTATATAATCTTTGTTGCCTTTGTATAAGCTATTGCAAATGGCATAATGATTAGGTGTAATATATTCAGGACTTAGAGACCAACACAAAAACGGATCTTAGCGGGTTCGGAAAAATAACAGTTTATTTTAAGTTTAAAGAACAGAAGCAACTGAGGAAGCTAAGAAAATGTTAAAACAATTTGAAAATGAAATGAGAGAAAACTGATTTTGGAATAGAAATATTTTAAAGTATTACCAGATAATGAAAAACAACAAGCTTTTTTTTTATTGATGGCTTCCTACACAACCTGTAATTATACCACTGAGCCAGGCTGACAGTTGCACTTCCACAGCACTATAGGGCATCTCTTTCAGCTGAACTGGCTTTATTGAGATGGCAAAATTGTATGTAGGCCACAATGAAATTTGGCCTAATTTAGTGCTGAGAAAAACTAGGCATGACATTTTTGTGCTGCTGCTTGCTTTGTGGCCAAAATATGAATTAAACAGGTGCATATATCTTGTGATGAAACTGTAGGATGGCCAGTAAGAACACACTCCATTAATTACATGTATGTGTAAATACAAAACACACAGAAATGACCAAAAACATAAGATGAGCATGCCTGAGCCAAATACAAAAAAGATCATTGTTGTTGCAGTCCGTACAGAGAATATTCAAACAGCCCAGTCTTGAAGCATCATAGCCTGAGCTGCTTTCTACTTTATGTGCAGTGTCTTTTGCAGACAGATCATGATGAAAACCACAATGAATGAAGAAAGAAAGCATCATTCAGAAAAGAAACAGCAATGCCTTCTGGTATTCTATTCTGTAACTCAATCAAATCAAGGGAGATATAATGTTCTGAGTGGAAGGATTAAAATTGTTTCTTCTATTTTTTCTTCTGCTCGAACCCTGTGTGTGGTTTACTTTTGTTCCAACTGTAGGGTAGTTGCTTTTATTACCATTCAATGAATTACAATCCATTGGAGGTAATTCCTTACCGTGAATGAATTCACCTTAAGATCTACCTTGACAAATAAATACATTTTTAAAACTGCAATCTATGAGTAAGTTGCATGATGTACTGTACCCCCAGCTAAGGTCCTGATGGAAGACATTTGTTAGTTAGAGTTATCTCCTACTAAAATCGGTATTTTTATAACTTCCGACAAACTGGTTGAAATTTGGATTTATTTTAGACTGTTGTTTGGATTATCTGTTGGTGGCATTTTATTCATTTTATTCTAAATATTTTCAGATGGATTTTAGAAATATTTCTGTCCTTGCTCCATTGTCATCTGTTATGTATCAAGTTATTTTTTAACATTACAAATGACCTGTGCGATACTGTCTCACTTCAATTTAATTTTTTAGAATATCCCTTAATATTTCTGTTATAATATTACTTAAATGTATTTGTTCTGTGTTTAGTTTGCTTATACTGTACATATTTCAAACAGGTTATTAAACTAAGGTACATTCTAAAAACATAGGCAACTATAATATCACTAGACAAAAGTTTTGCTGTTTTTTACATTTAAACTTTTTTACATACTGTAAAAAGTTGTGAATCAAAGAAAAAAACTATATCAGAGAGACAAATACTAAAAACAAAAATGGTACAGTCACATGATGCATTGTATCAATTAACAAACTCTTCTCTTGCTAACATTAACGCAGCAGGAGGATTTTGACAAGCCACTGAACAGTTCTAGAAAAAAAAATGTCTGCACTGATCCCTTGTCGTTGCTATAGAGACTGAGATTGCCCAGATTTTTTAAAACATACCAGTTTGAGTAAACCTTGTTAACACTGTCCTTTCCAAAAGAATCCAAGCTCTTAAGAACAGCCATAATGCAGCTGATGAATTCTTACATAAAAAGGTTCATTGACCAACTGTGGGTTTTGTGGGCTACCATTAATGGAATGTGGCCTTCATGAATAAGAATGCTAAATTCAAAGCATTCCTAGTGTCTGATATTGACATATTTACCATCAGAAGGGACTCAATGTGATTTAAGCTTTGAATCATGAGTAGAAAACATATGAGTACAATCACAAAACCTTAGATTCTCCGTTGGAAATACCACAAATGATTCCTGGTCAGAAGTGGTGGTTAGCTGAATGTCCTAATTCAAAAGATAGTTGAACCATTCAGGAGGAAAAATATGTCTGTCCTTGTACTAAAATAAATCTTTTGATTGCTTTCTGATTTATTCATGAAAATATTTTTCTACGCAATAACAAAAAAAACTCACCTTTTCAGAAAAATAAACTTTTGTATAAAACATATCCTGAAATTATATATCAAGCAACATTATTCCTGTCAGGAGAGGTCTTCTTAAATTCCTACAACATGTTTATGAATAAGAGGCAGTTGCCTATTCAGAAATAAAACTGTATTCAGTAAGCTAGGGTAAAGACTTGGAGAAAATGAGAAGAGTACAGTATAGCACAGCGTGATACTCATTTCTGTCACAGCTCCAGAGGAATGAAAACCCTTATTTGTTAATGCTTGCCATCAACTAGGCAAAAAAATAAAGGATAAAATTTACTAGGATGTAAAACATCAGTTAAAATGTATCAACTGATGTTTTTAAGTGTTAAAATGCATACTGTACCATGTTATTATGTTGCATGGGATAAGCTAAACAAAGAGCCAAAAAATGGTTTTAAAGTGCCATCATAGTTTCTCTGAGTAGGCTGACAAAATGTGAATAGAAGAGAAGCACACACATAAACTCACATCCATGTTCTGTTTCATACTGTAAATAAAATGAAATTTTAAATTCATCAAAAAATTAATGTTTGAGTCATCCTTCTTTGAATATTCCTCAACTAGTGGGTTGTACTTTGTTCAATAAATTGATAATATGCATGTTTTTTCCATCTTTAAAGTACCCAGGCTTGGTAGATTTAACACCTTTTCTTTTACATCAACGGTAAAATTAAAGTTCAGTAAAATTAAAGAATGACCATGAATCTTTCAATCAGCTGAATACAGTATTGTACAGAAGCACTTTTTAACACTAAAAACATCCTTGTTGCAAGAATTGTCAAGTAACTGTATATGGGTCACATCAGTACCAACACATTAATCAGTTCCTGACTGGCTTTCAATGTCTAAAATATGAAATATGAATCATGTAGCACATTTTATTATTAAGGGTTACTGTCCAAACAGAATGCTGTAGTGCACGGAGTTTACTAGGAATAAAAGGGACAACTTACACAGTCTATCAACAGCCCAATTACTATAAAATAGCTTATTAAAAACTACTTTCCAGCCACAGTATTGAAAGCATCAGTAACAGAAAAAGAGATGGTTACATTATTCAGAAAAGACAAGCAGCCAAAGAGAACTGACCAAATAGGTGAGGCAACAAGCCATTCACTAGGGAAGCTTCTGTGTGTAACAAGCTCCTAGAGCAAATCAGTGCATATAAACCTGGTGAAACTTAGCCTCTCCTTTCTGCCCTGCACGCAGGTGGCCCCTGAAAGTATCTTGATAGCCAATTCAAAGCACCTCACCCATTGGAGCTGGCCAGCAGCCCTACATTCATGGCCAGTTAAAGCCATTGACAAAAGAGAAAAAAAAGCAAGCTTAGAAGGATCTTTGAACACTGACTTCAGTTCTAGCTGGAAGCATTCCCAGACTAACAGCTTGACTCCCAGTCTGACTGGGGTAAGGGCACAGTGCTGGGCAGTCACATCGAGGAAGAACCCTCTTTTGCGTAAACAACATGGCCATGCAGAAAAACACAACACTTAAAAACAAATGCTGACACTCTGCCATTGCTAAAACAGCACCATAGAGGACCATCTATGGGGAAAAGCACAACTAAGAAATGTGAAGCCAAGGAAAATGAGATTTTAGAATGAGATGGCTGTCCTAACAACAAACTGTGCCCTTTTACAGACTCATTATAAAATACAGAGAGATGACATTCCATGAGCTCTACAAAAAGAAAATAACTCTGCTGAAAGGTGAAGGAAATTTTAATGAAGGGAACATCATTCTCCCGCAATGTAAAAACAAGCAGTTTCACAGTTGTTGCAAAGCAGACTCCCTCCAAAATATTTCTAAGCCCCAATATGACTCATATATTTCAAACACAAGAGAGTATTCAAAACTGCATAGTCAAAACCAAGTACATGCCTCTAGGCATTATTATATGTATCCAAAGAAATTCTTATCACTGCACAAATGTTAAAAGGCTGTATAACTTGTAGAAAGAAAACGTATCCCCACAATAAAAAAGCAAGTGTTAAACTTAAATGGACTTTCTTTACAGCATTTAAAACCACATTTTGGGCAACTGAAGCTTTACTTCTTTTTATGCATATTCACATTTAAAATAATTTACTGGACCCGTAAAAAAGAATCTGGATGATAAAGGGGCAGTTAATATTTACTTTATTTAGTTCATCATTCAATGCAGCAGAAATCCTTTCAGGGTAATTACGAATTCAGATACCGAATTAGAATGAATAGATGGTGGCTTTTTTGGGAGGGTACAGTTCACCCTTTTATCCTTCTAAGAAGGCCTGCAGGCTGGTGCATAACTCACATTAGTGGAAAAGAATCAGCGTTTTGTCACATTGCTTGCACATGAGCTGAATAGCTGGAGAAGCCACAAAAGGTCAAACTGAAAAGAAAGACTGCTGCTTCTTGCCACCAATGCCTACCATGCCAGAACCCTTCCGCTGACATTTCAAGCTAAAGAATCAAAGATAGATGCAGACGTAACAGATGTGTAAGCCATTAAATAGATGTACATTTTCACCTGCCAATTAAGAGAAGTGCAGAAAGAGAAAAGGCAAAGCACAGCACTAAAGGCAGAATGAGGATATTTTGTAATCCAACCTATCACTCTTTGATTTCTTTCTTTCATCATATTTACTGTAGCTTGTTCTTCCTTTTTAAAATCTAAAAAAATACAAGTCAGCACTACCTTAACATGATCTGGAATATTATTTTGAAAGACAAAATATGGAAGTGGGAAGATGATGGGAAGACTTTTTTTTTCACTTATGAAACATGAACATATACAAACATAAAATAAAGTCTGGTCTCCACGGGATTTGTTTTTGTACAGCTATTAAGGAGCTTTCCATAAGGCCAAGTTCATCTGAGAAATTAAATGTTAGCCTGCCTCTGTAAATTTAGAGCAACTAATTGGCCAAATGGAAATGCAGACAGTTCTTATCAACTGGAAAAAGAAAAGGCTGACAAATGAAGGAGAAGGAATAATAAATGCCCACTGATGTCATCCGAAAGCTCTATAAAAAGAGAAAAAAAATAAGTGCCTTTAGAAATGGAAAGACGTTATATAACAGAAAAAGCACAAATATGTACAGGGGGAATTGGGTTTAAAATCCAGAAGTAATCTTTAAACAGTGCAAGCATTTTTTGGTTGCTCCACAGGGACAATAATACATTTAGTAGCTAAATGGATATTTTAGAGTAAAAGGAGTTAAAATATTTGATATTCATTTTTTGTATTCTTTCTATCTATATTAACACCACTTCATCTTTTTAGCGAATGAGTTCTCCAATTTCAAATGACTACTTCTTTATAATATTTAATAATGCTTGATGACACCAAACATCACATAAACATGATCAGAACAATTTTAGTTATGCACTTAAGAAGCATTTTTCTGTGGTCTAATGTTCTGTATCAAGTGTTTTGTTTAAACTTTAAGACAAATAATTAGCTATTTATCCTCAATATGCAATATGTAGTTCAATATACAGAAGAACCCCAAAACACTTGTACTTTTTCTAAATGAAATCACAATTAAAAGTAATGCAATAATTAGATTAAACTAAATTGCAAATCAAGAAGCTAAGGAATAGATTCCAACATCCTAAATTAAAGGTTTTGATCATAACGTGAATGTTTTCCCCTTATCTGTTCTGTAAAATGTGTCTCTATTCTTCCAGATGGATCGTTTTTTTCCTGCATTCTGATTGGTAGATGTCTAGCAGCCATAGATTCCTTTAGATGCCCTTAAATAGGACTTAAATGGGATTCTGGTTAATGGCACAGATGGTCAGTCCATCACTTCGTTCCTTTTTTATTTTTAGGTACTCTTCTGTTGAAAAACTGTATACTGTATGTACATTGCTCATTGCTACTGTATGGTGAAGACTGAAGTTAATTCATATAGGCTGATGACTACTAGCTAGCACTGCATATACTGTCTACAGGATTCACTTATATGTTATTCCTATATTTTTATTATCATTTTTGAGTTTTCTTCAATTAATCAAAGGTTTCCAGACTATGAAGAATTAAAGCAGGCCCAGACAATGGGACCACCCACCCACATTCCTTTTCAATCACATTTACATTTTGATCCCTGCTTTAGAATTAATTAAATTGTTGACTCGTCTCATTTGACACTAGGTACTAGGAAAACATCATAAGCCTTTCTATGTACATTTTAACTTACTTTTGCCATTGATATCCCACTTGTTCAGATTTGAGAACAGAGCAAATATTTCTGTAGTTCCTTTTAATTTAGTCAATGTTTTTTTTCAGTCTTCTAATAATTAATATTTGTACATTTATACTGTATATATTTTACTTGGTTTTCAAAATTATTTAGGGATATAACAAAAGTTATATTTTTTTCACTTGTACTTCTCAATAGTTTAAATTCATATTAAGGATTACTGAACCTTTTACTATCCCACATTTTTATGCTTTTTAGGTTAGTGCAATATCTTCATTATTAATCTTTACACTGTAAAATAAATGTAACAAAATTAAAACAGTCACTGAGCTTCTTCCTTGTGCTACTTTACTCTACTTGTTTCATTTACCAATGCAGTGATCAAGCTACCAAACCTTTTTACTCCCAGGATCCACTAAAGGAAAAAAACAGACACTCCAATCATTCCACAACATAGAAATGTTTATACAAACAATTACAGACAAGTAAATTGCACATATATGTAAGTTAGTGATCTATCGGCATAAGAAATATGTTTACTATTCTATTTTGTAGGATACAGCCACTGACTGCCTTCTTATCAACAATGAAAAATTACCTCCTTAGGTTAAGCATCTTATTGTTGAATACCCACAGGAATTTCAATTCTACCTTCCTCACAAAACCACAAACGTAACACAAGACTCAATTGTATCTGCCTGAAAATGCTCAACTACTCACTTCTCTGCTTTTCTTGACAGCTACATGAGAAAACTTAATGCTTGCTGAGGGTCCTCCTTCATGAATTAAGAAAACTAACTATACTATCCAGCTGTTTTGGCATCTTTTAATTTTAGGGTTCAGCATATACTGTATCATCATTACTATGAAGATCAAATCTTCACATCATAATCCTCCATGTTGATAGGGATTTTACAAACATGGAGTGTCGAATCCCCCAACTCATACACCTTTCCTGACAAAGTGAGTTTGTTAACTCCCTGGATGCTAATTTGGATGGAAGATGCTTCTTCTCTTCGTACAGTGACATCAGGCCTGAAATGCGCAAATAATACATTACTTGTTGTTTTGGTACCAACACCTGCTCTCACAATTGGCTACTGCAATTTCTACACCCACTTCCATAATTCTCTCCAAAAAATTCAAGATCCCTGGTAATTTATCTCCCACCACTCTTCTGCTCAGATGATATGTATTACAACCAGCTGATCCACAGTTATTTCCTTCTACCCTTAAAAATAATAGAGACTTTCTGAGACTTTGTTGTTTATACAGCAATGAGACACAGTTATAAAGCCAAGCTATCACAATGCGGAACATCAACCCTGCAACAAATTTCCAACAAAGAACAGCATTCTGCTTTTCTTCCTTCCCACCATAAACATTCCCCAAGTCATCCAACACTGTAAAACATGGTAAAAAAAAAAATCAGCATGCCCTTTCAGCTTTTTTCCAGAAATGTGACTCATTTCATGCCACTGACTGCTTACTTGTCCACAGTCCCCCCAACCATCCACAGCCACCATCCAACTTGAGGTTTTTTTTGCTGCAACCAAAGCTTCTCTATGACCTACACATACTGTACTGTATCAATGCTGATAATAATGCACTCATATACAGTACATATATACTGTATGTAACCAGGTGATGAGGTGTGGGGCACAGGAGTCAGGAATAGCACCTCGCACAGGCTGGTAATTAGACCCTGCTATACTCCTGACTTGTATATATCTCTGGAAACCCTTCCAATGTTGATTTTTTATATTTTTTTAGAAATTAAACTTTAAAAAAAGGAATCTTGTCCGTGTTCTTCCTACTCGCGCTGGTGACAACACACAATCAAATGTGAAGCTGACAGAAATGGGAGGGGCATGGAGACGTCACCACAGCCAGGAAGACTGTGATGTAGATTTCAATAGGGACTTGAGCAGTGCGTTTATGGGAGTTGTAGTTCGTAAGACCAGGTTACGTCTGTGAGCCACTATAGCCATCTCAAACTCCCAGCTCAACCTTAAGACAGAGTTGCATATTGCTCCTCTGGCCATTTCAAAATCACCCAAAGAAAATTAGGACTGTCCAGCAATCCCATGTATTGCATCTCCTGCACCAAGTGCCTGCCATTTACTTGAAACAGGGAGACGACTAGCTAACTGATTCGGGGAAAATGTCAGAGCAGTGAGAATTAAAGATCTTCTCAAGCAGACTGTTCCCCTCTTTACCTTTCCCAACTATGACTGCACTGACATTTCCATCTCTGTCTTTTCGCAAGCATTTAATGGCTCCTACACCAGTAAAAAAAACAGCATTTCAAAATTCTGTAGCACTCAAAAGTCAACTCAACTCTTTGTCAAAGGTAACATAAGAATACTGGTTTGACTTTCAATACATTGCATATTTTATAGAAGACAAAATACTTTTATCTTTGTATTCTTTATCTAACACATTCTTATGTGCAATTTCCATTATATATCTAAGGTACTGTAGGTATAATACCTGTATTTGTGTTTGTCAAATAATCCTTACCAGCCTTAACTGGCTCATTGTTGCTTTGCAGTAAAACAGTTATTAACGATCTCAATATTGGTTCACCATCTCCTGCAGTTACAGTATATGATAACTGATTTGCAATAATGAGGGCATTTTTGTCTACCAATAAAAAAGAAGTTTGTGAATTTATATGTAAACTGTCCACATTCATTGTTTATTTTTTTTAAAAACTACTCTACTGTAAAAGTTACTTTTATAAAAAAAAACGTTTTTAACAAACATGTGCCTTCGCAGCTGCTTACAGTAGATTGGTCAACATGGTCTGATTCTGAAAGTGTAAAAAAAACATGCCAACATTTTTTTTAATATGAATTTATCTGACTCATGCTTTCATCGAAAGTAACATACATTTATACCCCTTTACACAGCTGGGAAATTTACTGAAGTATCTGAAGTACGTGATTGAAGGGTACAACAGTAATGCAAAAGCTAGTTTTATTAAAGTTAATAAACATGAAAGCGTACTGTATATTTGCTTATATTTAAGGTTTTAAAGCTTTTAGTTATATAAAACATTCAGTACAGTATGCTGACCTTGGAGAGTATGATTTAAGAGAGCAGATCGCAAATTACTGTAATATCAGGAAAAGAAGCATAAGTACCTTATAAAAAAGCATGGGGGAAATGGATTACAAATTAGATAAACAGGATATATTAATAAAAAAGCAAATGGCACAGTGATTTTTTCCTTTAACATTATAATGACCAAATGTTTTGAGTACACAAAAGCTAAAAAGTGTCAAATCAGAGATTCTATTATGCCATATTCCATTTTTTCCAAAGCTTCACATTTTCCCATTTTGCTAGGGTATGACACTCTGGGACTCTCTATGACTGGAAAACAAAAGTGGGATTGAAAAGAAATACCAACATGTATCTTGACTGATTTTAATCAATCAAGGGTGGAGCAGTGGCTCTGTGGCTAAGGATCTGCGCCTGTGGCTGGAAGGTTGCAGGTTCAAATCCTGCAGCCGGCAGAGGAATCCTCCGTTGGGCCTCTGAGCAAGGCCCTTAACCCCAACAGCTCTGTGGGTGCTGTACAATGGCTAACACTTGTTCTCTGACCCCAAGCTTCTGTCCCTGTTTGTGTGTCTGTGTCTCATGGAGAGCAAGCTGGGATATATACGAAAAGACGAATTCCTTATGCAAGAAATTGTATATGGCTAATAAAGTGATGTTATGTTATTCAAATTTCAGCTTCTACTTTAAGTGATGTGGTTTGGATTGAGGTACAAAGTGCAAAGCATTAAACTAAGTCGAAACAAGGCTTGATAATAAAACAGATGGTACAGTACCTTGCATAGTGTATGTAGTCTATAACTTTAAGTAGATTTCTAGTACAAAACAAAAATCAGATAACACCAAACTTTCAGAACTTCAGTTCTGAAAGAACATCAGAACATCACATGATAAAAATCATGTGATACAAAACACCTTGGTAATGAAACTTTAGTCATAAGAAAAATCAGAGATGGACAGAACTTTTCTGTCAGTAGAATTGTGTTGCACATTTGGAAAAAAATAGCTATCGCTGTGTTGATGGAAAGACTAAACTGCCCGTGAAGACACAATCTGGTCTAGAAATGATATTAAGCAAAAGCGGCCTTACATTTTAATAAATGGGAATGTTCCATATTCATTCATTTAATCCCTGATTCCTCATCCTTGAATGTAAAATATTATACAATAACTAGAGGGCAAATTGATATGCATGTATATTTTGATAAAAAAATAGGTGAACAAATAAAATAGTTAACTAATTTAGACAATATATTGTACAGTGTGATTATTATTGAGGACTCAGAAGAACACATATGTCATACTGCAAACATGAATAACAATATTGTTGAGGTTTTTATTATTTAAAAGCAGTTCAGTGGTTAATTTAATGCTACTGTATATACAGTAGAGTATCTACTGTACTGTAGCTATAGTCTACACGCAAAGTACAAGTAGAGAGTTTGATTAATAAACTTAACATTGTAAAGATGACTAATATCTATAAATACAGCTACTGAGAAACAGCACCATAGCAAAAATACATAATTCCTCTCATATGGGGAAGGCAACTTTTGAATACTGGATATACAGTGTAACTAACATCTGTGTCACAGTTAACACGTGAGAATATTTTGCCTGGCACACCAAGCCCTTCTGGGAGTATCTCAAACTGGTGAAGCTATTTCTCACTTCTCCACCTCATTACTGTGTAGTGAAACATCCCATAATACAGTGTTTAAGATAGTATTTGGCAATTTCAGACTGGAACCTTTTTTTCCTTTTTATTAATAAGATTCATATCTGTGAAATCAGACTGAGATGCATGCATTAAATTATCTAATTAATTTAATAATAACACTGGAGAATCTTTGCTGCACTGCAATGCAGCCTCTGCAGAGTTCTGACGTGTCAAAATCGCATTTTGACATATTTCTGAGCTCTTAACAACAATCATATTGTTCAAAGCTCTTTTTCTGAATTAGCTACCCTATTTATCTAGCTCTTATAATCCACTTATGATTTGTACCAAGGCCTAGAAATTACGCTAAAACAAATGTCATGACCTCTTATGCTTATTATGTCATTTGCACATGTTGCTATAAAGCATTATGCAAGTGATTATTACATCCTGTGTAGTAGTTATGAAGGGATTATAAAGCCATTATGCAGGAACATTCAAATAGCATGTTGCCATACTTACTTATACACATCTATCCCCTAGTTAAACAAAGCTACCAGTAAGTAGTTTAACAATGAAGCATGAAGAACCTGAGATTAAAATGTACTCATCTGGAATATTGCAGGTTTATAATTTTAATTTTGCCTCATTACTTGAGGCCCAAAGAAGTTTTATACAGAGGATTCTGTGTTCCTGTTCTTCTTGTACAAACGGAATGCCTCTATTGTGACTCAGGAGTCTTCACCGAACAGACAGATATTTGAGTTTGGCAATGTTGCCCTGCAGAGATGTTGACATACTACTTTCTGGACTCAACTTTGGTATAGACTTGTCATGCCCTCTGCAGCCAGAGGGCGCTCCTACTCTTGTTCTGTCCCTAGTTTCCTGTGCTTTGCTGTCCTTCCGGTGTCTCTCTCTCTGGGGCTATATATTTCCTGGTCACTTATTCACCTTCGCTTAGCATTGACATTCGGATGTCCTGAGACCCGCCTAGCATCCAGGTCGCCCCACGTCCGCTGCCTGAGGGCATTGGTTTCTATACGACTCCTGAACCGCTGAGCCAAGGCTAATCCCCCGTTCAGCCACTACGCATGGGGTCTTTTTCCACTCTCCTGCCTCTCCACGGTTCGTCCCTTCCGGCATCCGTGACAGACTAATTTTTGTTTTGCACCTAATTCCTCATGTACAGTACATGTGGACGCTACAATGCTATACTAATTTTGATTTTTTTTTTAGTACAATAATCTTCAATGTGCCATAATTTCATGTAATTGCACATTTTAGAATCTTAGAAACAAATCAGTTACAATGATCATTTTATCATTTATTGGCATCGATAATATGCTCATAGCCTCTGCAGATGTTTCTACATTTACAACAACTATCATTGCTATTAATACAGCCTATAAACTAAAATTGTCAGTTAGCAAACTTTAATTCAGATTGACTACATTTTCCAAAACTTGACCACAACTCACGGTAAAAAAGGTATGAGCAGCTAAAACAAAGTCATTATAGATAATCCATTCCATTCACCAATGAAATCCAGCAGATTTAACTGGTGTTCCTTTTCATTAGCATTTGTTTTTCTATGCTACACATACTGTACCTAAAACCAAAAGGATACTTTCTGTTGTAGAAAATATACCTCTGTTAGGATTAACTACTAGCTCCAAATGGCTAAAATTTCTGAAGGAGCTCAATACAGCATTTTATTTCTTTATAAAGATAGAAAAAAACATTGAGAATGAAAACAGCATACTGATGCAAAATGTCTCAGGCCTCTGCACATTAGGCCATATAAAAAAATATATATATAAAGGTGGTATTTTCAGTTAAAAATAAAATCCCCTTGGAGTAAAAATAATTAAAATAATATGCAGACAGACAAGTACACAAACTACTGTGAAGCAGCTCCTGCATTAATAATGCTTTTAAATGTAAGTCGTACATACAGTAAACATTTTCCTTCTGCTTTTCATGGCTTGTGTAAGAGGTTTAAAACAACATGCTAATTTATTTATTAAGCAAACATCGCAAATGGCAAAGGTGTTACATAATCTCTCAAAAGGAAATCAAGTTCTTTTGTTTTCCTTCACTTCACAGTAATTGCCTAATAAAGCTTTCTCTCTTGAGGTGAAGTCCATGTTTTTTTAGGAAACCAATGACACTATGGCACATTTTCCTCTTAACTAGAACACTGAAAAAGTTCAGAGAATGCTTTTACATGTTATTGTTCTTTCTTCCTTTTACATATATAAAGTTAGATATCCACTGAGATATGTATTCAGAAGGTGTACAGGACTACCACATATGTTCTCAAATCTACTGCTTTAATCATAGGTTTTATTCTGATTCACTGTTACCAAAATTATACCTTTAACATACAGTATTATCTTTGCTGCATGATCACTTCATGTGTAGATAATAGTTATTCCCTTTATAAGTATTTTCAATCTGATACAGATGGAGCTCCATTTCAAATGACAGAATAAAAAAAATCTGCTAAACAGATGCATTTTCTTCATCATGCAAAGACTATTAGCTCCAAAGACTATTATTCTAAGCAATACACAAAAAAGCTTTTGATTACCTAGAAATGACAATTGTCTTGTACTTCTCTGGAACACAGGACAAGTCCCATAGCCAAGTTATTGCTGGTTAATAACCAACTATGGATTGGATTCCCCGAGTGGCAACATTGAGCAGCAGAAGGGTTGTGATACCCTAAGTCAACCTTTCTTGTATCTTTACTTGTCATGCAAACAATGGCCCATGTCTTTGTCTCAAGGTTTGTGTGTATTATAAAATAGGATTCTCTGATATGGGTGGATATTTGGGAAATGTCTTTTAAAAGGGTCACCAAATGCTCCAAGATGTCAATAATTTATTAATTCTTCATTTGTGTTCCTGCACTTTGTTCATTCTTTGAGTATTTATGATATACAACTTAAAATTCCATATCCCTAAGCTTTCCAAGTGAGATTAAAAAATAAATATGAGTTAGTAAATGGTTAGCATCTACACAGGCACCAGTTTATTAAACTTTCTCCAACAGAATTACTGGCTTTTTTTCAAACTCTGGCCATGATCCATCTCAAAGAGACTGATCTTTGTTCTGTAGACCCACTATGGAATTCTTCATTGCTTTATATAAATAGTGAAGTCTGCTTTGATAGATAAACTATCTAGCAGCCTGTTCCCAGAGATTTTTGTGTTATTTTGTGATATTTAATTCTGCATATTTGTAATGAGCTCACAGCTTAATGTTTAATAAAATGCTCTTCTTGAACCCAATGAAAGAACCTAATTATTAAGAGGATTATTCTCATTCCTGTTTTCCTAAATGTGTACTCATGTTTCTCCTAATTAGTGAATTCAACATTTCAAATGTCTTTCAATGTTTTTGGTCTGCTGAACAAATGTCTTCCTCTGGAAAAAAAAACTGTTAGTATTAGTTACTTCAAAACCTGTCAAATATGAAGTACCTGAGATGATCCTAGGTAGTGAGATACTGTAGATGATCACAGTAATTATCAGCTAATAAAAGCAAAATTGGAAAATAAAAGGGTAAGATGTTTTGTCAGATTAATGGCGTAAGGATAGCAAGACTTCTCTGCCTTTATATTTCACCTCCAAAATATTTTCTATATTTTCCTAGCATATTTTATATTTCCTTGATAATAATTCATATTTTCTCCTTTTTTCTTTTGTAATAATTTTCCATTTTCTTTACAACATATTTTTACCATGTTATGTATTTTGTTCATATTCTTATTCTCTTATATTATCACAATATTCTTATCCTCATACATTTTATTAGTATTGCTACATCTATTGGAAGGGGCTAGTTTTTAATTTATAGACAATGGTCAACACCTGGCTAGTGTCAATATTTTCAGTTCTCATTAGCTTCAAACCCAGTGTCTGCAGAGTTGTAGGTGATCTCAGAGACACGCTGACTAAAGAAATCATCTGGTTTACCTTGGATAATTAAGTTCTTGGTAAATGAGTTAGGCTCAGCAACAGTCCAGGAAGACATAAAAAGACACAGAAGAGGAAAAAAGAGAAAGACACACGGAAAAAAGAAAGCATGTGCCAGGTGAGAGGTCTTTGTTCCAATCAGACTTTTAGACCAGATTTGAGTAAGTATTTGAGAGCTTGCCATTCTGATATTTTCAAGAAACCAATCTTCTATGTAGAGAATCCCTAGGTTGAAAAGGCCTGTCCTAGTAAATGTACGCATTTTTAGAATAGGAAGATAGGTTTCCCATTCACTTTGAAGCATCAAGGTTTATATAGAGAGAAATGTCCAGTAACTGTAGGTCATTTTCTGTTCAGTTTAGAAAGCAGGATTACCTCTCTTGTTGTGGAATTTTATATAGATTTTGAAAATGTTATATAGAATAGAAAATATTTGGTAGCTGTCTGGGATTTTTCTAGTTGGTCAGGACATAGGCCTCTGAGACACTTTGTTTATAAACAGAGAAACATGTATATATTTTATGTTGTGCTGCTTAGCTGTTCCAGAGATCAAAGAACTGAGATGCCTCTAATTACACCAACCTCTTGGGTATATTCCTGGCATAATTTTTTTAAATTTGGGAGTTATGATTATTTATTTTAGTTATTGATTATCCTGTTCAATCTATGTTCTATGTAGAAACAGGATCCTAGTGCACAGTCAACATGGATATTGAAAATCCAGATCTTAACTAAGCTGCTAAGATTTCTTTAAACATGCAACAACAGTAATAGACACATACAGTACATTATACAACACGGAGCATTCAGATTTTCAAACGTTTTTGAAATAAATATTGTTATAAGAGATTAATTTGCTAATTACAGAAGGCAGAAATTCATGTTAATGCATGAGTTTGTATTGAGAACTGGATGATAAAAAACAGATTCAATGTAAGGGATGAATAATCAAATTGGAGTGATATAAATAGAGAAGTGCCAAAGATCTGTACTGGAGTCACTGCTCTTCCTAATTTATACCAAAGAATTTAGCAAACACAACAGAGGCAACAAATGAAATTCAAATATTTAGATAAAAGACCTGTTAGTCAGTTATTTCAAGACTTATTAAAAGGCTGACAGATAATGTCTACTGCAAACAAATCAGGGTTTAACATGCAGGCAGCAAAAACATTTACAATATGACACATTACTGCTGCTCTGGAAGTCCAGAGAACAGCAACCAGATACATTCCCAGGCTTAATGGATGGTCCTACACAGATAGGTTAAATGAACTGAACATTTTCAGTTTTAAACAACAAGTGGACCTCAAAAAGGTATTCAGCTACTACTACTTTTGCTTTATATTAACCATTACATGCAAAATGCAAATACAGGCATGTGGCCAGGTTCATCTGGTCATGTGGTACTTCTCTCTATTTATGCTTTACTTTTCCAATACCACTTTAATTCTGTTTTTGAAGCAGCAGACTCAAAGCCTTTGGAGGTGTAATGTACTGTACATTCCCTCTAATGTGTTTTAAGACTCAGTGTGCCACATAAACCCCTATATGGTAGGATTTGGGGTTCCTAACACAGACTAAACCCCTTGGTGTTATTAAAGCACACCCTTGATTGAAGCATCTCTGCAGAATTTGGATTGTAGTAATATAACATCCTTCTGTGGACTAACAACTTCTAGGCATTGTGATCATAATTTTTTCATGTTCTTTTGTAACTTTATCCTGTTATCCCATCTCTATTAAATAAAAAATCAGTTGTATTCTAACTGTGTTCTTTCTTCTACTGTACTGATCACACAAGAAAAGGTAAAGGTAACATAACCTAAAGATTAAATCATAGTTTACCAACTATTATACCAATCCAAGGACTGGTATTTAAACCTCTTCAACCAGTCTGAATGCTTTGGATTTTTTTGTGAAGTCCTGAACAACATCCAGTCCAAGCACAAATGAAGGCATGCTTAGAACTTGAACTTGAACAAAGCTAACTTAGAAAATAAAGAATCACTTCCTGACATAGACTGCTTTTCTAAAAACAAACAATTTATCTAGCCTTATAGCAGGTTCCAATAATATATGATTCTTCCAAAAAGGATTTGATTATCTTGTTCATTACATTTCTCATATTCTTATTTTAGAAATTAAAATACATCTTGGCAGATGTTTATAAATCTACACTTGAGGTGTAAAACAAACCAAAAGGGTACTGAATCACATCACAATTACAGATATTATCAGATGACTAATAAGATTAATGTGACAAATGTTATGAAAAATAATACTTCTAGTGCTCAGTCCTGATTCATTTTAAGGCTGGCAAGAAAAGAACCTGATGCACATTTGGAAAGCCTGCCCCTTAGAAACTGCACTAGACTAAAACATGTATCGACAATACCATCAGTCAAAGAGCATGCTGAGATAAACTATATACTGTAAGTCTCTTAACCAAGGAAGAAATAGAATAGAGACTGGAAAGTTCCTAATGCAGAGTTTCTTTGTCTCTTTTCGGCATGGATCTCCTCCTGGGATTATAGAGAAGCACTGTGCAGTGATATCAGTGCTATTTTAGGTACTATGTGAAGTCTTTGGAGACCCTCTGTGATATATGGCTTTGATATCAAGAGTAATTACTTGCTATGAGGTCCAGAGAGCCCCGAGAAAGAGTAATACAAAGAAAACATGCGACGCTGATGAAAATCAGCAATTGTTATTTGATTTTATCACTGCTTTGAAGAGTTTCATTCAACAGTTCTCTCAGTGAAAGAGTAAGATAATGTAAAATATCTAGTTTTCCATAACATGCCTAGCAAAATCTTTTACAAGTAATTTATGCACCTATAACTAGGATATTTAGCAGTTTTAGTAAAAACCATAGTTGTATGCCTCATGAGAAAATCAATACAAAACAAATTTAAATGAATAGCCTCAAAAAGAGAAAAAGATTGTAACAGAATATAAACACAGACATATACATGTATTGGATATACAGACATATACGTATAGTATACTTTATATAATCGTATGTTATATATAAACATGAAATATGCTACATGTTAATATATACATATACCTTTTTATTGTATATGTAATTCTTTAATGAGGCATTAACCTATTGAGGCTCTTTTACAAGGGTACGCCTGGAAAGACAAACAGGGACAGCAGGTAGTTTGGCGGCATTGACAACAATTTTGCATTAAAAATAATTTCATCCAGCAGAAATGTTTTTCATTTTGCTACAATCTGACATGTACTCTTTAAAATACATGTAAGTCAATATATTTTTGATGATTTATACATACTGTACATTATTTTAAGAATCTATATTGCTATAGTATATTTTTTAGATTAGAAGCATTGAGTCATTCAAGATAGACTTTTTTGTTTCTTGTTGCTCTACCAAAACCATAATTTAACAAGATTAAATTATGTTAAAATACCACTAACAGGCAAGTTCAAATGTTTTCAATTAAAATCCAACAGCAAATGCAGTGCCAAAACCAATTAAAGGTTAACATAGTATTGAAAATGTCATTAGCATCCTCATTTACGTGTCTGAGAAACACAAGGGTGAAATGAGAAGGAGAGCTGCAGGTGTTTTATTGGTTAAGACACAGTTCAGCTTCAACATCTGAACTCTACATGTATTTAAAAAAAAAGTTTTGATGCATCTTTTTCGAAGAAATAATGAAAATAAGAATCTGCTATTTTTCCCAGGATCTCATCCAGCTGTTTTTTGAAGAAAACAGGGTATCGCCTTCAACAGCATGGCTGGCAGCTTGTTACATGATTTAAATACCCACACCAGCTTCAATCCAGCTTCAATATCCAATTCCACAGTTATCCTCAGCCCCTGCCAAATAAACCCATGTGCTACAAACAGCTGCATCATCAAGGTGTGTGACAGGCCTCCAGATTCAAAAGAACAAGACATGAAAAACTAATGTATCAGTGATCAAATAAACTGTGTTGAAGAGTGCAAAAAAAGAACTATTAGAAATTATTGCTCCACAAAATCTTTCATTCAAGTACTGCAACAGGTTAGATTCTCAAAGACCAAAAAGCAATTGGTATTGTAAATAGTACCCGTGTTTCTGTTCTTCCTATTTTCATGTGTGTGTGTGACAGTATGGATGCTGATGGGTGTGACCACTATATTTGACTGATTCCCAGTTCCTGTGGGTTGTCATAACAGGAGCCTGTAGCTGTGGATCACCAGCACCCGTGGGGGAGAGAGAGAGAATGTGAGTAGAAGAAACCCAAGTGAGATTGCTCTCTACTGGAGTCACCCAGCCCTCTGTTCTCTATAGTTACCAGCCCTGGTAATAAAGCCCAGGGAAATAAACCGGGGCAGGCTCCCACCATCTGACCGTCTAGTTGCTTTGTATGTATGCAAGGTATTTAAGGCACTTTCTTACTTATCACTCTCAAATTTAATAAAGGTAGCTAACCACATAAATTTAGGTCTGAGTCCTTATGTGCTATTTGTCCTTAGAACCTATGAAATTATAAGTTATCTTACAATACCATTACTTTGGTAAGTTTATTTTTTAACATAATGTATCAATCTTTAGGACACAGCTGACAAAACCTATATTTACAGCCCTTACAGCCCATTACAGATACAGCTCTGGTTTTCATAGTAACTTTCTAGTTTTCAGAGTATATATTACAGCTATATGTTACAGTCTTTACTGTATAAATTCTCTGTGTTAACACTGGAGTTAGAAGGAGACAGTATGTGCAGCAGTCATGGATCCAAAAATCTGCAGGCAAATGTGTGCTGACTGACTAGATAGAGAATCATTTCATTTAGAATTACTAAAAAAGACTTTGCAGTGTGCATTAAAGATAATAAGCTGAAAATGTAATTTGGGTTTAAAATAGTGCTCCACATTTTGAAAATTACTAAATATATTACACATCTACAGTAATTATAATTGCTAAGGATTACATATAATGGCAGTTTCACTGCTCTTATATACTGTATATAACTATCATATACTGTATAACTATCATAATTTCCCAAGTGTTAGCATACGGATTCACAAATTTCTTTTAGTTTATATTTAGTAGAACAGACACTTTGCATTTAATTCCAATGGCACCTACCAAATTTACCTTACTTATGCAGAAACCTAACTTTAGGGAAAGTAAACTACAGATGAAGAAATCTGCCTTTGGTTTACATGATGACTTAAGACATAAAAATGTATTTGGTTAACATAATTATCACTACCAACAATTAATGATGATTACATAAGGAGTGTCCAACCAACACACATTTGTTCTTGTTGATAAGGAAGGGCTGAATAAAATATTTAAGGTGGAAATACAAATAGGAAACAAAACAAATGGATGGACTCTCCTACAATAACATTATAGAACATCACAAAAATCTAAGACACTACCACAACTCAGTTTCAAAGTCAATGTCCCATATATTCTCAAAGGCGTGCTGTAATCCATATTATAATATACTGTCATGGATGCCCTGTGAATTCATTTCTAAATATAAACTCATTCCCTCCTATTCTCTTTTCATTTCTGTCACCTCCTGCATTATCTAGAGTTGGAAGCCTTCTCTGAAGATTTCTTTCCTCCTCCACCCATGGGCTTTCAAGTCAGCGCCTAGCAACAGCTGTAAACGCCTGCTGGAGGCGGCTTTTTACTGTGATACCCTTCTTTAAATTCTTCAGATGCAAATGAAAATTATGCTGATAAAACTGCAAATATCACAAGATTTTCCTACAACATTATAAATTCTTTTTTTATCCCATGTCTAGGCTTGCAAGCACATAATTAAATAAAACGAAGGTATTGATTGAAACTAAATCACCCTCTCCCATTCTGGTCAATACGATTTAGTGCAAGATGCAGGGGCATTCATTAGAGTAAGTTTTCTTTATTATGTTAAGTTTAATTCATTCAGTAGGATAAGGATTACTATTCTGTGTGAGGGGAGTAAACCAAATTATCAAGGAGATCAATTACTTCCAGCTGTTCAGGAATTAAGTTTTCTTAGCATACAGTATACTGTAATTCTAAATTAGATATACCGTACCTTATCAAATATAGGATAACTATTTACTGTATGTTGATACTTTCATTCCCATACTGTATATAAAATAAACAAATATCAAGTTTAGTTATTTAAATAATAGTTATTGTTTTAACAATGCTTACTGAAAACCCAATTATGATTCACTGTATTGGCAAGTTTTCGCAAACACCCAGTACTAATCAGATTTTGGGGGGATCTTGAAAAACATTAAGTCATGCAATATTTTGGGTTTATCTGATTTAAACTAATCCTGTTTAAACAAGCTTGTACTGTTTTGGAAGTAAGTTACTCTTAAGGGTTGTGTAGCTGGCACAGCACACAATTTCTAAGCAATTCAATAAGATTAACATTAAATTAGATCGATGTATTTTATATTTATATTCCATAGAAAAACAGGGGATGTGGCTGTATGCCACTGTGTCATTATAGTATTAATATTAATTATAAATATTCGTATTAAATATTAATTGTAAAATCATAGTTATCATACTTGAACTGATGCTTTCTGTTTTTAAATATATGACCCTTATTAAGCTAGCAACGAAAAGCAAGGTCTACTGCTTTGCATAAAAAGGACAAAAAAAGTAGACAGCTATCTACTCATAGTTTACGAAAACACTTATATTTTAAAACAAAATCACCTTTTGGGTAGTGATGAAAAAAAACACATTGAAAACAGATTTTAGAATCTTATTTCTTTGTATTTGACAAGAAGGACTGTATTTTTCATCTGTAAGCAGCTTAACCATATTTAATTTTGTTCTATCAAAAAAAATGAGCGATTTTCTCATTTCCGCGGACAACAAGTTCACAGGAGGCTGTTGCCACTCACCTCTGAGACATTATCTTATAGGCATCTGGCAAGTAACATCTTGTGTTTTCCATCTGGGCGGGGTCAGCGTCACATATTTTGTCATCTGTCCTCCCGTAGTTGGCACTCTCGATCATGATGACATCCGTGCCAGGGCAGCGAAGTTCTATGGGGTAACTCTCACAGGACAGCTCCCTCCGTACAACTGCCATGGGAATCGGCGCTCGACTAAAGGCTGAAAGCAAAGCAGACGGTACAAAACCTTTTTTATTTTCAAAACAATACATACTTCTAGGATGGTAATTTGTTTTCCTACTAAATTGATCTTGATCTGAGCATTATGGTGCTGCATGGTGTGTTACTGTACATACTGTATGGCCTTGTACTGTACGTCATGCAATGTCTGAAGCACTGGTGCAGAAGTAGTGTTTCACAACCATTTATTTTAAGGGCTGCTCCTTGTTATGTGACAGGAGTCAGTAGCATTATTATCCGTGGATTTTGAAAACAAATTATGCAACAAAAATCTCTTATATTTTGCTGTCATAAATAAATCAGAAAGGGGAATCTTTTTTGTGTGCTGCTAAAATGAAGCAAGCACTGAATGATCAGCACCATGCGGTGTTCATTATCCACTACTGTAAATGCATTATTATACAGTATACCTTCAATAATTTCCCCAAATGTTGGATTCTGAAGGACAATTATAAATAAGTTATAAATATAAACAGGCTCCTGTCTTTTCAGAAGACACTGAAATAGAGGATTTAACCAACAGATACAGGTTTGAAAATATAAAATATTTAACATTGCGGTCTACAATTTTTGGAAAATGATCAAATGCATCATTTAAGGATCCTGACAAGCATGAAAAGGTATCTGCTATCATAGTGACAGTTGTAGATGAACCATTTAAGTTCAATTTGAGCTTCAAAGTCAGTGTTAAAAAGCAAATACTGTACAGTATTCTTAGTTTTATTTATAGTCCCTTGTAAAAGTCTTCATACCCTTCCTATGATGTCCCATTTTGTGACATTACATAATGATGCATACCCATTTTTGAAACTCATTTTTATTTAAACCCTGAAGGTTCAAACTTAAGTCTTCTAAAGGTAAGGTAATTTACAGTAAATGTCTGCAAAAAAATATTTATTGCATATGTTCAGAATCTTGTAAATCCTCTAAATATTCTTTCTGTATTTATTTGCTGTTCAACTTCTTGCAAGTTGTGTGCATAACAAATATCTATTTCTACTTGAAAGTGTCATGACAGCAGACATTAAAGCATCAAATTGCCAAAACTGTGCAAGGGTGTGTACACTTTTGAAAGGCAATGTTTAATGATTTGGAGGCAGACGATAAAAGCAATAGAAAATCTCTCGTCTGATAATAAATAAAGAGAGAGCCGCAGAAATGAGAATAACATATGACACAATCGTATGAGTAAGAATCAATTTAAAGATTTCAAACAGCAGAAAGTCAGTTGTAAATGTTATATTGTACTGCACGTATTTACTCAGAGAAGCAAAATGCAAACAAGAATCTGTTGAGAATTGTAACAGATGTGTGGAGGTGGTTTCAGAACAATTATTTTAAGATGAAGTGATGCCACGGGTTTATTTTTCAAAATCCATTACAAATTACTATTATCCATTACGAATTCTAAAACACAGGCACTGAAACAAATACCAAAGGCTAACGCAACATTTACTTAGCTTTCACCACCACTAACCACTATACCCCTTTTGTTACTTTTTGAACATATTTAAGATGTTAAAAAGAAGCTACTGAATGCTTCATAAGGATGTGTGTTTTTATTAACTTATACTCTACATTTACTGTATTTACTGCATGTTGAACAATTTACAATAATAGCGGATCAGAAAAAAAATGGAAAACTTTTTTCTTATAGTTTTTTTTTTAAATAAGCAAGGTGAAACCTTTTGTGCTCAGTGCTTGATCTTCAGAATTTTTTGTCACAATTTAATGGAATATGTTCAACATTTATAAATAATAGATTGTGATGTCACTCAATAGTTGTTTACACCTTCTTGCCTTTTATTGAATATTATAATTTAAAGTAATGTAAGGATGTGTAAATTATCAGAGTTTTTTTTAGAAATATCCTTTGTAATTTCAGGGAAAAACATATGTCTCTCATTATCCAACAGTTTGATCCATGAGAAGTTTTACCAGTTATCTCCAAAGCTCTAAGATGCCAAGACAGGTGATGAATTTTTAAATCTTGTTCCCTTATTGTCAGTAAATCTACAAGGTAGACCTGAGGCATTATACTATCAAATGTATTGAAATGTTGCTTTTCTGCTTCATCAGTGCAATATATAAGTCTCAGCTGGTAAACCTTTAAACAATTTAATCTACTATTCAAAGAAAAATCTTCTCCCATGAATACAATAATTAATATACAAAAGTAAGGTTTCATTTGCACTGTTGTGCATCATTTACTTTAACTCCGAAAAAGCTTCAAATATTATACATAAAGGATGAAAAACATGCCTTGAACATAAAGCCCCATGGAAATGAAAGAAATTACTCAATAGAAAAGTCATACAAAGTTTGTTACTCTCAGATTAATATCAATCAGTAACACAAAAATAATAATAATCTTGTTATGAATCACAATCTGTGATGAAGCCAGGGAAGAAAACTCTGAAGATCACATTCTAGAAAAAACACCAAACATTATAGCTGTTTATGGTGCCAAATAAAAATGAGAATTTCAGCATTTTTTATTAAGTCCTACCACAAAGGACCATTAAGGTTGAAGTAAAGTGTCTCAAAGATGAAAATCATAAACATTTAGATGATCAAACAGAAATGACTAATATATTAAATGAATATTTCACTGTGTTTACCATGGAAAAAGAATTACCACATGCCCCAGGCAGGGAAAGGCAAAGTTATATATTAAATATTAATAGCACAAAAGAGACATAAGTGATACAGGTACTAGAAGCACTTAAGACAAACAAATCTCCAGGGCATGATAGTATTGTATCAACTGTACTTAAAGAAACAAGATATGTAATTTATAGGCCAATAAAAAAGTCGTATACAAAACTTCTCCAACAGTTACTCGAGATAGCCATAGCCATTGACTAGAAAACAGTTAATGTAGCATCCATCCATAATAAGGTCATCAAAACTAAACCAACTAATTACAGATCAATAAGTCTTACTCTTTTTCCATGTAAATGTTATGGGGACAATAATTAAAAGTAAGTTATCATTTGTATGGCAGTAGGATTCTAGGGTACAGACAACAGTTTTGAGATGATGAAATTAGTGGAGTACCACATGGATCAGTATACAATCACTGCCTAGTTTAGATTATAAGTACATAAGAACAGTTACAAAAGAAAGGAAGTAATTTCGACCCTCTTAGCCAGTTTGGAAGTTAGTAGTAAATTGATCTCACCTAGCCATTTCTTGAAAGAAGCCAGGTTATCGGTTTCAACAGAATGGATGGGTAGCTCCCACCTACAACCCTTAGGGCAAAGAGCTGCTTCACATACTGTAACTCACTCCACTTGTGCCCTCTGGTTTGTGTTTTACCGTTCATTCTGATGAAACCCACTCAGTTTATCAATGTCTTTGAGGATTCTGAATACTGGTCACGCCCATTATATTCTCTATTCCAGACTAAAAAGGTTCAGTTCCTTCAGCCTGTCAAAGTACGATATACCTTTAAGCCCCAGAATATTGTTCTGGTACTGTATATCTTCACTATACTGATTTCAGAGCAACAACGTCTATTCTATAATGTGGTGACTATAATTGTACATAAAATTCTAAACCATGTCTTATTGGTGCAATATAAATTTTATCACAGCATTCCTTAATTTAAATTCTACACTTTTATTAACTATACAATTTTGACTATGACTACAGTATATACAGTATAGTGTGTTTCAGGCCATCTAATGTTTATAAGTTTTCAAAACTTATTTATGAAGTCAGGACCCCAGAAGCTAAAAGTTTTCTTATTTTGTTCAGTGTAAAGAATAGTAATAAAAATAATAATAATACCTATTTCACATAAAAGCTGTTAGACCAGGACCCAAGAGTACACGCTGATATTCAAGATGTTATTATGCTGTTTGAGGGAAATAAAAAGGCATTCATTGTAAAACTGCACCTCTGGAATGGGAATCCTATCAAATCATTTTACATATCCTGGTTCTTGACATCCACGGCAGAGGACTGGTTCATTCTTCCATACCACCGGATCTCAATCTACACGATGTGATTTTCACGTAGGGTTTACCTGAAAAACTAAGTATTCCAGGCTAATAAAGGTAGGTTTGAGGATTTAAAGGCGGCAATTCATTCCAATTTACCTAACATGTTTTAAAGGGCATTACAAATTTTTCAATTTTGGAGATTGTCTTTGAGCATAGAGGAGGACATACTGGAGATGCTTTAAAACAATGGACTGCATGTCAGTTTTAGGAAAATGTACATACAAATTTGATGTATCTTACAGTACATGATTAAAAGATCAATAAAAAATCACCACATAGCCTTTTTTCAAGCAGAAAGATACTGAAAGGCTAATGCTCAGAAGTTCTTTCTTTTTTTCTTTCGGTTAACTTGGCAGACTAAAAAATAAAAATTACATAATGTGGCTGACATTAAAAGATTAAGACTATCAAAAAAAATTCACTACTGGAAATGCAGATAACGTTTCTAAACCTGTCTCTATGCGAGCTGTAGCTGGTTTATAAATGCCGTTGTTTTTAAGTTTTATCTACAATGCTTAGCATTTGAATAGGTTTCCAAGTGATTCTTAAAACATTGGAAATGTATGATTTACTTATTTATACCTTGTCTTTTGAAGTTAGACCACAACAGATGTTTAAAAATGAAACATCATGCTGTCATCAACTTCTTGACTTCATAGAACACACACATCAAACGCTTAACAAGCTTCATTTGGTTTAGTGTTCAAAGATTTTAATGAGCTTTGATTTTTCGATTTTCAGCATACATTATGATCAACCTGCCAAACATAAATTACACATAAGCAATGAATTAACCCTTTAAATACAGATCCATGTTTGAATAATTTTGTTATGTTCTGATATGCTCCAAATATTTATATCAAATATTTATATTAATTCCATCAGATATTATTCTACTGTTCTTTATTGGAATAATATGAAAAAACATTAAATCAAAAACATCTACGGTATTTGGGGGCACTCATGTTGTTCAAACAATAAAGGTGAGACCGAGTTCTCTGGCCATGATGCTGCCATTTTGTATCTGGAGAGTATCACCAGTTAAATAAGACTGGGATTCCACAAGTGGCAATGCACAACTGGAAAAGCAATGCTACGGTATGGACGGGATTAATCAGCACAGCTTTCCGGCATGAAAACTGCAGCCTGACATGTTCCTCCAGGTGGCGCTAATTCTACTGTAAGGCACTATGGACCTCGTCATCTATGAAATGACAAACTGCTCTGCAAGTGGGAATGTCAGAGGAGCATGTTTACTTGTCTCATTCCCTCATTCCCTTCCCTGGTACAAGATTTAAAGCAGTAAAATGGAGTTATATACAACTGGAAATTCCAAAGTAGTCTGGTATACTTACAGAAACAATCTGATGGGTTAATCAAAATTTTAAATATGTATACTGTATATACAGTATATGTAAGGCGATTTGTTAGAAATCAAAAATTGGGGTGACTCATATCTAAATGTATAATATGTAAAAAAGGCATCTTTTATGTGAAGGGGTGAAAGTATAAAGATTATTTAACTCGGTTCTTGAAGCACACTCACACTAAATTCAAGAGCAATGGCCTCTGATATTTACTTCTATAAAAGGACCAGAACTTTAAAAACATTTTTTTTCAGTAAACATGCAATATTTAAAAAAAATGCAATCTAAAAATATCTAAGTAAGAAATCACATTTCTGAACAGCATTAAAGTATTTAACTGGGCCGTAATTCTATCCTAATTAGATTCTTACCTGAAGGGAGAGTAGGGGGGAGTGACGGTTTCCCCTCATGATTCCAGTAATCATAGTTATACAGATGGATGACTCCCTATGTAAGTTTTTTAGCTGAATTGTAAAAGGCAGGAACTTACAGTACATGAACATATTAGCTGCATGTAATGTAAGCACATAAAAAGTGTTAGTGTGGCAGGTCTGTTGAAATTTTCTGTACAGTTTATTTCACTAAAGAAATCATAAAATGTTTTCATGTGCACTAAAATATGATGTAGAATTCAGAATCCCTCTTTGTTTGTGATTTAGGTGCACTGTAGAGCTATAAGGTTATACCTATATTGGCAAAGGAGTTTTTCATAATTTGATCAAATTTCAAGTTGGCATTGCAGTTTTGTATGTTCCAAATTTCAGACATTTGGAATTGACAAGAGAATTAGTATTTACATAAGAAAGCATTTTAGAAAATCTAAAAATAGATTCCCGAGGGAACCAGAGAAGAATTTTAAAACCCTGAAGGCTTCTAGATTAAATTCCTAATTTATAATTTCAATTTCTTTCATGATATTTTCTAAAAGAAAACTGCTGATTACACTTTTCAAAAATCATTAATAATTCTTGTCCCTAAAGTCCTGGCTTTGGGGAAAAAATGCACATAAAATTAGATTCTGATAGAGTAATAAGAAAGAACACATTAGTTCCACCACGTTTCCTGAAAATAGGTTGCATGTTTCCTTACTGCATCAGAACCAAAGGATGTTCAATTTTCCACAGACCAGGAGTATGCAAGTCATTTCAAGCAGAACATGCAGTAAAAGTCAATACTCCATTACAAAGCAGTGTATGTCTCTGTAAAAATTAGATATTTTAATGTTGCTCTGTCATTTCATCAAGATAAAGCTGACTTATTATGACATTTAGAAGTTATTATTAATGCAAAATCCTCCAAGGCTTCCATGTTTTTTGTTATTTTTTAACCCCCTTGCAGGCAAGAATCCTACCAGTTCAGCACAGCTGTAGAGATCAGCATCCATAACTGTAAAACCTCCAGTACATTTTCTTGAAATAATACTGTATGTGGATTTGATTGTTAAAAAAAGATAAATGGAATAAATGCATTGAAGAAAAAAATTAAATCTTGGAGATATTAAAAAGTTCCTGTGGCAATAAAGGACATGATATTTAAAATAGTTATAGTGGAATTAAACAAATGGAAGTAAATGTTGAGATACTGTATACATTTACACACTATTTTTACATATAGACTGTATATACAGTAGACACACACATACCTATAATGGAGAATTCTGTACACACATACAGAAGAGAGTAAATAATGTTTAGCGAGAATCCGCTATTTCATTTGCTACTGTATAAAAACTGATTTTGTACGCACTAATATTTACCTCGGGCATAACTGTGTGAATCTTGCATGATGTCTTTTCTTCAAATTCCACAGTTTCATCACTTCTCCCAAACACATGCAAGAAAGGTAAGATTGTCTAGTTTGCACTGTATTGTATGTATGTTAACATGGACGATAATGATATTGGCAAAGAGTGGTGATTTCTGAGTCTGTGTTCTGTTTCATTTGACAATGACAATGCACAGGTTCTGTACATCCATACATATCACCATACAGCCATATCACCCTGCAACTCACAACTAGCAACCCACTGAAGCTAAGCAGGTGTGAGCCTGCTCAGTACCTGGATGGGAGACCTCCTGGGAAAAACTAAGGTTGCTGCTGGAAGAGGTGTTAGTGGGGCCAGCAGGGGGCGCTCACCCTGAGGTCCACGTGGGTCCTAATGCCCCAGTATAGTGATGGGGACACTATACTGTAAACAGGTACAGTCCTTTGGATGAGACGTAAAACCGAGGTTCTGACTCTCTGTGGTCATTAAAAATCCCAGGGCGTTTCTCGAAAAGAGTAGGGGTGTAACCCCGGTGTCCTGGCCAAATTTCCCTTTGGCCCTTACCAATCATGGCCTCCTAATAATCCCACTCTATGAACTGGCTACATTACTCTGCTCTCCTCCTCACTGATAGCTGATGTGTGGTGGGCGTTCTGGCGCACTATGGCTGCCGTCGCATCATCCAGGTGGATGGTGCACATTGGTGGTGGTGGAGGGGAGTCCCCATTACCTGTAAAGCGCTTTGAGTGGAGTGTCCAGAAAAGCGCTATATAAGTGTAAGCAATTATTAATTATTATTATTATTATTATTATTATTATTATTACATAGGGAAACGTTAGCTGATGTCTGTATGAGGGATTACCATTATTTTTGGTAGAATAGCCACGCTAAAGGAGAACTTTAGCTGTAGTCTGTATGAGGGAATGTCATTATTTTGGTAGAATAATAATGCTATCATCTTTTTAAATTGGATAGTCTGTGTCAATGGTACATTGTCACTTGTGTCCTAACCATTGTTACATCAGTGCCAATAGCAGTGTAATATATAAATGCTAAGCATAATAATTGTGTGCATGCCATCCATATACAGTAATATACAGTATAATGCAATAGTACATTTACAGTACTTTAGAACAAGTTTATTTAGTGTAGGACTGTATCCTACACAAAATCTTAAATTATATGCATTCCATAATTCAGAAATTAAATGTATATATGTATACTGTATATTAGAGCGGGGGTGCCCAACTTTTTTAATGTAAGATCTTCTTTTGCATTTGCCAGGCCAGCGCAATCTACCAGTGTGATTTTGAAGCTCTGATATAGGAAACACAGACACCAGTTCAATAACAATAGCTATTACAAAAATGACAGTAAATAAAAACAAGTCATTCATGTTACAGTGCACAAGTAAGGTTCCCCATTTTAGAAAAAAAGAATGTCCTACCTTAATGTGAGCATTGTCACTGAGAAGCTCACTTGAGAACACTTTTTTTAAACGTGATGACACCGCTGATCATGTCAATGACATTTTTATTTAGTCCCTGCAGCTCCACATTCAGCTCATTCAGAAGTTCAGTCACGTCTGTGAGGGATGTTAAATCCAGAAGCCACTGGTCATCCTCTAATTGGGCATATTCACCATGTTTAGACGACCCGAGAAACTCTTTTATTTCAGGCAACAGCTGTCTGAACCTGCCAAAAATGTTTGTTTTTGAAATCACCAAACAGCAAGTCAGCAGCCTCAGCAAACGTTTTTTTTATTACTTCTCGATCCCTGAATGACTTTTTGTGTTTAGCCAAGACGTGGTTCACACGGAACGATGCGATGATTGCCACTTTCCCTCTTGTGTTAGGCCTTGCGAAAACCGACTGCTGCTACTGTAGTTGAGATGTTAATTTTTCTACTTTTATTTTCCGTAACTCACTTTTAAAGTCCACTTTATCGGATCGACTGGCCAATCATGGATCGACTGGCCAATTACGATCGACTGGCTGGGCACCCCTGCATTAGAGTATGCATTTTATAAAACTTCCTAAACTAGGTCATTTTAAATTGGTAAAATTGGGTAGCATTTCAATAATTTTAAAACAGATTCTGAAGGGAAAGTATAAAATTTACACAGCTTTGTTACAATCTGCAATACCAATACTTATACTGTACATACTTAGAAAATGTCCTCAAGCATTCCAAATGTTTTTTGAATGATAGTCTAAATTGTATATATGCCATACTGAAATCTAAGATTAAAAAAAGGATAGCAACTGCAGCACAAACTCATCCTTTTAATCTTTTTGTTTTTAGCAATAATTATTTTGAACATCATCTCTGTAATAATGGCAGTTCTTTCTTCTGAATAAAAATGGCACAAAAACAAAAAAGGAAAGATTTGCAATTGTTCTCTTCAAGTTGAGGACATTTATGAGTAAGTAGTACATTCTACCATTTACACTGTACACACCTCTTATACATCAATAAGTATAGTATTATTGATTAGAAGGAAGAAAACACTAACACCACATGCAGGAAGAAAACACTAGTTCCAAACAGAGATATATTTAGACGTATTGTAATCAACATCGTGCTGCATTTTTAGAACCATGCGATGTGAAGGAGCAATTATGTTGTTGGTGAAACTCAACATTCAAATCAACTCCTATTTCTAAGCACACATAAACTGTAACCGTACAATATACAGTAATGCATATCAATAAAATGAAAAAAGTAATAAGCAATAAGCAAATACCCATATTGCATATATAAAAGCCAAAAAACAGGAACAGAGTATGCACTTTAATGAGGTCTATGAAGGAATAATACAAATAAAAGAGCCAAAAGGTAAGGAGTTTATTTCCTCAGAATAAATATTCCTTTCCCCCTAAACCACAAACTGCATTTACCCTCCTCACAAAGCAAATGATTAATTAGTGCATGAATCATGTCATTATTTGATTAGACGAAAAAGATACATCCACACCCACTCCTTTCTATGAAGCTGCCACAGCACCAGTCCTGTAGGAACTAAAGTGGCAACCACGGCAACCGTCTTAGTTCATGTTCATACTTTTGTCTGTAATGACTACAGGGAGCCTGAAAATATCTGGGTTTTTTTTTCATTAAATGTAGAAAAGGACTGTGCTTCGAGGTGAGTCGGCAACTGTTCTTCCGCCAGCACAATGTTCTTTTGCTTCTTTATCCACTGTAACCATTTGATCTGCTAACATTTACAAAACTTGAAATACTCTCAGATTCCACACTGAAAATGTCCTCAAAAGGGATCAGTCTTTCAGGAAAGACTTGGGGAATATAAATTTTTAGGCCAAGTTTTAACTATCAGGACTGAAACCAGCAAGGATTCTGCCATCACACTGCATACCACATTGTTATTTTACAAAATCAATAATATTAATTATATAATGAAATAAAAAAAAGATGAAACAGCTTTCCTTCTTTGGGACAATATTCCCAGGCAAATACAGAATTTAAAGATGCAAATCAGGGAATATGGTTCAAACTTAAAGAGATGTCACCTCATTCAAATTTCTAGAAAAAGATAAATACTGTAAATCTGTAGATGAAGAAAGGCTTTTGAGGACATCTTGCCATCTGCAAATCAGTACCACATGATTTTTCAGAAAACTGGAGAAAGGTGGGTTGACTCAGTTGATAATCCAGGAGGGGAGACTATCAACATATGAACATCAGAGGCTATTTCAAAATCAATACATCATTTCCCATTTTATTATTTTATGATGGGATTGTTTTTTGTAAAATTTCCAATATATCTAACATAGAAAACACTGAAAACCTTCAGTATTATCCAATTCCAATATAAATCAAAACTTACAGTAAATGTCAAAAATAAATTGCAAATGTACAATCTAAATCATGGCAGAAAAATTATTTGAGAAAATCCTACCAATATTAATACCAGAGGTTAAAATGTAATTTTTTAGCAAAATGTTGTAATGAGAAAAGATTATTCCTATTATTCTTATAAATAATATTTAATTTTTCAAAAATGTTTGGAGAAATTTCAAAGAAGTATTATGATTTGAGAAAAAAGACAACAAAACATGACTACCACTAATCCAACATGAGAGCAGTGACATGTTAACATGAAGCAGGGAGAAGCACGTTCTAGGCACACTGCACCTTTATTACAGATTATTGACTATGACTTGAATGATAAATTAATTATAGCACTTTTTTTCGTCTCAATATGGCAGAATAAGGCTGTGAATGCAGTGTAGCACCACTGAATTCCAAAACAATTTTATCTAGTTCTCAGCATGGGGAGTTGAGTTTTCAGCACGGCACGGTGCCACACATGCACAGCTTGGGAAAACGCCATATACTGCACTGTAACATTTGTGTCAAAAGGTGACATTAGAACATAACTGTGCTTAGTTCCCAGAGCTCTCAAAGGCTTAACAGGATGCTGTGAAAAGAGCAAGCGTAACCTCATAAGTCTCATTAGTGAGAAGAAAAACAACAATAATAATTACTTTTTTTTAAGTTTTTATTTATAAAATAAGAAAACGCAACGGCTTTACTCTCTTCTATATGATAAGAGCAAAAAATGAAGGGCCTTTCTTCTACCCCTAAGGACTACAGACTTCACTTTTAATACAAAATCATAATCAGTGTTTTTAAGTTATATATACAGTATTTAGCCTTTGTTACAGCAGTGGAACACAATAAATAAAATACTATAAAATATTGTAAAACAATGAACAACAAACTCTGTTACTTATTATCTATTAATTTTGCAGAGACCTAGATAAATTATATGTAAATGCTAGATAAATTATGTGTAAATAATTATTTTTGTAAACTAATCTAAGATGCAACTAGAGAAATTAAATAACTAAAATGAGCATGTTATTGTAAAATCGTACAATATTGGCCAGTATTGGTTTTTTAGTCCACTAATGAAAACTAAGAACATAACTGTGCAAGTTTAAGTCCAAACCAAAATAAAGACCTAATCCTCAAATGTACGAGTTGAGGCTACTTACAGTATATCGAAACAAGTAAAAGTTAATTCCATGCTGAAAATACCTTGTGTTTCTCCTTTCTATCTTTCAGCATTGAATTAACCTTTACTGGTTTCTTTGCAGTTACTATTTATTTAGTATCTGGCACTTTTGAACAAAATCCAGTGATTGATGCAAATATGTAACAAATGAGAGAGCTGTGATTTACAAGTTATACATCAGGGCATTCCAAACTTTGGCCTGGAGGACCACAATGTCAGCTGGCTTTAGTTTACCTGAACTCTGTCACTTAACTGAAATCTTACTTAAACTGATTTTCCCTTTAGAAATCAGAATTAATGAAGAAAGTCTAATTAGCAAATCATTTGTTCAGATGTAAGCTTACTTTGAAATAAAACTGTTTTCTGCCAGTATGGTTTAGTCATAAGCAGAGATCCTACAACTCCTTGGTGAAAAAACAAGAGACTAAAAATCCAGTAGTAAGCAGGCACTGACAGTTTTCTGCAGTGTCAGGTCAGTGTGCAGGTCTGATTCTGCTGACAGACTGGCTAATTTGCAGAACCGAGTTCTGCAGTACCTTCACATGCTTCACAAAACCAAGCTAGAACTTGAAGTGTAGTACTTTATACATGTGAATAATACTTCAGATTCTGCATGACCACAATGGGTTTTGCCGCCGGTTAAAAAATGGATGCTTTGAAATAAAAGCTGTTCAACGTTTTTAACTGTTTTTTTTTTTTCAGAAATCACTGGCTATAGTGTTCATAATTTGGTCCCCTTGTTGGCTGTTTTGTAAGAGGTACTCCTCAGAAAAACAGCAAACACATTGATTTTTAAACTACTTTTTGTATACAAAGAACTAGCAGGGCTCTGTGATTACTGCTTAGGGGAATATTATATAGTGGTCTGCTTAGCAAGTTAACTCTACACTTTGACTTCATTATCTATATTTAGTAAACTTTTGGCAGAACTTTTGTTTAATGCTATTGCAGAACCAGATGAACACATGGGGTTTGCTAACTATACAGTAGGTAAAGAAACACAAATCCTCTACAAAAGTGTGACATGATTACTGCAAGACATACAATACATGGCAGATAATATTTTTCCACAACAAGCAATTAGCATGTATGATAAATTTAATTGTACTAGGACATCTTTTGGGTGCCATGACAGACATCAAGAGCAAGACCTGAAGCAGTTCAAGATGAAACTGAAACCGTAAAAATCTCATCCTGCATCATTGGCATTGGAACATGGTCTAGCTCATTACTTTCTTACCACATTATAATGAAATAAAATTCTGTGGCTGGTCACTATAATGTACTACAAAGTCCATATCCAGCACAAATGCATGTTTAATAAATTAAACCATTTTCAAGAGGCCCAAACACAACCTGAGATCAAGCACAATGATCAAGACAGCATGCCAGGAGGGCAGGTAACATTGAAAGTTGGAGATATCTGGAACCCTTAACTAATTGGTTACTGATTAGTAACTAATTAGCAATCAATTTACTAAAGGGCTGGAAGAGATTTCCCAGAAACTCTTAACAAGGCACCTAGAAATGACAGCCAGGTATCATCCAGGAGAGACTGCAAAAACCTATGGATTGCAGCAATGTGACAGTGAATTTACTTACTTCCTTTTATAGTCCCAGATGGGAAATTTGCTTTGAAGGCAGTAGTCCAAATTAAGCAGGTTAATTCCATGGGAAGAAAGATAACTTAATTTTATTGCACTTGAGTCTAGGTAGTCTAAATCCACAACCAGATGGAAGGAGCTCAGATTCACTGTGCAAGGGGTGGTCATAACAGTCAATGATTATACTGGCCTTCTGCACTATTTGTTTGATTTAGATGTCTGAAAGCTGTAGCTGGTGTGCACCAATAATTTTGCTGGCTATCTTCTCTATCCTGCTCAGTCTGTTTTTATGTGCGTGTTAAGGTTCCCAAACCAGGCTACCACTGTGAATGTTAGGACAGAATTAATACTACATTCAAATTGAAAAAGTCATTGTTGTAGTACACACATTAGATCAGAGTTTTCTCAGGAAATACAATGCTGTTGGCTCTTTTTACATATGGCATACGTGTTTTCCTTAAAGGCTAGTTTGTAATCAAATTTGACAGCAGTCAGAGATACTGCAAATGTTGCAACTTACAATATAAGAACAGAGCTGTCTCACACAAGGGGCTCTAGCATTCTGGTATTAATGATAGTCAATAAGGAGATTAGAGCCAACAGACATTTCCATTCGGGGCTCAAATGCCCAGAGGGCAGCCTCGAACTTTAATTGCAACCAAAACCTGTCAATAAAAGGACGAATTCAAAGAGGTCTGCTCTCCCAAATCAGGCCCAAACAAGTTCCACTACCGTGTCTGGAGTCCTAGTCTAAGAGTCTTACAGGCATCCTCATGACAGGAGATCAGCTACCGGTTTGTCAGTCCCTATTAAATGCATATAATATAACTTCTTTTCCTTTTTCTCATTTTTTAGCAGTAATCCAAGTAATAGTACATTCTTAAATTCCCTATTTTATATTTTTTCAGTCGATCGGGAAATAGAAAATGCAGCCTAGAGGATACTATACAGCTGCCGGAGGGCTTACAATAAGGAGCATGGAAAACACGGAGGAGCATGAAAGCAGACAGTAAACAAAATGGTGAAGAGAGGCTCCCCAATATATAGATGCACAGAGGCACACAATTCTGTATATAGAGAGATGCATAGCAGACACATTATATTTAGAGGTGAAAGAAGAGAGGGTCTAGAGGCACAGAGTGCTGAAAGGAGAGCACAGTGGCACAGTGTTCAGGGGGAGTGTACGGAGCTCCGAGGTATCACAGAGGAAAGAAACATGGAGATAAATACCCAAATTAACGAACTCAGAAGCAGGTAAAAAAAAAGTTGGAAGCCTCTGGCAAGAATTGCACTGTTTATCCTCTTCATTGTTTTCTCCTTAAAACATGAAAATTAAACATTGGGATAAAAGAAAAGGATGGTGTGACTGCCAAAAGTAGTTCAGGTAGAAGAGCAAATTCCTCAGAAGCAGGACAGCAATGATAATAGAGATAAGAGCAATAAAATAAGCTCAGTTGCTTACCCAGGTAAGAAGGAGTGTAAGAGGCATGCCTGCCCTATATTCCTTTAAAGAAGGGGGCAGAGATTAGACTTCACTCTTCAGACTGGTCTATCAGTGGCAATAGTATAGATACTCTGTTTTTCATTCTTGGGGGCAAAGCTATCCATTGATCAATAACTACTCTTCAAAAGGGAAAGGAATTATTTTGTTGGTTAAGTTTTGCAAAATACACTAAATTCTATTAACATGCAACATTCCTTTCCTGGAACAGTACTAAGGAATTGCATAGATACGAACTGTATTAATTGGTAATGAGTTGGTTTGCAAGAGAAAACTAGAGTTTGATGAAAACTTTCAAGAAATTAAAAAATAATATACAGAATTTTAACCTCTTGAAGAATATCGCAAATGCACCACAGCTTGCTTAGTATAGCAGTCACAGACACGCCTATGAGAAAATGTCCATAACAATGTAAAGCATCTTGATTACAACAGATACAAGAAAAAAGAAAATTACATATACCGATAGTCGATAATAATGCTTGAATAAAACCCTTTATAGCCTTTAAATTAGAAGGGTAAGAGACTTCCTCAACCTTCTTTGTATTATATAAAGCTACCAAACTGAAGAACAGGCCACGATGCTGAAAATGAAACAGAAAATATTAACATAACATGACAAACTTTAATTTAACAGTATTCAGCACAAAATCGTTGCAATCATTTTAAAAAAATCTGACCATAAATATCAAAGTTCACTGTAGTCACAGCAGACATTATTACATTAGCTGTATTCTTCATGTTCAGAATTAATTACTTCCCATTCATTATTATTTGTCAATGGCCGTGAACCTCATAAATTGTTTGTTAAAAGTACTTAATCCTCTTTTGACCTCAGTGAGATTACATTAAGAACAACTATCTCTATGTACTACATAAATTGAATGGCAAATTAAATAGCCTTCCTTTTTAAAGTACTGTATAAAGTAGGTGGAGAATAATGTGCATATGCAGTTACATATTACATTTCATTTGAAACAGTTATTGACTAACTTGTTTCCAAGAATATATGTATTTAATTATACTCTTTTATCAATTAGAGTTGCAAGAAAAAATTTGTGAACCCTTTGGAATTACCTGGATTTCTGCATTAATTACTAATAAAAATGTGGTCTGATCTTCAACTAAGTCACAATAATAGTCAAACACAATCTGCTTAAACTAATACCACACAAACAATTGGACTTCTTCTTATCAATATTGAACATATCGTTTAAAGATTCACAGTCCAGGCTGGAAAAAGTATGTGAAAAAAAAAGGTTTGTGTGTTATTAGTTTAAGCCGATTGTGCGTACCTTTTTGAGTATAGCATGTCTGCTAGCTCCTTTTTGCTGATAATCAAGTCCTAATAGTAGAAAATGAAGACCAAACTGAAAAATCCAAACAATCAATGTGGAGAAGACTAAAGTAATGTTAATAGTAAAACACAATGAAAATAAACACATAATCAGAGTACACAACTAAAACAGTTCCCAGGAATTTGAATGCTTTGATTGCCCTAACAGACAAAAAAAAAATGGGCAGAGAGATAACTATGCACCTTATGCAAACCATATACTACCACAAATATCACCGATCCCCCAAATCCAACACAAACTCCAAAGTACAAATGTCAACATCATAAAAAACATTTTCATACCAACATTACATTACCAGTGCCAAACATGGACCTTGCCATCAACTAATAAATGTATGAGTATTAATGACAGATTCAATTGTATAGACATCACACAAGATTACCAATTAAACTCCCTACCCAAAGGAGAACACAATTGAAACACAGAAAACTGGAGGAGAAACAAGAAGATGGACAGAGCACCGGAACACTTTGAAACAACAACAACAAAAGACCACATAAAACTGTTTGTTGCTTTTTACTTCGATAGTACAAAATGAATCATTGAATGATATTTTCTTGTGCAAATGATGGGTGCAAATACTTAACATGTGTTTGGATATGAATTTATTCATTTAAAAAAAAATCTTTGGTTTGTGTAGAGGGGCAATTTTGTGTGTTTGACATATTTATTGTAAGGGTGGAGGATGGCTTTGTGAAGATGCTAATCTGTCAAAGAACATCTATTCACGGTCCATGAAAATCTTTCACCATGACTTGACCACCTACTGTACAACATGATATCACACTATTTGGTGCCTCAGACAGCAAGTGTCTTCTGGCTGCGTGAAAGCTGGTACTGCTTGATCACCCAAGAGTGGGGGAGTTCTGAATAAGAGTGGGGGTGTGAGGAGCTGTGTGTGTATGTTATGGAGGGTGATAAACAATCATCTTTGCTTTGGAATCTATGAGGTCACAGTATTCAAGCAGCTAATTGCAACCTGAAATCCAGACCTGCAGGTTATGAGAGGCTGCCAGTCATAAAGATTCAGCAACTTACTGAAGTGTGACTTCTCCTAACAGCTAGCCTGCCATCTACAGAGTACTGTATATTTAATCTCATACATGCATCTGCAATGAACATATAACACTGTCGTGTTCTGAACTAAAATTAGAAATGGCTATCTTGATCGCATACATGTAGCGCTAGAAAGCCCATATATCTGTAACGAAAATCCTTCTGTGACTTTGCCCTTCCTGAAATTGAAGCTGTCAGAGATTTTTCATCTGTAAATATAGAACAAACTTGCCTTTTGATGAGGACAGAATGTACTAGACTGTATTGTACCGGACATGTTTAAAATGCCAAGCCTGAAATCATCAGCCACATGAGCTGAGAATACCATTTTATGTATAATATTTTTATTTTTGCTTGACAGCCATTGTATTTTAATTGTACATTGTCATCAAGGCACTGCATACAGCTGGAAAAGAAGATCTTTCACTCACTGCAACATCAGTGTCCTTGAATACTACCTTAAAGGGACCGTGCATTAAACAGCTGAAAGACAAGCCTTTGAACTCAGAAACATCTCTTCTGAAATCATTTTCAGTGGTGCCCGATTCATTCAGATTAGGTTATTCCTACTGTTAATAGCAAAAGTTTCAAATATTTATGTGCTGTATTCCTAAAAATATGAAGCCACAAGACAACATATCCATATAATCTAAAACAACAGTTCTCAATTAAAGATTCCCTGGAGACTGTCCAAATAGTCCACAGGACAAAGGGTACCTTTTGCATAAATATCTGTATACATTCTGTATTATTTTTTAAGTAACTATACAAATCAGCTCTCACTTTATGTATCTTCTTTTATAATGCCTTTATTGGATCGGATAGAATGTATTTTGATTTTCGATTTCTTAAAATTAACATTGGTTGTATTTAAAATCATTACATTTAATATTGGTGTATGCTTCAAAAAGAGCCTTAACTGAGAGTTCTTGAAATGTTGAAAACCGCTGCTCTGAGAAATTAAAAATTCATATCACAAAATACCTATCTGTTCTAAATGTCTTTAGTATTTTATTTTTTTTCTTTGATTCTGCCTTAAGGCAGTAGATTGTATATACAGTAGGTACAATTATCATAAACTTTATTGATGCCTACTGTAAAACAGCATTTTTCAAAACCACAGAATAGCAAAAATAAAAATAGCTGTTTAGGGGACAATATAATTAATAAAAAAACATACAAAAGTAAGAGAGGTTGAAAGCACTAAGACAAAATTATCCCCTGCGGTCTTTTGTACAGAGAACAAACTACAACATCAAAGGGCTGCAATTAGCAATATAAATGATAATTATTCACTCCAATAATTTTAATACATCAAAATACGGGTGATAATTTTTTTCACAGATGCCATAATGCAGGGGTTGGTAGGGTGAGACAATCCTATATAGACTGCTTTATGAGAGTGAAGCTATGTCCACAAACCCCCTTTGTGTTTAAAAAAAAGTTAGCAATTATATCTTTCAGGTCTGTCTACATCACTCTCTTCTATTTGTTTCACAGACTGTGTTACTTTGCAAGCAGAAGCCAAGGTATTATCCTCTGAAAGGATTCCCTTAAAGCTGGATATCTGCAGTGAGGTCAATCTTTGAGCAACCTCTTGGGAATGCACACCTGCTATTTTTCCTCACTTGAAACAGTCACTCTTTTGTAGATTTTTCATTCCTTATCAATGTGACATCTCGATTACAGGAAAAGAGTGAATTACAGAAGCAGTTCCTACTGTTCACTGGACTACATACAGTAAACTACAAATGGTATACAGGATAATTACATGGATACAAAGAATGTTTTATCAGTGCTCATGATATACAGCTCTCAAATATTTTTTTTTTCTAGAATAGATATACATTCCCAAGCAGTGCTTTTTTATTCCTTACAGGGGCACAATCAAAATCATCCAGTCAAGATTAACTACAATCGTATTTGCCAGTGAATGAAAATGCCAAGGGGACAGACTATTTGAACTTTTCATCAGGGGAAAGGAAAGACTGAAAGACTAATATAACAGAAGGAATATATTAATGTTAACGTAACTAAAATACATTCTTAGGTGTTTTTGGAATAGAAAGCACATTCTCGTTGTCATATACAAAATGTAAGATCTCAATAATTCTCAGGCTGAAACACGAACTTTGACCTCAGAATAAAACTGGACACAAACCATGGAGTAAAATGAAAGCTTTTTTTGTTACTTATTTCCCAAGTACATTAAAGAAGAAGACAGAGCAGGCAAACTCCTTTCTCAAAAGAAGCCGCTGTTCGTAAAATAGAGGCCTTCTATTGTCAATAGTTCTATTGAATTCCCTCAGAGTGTACTGTGCCACATTGAAGCCCATCTCAAGTATCCCCCTCCCCCCTTATCCTCACGGTTAGAAAGGGTGATCTGTCTCCCTGCTACATTTGATCCCATTCTCAGTCTAGACTCCTTCTGCATGTATTCATTTGCATGCATCTGTTGCTCCTTAACTCTCAGATGTGTTTTTCAAAAGAATGTCAAAAACTGCAGCATTAAAAATAAGATGACTCCTGTTTTTTTACAATAATATGATTTTGGTATGAGGTCCACTGTCTTTTTTCCGTGTAAAAACAACAAAACACAGGGTATATGTATGTCTGGTATTACCAGATGTAAAAAGTGGTGTGCTACAGGGATCCATTTTAGGCCTGTTGCATCTCCTGATCTATACTGACAAGTTAGCTACTAAGGTTGGTTAGAAGCTGGTTAGAAGACCAATTGGAAGTTAAAATTGGAAATGACACAAAAAAGGGCAAATAGCAAAAACGGACAAACTTATGGAATAGGCCAACACAGGGCATATGATTTTTTAAACATTTTTAAATGATTCACACTGGTAGTACAAACACACTACACATTACACTAAATTGGGTGATTTGGAACTGCAGGATGCTACTTCTATGTCTGATATACAACAAAAAGAGTAGAATTTTACATCAGGGAAGCTATACTTAAAATGTACTACAATGCATTAGTAAGATCTCACTTGGAACACAATGTTCAGTTTTGGTCACCACAGCACAAAATGTATATTATAGCCTCAGAACAAAATTCCAAGAAGAGCAACAAGAAAGATTCTTGATCTTAGAAGATTGTCCAATACTGACAAGTTATGGAACCTAAATCATTTCAGTCTACAACAAACAAGAATAAGAAAAGATTTGATTCATGTATACAGAACGCTAAGAGGTATAAATGATTAACATAGGGGACTATGAAGTCTCCTGAAACAAAGTTGTGGGCTCGTAACTGTAAACTCAAAGGGAATTCGTTTGGAATAGAAAAGACTTCTTTACACAAAGGGTTTTGGGTATCCGGAACAGGATAAAACAGCAACAGGTTGTCCATTCAAGTGGTTGTGGCCCAGCCTTGGACAGTTTTAAGAAACAAATGAAATATTAGTTTCATGAAGCCACTTAACTACTAAACAAGCAACATAACCTGAATTGCCTTATTTCATTTGCAGGCTTACGTTTTTACGTTCTAATTGACCAGCTTTAAATTCCAGTTGGATAATGACCCAAAATAAACAACTCTATTGAAAAAGGGTGTGAAAAGAAAAATATAGACATGAGTTGACACCTAACATCTGCAATACATTTACTGATGTGTATTCAAGGCAAAAATCTAGTAAAAAGAAAGTATCTTTAATTTATGGAAAAAAATACTACATCTTATTCAGAGGGTTATGCAATGTCTTATATGACATCATATTAAAATTAAGTATATTTCTTAAATTCTTCAAGTGCTTCGAATTCAAGTGCTATTTGAGTATAAAATACCCTCCATCTCATTTTGAAAGAAAAACATTTCAACATCAAAACGACTAAAGTGGAGCCGACTATACGTACAGTATACAAAGTGTTTGCGATAATTGCAAACAGTATTTTAAGAAAGAACAGAATGGAACAGGTACCTAGGAAGAGGAATACGTATCATTGCTGGACCAAGGAATGTTAAGTGTATTTTGTATTTTAATAGCCAAAAAAAACAAGAAGATGAGAATAATTAGAAAATAATTACATGTAAAAGAGTTTGGAGGATGAGTATAACAGAAGACAAGGTTTTGGTGAGATACAGTAAGTAACAGGGGCTGATGACGAGAAAGACAAGTTCCCCTGTTTTGGTTACTGATTGTATCAGAGGTCATGCAATATGGTTTGTTTGAGAGTAAATGTGTGTGACAGCATACTGTATATGTGTGTGTAAATCCAAAAATCCAAATGTGTAGGCAATCTGCAACCTGTTAAAGCTGGATTTTGCCAGTACAGCAATCCAGTATGTGACTTGAAATAACTTGTGGATATTTCAATATGAATGCCAGTTGATTTCCAAACTGCACACATGACCCCACCTGTATGGTTGTGGGAAATTTATTTGAATAACTCAATTGGACTCTACTGATCTTGTCAAAAAGTGAAATAGACTGCCAATTAAAAACAAATATCTCACCTAACAGCCTTCATCTAGTAGACCAACAACCGCTTAGGTTTGCCCATAAGTTATTCACTTTAAAAAGGTATTTGCCTACACAAGTATTTCATGCCACTTGAAAATCAGTGATCACAAGGTAATGAGATAGTCACAGCAATTCTGTGCCCTTTGAAGGTATGTTATCTCATCCCTTTCTTTCTTTCTGCTCATTTTCAAAAATTAGATAGTCAGGTAATTCTTTTTTTTAATTTGGAAGGACAGATACTTTTTGCTGCCTGTTGGATAAGTATTAATGCTGATGTGTTGAAAAATTGAAATAATAAAATATTTGTTTGTAAGAGTTCGTGATCTAAAGTTTTGATTTGAAGCTTGTGGCCACTTAAAATTGTAGGTTTTTAGATACAGTATTTTAGTTTAAGACTTTAACAGTCTATAGAACAAATGTGTTTATTACACATTAACCACATTAAAAAATACATATAACTTGTATTTAGTTTGACAAATTTGTCTTAAGAATTATATGACTTACATATACAGTATTTACTCCTGTGCAATACAGTATGTGTGTATAAAGCTTTGTACAGTAAATGTAAATACTTCCAAACAACTATAACGCTACAAAAATGTAATGTTTTAACATATAATATACACATATTACCTCTTTAATGAAGACACACTGCTTGCTTACCACTTCAAATTACTTTTGAGGCATTTTGTAATATTTTTATCATCACTCACAGCTACCAGACCATAGTACCACCTAATGTAAACTAACATTGAAATCTTCTTGACCTCTTGTCAATACTCATCCTCATTAAATACCACTCTGCTTCAATGAGCAAGTTTAAATTGCATCTTTCAACACTTAAAGTGATGCAACTGAAGCTTAAACTCTAATTCACTCATTTATAAGATATACTGTATGTGCCCTTCAGCACACCTATAAAACTTCAGGGTATTTAACCTGTTTCCAAAAGCCTGCCTGCTTAATGCTGTTGTCTTTTGTTTCAATGCCTTTGACAGTATTTTGGCAATATAACTTACAGAAGATAACTACAGCCAGCTTTTTAGGCCATTTTAAGTGTCTTTATAAGTAGAAACAAATTATTGATTTTGTTATTTGAAAAAAAATGTTCCAAGACATTCTGTCAAAAAAACACTGTGTTTTATACAGTATATGTACAAAACAGTAGTTTTATGTAGAGGATTTCCCTATTCCCTATAAAGTTTAAGAAATTACATTTACTGAAAGCCTACAAAGAAAACCAAAATATGCTGTGAAGGAAATGTTTTGATAAAGTGTATTTTGAAATCCAATAGAGAAAGAGTAGAAACACTTTCAGGTTTCCTTTCAGTTCAATGGGTCCTTTTACAATATTTCAGAATATTAATTGTGAACCTTTAGCTCCATAGCAATAAGTACAGTAAGCACAGCATTTTATTTTCTCAGTTTTCTCCTGACAGAATATATACTGTACTAACCATTCTTCTTGCAGACAGCTCATAATCTAATATTCTTACTAGGACAGTTTAAAAAAAAAACTCCTGAGAAAAGTCTTATTAACATACTGCTTAAAATAATACAGACATGAGGCCATGTACTTCTTCCATAAAAGAAAAAACACAATTGGAACGGATAATCATTGGATTGTATATATATATACTTTCTCGATCGTCATCCCTTCTCTAGAGGGCGCTCCGACCCTTTCTAGTTTAGTTCCATTATCACGTTCACCTGCCCCTTGTTCCGTCTATTATTCAAACCTGGTGCTCCAGAAGCTCAGGGCTCTGCATTGGAAGATGGACGCCCGGAGGCCCACCTAGCATCAAGTCGCCCTGTGTCCGTGGCTAGAAGGCTTAGGCTTATAATCGGCGTCCTGTCATAGCTGAGACCGGGGCTCAGAGCTCCTGGCCTCGTCCTTCTGTTTTTATCTCCCTGTTCCTGTTCCGGATCCCAATTCGGATTTTACTTTTGTCTCATTTTGGATGGATCACCCGGCTTTGGATTTTGGACTGTGCCCTGATTTCCCCCTTGGACTGTTTTGGACTTGTTTGCCTGCGCTCCCCCCTTGCACCTGATCACTGGCAGCACCGTCCCCTGTTCGCCATCCCTTTTATTCCTCACCGTGTTTTCCCTGTAGCCCTTCTTCCGGATTATACCATCTGCATAGGGTCCTAAATGAGCACTACATGGGAGTCAGGACCGGCTCCCTTTAAATATACATGCCTGTTTCCATGTACACATGTTCATATTCCAAATTTCTATGATTTTTGTAAAAGAAAAACATGTTTCAGTAGAAAATATGAGACCAAAGCAGACAAAACACACCTGAAAAAAGTTATTTACTACTGTATACTTTACATTGATCAGGCTAATTGTTTGATAATATTGTTAGGATAATGATATAATCACCCATTTTCATAGCTTTCATCAATGCTGTATAATGATAAAATTATCATTTAGATTAAATAATAAATCCACTAAATTACAGAAAGCCCATTTAGGCCCTAAATAAGTTTCATGAACTGAACTGACTGACAGCAATTATATAAAAATTCAATCTGACTCACATTATATTAACTTATGGCTCCAGTGCTTTCAAAATCTAAATAAAATAAATCAGAAAGCAGTTATCCATTTCAAGTTTCACTCCAACTTCGCAGTGTTTGGTACTCTAAAGTAGTATTTAAAGAGTATTTAAAGCAGTTTGGTACTCATGGACAAGACAGTTAAAAATACAATATTATACAAAATCCTTTATAATAAATATAGACGCTCCTAATTGAATCCAGATGGCTGACTCTATTTTACCTGTAGAATCAGAATTTGTTGCAAAGACTACTGTAGTAGGTTAACTTCCTCTGCTTACTTTCTGCTTTACAGAAAGTCCAGTCAAAACAAACTCAATAGATTATGCTTTCTTTGTAACCAAATGAATGCAAAATTTAACCATCTCATATTTTAATTAACCTTCTTTTTGCTGATGAAAGATATATGTGGCTTATGGCTTATGTGTTGTCCCTAGAACTCCTTAGTATAATATTGTAAAACTTTTTTTTGTGAGATTAGATGTTTTACTTTATAAACTGGCAATACTTTAGATACGGACCATCTCTGATAAAAATTATGATAATGTTTAAGACTAATTGTTTAATAATGAAATTCCAAATAATTTTTATGATGTCCATTATTATAGAGTCATGGGTCTTCTTGACAAGTAATGATAGCTTTACCGTGCAATAATCATCTTCAGATTTTTTTAGATTATGTCCATATTTATTTTCTTACTTTGGATTTATTATTCTGCAAAATAAATGTGCTTCATGTAAGAATGTGCTTGCAATTTACATAATGTGTCCCTGTTTAATCTACCCCTCTTTACATCTGAAATGAATAACTTCTATTATAAATAAGATAGTTAAGAGATAACTCTGTGTTTCTAATTAGCTTTAAAGCTGAACTGCAGTACACGATTTAGATTTAACAAAACCATGTTTAAAAATAATAATAATGTTATAATTAAATCTAATTTTAGTGATTTCCATATTTTAAATCACTTTTTTGCCCTTTAATAAAATTAATATATATATTTTACTACTTTCGTTTCCAATTTTAAATAGATGTAATTACATAATTAATGGTGATATTGTATTGTTTTATGAGTGATCCTCGTTTGCCCAATTTCAAAGTGTGCACAATTTAATCAATCTTATACCTTAGTAAAAAACAACCTCAACTACAATTCAAAAGGACTTTTCTGTAATCAGATAATTCAGTACAGAAAAGAAAAAAAAAGTGTGTACAGTACACTCATACCATGAAAAGGCTACTAACACAGCCCACACGACTGTCATGGGTGCAACAAAACTAACATTTTTTAAATAACATTAACAGCCTTTACATAACTGCAGTCAATAATTAAACATAAATTAAAGGCTTTGAAAAAAACTTAAAACCTGATAACACTGAGTTTTAAATAAACAAGGTAGACAGTATGTGTTTTGTACATACAGTAGGAACAAGTAACAAGTTTATTCCATGCTGAAAAGAGAAGAAATAAAACACAACGTTTCAACCACGGAACCTTCTCCAGGTGTGAGAAAGGCAGGGCAGTAAGCAAAGGTAATGTAGAAGAGGAGAACAAAAGCTGGGAGAGAGGAGGAGTGGGAGGCCGGAACAGGGGACAGACAGAGTGGCCAATCAGGTAGTGTGAAGTCAGGATAGGTGAAGAGAGGTGTGAAATGAAACCTACAATGAATAGAGAGAATTTAGAAGAAAATTAGTCTGTCGTCGAAAGAAGGGGAAATGTTTGATCCTAGCTGCAGGATAATTTTAGTTTCTGTAGTCATTCTGTTGCTGGAGTTAGGAAAACCAGCTTTGAGAACAGAGACGGAGAGATTAGTGTGTTCATGGCCGCCAGAGGTGAGAGAGAAACAATAGGTCTGGAGAAATCTTTAATCTTCACAGCCCTAACATGTTCTCTGAAGCAGTCTCTGAGTCTCCTTCCTGTTTCCCCAATGTAAATGGCTGGGCATTTACTGCAAGAGATACAGTAAGTAAGGTTGCTGGAGGTACAAGATGTCATCTGAGTGATCCAGAATTGTCCTGAGGGGTCTTGAAGAGTGTGGTGTTAGATATGTACTTGGAGGTGATACAGTGAGCTCTTTTGCAATGGAAAGTGCCTGGTGTGGATGGTTGCTGAGGGCGGTCAAGGGAGCTGTGAACAAGAAGGTTACGCAGATTAGGTGGTCGGCGATATGAGATGATGGGGTGGTCAGAAAAGAGGACCCAATGGAGAGATCATGTTGTAGGATGGAAAAGTTGTCAATAAAAGTCCTGGGGATAGAAAGTGTGTTGGGGTGGTGGGGAAGCACCAAAGGAATGTGGTTGTTATGGTGGGAATTCCTGCTCGTGTTGATGGTCCAAGCAATGTTTTTGCCTCGGGCAAGGGCCCTGTCAATAACACTGCTAGGGTATCTTCTGTTGATGAAAAAAGAGTACATTTTGAGAGCTTATGTTCTGGAAATCGATGTCATCGCTGCATGTTTTTTACATATGCATGAGTTAGTTTTTCCATATAGCACAAATTCTTTTGACAGTTAAAACCTGAAACTTTCAAAGTTAACTAAATAATAATAATGAATGCTTTGCAGAAATTCTCTGCTGATACACAGCTTGGAGTCACTAGTGAATGCCAACATATAAGAAAAACAAATCAGTAATCGTCAGTATTTACAGTCCCTACAGATCTGACAACAAACTGCAAACACACTCTTTGTTGTGACACATAAGAAGCTGCTAACAGATGCGGTACTTCAAGCAAACATAAAGATAAACATACATTTTGAGTATTTTTCTTTTTCTGTGATTTACCAGTGTTCGCAGTGCTGACACTTTGGCTATAAATCCTATGGGGAAGTACTGTACTGCAGAGTGAGTCATTTGTCTTCCCTTAGTCGAAAAAAAAGTTAACTAAGTATTAAGAGGCTCACTGATTTAGCTCATCTTGTTTAAAAAAGGGATATAATCCATAGCTCTAAGGCACCGAGAGGAACTGCTTTGCCACAGGACAATTTTGTTTAAAAGGAGAGATGTATGGCAAGCGATTGTTTAGTGACCAAAAATGTCTGTAAAGAAAATATGGAGTAAGCAGTACATGCATCTTACTACAATAATAGTTTATTCTATTTACAACTTCAAGTAAGCAATAAAATGTTGAACTCTATTCTGAACAAAATACACAAATACTACAGCTCTGTTGTCTACTGTTGTATAACTGTATTCGGTATTCAGTGTTAAAAGGGTATTCAGTGTTAAAAATGAACTAACAAATATCTTTAGAGGGTAATGTCGAATCTTGCAATCTTAACTGTAAAAATATGCAGTATGTACTGCATATTCTATATAGACAGTGAAGGGTGTATCTCAGCTTAGACGTTTTTGTTCTGAACAAAGAATATTATTTAACCTGACAGATTTGTCAGATACTGTATTTATTATATTTATTACAGTAGGCAAAACACTCATATCATAGAAACATCCAATACAGATTTGCAATACACAAAGGATGTTAAATCAAAATAATGCCAAACCGTCAAATTAAGAGACTTTAATTATTCTAAAAAAAAATACATCTTGGGTGTGTGCAATGGCTGATAACAATGGTTGTATAAAATATAATTATTTAATTTTAGTTCCATGTAAAGAATACAGAATACTTTAGAAAGCTACCATAACTGAACTCACAGGTGCACATAGTCCAGATTTAATCAAAACCAGCATTTCAACAAACCTTACCATGCAAGGGCTGAAATGAGGGAAACTGATAGGATGTATTTAATTCTCTTTTACAATTAAAACTGTGACTTCACGCTTTTTCTAGAAATCCTCCAGGACGTCTGAAGTCCCTATAATCAAATGACTGCCTTGCAATGTAATACAGTATGTATAATGAAAACAAGGTTCTAAGATCCTTCTAAATCCATCTTCTAAGATGGATTTCAGATTACCAAGAAAAAAAAATAACCTCCCAAGTGGTTCTTATTTGGAACACCAGTTAAGCCCTCTAACCCAACCACTGGCTGTTCAGGTCCTGGCTGTGCCACTAGCCAGCTAGGATTTCTATATGGTGTGGATCTCATCTTGATTCAGGTAAGGTATAGGATCCTTGCTTGACCTAAGTACCATGCAACAGCAACCCCAGTGATGTAGCAGTCACACGAAACCACCCCTCAGACTTATGCCAGCACTCTTAATAATGGCATCATGACTCTCAAAGTGCATAAAATATGCAAATGCACCAAATGCATATTGTGTAGAAAAATGTGCACTGTTCTTTCACCTAAAGTAAAAAAATGTACTGTATTGTCTCATTATGTGTTTGGTGAATTTTAAATAATTACAAATTAGTTAACAAAATGGCACAATTAATGACTTATTATTGTTGATAAGTAAGACCGGATTCATATACTAGCAAAATGTTGGGAGTGCCCAACTTCCTGAAATGTATTTCAGTGATTTATTTTATTTATTTATTTTACTTTTCAGTTTAAGTTCTCCTCATCTAGTGACTTGTGGCATGTTAATTAAAGATATAGACTGTTGATGGAAGGGACAGCTTTTATTCCTGACAAATTAGGTAAAATATAATTTAATTATTAAGTCTGCTTTCCCAAGATGAACATCCTCCTGTGACAAGCATCTGTTTGGAGATTTCATCTTCTTGAAAAACAGACACATTCGTTACAGACTAATGTTTCCAATATGGGAAGTTGAACTTACTAAAGGGAATCGCTGTACAAATAAGAATGCACTGTCACTTACTGTACATGTTGTTCCATCTGCCAGTTAATGTCCATGGATGTCTCTTTCTGTTCAAATCTGATCTGTCTCTACTTGTCAACTTATGTTATGATTTGTACCGTACACCTAGAATTATTGTATCCCTTGGTTTTCAGATGTATATCCACACAGCACATAAAATGTGCAAATGAAACAAAACACAAAACAACTTGTAAAGACTTTTGCTGGACCTACAACATCTTCTGGCCCTGTTGCAACATTAAATAATATTTTAGTATGCACATTTTTACAACCAAGGGATGTTACAAATGCCTGTAGTTTTACCTTTGTGACATAAGATTAATTATAACTCTAATCTATCATTATTTATTAATGAAAGAGAAGATCTCTGCCTGACTAGCTAAATCTCAGTAGCTAATGGTTACTGGCAAAATGGTGAGAGCATTTTTAAATGACAGGAGTTAACAATGATAATAGTGGAAAGGCAAAGTATCTGATACTGATAGTAAACAAAACTAGAATGAGAGTGAATGCACTCTGTGGTTCTTCTTCCTTATAACTAAACAGTTTGCTCTCATTTTAATACCCTGGCTGCACTCAGCTAATCCTCAAGACCACACTGTGCACCATGGGAGAAACAGCCCTTTTCTCTTATGCATCAAGACTGGAATGCTTTTTCCATATTGAATTTGGGACAAAGAAATGGAAGCTGTTATTAAAATATGGTTAACGTGATCTTTTTATCTATCCTTTGAATTAAAAATAATTTAGACTGTATATTTCACCTGCCTATGTATTAATTTAGCTGTTTGTATCTTTGTTATATGATGCAAAATTGCTAAGTACAGTAGCAATTTCTGTAAATTCAGCCATAATTTGTTTAGGGTTAAAATGAACTGTCTGTTTTTTGCTATGGATACATTCTTTATAGAAGGTCTCCAAATATATGTATATCATATAATATATAATATAATTTTTGCGACACAAATGTTTTCCACTTGGATCGGAAAGTAAAGGCTTGTTTATTTTATGATGGGAATATCTGTTGAAAAATGATATCAATAAAGGTTAAAAAAAATACTGTATAAAGTTCTAAAGTCAACAGCAGTGCAATAATACTTAGTTTCAGAAAATATATTTTGATATTTCTGTACTCACAATATATGTGATTTTTCTATAAACATTTGGTGCTCAGTCACCTCATGTGGGTCCAGAGAGAATGCAGATAATCCTAACTTACTTGGATCAAGCCTCATTATTGTCCTGCAAAAGTACATTATGTTGTACAGGGCCTTGCAAAATAATTATTTCCCTACAGAATTTCCAGACATTGTTGCTGTTTGAGTTCATGAGCAATCATGGCACTTTCAAACAGGATTATTTACTCCAAATTATAAAATGCTAAAAAGTTAACAGAATGCAAATGAGATTTTAAACAAAAATGGAAAATTCTCAATTGTATTAATACGCCACTGCTTTGCTACATCAGTTTCTAAATCTGTTCAGGTACAAAAGAATGGTTTGAAATGCCACTTGATCAATGGTTTGAAAATTAGGGTAAACAGCTAGTCAAGCAGGAAACAGGTTAAGGACGTGATTGTGAAGACAACAGTGAAAGATCTAAGGTCTGTGTCTGAGATGGGAGTCACTGTTCAAACATTCAGGCCTATAATTAGAGCAAGTCCAAAATAGTTAATTACCCAAACAGTACCACTCCAACTCACAAACACAGTGGTGGCAGTATCATAGCATGGATGCTTCTGACGTTTCTCATCAGCAGGGACTGGTGCACTAGGCAAGATTAAAGGAAAAGTGGATGGGGAAAGGGAAGTCTGATTTGCCATGCTCCACCTGTTACCACTGTGACCCATACCAAGAGTAAGCATTTAGAAAACGGATGGGTAGTGCAAACTACAGGCCAATCCTGGAGAAAAACCTGCTTGAGTTACCCAAGAATCTAAAGCTGGGTTGAAAATTGTCGTTTCAGGAGGACAATGACATGAAACGTGAGGCTAAAGTCACACCTTTATGGTCTGTTAAGAAAAGAGTGCATGTCCTTGGCTGGCCCCATCAAATTCCTGAGTTCAGTCCTATGGAAAATTTATGCCAAGACTTGATGACTGCAGTCCATTAACTATCCCTAACTTGTCAGAGCTACAGCAATTTTGCCAGGAGGGATATAATAAATTACACCATCCTACAATGCTAAGCTGGTAGAATCCTATCCAAAAATACTGACAGTGGTAATTGCTGCCAATGTATTGACTTTGAATGCTGAATACTTTGTACATGTTCTTTGCTATTCTGTGTTTTGCTTACACACCCTCATACCATGCACAGTTTAACTGGATTATTATGTTTTGAATAATTATCAAAATGATCTAGAAAGGGGTGAATACTTTTGCCAGGCACCTTAATTTATACGATTATCACTTGTGAAGTAAATATTGCATTTTATTAAACATAATTATGTCTTGCAGCGTTGTTATATTGCTGTCCTTTCATTAAGCATTAATTCCCCTATTTATTTCACCTGGAAGTGTCAACTGGCAGGTAACCTCATTGTGCACTGGAACTGGTTTTGTGCAACTGAAGATATGCTTACAGACCCTCAGATGTCTATTCTACACTGCAGCCCAGAAGGGAAACAATGCAGCTAGATGAAGCATCAGGAGAAGGTCCCAAGGAAATACTGCAGTCCAAGGAAAATCTTAGTTTTGGATTAGGATTTAAAACCTTTCAGTACATATATAGATAAGGCTGAATGAACATGGTTTAACAAGTTTTCACCTGCTCATCAAAGGGAATCAATTTATAGAATTATGTATAGAAAGAAACAATGCTAGGGCACTGTAATAACTACTGTTTTTATTAATACTCACCTTGACAAATTAATACTAAGTCTACAGACACCCTTGTTTCATAAATGTTTCATGATTAAACAATTTCCTTTATTGGAGCAGATTGCAAAAGAAGTAAATTTCATATCTGCCACCACCAATGAAGTTACCACAATCATTTTAACAACCAGTTGCAAATGTGGCCATCAGGAAAAGCAGCACTAATGGCTTAGTAGACATTTGTTTGAATGAGAGATTCTTTCATAACTTAACATAACTTTCATAATTAATCATTTTCATCCATAAATCTATGAAGCAGATGCAGCATGCTGAAAGTAATTCAGAGTGGATTAAACAGCAAGCCACCAAAAATGAAACAATTTTTCACCTGAGTAGGATCATCTACCACCAAAACATGTGTTATTGGTTTAAGAAACCTAGCCACATGACTAGAAAGAAATGTGATCATGGTTTTACAGTGTCTTACAGTTTTAATTACAGCTTTTAATCAATTAAAAGATTAGTCGTGTCTGGGTGCCTTCATTTTTGTCTGTTAAAAGTAAAATGGGTTATAATTTCACCGAGTGTTATCATATACTTCTTGGTTGTATAGCATGTATACAGTTGTAAATAACATTAGACATGCTGTACAAAAGCGGGTGTGGGAATTCCTTCTGTTTGATTACGCTTACAGCAATATTAAAACAAGAAAAAATAATGTCTACAAAGAGAATATGACCATTATCTGGCTCATGTCTTTATGTACATTTTCAATTCCCTGAAGTCAGAAATCCAAATAAAACCTAAGCTTTATCAATGAATAATGTGAAAAAACAATGAATGAATGATAAAAAGCTACTTACTAAAAACTGCATATTATTATTATTATGCATGGTTGTTCCAACTGTAAGGTTCTAATACTTAAACACCCTAATCGAAAACGTATTCTGCCATTTATATGTACCACAATTCTGAGTGCATTACACACAATCCTGCTAGAGGCCAGTATTTAGGAACATTTAAATACTATTAAGTACTACTAATTATTTGCAGAAAGATATTAAATGGCTAGGTGTCCATAATGGGGAGATTAATCATTGAAAGGAAATGACACAGTTAATACTTCTTATATTTATGGTTGGTTAATAAATGCAACATTTTCCATGCTTACCTTTTAACCTGTTCCAGCATAACATAATGGTTTTTCACTTGCAAAACTCTAGATCATGACAGTCTAGCATGATTCTTGTTCGTACATATATCATTCATAACGTTCATCAACCTCAAGATTCTGTGAATATCAGAATTCATATACAGCAAATACAGTAACCTGAATGACGTTTCGGTAACAGTGTAACTTGGCAAAAAAAAATGATCTTATGAAATGAAAAGGGTACACATTAGTGTGTTTTCAAGTTTTGGAAAGCTTTTGTCTAAGGCTTTCTTCTTGGTACTGTAATAAGAACATTTTTTTTTCTCAAAGAAAATGACTGACAGGATACCTTAATAGGATTCTCACCATGCATCAAAGACAACATTCAGGACAGTCACATTTAATATAGAAAAATAATTTTCTTTTCTATATACCACTGCTGTGCTCATCTCCAAAGCACATACAGTATTTAACAAATTAACACATTCACAATTTACATACTTTTTAATCATGCAATTTGTTAATAGTTCAAAAGTAATATTTAAATATATTTCAAGCAAAATAACCCATGGTTTCTCCTCAAGGACCCACTAGGATCTATAACAATGCACTATTCAAATTGATGGAGGGTTCATGAATTATAATATGGACATTTTATTTTTTAGTTTTATAGGCACAGTATATTTCAACCATATACCTGAAAGGCTAAATCAGTTAAGTCACTTCAAGTCTAAAGTACCAGAGTAAAATAAAACTCTCAGGATTTATGTTCAATTATTTTAACAAACGCAAATGTTTATCTGAAAGTAAGTTTATCTCAGTTTATCTGAAAGTAAATTAGAATGTTTACAAGCATGAAATACAGCAAGTAAGAATGCTTGCATGGAAAGGTGAAATAGTCTTACAAATAAGCTGTATTTTTGTATACTTGGAAAAAATGTAGAGCCCATTTTGAATAAAAAGCTTTGAAGTCTTTTCCACTTTCTCAAGATAATTGAAACATATTCATAATTATGATTATAGATGATAAGTGTGTTTTGAATACTTAGTATAAATTCAAATAAGGAAACCAATATTGTACTTAATTACTTACAATTACTTGATTTGTACTAATCAAGATACATAAAATGGTCATCTATCAATAAGTAAATCTCTAAATTGGTTTCTGACACATCACATGCAACTGATATAGAAAGATCTAAATGTTTTAGTGTTGCCATTTTAGAAAATATCTATACTCTTAAAATTTAAATTCTACACATTACACAAGTTCTAGGCAGTGTTGCAAACTAAATTAAATTTCAATTGCAATATATTGTTTAAAATCAAACAGAAATTTAAATAGCAGGATGCAAGGATAAAACAAAAAAAATTCTTTAAAATCATAATTAAATGCCTTGCAATGCTAAATTAGTATGCGGTGTTGATTATACCTAAACCCTGCTTCGCAGTATTAGAAAATTACCAGACAGTAATTTCCTCTAATCTAAGTTTATGTGCTTATATACTTTTGTTTTCCTAAAGTAATAACTGAGACAAGGTTATAAGAATGAAACAAACTACTGTATACTTATAAAAATCCATTTACACAGGTTATAGATACTCAGAGGCCTGTGTGCTGTGAGGAGATATGCAGTATCATGAGGGTAGGGTTTAGCAAAGCCGCTTACCATGTGCTGTTGGTGTGAAGAGGAAAGAGAAAAGGACCAGCTGTAAAGTCCACATGGCCCCTGCAGAAAGATCCGGCACCAGAACGAGGTCTTCTCGTTGAGCCAAAACAGATGTTTGCTTCACAGCACCTTTGGCACTTCAGATACACCCAGTATTTGAAAACTGTTGATCAAACTGCAAACCTGCAAAAAATACAACAACAAAAGTGAAAGGATGCAACATTTTTTGTAACAAGTAAAAAAACTTGGAAACATGTCATGTATATAATGTGAGTGTGAACCTTCCTTCAAGAAGCTGCACAAAGTACACCTTCAATCTCATTTGCAAAACAAACAATGGACCCAGTTACCAATGGAAGCATTTAATTCAAGTCTTTAAGTGGCCACCGATACAAGTATTATAGATATACCAAGAGATTTGCTTTTATGCAAGCAAATTACACTTTTCATTTTTTAAATATACAGTATGTGGAACCTAGAAAAGCTCTCCACAATAAATTAAAGTCATTGGCAACCCAATCCAACTGCAACAAAGAATCCAAGTACAAGACAAAAACGTTCCTTTGTTTTCTTGGGGTGTTCCTGTTATTAAGGTCTACATGTTCGAAAATGTGTTGATTAGGGCAGGTATAACATCTCGCATTAAAAAAAGAACACTCCTCTTGTTATATTCTTTCTATTAACTCTATATACTGTATAGAATTTGTAATGTTACCTTGCACATTTTCAACTTTTCTGGATATTTACATTTTACTTTTTCTTTTCTTTTTCATTTACTGTTACAAGCAGAATCACTAAGTGAACATAGTGATTAATATAGTTTTTCAAAAAAGGTGGACATGGACAGGTGTTTTTCTGCTGCCTCATGCACAACTGTGCACAAATCAGATACTAATACAGCATATTTAACAAGACAGGCCAAACAGAGCAAGCTAATATACCACCACAGCCATGTGATGTTCTCATCCAGCTGCAAGTCATACCAAACACATTCCATTTCATATGCCAAATGTTCTCAATAAGTAACTCATGAAGAGTGCAAAAAATATTTTTCCACTTATTTTGTCCCTTCAGTCCTTCATGATAATTTTCTACCATCTGTCTTTATAAAACAAGCAATAAATATACTCTGACTGTACTGTATGTTGTCTACCTTTACAAACTTTTATAGTATAAAGAAAAAAAAACATCTCATTAAACATGAATCTACTACAGTAAGATTTCAGGGTGAAATAAAAAGAAATCATCACCTCCATCCTTTCAATTCATAACTACAGTTTTGCTGACCCTGATCCTTCCGAATTGCATTGTCGTGCAAAGCATCCCATCTGAGTTTTCAACAGTAAAGTCAACATGATTTAAATGCTGGGAGATCTTGCTACAACAACCTGTCTGCCTGATTCTGGGACGTAGGAGACACATACGAAAATAAGGCTGAAAAACAAACAATGACAAAATAAACAGAGTGGAGGGATCTGAAGAGACAAACTATCTCCTCTTTCCTTTAGTGAGCTTCACAGCTGTAAAGCCTGAGTTACATCAAAGTTATCATGAAGAGTACATAAGGCTCCTGAATCATATAGCTATGCCAGTGAAAAATTCCAATGTCTGAGCAATGTTAACAGCTAGCTCTCTTTTTTTAAAACTGAAGCTTTTTTGTTTCATTTTAATGCTTGTGGTAAAACATTGAATTCTTAATTCTGTTTACTGTGTGGCGTGTTTTTGGGTGGTTTTGGTGTTTGTTTTTCTTTTCTAACACATTTTCTGGATGACAAAGCTAGTTCTGTACACTACTGCCTACAGAGTAACTCTGAATTGTTATCGGGGGAAACAGTATCTTCTGTAGGATTACATTTTGTCATTCATAAAATGTACTTAATGACAGTGCCACTGCAGATTCACCTCATTGCTTATACTGTAGTATCCATTACAGAACTACACTCATGCCACTGATCTGTAGCCAATTTTATGTAAAACCTAAAGTGGAACACTTCACTTTCCCTTTGAACCACTCTGGTCTGTGAATTTTTATTCACAGATGAGGAAGGCATATATACAAAGCATGTGGCATATTACTGTCTGACATAATGTTTTCCTGAAGATATTACTTTCTCCAATTAACAAATTTTACCTCAGATTATGTACAATCTCTTTCAATAAATCTATTTAAAATTTTCACAATCCATAACTCCAGAAAAATGTTCTTGTTTTCTTATACATATATTTACTTTGATATAATATTATCAGTGATAGCATCCAACTGATACTCTATGACGTTAAGATTGTTTTAATATACTGACTGTAAAAAATAATAAAGAATACTGTAAATGTTTATTGGTCTCATTTCTGTTTATATATTTTTCTATATATTTGCTGTTAATAAAGGGCAAAATCTCTCATAAATTATGTTAATTATTTGATAATAAAACCTGTAAAAGTTCTACAATTCTGCTCCCAATGTAACCTGAACACAACATAAACTGTTAATCCTGACAAAACATTACAATTAAAATGTTAGATTTAGATTATATATGTTTATATTGTGCATTTAGTTGTTATACTTGCTGTCTTTACTGTTTTAGAAAATACAGTCATGGAATATTAATAAGAATACTTATTTCTTTATTCAATCACCATTTTGAAAGACATTTTAATGCCAGAATTATCATGGGCCTCTGAGTATATATATGAACAAGTCTCACAAGTATAGAGTATTCTGCCCAGTCATGTTTTCCTGCCCTTTAAAAGTCAGGAACATAACTGTGATATTTCAACAATGGAAGGCTAGAAGGGCACCTGTAGTCAGAGATTTCCCTGATTTATAAATTTGTTAAAGTTACATACTGTAGCTGATTCTGTTCTGTCACCTTTAACAGTTTACGGGCGTATTTGTACCTCATTTGATATTCCTGACAGTATCACAAGTGAAATGCAGTCAGATGGTTTAAATTAATTGTGTTTTTCAGACTCTGGTGAAAACAATTAATTGTTAGGGCAACCAGGACAGTTATTAATGATATGAGTTTCTTGTGTGTTGTCCCAGCTAACAGCCACATTATTAAAAAGACAATGCACAAGGACAATGCAGAGTCAATGCCTCTTCACAAATAAAAGAAACTGGCAAATCACACACAAAGATATATAATGCAATTGTCAACTCCTTCACTCTATCCAGGATTAGATGTTAGCAACATGCATCCAGTGTGATGGGACATTTATCAACTGTAATCTAATATAATGTAAATCTAATATTTGCTTCTTGTTATTTAGCCAATATCCAATACTTTATCAAACTTTTCTTTGGTGTGAATAGGAAAGGTAAATTCAGTGACAAATACAGTCTTATATTTAAAACTAGAACTATATGTCTGTTAGTGTTTGTTGTATATTCCAAAGATACAATACATATATAGACATATCGGAATGTAAGTTAATCTGAGAGCTGAGAGCTGGCTAGACCACAAAAATCTGGAACATTGTGTTTAAGATGAACACCTCAGCTTTACTTGATAAAAAAGGGACTTTGCCCTGTTCACCATCAATCCACATTATAGATTGATCCCGTATGCAATCTGTAAGCATAAGATTCTTTTTCAGCAAACTAGGCAAGACAGGTTCTTGTTATGTGATATTTGGAATTCCTAACAAAAGTTCAACCGAAGGACAAACCCTAGTTCTCACCAATCACAGGCTCTTTAGAGTATAAACACGCGCCTTTAGACCATTATGTTGCAGTGTTTATCATGCTAACACCCTTCCACCATCCCCAGTGCCACAGTGAATGCGCCGACCCTTTTGTTAATTGTAAGAAGATTCAAACCTACTCATCCATGCAACCAGTCATCCTTCAGATGAATCAGGTTAAAGCCAAATTTATCAATAAAGTATTCATAATTCTTTATCAGATTTACACTGTCATAGTTTGTATCTTCCGAAATCTACTGAGCCACGTTTATACAAAAGTCACAAAACACCTGATCGAATACTGTATAAAAGAATAAAATCACTCCTATTGCAGCTATCAGAGTAGATCTTGCTGACTGACTTTGAAGTTCCTGTCTGTTTAACCATGGAACCTTAATGAGCAGGCTGTCAACTAATTCTTTAAAACAGCCTTTTTGGTCTTGCGAACAAAACAAAAATGGACTGGGCTGCTTTAAAAAGGCTAAGTCCTTGCACAAGGATTATGTCAGCAGCAGCTGCATTCTTGCCCATGGTGCATATCAGCATATGTTTATGCTGCTGGTCTTGTACTATGTTTTCTGACCTGCTTGTTATTATAATTTCAAAATATTCTGTGATGCTGAACAATTACATGATCCAAATAATAACTCACACATGCAAATATATATAAGGGGCAAGGGGTTCAGAAAAATACTGATACATTATGATATTTTACCGTGTGACATGATATACTGTTCCTAGAGTATCAAGATGCAATAATAATACCCGATGCCTGACGTAAAAGTAATACAGGTACAGTAAATAATATGTCTTATGTATTTAACAAGAAATAATGCAGCTCCAAGCAACTGTATTGGCACACCGTAACTAATTAGAATAGCTAATAGCAGTTTATGTGTATATAGTGCTTTTCATTTCAATGTATCCTAAAGCATTTTAAATATATGACAGGATCCACTTCATCCATCACTTAAGTAGAAGTACTCACCTCTGTGACTCATGGCAGCCATTATGAACAGCAGCCGCAATATAAAGCACATCAGGTAGAAAAATGTGGGAAATTACTACACCAACTAAGGGCAAAACATTTGGGCAGATCAGATGGTGTGAACCCAAAGTGGAATGTAGTCAGGACACTATGATTAACACCTGAAATCTTTTGAACGGTGCCAATTTTTTTGACCAATGATTCAGGATTTTTTTAGACAAAGTAATTAGGGTACATGTGGTTAGAGGTGCATCTGTCAGATGAGTTTAACATCTCAGCTGAAAGATGCACATGCCCTGTCACCAAACATGCTCTTTGTTCTCTTGGAAACTGTAATGGAAGCTTCCACTAAAGGTTACTGACAAACATTAAATACTATTGATGACAAATGATGTTAATATTAAGTTTTTCATTTTTGTACTGCTTAACGTGTGAGCCAAAATACCGGCATGTGATTTCACATGTATTTTCTTACACATACCAGAATAGATAAGACAATAACAACAGCCAAGATAAAAAGGTGTTTCTCTGTAGCAGACCCATTAAAATATTTACCTAATTAAGAACCCGCATCCACTACATAAATTACAAACACTGCTAAAGTCCATTTATGCTCATTATATAAATCATGAAATAAAGAAAGCTACACTTCCTTTCTTGAAACATTGAAATCCTTGGAACCCCTTGTATGCATGGCAAAGAGTGCTGCTGATGTCCAGATTTATTTGAGCACCTGTTTATTATGGAACCATAAACAAGGAGAAATCCATCTATCCAGCCACTTTATCTAATAGATGGTCGCAGGGGAGCCAGAGCCTATCCCAGTAAACAATGTGGGCAACGGAGGACTCACCCCGGACAAGATGCCAGTCCGTTGCAGGGCACACACTTACACCAGGGCCAATTTTTCCAGAAGCCAATTAACCTGCCAGCATGTGTTCGAATTGTTGGAGGAAACCGGCGCACCCAGAGGAAAACCATGAGTATAAAGGGGAAAACATTGATACACAGATAGCACCCCGGATCTAGAACTGAACCCAGGGCCCCAGCACTGCAAGGCAGCAATACAAACCACTAAACCACCATGCTGCCCAAATAAGGAGAAATTGTGAGTGGAATTAATAAATTCCAATATTGCCCCAGAAAGAGGCATTGTCTGGCACCAACATACAGACCCACCATTCATATGTCATACAGTATGTGCTCAATGGGTTCATGTCTGGAGATTTGTAACCACAGCAAAGCTTTGGTGCCCCGCCCTGTCTTCTGCCTTCTTTGTGTTGCTCTGGGACTGCTGATGCAGTGCCTACTGTCAATGCAGTTGCTGATTTGGATTAACAATCCTTGCTGTAAAGTATTTATAAAAAAAACTGTTAAAAAAAGAATATTATTATAGAAATATAGCAGAAATAAGGTCACATTCCTTAAATCCATAGTTTTCTGATAAGGACAAGTGGACCCCATGACCATCTTTTTGTACAGGGTATGCAAATGTGTGGGCTTAGCTCTGAATTTCACTTATGGAATCGAGTCTGAATGTAAACATGAAGAAATGAATCTAAAATTGCTTCCAAAGGCAATCTGGGAAGGATTTATTTCCAATATTTAAAATGGTAATTCCATTCAAAACCTCTGAGATTGGAATAGCTTCCACCTGCTCATACCTGCAGATGCTTTCAGAAAGTCAGAAAGCTTTTAAATGTTACCAGGGGACAGACCTAGACACGTCTGGCTCCTATACATTTTTTACTTTGGAGCTGATTATTTTATTAATGTCAGATCTCACTAAATAATTAGGAATATTGTGCCCAAGTGAAAAGCCAAAAAAAGAGCTAAGCATGCCATTATTTTACTTAAGCAGTTTCAGTTTTGTATGTATGTGACAAATGCAACAGGCCTGATACCTTGGGACTGATGCTTCTGGGTCCTGCCAGCTTATTTCTTTTTGCATAAAGAAGTGGATGAAGTGAAAACAGACTACTGTGACAAAAGCAGTAGAAATTACAGATATCCTTGAGCTATTTGCAATTAATTCTTGAGACCAAGAAGCCCAGATGTATTTTGAGTATGGCACTGCTAAGAGCCTTTGCTGCAGAAATGGTAAAGCTTGCTGCAGGTTTTATGTATAATAGCACTTTAAGAGGATTAAGATAAAACAATTCCATTAACTTTGTGTGGTCAGTGTACTCTTTATGAAATAAAGAGGGTACACTCCACTAAGAACATAGGAATGATGTAAATAATATATACATTTACAAACTTTAACCTTTCAATCCTAAAACAAAAACTACAGGGGTGTTGTACTAAAGTCATCAGCAAGCACTATATCAAACTAATTATAGAGACCATAAAACATTTTTTTGATGACACAGTGTCGGGATGGAATCCGAAGTTAAGATAAGTCCCACTCATTGAGATTCCCAAAGAAACAAATATGGTACAAAAGATTACTAGAGACCTGGAATGCAACAATTTACCGAATTCCTTCTTAATGTCTATATATATATAAAAAACAATTATTAAAGTTGTTAAAGGGCAAATCTATCTGCAATTTTAGCAGATCTACAAATATTACTAGCTTAAGAGCACTGGAACATTTTCTGTTAAATACCGCAAAATCCAGCCAAGAACAGAAAGTAAGCCAAAATGGCTAGATCAAATAATTTTAATTACAGAGAAAACCAAAACAGCAACAGAGAAATAAATGGGTAATCAGAAAAGCTTTTAACCACATACTAAGTTGTATAGTTACCACCCAATTTACCCAGTCTCCAAAAATTTTTGGCATCACAAAATAAGAATATTCTCTTGGGATGAAAATAAAAATAAAGCAGCAGAACTGTTCATTCTAAATCTGTTACTTTGAATGGGTTCATTATGCAGTTCTGTCAAGAATGGAAAATAGTATGAGACTTTTTGTTGTGGAATTAGATTCACATTCATTTTTGATCACATATGAAAGCATTTTAGTGGTCTCAAACTGGTCCTGTTAAATGCTTTGAACTTTATCTAAGCATCCTCATACACAATCTCAACAGAGTGAAAATTAATAGGAATACAACTCAAGTACATTAGTCTCTCAGTGGGGGCACAGTCGCAAAGCTCATGCTTAGATCATATTGAAGCTGCAAATAATGTATTATAGATGTACTCAGTCCTCCCATCACATAAATTGATTTGGGAAGGAATAAACTATAAAACAGGAGCATTAGGACTACTAAGGAGCTAGAAAAATTGTCAGGTATTATGGGATTAGCCTAGTCACTTAAGGCCTGTTAGAATCCATACAGTATGTCCTCCAGCAAATGGGGATCTGAAAACCAAGTGCTCAATGGCAGAACAGACAGAAGATAATGTACCCGTACCACCTGGAATATTTCAGTGGAGTATGAATCACATAAACTCTGGAAAAAAATGGCGTTCTCCAAAACTTTCTCAGGATCCTTTGAATGCTTCGTGATAATCCGTGTAATCTTGATGAATCTATGACAGAGCCCTTGTGTCACGACCACCAGGCAGTCAAGACCAAATTGTAAGCGAGCTAATCAGCCCCAGCAGCGGGTGATTATTAACAAACGCCGCCGCACGAGTTAAACCACCTGCGCACACTCACTGTGCGGTGCGCACTGCTATTTAAACCATCTTCACCTGTTTCCCACTGCTCGGTATTGAGTCTACTCCTTGAGAGCTCTACCTGGCGTTTTTCCCCGTACCTCGTTTATTCTGGATTTTGGATTCCCCTTCTGCCTTTTCGACTTTGCACCTCACCTCTCGCCTCGGACTGTTTGCTACCGGAGTACTTCCTGGATTACGACTTGCCTTTCGCCTTTTGACCACGACCTTGCCTCTCGTTTTGGTTTGTTCGCCTGCCTCATCTATTACCCGTGCCTGCGTCTGCACAGGATCCATGTATCTTCCCACCAGGGATTCCTAACACCTTGGATGTCTAAACAGGCCTCAAACAAGGGTGTGTCATTGAATCAAATGTATTTTTAATATTCATGTACCATACTCCATTTGACAACACACAAGCTCCCTGCAGGAGAGCATCTGATTTACCAAATGGACAGCAAATTATGTACAGCAATCTTCAAAACCTCCAATTCGAAGCTAAAACCATCCTGATCTCAGTCATTCCAGTATGCCGATGATTTTGTGTCATGACAGAAATTAATCTACAGATATTTACAGTATAATATATACTGATAAAAAGAAATGCAACATTTTCTGGAATGAGAATACTATAGTTATAGCTTATGTACTTTAACAAAAAGTTGTCCATTTGTTTTAAGAAAACCATCATTTTCCATCAGTAAACTCCAAATCCACAAGGCCAAGTGTTAATTAATCTACTGTACATGCCTTTATCACCAATGTAAAAGAAAAATTGAACCTAAAAAAAACTAAACAAGGTTATTCACCAGTTCTCTCTCAGTAATGACTAGCATAACTATAAGAGGTTGCTCATAGTTTCAGGCTAACAGTTTACTGCATTTTAAATGGAGCGATGAAGTTACAGATCCATGCAGGGATGGAATGTATGAATATGTACAAATGTTTTGGTTTAGGTCCTTCCTGTTCTTTATACTGGATTCCTGTCTTTTTCACTTCTTGATAAACTATTGTTAACATGTTAAAAGCTACCTACTGTTCTCATAGAACAACTAAAATCCCAGATTGCAATACATTGTGGTCTATCCCATAACAAAAAGAAAGAGGGATCACATACAGCAATTCTTATTGAAACTATATCTATAAAACACAGGAAAAAATAATGTGATAATCTCATTTGCTTCTTGAAGCATACATCCAGAAAGCTAAGGGAGATAACTGGAAAAAATGAAAATGTTTTTCTTAATCAGCTTGTCTGCAGTTTATATGCAGACACCGTGACACAAGACTTTTAAGTCAATAAAAATGCACTCCTAATCAATATTGCACTAACACATAATGGCGTAGACGCCTAAGGCTTAAAGAACGGTTTATTTTAAAAATCATAAAACAGGACAGCCTGGACAATTTTCACAATCAAAATTGATACAATTTATTTTTTACTTCTGTTGCAAGACTAATAATTCAAGCTAAAAGCAGTGCTGTGTAGATGTTCCAAGGGCAAGTTAAAAGTCAAAGGAATTGAAATCTTATTCTATGATATTTAAAAACTGTTGTATAATGGTAAACGTAGAACATTAAGACATACTACAGACCATCGGTGAAATAATTTATTTCCAGGGAAAGAAATAATTATTTTCACAATAGAAAATAATAAAGTTTGCAAACCAGAGGAGGTTATTCAATCCATTTAGCTCATTAGGTTGCTAATAGCTAATTGATCTAAGGATCTCATTTATGTGAGATTTGTTAAAATACAGGATGGTATTGGCTTCAACAACACAAGCTGGCAGGCTCTTCCAGACACCGACAATTCTTTGTGTAAAAAAGAGCCAGGATTTTTATCTTTGCAAACACAGTAACACAATAGCCAGTCTTACTGCTGTTGTTTGTTTAAAGAACTCTAACAAGTTAGTTAAGGAAGACCTATCTTTACTAATTTCTAATTATTAACTGATTATTTTCTAGATTTCCTTTGCCATACAGACGATCTTATAGTTTTGTTTTTATCCTTTACATGACACTACATGTTACAGAAGTATTGATCTATAAAAATTAGATTTAGCTTTGTCACACTTTTATGGATGTTTTCTACATTAGCAGCTTTCCAGTCAATTGTTATTACCCCTGCCTTGACTGACCATTTAAAGACTGTTATAACTAGTGGCTGTAATACTTCCAACTCTTCTATTATAATATTAATACAGAACTTCCTCTGCATATTTGTCCATTGATCAAAACCTAAGTGAAACAGTCATTATACCAGCCATTTCCCTTTCATCGACTAAAAGCTTCCACTATCTTTAGGACACTTTATTTTACCATTTACATTTTTTCTGCTGTTATAATTCTGAAAAAAAAATATTTATTTAAGCCTCCCCTGAAGTATTATTTTATCTCTCTCTCGGCCCTTCTAATATCCTTTTTTTACCTGAGCTTGCAGTTCATTAAACTCTGTTTCATTATCTGGATCCTGTTTTAGGAAGAATAAGACCTTTGCAAGCTTTCCATTTCAACAGCCAGGGCTAAAGTTGACAGACTTTAATAAGTCTTTCTTAGTAGTTACCATGAAGACAGGTTCCAGCTCCATCATGGTGTGTTACTGGACTTGCTTTTATTTAATACTAAATGCAGCAAAATACCAAGACCTGCTATTGACTACCCTTTGTGGCATTCCTCAATTATGACAGGCCATCCCGCTACAAGGGTATCTAGATAACCTCTAGTTCTTCCTGCATATGTTCTGCAATCATCTCAGCTGCCATAAAATTAAACATTCATGATCTCCAAGCTAGTTTATCTGTCCTGAAAGAGATTATCTACTACACCTCTGAACACTGGAACTCCTCTGTTAAATCAGATTGGAATTCTGAAGCAGTTTCCATGTACCACATACAGATTCCAAATTAATATTCTGAGAACATGCTTCTCAATACATTTTCATACACACCACTGGTATGGATCTGTGGCACTATTTAAAAGTGCTGCAAATAAATTATATAACTCCTTTAACCGTTTTACATATTTGATGTAAATACTAAGCTTCCTGTTAAGCTATGAAAATAATCATAGTTTGTTAAGTATGCTCAGTAATGCACCATGAATATTCCTAAGCATACTCAGTGGAAAACCCCATTAAAAGAATATTAATGGACTGGACTCATGGTTAAATCAAAGATATATTACTAAATTCTAATTTTAAGAACATATCTTCTTTATATTTGTAGAAGAAAATATATGTACCCAAAAGGTATACAAACAGTTACACTGATAAGAATTATTTAGCAGATATAACCTCAGTGGGAATCATGAATAAAAACATAAATCTATAAAAAAAATAGTCCTTATTTTTTATACAAAAGCCACATGTTTAATTGGCAAGTATGCTTGCTTCCCTGCATTGTTTTTTTTTCAGCAGTTGGTCGACAATAAATAAATAATGAGCATTTCACTGTCTTATGGTAGAATGAATTAAAAAGAATTTAACAAAAATATACAGCAGCTTAAAACTCACACAATCACCCAGACATATGGTGTAATTAATACTGAATACATTTTGGAAACTTAGCTTTCCATATCTGTTTGAAATTCTGTGACTGAACTGCAGTTGTGTAAAAACATATTGTCTCATTAATCCCTGAGAGAATTTCTAAAGCCTTTCTTTGTTCTGCCCAGCCTTGTCCTCAGAACAATAAGTTTTATGAGCACCCTATCGGTTGCTCTGCTTTTACCATTCTGCAAATTTCAATGCAAAGACCTATTTTTCTTTTTACAACAAACTAAGGGGGTATATTATCTCTCCTTCACAACGGGATAGCAGAAATGTATAATCTTTAAAGTAAACTTAGGCATTCATGATTTTCTTTTCATTAAGCCAAAAAGAAATGTATTTTAGAACTAACATGATTAATTCAGAATGGTCTATTGTAATGACAGTCACTGTTGACTTCTTGGCAGCAGACTCAAGCTCCAGGCTTTCCTCTGGACCTGGCAAGAATTTTCTGGACCAGTTGGTTTCAGATGGTAGGACTGACAACCATCCAGCACTTACAGATACCTCAGGCAGGAAAGTCAAATAACGTCATCTGCACTAGACATTACAAGAGAATTGAACTTTTACTGCTCAATATGTCTGTTAAGTAAGTAAAGTAATATTACAACATGGACCGATTAGTAAATTCAGAAATCAGAGCAAGCAGGAAAGGAAATGGAATTGGAGTTCTAACACCCTTAATTCTCTATCAATTTTCTGTTGACAAAAACTGATGTTTAACTTCAGAAATTTAAAAATTGACTGCTTCTTGATTTTTTTGTTAGCTACAACAAATCACAAAAATGTAGAATTAAACCTAATGGCATATATGTTAATGACATATATAATGGAAAACTAAAGGTATATATGTTAAAGAAGATCCTCCTTAAGGAGCAGCATGTTGGAGCAGTGGTCAGCACTGCTACCTCGCAGTGCTGGGGCCCTAGGTACAATTCCTGGTGTGCTGTCAAAACGTAGTTTGTAAGTTCTAGCCATGTTTGTGTGGGTTTCCCCCAGGTGCACTGGTTTCCTCCAACAGGCCAAACTGGTATGACTGTGTATTTGTGTCTGCATGAGCCCTGCTAAGGACTGGCATCTTGTCCAGGGTGCATCCAAACTTGTGCCTGTTGATTCCTGGGTTTAGCTCCAGCTCCCCCTAGAACCCTGTACTTAATAAACTGGTTTAGAAAATACATGGGTTGATGGACACTCTTTAAAAGTACTCACATTTTGTGCACTATTAATGAATAGAAATAGAAAGTACAGCACTCACAGCAATGAAAAATTTACCGCACGATATAAAGAAAAGGTCACACCAAAACTCATTGATTTTTTTTTATTAACTGAATTGAATCTGTAATAATTTCAGCCCAGATGTTTTTTTATTCTCAAAATTCTAACCTTTTTTCTTCTCCATTTACACTTGCTGGTATTGTCTTTTGTAAGTGGAAGCAGGAATTATCAATTTACGTCTGGATATAAAACTGAACACTATACTCACATATCATAGCATAGCAGTCAATTTCCCAGCATATTATCTAGTGACACGACATGATTTATTTTCTCTTTTTTTTTAAAGAATGAAGTTTAAATAGAAAAAGAGTTAACAGATTTGATATAGCCCCCGCAAGCCCAGAGGCACAATGTATAATAGCTGGCCTGAACTCTATGAAAAACTACCACATAATACTTTGATAAGGTTAAAAAGCTTCTTTGGTTTTGTAGACATTGCAGGCATTTATATGTGGCAGAATTAGGAGCCCCCAGTGGCTGCACACAGTATATGGACACATTGTTTGATTTGTTACATGACCCATGTGACCTGCAAATACACAATAACTTCAACATTAAGTCACAGATCCACTGCTGTGAAGAATATGAGAATAAAATGTGCTTAGACAAGGGGTCATACCACCCACGGTCCCAGCATGTATAGATCTTGCCACTGGGCGGCACCATTTTTGCCACAGCCTGTTTATTAATTTTTTAATGTGTCTGTAAGCCAACACAGCTGTCAGATGTGTTAATCTGGTGGCTATGAGCAGATTTGACCTCTTCAGGCCTGCATCTGTGAAGTTCAAGCAGTAAAAGTGGAGAAGTCTTCAAATGTATCTGGCATCAACTTGTGTGCATTTGCCCTTAATTCTGCTAATTGTAGTTTGTTAATTTCAAGCATCAGCATACATAAAGTGATTTTATACTGACCTTGCATAATGCAAATTATTTTTCTAAGTGCATTATGTTGCTGTTTTTGACATAGCTTCCAGAAGCAGTGAATTCTATTCCCAGGTGTAAAAGATTTAAAATGCACCTTAAAGTGTCTCACATCTCTGCACCTTTTGCTGAAGGAGCTGGCAGAGAGAAAATAAAAATAACTACAGAATGGTATTGCCATGTTCATTATCTTGAACAATGTTCCTTCAAAAAATAAATAAGCAAAGAAAGCTCTACAATTCCGGGACTTGATAAGTAAGTTTAACTTGACAGGACATTTGGAAGACATGCCTTCAATCTCCATTACAACTCTAAAGATATTTGTTTTTAAAACAAGCCTTTTCTTCATCTTTTTGTTATCCAATGAGACACCCCCCCCCCCAACAATTCCACCACTCTATTGGTTTTAAAATTCACAAGGGAAAACCAATCTAGGACCCTCTGACACAGGTCATGCATTCTTCTGTATTGAAATTCCCATCATTGGTCTTATTAGTTCAAAGCAAATTTGTCAGACGTGGAACAAATACCTCGACCCTGGTCATTTAAATAATAAATAGCAGCTTTGAAAACAAGCACTCCAAGAAGGACTATTGTCATCGTGTCTTGAATACCACAGAACATCTTAAGTTAGAAATTACCATATGATGTAAATATGCAATTGTGCACTGCAACAGCTCTCTGCTGGTGTGAAATATAACCTTAGCTGCTTCCTCGTCTACATTTGGGTATTATCTACAGTACTCTGAATTCATAATGACATGATCTTCTAGTTGAGAACCAGGGATTTCATCCTTTAAAGCTCTACAGTAAACATGATGTCTAGATGATTGATGGGCATGAAGTATGCAGCACTGCTTTTTTATCTCCACTTGGGACCTCCTTTTACTTCTACAGTGTTTTAAGAAGTTATTAGGGTCCTAAAAGTATGCTACATGTGTTTCTGAAGCTGCTTTCTAAATAAATGTCAGATTAGCCAAACCCCAAAAAAACTATCTTGAACTGCTGAATCTTTTAGCAAACTGATTCTCCCTAATTTCAAAGTCAGAAACTACTCAGCAAATAACTGCAGCTACCATATGAATATATGCATTTTAACGTAAAGGTGATCCTTTACATTAATTTATATTTGCATTTCAAAGTCAGAATTTTTTTTCTTTGAATGTCCAATTTTGATATACCAATTTAATAAGAGCTGAATTAGGAATACAGTATGCTGTGCTTCTTTTTCTGAAAGGAAATTAAGTAAAGGCTTGTCTGAAGTTGAAAAATAAAAATCAAATTGAACTTCAATAAGTCTGGATCATTCAGTCATTTTATTACAAATAAATGTTAATAGGTCATGGGAGAGGCAAACTTCGCTTCTGATATAACTTTGTAAATAAATAACTGCTTTCCACCAATGAGAGATATAACTGACATTTAAATGAGCCACTGCCTTTTCATATAACCCAACACTCTTGTTGCTTGAAATGAAGCAAATGAAACCCAAGCACTTTTCTTTGCACAGGATGTGAAATTTTAAGACCAGTTTGATGGTCTTTGTTGCTGCTTCGCTTTGAGTCACCCAGGACTCAAACTAATGACCTCACTATCAGACGACTCACCTTACAAACCAATCAATGTACCACTTTAGCAAGGTAGGCCTCCAGGGACCATAGTCTGTTTTCTTTCAAACAGGCCAATGTTTAATTTTGCTGACCAGGCTATCCAAACCCAGCTGCCTTTGACCTTGGTCCTGTAATATTTTTTTCACAATGTAATAATTATGCTTGTAGATGCACTTCAGCACATACTGTATGTACAGTATACCTTGGTCTGAAGGACTAAAAGTGATTTTACTTAATTTTGTCTTATGAGAAGCAGCTTAAGAAGTCTGTGAAATTTGTGCATTTAAATGTTTTTTCAGCTTTATAATAAAATTGTACGAAACATAAATAAAAATGATTTGCAAAAACTATTTTTTCCCTTATGCATTTTGTAGAACTTTATCTTCCCTATTCCAACACACATACTGTACACCACAGACTATTCTTTTCAATAAAATCTCTAGTTTTGCTGTTTTGTTTCTCCTTTTGGAATTTAGTCACTTTTGCTACTTTGAGAAACTCGTAGCCCTCTTTAAATTTAAACATTTATATTGACACTGCCAGTGGCCTTTCCACTGATTAACCACACTAAGTAAAGAAACATCTTTGTAGTCCTACAAATTAGAACACATTTAATCAAGCTAAGAAGCAAACATTGTAAAATTATTGTACCAGTATATGGATTAGTTTACAACTTACATTTCTATAGCGGACGTCATGAGCTGTGTGACCACAACTAAAGTTGTGCAAGGGAAACAAACGCATCTAGATGTGCTACACTATGCAGCCATGTGATAAAATATTTATTCAAAGAGCCTTAATGCTGTGCAGACTGGGCTGAGTCCCTAAATAAATAATATATACATACTGTAGCTGTATAAATATAGGAAGGAGCACTTAACACATGGGACTGCCTTGCTAGGGGGAATAACAAATAAAAATACATTGAGTACTTAGTGTAACACACTTTTTCTGTCACTGTTTCTCAGAAACGATGAGTTGAATGCTCACTGTAGTATAATTTATTCATTTTTTGCATTCAGTTGAATTAACATGCGCACTTCTATAGTTAATTTAGCTCAATGACATTTCTAAGAGCTGAGGTTCCTATTCGATACCGAGCAAATGTTTAAAAGGTTATATGGTTAGTTTAACAATGTTAACCATTAGAACTGTAATCTACAGTGCATTATAAAAAAGACTTTAATCATTGTTTTGCTGTATTTACTGTTATTGTTTAATTAAATAGGGTGGCACCTTTCATCAAAAGATGTTATACACTCCATTCTGATACTGTTTAATTAATATACATAGGTATGACCAATGCATTTGAATTAACAAAACATAATCACATGCTGGTTTCAGTAAGTAGACTCAGTATCATTTTAAAGTCATAGCTCTGCATATTTAAATGTTTTGAACCATTTGGGCCAACCTGTAATACAGTCGATGCTATCTTACAGTTCCTTACATATGTGAGGCTACAGATGGTTTCTTTGGCACCGTAGCCACCACTAAAGACCCCAAATTAATACTTATTTCCTAATGTGATTCTCTTATATTGAACCGTGTCAAATTCTAAACTTAATTTACCTCAGTAATTAAACAAAATTCCAAAATTAGCACACTCCCTACCAATTACAGTCATGTTAGTTAAGCCAGTTAAGCCATGACTATTGCAAGCGACAAGTGTAGGGGCTGACAATTTTTAGAAAAGTCACAAGGCAGATTTACACTACATGAGGCATTCTGTGTGTTTTGGGCAGACAAGAGCAGCTGCATCGCCCAGGTGACCCCAGTGCTCTAACTGCAACAGCGATCAGCGCAATCTGAGCTGACGTCACCAGCAATGAAGCCAAGGAAACAGGACCTGGGCAAAAACAAGAAAGAGCCTTTGCTAATGCTCCATTTAATATTAGCTCTGCGTTTCTGACATTGTGGTCTGTCACAAAAGCCTGAAATTTAATTGATATGCTGGATTATGCTACAAAACTGGAAAGGTGTTTGGTGTCCACAATTTCAGAAAAACTTGGTGCAGACATAACTTGCAGTATTTTGTTTTCAGAACAAGAAAAAATACTTATAAAATTAAGTAGTCAATCATTACCTTTGTAATACTTTTAATATTATTTTTTTTTACTTTTATTAGCAACTAATTAAGCCAAAACTAAGAATAATAGTAAATTAAACATCCAGTATAAGCTTCACCTTTTGAGTATACTATTGTTGTTTGCTTTGTTTGGCTGCCATTTTGCTGCAGTTTGCTTCCAAAGCAATTCATGAACACTTTTCTGGATCCTTCTCCACCACAGTCACGCTTAAGATTTTTGGTTTCACATGGCTGCTTTTGCAAGTGAAATTGATCATGTGGATATGGGCATGTGATCAAAATGCCATCTCATCTCAAAGCCCAGATGGCTCTTTAATACAATTAAAGTGGAACAAATGTGGGTGGAAATAAAAGATCATTATGGCTGGTAACAAAAGGACAAATAATTTTAGCAAATCAAACCTCCAATTTGATTAATATTGTGAATAAAAGCTGTAATGCTTTTTTAATGCAATATCATATTGTTTTAAAATGTTTTAGTTTTAATGTAACAAAATAAAAAGAAAAATGTATTCAGAGGTAAAAAATTAAGAAAATGTAGTATAAGTCAATCTTATACTACACTTTTCTAGATCAAATCTTTCTGATGGTTATGAAATTTTCCCCATGAGGCAACAGTGATATTACTACTGTATGTTCTCCTTTAACACATTTAAATAAATTTAATCTTAGTGTTAACTAACTAACTATAGCACATACAGTAATTCCTTAAACATCAATTTCATTAGGAGATAGCAAATTATTACTGAAAATATGTCAAAGAGTAATAATGTTTTTCTTCTTATTATTTTAATTTAATAACACTGTTTTCAGAGTCTGCTAAAGAATGTAAAAAAACAAGTTACTTCAATATTCACTTGTCTGTTTTGCTATGTCCGATTACTGTATCAATCCTTCTGACCATAATCAAATTCAAACGCAGCCACAATCAGTCCTACAGCACCTGTCCATAATTAAATATCTTCGGATTCAATAGAGTGTCATAAAATTAAATTAAAAGACTGCAATGTTCAACAAGTTCTCACAAGTCTTTGTATAACTAGAAAATAAGAGTAATCTTTTTATCAAAAGATACACAGCTAAACAATGGCAATTACATGCTCCAGAGGCAAAAATAATAATCATCATTGATATCAGTATTATTGCTGTATTAATAATTCATTTAAGGTCTTTTTGAAAAATGCATTTTGAATAATGCATGTGTAGTTTGCAACTGTTTGGAGCAGACTGAGCTGTATACTGTAGTTCAGAACACACTAGTCCAGAAGCCTCATTAGTGGATTAAGACCAGGATTACCCAGGCAGCCGCATACAATTGAGATCATCGTAGCTAATAAGGGCTATTTTTTTATGTATTTCTATGTCATGCATATTTTATTTTGATTAAAAAAAAACAATGGGGAAGTTTCTGCTGTGCTTCATGAAATGCCAATTTCGACATGATTGGTTTCATATGCTGCCTGCATTTGAGAAAATACTAAAGGTCCTACTAAACTGAATCATGCCTCACATTTTAATTTTAATAGATCCTAGTCAATGATATGCTTTCTAAAGGTACCGGCCAGCTCACAGAATTACTTAGACAATACAAAGTTTCCTTCATCTGTTTTATAATCCCTAAAAAATCCCTAAAAACAAAACATAATTAAATGATATAGGGTAAAGAGGCAGAAATACTACACTTGATTTTCATCTTGCACAAATCACTGACATTTGCATCAAAACTGCAACTATTTAAGAGTATCATAAAAATCCCGAAACAAATGTATTAACTTTAACAAGCATAATTTATCTTGGACTTTCTTTATGTAGCTGTATGAACCTTTAATATTGCTTCATATTAATGCAACATTTTCCAGCCATGCCACTGCAAGAATCCAACCCTTGACATACAAAAGCAAAAGGCAGAACTGAAACTGTGCACTGTAATAATTAATTTAAACATTTTAAAATTTAGCTTACAGCCTCCAAATTGTACAATAATTTTATTTTCAGAAATGCAGTAAAATTGTATATACAGTACATGTTAAGATACCCAAAATACTAAGACTGCAAGTTTAGCACAATTAAATAAAACCCAACCTGAGGATTTGCTTTAAGTATTAAAATTAAATGTTCAGGTGGGTAGCTGCGTCAGCATGCATAGGCTGCAAAGGAAGAAGGCTCACACCTGAAGAAGGCTCCACGGCCGAAACGTTGTGTTTTCTCTTTTCTTTTTTTCAGCATGGAATAAACCTATTACTCTTACCATTAAAATTAAATGCTGCAATTTGTTTAACTCTATTTTGCATAAAACATAAAACTACAACTTTACTAGAAAACATTTTAAAAACTCATCATGTGACATTTGACAGCACTGTCCCCACTCTGTGGCATGGTCCTTTCAGATCTCAAAAGTTAAGCAGGTTAGCTTGGTCTGGTTATTATTGGGACTGTACTGCTGTAAGTGCTGTTGGTGGACCAGTAGGTGGCACTTTGTGCTAGGATTTCCGATCAAATTCCCCGTTGAGGAGAACAGGTACACTGTACTATAAAAGGTCTATTCACAGGTGATCACAGATTCCTAGGTTCTCTGGATGGCTACATTATTTTTGAAACTTGCATAATCTGGCCTTCTTAAATATCTCCCCTTAATTAAATTGGTAAGCTAACTTTTATTAAAAACATAAATATAAATGCACAGAAACTATCTGTACAGCCAAATTATGATACAGTATGGTGATTCAAGAAGTACAGGTTAGATATTGAGCAAAAGCACATTTTTGTTGTAATGGATTGCTCCATATCAATATATCATATAGCACCCAGATCATATATTTGTTTTGGTTTCTATCACATGGTTTTCACAAGTAGGAATATGAATGGGAATACAGGTATACAATGAAAACTCAGACCCCTCCCATTCATTCATTTTCAAACTAGATAGATGGTGGCAATGTACAAATGAAGTGAAGAAAATTCATGAAAATGTAAATACACTGAGGTGATGCCAAAGGTAAAAAAAAATGTAAAAAGCCTTGGTCCCCATATTGGCATCCTTAGAAAAAATGAGATGAATAGGAAAGTGAGCAATCAAAAGCAATGCTTGTAATAACACTACAAGCCTGAAGGGAAGGTGAACCAATTTTACATTAGTTTGAATATGTATATACTGTACATCTCAACTATCTCCTGAATTTAGCTGGATTAGCTACTGCAGTTTATATACATTGCATATATTGTGATGCCACGTAGGGATGCAAACAATATGGGCACGGTTCTAGACAAATCCCTGACCCACAACGAGAAAGACGCACTTTATTCAGATTTGGCTGAGGTTGTTTCACAGGCTCTCTCTATAAGGCAAGACCATCTTCATAATGTTGCAAGGGTGTAGTCTTCACAGAGCTAATGGATGCCGATCTTTCCAGGGTCACATCCTTTTGGCTTAGTGTGGTAGTATGGTGTCTCCTCTTTTAGCCCAACAAGTTTGCTGAACGGCCAGGCAGCTTGGGATTTTAGCCATAAAACAGGAATTGTAGTGTAGCAGCTTGTGCTGTATTGTAGCAGCTTGTGCTGTACTATAGCACCATGGGCTTTAGCACCTCTACTTATTTTATAGCCGAGTGGCTTAATTCCTCAGCCTGAAAGCTGGTATTGTAGTTCAGCAGTTTGTGATGCAGTGCAGTGGCATGGGCAGTAGCTCTGCCACCTATTTTATAGCTGAGCGGCTTTAATTTTTTAGCCCTAAGGCTGGTATTGAAGTGCCTCTATCTTGCAGACTTCCTTGTTAACTCTGCCTGCCTTCTTCCCCTGCTTTATTCTTGTACTTTCACCACCCTTCTTCCTGGTTTATACTTCTATTTATCTAGACTAGAGTAGGATACAGAGCCGATGCCTACTACATCGGTGTCCAGATTCCTGTGAGCTACCAAAGAGCTACCTCCTCTTTGGTAAGAGGAGGGCTTAAAGAAAGCAACGTCCGTTGAGGGCACAGTCTTTTATGGTATCACATTATACACTGTATATAAACAGAACACTGCAGTAGTATATGGTATAAATATAAATAAAAATATGCAGTAACATACTGAACTCCAAAAGATACAATGCTATGCATGTATGTTTTTAGAAACAAAGTAAATGGATTATGTATATTGATGTAAGGTTTCGGTATCATTTTCATTGAGTTCTGAGGACTGACTGTGATTCTCTTGAGAAATGCTGAGCAGTGCATAAAAACTACTTCATCACTTCTCATTTGTGATTGAGTTGATTGGTCACAGGTGATAAGGTGATCCAACCTGTTGAATACCAAACCTAGTGAAAATCAAGAAATAAAAAAGTAACCAATTTGCCCATGTTTTCAAGAAAAGAACACTCCTATGTCAGTGAGACTCACCACCAGTAAAGCCAAGTCTTCTTTTGTGGTGAATCAAGGTTTTGTGTAGTCTATGTTAATGGATATCAGCAAGTGAGTCACTGACATGCAGAATGAAAATTGCTGTGTGCAACAGACCTGTCAACAGGAAGGTCCAAATGTGACAGTCTGGGCAGTAGTGTCTAGTTGCCACAAAATTCCACTTTTGATTGATGGCTACCTGACCTCACAGTATTACATTAATCAAGTCCTAAGACATCACTCGCTGATTCTTCCTAGAGGCAAATCCTGATGTGATACATTCCAGCAGGGCAATGCATGTTCTAATGCTGCTCATATAACAACAGCTTTTTTGTGAGATGAGAATGTGATGCTCTGCTCGCCTGAACTGAGCCTTGCTGAGCACTGAGGGGTGAGCTGGAAAAATGTGTGGCATCTAGGACTCAGGAACCAGTGAACAGGCACATGCTTGTCTAGGCTAATATGAAACTACTGGCACAGAATTGCACAAGACAGTATCTGCAACCTGGTGCAAAACGTACACTGGAGCTGTACAGCTCATGTTGCATCAAACTTCGGCTACAGGTGCTTCCATCCCGTGACTTTCACTATAGAACCTCTGTTGATCACATATTTTAATAAACACTATGAATTTATCTATGTCACGTCTTCAATAAAAGGTCAGTTCACAACAAAATGTTGAAGACAAGAGCCATAAAAAAACTCATTTTTTATAATAACATTATGAAGTTGTAATTATAAGCAATACAGTTAAAACACTATTTTAACAAGTACAGTACACTGCAGAAAATGAAGACAAACAACATAGTACTCCGAATGCATCATGTTATATACAGTATGTACTGTAGCATGCTCCTTTAAAAAAACAGTGAGTGAATTTTGTCTTGACTACACCTTAATTTAAAAAGCAAAGTTAATTTAGCAAACTCCTTTACAAAAACAGTGAGTGACTTTTTGAAAGGAAAAGAGAGGCCTATATCCTAAAAGTTACACTCATCTGAATGACACAGTCCAAAACAAATTACTCAAATAACTGCTTCTGAATTAGGCTGTACCCAGCCAAGTAGTGTACAAAATATTCTTAATGTCATAGTGCTATGATTTCCACTCCTTTGTATGTTATGGGCTGCTTTACTTCAAACCTCATGTTTTGATACATTACAATCTCAAAGAAAATCTTTAGAAATGTGCCACAGGCTTGGTCCAACAAACTGTAAAATCTAACCATGCTGAGGTCAACAGTAATTAATGCCTTTAGTTAGGATTAAACAAGGGTCCAAACAGCTTGTACCATATTGTGATTTCTGATGCAAATGGTTATGAAGCAATACATTGTGTTTCATGGGAAACAAGTATGTGGAATGCAAAATAAGACAGCTGTTTTTTTAATGTCTTATTGATCGATTGCATTGCAGCTGACTGCAGTCCAACATAAAAAACGTGAGCTGTGTTTTAAAACAAAATGTAACCCCGCATATTCTAGAGTAGAAAGAAAGACTAATAACTAGAGAAAATACGCTGTTGAGAAATGGCCTATGTATGTAAAAAAAGTAATCATCTGATAATTTGTGATGCCGTCACAAAAATTTCTACCAACAAATGTATTTTTAAATCACCATTTTTGCACATATTGCTTATATTTACAAACTTATATAACAAACTTTCCCTCTCTACTTCAAAGTATTTTAATACTTTGCTTTGCATATTTTGGGATTACATTCCTATCTATCAATAATATTCTAAAAATATATTTGTTCTTCAAAAAACAATAGACTGAAACCGTAGAGTGGTAGTCATGAACATACAGGTGACCATAGTTCACAATGGCAACCCACAGAAAACTATGTTGATAGTCATCGTTTTTGAAGTAATTTTGAAGTAAACGACATTTACAATGGTCCCTGAACAAAGTACCTGTGGCAGAAATAATGAACTGTAAATGTATTATATAAGTAGATGCAACACTCAAACTTTCCAAAACACATTTTTAATGCAGGAAATGCATAACATACTTCAAGTAGCCTGTTAACACGCTGCTGGTGTAAAAACAAAAGTGCAATGCAGCCAAGTGGTGTTTCCCTCCAATGTCTGAAATGTGTATTGCAATAATAAAGCAATGTTTTCTTGTACTGTTATTCAGTTAATTGCTTTGCAGTCACAGCAGCAATTACAATTTTCCATGACTTTTTACTTTTAGCTATCAGAATTATAAAATTTTAAATATTAAACTCCTACAGTTCGAATCAATGTCTTCAGCAACTGGTTCGGCAGCTGGCAGAGCATGAACTACCAGTTTGTGTCTCCTGCTTTGGAGCACAGTGCCAAACTGACAACTGTACTGTATTTACCCTGCACGTAATTTACAACGTGATCACATTTGGGAGGCTGTGACTGCTGCTGAAGACTGTATTTCTAGTAATATATTTATCTATCAAAGACAAAACATACATTTAATTCCTAAGCACCAACACAGAAACTAATTTTCACTCGAAAATTTCCTTATGAAGACCTTCAGCATATATGGAGTAAAAACGAACACAAGTAGAAAAGAGAAGCTCACAACAATCTTGGAACTTTGCACTAATCAGTAAGACTTGTTTTGTATTCAAGGGATTATTATAAATAGACAGATCCTTCATGGAATACTAACCTCCCAAGGGAATCCTTCTTCCAAGTTGTTTTCAGAAAATACTCTCCGATTCCCACTGCCAGGTCCCACATGTGATCAAACGCTAACACCTTGAGGATTACCTAAAGTGTAGCTTCACAATAATAATTTAAGTACTTCACAGTTTCTCATTAAGAATAAATGCTTCTTCAATACTGAAATTCTTAAGCACAGTATTATAAAGGCGAATCATATAATAATCTAAAACCTACAGCTATTATAGCATGCCCACAAAATTTAATTACACATTTAAAAAATAATTAAACAGAACTATGCTGCTTTTGTTTCGTTCATTAAATACAGTATATGAACCAAGTTCGAATTTACAGACTGCTTATTAAGCCACTTGGTTTGAGGCGCTTCCCACAAAGGTAAAACAGAAAGGCAGTTACAAAAATAAAAATGATTCACAGTACAGAAAGAAATAAACCTAAAAATGTTCAAAAAGTATAACTGTATCAAATGCAACAGTTTACAGAATCAGAAGACCAAATTATTACAATATATTTTTAGGCCTTGATTTAAAATTCTCAACTGTGGACAAACTTTGTGATCAGGCAATGAAGTACACAATCACAGAATTCTAACATGAAAAGCAACTTCTTGTTTCCTCCAGAGTTTCACCCTCAAAGTACATAGGCTGAGGCCACTACAAATCAACCTTAAGAACCACTGAGGCTAACAGGGAGAAAACCCTTGACAGGTGCTGTATTGTCACTTCACTTAGTCACTTAAACATGAACAATAGGATTTTGAAATCGATTCTATGTTGTTCTGGAACTCAATGTAGAGAATCTAGGAAGTAATTTACAACTGCTCTTCTTATGTCCTATTAAGGACCATTTCAGCTAGATTTTGCAACAAACATAAAATTATCTATTAAATATAAATTATCTAGAATATAAAAATACTACATTATATTAAATATAATTATCATTTAAGATGCAAAAGAAATGCCTATACTAGAAACACTTAAGATACTGTAAATCTCTAGATTTTCAGAATCAACGTGAACCACAGAACAGAACTAAAAAGTACACTGTGTCCTTGAAGAATTTAAAATATTTGTCCTTAATTTTTCTATACAGTACATAAAGGGTTTGGAAAAAGCTACCCAGTCATCTTGTTGAAGCTGATACCTTGATTTTTTTTTCAAGTAACAGTTGGATGAGGGCTTCATCTTAAAAATCAAATAACTTATTTCACCCACTTGTTTGCACACAATCTTTTGTTCTTACATAGATTATAAAAATATACCATTGAAGTCTTGTTAATGTGTGAATCAAAATGTAGTAAAAAATAAAACACATATAACTTCAAATTAACAGTTAAGTCACCTAAGTGTATTTCTAAATGCCAAGTTACTTACTGTAGCCACAGAAAATTAGGTAACTTTTAAATGCTATACCAGTTATGCATTCAAGAAAGACTGATTTCTATTGTAATGTTACCAGGTTTCACAGAGCTGTATAATTGTGTTTAATGGACACGGCAGTAAAAATTAAAACAGTTTTTAATATTTTTTCATCAAAAGGATAATACTGGACTACACATAGAACCCTGAGGGACACCAAATCAAACATTTGCTAAACCTGGACTCTGCTAGTGAAAAACACTGGTTGGAAGGTATAATCTAAACCAAGTTAATATACTGTATTACTTGCCAAATTCATTCATTAAGATGATCAAGTATGACTGAGTGATCCACCCAATTTTTTGATTGTTACCAAATTAGTTCCTGAATGCTGTGACTGGTGCAGGACCAAGGCAGAAATCTTTTTAAAATATTGTTAGTGTTCAGTTGGTCATTCGGCTGTTTATGAGGATCTCCACTTAAAGAGAATGGTTTGAAATGCACCTAAAGCTTCTCAGAACAAAGCTGTTTAAACTGGATTTTGCATGTAGGATTCATTATAAATAAAAGTGAGATCTTTTATAAAAGAAAAAATAATGTTTTACATGACCTTGCAAGGCAAATTTTACGGTATTGAATAAATTATGCATAATTTAGTCTTTTTGTCAAGCAACACATCCACTGAATAAGAATTATGAGAAGAGCCATGCGACAGAATCTAGAAAGCTGTGTAAAGAATGCCAACATCTTTACCTTTTTGTCAGCTTTTTTTGCTTGACAATGTGTCTCGGAATACTGCAACATACCCCTGCATGTGCTTCTTGTGTTACATAAAATAATTTACATAATTATTACTAGCTTTGGTCCATGTATATAATGTATTTGAATCATAACAAATACAATGAGACATACATACATAAGTAATGTTATAAATGAGAGAGGGCTGTCTCATCCAATCCATAGTTCTCAAAATATGTGATAATATCAGCTTTGAAAACATGGATAGATAGTTCCTTACTCCTACAATCCTTAATACCACGTCCTGGCCTGGGCATGCATGGCTGCCATTGGAACTAACAAACTCATCTTTATTCAAGTTTTAAGTAATGAAGGCAGCAGCAGAATGGATTCTGACGTTTACAAAAACATTTTGTCTGCTTATTGACACAAACGGTCTTCCAAACTTACTGTGTGGCACTATACCACACAGCATGACGATGACCCAAATATTATGGCCAAAGCAGCCGAGAAAAAAACATTAAGAGAAAATAAAATGAAAATCTTAGATTGGTCAAGGCATTTTATATATTTCCAGGTTTTCATTCTTACCCAGCTGTTTGCAGGGGATCGAGGATTACTATTGGATACCCCAATTATACAGGATCTCTTCAATCACTAGACTAAAAGTTCTGCTCAGTAGCTGTCAAAAAAGAAAGGAAAATAACCCTTATCTGTAAGTTTATAAGCTCAAGAAGCAACAACAACAACCCTTCTCATCAGAAAGACTTAAATTAAAGTTAGATAAAGTATCAACTGTTATTTTATGGTACTGAGTTACAATACAGTGGCAGGGTTCTTTAAAAGCTCAGTTAATATGCAAATTCCCCTACAATTCTACAACCCCTTCATTATTCACCTACTCTTCTATCACACATCTGCTCTTTATGGAATCTGCTTGAAGGCGTCACATGCTAAGTTTTCCCTTGTGTTGGCAGATGGTGCTACACAATTAGGGCTTGAATTTCACAGTCTCATGTTACACCAAAAGGTAGCGGAGGGCTCTCATATCACTAAACAATACTGGTCATCATGGCCTTGGATTTGAAGCTTATAAAAATATTCATCCATTAAAAAAGCAAATTTTTTTTAATACACAACATTTATCTTAAAATGAAAAAAGAGATAAGAAAAAAAACAGAGAAGGCAAGCTTCAGTTCACAACATATCAGTTTTAAATGCTTCTGCTTTGTTTACTAGTGCTAAATTTAGGTATCTCATCCTATATTCTTATTCTCCTTGATAGCAACTGCTAACTAACAATATAGCTTAATGAAAGCAGACAAAAAGGGAAACATCTGTTATATTACATAATTTGCCTTCAGGAAATTCAAAACCTTTTGACAACTTCATAATATACAGTGGCTTACCATTCTGCTGGAGATTAGGATAGAGGTAAGTACAAACAAGACAGACAAAAAAGGAGGTGGAGAAGGTAGAGTGTGGGTCAAGATGTGCATACGGTATGTATTTTGACACTGTCAAACAGACAAAGGCACGAAGGAACAAATAATTATTTTATCAAATTTAAAAGACAAACATCTTCTATAGATGCTAGATTTAATTCACATACAGCAATTACCACATAAACTAATTAAGAGATTTTCTTTAAACGCTGGGTTATTCTTTTGAACAACTGGCAATGCTGGACAATAGAAAGAAAATAAAATGGTTTTCAGTTGAAAACCTAAGGTACACCTGTAGAGAAGTGGATGACTTCTGTTCTTCGTATTTCTGTATATATTCTTTATACAGTACATAATCTCTATGTATGTCTATTGGTATCCCTGGAGGGAAATGCAGGATCAAAAACAAATGAAAATGGAAAAGAAATAGCCAATCTTAAATAGCCTTGGTATGCATGACTATAAACTCCTTGTAAATGCTGAGCTTAATTTTCCAAAATCTTCAATTTCAGAGAAAGCAAAGCCAAATAAAAAAGATCAGGCTCAGAGAGAATTGCTTTCATACTGTTCTCAAGCCTGACATTTTCTGTATCCTCATTTAACAGGACCAAAAACTGGCACAAAAACTGGCATCCTTCAACCACTCCCAATCCAACTGGATGAAAGACTGGCACTTTATCATATACAGTTCAGTTGAGAGGATAGCCTCTTGCAGTTATGCTGAAAGGATTTAACTGTGGCATATCATGCCAAACATGCACTTACATCTTCCATTTTTTATAACATAAGAACATAAGAAAAGTCTGCAAAAGAGAGAGAGCCATTTTGTCACGAACTGTTCTTTCCGGGCCCTATGCGGGCGACACGATCCAAAAGGTGAAGAAACAATAGGGAAAAATATCATGCAGGAGTCGGTCAGGAGACAGGGGGGCGTGTCCATGCAGTGCTAGTGTCCGGGGGGAGTGAATCCAGGGCGAACAATCCAAGGGTAAATCCAGAGGGGGAATCCAAGACGGGAGGTTTAGTCCAAGACCAGGGGATCCATCCGTAGTTAAAACCAGAACCGGGTCGGGACCGGCGGGGCAGGGAATCAGGAACCGGAAACTAAAACCATAACAGAGCCAGACGCGGCAGGACCCCGGGCTCTCACGACACGGAAATCAATGAGAAGCCCCGAGCAATCGCCTGCGTCTGGCTTTAAAGGTGGAACTAAAGAGGGGCTGGAATAAGGAACAGGTGTGTGGAATGGGACAGAACGAGGAAGGGCTGGAGCGCCCTTAAGAGGAGGAGTAACGATCGTGACACATTTGGCTATGTATAAAACACTGTGCATTGTATATACTGTACTGTATGTGCGTGCTGAAGTACAGAAATTACATACACCTTTGTACTAAACATGCATATATACTGTACATGTATAGAGAAAAATGCAAATACAGGCCTGATGTAGTATGGATTTTACTGTTTTTCTTAAATTAAAGAGTCAAAGAATTAACCAATTGCATAACTTTCTTAGCAGTTAATTCCCTTTACTGTTACTTGACTGTTCTTTTGCAACAGTATAATTTTGTGGAATTTATTCAGGAGAGGACTAAACCTGATTTATAAAATCCTAACTGCCCAATTACTATAGCAATTGGAACTTTTTATTGTTCTATCTCTTCTTATTAGTATCTGTAGATGTCATGTTGCAGTTACTACTAACAATAACAAAGGTAATAATGGCAAACATTATAACAAGTACTCAACACAATCAACTATAAAATGTCCTCTCTTTAAATGGTTATTGAAAAGATTACAGGAAATACCAGGATTAAGATCTAAAGCTCTAAGATACAGATTGTACAACAAAGTGAAAATGCATTACAATACTTGATTACATTTGTAGCTTTGACTTTCTGTCCATATGAAATATGGGCTAACATTTGTATCCAAGAATCATGTATAACTTTCAAGAATCTTGATCAGCATCTTTGGCATGCCCCTCATGAAACTAATATTAAACAAGACACAAGGAGCATTCAGGAACAAGTGATAAAACACACAGTACATTTCACAAGATACACATTTTAGTCATGCTGTTCCATCTGGAAAGATGACTGGGCAAAAACAAATGACCTCAAGAACACTGAAATGTTTTTTTATAGTTTGGTTTTTTTTATACATTTTCAAATAATTAAAGCAGCTGTAAATACAATACAATTTGTATTTGTAAAATTTATTTTACATGTAAAGTTTATTTTGTATAAATTTTTGTATACATACAATTGTATAAAATGTATTTTATACAATAGATTTTGCCATAAATGGGTATGATTTTATAGCACGTGTGCTCATATCTCAATATCCTACAATTAGATGACCTTGACCTTTCAGAATGAAACCATTACAAATGCTCCTGCTCCATGAACAGTACAACAGAAAATCATAGTCTTTGGTTTTAAACGTTATTATTTTGGAATACAGAAGCTATCTACTTCTAATATATGTTTTGTATAATAAAACTCCTACTGTATATTATGTTCTTTAAGCAATACACGATTCATTGTTTCAGCCAATTGTTATTAATTTGTATCTTCCTGTTCACTGTAGTTTAGTCATTCAAAAATGTTGGCATTCTTTGCAGTAATGGATGATGTATCTATTATGATAACTGAAGGTCTTTCTACTTTCAACTGCATAATTGTTAACATTTAATAAATTATCCTATATTTTAGTGATGTGTATATAAAGGCTGGGGAAGGTTAGATCCTGATCTTGCACACTTCTTCTGCTCACACAGACGTCTTCCTTCTGCATATCTCTCATGCATCTCCCAGCCTTCTCATCCATACTCTTTCAGCAGACTAGCTCAGCACTAGTAGTAGAGCCTATCTGAAGGATAGACAAGCCTTGGTAAGAAAGACTGGGCATGGGCTGAGCAGCCTATATGAAGGTTTGGCAATATAAATACTGTATCTGAAGGATTGGCTTAGCTAGGCAAGTCATGCAAAACACTCTACACAGTACATTCTGTCTCTTTATCGCATTCATTGGGATATAAGCAAACTCCTAAAATATACGTTAGTCATTACTGGTTTTGTTCCAGTGATGATTTTCAAGGTTGTCTGTCATTCATATACTAGGCACATTTATTTACTTCTCAGTTGATCCTTCTTCCACTTAAAGACTAAATTATGCAGTTGTAAACAAAAAGACCCATTCAAAGATTTGCTCAGCATGTAGTCCCTAAACAACCAAGCATTTTGAAGTGTGCAAACTGAAATAAACCATTGTTGGCTTATATGATATCCTAAAACTAAAGAAAGTTCAACGACTGTTTACATTGACTGAGTGACAGTAAAACTCATCCAATTTACAGAAAATATTGTCCTTTAACAAACATCAGCTGCTTGAAAAGATATACAGTTTCTCTCCAAACAAACAACATATTTCTTTGAAAGACAAAGTGTTACGTTAGACTACTCTAGAAACTGTCAATAAAGCCGTTCCTCATCTGAGTACTGCAATCAATACATTGATTAAGTAATTCATCACTTCAACTCTACAAGACATTATTTCTAATTAAAAAGTAAGCCATAAATTCCAAGTTTTATTGCTTTGCTGGTGCTGTAAATAAATCTGAAGGAACACTGAAACAGATTGCAGTTTTCTTAGTTGACATTTTCAAATATCGTAAACCTGGTATTAACAGGCAGTGCTGACTGATTCCTATACAATGTACCCTTAGTCTACTGATGTCCATTATAGAAATCCATACTCTGCTTATCAATTATTTTTTTCTCTTCAATTTAAAAACAGGATGAACAGCCTAGTCAATCTAATAAATCGATTTCCCTTTCATCCAATCCTAAATTGTAATCTCTTGGACCTTGGACCAGCAATCTCCTAATATGTAAGCACTTTTTTATCCTTTATTACCTGAGCTAGGAATTAAAAATAGCCTGTTCAAACAAAAATAAGTATGATTAAACAAAATTAAACATATTCCATGATGGAAAAAGTAGGGTTTATTTTCCGCATAAAATACATTAATGCCCTTTAAAGGGACAAGAAGATGTCAGTTGCATGCAGAAGATATAAGAAAACATTGTTTCAGCTGCATAGACATCCTCAGGTGTGTGGGGCAATGCAGGAAAGGGAAGGAATATAAGGCAATGGTGTGGGAAATGGATAGGGGAGCTGGAAATCGGGTTAAAAAGATGTAGGTCTCTTAGAGACTCATACACTGTGGACATGTTTTTTAACAGCAAAGGGAAGAGTGTACAGCTGTGTCATGACTTTTATTTCATCAAAGCAGTAAAATATATTCCACATGGCACAATGTTTAATTCACCACTATTACAAAATATACAAATATTTAATTTTCAACACATTACAATTATGAATAAAAACTTTAAAACCCTCGATATTCATTCTATGTTTGTGTATTGGTCACTAAAATATTCTTCTCAATATTAGCAAGAGGCTTGCGACTTTTGTGAAGGGCCATCGTTACCAGTGATGTTCTTTGATCACAGCACTTTGTGGCTAATGTTATATGAGCCTCCGGCATTTAGAAAACCTCTGCATTTAATAGGCTTTCTCTTAAGAGGTACTGTGGTTCTAAAGGAAAAAAAAGTGCTTAAAAGTATTGCTCTTAGGTGAGAAAACCATGATGTTAACCAAAGAGATATACCAGTCCTAACTCAAAGCCAGAGGTGTCTTTAATCTCTACAATGCGCTTCCAGCTTTGTAATCATTGTCCCATGCTTAGCTTTGCTGTCTATACTTCTAAGAGACTGCGGTTTTCTAAGTTTCTTCAACTAATTTCTATTTCATTTTAATGATTTTTAGATACTAATAAAATTCTCTCCCCATTTTTCTTTACTTAGATAATATAACCATCAGGATAACCATCAGAAGGAGAAAAAATTTAAGTGATGCAACTACCAGTATTACTGAAGAAAAAAACAGATAATCTGGATACCTATACATCCTTACTACTTACAGCAGAAGGGCTTTTTCAGAATACATAGAACTACTTCTTCTATATGGTGGAAACAGTCCAAAGACTCCTACTAAAGGTCCTCTTTTTAAAGTACTGTAAGTAACCTGCCAAAGGAATCTAAATGTCATTGGTATGCATATGAAATTCTCTCATGAACACAGAAAATGCTAAACAAAACTGGTTGCCCTACATTCAAAATCACTGATGAAGTTCCACTTATTCTTAATGATAACAAACTGTAACTGCAGATGTGAATCTAAGACTATCAGCTCTACAAGATAAATACCAAAGTCATTAGGTGGCATTTGTAAAGGGGAACTTTAATTGACAGAAGAAACGGGACAACATAAACCTAGACCACACTCAGTTTTCACGGTAAAATTATTATTTAGCACACCTGAAGAAGGCTCCACAGCCGAAACATACTGTTTTTTCTTCCTTTTTTTTCAGCATGGAATAAACCTATTACTTGTTCCTTTGCAGCCAACGCATGCTGACGCAGCTACTGTACCCACCTGAAAAATTATTCATATATATATTTCATTGTTATTATCTCTATAAAGTAGCTAATTTAGGGTAATTACCAATCAGGAAAAACACCAAAGTGTATCTAGATATCATTTATCAAGAGTCATAAAGAAATGAAAAATACTAAAAAAGCTGAAACAACTTTTTTTATGTGGTTGCTGTCATCTTTAAGACAACCACAGCTGTTAAGACTCTGATTTACACTGATTTACACAAACACTGTCCTTTGAAACCCTCCACATCATTACAATCTTCTAGCCTGATCATGTTAGATCTCAGTAGTGAAGTTAGTGAAGTAAGGCTGAGGCAGGTTAATACTGGAATGTGAAACATTTAAGGAGAACTGGATTGCTGTTGGTGGGGGGGGCTAGAAAGTGGCACTCCTTTCCAGAACTAGAATGAAAAAAAAAAACATTATAGCAACCTGGGACACTGTGCTGTAGGAAATGCAATCCTATGAATGAGAGATTAAAGCCTGATCCTAAGTACCTGGTAATTTAAGATCCAATAGAACTGTAAGAGTAGGAGAGTTAACAACGAACAATTTCTTATTTCTCTGCCTGACCTGCTGTGTAGTTGGGACTGCTGGTGTGTAATGACTACCATGTGATGGCCAGGTGGGTGTCACACCGGCAGAGGAAGTAGGTCTACTCTCGTATGTAAAGTGCTTAGGTAGGAAGAAATGCAGGCAATTATTTATTTATTCTCCTTTGGCTTGTACAGTACTTCAGGAGCTTCACCTGTTGTTTGCACTGTGGATTTTAAAATAAAGGAAATTACAACCATGGATGTACCTCGGTGAAAATGACCATAAAGACCATTTTCCCTGCATGTCAAATCTAACCCTAATCACAGAGAAATGTTTTCAAAATGTAAAGGCTGAGGAAGTCTGATTTCAGGGCTTTCATCCTCTCCACATCTCAACTCCATGAATACTTAAACGATAGACTGCTAGTCACCTAAAACTGGTAACTAACATTTAATAGGCTAACTCTTAAATGGTATTCTTAATCTTAACTCCAGCTACACAACAGAAAATTCCCTTCTGGGTGGTATTATATACATGGTTAGCAGTATATAATCACATGAAAGGACTGTTGTAAAATAGGAAAAAAGTCACTACAGAGAATGACAATACAGTATATAGTAGTGATAAGACATGTAAACATGGACAACAAATAAAAACATCATTCAGACAATTATTGTGTGAGTGTATTAAATAAATAATCTCAAACTGATCATGTTTTAATGTCCATACTAAAAATAATAAATCATTCATCCTCGTCTTTTTTGTCAATGCAGAAGGAATATATGGACATACTAATTTAACTGCATCTTCTTTCATTGATTTTTCAAATGAACCATGCTGAGAAGCTTATACAGGTTCTTACTTTGCATGTAGTAACTCAGTTTCCTTTTATAAAAAAGTTGGCTTCTTTACTCAAAGCTTTGCATTGGAGCCCAATACCATTAATGTCAAAATGTCAAATAATATGCTTGCAATTGTTCTTTCATACTGCTGCTGGGTAAAAAGCATTTTTTAAAGCCAACTAGTCACTATCTTATACACTTAAGAAAGGTAAATGCTAAAATTCTTCCTCACTAAGCAACCTCTAAAAAGCTTATAAAACCTAGTAGGCATTATACACCCAACATCCAACTGGGCAAGAATTCACCCACTTCAGAAGTTCAGGACAATATGAGCTTCATCAAAAGACATGATGGAAGGCTGATGAGGCCACACTGATAATACAGCCTTAATACACATATTTTAATTACTTATTATTATACAATAATTACACAGTCTGAACAACAAAGTAGGATATGGTAGGCCTACATCTTAATTTCAGTGAGGTTTGTATTAGGTCTTGTATGTACAGTATGCATGTCAATGACAATTACTACAGAAAACCTAATGATCTTCCTAAATAAAGAAATTTCTGTAAGGTTGTTGTTGATTGGTGATATGAGATCATTTAAGCGCTGCATAGTCTACACACACACAGACCCACACATGAATATGCATTCTGTTTTTTAATTCCGAGACATCGTATTAAAGTTGAGCAGTGTTTTACAATCCAAACAGTATTGTATCAAGCCTAAAAATAGTAAATTGTCTACCTACTATTAATTTACAATGTCACCTTTAACTGAAAAATAAAGTTGAGAAAGAAAAAATATTAGCATCTACAGAGCATTGTAGTATGTAGCAAAACTTACAGTACTACAGTAGAATGGCAGCCAACACGGTATGATTTAAAAACAGAAGCTGGGAACTTTATACCTTTATTGCTATACCTTAAGGGCTTCTATTCCAAGGAGTGTCTGTTTATGTTTTTAAAGTGGAGTGCACTGTGCAAAAATTATAGGCATAAGCATTTTAATCATTTTTAAAAAACCCCTACAGTGAAAAAAGTCGCAATAAAAACAGCCACTGGATTTAACAAGAGTTCTGCATTAAAGACAATACATAAGAAAAAAACTTCTTTGCTTGCAAGGAAATAAACAGCATGCAAATCAAACCAATAAGAATGTGGTGTTGAAATTTCAATACAATAAAAGCAATCAAAACTGAATCCTTTACTATAACCCTGCTGGATGTATGCTATGCTAGTATGTTGATCTGTTAGTACTGCACAGTTTATCACTTGGATTCCATATTTAACATGCTCCTGTGTACTGCTGCAAGACAAAAAAGGTATGTTATCTTTCTCCACTTTGGAGAGAAAATTAAACACACAACTAAACTCACTAACCACACTCCTGAACTAAACAAACACTGTGCCGGATATGTAATCTCATTTCCCAATAAAAAGAAGGATTTTCCATCTTCTCAGCTACAACCAGATTTTTCTTTCTCTCTCTCTGCAGCAAACCCTTGTCCTTCTCTTTATTTTTTATTTAAAAAAAACTGTACCCTGCAGGTGTGTCCAATGAAAGCCCAAGGACATTTTGAGAAACATAGTTTGTTCTGTCTTCTCCCTTTCAACATCCCCAGCTGTTCACCTCAGTTCTACAGAGTATGTAAGCAAGGGCAGTCCTATGCTCTTCTTGGAGCGCCAGTTTGCCAGCAGGTTTGTTTGGTCTCTAAAGCAGTAGAACCTGAAGAGGTGGAAGAAGCTGTTACTGTAAATTGGTCCAATTAAGCTAGTGGCCATCTGGATTAGCTTGTTAGTTGCTGACTGGTAATGAAAAGCTTTGAGAGTTACCATTTTATTCAATGATATACCTTTTTAGCATACGATAAAACAATTAAATTGCTTATTATGAATTAATAAACAAGCGTACACACTGCCAAAAAATACATATTGAATGCTTGCCACTGAAGAAGTTTTCAAGTCACACAATTTTTCAGTAGTGTTAAGATACTTTCCATTAGTGAAAAACAACATTTCTTAATACAGGCATAGCTTTTAAATTTTGGATTTAACACAAATTTATTTTTTTTATTTCCAAGCAACTTCATTTGTATGAGGCAGTGGTGCAAAAAACATTATAACACAGGGAGTGGAAGTAAAGGGACAGGCTAGAAAAATAAATATTGACCGCTTAACTTCCTGCAATCCATTGGGATATCTTTTGAGATAACAAAATATGACATTACTGGTTTGGCAAAGAATTATGGGGAATGTGAGGCAGTAACTCAGACCTCACACATTTCGACAGGCAAATAGCCTAGAGTCAGTCTCACATCATGTCTTATTTTTTTCGATTACAGTTAATTTAAAGTGACCACTTATTAGGCAAAGAAGGTACATCAGATTTAGGTCTTAATTTAATGTCAGCACATATTAAGATGTTTATTATTAAAGTGGCGTACAGATAAAATTAACTTGACATCTTTCAGCACTAATAGACTATTTGATTTTTGAAGAATACTTCTAAATAGCTGTTGATTTTAAAAGCCACAGACAGATTTAAAAGAATTGCTTCTTTTTATCAATTTTCATAGAACTAGAAGTTCAAACTCATATTAATTTAAAATGTCTTAAGATAATAAAACAAAACTGATAAAACATGAATGAAAGAAAAATATATACTGTATAAGGAAAAAATAACATGAAAATTGTAAAGAATAATCTGTTCTTAGATTGATGTGTTCTCCACTGATTCTCAAGGTATTATTATTCCTTTTCATTCACAAAGCAAGTACAGCACAAAAGTTCCAGTATAAATTACTTGACATAATACATAAAAATACCAATATCAATGTATTTGGTGTTTGACATAATGATCCTTTGTTTAAGGATCAAAATCAACACTGTTGATTTTGATAAAGTTAAATTACATTAACACCTTGGAACACCTTTTGCACACAAAATAACTGTGGTAATGTTAGGGAATATGTAAAACCTGACAAATATTCACAAATACTGTGAATTTACAAATTAGAAATATAACATTTACTGGTTAATCAAGCAAATTATTTTATTGATATTTCATTATAGTTATTATTTTATTGATTGAAATAAAACAATGGGTAAAATATTGAAAGATGTTTCTGTGTTTAATTATGTATAATTCAAAAATAATCCAAAACTGACATTTGAAATCACAGTCTTAGAGTAACAACTTAGTTAAAGCAATTACACCTATGGAGTAAGTCTACATAAAGACAACACAAAACTCAAAGTCAAAGATTCAATGTACAACATAATCTTCATTAGCCACAAATACACTTAAAATTAGGTTCTTTAGAAAAGATTTAAGGTTTTATAAATCCTTGTAGCTTGCATACACAAAGTCATTTGTGAAGAAAGAAAAAAAATGTGCCTTGGAGATTAAAAATAAATAAATATTTTTTTCACTTACAAGTATAACTTCTGTAAATTACTCTATTACATACATTTCAGGGTTTAATCTGTTAATAATTACATTTCATCAAAGTACTTCTTATGACTTTAGTGACTCAAACATCCACCTCTCTCAGCTCCTGTTCTGTATAAACTCAAACGTGTTTTTAACCCTTTCAGTGGTAAGGATGCCATTGTATGTTGAATGTTTAGAGGTCTCCTAGGAGAGATGAAGATGTTGTACATCCCAGAGATTTTAAACTACACTTACCAGAATTACAAAATACCTTGATCATCTAGTTTGAAAAACACTATAGCTGTTACAGGAATATTTTAGCTTGTTCCACACTCCCACATAAGTATTATAATTAGCAACAGAGTAAATCATTCTAATATGGTTTAATCAAAATATCACATTTTGCATTCTTATAAAAATGTTCAACACAAATTACATAAAATTCCTATGCAAAATTTTGTTAGTACATTAAACCATAAACACATTAAACAGAAGGATCGGGACAGACAAAAAATACAGGAAACAAAAGGACAAGTCGCCAGACAATATCTAGAGCTCAGACAGTGAGACTTCAGAGCACTGTAACATCACCCTCTGATATGGCCTATGACCTCACTCTTTGTTCTGCACATGATACCCTCATAATACAAATACAGGTTCCCGAGACACATAGTGTTTTATATTAGATTTACAGCTACCATAACTTCCTAATGGTAAGAAAACATGTTTTGTTGCTTTAATTAATCATATTAATCAAGGATTTTTTTTTCCATACGTTGATAGAACACAATAAAAATTATGTTTCTATAAACTGATTTGAAAGTAAAACTACAAGACTTAAAAGCAACACAATGTTTTTAAACTATTTTTTATCCAAAGTATAGATCTGCATTTTATAAGTCACACAAAAAAATAGTATCTGTAACGTGACAGTTGTAAGTAACAAGCAGTTGCATGTTTCAACAAATCTCCTGTCTTATGAGAGGTGTAAATGAAACAGGCTGTACTTCTTAAAATATTCTCACAATTTCATTAATGGAACTTTGCACATAGTCTGGCTGTCAACTACTAGTATTTATAAATAACTGTTCACTAACAAAATGCATGCTGCACTTTCAAATCACTTTTAAAAGTACTGAATTGATGACATTCTGACAATTTAACTTGGTAATTTTCTTGTTATTTTTAAAGGATAAAACCTCCATAACTTCATCAATAAAAAGCCACTGTAACACATGAGCAGCGTAACTTGAATTGATTTCTCTAACAAAGTAGTGACCTTGCTTACTCTCTTATAAAAGCCACCCTGAATTCCACTCTACAACTCTGCCTAAATAAAATCATGGGACGAAAAAGGATGTGTAACAAAGGTTAATGTGAGAAAATAATGTAAAGAAAACTATATTTATAATTTATATTATAAATCATAACATACAATAGTTTGAGTAACTAGAGTCTGTCTTTAATTTAAACAAAAATTATACAAAACTTTCCTTAGTCACTACTTTATATACTATCTACATGTAACATTCACTAATGCCAGAACTCTGCAAGACACCCTAATGTTTCCATGACAAATGACGTCACCTCGTCCCCCAACGTAATTACATGCTATAGAAGTGAATCGATTCCACCTGCTCATACTTAGGAAAACTCAAGTTTGGATGTTTTCACATCACGCACACCCTAATGTTGCCATGACAAATGACGTCACCTCGTCCCCCAAAGTAATTACATGCTATAGAAGTGAATCAATTCCACTTGCTCATACTTAGGAACACTCAAGTTTGGATATTTTCACATCACGCCCTCATTTACTGTAGAGGTTTGTCTCGATTTTGGCATGCCTCTGGTTTTGGTTTTCTCTGGTTTGGTTTCTCTGGCTTGGCTTTGTTTTGGTTTTGTTGTTGGATAGCCCCTGTGCTTGCTTCTACAGCTAACTGGCTTGTGTTCGCTTGTGTTTTTCTCATACTTTTTTGTGGATTTCCCTTTGGTACTTTGCTATATGATCTCCTGGTTGCTGTACTCGCCTGGTTTTGGACCTGCTTTTGGACTGTTCCTGGATGGCTTTTCTCATTTCCATTGCACCTGGGCTCAACTTGCTACATGGACTGCTCTGCTTAAGGTAAGAAGTTAAGCAAAAAATAGAACACAGTTGTTTGTCATAGTACTGAAAATTAAGCATTTACTGATAATTGTATTGGCATGTATTTAAGTTAGATTGATTAATTAAGATGATCAAACACACCACAGACGTACTGTATGCACAGATTTTCTTTTCAACTATTTTTACAACAATCCACTATTACAGTAAGAACAGTACCTGTAAATATTCCTTGTCTTGTCAAACAGCTTTAAAAATCCAACACATTTCAGGGTCAGTTGGTCCTTCAAGACCTAAGAAGAAAAGAAAAAACAGTACAATTTTGAGATTTACACTTTAAAGAGGTACTTTAAGGTCAGACATGGCAAACATTATTAAGAAGAAAATGCTGAATGCTTAAAGTTTCCATATAATACCAACAAATAAAACTAGAGGAATCAATATTATATATATATTATATATAAGCATGACATTGTATACACTGTGTAAGTAGTTTTGTATTTGAGCATTGAGAGAAGTCAAAGGTCATAGAGAAAGTCATTTTTGGACATATAGGATCCTACATGAATTCCATCATGACTCTATCTGCATGCTTTATTGTCTCATAAACTAATTTTGCATCTGACCAGAAGAAGAGGGTCAAATGTTGTTTATGGCTGCCAAATGTTGTTACCGATCATTTTTCTTTCCATTTCAGAAAATAATTACCACAGGTTTCTATTCCTCTGTGATGATTCGCTGGCTTACAACTTTCACGTGTAGACCCATGTCAAAACATATGCAAATATATGCATATTAACCACATCTGAAAATTGGATTGGATCATGGCAATTTGAGCAAATGAATTTTGATAGAGAGCCTGTCATAGTTTATGTATACCAAATGTCCTTGAAGAATAATAAAATAATAATAAAAACCGTAGAGTTCAAGCAACATGCTTGACCCACTAATAATACTAATAGAAGTGCTTCCTAAGGATATTATGTAAAATTTCATCCACCTTGGAATTTAAGGTAATACCATACCTTCAATTAATTTTGGAATATATTATGTATCATCAATATTCCACATAACCAAAAAGGTAATACACTGAAAAATATATCCAAACATTTTCAAGTTGATTAAGAGAACACACCCTTTAACAGGGCATTTGACTATCTCTACATAGCCACTTCTCAGAAAAAAAACTTTGGGTCATTTCTGTGTCAACAATTATTAAGGTTATTCTTGCAATTAATAGCCTCTTCATACATTTTTAAAATGTTGTCTCCCCTTGCTTTCATGATAGGATGATTATATATGTATGAAGAGCTATTCAGGTCACATCAGCCTTTAATGTGTGATTTATGTGCATAAAGCAGTTCCCTGATGTAGGTTGTGAGACAAAAAGACTGATTCAAACAGCATTAAAACACCACAATAAATATTCTGTGTGATATTTGCATATTGATTGTTAAAATTAATCCGAAGACATCATTGAAATTGTAAAGGTTTCAAACTGAAAAGACAGAAATGAAAAGTAAGGAATTAATATCAATGTAAGGCTTAACAGAGGTGAAGCAGGTCTTATTAATTCATTCTGAACAACTACTTTCAAATGCAAGTTCTTTTTTTAAGAGTTTGGGGGGTAGGGCTGGTTCTTCTCCCAATAATTTTATTTGCAATTTAACAATTTCATTTTATTTTGTGTCCAACAAAACAGAATATCCTCTCCTCCTTTTTCACAAGTTTAACTTGTATCATGTGTACTGATTATTAATAAAGCCTTATCTGATAATGATCCCCTGACCAGTTAAACAAAGGCTTAGGTTTAAAAGATTACGTGAGTTAGTTGCACATGCTGGGAGAAGCTCAGCAAGAAAAACAGCAGATTACCAACATTCAAGCAAAATAGTCTGAATGGCCTCCTCTGATGTCGCGCTCAACCTTTTATACTGTACGTGCTTTTGTTCTTATTCCAGAGGGGGACAAATATGAACACAGAGGAAATGGACTACAATATGTTGAGAGTTAAACTGACTTTTCTGTTCTTTTTTATGTCTCTTTAAAAAACTAAGACCACAGATTTATTCAATGGACGATGCAAGGCTGTGGCCTTTGGGGCAAATCTGCAAAACAGCGCATAATGGCATGAGTTCACCCAAGTGCTTGACAAAAGCAGTTTATCAACGAAGTGGAAATTGTGCTGAAAGCACTTACTGTAAGCTGCAACACCATTTTCACTGTTACTGTGCTGAACACACAGGAGTTGCATTGCACTGCTGGAGTTACTTCTCACAATAGAGAAAGAGAATGTTTCTGAAACAGTAGAGCATTTGTATTATTGTAAACTCTATGTATATACTTGTAGAACTGTGAAGATTCCATTCCTCATCATGAGTCTATAATATAAAAGCTTGAGTAAATCCTGCATTCTAAATTACAGTGTGTTGCCAAAGATAAGGTAAAAAAGGATTTTTTTTTTAAAAAGCGTGGTTAATTTATTCTTCCCATTTTTTTTCCTAAAGCAACATTTTAAAAAAACTGACTCCTTTTAAACCAATGCATATTCTTTTAGATTGTTAACACTGAATAAGCCCCTATAAACTCTCCTCAATGTCTCACACCTTCAGGGATGTAAGAATGTATTTTTAAGCACCTCTACTTCACAAAATGCACTTAATTTAAATTTAAATATAATTATTTTACAGAGAAATGAGTGCTTTCACTTAAAAAGATGCCTTGAAATTATATCTATGTTTATGCATATAAACAAAACAATACAATAGACAACCTTTGGTTCTATGCATTTTTTTGTTTCTACAGGCAGTCACTAATGTCTCCCTAAACCCAAACAAATGCCATAAAACGACACTTCCAATGAGTCTGATTTATGGAAATTAAGTCAAATAAAGCAATCCAATTGATTTAGTGAGGCAGCTTGGGCAATTTACACTTACTTTATAGTGTTGCCTAAAATCAATTAATTTGCGGTTTAGAGTGAGTTAAAGAACAGAGAATGGTCTCAAGCACTTCCATATCCTGGTTCCAGATGATAACCCAAGCTAAGGTACAGTATGTCATCAATGGAGTACCTAATGCACCTGCTTAAAAATACTGTGGTCAAAAGTTCACATTCTACAGGCAGAGACTGCATAGAATGTACCCTTAAGCGTGAAAACTAAAATTAGCTCAGTATTTCAATTTTTTACTAAGATTTTTCTCTGAGTAGTTTCAGAGCACCTCAGTTTCCAATACGCCAGACAGTAAATATATATACACTTATATATTAGTGTTAAACCTGCAAATACACAGTGGTAATGGTACTTGCACATATGGCTTTTCAATACTGAGGTTGAACATCAAATTGTAAACACAGTTTAGAATTACTTATAACCTTTAATGCCTGGTATGAAAGCATTTTAAATACTAGATAAAATGGAAAAAAATACAAAAAACTATTTGAAATACAGCAATATCAATGCCAAGTGTATGTTAATTAAAGATTAGCTCTGTCACAAGACACCAATTTCTAAGAGGAAAAGATTGAGGTTATTAAGGTGCATTTAAATGTTTGTTTTTTGTTTGCTTGATGAAACAGATCTTGTTGATTAAGAATGAATCCAATAGTGAAATGAAAACTCTTAAAAAATATAAAAAATATAAATATCTAAATAGTTGCAAAAAAATAGTATATCAGGTAACCACAGTAGAAAGTTCAAGTCTTAATACATCAAACTGTTCAGTCTTCACAGAAAGTTTCAAAATGCCAGAAGAGTAATTGACCCAGTTAGCAAATACAAGAACCTTGAGTATTTGGGAGAAGACTGCACAGATGGATGAGCAGCACCCTAACAAAAGAGGGATCCAGTCAGCAAAGGGTCTATTGACAGAACAGTAAATGAGGATGCCACTAAGGAATTCAGCCAGGGAGATCCATTGTTTTTATATGTGTCAGATTTGATGGTATCATATTGCAAGCCCTAGCAATAAAATAGCGCTTTTGACAGTGTAGGCATTTAAACACTGGTGCAATTTGTAGAAAGAACAGGGCTTTATCACCTTCCAGAACAAAAATAATCTTCCAAATAAAAAAAATAACAATGCCATCATAACAATATTTCCAAACAAAGATAACAAGTCTTCTAAACCTCATTAAACTCAATGAAGGAGAAAATTGTAAGGGTAACAACTCAGCAGTACTATGAGATTTTGAGAAGGACATATGGTTTCTAAAGGTTCCTAAATGTGATAAGACAGATCTCATACAAAATAATGAAAAACAAGCAAACTGCTAAAATAAGAAAAATGTAAATTCTACAAAGACCTGCTAGCCAATTGTTCACTCAAATTTATATGGATGTATCGGTCAAGTCTTAAAATCAGTAACCAGCTTTAATACATATATCTATCAGAAAAGAGACATGCAGGTATCATCATCTTAAGTCAGCTATGCGCCATGAGATTCAAGGTGAAAATGGATCATGCAATAGATGCTGAGCAGCAAGCCTTGATTTATAAAACCATTACAATTTACCCTTTGTGTCTTATAATAGGAGAAATACTTCCTAATGCACATTTCAGAAGTATAAGTGATCCTCGCCATCTTTGTGATGTTTTTGATTGTGGAGACTCATGGTGAAATGTATGCATTTACTGTGTCACATTACAGCTGTAGACCCAGCATCTGAGTTAAAATATCAATATAATCTTACAGAACACTATGCAGCAATGACATTTTTTTCTAACTATCATGGTAGTGGTCTGTGACACTTTTCACATTTATTGAGAGTGTGCAAGATCATTTACATTTTTAAGTAATGCTAATAAAGAGATGTTGCATGCTGGCTAAGGCTTTCAAAGCCACATAAGTACTACATTCCTTCATGCACAAACAGTAAAATGGGCAACTGGAATCTTGCATGCAGTGGGTTCTCATAGTGCGTGATTAAGGGTTTCTGTCAAGCCACATTGAAATTCAAATGTAAATCACCACTGCAACAAAAGTCTGCTGGGGCCATACAATATCTCTTTGGTACTCTACAGGGATGGCTGATAAATCTGAAATTTCTGCATTATAAAAATGTAATATAATGAAGATTACTTTTATATTGAAAAATAATTACCTGTAAGTCAGATGTTTTTTTATATAAAATGACAGAATGAAGCAAGATTCAGAAAATAATTTCTTATATAATCAAAGTGTTACAATGTATGAATAACTCCCAAATATATCAGTTATTTCCTTTCATACTACCACACTGAGTGGCAGGAAGAAAAAAATAATTAAGGAAATTAGTTCATGCAAACTAGAGGAAATTAGTGTGCATGACCGACTGGGTAGCTGTAATCAATATCAATCAGTGGGATTGGTAACCGTGTTAAATCTGATCACTGTACAGCAGAAGTCCATACAAGAGTACTAATATATTACTTCAAAGGTCCTACTGAAAATAAACCAATATTTAAATACATAAAACATAAAAATAGCTTTTAAATGGTTTAAAAGTCACAGCTAATTTTTCACTGAATTTCTAAATTTAAATGTCCAAAAGCTTACAAGCATATTTACAGTATGACCACTACTGGATTTTAGATATTGCAGTGACATCGACATTTTCATACCTGTGATTTAATAAACTAAGATTCTGGTGCTCTGGAGACAAATGGTGTTTTAAAGGCTTATGTAAATAAGTTATCACTTAAATGGCAACTTAAGTGTTATAATATTACAGTATGTAACTATTCAACCATCTTAATTAATCTGAAAGAAAATATACAATCACTACCTAGTTTTTTTCTTGCAATTTTTCAAATATCAGCTTGGAAATGTTTGAGGAAATTAAAAATGATAGGTATTCAACTTTTCTGCTTTAAATTATTACTCCTGTGGCTCCTGACTAAGTTTTTACCTAAATTAATTTTGTGACAATTTAAAACAATACAGTACTGCTTAAAATAAGCCACAAAATTATTCGTTAAAATTATAGTCTTTAATGCAAACAAATTAAGAGAAAGGGTGCAACTGTACAATAAGAGTTTATTCCAAGCTGAAAAGAGAAGAAAAGATACACAACATTTCAGCCTCACACCCAAAGAAGGCTCCGCAGCTGAAATTATGCCTTTCCTTTCTTCTCTTTTCAGCATGGAATAAACCTTTAACTTGTTCCTTATTTTAAGAAAATTGACTTTGTTAAGCTCTCTTTTATTGGGTCAGCTTCCAAATTGTAAATTTCAAAAGTTTTTTTCCAGCTCTGACAGATTTTTAATAAAAAATAAGATATATGTGAGGACTAAGTAAAGACTAACCATGCATAAAATCAGAGAGCCATCTTTTGGCCAAAGCATAAATCTAAAATAAGGTTACAGGAGCTCTCTAGAACAAACCTGCCATTAAATAAAAGCTACAGTACTGAAACTGTGGTTGATAATTAATATAGTTGGAGAAAAATTAAGAAGAAGGTGCATGTAAAGCACATTTTTGCATTTCATAAAGTAAATGAATCCATGAAGAAAACAGAGCATTTCAGTCTTTTAAAATATTTAAGACAGAGGATGAAATGTTAGTTATGAATGGAATTAAGAATATGAGAAAACAAACGACAGCCATTAAGGCCATCGATCTTGTCTGATTTTTTTGTAGCTAATTGTTCCAAAGATCTCATCCACACTTTTCTTGAAAGAAGCCAGTGTATTAGCTTTCCCTAACCTGACTCAGTGCCTGTATTTAGATCCATGCAACCCTTTATGATAGTGAAAAGATATTGAGATATCGGCTATTCCGGAATCAGTCTAGGGAACCACATATATTCCGAGGCTGAAGGGAGTGTCCTACACTGACGGATGGAAGGGACCAAACCTTTTTAGTCTTGAATACAAAAAGATTCTGTTCTCTTTTATACTCATGTCAAAGGTACCCCTACATATATTCAAAATCCTCAAAGGCACTGAAAAAGGCAATGTAGTGGACTTCATAAGAATAATCTGTTGAACACAAACCATAAAAAACAGAAAACAGAAGTGGGACCTACTGTACAGTATGTGGAAGTGCACATAAAACCAGGAAAAGTTAGCTCCTTACAGAAAGAGTTTTGAGAGTATGGTACAAGTTACCCAGCCATGCTGTTAAAAACAATTATTTTTAGAAATGGCTAGACGAGATTTTTGGAACAATTACTAACTTACTATAAAATGGGTTAAATGGGCCAACTGACCTCCACTCCTTTGTAACCTTTCTTATGTTTGTATGTGCTTTGGATATGTTTTTTTTTTGTGCTTTGGAAAAGAACTTCCTTTTCCTTTCAATTTTAAAAGCATTTTTTATATAGTTTCCATTTTGGTTCTCTGGTTCATGCTTCACTACTGATGCTAAAGAAATTCACAGAATTAACTTTTTTAATTCATCCATTTTCTAACTGCTTTATCCAGTACAGGGTTGCAGGGGAGGCCGAGCATATCCTGGCAAGCAACAGACACAAGGCAGGATACACCCTGGATGGGACGCCAATACACGCAGGGCACACACAGACACAAACACACACAAGGGGCAATTTTCCCAGAAGCCAATTAACCTCCTAGTACTGTAAGTCTTTGGTCTGTGGCAGGAAACTGGAGCACCTGGATGAAAGCCACTTGAACATGGGGTATAGTCTCAATGCATACGGCACCCCAGGAGCTGAACCCAGCGCTACAGGATAGCAATGCCAACCACTGAAGAGCTGTTTCTCCCCTATTTCAAACATCTTCACTTAAAACATCTGTCTGAAAAATATTTAGGAAACAAAACATTATCGCACCCTAATGGTAGACTGTAATATATCTGAAGCACGAAAAATCAAATAGACTGTCACACTATACCCCCCCAGTGACATGGACGTTGAAACTAACTTACAATTAACTTACAACTTCTTTTCTAAGGAAAACTCAGCATTTCTGCTAAAGGAGCTGGAAAAAGTACATGAAATATTAAAGCAAATCACACTTGTATTTCAATGCATTATTTACCATTTTAGTAATATCTCCTTAGCATAATTAAACCACATGTTGCATTATATCAAACAGATGGCTTCTGAGGTACAAAAAGTAATGCATTCTAGATTAATTTCACTGTTTTGCTGGTGATACCATGCAAAACACTGACACCAGATTAAAACCCATTGCGACTGGTCCTTGACAAGCGAAGACCATTGGTAATCTGTTGAAAGATTAAGAGATTACATGGACACTGGTGTTACTATAACAATCAGTAAGACACAAATCTGAAAACACTGTCAGCATAGTGCTGTACAGTGAGATTACTATCAACAACACTAGCTATTTTTATACTGTGTATATTGAAGCAGAAACAATGCAAAGACCACTGACGTGACAAACACTTGCACTCCTTTATACAGTTGGGCATTTCACCGAGGCAATTAGAAGCTTTGACACAATAGTGAAGCATAACGTCAGGATCTTTCATTGTGATTCTGGGAAATTAGACTTACCTCTCTTCTTAAAACAGCCACACAAAGTGCAATCAGTGGTTTGTTAAATTGTCACTAATTATATTTCTTTGTCTACCCAGTCAGCACACATTACTTAAGTTTAAATTTTAAGTGACTCTTCTAAAATTCTTTAAAGGTTTTTTTTGTTGTTGTTTAGAGATACACCAGGCTACTGTATATCCACTACATTCACATTCATTGTTTGAGAGAGTGAGGGTTAGAATTGTCATCTCACCCTCTCTGCCTAGCCAGAAAAAAATCAATGCACAAAAGCACTTCATCTCTGCTCAATTTCATCCTTTACTGCCAGCACAATTAAAACTCCTGGTACAGACTTTCCAATCCAAATTTCAGTCAGATTGACAAGCTTTTCAATCACATCAGCCAAACAAAAGGCAAAACCCTAGCCTTCCACAATACGTCTCATAACCCATACTACAACTGATTATATGGCTGGTCAGGTTATTGACTAATATTGACTAAGGATTAATTACCAACACAAAAGACTGCAGGCATACTGTAAGAGTACAATGAAATCTGTATGTGGTATGCAGGTCAATGGGCCAAACAACAATATTAAAGGAAGTAATAAAAGGCTGTCCCAGTTTCTGAAAACATAGAAGATTGAACAGAAGATTCTGATTACCTTTCTCTTTTATTGAATGAATGACTAATTCTGTTTGTGTCTGCAAATTGTAAGGGATATTTATTCTTTCATTTTTCACACTAAGTAAAGTTTTGAAATGTGTCAAATATTTGGCTTTGTTGCCACAATATAAACTGCAGCATTACCACCTTTTAAGCTATCGTGTCAGGTACTTGAACCTAACCTAGACTGATCCTTCTGACCAGTGTGACTCCTCTGCCAGCATTTGGCACTCTTCCCTGCACCAGAATTTCCAAACTAATGTCCCAGCAGGGTGACCAAGGACTCTTTGCTGCAGAAAGTGCTATCTTTCAGATAAGCCATAAAACCTCCATAGGAGTAAGGGTGTTCTGTCTAAATTCCCCTTTTGGCTTACTTAATATTTCTAATATATATATATATGTCACCCTTAATTTAATTTATGGGTGCAGTGGGTAATCTCCTGTTAAATGTCTCCCTATATTGCAATACTTTGTGATGAAAAGTGCTATACAAAAACAAGGAATTATGATACACAGTCTCAGACATATATTTTACTTAGTGCAAACACTTTCCAAAGCATGGATGTAAAGGAAAACTGAGATAATCAATCTGCACACAAAATAAATGTACCAAATTCTACTAAGTCAGCGACTACATCTCAGCATTCGCCCACCCCCAGCTATGAGCTGAAGGTCACATTTTCTCTGTCATTTCTTAATTTTAATGACATGCGTGGAATCATGCTTGCTGTAAAATACCACAGCTCTGTCTTGACAGCACAGAGCATAGCTTTTTTGTATTTTACGCTAAGTATCAAATATCCTTTACAATTTAGATTGAAGCTGACAAATTTTATACTTAAAAAGAAAGAATAACATCCATGTACATTGGATGAAATTACATATTTGCAAAACAAATTCAGACTGCGTAATCTCAATAAATGAAGAGAAAATCAATTAATCTTGTGCAAAGACCTGAAACTTGTTTTCGATAGAAAGCATTAAAATTGTCCCTGAAGAGAAAAGCAAACTGGAGCTATGGAGGTTAAGAATGAAGGTTGCACTGTATTTGATGTCTGATTTAGTGTGTTGTGTTGAAAATTCTATAAAAGTAATGAACTGAAACTTATAGCTCATGTGCCTTTTCTTGTAACTGGAAGGTTGTGGGCTAAAAAACAGGTGAGGCATTACTGTTGTACCTGTGTACAAGGTAATTCATCCAAAATGTTCCATGGGTAATGGGTAAAATACACATTTGTATAACTTTTTGGAAGTGTATGCCATTTTGCTAATTTATTCGGCTGACATTTTTTGGCCAGCAGGTAAACTGCATTGTACTTTTCCATGCTGATATTGTGATGTTAAATCAATTAACATATTTATATTTTAGAATTTCATTAAATTAAGCTTTGGATTTTTCTTTTGGAGAATTAATTTTTATTAGAAAACGTTGTACCTTTAGTTAATGATTTTTAATTGACTGTTATAAACACATTTACAAAAAGAGCACCTATGATTATGAGTGATAAGTTGATATATACCCATTCATTCTGGAGCACAACAAAATAAATCTGCTTATACTGTATGTCTCACTCCACCTCTCTAGCTATCTCTGTGAACAACACATTAAGTCACCTGTTAATCTGTTCATCTGCTCCAAATTCCACAGTAATACTTTAGTAATACCTCTAATCTATCCAACTGTTTGATCGACTGTCACCCTTCCACTTTTGTCTTAACGCTTCACCTCCATGGGCATTGACTCAGTAGAATCATTCCATACAAGCAGGCAAACACACAGATAAACATAAAGAAAGGCAGTTAGATATACATCTGGTATACATATGGTATTAAAATCATTTCAAAACACTGAAAACATAAATGCCTTGCCTCCACAGTGCAACATTTAACACTTGCTGATACTCTTCAAATACCGACACAGACAACACAGAGATAAGCTAGAACTGCAACTGAGCTGCACTTAAATAAAAAAAAGCATCTTATTGATAAGGAATTGCAAAAGTGCTCCATTTTCCTTATATACAATGTTTTTCCATTTTCCCGTCAAAATCAAAAGGCATTGCTTCCTGCTCTCCTATTAGTCTTTCAAAACCCATTTTATCTCGCATTCTTACTGGCCTTATTTAACCACTTGCCTATACATTAAAACGAAAACACTCAAAAATGCTTGTTTGCCGTTTCCTGAAAAGAATCAGTTCCAGGAAAGCTGCCAAGCAGCAGTTAAAGTCTGAAAACCCATTGCCAATGAATGTCAGTGAAAACTTTAGTACTGAAATTGCAAAATTTTATTTTAAGTGAATAGGAATCTTGTTGACATTTGTTTTCTTTCCTTCACTAATATTTGGTTACGAATAAGCATGTACTACAAACATGTAAATTTTATTGTCTCTCTGCAAAAGGAGGACAAGTGATAAATGGATCATTTTAAGACATGTTTTCAAGCAATTATACTTGTAATTAGTTTCTAGTAAGGAAAGCTTATAAGTACAACACAAACACAGTACCAGTGTGCTTTGAACAAGCAATACTGTTTAACATAAAAAGACTTTTAAGTTACCACTTTAAGATGTAAGAAATAAGACACTTCTACATATATATTAACGCATGTATTTAGTGTAGTTACTTCATTATATCACATCTTTATTAATGTAAAACATCCAAAGTCTTCATTTAATTCTTAATTGTAAACTTTATTATGTTACTGTTAAACTATCTTTTTGGAATATGTTTTCAATATCATCTTGGAAAGTTACACCAAAAAAAGTATACCATACCATAGTGTTAATAAAAGAATGTATTATATTAAGCATATTAAATGCACTATTATTTTAGTTACATTACCTACAGTGTATTAACGGCTGTATATTAAACATTTCCAGTCATATTTCATGTAATAATAAGAAACAATTTATCTGTACAGTTATCATGCATATGCATAAATGACAAATGTATTGAAATACACTGCTTTTGGAATAGATATTGTAACTACACATTTTCCTTTTATTTTATGGCGGCAACCAGGTTAGGTGTGTTAGTGGAAACTATTACGATTCACAGTAATATCAAGTTGAATGAAACAATCTAACAAACGAGATACATCTTTTAAACTGGTAAGACCAATGAATGAGAAGGTCATCATTTGGGTTTGATGAGCTGAGAAAGAGAAGGTGATGACAGATGATGGTGCCAGCAAGGGGTTACTGCAGTCACATGGCTATTACAGATATAATCAGGTCACGAGGAAAGAATGAATGAAGCAGAGTATGACATAACTGTTTATTTAAAGTTGTAAAAGATCAAGATTAAGTTGAAAGTGTAATGTGTTTTTGGGTGATGAATGGCATTTATGTGTTACCTTTTAACCAGGAGGACCAGGAACTGTGACAGAGAGCAACACACCATGAAGAGGACAATTTGTTAGCAAAAGGCACAATAATCACTACCACATCAGAGGGGCTAATGCAGGGCGTAAAGTACAATTCTATTTGTGATTGCACAAATTTGGCTTATGAATGACACTGACGTTAAGGTTTGCATGAATATAATACTTTATAAAGTAGAAGGCATTACTTATACTTAAGTAATTTCTGTTTCTATGCCCTGGATAATGGCATCTGCTAAGAAATAAACAGAAATCAAAAAAAGAATTTTCAACAGCACCAGATCTCCCTATAAACAGCTAAGCAAACATAATTAGAAAGTCAAAACAAAACTGTAACATATTAGTTAAGTAACATTAGAGAAACTAAACATGAGATTAAGTAAGGTTTCTGTACAATTACTCTACAATTCTATACTGGTGACGGCGCTAAAACCACCACAAATACTCAACACATTCTTTAAAAGCATTAAACCTACAAAAAGTTTGACATTGCTGTGAATTCACCTTTTCTGCAGTTTTCTGATTTGACAGTTCTGCACATTCCACTTTTATCTGAACATGCATTAAAACTTTCAAAAGCTTTCTTTTTTTCTCAGGGAGAGGAAATTAATTTAAATACTGCTGACAAAGCATAACCTCTTGCCTGGAGAAATGACATGTCCACAACTTGTGTGTTTCTCAGACCACAGAAGAAAGGTGCATGATAGACTGCTTCGAACCTTGAACAAAGTTGATATCTTTGTACACGTTGAGGATAAAGGGGCTATTTTCCAATTTCCAAGCTATCTTTACCTTACCCTGAGGGTCTCCTCATGTTGAGGCTGCTATCTGTTGGTTATTATTTGGCTGAATGAGCTGAAGCGTGGCTCCCTGGGTAGCTTCTGACATAATGACAGATTATATGCTAGAGCTGGGAAACTGAATGATCCAGAATTTCTAAGCACTGTGGAATCTGTGAGTAATGACAGCAGACATAACGTCCCCTTTGTTTGTTATGTTCAATAAACGAACAGCTAGATCTTTAATTACTGTTGAACTGTATTAGTTTAGCCTAATTATTTTTTCTTACTCCATTTTATTCTAGTCAGATCATGTAGTCTAAATTTGCTGTTCATTGCTCTAAACAACTAAACAAATATTGCCAGCTAAATAAAATGGCACTAACTTCTTATATTGCTACTTCTAAAGATGCTCTTGCGTAAACAAATTTTTACTTTATTTGGATGAGGCTTTTATACTATACTAAAGGGAACAGATTTTTCTTACTGATGTAAATGTGGTATGGCTTGCTTAATACATATCTACTATAGTGCTAACAGAGAAAGGAACAGTGTTTCAGAATAAACCAAGATATTTTGTGAGCAAGTCGTGTCAAGGGGGTAAACTGGGTGATAATACATGTCCCACTATGCATTGTATCCATGGACACCAATGTAAATGATTTCTGTGAACCTGAAAGAAAGTCTCCTTCCCTGGCTTCCCATTCTGCTCTATTGATTAGGAGAATCAATTATTCTTGAAACACAAGTAAACAGGTTGATATTGAAATGCACTAACAATCCTACAGATAAGATTTTCTTTTAAAAGCAAGGGCAAGGGTACAGCACTTATTTTTCTTTATTCGGTCAGGAAAAAAAAAGTTAAGATGCTAGCCAAAGAATAGGAAAAATATGAAATATAATCAGAAATAAGAACTATGGTGAACAGGTTTTGGGAAATTGATTAAATCAATCACACAATTAATACTGTACAGTACATAAAGACATATGTAAACACACACCAAAGACTCCTTAATACACCTTGAAACACTGGATAGTGAAAACACATTCTGGGATCCACCTTCCATAAAAATGAACAGCCTTGTATTTCATACACAGAGATGCATATGCTCCTCCTAGAGGACTCTGACGTATTGAGCAGACATTATGGTTCCTTCAAAGACAACTGGCTATGACCGTGGAGAAAAGGTCAGAAAATGCAACTTGCAATGCACTTGAAAGGAGGGTAATCAAGCTACTTAATATAACACATCGCAGTTCACATAACCACTTCAAAATAATAGATTATAAAATTTAAAAATGTTTTTAGAAAAGCAAGTAATGCCACAGCAATTCATCTGAAGCACTGGTTGTATATTTGATTTGTAAAAGGACTATTTTGTTATAGAATATCACTAGTATTTCAACCATAATATAGATATAACAAATATAACAAAAGACTGCATTAAAACCTTGCACAATTCTGATGTACTAAGATTTTATTCTTTTAAATAAATTATAAGAATATTACACCTTGGGGCACAGAGGCATCTCCCTGGTAGGGGTAGTGCATATTCACAGTGGAAAGAGTGTGCATCACAATCCATAATGCTGTTCGGCCTTCTTTAGACTCCTTTACTTGTACAGTGCATTTAGGTTGATTTGGATTTTGTCAGTGACATGTTAAACTGAGCATTATCTTTTGTTTTGCCAAAACCCTCTTGATGAACCTCAGATTGCTCTAGAAGAGACATATTCCTCAGCACCGAGTCAGAAATTTGATCATCAGCATGGGAAGATTAAGCAGGAGTCTCGCTTATGCTGGAAGTCACCACTCAAGGCACTGAAACCCATCCGAATCTTTCATCTGTCTGCCTGGTGTTTCAAAAACAATGGAAATAATTATAAGATATGGTAGAACATATCCACATTTCCTATCACATCTAACAGTGGTTTGATCACATGTAAATTGGATCCTCCACATTAACAAACATTAAAGATTTCAATCTATAGTCTTCTTTCCTTAATGTTATGATTGCTTGAGTATCCCAGCCAATTATTAATTCTGTGAAATGAAAATGTATCTACAATGTGACCTAGATGTGGTGTTTGTACAACCAGACTTAAGATGCACCCTATTCTTGCTTTAATATTATTCACAGTACAAATGCAGTAGCTTTTTTTCGATCATATCCTGCATATTAATACATTTTAGTTTAATTTGGTGTATTCATTATTTCAACAAAGGAGCTCTTTCATCCCTTTGAAGGCCAGCATGTGGGCACATCTGACTTGAGGTCTCAATGGTTTCAGAAACACAAATACAAGCTGTCCTTTACTTTCATTTGTATTCAACTGCAGGTGCATGCTTTCATTAAGAATTCAAACCCAAACCTGGCATTCATTAACAAATGGGCTATAAATTAACTTTTTAGTGCCTTTAACACTGTTGCACTGCATCTTCTTTTTAGATCCATTTTTATCAATAATGGCAGTCACCAGGAAGGTATGAAACACAATTTGGACTTTTGGACCTCTGACAGGTTTCACTAGAATTTCACACTCAGAAGAGTAGATTGCCACACTTTTGAGTGTGGTTCTATAATCTTCGTTCAAATTCTTACATAGAGTCCCTTTTTCATTTACATTTAATTTCTGATCTGTTCTAAAAAGTAGCTGTGTCCGACTTATTTTTGCAATTGTATTAGCACAAATATCAATTTAAATCTAAGAAACTGAATGCAGAAACAGAAACTATGAGTGAAGAGTGATTAACCATATTGAACTGTGTATACACAAATCGCATATAATATTAATAATAAGTGTCACTCTTGCGGGGTTTAGATATCTCCAGAAGACTTCGACCAAATAGCCATAATCACCACTCAATGATATGATTCCACTGTGAACACCACAGTTCAATAAACATAACCCAGGTAACCCAAGCCTTTCTACCAATTTAATAAAATAAAGTGATTAAATATTTCAATAAAGTTATAGTAATCAGAACCATAACTACTCTGAACTTGTTTTTTATCCTCTTCACTAGATAAAGAATAAACAATACTCAATGGCTGTTAACATTGGATAACATTCATTCCAAGATTGAAGGAGCTACTGGACAGATATTTACACTGTTCCAAACTCAAGGTGTATAGCTATAAGTCACATCTCATGATTAAATAATTCTGTTTTTTGTCCCCCAATGAAAAAACACTTAATAGTCCAAATTCATTCTGGTCAAATAGTCTGTTGCAAAACCCTGTGTTCTTCACCAATGGTTCTTTGTCAGCTAAACTGATATGATTCATTCCTAATCTTTTCATAAGATTAGGAAGGTTTAATTGTGGTGTGCTAGCCAAGGTGCACTTTAGGCTTGCACAATCAGGCCTGACTTAATTTAACTCATAATTTGACGGTGAAGTAAATTTTCACTTTTCTACCTGATTGGTAGATAGTGATTTTATAGAAATGGTGAAAATGTCATATTTGTAATCTGTGCTGAACTGCTTTATTTTGGTTTGCTTTTTCAAGAATTTATCAGTGTGTGAAAAACATCAAAATCTGGTTTTGCTGCATCAGAATTTCCTTGGGTTTTTTGTTCAGCCATTATCATCTATTTGTACATCCAAAATACACCCATATAGTAAAAAACATTAATGTTATTCACAAATTGAAGCAGTCTCAAATATCAATACACATATCAATCTCACTGCTTCTCTGAACTCGTATTTATCAATGATTGAGGTAACAGTCATCTTAAAATTAATATGTTTGCAGAGGACAATCACTGATGGTTGTGTTAAAAATTATTACTAGATTACCTGGCTTATCGTGAATATTTCCTCTCTATATTAATAATGTGTCTATTAGCAATCAGGTGGTTGTGTAGAACATTTTCACTGGGAACACCAGAGATTATTCATATCTTCTATCTTCAAAATACATGCTGGCCAGGTTAATTGGTGTGTGTGCCCTGTAATGCACTGACATTTTGTCCAGGTTGTAGTCCAGCCTTGAGCCTTGTGCTTCCAGACAGGAACTGGGTTGGCATGACCCTTTCCAGGAATGAGCAGCATTTTGATAATGAATAAATGGACTTTCGTATTTTTAATTGGAGTGTATTGAACCAAGGTCCACTAAACATACAGATATCCTGCATTTTGTTTTTCTAACAGAGCACTCAAACAATACCATCTAACAGCTGATCTAAACAGTTAATTACTGTATTAACATAACATTCTTTTGCATTTCTAATTAAAATAAATGAATACATAAACACAAGTTAAAATGTAATTGTGTTAGTTTCAAAAAGTAAAATTTATGATTCAAACTTTTAGCGGTCTTGACCTCATTAATAAAGCCCTGCAAAACGCGATGTGAATTTTGACATTGACTAACAGACTTTTGTTTTTAAGGGGTTTTAAAATCACTTATTTTCACTCAAGCCGATTGAAATTGATCAACAATTCATTCATACATTGACTGTTGTCTAATTACAACATATCCCAATAATGAGGGGAAATTACTGACATACTAAAATTGACATATGAAAATCAAAGTTTACAACAACAAATTTATATTTAATATAATGTAAAATGAAAATACAGGTCACAGTGAGAGAAAAAAAACACACCTAACGTAAATTATGTTGGTGTTCACTGTACACCACTGCTCATTTCACTTTCAGCAACTGACTTTTTAATGCAAATGAATATGCACTATACCAATATATGAACAAACTTTCCTCAACTTGGGAAAACAATTCATTTGTAAAGCATCAAATACCACAGCCCAAGGGAAGGGATTCTGACACTGACACTGCTAACATTCCCTTCTAAAACACATTATTGTTGCAATTTTAATCTATAGTTTCTGAAACTAGGAAATAGAATGAGCACTCCAACTTTTCCATTTCAGTTTTCCCTTAGTCTATGAATTAATAACTTCAAGATCAATTTTGTAGGTCAAATGTGCAGCTGTACACAAGTTTATGCTCATCTCCCTAAACGTGATGTGATGGCTTGCTCTCTCGTTCTCATTCAATTAATCCCTCCAGCTGTCGCATTCCAGACAGATATACAGTTCATGCTTAGGATTTTATTTTCTATTGAAATTCTGTTCAACAGAGTTTAAATTACTAAACAAATAATCAAACATTATACAGAGAAGGGTACAAAACAATCTAATAAAAACAAAAGTTATACATCATTAACCCATATTCCCCTAATTTGTGCAGCTGTTAATTTCCACTACAAATGCCACTGCTGTTGACAGATTTTTTTTCCCTAACACTATGTGATATTTTCTATTACTTCACAAAGAGAAAAAAAATCAACATAAAATGCAAACACAATTGTCTAATTAAATAATCAGGCAGTTTTGTGTTGATTTTGAAATCCAGTTCACTAATATAAATGAAATGAAATCCGAAAGCTAGAAAAAGAAGCTGCATTTGTGCAGCCAAAGGAATGGGACATACCATCGTTAAAAGCCCCACACACCAGATGAAACATGATTTTTCACAGTGTGACATATATGCACATGGTAACATAGACCCAGTGCGACAGACTGGAAAAATGCCAGATCCTTACAGTATACTTAAAGAACTAAAAATGACGGAGCAGGAGGACTGTTGGCTCCTTATCAAAATATTATACCACTGCAGCACTTAAAAGTACTTGTGAGTGTTCAGAGGAATTAAGCAGCAATGCAGTCAAAATACTCTTTTGGTTCTTCACTAGTTTTGCAGCTCCAGCATAGCTTCAGCACACAACAGACCAGAAACAACTATCCCAGATTCACCAAGACTCATAAAACAGTATGCCTGGTCCCAAACCCCCCCTCCATCCACACACAGCCTTTGCACTAACTACACAACTCTCCAAACAAGTCCATTGTACCCAAATGGTAATTATGTCTATAAAAATCTGGGCTGCAGTTCCATTTCCTACCTCCAGGGACCCCTGGCTATGCTGTTGTTTGCTTCTGGAAGTAAAGCCGCAATCCCATGGAGGACCTCCCACATAGCTGCTGGGAACACAGCCTTTGCTGATCACAAAGCCAAGGGAGATAGCACGTCTGTCAGCGCTCCGCTCACACAAACAGACTGACATCATCTGCATTTGGGAGGACCCCAGTCAGTGTATACCCATCCTCTCTATCCCAAATAGTAATCTCTGCTCCCCATCGCTAGTGCAGCCCTGGCCCTGACTGCACCTTATAACTCTCCAAGCTCCTCCAGGAATCAGGAGAGGCCAATTTGCTGTTGCCCCTTCAGTCTACATGGAGAGCAACATTCTGAAAGTCCATATCTCAGTCTTGCCAGTCACAGTTCTCATGCAGTCAATGCATCACCCCTCCTGTCTTCTCACTTCACGGTGTCACAATAATGCCTGCAAGCGTTCACATAAAATGTGAACGCTTTTATGAAAAATTTATTCAGATAATTAAGTGCAAAGGGCTCTGTGCTAGGCTTTGCAGCACCACCTTGTAACGGATCAGAAAAAAAAACAATGAAGGCTCACAAAAGTGTATGCCCACATTCTACAATTCCTCAAACACGTCCAGGGTGAAAGACCACTCCCATCAACGTACACCCTACACACAAAAGACTGTAACACTAGGAATGCATCACAGTGAAGTTTGAACTTTATAAATGAGAAAGAGCAGTTAACATGAAAAAGGATTTTAAGAACAACTTACTTACGCTGTGAGCTTCCAGTGTATGCAAATGATAATTAAGATTTTAACAGGAGCCCTGGATGCAGACCTATAACTTATCACATTAGCCATTACCTTTTATGGTATTATCTAGTAGCCATAATGTGTACACATCATAGCTACAATCACCTACACAACGAGAAAAGAATATAACAGTTCTTCAACAAGTCTCTTCATGAATTACAAAAACACATGCCAAAATATACAATATATACAATACAGACAAGCCTTACAAGTCAGATAACATCCTCTGGTTCTATGAGTCAAAACTGAATTATTTTAAAAGTTCACACCACTGTTGACAGTGCATTGAAAGGAAGGACCACAATAAAAATTTAATCATGGCTTCTGTCAAGACTGAAAGCGACTATATTATGGGGAGAGTCTGCTTTACCTCTTCAGGGACTGGAAACCGTTTTATAACTGAAGGAAATGCAGCAGTCTAAAAAAAACTAAAGTCGCTTTCACACTGAGTGAAAACAGGAGTTTGACACCACTACTGAGCTGTCATTCTTGGTAGTATGAATGGTTTAAGCTAGTGTTCTCAACACCAGCAAAAAGAAATCCCTGTTGGTGTTTTTTGCAAGTGCCCTATTGCTTTTTTGGCAGCATAAAACACTAAGGCATATTAAGTTGACATCATAAGGTGTCTATGAATGTTTTTTCCTGCTACCAACTGTCTTTCACCCCAAACAAAACAATAACAGAGGAAAGGGATTGCAGCAACATTATCCACTGCTCCTTATTAGTTATTTATTTCTACATAACTAATTAGACCAACCTGACTATCACAGTCACATGATATGATTTACATTTGTATGTTATGAATGTTTCTGAAACTGAGGAAACTGACAGGATAGAGGAGTTCAAACAGGATTGTCCAGGCAGGAGTATCTACTCACTACAGAACTCCACTTTCTGTGTTTGATTGCAACCAGACTGTATGGCATACTGATAATGCCAAGGGTCTTCACTTGCTATTCTTTTTGTAAGTGTATCCTGATGTGACAATATTCCAGCAGAGCAACAGACATCCTCATGCTGCTCATGTAACACAGCTTTCCTGTGAGATGGGAACTTGACAGTTATACTGCAGACTCCCTGGTCTCCAGGCTTGATCAGAACACATGCTTGAAAATTACTCTAGTCTATCACAGTCAGTCATGTACTGTATGATTAATTAAACAAAAAGAAACCAAAAACTTTTAATCAATATCTTATACATACTGTATATATGTAATTCTATAAAAAATGTACACCCTTAAAGTATAACATATAAGTTATTTATGCTTTTATTCATTAAATTGATTCATTTAAAGTCATTTATATGAACGCCTGTTCCCCTAAAACTATTTGCTTGCAAAATATTTTTATAACTGAAAATAACTAATGTAAATTGTTTCCAATAAAAAAGTTTTAAAAAAATGAATAGGGATAGGCAGACCTCAAACCCAGAGTTACCATTCAGTATAAAAATATCATCCAGCACTAGCATCTTATAATCAGGTAGCACTCCAGAAATAGTGCCACCTACCACCACAGTATAGCAGATTTCTAATGTTATACAGTAAATGAAGATCGGGCTACAGAATAGCACTTGAATCAGTAATGGACGGATATCACTTCCTTCCTGTTAAAAAAATCCTTTGGATGAAAATCCTTGGTTCATTCACTCCCTGTAGAGATGGCCAATCCAGTAACAATTTTAAGATGGAAAAATCAACAGGCCACAGCAGCACTACTGAGTGAATGTGTGATGGGGGAAAAAAAGGAATTTGTGAAGCATCATTTACTTTTATGAAAGGGTCAAAAGATTAGTTTGAGGGCTTCAAATTCATTGATGGAATACACAGTATAACAATTTGGAAGTAACAAATGTTAGAAAAGTAATTAAGTTATTTTATTCAGCTATCCTTTCATGCATTACATGAATAATATAGTAAACCTCCCAGAATGTATACTCTATTGTATGGTAAACCTACATACTGTATCCACCAATTTATTTTGTTTGTTTTTATATATTGATTGTACATAAGAAAAAAGGAATCTGTACATTTTAAGCTTCTAAGGCTAAATGTATATAACTTTGATGTCTCGGGTTCAGATTGGATGTGATTTTCAATGAACAGGAAAAGAAACTGAAGTGCAGCTAAAAAGAACAGCACCACATTCTAGTTTCAATAAACACAAGGCTAAAACAGGTATTGTGTCTAAAATCTGAGCATTCTTTCAGTTCCCTTTCCCCACTGAGACATGGCTCATCAACAAACCCAAATCCATCCTAATTCACTTGCAATCAGACTTCGGTGACTAACACAGTCAAAGCTCAAACTGAATAGCTCCTTTCTAGAGGATTAGACAGCTGGCTCACAACTGAGCTATTAGGCCTAAATCTAAAAACCACTCAGAGTATGCATCTAAACTGAATGCTCACCTTTTCAACAGCTATTAAACAAACAGAGGAACCGTGAACAGATTCCTTGAATAGTCTCAACAGTATATGTTAGAAAATGTGTCTTATTTTACCTATTACTAATGGGAAGTAATGCCAATAACAATTGTGAGAAAAAATGAGAAGGACATTGCAAAAAGAAAGACATTTGCTTTATTGAATGAAAAATAAATACCAAACATCAAATAAGAAAAAAATAGTACTGTAATTCTGACCACAGTTGCCACACTTAATATTATATTTCCTTGTCTTTAAATGTATTTACTTGTATCATAACAAAATTTATGATACATTTTCTGAATAATAAGCCTCAGTGCTTGCAAGCTCTGAAAAAAGAAACAACATATGAAACTAATAGTCCATTTAATGCAGAAAACAAAAATTCTATCTAGGAACACAATTATTTGGTGTGTCTATATAGCTCAAACAGCAGTGGAAGGCTGTGGGTTCAAATCCCAACTGGAGCACAGCTGCTATACCCTTAAGTAAGATAGTCTGCTAAGTCTACACAGTAAAATGCCTAGCAGCATTAATGTTCCAGTCAAATAAATTAATAATAATTGTAATAATAAAATAATTGTGCTGCAATCAAACTCATAGCCAAGGACCATGCTAAATACTGTGTAAGAAGAAGTGCATTAAAATTACTGCCTAAACATGATGAGCCTGGTAACCCTCCAGAAGAAAAGCAATGGTGGAGAGCATGGCATTGTTACAAGCAGCACAGCTCTCTATTCCACCCCAGTTAATCTGGCTCACATTCAAGCTTTTATTCAAATTAAATGCATAAATTACACAAATAAATGTAACGCAGCCCTGGGAGTGCAGAAACGTAGCTAAAGGCTCCTTTCGCACTATCTCATGTTGTTCCTACCTCTGTCATACTGTAAGGTGGTTGAGTCGTAAAGTTATCTAATGAAAGGCTCCTTGTCATCATTAGTGTTTTTATGGATGGTGATGGTATTGTCACATTCCTGCCAGTTTGCTCTGTGCAGTTATTTCATCTGAATGTCTTTTCCTTCATTTTCCCCTGTTCATTTCAGGCTCTGTCAATACCTCACTGGAATTAAGACTACAGGGATTACATATTTGAGTTACATAAGGGACTCTTCTTTAATACAGTATGTATGAAAGTCGTTCAGTCAGCACCACAATTCATTTTTTTCTCCTTCCTTTTGCACATTATTTGCCTGAAACAAAAAGGCTTTTGATATAAAGTACTCAAGAAAATTTATTAGGACAGCAAAGTAAAAACTGTTCAAGTTTTGTGTTTATGATAATGGGATCAATAGAAACAACATGTACTGTACTATATAATATGCACTTTAGTGAGCTCAATTGCCTGCACACCTCATGAATTTGTTGCCTCAAAGGATACAACAAAATACTGCATTTTACACTCTAAACTGTGAAAGAGTATATATCCCTATTTATGATCTCTTGAATAAAAGTGTCAGCACTTGAAATCACTGGTTGAACACAAAGGATGATTTTATTCCAATATGATGTAATGTATGCAGGGAATTATCCAAAAATAAATGTCTATTATAATGTGCCTCTCATTCTACTCACTCTATTCACATCATGATCACAAATACAAATTTCTTGACTGCAAAGAAAAAATTGTCTTTTTCCAGTACATTTAGAAGGCACTGTATACCGTATATAAAAGCACCAAATGAATGAAATTCATATACTGTATTTGTTCTACTACATTTTTTTTACAACGTGCTCTAACAATTCTTCTGGTGGTGTCAAACATTACTCAGCCAACTACAACTTAATCGGTATCTGGCTTTTTAATGATTTTATATGTTCATGTTTTTAATGTGAAACTTCCCACTGCTTTGATCACAGCTTGCAGTACTTTTGTTATACAACACATCACCATCTTGCAAGCTTCTAGTTCTTAGTGCTATTCCATGCTTCCCAAACATTCCCACACTGTACTAAGAATTAACAGTTCTTTGCTGAAAAACAATCCAAAAAGTGTTAAGGAGAAGTTCGATGTATCCAGTCTTTAATACGATCAAAATTATTTCCCATCAACCAACTTGTAGCTAACATCCATATATTCCCAGTGCACTTGAAGCTACCATGCAACCATAAATATTAAGATTGCCTTCTACTTGTTTCATCATGGGCAACAGATACTTTTCTTTAAATAATATAAAAGCTCCTTTCCCCTGGGTTTACCAAATGACTCCCTATCTTCTATCGCTGGCACATTAACCATCATTGGATGCAACTACTACAATCACAAGATGGAATAATGTATGCTTTCTTAACATACTGAAGTAAAATGACAAATGATCCAGAGGACAGTAAATCCTTTTAATTTCTATAAATTTAAGTTTCTTCTTGGCAAACATAATTCTAAGAAATTTATTTGAATGATAATTAATTGATTGATTGATTGATTTGATTTGATATTATTACCACCTGATTAACTACTTTGCTCAGCACAAGGTGTACTAATTCTTCATTAAAACAATACTATAAGACAGAAACATTTTAAATATAGGCCCTAGCTTTAATAGATGGATGTTAAAATAGAAAGCTGTTTATTCCTGGTGAGGGTCATAGAGACTATCCCAGAAGGATGTAAAATGGAACTACATCCTACATCCTGGATAAGATCCTAGTCCATCATAGGGTTCACACACATGCACACATGGAACAATTTAGTGATACCCATTAGCCTAGCTAGAATGTCTTCAGAAGATGGAAGGAAACCAGAGCATCCAGAAAAAAAACATATGAACCATTTGGATTTGTTTTACAATACCGAATTACAAAATGTAATGAGAGAGATGTGTTACCAGAATACATACCTCTAGCTTTTTAAAATGTCATTAATGTTTTCAATATAGGAAAGTAGGAAGCGGTCATAATGAAAATGTCACATTCCGTATCCTACTTTTGAACAGTTGCATCTTTTAACAGCCTGTCTGTCTCCAGCATATTACTGCAGCTTTTGTTCTCACATAAAGCAAAACCTTAGCACTGTGCCATTTTTTTAGAGAAATACCATGGTGTCTTCTACAAAGACCTGAGTGGAAGGTTATGACTTTTGCTTTCATAACTTGCCAACAAAGTGTCACTGTGACCTGCTTCAGAGTTGTCCCCAGCCAGACTTCCTTTCCAGGACATCCTTGTCTTCAGTGCACCTCACGTTGATTGACCAGTCTGTCTCAAAGTAACAGCATGAATATTCCACTGACTTGCCCAAGAGGCTGACATGGTCTCCCTAGCAACAAGACTTTCCAACTCACTAGAAACTTTTTTAAGCGGTATACAGTGAATTTTCTTCTGGTATGTATGGTATATTTCCGTATACACACAAAACATTTTCCCCTCAATTCACTCATGACTTTGGATATGGAAGAAACATTTAGCTACCATTTGCTGTATGATTTTAAATGATGAAAGTACAATACTTCCAAAACAATTAAGTTATATGAAGTTTAATGCCACAATAAAAATACTTATACAAATACTAATACTTTAGATGAACATCATTATCTATGAAACCTGCATAATATTGCTGCATTTTGTAGAAAAAAAAGCTACCAACATTAAACCTGGTAACATTCAAAAAGGTAAACATAATGCCCAATGGAAGATAAGGAGGTAATTAGTTTATCAACTATATTGTTAGGGGTTGCCAGTTATAAAACTATGTACTCTTTTATGTAATATAATATGGAATGTGATGCTCTAGATTAAAGATTGCTGTATGTAATTAGATGTTTTTGTGTCATTTTTTCAGTTTTTTTCCGACTTTTTTACGTTTCTCTTGCATTCTGTCTAGAATGAGAACAATCAGAAGCGACAGCCACTGTTGTCATAAAGTCACAGCAGAGCCAAGTGGAAAAAAAGAAAATGTCTGCAGGGAACCAAGGTCCAGTATATCAAAGCACTCCAAGCACCTGGCAGTCAAGCAAAAGAATCCCTTTTCCTCCAAAAACATAAATAAACAAGCCAGCTGTAAAAATTCAAACAACCAGAATAACTACTGTATGTCCTATCAAAACATACTTTGTGGTTATTTTGTTATTTACAAAGTCTGAATGTACTGGCTCTGAAACAACTAAGGAATTATTAGCAGGTGCCTAATCATCAGGATAGATTCTCCTGTTCTTATAAATGAGTTCGGAATCAGTTAAAAATGATAGGTGTGCGCAGTATACTGTACTCTGTATACTGAGGCCCCATAACTAACAGATTGCATTTTGATTATTTTACTATAACAGCAAAAAGAGCTCTCATGGACATCTGTTCACAACAGGAAGCTTTCTACTCAAAAAGCAGTCTTGCTGTAGAAAATGCCAATTTTGTAAATCATTTTTTTTCAATGAGCTGCTTGGGATCTGAGTTTTTTTTATCTATGTCCCAATTCACCTTTAATTGTTATATGTAGTATTCTTTTAAGTTACCACTTAAGATGGTAGTATGTGCAACAAAGCACAAAGTTGAAGGAACATACAATGACACATTAGTTTGAGTAGGTAGCTGCGTCAGCATGTGTAGGCTGCAAAGGAACAAGTAAAGGTTGATTCCATTCTGAAAAGAGAAAAAAAGAAACACAATGCTTCAGCTGTGGAGCCTTCTTCAGGTGTGTGTTCAAGAACCTGAACCTGAATCTGAGCAAGGCTCCACCCCTGAAACATTGCGTTTCTTTTCTTCTCGTTTCAGCATGGAACCTTTACTTGTTACAATGACACATTACAGAGACTGTTAACACTTTAGATTATATTTACAATTAAGTAAGCAAAAAATTTAAAATCTGACCATCACACAGTAAATAGAGATTCTATTAAGATTAAAGAAAAAACTTAACGTCTCTAAACAGTGGAATATGACAATTAGGTTCAAAGTGAAAATGGCTTTAACATCATTGCAAAGTAAAACTAAATTAATAACCTAAAGATTAAATCATATAATGCAGTGTTTTTACTATAAACTCACTTCTGATTTAAATAATTCAGATGCTTTTCTGTTTAAACTACACTGAATAAAACAGTTCACTGTCAGTAAGGGATGCGTTTCTCGGGTCAGTGCTAACTGAGTCAGTGCTGATTTAGGATCCCGTATTTAACAGGTTGTCCTGTTGTCCTTTACTTTTTGTTTGTTATCAATTAAACTCCCCCTAAAAGTAAGACCTTCTGATCAAAAGCTATTACAATCAGCTTCAGACCTGAAAGTTATCATTGTAGTGAGTACACAATTACGCTATGGTTCACTACATGTTCAGAAACATTTACAGGTTACCTTCATACTTGAAAAAACCCTACTGCCACATAGCTTCAATACAGAAGAATACACACCGGACACTGAAAACTGCTTGGAATTCTTCTAAAGGGCTAGCAGTTTCCTAGTTTTATATAGATGTAGTATGAGCCTGAACAAAATGTGTCAAAAATGTTAAATCACTGGCACATAATACTGATGAAACACATTTGTGTTCCGAAATTCCTTCATGTTTTCACCCTAAATTCTGACCTACTATTTCAATCATATTGAAATTTTATTGCCTTAGACAAGACCCCTAAAGAGAGCTCAAGTTCAGAGTCGGTAACCTGATAAGGAGTATTCTTATAACACCACCGAGTCTTTATACAGGAAAGTAAATTTAATTTTGTTGCCTGACTAAAAATATTTGCGGGTGGAAATTAAATCAAATAAGAGCAAATGGCTATAGAGACGAGACAATCCCTCAAAGGAAAGACAAAAGAGAACTAGAAAAGAATAAGACATGATGAATCCCTGTAATAACAATGGAAAGCAACTGTGACTTATCTTGGGAGTAAATGTCTACAGTACAAAGAGTACTGGCTTTCCTTAAACTAAAGCAGGATACAAAGCATCCATTTATTAGCAGTAGACACATTTCAACTAGCATGCTTTCCTTGCGATCATAAAATGAGCACTATGTTATTTAATTATACATAAAAAATGTATTTCTACTGAAAGGTAGCAAAAGGAAAAAAAAAGCTTACGGAGAAATGATAAAATTGCATGGAATATGACTATGTGGATTCAGTATTAAAAGAAGAAAAACAGTCAGTTTCATTTTTGTTATGACCTAAGAGACACTTTAAAAGCTATAAAGAGGAAGCCATTCAAACTAAACAGCTCTGTAAATAGGATAATTCACAAACTCAGCTACATGAAGCTACAGAAAACCTGTGAAACCATTATGGCTGAATAGAAAAGATTTCACTGGACACAATGCATCCTTATGTGCAGGTCCTTAAATGCACCATAAGAAACTTGACAAAAAAAGGCAGGTAACAATGTCTCAGTGGCATGATACGTACCGTACAAAGAACACTCAATAACAGTGCAAAACATAGCACAAGAGGGGGTAAGAGGGGGAAAATATTTTTGAAGAAAAGGTCTCAGGTTTACATTCAAAGATCTGCAATGAAACTGCACCTCTTGTGAAATGTAATTTATAACACGAGAAGAATAAGCTTTGAATTTAGTTTTGAATTTGGGAACATTTGACTGCATTTAAGTAAATTTGCAACAGACTCAAAAGAGGTCAATTTTTCAAAGGTGTCCATTTGGACTTCAAGGATGAGCCACATCACAAAGTCCATACACTGCTCTTTCAGGTCTAGGCCATGGCAAAGCACAATTGTTCCAACGACCACCAAGGTTCAGTGGGCTAAAGTTAGCAAAGGTAATCGCAGCCTGCCTAAAGGCATCATGTGATTTGCTTGAAGCC